>NC_066859.1:21224702-22633869 GCF_025177605.1 Cucumis melo
CCAGGAGTTGTTGCATGTCATGGTATTGATGCAATCGAAAAAGAAAGCATCCCGCTAAGATCATTAGAGGAGGAAGGAGAGTCAAAAGACCTATCGATGTTCAATGTGGATGATTTGTTATCACTTCCTCAAGAAACCAAAACCATACTCATTAATGCATTGTTGAATTCAGCAGCATCAAGTTCGAGTGCTCCAACTGCGACATACAAGAGTACTCCTTACTGCATGTCTATAGGCTTCTCATATGAGGATTTACAATTGGGATCTAAACTTCATAATAGACCCTTGTATGTTTCTGGATATGTTCGAGAACAGAGAGTCGACCGAATTCTCGTCAATAAAGGATCAGCTGTCAACATAATGCCAAAATCGACTATGAGGCAATTAGGAATCTTAATGGAGGAACTCTCAAATAGTAAACTGGTAATTCAAGGTTTCAACTAGGGCAGCCAAAGAGTAATAGGTATGATACGCTTAGAACTCATAATTGGTGACCTGAAGGCTAGTGCTTTGTTTCATGTCATAGATTTAAGGACCACTTGTAAGTTGTTACTCGGTCGTCCTTGGATTCATGGCAATGGAGTAGTAACATCGACACTGCATCATGGAAATGGCGTAAAGAAGGTTGAACCCGACTCCAACCCATTCTCAGAGGTTGAATCTCACTTTGCATATGAAAAGTTTTATTTAAAGAATGACAGTAGTCTAGAAGCCGTGTCTGTAGAAGTTCCTTTTGTAAACAGAGAAGATAATTTACAACTGAAATCACTTGCAAGCAGGGAACCACATAAAAGTACAGGAACCTTTCATTCTGGAAAGAGTGAGACGTCCACAAGCACCGCAAAAAATGTGATCTTCATGGATGAAAAGACTTCGAACCCATCGATTTTGCGCTATGTCCCCCTGTCGAGGCGCAACAAAGGCGAATCACCATTCATAGAGTCCCCACAAGGCTTGAAAGTTGGTGACATTGAAGTCTTAAAAGAAAGCTTTACTACACCACTTACCAAAATAACTAAGCAAGAAATAAAGATAGACCTGACAGAAGCAAGCTTGCCTCAAAGGCAGACGAAAGACGGGTTCGACCCCAAGGCTTAGAAATTGATGGCGAAAGCAGGTTATGACTTTACAACTCACACTGAGTTTAAAAGTTTCAAAATTCACGAACAACCTAAGCTTTCCTCAACCCAAAAGAAGCTATTACGGGAAGGAATGCTATACCCATGTCAAAAAAAGGACTCGGATACAAGTCACCAGAGCCAATTCGCATAACTAGAAAGGAGAAGGAAAAAGTGGTTGACAACAATCATATAACTGTAAAGGAGGTCGATAGTATGGAAGAAAAAGAAGGTGACAGTCAAAGAACCTCAGCATTTGATCGAATTAGTCCACATGTTGCACGTGCCCCAGTATTTGAAAGACTAAGCATGACAGAGGCAGAAAGAAAAGATCATCAGTCAACATCTAACCCTGATTGACGATCGACCTTTCAAAGACTAACTATGACCTTTAAAAAGGAGAAAGGTATATGTCAGGCCTCGATGACTACAAAACCATTGGCCTTTGAAAGGCTAAGCATAGCTAAAAAGAAAAATGTACAAACACCTCATGCTCCAATTATTAATCGTCTTGGGGATGGAGACCTACATGTCCAAACTGATTCTAGTATAGACACAAAGAAGAAGGAACCAACATCTCGCGTGTCGGTCTGGCGTCAAATTAAGCATATAGACATTAAGAGATGCCATGGAAGAAGTTTCCTTGTGAGGTAAAGGGAGAGAGAGAAATTCGTAGCAATGTTCCTTCCCGAATGAAAAGAAAAACTTTTTTACTCTCAATACAAATCAAGGTTCCTTGAAGGTGAAAAGACATGATGTTATATTAATTAATCCTGAAAAGGAAGACTTAGAACAAGGAGAAGGTGAAATCTCATGTCATCACATCACCATTCTTGAGGAATTAGAGATTGAAACTCCTGAAGAAGATGCGGAAGATGTCCCACAAAGTCTAGAGGATGGTGGCCAATCTACCGCAGACGAGCTGAAAGAGGTAAACCTTGGTACAATAGAAGAACCGCACCCAACTTTCATTAGTGTCTCTCTCTCTAGTGAAGAGGAGGGTAAGTACATGAGTTTGCTTACAAAGTATAAGGACATTTTTGTTTGGCCGTACAAGGAGATGCCAGGACTTGATCCAAAGGTAGCAATCCATCATCTTGCAATTAAACCAGGGTATCGACCGATTAAACAAGCACAACGACGAACCAGAGCTTATTCCCCATCGAGGTTGAAATCAACAAGTTGATTGAAGCAGAATTCATTCGCAAAGTCAAATATCCCACATGGATAGCAAATATTGTCCCTGTTAGAAAAAAGAACGGGCAGCTTCGTGTTTATGTAGACTTCCGTGACCTGAATAATGCGTGCCCTAAAGATGATTTTCCTTTACCCATCACAGAAATCATGGTTGATGTAACTACTGGACACGAGGCACTATCCTTTATGGATGGGTCGTCTTGATATAATCAAATACGAATGACCCTTTCAGATGAAGAAATGACAGCTTTCAGGACCCCAAAGGGAATATATTGTTACAAGGTGATGCTCTTTGGATTAAAAAATGCTGGTGCCACTTATCAACGTGCTATGCAATAAGTGTTTGACTATATGCTACATAAGTATGTCGAGTGCTACGTTGATGACCTTGTGGACAAATCCAAGAGACGACAAGACCATTTGAAGGATCTAAAAGTCGTGTTCGACCGCTTGCGAAAATATCAGTTGAGGATGAACCCTCTCAAATGTGCGTTCAGTGTAACTTCAGGAAAGTTTCTTGGCTTTATTGTAAGACATCGAGGGATTGAGATAGACCAGTCCAAGATTGATGCCATCCAGAAGATGCCAAGGCCAAAGAGCTTGCATCTCCAACCTGCCTGGTCGGTGCCAACCTTTTCAAAAGTTGATGAGAAAAGAAGAAAATTTTGTGTGGGATGAGACTGGTCAGAATGCTTTTGATAACATAAATAAATACTTGCTCAATCCTTCAGTATTAGGAGCTCCAATACCTGACAAGCCATTAATATTGTACATTGCTGCACAAGAACGGTCTCTAGGCGCATTGTTGGCGCAAGAGAAGGAGAAAGGAAAGGAACGTGCTCTCTACTATCTAAGCAGAACTTTAGTTGGAGCCGAAGTTAACTATTCTCCCATTGAGAAAATGTGCCTTGCACTTTTCTTTGCCATCGATAAGTTGAGGCATTATATGCAGGCCTTCACGATTCATCTAGTAGCAAAGGTGGACCCTATAAAGTATGTTCTGTCTAGGCCGATTATCTCTGGATGCTTAGCCAAATGGGCGATTATACTCCAGCAATATGACATTGTCTATATTTCCCAAAAGGCGATAAAAGGACAAGCATTGGCAGATTTTTTGGCGGACCACCCAATTCCTTCAGATTGGAAGTTATGTGAGGATTTGTCAGATGATGAAGTTTTCTTCACGGAAGAGGTGGAATTTTAGACTATGTATTTTGATGGCGCTGCGCGAAGGAGTGGTGCAGGGGCAGACATCGTCCTCATTTCTCACACATATGTTACCTTATAGCTTTGTGCTTTCTATATTGTGCTCAAACAATGTGGCTAAATATCAAACCTTGATAATTGGCCTTCAAATGGCATTAGAAATCAGAGTATCATTCATAGAAATTTATGGCGATTCAAAGTTGATAATCAATAAACTGTCGCTTCAATATGATGTGAAACATGAAGACTTGAAGCCATACTTCGCTTATGCTAGACAATTGATGGAAAGGTTTGACAGTGTAATGCTGGAGCATGTCCCTAGAACAGAAAACAAAAGAGCAGACGCATTGGCAAATTTAGCCACTGTCTTGATGATGCCGGATAACGTAACTCTAAATATACCACTTTGTCAACAATGGATTATGCCTCCACTTTTGCCTGAATGTCAAAAGCGAACGTAACGACATCTCATTTGATTGACGAAGAAGCTTGGCGTCAACCCATCATAGAGTATCTTGAGCACGGAAAACTTCCGAAGGATTCTCGTCATAAAACTGAGGTACGAAGAAGGGCTGGACACTTTATTTATTACAAAGGAACTTTATATCGTCGTTCTCTTGAAGGACTCTTTCTTAGGTGTCTTGGAAAGGAAGAGTCGATAAAAGCTCTAGAGGAAGCACATGTAGGCGTCTGCGGAGCACATCAATCGGGACCAAAGCTTCAATTTTAGTTGAGAAGAATGGGCTATTATTGGCCTAAGATGGTTCAAGATTCAATGGACTATGCAAAGAAGTGTGAAGCTTGTCAATACCATGCAAACTTCATACATCATCCTCCAGAGCCTCTACATCCAACCGTGGCTTCTTGGCCGTTCGAGGCTTGGGGACTCGATCTAGTTGGTCCTATTACACCAAAATCATCAGCAGGACATTCTCATATCATTGCAGCAACAGATTATTTCTCAAGATGGGCTGAAGCCATTCCCTTGAGAGAGGCCAAGAAGGAGAACGTGGCAAACTTTATTCATACCCACATCATCTATCGATACAGTATTCCTCACCGGATTGTGACAAATAATGGAAGATAATTCTCCAATGGCATGATAGATAAATTATGTGAAAAATTCAAGTTCAAGCAATACAAGTCATCTATGTACAACGCAGCTGCGAATGGCCTAGCAGAAGCATTCAATAAGACGTTATACAATCTTCTGAAGAAAATTGTCTCCAAGTCGAAGAGGGATTGGCAAGAAAGAATCGGTGAAGCATTGTGGGCTTATCGAACCACTCATCGCACTCCTACAGGGGTTACACTATATTTGCTTGTTTACGATGTAGAAGTTGTCCTTCCCCTTGAAAGAGAAATCCCATCATTAAGAATGCAGTGCAAGAAGGGTTGACTACTGAAGACAATGTCAAGTTACGTCTTCAAGAGTTAGAAGTACTTGATGAAAGGCGATTAGAAGCTCAGCAAGCATTAGAATGTTACCAAACTCGAATGTCTAAAGCTTTTGACAAACATGTAAAGCCTCGATCATTTCAAGTTGATGATTTGGTGCTTGCAGTAAGAAGACCTATCATCACGACAAGGCATACGGGGAATAAGTTTACACCTAAATGGGACGGACCATATATTGTCAAAGAAGTTTACACAAATGGCGCGTATAAGATTGTTAATCGAGGTGGATTAAAAATTGGCCCAATCAACGGCAAGTTTCTCAAGAAATTTATGCTTAACGTCATTAAGTAAATAAAAAAATTGAACTACGTTATGACTTAATCCCTACATTATAAAGGATACGTAGGCAGCTTAAACTTCACTTTAAGTTCAGTCGCACGTAAATATATATATATATATATATATATATATTATTCTTCGTTGTGATGATGTAAGTGTATAGTAAAGGATATACAAACAATATAAAATGAATGTAACGCCCCAACAATTTGGAATTTAATTTATTATCTTAAGTGTAGTTGTTGAAATTTTGGGTGTTTTGAATTAAATGATTTATGAACATTTGATTTTTCAGACATTAAGAAAATATCTAAGGGTGATATTTATTTGGGAAAAGATTAAGGTGATTGGGTGATTTTGATATTTTTATGGAGATTGTTGGGCTTAAATAAGAAAAAAAAAGATTAAATGATTTAATTGATTAAATTAGGGAAAGAGAAAAGAAGAATAATATTAAGACTATTATTATTATTTTTTTTTCTCTTTAAAAAGGACCATTGGGACCCGTGCAAGCCATCATCACTTTCTTTGAGAAAGGAAAGAAAAAAAAAGAAAAGAAAAAGAGAAAAAAAAGAAGCAAACCCTAGCCGCCGCCGTCAGCCCTAGCCGCAAGACCCGCGCTTCCAGCCGCCCATCCTCCACAGATCGGAGCCCGACCGCGTCTCCTCCGCCTCCGCGTCGTCGCTCGACCCGATCGCACGCCCAACCGTCGTTGCGTCGCTGCCCCGTCGATCGCGCGTCCAGCCGCCGACGTATTGTTGCCCCGACCGGTGCGCCCAGTCGCTCCGCGTCGCCGCCTGACCCGCGCCCGCTCCAGCCGCTCTGCGTCGTTGCTCGACCGCGCCCGCTCCACGCTGCAAGCCGCGTCCGCGTGCACCCGCTCTATGTCGCAAGCCGCACCCGTGCCTGTGCTCTTCTTCGTGAGCCGAATTTGCAGCCGAGCCGCTACGATTTTCACCTCTCTAGTCGAGCCAACTGAGCCGCCAAGCTCCCTTTTAGCTCTATTTTGACCCACATTTTTCAGTAAGCCTTGGTAGATTGATTTTGGTTTTAATCTATCCAACTAAGGTTATTTTAACCCTAACTAAGTTGGTTGTTGGATTAAATTGACTTAGTTAATTGGAAGCCGAGCTGGGGATTTGTCCAACTAAGTCCAAACCGAGTTCGACCTTGATCTTGGGTAAGTCACTTCAAGTGAGTTTTTGGACCTAAATTCTTTGAGGGTTAAATTATTAAATTGTGGTTTCCTGATCATTTAGGATTTTCGCCGCTTGGGGAGCGTGTTGTTACTGCTAGAACTTGTTGAGTAACCTCCAGGTAAGAGATTCTCCTATTAGACCTTCAATTTACATTAAAGAGACCGCATGTTTGAATTTATGGTTACTTATGAATGGTAGCTAAGTACCTAACTCAAGGTTGTTGAGAGAGAGAGATTGATATTGACATTGTGCCTGTTGATTGACTCTATGGTTAGCGTGAATAGTATGTCGATGCTACCGTCTTCGTTCTAACGACATAGTGTAGTTGAGGATGACTGATATGATATGTTAGGGTTGGTACGTTATGGTCTGATATGTTATAGCATGAATTAACGTAATTATGACATGTATGATAAGTTATGATGTGATTGATGAGATGTTGTGTACATGCTATGTGTAGGGTGTATGTTAGCTTCTTATTAGAGTCGTACCCACATCGGTGTCCTTCAGGATCACCACTATTATGACACAGACATGATGGAGAGACCCGACGGGGTCGTTCACACTTATGACTGCGTAGTCTGACGGGATTACCAGTCTGACATTGACATAGACATGACGTGAGTGATCCGACGGGACCACTCACAGCTCGATCGTCTTAGGTATTCCCTTGGAAATCACCAAAGACCAGCTTATTCCTATGGGGGCACCGATTGCACGTGTTCGGAGACGTGCCAGTGAGGATTTTGGAACCAATCACAAATTGCCGCATCATTTACTAAAACAATTGTATTTGGGATTAACTAAAACTTGACATGTGTCCCAAATTAAATTTAAAGACAAATTGGACAATTCTAATGATTCAGGTGTCTTTATTATGTCAATTGGATCAAATTAATTATTTTGGTTAAATTAAATATTATTTAGTTAGGCTAAAATTCAATTGAGCCCAAAAATAAGCTTAATTTAGCCTAAAATAAAATATGACCCATCCATGTGATTGAGCCCATGGGTATGGTCCATGGACTAGAACAGACTCAAGTCCATAAAAGCCCACTAGAGAACTCTATAAATAGAGGAGTTCTCTTCATTTGTGGGGGTTGAAAACTTTTGACTCCAGAAGGTGTAGAGAGAATTCTTCCAGGAGATAGAAGCCTCCTCAACTCCTCAAGTCGACCACCCTCGAAGATTGAAGCTCCATTGAAGATACAAGCTTTCTTCCAACACTCCAATTTCAAGAACACCTTCAAAGATTGAAGCTTCTTTGAAGATCCAAGCTTTCTTCCAAGTCTTTAACTTCAAAAACACCCTCGAAGATTGAAGCTTCTTCGAAGATACAAGCTTTCTTCCAAGACTCCAACTTCAAGAATATCACGTGTTTCGCTTCCTCAAATCAAGCGTAAGCATCCAGCAGAGAGAGAATCAGAGGACCAAATTCTAGAGATCGAACCACATCGCATCGAATCAACATAAATACAACATCAAACAAGTTCAACTCATCAAATCAAATTTCTCCGAAAATCTTGTGTGAACAGTTATATTTAAAAAAAAACTCCTAAAAATATTTTTAAAAAATTTTTTTTGTTTCCTCTTACGTGACCATACCCACAATGTTTTCCATTTACTTTTTAACATTTATGAAATAACTTACACTTCACTTTGCCTTTTAAATTTATTTATAAGATTTTGTAATTAACCTTTTCATTTCCTCAAAACACATATACTAAAATACCATTCTCACTTGCATTGCGTACATGCTTATTATTACTATTACAATTAAACCTATGAACTAAAAAAAAATAGCTATAAAGTGATAGCTTGGAAAATTATTTTAAACAACACATGTATTTTTTAAAAATACTATTTTTGGAATTATTTTAAAAAGTTTTTACTACATAACAAATATGGATGTTATGATCTCTTTTCCATTAAAATTACTTTAAATATCGATTTAACTTACTTCATAAAAGAATAATTAACTGCATTCAAATTAAATTCTTTGAGCAAAACATATATATATATATATATATATATATATATGAAACTTATAAATATCATTTAATTATTTTGTAATTGAACATCTTCATATATTAATTGCTTTCTTTTTCACCATATCTATAAATAGCTTGGAGATTTGCAAGGAATAAAACACAAATTCAGCAGCACTTATTACCCGACAGGCCCCATTGCATCGAGATCTTGAGAGGGCTGAGATGTGTCAGTGGGGGCAGTCACTATGCAGTTAGCCCAGTTGACGGTACAGCCGACTTTGAGGCAAAAGATCATTGATGCTCAGAGTAACGATCCTTATTTGGTTGAGAAGCGTGGCCTAGCAGAGGCAGGGAAAGTTGTTGAATTCTCCATATCCTCTGATGGTGGACTTTTTTTTTAGAGGCGCCTCTGTGTGCCATCAGATAGTGCGGTTAAAACAGAATTATTATCTGAGGCTCACATTTCCCCATTTTCCATGCACCCGGGTAGTACGAAGACGTATCAGGACCTGAAACGGGTTTATTGGTAGCGTAATATGAAGAAAGAGGTGGTAAAATTTGTTAGTAAATGCTTGGTGTGTCAGCAAGTTAAGGCACCAAGGCAGAAACCAACGGGTTTATTACAACCCTTGAGCGTACCGGAATAGAAGTGGGAAAACGTGTCCATGGATTTCATTACAGGACTGCCAAGAACTCTGAGGGGTTTTACAGTGATTTGGGTTGTGGTTGACAGGCTTACCAAATCAGCGCACTTCGTTCCGGGTAAATCCACCTATACCACTAGTAAGTGGACACAGCTGTACATGTCTGAGATAGTGAGACTACATGGAGTGCCAGTGTCGATTGTTTCTGATAGAGATGCCCGTTTCACTTCCAAATTCTGGAAGGGTTTGCAGACTGCTATGGGCACGAGGTTAGACTTTAGTACAGATTTCCATCCACAGAATGACGGTCAGACTGAGCGTCTGAACCAAGTTTTAGAGGATATGTTGCGAGCGTGTGCATTGGAATTTCCAGGTAGCTGGGACTCCCACTTGCATTTGATGGAATTTGCTTATAATAACAGTTTTCAGGCTACTATTGGCATGGCACCATTTGAGGCCTTGTACGGCAAATGTTGTAGATCCTCTGTTTGCTGGGGTGAGGTAGGGGAGCAGAGATTGATGGGTCCTGAGTTAGTTCAGTCTACTAACGAAGCGATACAGAAAATCAGATCACGTATGCATATCCCACAGAGTAGGCAGAAGAGTTATGCGGATGTGAGACGGAAGGATCTTGAGTTTGATGTGGGAGACAAGGTGTTCTTGAAGGTAGCACCTATGAAAGGTGTCTTACGATTTGAAAGGAGAGGAAAGCTGAGTCCCCGTTTTGTTAGGCCGTTTGAGATTCTGGAGCGGATTGGCCCTGTAGTGTATCACTTGGCATTGCCACCATCACTCTCGGTAGTTCATGATGTGTTCCATGTTTCTATGTTGAGGAAGTATGTGTCAGATCCATCCCATGTAGTGGATTACGAGCCACTAGAGATTGATGAAAACTTGAGCTATACAGAACAACTCGTTGAGGTGTTGGCTAGGGAGGTGAAAAGGTTGAAGAATAGAGAAATTCCTTTAGTTAAAGTCTTATAGCGGAATCACCGGGTCGAAGAGGCTACATGGGAGCGAGAAGATGACATGAGGTCCCGTTATCCCGAATTGTTCGAGGACGAAAGTTCCTTAAGGAGGGAAGAATGTAACGCCCCGAATTTCTCGAGGTAATTTTTATCATTTTATGTAAATTTTCAGAAATTTAAAATTTTGGTGTAAATTCTTGGTTGGTTTTGAAGAGGGAAGAAAAAGAAATTTAGGGATATGAATTTCTTTAAATTTAATTTTGTGTAAATTAATATAATAATAATATAACATTAATTATATTATTATTATTATTTAACATTATCATTTATTATTATTTAATATTATTATTATTATTTAATAATATTATTATTATTTAATATTATTATTATTATAACTATATATAATTATTATTAATTATATTATTATTTTTTTTTATTATTATTATATATATATATAATAATTTTTTTTTAAATCAAACCCTAACCCGCCCGCGACGACACCCCCCCCTCCCCCCCGTCGCTTCGTCTTCTTCTTCTTCTTCCTTCCTCGCCCGACAGCCGCCCAACGCAGCTCCGCCTGCCTTCTGACCGCACAACCATCTCTCCATCTATTTCTCTTCAGCACGCGTCCCGCCTCCATCCCCGTTCCGTCGTCGCCTCTGTCTCTGCATCGAATAGCCGTCACGGCCGCCCCCATTTCTGATCTCCTTTCGGTCTCACGCAACCAGTCGCCGTCTTATGTCCCCTTCGTTGGTCGTCCACCACGTTGAAGCAGAGTTGATAGTTGAACTTCTCCGTGCATCGTCCGCGAAACGCCACCGCCGTTGTTCGCCGGAAAACCAATCGACCTTAGTTGCCCCGTCTTCAAGCGATTCGAACCGAGCCAACCAACTGACCCGACCCGAGCCATCCTTTATCAATTTGATCCACGAAGCTAAGCCGAGCCGAAGACTGAGCTGAGCCGCGAGCCGAGTGAAGTCGAGGACTGAGCCGAGCTGGAAAACTTTCGAAGGATTCTCGTCATAAAACTGAGGTACGAAGAAGGGCTGCACACTTTATTTATTACAAAGAAACTTTATATCGTCGTTCTCTTGAAGGACTCTTTCTTAGGTGCCTTGGAAAGGAAGAGTCGATAAAAGCTCTAGAGGAAGCACATGTAGGTGTCTGCGGAGCACATCAATCAGAACCAAAGCTTCAATTTCAGTTGAGAAGAATGAGCTATTATTGGCCTAAGATGGTTCAAGATTCAATGGACTATGCAAAGAAGTGTGAAGCTTGTTGTTGATCTTGAAGTGTGTTGTTGATCTTGAAGTGTGTATGTAATTATTGTTGAAGTGTGTTGTTGATAAAAGAGTGTTGTAGATAAAGAAGTGTTGTTGATCTTGAAGTGTGTTGTTGATCTTGAAGTGTGTATGTAATTATTGTTGAAGTGTGTTGTTGATAAAAGAGTGTTGTAGATAAAGAAGTGTTGTTGATCTTGAAGTGTGTATGTAATTATTGTTGAAGTGTGTTGTTGATAAAAAAGTGTTGTAGATAAAGAAGTGTTGTTGATCTTGAAGTGTGTATGTAATTATTGTTGAAGTGTGTTGTTGATAAAAAAGTGTTGTAGATAAAGAAGTGTTGTTGATCATGAAGTGTGTTGTTGATCTTGAAGTGTGTTCTTTTTGGTTTTGCTAGGTTGACAAAGGTCTTAACAAGGCAAAAGGGAATCTTATGGCATTCTATAAGGTATGTACTCAATCATGTTATGGTTGAATAGGCAAACATATTTGAAGTGTGTATGTGTTCTATGTTGTTGAAGTGTGTTGTTCATCATGAAGTGAATGTGATGTGTTTATGTGGGTGAATGTGTTGTCTTGTTGAATTACGGGGAATAAGTTTACACCTAAATGGGACGGACCCTATATTGTCAAAGAAGTTTACACAAATGGCGCGTACAAGATTGTTGATCGAGATGGATTAAAAATTGGCCCAATCAATGGCAAGTTTCTCAAGAAATTTATGCTTAACGTCATTAAGTAAATAAAAAAATTGAACTACGTTATGACTTAATCCCTACATTATAAAGGATACGTAGACAGCTTAAAATTCACTTTAAGTTCAGTCAACATATATATATACATATATATATATATATTATTCTTCATTGTGATGATGTAAGTGTATAGTAAAGGATGTATAAACAGTATAAAATGAATGTAATGCCCCAACAATTTGGAATTTAATTTATTATCTTAAGTGTAGTTGTTGAAATTTTGGGTGTTTTGAATTAAATGATTTATGAACATTTGATTTTTTAGACATCAAGAAAATATCTAAGGGTGATATTTATTTGGGAAAAGATTAACGTGATTGGGTGATTTTGATATTTTTATGGAGATTGTTGGGCTTAAATAAGAAAAAAAAAAGATTAAATGATTTAATTGATGAAATTAGGGAAAGAGAAAAAAAGAATAATATTAAGCCTATTATTATTATTATTATTTTCTCTTTAAAAAGGACCACTGGGACTCGTGCAAGCCATCATCACTTTCTTTGAGAAAGCAAAGAAAAAAAAAAGAAAAGAAAAAGAGAAAAAAAAGAAGCAAAACCCTAGCCACCGCCGTCAGCCCTAGCCGCCAAACCCGCACTTCCAGCCGCCCGTCCTCCTCAGATCGGAGCCCGACCGCGTCTTCTCCTCTCCGCATCGCCGCCCGACCCGATCACGTGCCCAGTCACCGTCGCTTCGCTGCCCCGTCGATCGCGCGTCTAGTCGTCGTCGCATCGTTGCCCCGACTCGCACGTCCAGCCGCTCCGCGTCGCCGCCCGACCCGCGCCCGCTCCAGTCGCTCTGCGTCGCTGCCCGACCCGCTCCACGTCGTAAGTCATGCTCGCTTGGACCCGCTCGAAGCCGCAAGCCGCGCCCGCGCCTGCGCCCTTCTTCGTGAGCCGAATTTCCAGCCAGCCGCTAGTCGATTTTCGCCTCTCCAGTCGAGCCAGCTGAGTCGCCAAGCTCCCTTTTAGTCCTGTTTTGATTCACATTTTTCGGTAAGCCTCGGTAGGTTGATTTTGGTTTTCATCTATCCAACTAAGGTTATTTTGACCCTAACTAATTCTAAAGATCGAACCACATCGCATCGAATCAACATAAATACAACATCAAACAAGTTCAACTCCACGAATCAAATTTCTTCGAAAATCTCGTGTGAACAGTTATATGTAAAAAAAACTCTTAAAAATATTTTTAAAAAAATCTTTTTGTTTCCTCTTACGTGAACATACCCACAATATTTTCCATTTACCTTTTAACATTTATGAAATAACCTACACTTCACTTTGCCTTTTAAATTTATTTCTAAGATTTTGTAATTAACCTTTTCATTTCCCCAAAACACATATACTAAAATACCATTCTCACCTGCATTGCGTACATGCTTATTATTACGATTACAATTAAACCTATGAACTAAAAAACAAATAGCTATAAAGTGATAGCTTGGAAAATTATTTTAAACAACACATGTATTTTTTAAAAATACTATTTTTAGAATTATTTTAAAAAGTTTTTACTACATATCAAATATGGATGTTATGATCTCTTTTCCATTAAAATTACTTTAAATATCGATTTAACTTACTTCATAAAAGAATAATTAACTACATTCAAATTAAATTCTTTGAGCAAAACATATATATATGAAACTTACAAATATCATTTAATTATTTTGTAATTGAACATCTTCATATATTAATTGCTTTCTTTTTCACCATATCTATAAATAGCTTGGAGATTTGCACGGAATAAAACACAAATTCATCCCACGAAAAAAAAAAACAAAAACAAAACTCCCAAACAACAAATACTTAGCAATGGCAAACAAAACCAATACAATGAGAGCAATAGTGATTCTCTTATTCGCGATAAACTTGTCAAAATTAGTTCAATCTTCCGGGGTAGACGAAGACTACAATTCACCTATATGGGATGGATGGGTAGACGAAGACAGAGGATACACTCTACGACCATGTTTGGATAGGATGAGAAGTGCAAAATGTCAGGTGGAACTATACAATTACTACTTCAATATAAGTAAGAAGGAATTGGATCTAAATTGTTGTGTTTTTGTTAAAGTCATGGGAAAGAAGTGCGCACAAGCTTTTACTTTTTGGTACCAATTTCCTGGATTGGAAATCTACGAGCCTAATCCTATGAAGGTTTATAATAATTGTATTACCAGACTTGATGCACCTCCACCTGCACCTTTTTAAACTTTTAGAAGTAACTTCTATATTTTATTATATGAATAAACAATACACCTATGTGTGTATAGAGCATGAAAAATCCATTTGATTTTTTCTTTGATCGGTCGATGACAAAATTGTAATATTATTATTAATTAATTAACTACTTTTCACTACCTATGGGGCTATATTTTATTAGTAATTTGAAAGATCAAATATGAATATACCAAACAGAGAAATTGTTTAAAAAAATATATTGACACAAGAAATTTGGAGTCGTTGACATTTGAGTAAAAAGTGATTAAAAGATCGTAGTTACTCCCATTTGTCAGAATGGTTGTGATGGGAATTTTTTACATCCTAATTTTTTCTTTACAACTCCTCTTAGTAATTTTTATTTGTTCTTCATTGTAACCTACATGCTCGATCGAAGTAGTTACATATGAAGCGGTTTACTCTTTCATGTATCAGTGTAATTGAGGTCATAAAAGTGAAACATTACAATTTGATGTAGACAAATTGATTAATTATCACGTTATTTACCCATTAAATTTTCATAATCTCATGCTTAATCTTCCTTTTCAAAAGTAATGAATGCTTATCTCATAAATTATAATCTACAACATTGTCGGAGAACATGTCGAAAGTACTTATTTATAAAATGGTGATATCCTTTTGAATTCCAAGGGAACAAATGTAATCAACTTCTCAATGTTCTCACTCTGATAAAAGCAATAAAAATAGGGAGTTTTGATGTGAGAATAAGTGTGAGAAATAAACATAAAATTAAATTTGCATAAAAGACTCTAAATGTTTACCAAAGACTCTAATTTAAGGGAGTCTCATCCAATCATCCAATTCCAATTTTAATAATTTTGACCTTACTGAAACCGTATCTTAGTGTGGAGGTCTACCTATTCTGAAAAGTCACAATAGTATTCCATGTTATCAATAAGCATGCATACAACCGAGACAAAATCAATCAGGTGAAATAGCTATATATACCTAAACAATTGTTGCTTCTTTTATCCTAGAGTTTATCGTGCAAGCTATATTATCATAGACAAGTTATAGAAAACACACAGGCATGACTCAACATATTCTTATCTTAGCTAAAATTACGTAATCATTTAAGACACAATTATAGATTATGAAATCATGGCAGTCATACAAGAAACTAAAATAATTCAAGTGTCAATTAAACAAAATCCAAAATATAAGAATAAGAATTAAAAAAAAAAACCCTTCACTAAAGAATGAAATTTATCAATAGGTTTAAAACCTCGCGGTCTTACAAATGTTTTTAGCATCATAGACTAATATTCTCCCTAAAATCAATTTGTAATGCAAAGAGAAGAAAACGGTATAAAAAAAACTCTTACGAACTCTCTTCCAAACCTCGTAAAAGACTTTCCAAATTATGTTCCAAATTCGAAGAGAAAAAGCTAAATTTAAAAAAAGAAAAATAATTCTCAAGACAACATTGTAAATTATTAAAAGGTGTTTGGAATAAGGATTATCTAAGATTATAATAACCACATCTTACTACAGTAATACTATCTTTTACTCCTCAATTAACTACCATTAATATTATTTCGAGAACCTTCTATTTTCTACCATTTTTATTATTTTACTTTCATCAATTTTTTTATTATTTTCTACTGACTGTTTGCTATTTTCATAGTAGCTATTATAACTCAAATCAAAATAATCTACAACTTCAAATACAAATTATTATAACCTAACTATAATAACCAACTTTTTATCTCAAATGTTCCATAATCTCTCAAATAGCATGAAAATATCAAAACTATTGAAATTTGAAGATATTTAATAGCACACTTAAATATTTTTCTTTTCGTTGTATCAAGTTTGACACGTACGTGTGTAAAAATTACACCAAAGATTACTAATTAATTTCTTATATATATATATATATATATATATATATATATATATATATATATATATATAAACACACACATATCGTTGTTTGCTTATTCAATAAGTCTCTATTTTAGTCTAATTTTGAATAGCGAATGTGAACAAAATCACAATTTTAAAAGGATATTGTTGCCAATATTCACAATAGTTAATTATATAATAGCACGAGTAACTTCCTTAGGTCACTTACTTTTAACATTTATGAAATTAATTATAGAATTTTATAACATTTCATTCCTCTCAAAGCTAAGAGAAAACATTGAAAAAATTATTTCTTTTATTTATTATTATTAAATAATAGACTAAGTAGACAAATGGATATCAATTTCAATATATTGTGACAAATATTAACTTGTTAGAATGCTTACACCCACTAACATCTATATATTCACCAAAAATTAACTGTCACTTGAACTTTAAACATGCCCATGTGATCTGTTACCATCGATCTCTTTTCATTAAAGTGATTTAAATGTTAATTTCACTAACTTCACCTAATAAATACATATAAGTTACAAATATTACTTCTTTTGCAATTAAATATATCTTTATGAATTACTTTTACTCTCTTTTCCACCCTGTCTATAAATAGCTTACCGTATTTGCATCAAATAAAACACAAAAGAGCATTAGAAAAAACATAACTCCAAAAGAGGAAAGCACTAAACAATGGCAAACGGAACTAACACAGTGGGAGGAATATTGACAATTCTTTTATTGGCCGTAAATTTGGCCATCTTAGTTCATCCTTCCATGGCGGATGTAGACGATGACTACAATTCACCGATATGGAATGGGTGGGTGGACGAAGATAGAGCTTCAAATCTACGACCATGTTTGGATATGATGAAGAGTGCAAAATGTCAAGTACAACTTTACAATTACTACTTCAATATAAGCAAGAAGGAATTGGATCTACAGTGTTGTGTCTTCGTCAAAATCATGGGAAAATATTGTGCTCATGCTTTCGCTGGTTGGTACGAATTCCCTGGTTTGGAAGTCTATGAACCTAATCCTATGATAGTTTACAACAATTGTGTTGGAAGACTCCAAGCTCTCCCACCAACACCATTTTAAATCAATCTTAGATCTAACTTTTCTGTTTACTTTATATTAATAAATAATGCATCAATGTATGTATTAAGGTCTTAGACCCACATTTTCAAGACATTTTAAAACAAAACTTTTAATCAAGTGTTTCTAAAATTTATAATGTTAGTCTTGATTCAACCAATTGATTCAAATTACTTATTTATGTTCTATCAATTATTCATTTATCATGTGTCAAATAATGATTCAAATCTTTATCTTATATGAAGTAAAAGATGAACGAGGTTTTATTTTTTAAAGAAAAAGGGTAAACATAAACCATCTATTAATATAAATACAATCTCAACTTCTTAACTACTCAAATGAAACAGTGTACCAAAAAAAATTCGTTGTTCAAATCTCTCTACCTATTGTACTAAAAAACGAAAAGTAACCGGCCTCCTACCCTTCAAAAAATACACCAAATCTCCAAGAAATCGATAAAAGAGCAAAACGATAGATGACTAAATCTCCAAATTATCTTAATCAAACTTTATTGCTATACAATGCTAAGCTCTCATATACGTGGAAAAACCTATGCAAGTAGAAACAAAATAAGAGTACATTCCTATATCTTTTGTAAATGAAACCCTAGAGAGATAACTCATGTACACAACCACATCAATACACATCTCTAACTACAGAAAGAATGTGATCCAAAGAATGGAGTAAAATACAAGTTAATCAACAAAGTTCATGAGCTACATGATCTCCAAGCACAAACTTGTTAGCCAAATAGCCCAAACTTTGGTTTCATAAAAGATTGAGCTCTTTGGATTTACCTTGAAATGCTTGTTGCACCAGAAAGCTACTCCAAATCATCTTTGTTGATTGAAAGAATCCTCCATACGCAATATCAAGCATCGATTCAAGGCATATGAAAGATTAGATAAATTCTAACCCAAGCTGTATTTAAGCAACTGATAAAAGTTCAGTATACATCCATTGCTATTTCCTCATTTTCGATCTCTGCGTCTGTAAATGTTAGAGCACGTTGTAGCTTACGAGGACAGAAAACCTCAACCTCGGCCACGTAGGTGGCTGTCACTGGTCTATGATCAGAAAATTTAATTTCAGTCCTCCTATAACTGCACAACTTCAATCCTTTTCCATATGAGAGTATACGGTCACACCTGAAAATGAAGCAAACAAACAAGAAATTTCCGGCATGAGATTGCTATTATAAGCATTCCAAAATATATATGAACTTTCTTCCTAGTGTGTGAAAATTCAATGGTTACATTTTTATATATCCAATGAGCACAATATGTTTCAACAAATAAAATTTTTTTAACCGAGGATATCCAGAGATAAAAGTAACACAAAAAAGTGGACATCAATTCATTTGTAGATTGTATACGAATTACCATCTACAGATGTTGAAATCAACATGTACTGCAACAATAAAAGCTTACCATGCTGGAGTACGCCTTCCAATTTTTGGATCTTCGCCGTAATACTTCTCTGAATTGTTTTCATATTTGTAGGTCGGTGCAAAACTTAGGTTTCCCTCAGTCCATCCATCAAATGCACGACCCTTTCTAAGCTCTCGTAATAACTGACAAAATACAAGAACATAATTCAATGAACAAGAAAACATTTTGTCATATATCATTCACAATTGAACACAAAATAACCATATTCCAGAGCCCATATTTAATCACTTCCCTATCTCCTTGATACAATACAATAAAGTACTTGTTAAGTAATTGTTTTTTTTTCAGCGGAAATCAGATACTATCTGCAGAATCCAAGCAAGATCACAAACTTTGGTTTCCGAAAAATGGATCAAAGAATAATTAGACTGAAGTGCCTTGTAAATGGCTTTTGAGTTCAACAACACAAATAGTGAAATTCAAATTTTTGACTTCTTGGTTGATGACATATGCCTTGATGAATTGATATAGGCTGAGGGCATGGCTTTTAAGCAAGAAAGTTTCTTATTTTCTTCTTCACTAAATTAGAAGACGTTATTTTTCTTGATTCAAGAAAGAAAGAAAAACTAAGAAACCTAGAAATGCCTGCAGTTCAGGAGTCGTCTATTTTGAAGTTTTGTTGTGATACATACGCACACCCCAACTCCAAGGCATTTGTGTTTACTTTAAAAAATGAATAATCCGCAAGACATTATTTTATGGAAGTACCTGATCACTCTCAGCCAATTTGGACCACTCTTTTCTCGAGATAAGCTCTCTTGTCTTCTCATAAGACAAGTTGATCCGGTAATTTAAATCACCCAACCAGATTATCCGCCTGCAAACGAAAGAGAATGAGATGTCAAAGAGTTGGACACAATTAGTAGTTTCTACTTTGAGTTAGATAGATATAGACGTTTTTATTTCATCAACCTAAAGCACTATCAAGGACAATCCATGAGGCTAAAATAACATACAAGACTGACCATTGATCTCCAGAAATAATTACATTAACATTCTTTGACAAAAGTATGACCTAATGGTACATCTCTTCGAGAAGAAATCAAGATATGATAGAGCTGCATCATCAAAACCTAGCAATCACGGTATTGTGGATGTGCTGCACTACAGCATCTTTGGAAAATCGGGGAGAATATCTAACATGCAATCTATCAAATCTTACATAGCAAGAACAAAAAAAGTTATGTCTGAGAAAGAGCATTCAGTAGAATGAATGCCGGTAATCAAAATGAACAAGAGGTCAATTCCATCTAAATCGACTATTTTTACATTGTTTGCTTTTATTTGAGATGTTGTGGCCCTCTACCTTAAATTCTATAACTAAGATTATCTGGAGAAATTTAAAAACCGTTGCTTTAATTTGGATAAGAAACAATTATTTTCCAAAATAGAAACATGTACTGTAAGGAAAGTTCAAATTCAACATAAAGGCTGAAGAAAATTCAAAAAGCTCTCAAATCAGTGGATAATAAAACAACAGAAGTAGAAAACTCTTCAAGTAAACTGTCAAAGGTGGATACTGAGTTACACCCTATTCTAAACCTCATGAAGGTTCCACGTAGTTGGAACTTGGAAAAATAAGTGTCTGGTGATTAGGAAAAGTTAAATCTTTTTAGAAAATACATTTTATTTTGTTCGTTAAAAAAAAAATCAAGACCTTTCGCACATGCAGTTGCAGACTATGTACAAAAATAAATCTACCAAACAGGAATATAGAAGAAGACAAATAGTTTCCTGTCTGGTCACAAGGAAGAACAAAACTCATGTGCATTCGTCTAATTCAATAGCCTAACCTAGGATCAAAAGGCAGAAAATATGCAGTATAAGACAAATAAGAAGGTTGGGGTTCTATTTCAAAAAATGCCGGGAGAGGAAGAAAATAACAGATAAACATCGATTGCATAGGGCTCCAAACCATAGCTTGACTGGTGTAAATTAAAAGCTCTTCCCTTGTAAGCCTTCTCTGAATATTGTCATGTCATGCTTACGGGAAATATGTAGTTCACGTGCAGATACTAAACTAGGAAAATAGTACTTCAATGGTCATGTCATGCATATAGGGAATATGGATAGTTAACACGCGGGAAAACAGAAAAAGCTAGACAAAACCCAATTAGATGTAAAGATATTAACAGGGATCTTGTGTATACTCACTCGTGGTCGTGGATTATTTTAGGAAACCCAACACCATTAAGTGGATGGAATTGAGTTCTTCGATGTATTTCACTCACGTCAGCATTTCTTTTAAGTTCATCTCCCTCCTTTTCACCTGAAGTCAGGTGAGTGCATATAAAGCAAAAGAGGGTCTGATATATGGACATGCTGACAGATATGGATCCCTGAAGAAGTAGATGCTTTTTCTATCAATTATAAAGAGACAACTTGAACTGTAAATTCATGACTTGTTATGAGTACAGTAAAGTTCGTTATAATACCTAAAATAGTTTGCTTTAATGTAACAAGAAAGAATTCAGGGCCAACCAGAAGAAATCCAAACTATCTAACCATTTAAAATATCATTTTGATTCAACAAATTAATACTGACAAATATTAGTTGCTTCCACTATCAACTTTCATCTATGTCTGTTTGCATCTCAAGGTACGAATATCTATCACCATACTATATAATATTGCATTGCATTAAAACTCTAGTAGAAAGCCAAGACAACATGAGGTTATAAGAACTCACAAGATTGCATAACAAGGTAACTACAACAGGATCCATAGATTAACAAACATTAAAGAGCAATGAAAAGGGGAGCGAACCTTGTTGCCAATGTAGCCCATTACACCAACACCAACAGTAGATACATTTACATTCTGAATGTGCCTTCGCAAGCTCCTACGAACCCATACTGTGAGGAAAATGCCAACCATTTGTTTACTTACTATTCTAACATAGGAGGATCTTCTCTTTCGTTTTAGCAGAGACTCAAGATCAATTTCTCCAAGTAAAGCAACCCCTGATGGCATGTCATTCATGGTTGACTTGAAAGAATTAAATGCCACAAAGGACTTGGATGTTTTAAACGATCTTATTGATTTAAATGAGTTGGGTCTCTCTAAAACATTGTGCGGTAGTAAGTGTAATGGAGGCTCGGGCCAACACAGACCAATCCTTTCTGACCCACTAAGCATTTTAGTTAATCTTTTGTTCTGTAGCAAGACAGCCTCGTCATTCTCTGTGCTGTCTTCAGTCCGTAAGCAATTTAACCGATCCAATCTTTTTGGAGAAGAATATTGCCTCATTAAATCCTGTTCCACAGGTATCCCTGATTTGGTATTCGCAGAAAGTTCTGAAACTGGGAACTTCATGCTTAGATTTGTATCACCTACTAGTCCATCGACATTTTCCTTGCCAAAGAATTCTTCATCACATGGATGCACTTCCTCACCAATGTCACTATCACTTTCCTGCAGAATCTCCTCCTCTAAATCTGGGATGTCGTCAGATGGCTTAAACTTTGATGGGGATGGTGGATCACTAAAGCACTTAATCTTGGTTGTAGCAGGTCTAACCCTATTCAATGTTTCGCGGATAATATCTTCCCACCTTGCAACTGGGCGACTGTCTTCAGCACCAAATATATTTCCAGCATTCAATGGGACAATCTCCTGGAGACTGAAAAGGCAAAGCAGAACTAAATACCAATAACAATTAACAAAACACGAGGAAACCATAATAAGATAAATAAATGAACAAAATGTACCATAACTCATTAGGATCAATCTAGATATTCTTTTCTCAAATTGGTCCAATAAATATAACTCAAGATGTACCATCATATGAAATGGAAGACCAAAATCCAATCATTAAGACAGAAAAAATAATTCTTTTAAAAAGAAAAAAAAACAAAGAACTCACCCAAGGACATAGATATCAGCCGGCTCGTTGGTATCTATCCAGCCATCAATATCTAGATCTTCAGGAGGTAGTTTTCCTCCAACATTCCAAGTCCCAACACATATTCTGAACCGAGATAAAGTAAATAACTCAACTCAACAGAAAGAAATACCAATCTAACTCTTCTAGATTACTATAGTCTCCAAATGGTCGATCATACCTGAGTTCTTTTGTATTGATATATTGCGTCCTAAATGTTTCTGAATTTCTTCTTCTCAACCTTGGCAGCACATCTAAAGTTTGAAGCAACTTAATGATAAGTCAATGAATTGAAATACACAAAACAAACAGAACTTTGGCATCACTTTATACAGCTGAAAGGTAATCTCATATTAGGAGAGAAGCATAACATTATGCATCGCAGATAAAGAGAATGAGAGCATGGGACTCTGGAATTTGGAATTTGGATTTGACGGTCAAATAGAGCTTTTCTTTTTCTCAGAAAGATATACTTGTATATTAAAGGAAACAAATCTCTTGAACGTAGAAACGGCTTGAACTAAAAGAGGGAGATGATGAGAAGTTGAGCTTAAACTAGTCAAACAAAAATGTATCTGCTGAAATCTGACAGTAATTGAATAGAAGAAACGGGCTGTCCAAACACTCGCAATGAACCTCCAGGCAAAGCCATTTCCTTATTTTGAAGACAATCAAATTTAAAATAAAAACAATTATGAATTTATTTCAAAATTTTAGAGAAATATCAAATTTTATTCATTACTCTTGATAGGGGGAATGGATTTTTCGCACTGTATCTTATCCCTAAATCAATTTCTATTCTCAAACACCTTCTTAAGTAAATTAAAGCTCATCTTCCTGACAGATTCCTAGAATGCCAATCTTTTGGCACATACTTCATGTACATTTATTGTAATTTAGATAAATGTAAAGTGTGCTTCAAAATTTACCATTAGCATCAACCAGTGGTTCGTCCCTGTTGTCTACCTTAAAGCGTGATTCTCTTCCCCTAACACGACAGTCTGCTTAATAAAGTAACCAAATATTCAAATCAGAACACAAGCCATTCCCAAAACATCACACTGCATTGCATTAAACTCATGAAGATTGAACAAAAATATCACACCAAGCACGGAAACCACAAAAACCAAAAACACATTACATTTCCGCTACCTTAACATTCACGCTAAACATGAATATCAAGTATCCGACAACTCTAAAATCCCAAATGAATTTGAAGAGTAGAGAGAAACATCACCT
The DNA here is from genome assembly GCF_025177605.1 of Cucumis melo. Lineage (NCBI taxonomy): Eukaryota > Viridiplantae > Streptophyta > Magnoliopsida > Cucurbitales > Cucurbitaceae > Cucumis > Cucumis melo. The sequence goes on from NC_066859.1 coordinate 21,248,575, forward strand.
TCAGTATCAGAATCGGAAGAATTCAAATCTTCATCATCTTCGGTATCGGCACTGTAATCCGACTCCTTAGCGCTGATATTAAGCCATTTACGCAAGACCACTCTGGGCCAGAAAAGCTGTAGGCAGGAGCAACCGAAACAACATATTTCAGCCCATGTTCTCTGCAAATTTTCTCATCTTTTCGAAATTAACAACAAAAGAAAAATCAAACAAAGAGCGAGAGGGGAGAGGGAGGAAGAAGAAATGGAGAAAGTTGAAGTACCTGAGGTTGATTCTTGGAATTGTGCCTCATCTGATAAGGTAGCTATAGAACTAAGAACAGAGAAATAGAGAGAAACAAGGAAGAATAACGAAGCAAAAGCTTGAGTAGTTGACGATTCGAAGAAGAAGAAGAAGAAGAAGAAGAATGGGTCTAAACAATGCTGATTGGGCAGTTATGCGTTGGGAGAGTGGATGTAATGTTTTCATATCCTTTTTATTAATTATTATAAAACAAAAACAACTGTAATTACCAATAATTAATCAAATTAAAATCCACAATTATTCTCAAACATTATAATTTTGTGACAAAGTAAGTAAATAAAGAGGAGATTAAGAATAATTGAGGTTGGGTCAAAGGGTAAAAGGATTTTATGGGTGTTTTAGAGATTTTGAATATGGATTTTGGGGTTTGCAAAGTAAAGCACACAGGGTCGACACCTCTCGCTTTTCCACGCGGGATACGTAGAACTTAGAACATCCTAGAACATCATTCCACTATCATCACCTGGAGGATTTCGCCACGTTGCACATACTGCTTCCTCACCTCAACCCAATGACCTCCCTAACCACAATAATACTCTTCTTTTTTTTTCTACTACATTAAATAAATATATTGTCTTGGTCTTGGTATTTTTATTTTTACTTATCAATACATTTATATCCACCTACAACATCCATTTTAAAATATTTGAAATCAGTATTCACTATCTCCAAGTCTGTTTTCGATTAAATAATTGTTCAAATCGAGGTTGTATAAATCCACCATTAATGGATCAATTATTTGGTTTAAAAAACTATGGTTGATTATGATTTTTTTAAATCTACATCAATCAAGTCCTTCCTTATCTTCAACGGACTATTAGAAATGGTCAGTCGTCTTTATTTTCAGCATGTCATGTTCTCTCAAAAATATTTATAAATTGTTATATTCTATCAATAATAAACATTAATAAACTAAATTTCTATAAATGAAATTGCGAGTTGTCGATAAAGGTCTCTTAACATCTATCATTTGATAGATTATAAAATTGTGTTATATTTTTAAATATTTTTAATCTTTTTGTTTAAAATAATTTTCAAGAAGGAATAATAAAATCTTTTAACTTATTAAATAAATATTGTTAATTTAAATATTTTTCTCTAAATTTTCTTTTATTATACAAATTGGGTTTTTTCAACAATAATAAAAAGTACAAACTATTTGGACATTGTAATTTTATTGATATTTCATTATCATTATACCTATTTAATATCATAACATTGTTTTATAAACATTTTTTTTAACAATACACGTTGTATATACTCGGTTAAATACTAATGTTATTTAATTGAAATTTAGTTAATTCAGCACAAATTTAATTCAATTAATTAACAATACATATTTTTCCAACTACAATTTGCAAACTAAAAAATTAATAATAAGGATAATAATAATATTAATAATAGATTAGTTGGGAAGGGATTGTTTGATGTAAATGACACATAAATTCACTGGGACTCCTTATGTTTCAACGTCTTCAATTGTTTCATTGTTATTTCTTATTTTGTTAGACTTTAATAAAACTATAGTTTTTACAGTTAAAAAAGGCCGATAATTAATCATCTTTTGGTCCATACCTGTCTACTATGTCCACACAATTTAAAAACTGAACGAAAACAAATCCTCTCATTATGGTCTCTAAATTACGAGTATCATTTTCTTTGAATTTGTTTAAAATGTTACATTTTTACTGTTAATATTTGAATTTGATTTTTGTATTTTATATATTTTGTTATTTTACATTTGACTTTTTATTAATGTAAAAAGTTTAAGTATTTGATATCGTTAAGCTTTAGTTAATTGATTATAAATAATCAAAACGTTAATTTTTCAGTTAATTTTAATAATGATAGAGAGGTAGTCGAAATAAAATGAATTTTGAAGTTTTAAAAACTAATTAGAATTCATATAGTAATATGAAATGTAGAGATTAAACATAAATTAATCTCAATACAAGAAGTAAAATTATAACATTTTTTATGCAAGAATCATTTGGAGATTAGATTCAAACTATATACAGTCAAAAGTTTTTATCTTTTACTTTAGAATTTTGAAAAACAAGATTACCTCTAGAATTCTAAAATTACTTTTCAACGTGGCGGTAATTGCTTGAGAATTACTTTTCAAAGTGGAATGATGGAATCATGGAATATCTTATGTGACTACTTCCATTGAAAAATCAATCAAAATATCATTTAATTTTAATTTATTAAATATTTATTAATTTTGTATGAATAAGAATATGTTTGAAATTGATTCTAAAATGACTAAAATCGTCCTATTTTTATCATTATTAAAAGCATGATGAAATATTATTTTAATCAAAAGTGGAGGGTGTGAAAATTAGATTTAAAATTGTTGAATTAAAAAGCAAACGATTTTTAAGCATGTTGGAAGTGGTTTTAACAACTTTATAGTTATGAAGGGATTTGTAAAGAATAAATATATTTATAGTAAAGTTAAGTAAGACTTTTGGGCAATGGGAATGGGACCTTTTCAATAGTGTTCCTTTTCCACTTGTAAAAGCATAACACAAAAGCTGGCACATGACATGCTCAATTAATCTTAGATTTAACCTTTTTTTTTTTTTTTTTGTTCTATCAAAATCATTAGAATATTGACAATATTGACTCTATTGTATTCATGTTTTCTAGTTACTATATTTTTCAATGCCCCATATGCCTCCCTTTAACAGATCCAAAAAAAAAAAAAAAGGTCTTAAATCTCTAAATAAAAATAAAATAAATAACATAAAAGGTAAATTAAAAAAAAAAAAAAAAAAGTTATCAAACCAAAAAAAAAAGCATAAAAAGTATTGAGCTCTAAATTATGAATCTAAAAAATATACCGGAGGGGGTATAATTGTCAAAGTCACTTAATTTATATATAATTCAATATTCACTTAAAATATTTTCATCACTAAATTGTATGCTTATTTGTATATCTTTATTTATGGGTTCAAAATGTGCATAATTCAATTCACACATGAGTATTTTAGTAATATGTTTAGTAGTTTGAAACTCACTACCATTAATTATACTAGAAAAAATTATGTTGACATTAATTAAATTATAAATATGAGGAGTTTCTAATTAAGGTAGGGATATATGTACCGTTCTGATCAAAATCTCAAACGGTGAACAAAATAATGATGTGTAGTTTTCTTTTTCATATTTATAAATGTTAAGTTCACCAAAACAGGAATAAGGATGGAAGCATAGATATTTAAAATATTAACTGTTTTTTTTTTTTTTTTTTTTTTTTTTTTTTGTTCTTCTTCTTCCTATTCAGTGAATAATGTTGGAAGAATTGAGTAGGAATTGAAAACTTAGTACATTTTGTTCCCTAAGATATAGGAAGGAAAAAGAAGGATATGTGGAGTATGGGGGAAGTAGGTGTGTTGTGAGATTGTGTTGCAAAAGAAGGAATTAAGTACAACCCATTTTGTAAAGGATGGCCCTTGTGTTACAGAAACAAACACCATTTTTCTTGTTTGTTGTTTCAAGCGATGACACCATTCGACACAAATATATATATATATATATAAAAGAAAAATAAAATTGAGGGAGGCGTCTCTCTCATTTTGGGCAAATAAATAACCGAACAAGTTGTATATGCATGTGCAAGAGAGGGACCCGATCTTCTTTTTATTTTTCTTTTTATTTTTTTTAATTAAAAAAGGAATCAATGTTTTTATACATTTATATTCTAATTTTTCATATATTTTGTTTATTTTTGCTTTTCAATTTTACAATGTTACAAATTAGTTAGTCAATAAAATTTTAATTTAGTTTATGTACGTTTTAAGCTCAGTTTTTCATAGTATTAACGTTTCTTAATTAATTTTTAAAAATTATGATTTTCACTATTTTTAGATGTTATTTGTTGATTGATTATAATGAATGTTGTTTTTATTTTTTGTCTTTCATTTTAGCACCATACGAGTGGATCAAAATCTGAACCAATGTTTGATTTAAAATTTGAAATTAGTTTGATTTTTTTTATTTAATTTTGATGATATGTCATAATTATACGTTAATTTTGTCAGTTGAATTTTCAGGGTCCTTTTTTTCTTGGCCATAGTGGCTTAATAAAGCTTTCTTTTGGTGGAGATATTAGGTACATTTTAAAAAGAGATAAAAAAAAGAAAGAAAAAAAAGTAGAATTTTTATATTACATTTATTTTTTCCTCAGCGGCATCCATCCATTCCTTGTACATTTTTGCAAAAGCTTATTAAAATGAATAATGATTATTAACCAAAAAAAAAAAAAAAAAAAAGAATAGTGAAAACTCTAATTACCATTAAAGTAATTTTAAAGAAACATTAAAGGAAAGTTGGGAATAACATTGAAACTTTAATAAAAAAAAAAAAGTATTTGAGATAATTTTTTAAATAAATGACAAAATTTAGAGAATTTTGTATAATTACAGAAATATTATCTATTTTCTTTTATGAAATGGAAGGAAGGGGACTGCTTGCTAGACTTTCTTTGCCATTTGAAACGAAGAACCGCCGGAAGAACAATAAACTCCGTTCTTCGTGAAAAAAAAAAAAAAAACAATGAAATTAAATAAACTATTTAACTGTTTATTTAATCAGAACATACCCAAAACACAATGGAAAAAAAAAAAAAGATCTGTTCTGGTGATAAGTAAATATGTGGAAACTAAAACTAATAAATCGAAGAACAGAAAATTAAGAAGACGAATGGGGAATTGATTAATTAAGTAATTTATTTATGAAATTAAAAAAATGAAAGTAAGTAACTAAGAGGTAATTAATAATCTAGAGAGAGAAATGATAGAGAAGAAGAAGAACCTGGAAATGAGTGGGTGAATAAGATGAAGAAGAGAGAGGATGATGAGGTATTGTGTCTTGTAAATTGTTGAAATAAAATGGATGAATATGAAGAGGTAATTCGATTGGTTATATAATAATATTGAAGGAGAAGAGAGAAGAGAGAAGAGAGAAGAGCGAAAGAGAGAGGTTTCTGAAAAATTGGATGGGTCGCATCAGCCTTTAAACAACAGGGACCAATATTTTATTCTCCCAATTATGTTCTATTTCAATATTACATTACTTACTTAATTAATTAATTTATTTCTATTATTATTATTATTATTATTATTGAGGGAAAAAATTAATAATATAGTGTTAATTATTTTTACTTTTATTATTATTATTATTGTGGGCAAGGGATTGTATTTTGTATCCAATAAATTGTATCTGGTTGGTTATGCTGTTTTTTTTTTGTTTTTAGCAATTTAGTGTGTTTTACGAATATTATTTGATTATTATAATTATTTTATTTTTGAAAAATGTTGTTATTTCATTATTATAATTATTTCTTTTCTTTTTTTTTTTTTTAAAAAAAACTCAACTTACTATTGGACTATTCTTGGAAGTGTGTGCGCAACAGAAAGACTCGTTGATTTAAAAAAAAAGCTGGAAAATTATTTAAAATATACTATAAAAATTATTTTTATTGACAACCAAATATACTAATTTTTTCTAAATTAAACATTAAGAATAATTGACTCTTAGATAAAAGGTTTAAGAAACCAATTAACTTTAAATACTATAAAAGAAGATAAGTGATTAAAGTAGTTTGATACTGACTTTATCAAAGTCCTAAGAGATTTTTGTGTGATTGTAATAACTATTTACATTATGATTATGAAGAAAGAATAAACAATATTATATATGAAAGAAAGAAAAATGGAATTGAAAGTGATATTATTTGATGGGATCAGGCATGTAATATTATAAGTTTGGAATGGGATACATTTAAATTAGTATTAATCAATAATAAGAATAAAAAGAAATTGCAAGTAGGCATTAGGCAACAAAACAGCGAAGGTATGTAGTCCGCACAATAATATGCACAAAGATAAGGTCCGATGCGACGCCATCGTACCCACAATCACTTCATACTTCACTTCCATTTCTTCTTATGATGCTTCCTTTGTTAACAAACTTTGCTGGGGGCTGCCGCTCTTTTATCTCAATTTTACGTGACCATTTTTTTTTTATTTATTGTTTTTTTTTCTTTTGCTCAATGTTATAACATATGTTTATTAAATTTACAAAGTTGGAGTTGTCTCTTTATCAAGATTTGTTAGAATTAATTTTGAGTTTGTATTGATTCTAAAGTATGGTGAGTACGATATATATTTAATATTTGATGTTTTTATATTTTACTTTGTTTTGAAGGCTTTGTAACTTGTTTTTACATGTTAATTTGTTTTGAGATCTTTCTAGTTTGATATCAAAATGTAGATTTGTCTTGAGGATTTTTCTACTTATTTTCGGAGCTATAGTTCTTGAATTTGGACTTTGTCTGATCTTTGAAATGTTTTTTATTTTTAAGAGTTTAATATTTTTTTCTTCTTGAATTCTCTATGGAATTTCTTATAAAATCTTTGATTTATATATACTTTAGATTATCTATGGAGTTTATCACTTAACGAGTTTTAGAGAATGTTATGAGTTTTAGTATTTAGATATTTGGAAAATCTCTATTTACACGGTTTTAAGGGTATTACATTGACTTGATCCCAACTACTTTTGCATCTATAGACTTGAGTTTACTAATCATTTGGGTTCAATTGTTTCTTTATCCATTTTTTACCGCTTGAATGCGAGTTGGACCTTGATCCCGAACAATTTAATTTACTCAACTTAGTCAAAATTACTATTTTGTGCTCAATTGGGTCATAAATTAAATAAGCAATTGTGTGTTTAATCACTATCATTGCAATTTGATCAATCTTGCTATAGTAATCATATGACTAGGTTGAAAACATGTGACATCGATCATTTATTTAGTTTTTGTTGCAATTATTTGAAAATAATCTATAATTTGTCAAAATTTCTCATTCAATAGCATGGACATGGACAATAACGTATGAAATCATTTCACCTCTCGTCTAACTAAAGGAGCATCATGATGTTTTCCTAAAATTATTGTTATTAAGAAAAGAGAGCTAGTTTAATTTAGTTGTGATTATATTGTTTAATGTTTAACAAAGTTGCAATTTAATGTCTCCTGTTTTAATCTCTCTTTTTTTAAATAAAAAAATTTTATATGTTGTTAAATGTGTTAAATTGATTGAGGATGAAAATGTCCTTAACGTAATATTTAGTGTGCTTTGGACATATCTGCCAAGACTCTTTTTTTCTTAAAAGAAAGATTGTTTTTGTAAGATACTACATAAAGCCCTATTTTGCTTTTGTGTATTTGTAAAACAATATTTGAAATACTACGTTTTACTATTTTTCTTCAAGTTTTTAGTCTGTTGGTTTTTTTTTTTTTTTAGAGTTCTTGGTGTATATATTGTTGTTGCATTTTGGTGGAGCCAACTGTCGTAGTAAGAAAGTCTGCAAAATAGAAGTGCGTTAATAATAGGGCGAGTCATATGGATCTCGCTCTCTTTGAGATGTTTCACATCTTTGCTCGGATGTGTAAACAGATATCGTGTGTCCCGTCGTCCCAAGGATAACAACCTCTAATTTCGTCGGTAGGAATTGCAATGAAACCAAACCGATATACCAACACTTAGTAGATACAATTATGCTTGGAAAACCTAAAAGTAAATAGAATGAAAGAGTGAGGAGGTGGTGGAAGTCGAGAGAGAGATAGGAGGTGGTGGAAGTCGAGTGAGAGATATGAGATGGTGGAATGTTTGTTGTATAACAAATGAGAAGTGAGATGGGTTTATACAGAAGATGGGAAGGCTCCAACGGTCAGGTAATAATGACAGTAATTGTCCGTTATTATGATGGTCAAAGAAAAAACCGATCATACAACAGTTTTGAAGTTAATTCAACGAAATTAATATGTAGTTAAGGGTTTTTGAAAATTCAAAACAAATTTTTAACAAAAAGTTATTTTATTTGATGCCACTAGACAACTAGTCTTGCATATTTCCTCTTCTCTTCCAAAACTTAGGTACCTCTTGTAAACTTTAATTTCATGAATATACAATAAACCATAATATTGTATATAACCTTAAATGTCAAGATCTTTAAACTAGATAACTTTACAAATTAAAATTAGTTAAAGAACAACATAGCTTGATCCATGAATAATCTTCTTGAGGAATTGTGTTTCTCTCACTTGCCTTCCTTTTAGACTTAATTTAAGTTTCTTGATGGGAAGAATAAACTAGTTAATGAGGCAGTGAGAGGATCAATCCCTAAGGTTCTATTTATAGACACCACTCATTATAGTGTTAAATTAGGGCATTATCTTTTAGGGTAATTATAATATGTAGCAATTAATAATTATTAAGTATGTAGAAATATTTTAAAAAAATTGCAAATATAGCAAAATCTATCAGTGACGATACACTTCTATCGTTGATAGATTCTTATGGTTTATCAATGATAGACCAACATTTGCTACATGATCTATCGGTGATAGACTCCTATCATTGATAAATTTTGACAGATTTTGCTATATGTGCAATTTTTTAAAAATGTTGCTATATACTTAATTATTTTGAATATAATTGCTACTTTTGCAACTATCCCTATCTTTTAACCTAATGGTCCTAATAAAATAATAAGCCCAAAAAGAATAAATAATAAATAATGCAATTGGGTCACATTAATGATAATATTATATTAATATTCTCCCACTTGACCCATTGACATTATTTACCATATACATTCATAGACATAATGCACAAAATTAAACTTCATAACATATCGTGTCAAGTCAAAGAAACTACTAAAGGATCACGGCGGTCATACATCATTGCATTAACATACTCCCTTCCATGTATCACTGAAATAGCTCTTCTATTAACATGATCTATAATAAAGATAATCAATAATGGTCCAACAATAAGTGCTTTATCAAAGACGATGTCCTGTTTGGTTTACATAATTCTTTTATGTATATACTAATCATAAGAACAGAACCATAAGATAAAATCAGAAACAATAAATAAATGAGCTTAAAGTGTCAAATAACATAATCTTGATCTCAATGATGATATCTACTGATGCCCATACGTTCAACGTGATCATTGAACATCTTTGGTGGCAATCCTTTAGTCAGTGGATCCGCAATCATAAGTTTAGTGCTAATGTGTTCAACTGACACACTCTCTTTCTGAACTTCTTCTTTAATGGCAAAGTATTTTAATTCCATATGTTTAGCACCTTTAGAATACATGTCGTTTTTTTTAGAAGAAAACTAGAATTATCACAATAAATTCTCAGCGGCTTGGCAATACTGTCGACAATTCCAAGTCCTGAGATAAAGTTCCGCAGCCATAAACCATGAACTGTAGCCTCAAAGCATGCTACAAATTCAGCTTCCATAGTGGATGCAGCGATAATAGACTGCTTTGCAATTTTCCATGAAATTGCTCCTTCAGCTAAAAGGAACAAATAGCCAAAAGTGGATTTTCTTGTATCCACACATCCGACAAAATCTGAATCTGAATATCCAATCACCTCAAGATGATCAGATCTCTTGTAAGTAAGCATATAATCTTTTGTTCCTTGCAGATACCTTAAAACTTTCTTTGCAGCTTTCCAATGATCCATTCCTGGATTACTTTGATACCTGCCTAGCATACCTACAGCAAAACTGATGTCTGGTCTAGTGCAAGTTTGTGCATACAATAAGCTTCCAACAATAGATGCATAAGGAATAGTTTCCATCTGATTTCGTTCCAATTCATTTTTTGGACATTGCATGAGACTAAATTTATCTCCCTTATGAATTGGAACTACACTTGAAGAGCATTTGTCCATCTTAAATTTCTCTAAAACTTTATTAATATAGGCCTTTTAAGACAATCCTAACAATCCATGTATTCGATCACGGAATATTTCAATTCCAATCACATAGGATGCCTCACCCATATCTTTCATTTCAAAGTTTTTAGAAAGAAATTCTTTGGTTTGACATAATAAACCAAAGTCATTTGTAGCAAGCAAGATGTCATCAACATATAGAACAAGAATTATAAACTTACTCCCGCTGATCTTTAGGTATATACATCGATCAACGATGTTTTCTTTAAAATCAAAAGATGTGATGGTATCATTAAACTTAAGATACCACTGTCTGGAAACTTGTTTAAGTTCATATATTGACCTCTTTAATTTACACACCATATGTTCCTTTCCTTCAACCATAAAACCTTCTGGTTGATCCATGAACACTTCTTCATCTAAATTTCCATTTAGAAAGGCGGTTTTCACATCCATTTGATGAAGCTCTAAATCATAATGAGCTACCAAAGCCATAATAATTCTTAATGAGTCCTTTTTCGAGACAGGAGAAAAGTCTCTTTGTAGTCAATGCCATCTTTCTGAGTATAACCTTTGGCAACAAGTCTAGCCTTGTATCGTTCAATATTTCCATTTGAGTCACGTTTGGTCTTAAAGACCCATTTACACCCAACTCTTTTACTTTCTTTAGGCAATTCTACAAGATCCCAGACTTCATTATCATTCATAGATTTTAACTCTTCTTTCATGGCATCTAACCATTTGGTAGAATTATCTTCTTTAATGACTTGTGAAAACGAAACTGGATCATTATCAATGCTTAAGTCAAATTCTGACTCATGCAAATAAACCAAATAGTCATCAGAAATAGCTGATCTTCTTGATCTTACAGATCTTCTTAATTCTATTTCTTGTGGTCCCTCAGTTACAGGTTCATTTGTTACAATATCATTATGTGGTGTTTGAACATTAATTTGTCGTTCTTGTGGATTGTTAACAGAGTCAACAACTACAGGAACAATAACTTGAGAAGAAGTTATAGATGAAGGAATTTCCACCATAACTTCTTGAATTTCCACTTTTTGCGGTTCCAAACTCCCACTAATTATGTCATTCTCAATTAACCTTACATTTCCAGTTTCAACTATTCTCGTACTGTGGTTAGGACAATAAAATCTATACCCTTTTGATTTTCTGGATAACCAATGAAGAAACCACTGGTTGTTCTTGAATTCAGTTTCTTTTCATGTGGATTATAAATTCTTACTTCCGCTTGACAACCCCAATCATGTAGGTGTCTTAAACTAGGTTTCCTTCCTGTCCACAGTTCAAAAGGTGTCTTTGGAACTGACTTACTAGGAACCTTGTTTAATAAATATTGAGCGGTTCTTAATGCATACATCCACAAGGACACAGGTAAAGATGAATTAATTAACATGCTTCTAACCATATTCATTAATGTACGATTTCGCCTTTCTGCAACACCATTTTGTTGTGGTGTTCTTGGCATTGTGTATTGAGCACATATGCCATGACTTTCTAGGAATTTAGCGAATGGACCGGTGCATTGTCCATTCTCGTCATATTTTCCATAATACTCACCACCTCTATCAGATCTTAAGATTTTCACCTTTCTATCTAATTGCCTTTCAACTTCATTTATTAATATTTTTAAGACATCTATTGCTTGAGATTTCTCATGTAATAAATAGATATAACCATAACGTGAGAAATCATCAATAAAGGTGATAAAATACTTTTCTCCACCAAAAGATGGAACATCAAAAGGCCCACAAATATGTGTGTGTATAATTTCAAGGAGATGTGAGCTTCTTGTGGCTTCTTTATTAACTGTGTGTTTTGTTTGTTTTCCTTTAATACAATCCACATAAATTCCAAGGTCAGTAAAATCCAAATCTTGAAGAATTTCATTCTTTATTAATCTTTTAATTCTTTCTTTGGATATGTGACCTAAACGTTTATGCCACAAGTAAGCTGACGATTCATTAGTTTGATCACGTTTAGTACCAACATTATGATGCAAGGTTAACAAATTCTCAGCAAAAACATTATCAAGCTTTAATTTATATTAGTCATCACAAAGAATATCAGAACCAATAAAAATGTTTTGTTTGAATAAACTAAAACAATCATTCCCAAATTTAAAGTAATAACCTGAAGTATCAAGTTTTGACAAGGAAATCAAATTACGAGAAAAAGAAGGAACATAAAAGGTATCAAAAAGGTCTAAATGATGTCCAGTATCTAAAGTTAAACGATAGGTTCCTACAGCTTCAACTGGAACTTTGACTATGTTTCCCATAAAAATGAATCTCTCATTTGGGTTTGTGGTTCGGGCCGTAAGGAATCCCTGCATCGTATTGGAAACATGAATGGTACAACCAGAATCAATCCACCATGTATTATAAGGAACTTTAGTTAAGTTTGATTCGAAACATACTAAAGCATTATGCTTACCTTTATTCTCGAACCATGCCTTACGTTTTAGACAATCTTTCTGATAGTGTCCAGGTTTGTTGCAAAAACGACACTTATCCTTAATTTGTCCCTTTTTGTGGATTGGGGCAGATGACTGTTTTACCTTTAATTGTCCATGATTGCCCTTGCCATTCTTTTTTCCAGGTTTCTTTCTAGCTCCTTTATGACCCATGAGATTGGTAGAGTGAATTATTGGTTTCTTAAGTCTCGCTTCCTCTTGAATGAGCATACTTTGTAATTCATGCACATTCCATTTATCTTTCAGAGTGTTATAGTTCATGTGAAATGGACCATACTCTGAAGGTAAGGAATTAAGGATAAACGTTACCAAAAAATTCTCATTAACTTCCATTCCCATGGTCTTTAACCTTGCTGCCAAGTTCGTTATTTCAAGGATATGCTCATGTATAGTACGAGAACCATCAAACTTGATGTTGGTTAAAGTACTCATAAGTGTTCCAACAAGTGACTTGTCAGCCGACTCTGACTGAGAACATTTCTCCACAGATTTCATAAATTCCTTAGCATCTTCAGTGTTCTTAATTGTGGACTTAATATTGTTTGCTACAGTCATTTGCATAAACATTAAGCTCAATCTATTTGATCTTTTCCAAGCTTTATAGAAAGATCTATCCTCATCACTGCTAGCAGAAGTAATTGCAACAGGTTTCTCACTTAAAAGTGCTAAATCAAGATCCAAAGCTCCAAGATGGAATCGGATTTGTTCGCACCAATCAGAGAAATTGAGTCCATTAAACTTTATTATAGATGTAGCATGTGAATAAAGAGAAACAGGAGCAGATGTTGCAATTACAAAATAAATATGCTTATACATCATTGCTTTGAGAAATAAACTTAAAGATATTAACATATATTCGGATAATATTAAATAACCATTAATTTATACATTGAAGCTCTTCTTTGGAAGGCACAACAATGTACAACATTTACACTTAATTGATGCTAGATTTAGTTTCATATAATTGGTAATTTAAATGCTCAAATTAGATACATTAGTTATCTTTGGATATACTAACAATATCTAACCAAACACCTCAATTAACCATAATAAGATTCATTATTATAAAACTGCTAATTACCTTTGTGCAAATTAAATGTTCTATAATAATGAAAATCAATATACTCATGACAAATCATTAATGTTTCATAATATTATCTCATTCATTAGCATCAAATAGACATGAGTAATTGAATTAATCTTAATTTGATGTCTAAAGATCTACCAATTTGGCCACTTTGGTGACTAACAAATTGTTCATAACATAGGCATCATGATAAAACAATTCCAATTAACCATAATAAGATTCAAAATTATAACTATTAATTACCTTTAGGCAATTTAAAAGTTTTATAATAATGAAAATCAATATACTCATAATAATAATTCATCATCATTACATAAATAGGAGTAATTGAGTTTAACCTTAATTTGATATCTATTGAACTTACTAATTTGGCCACTTTGGTGACTAACAAATTATTCGTAATATAGATATCATATTAAAATAATCACAAATAATTATTTTCTTAATTTGCAAAACACCATCAATAGAATATTTATAAAACTTACTAATTTGGTCACTTTGGTGACTAACAAATTATTCATAATATATAGATATCAAACAACATAATTGCAAGTGATTTGCCTCATAATTTACAGTTAGATACAAGGATTTCATCAAAAATTCATACATTCATACATTATCCTCCAAAAATTTAATTGTACAATTTAAATTTTAGAGATAAATGGATACTTTAAACATAACACATAAAATATAATTAACACGTGATCATCAATTTCATCATAAACTAAATATATGCAATATTTCGAAAATCATTAAAATCTAAATTTAATTAGATTTACGATGAATTAGATTTTCGACAATATCGTAATCTTTATTAGATTTTAATTCATTTTATCAAGGATTATAAAATTAATTTAATTTGTGACCTTTCAAATAGATAATTGAAATTTATATCAAAACAATATCTTAATTCTTTTAAAAAAAGATCAAATCTTCATAACACTTTAATCATTAATAAGTGACTCAATGAATTTTATCAAAGGAAAAGAAGATTGCCGGCGGTGGATGAATTAACCCCTTGAAGAAAAAATGGTAAATTTAAAAAAGTTTTATAATTTTCTTTTCTTCTCCCGGCTTTCCATAAAAACAAATTTTCAAATTCATAATCTTTAATCAAAGAATCTTTAATTCAAATGATAATCAATTATCGAAGAATCTTGATTTAAATTTAAAAGAAAAACATGCAGTGGAAACATTAAAACAAATCATTAATCATCAATGTAAAATTACAAGTTCTCAATCAAGGCTCTGATACCACTTGTAAACTTTAATTTCATGAATATATAATAAATTATAACATTGTATATAACCTTAAATGTCAAGATCTTTGAACTAGATAACTTTACAAATTATAATCAGTTAAAGAACAGCATACCTTGATCTATGAATAATCTTCTTGAGAAATTGTGTTTCTTTCACTTACCTTCCTTTTAGACTTAATTTAAGTTTATTGATGGGAAGAATAAATTAGTTAATGACGCAGTGAGAGGACCAATCCTAAGGTTCTATTTATAGACACCACTCATCATGGTGTTAAATTAGTGCATTATCTTTTAACCTAATGGGTCTAATAAAATAATAAGTCCAAAAAGAATAAATAATAAATAATGCAATTGGGCCGCATTAATGATAATATTATATTTAAGAATAAATCTAACACCTCTTAGGATTCAAATTCATAAGTGAAGGTATATGTATATGAATGAGCTTCTACATTGCTTTCCTAACAATGAGATAGCAACGTGGGAGTGCCTACTTAGAGTAAAATAATGTTACTTTCCTTCCTAAAATCTTTCAATAATGATGATGATGATGATGATAAAAGTTGTAGTAAAATTGAAGTTTTCTTGATGTTGGGGTGGAGAAAATTCAATAGAAGTCATATGGAATATTTTTCACATTTTCCTCGACCTTTAGTTTGCACATTAAATTTAATTGGCTTGAACATATTTAATTAAGAATTGAGGTTGATGGAAGGATAGTGGCCAGTAGAAGCACATCCATTTCCCACTTTGAATTAAACTTTGAACCATAAAAACTTAGTAAGTAAGAATACTATTTTAGAAAATAGAAATCAAATGAATACTAAATCTAAACACACTATTCAACAAAATCGGGACTTACAAATAGTGATAATAAAATATAAGTTTGAAGTACATACGTGGATATAAAATTAATATCAACAATGTTATAATTTAAAAATAACATTAATTTGTCAATATCAGTACAATTTAATTGACCACTATATAAACGGCATACTTAGGGTCTTTCCTGAGGGCAATCCTTTAATTTCTTTCTTTTATATATATATATATATATATATATATATATATATTTAAGCTTATAAATATTTATTTAAATCTTAATTTTCTATTAGCTTTTTTTTTTTTTTTCCTATCAATATTTAGATTTATATAAATATTTATAAATTCCGTTTTATTAATTTTGAAATTTTTCCATTTAGAAAAAAATAAAAATCTTGTTTTAATATTTAAAATTTAGTTAAGAAAATTCAATGACTTTCAACCAAATAGTCTCACATTTAATATATAATGGATTTGTTTGAAATTTCCGAGAATGAAATAATGGATTTGTTTTATTTTTATTTATTGATGAAGACTGACATAGACTACGTGGGGGATGGTCAGTGGTAGAGGTTGATGTAGTATTTATGGGAATCATTATCTTCAGTTATTAATGAAATCACCTCTAATCAAAATTATAAATAAAAAATTAAAAAAATTTTAAAAAATGGACTTATCATATTTATGAAGCTCAACTATGATTAATTAAATAAATCCATACCATATTCAAAAGCAGGACACGTGTAAAGTCTACCAATCACGAATTGATAATATTAATAGCCTCCTTCTTTATTTAGAGGTCACCATTTTTTCCTCTCTCTTCTTTTTTTTCAACTCAAAAAGAAATTCATATAGAGAAAATAAAATACATGTGCATTTTATGATCTAAATATTATGACCGTTAGGCCATGTTTGTCTATTCGTAATAAAAACAGGTGTAACGATAATAAAATTTTATTGATAAAATTAATCGTAATTACTTGAAATTGCAAATGTAATTGAATTATCTTTAATTTTGTTTTACCTAAGTAGAATGATGAATTTAATCAAATTTATCGTTAACCGTTATAGTTTGAGTTAATATAATAGTAAGCATTAACGTTAAGATTTTCTTTTTATTCTTCTAGAAAAGTAAAAATAATGATAATCATAATCTAAACCCAAATAGTAACAATAATATGGTGGGATGTAATTTTTATAGACAATCGAATCGATCACTTTTGGCTCGTGATCAATTGAATTGCGACTTTTATTTATGAATTAGACCGTTGGTCTCATGTATCAGTACGTATGTTGAACATACATAATAACAAACCATCAAATAAGCTTAATCTCATTTATTCATTTCTGATTGCAAAACTTAGGTAGAGATGACCTTAATTTGGTTTGCTTTTATTATTAGAAAGGTTTGACAAATTGATGAATTAAATTTAAATAATAAAAGCATTTTTCATGTAAATAAGACAAGAAAAAGAAAAAACCGCTATTCTGTAAATTATATTTAATTAATGGCAAAATAGAAAAATGTAGAGAAAAAGCTATCAATAACTGATCTTCTCTGTATCTCTCTTTCCATAGATTTCCTCTCCTTTTGTCTTCTTCTTCTTCTTTCATCTCTTTTTCTCACTCTACTCTACATGCTTTCATTTACTTCCATCCAAATATGTTGTATTCTTATTTGTTGTTGCTTTAATTTCTTTGTTTTCATTTTTCTTATATATATATATATATATATAGTATCTATAAAAACCTTAACGTGGAGAAAGTTTTTTCGTTTTATAGTAAGTTCATTTTTTATTTTTTTTCTTGTAATACGTATAATTATAAAAAGGCATATCATCTTCTACTGCTTTTTGAATTAATTATACTTAAGGTTTGTAGAATTAAAGTACGTAGAATGTGAAGAGTTGTAATGCAAATATTTTTTCATTTACATTTTAGAAATTAGTTACAAATTAAATATCTTATTAGTTCTAATTAATAATACAAATTTAAAGACATGAAAGTTAATGTTTTTGTAACATTTTTTTTCTATTATATAAAAAGCTTCCTTGATGTTTTCTACCAACGTTGTTATCGAGAAATTTGAATCTATCCAATGGATTGTGTAATAGGACAAGATTGGTATGTCGATCATTTAGCAACAATATTATATATGCTGAAATAGCAATGAGTGATTATGTAGGGAAACAAGTTTTTCTTCCACGAATACCGTTAAGCCCACCAAATGACAATGGATACTCATTCAAATTCAAGAGAAAACAATTTCTCATTTATGCTTTGCAATGGCAATTAACAAAATACAAGGACAAACAATTCCTGATGTTGGAATATATCTTCCTGAAAGATATGTATTCTCACGGACAACTTTATATGTTGCACTATCTAGAGGAATTTCAACGAAGACAACAAAAGCTTGAATCAAGCCCATAGGTGACAATAAATTACCTTCAAATTGTACAAAAAAAATATTATTTATAAAGAAATCATTTTTTGATATATGCAAGTCTTACATTTAAATTATTATATTTTAATTTAATTAATGTAATTTCTTCCTATATACATTTAATTCTATTAGATTTTAAACTTCGTAACTTTAAATTTAGCACAATCTAAAATTATACACGTAATATTTATTATAATCTAAAGCTACGAATTATACATGCCATGCACATGTCTTTTACCGGCATATATATAAAAGTCTTTGACGAATTCATTCACAAAAATTACAAAAATATTGTGAAGTGGATGGACACAAATTCATAAGTATCATGCCTTTACATATTTATTTATTTATGACGAGTGGGAGTAAAATCATACCTTTACCTATTTATTTATTTATAATGTGTGAGAGTAAAGAATTAGTTATTATTTTTGAATGTTTTCTTTGACTTAATAATATGTTCATATTAAATAAAAATTCCATCTTACTAATGTTCATATTACTATGATTAAGTTCGTTTGTGTGTATAACATATATATCTTATTTGATTTTGATTGCTTGTTATGACATTACACAAATGCACATACATCATATAAAACAAATATTTTAATTTTAATTCTTGAACCATTAATCTTTTTTTCTTAATATAAATCAAGATAAGAAAAAATATATTTTTACTCTAAAGATCAATTTTTTGGTAGTTTGTATTAATTTTAATCCTAATAAAGATTGATTTAATGTTTCAACGGACTGATTTTATGATTAAATTAATTGATACAAGCTATCTATTTTGATGTGAAAATTTAAGATTAACATGAGTACAATCTTTGAACTTTTCCTAAAATTATTAATCTGGCGTCGTTATTTAACAAACGTATATTTTAAAAAAAATTAAGTATTTCTTAGAATATTGTTAAATAGATATTATTTTTTAATAATTATTATTAAGTGTCAAAAGGTTAAGAATCAAGTTCAAAATTACTTTAAAACATAATTTTAATCACTACATTTGATATGCATATCATAAATTTGTTTGTCGTAAGTTAATATTTTAGACATAGATCTATCCCAATAATACGAATCATCTGCTAGAGATGCTGGAAAATAAAAAAAAAAAGTAGAATAAGCCAATATTCTTTTATTTATTTATTCATTCATTGTTGTAGCTAAATACCACATTCAATAATTTTTCTTATTTAACCCATCAATCCACATATAATATATCATGCAAAATAATTGAATTAATATCCACACATTATTTGGTGTTTCATTTAATTTGTGTTTGCATTTCTTTATTGGACATTGATCAATTGAACAATATTAACTATTTGCATCAATAATCCAAGGGAAAAAAAAAAAAACCCATTCTGTAGTTATCAACATCTTTCAATTTTATAGTCAATAATTTCCAACCAATGATATTATCTTTTAGTTTCTTTTTAACATCTAACCCTAGATGAGACAAATTTCCAATTAAACCTAAAAATAGCAAGATTTTATTGTATTTGTATTTGGTTACATCATCCCTTAATTTACTATTTATTGGTTGATATTATATGCAGTGTCCTAAATTTTAATAATGTGGATAGATAGATATAGTGAATATTAATAATTAGCACCTTTTATTAAAACATTATTTGATGCGACATTAGATACCTCGTGACATCCTTTTATTGAAAAATTAGACAATGTATTGATATTTTAATCAAAGTTTTTCATTTAAAATTTTCCTAAGAAATGAGATAATGGCAATGTCATATTTTCATGATTAAATAACAACGAATATTCTATATTATTTTACCATTACAAATCATAATGTTCTTAAAATATTATTGTTGAAATAATACAAGTCATAATTAACTTTAACGCATTCATCGAATCAAATTCTTTTTTATTATTCATTTTTGTTTTTTCTTTTTTGCACCTAACAACGCTATTAATTGTAATTAAATTGATGTGAAAGGCATATTAATAATAATTAAAATTTTGGATTAAAAAATAGAAAAAAATTACAAAAAAAATTCAACCTTAAATAATGAATTTCGTAAAAGTAAATAACAATTGAAACATTTGGAAGGAAAGGAATCTGTGGGGTTTGACAAAGCGTTGCTTACGATGTACGACATAGGGATAGGACCACTGTGAGATTGACACGTAGCCTCCTTGTCTGTCGTTTCATGTGATTAAAGTCAACGGTTGTGATTATAATATGAGAAAATTAGGGTTTTAAGTCTAAGTCATTGAGCTTCCTCAACCATTGATTTTGTTTATTTACTCTAACCCCGTTTTGTTTGACACCTTGCTATTGAGATAAGAACATTATTTTGTTAAAACAATTCCCTTTTATTACATTATAAATTCATTTTATTTATTCTATACGTTCATTATACACGTAGATATGAGTTTAGTTCAATAATACACCTATTTTTCTATTGAAATCAATTTTAAATTTCGTAATAATAATGATCCTAGCAAAATAACAATAACAATAATAATTCTAAAGACTAATAAAAAACGTTTTTAAATGATTTGTTAGATTAGGATTAGTATATTGATTTTTGTATTCTTTTTTATTTAATGAGATTTTAAAACATGGTTTTTATATTGATTTTTGCATTTTTTTAATTAATGAGATTTTAAAACATCTATTTCAAATAATTTGTATTTTGTACATTAATTTTTGTATTTCTATATTGATTTTCTGAATTTTTTTAACGAAAAAAACTAAAAACCACTGCACGGTATATTTTAGAAAATAAAGGTACGGTAGTCACCTTCAACGAGTTATTATGAGAGTGAATTTTAATACCTATAACTTTTAGCAAATTTAAAAATGCTTGTTTGTTAGTGATAAAAAGTGAGAATTCGTTCTTTTAGTAGGCAACTTCAGAAATGTATATTTGTCTAAGTATCAACTGGTTCGATTTCTTGGATTTTTGACAAGTAACATTGGAAAAAGAAAACAAATATAGGATAGTTTTGAAAATATTCCAAAACATAGAGTAGATAAATCACACACACATATATATACCATGTTTAATCTAAATCTTATATGATGCAATTAAATAGTACTAGCATGGCCGAACACACATGGACTTAGACGTTGCAATGATGTTCTATACAAAAGAACATAAAATATACTCATGTACGTGGTACACGAGTTATATGTCAAGAACTTATCTTGTATTTAGTAAAACAACATTTAAGTTTTCCAATGACCAAATTATAATATAAATCCATTTTACTTCACATATGAAAATAAGAACATAGTAGTATAGCTGATCGAACATAAATCAGTAGGTAAAGTAGCTATACTTCCTTCAAACTTGATGGTTCAATCCAAAAACACGTAATAACACACGGGATAAAATACAATACTTTTATGATTTTAAAATATATTTTATTACACAAAAAAGAAAATCATTCTTTTTTCACCAACCACAGAGATAAAATTACTCCCGAAAACTGTTTTAATAATTTCCATGTCCCTACTGACCACTGAATATAAATTTGGGACACTTCTCTCCCTACATCAACAGTAAAAAAAGACTATCCGTCAATCATAACAAACTCACCGAGAAGATTTGAATTGTGTCAATGTCAAATGAACAATCGCATTCATTCCCATGGCACAACTGTTCCCTCCAAGCTACCATCTGTTCAGTTTGATGTAGAGTAGTATGATGGAATAACACATCTTTATTTTTCTCCTTTGCTTAAATGAAATCGCATAATAGTGTTAAGAAGAACAAACCAAAATGCTTTTAATATTCATACATAACACTACAAGCTGCCAGCCAGTAAGCATAGCAAAAGACCATGCCACAAGAAAACGAGTTTAAGAAAGAATACCGTAACATCTAGCATGACATATTAATGGTATCATCATCAGCTTTACCTTTTTCCTTTCCTCAAACATCACCAGAAAATTCATGCAATGATTCTGAGAAACGAGGTTTTTTAAGAATCTTGAGGTGTCTCAAATCTCGTTGGAGTGTCAATACCCATCATACAGCAAAGGCCTGATAATAGGATTATAAGCAAAACGATCCCCTGCATAGTTGGAGATTGGAAACAAAATGTAAGTCAAAATGAAATGTTACATGTCTCGTTTTGAGGACGATCTAAGCTTTGTTTGGTTGCCAATTTGATTCTTGAATTTATGCTTTTTTTTCTTACTTCTTTACTATGGTTTTTATCTTTCCTAACTAAAACAATATTTGAATTCTTAGCTAAATTCAAAAAACTAAAATCAAATCTTCAAAAACCAATTTTCTAAGTTTTAAAATCTTGTCTTGGTTTATGAAAATACTTCTACCACTTAGATAGAAAATAAAAAAATCAATAGATAGAAGTAGTGTTTCTAAGTTTCATTTTTAAACACCAAATGGCTATCAAACAGGTCTTAGTTTTCGAAATTTAACTTTATAAACACTACTCCCATCTATAAGTTTCTATATTATGTTATTCACTTCCTATCAATGTTTACAAAAACTAAGACAAAATTTTGAAAACTAACAAAGTACTTTTAAAAAAATTTGTTTTTGATTTTAAAATTCAACTAGCAATTCAAGTGTTCCTCTAAGAAAATGTGAAAACGATATTAGAAAAATGGAGAGATAACAAGCACAAATTTCAAAATCATTATCAAAGCCTTAACAATCACAATCAGACTCATGAAATGACCACATAGTCCTAACAACTAACCAGGTTTCCAAGCGTAAGTTCTTTTACCTACTTTCAACTTTTAAAGTAGGTTCTAAAACTGGCTAAAATATAACTACATGTTATCAGGTCTAGTTTATTAACCATAAAATTAGTACTTGGTGCAGAAATAGGTCAAATGGTACTAAGCGTAAAGCTGGAATATCACATGAAAAGAGTTAGTGACTCACAACAAAGAGGCCCTCAAGAAGAGATGATTTAATTTGGCAGACTTCATCACACAAACTTTCTGATTTAGCTGATCCATTTCCAGATGAACCTTCAGCCATAAATCTTCCTAGCTCCACATAGGAATGGCGAATGGACCTAAAGGGATCTGATATATAGAGAATTTCATACTTTGCCCCAACATGCTCCGCAGAAGTCATTATCTCCGACAAAGTTTTGCCTGTATCGTAACATATCACCAATCATGTTGCTTGTACTAATGACCATCTCAAAACAAAATAAAATAAGTCATCATACTTTCAGAAGTCCATGGATTGCCTTCTTCAGGAGAACTGAAATCTCCATGAGAGAAAATGACCAATTCTGTCTCTCCCTCTGGCTTGTTTTCCATTCTTGAAACCATATAATCCTACTCGTTTAATACAGAAAACATAAATAAGGATATCATTAATGTTTTAAGAAAACAGATGAGTTTAGTCATATAAAGATAGATTTACATTAATCGAATGTGGCAGCAGCGGAAGTTTCTGGAATGATTCATCCTCAACAGAGGACAACTCCTGGAAAGCACTATTGCTGATTCTGAGGTCATGCCCACACGATTGTTTGAATTCTGAGATCAATAACTTTTCTACTGCACCCCTTTCTGGTGCAGCCACATAGGGAAAGGCCATGGAGAAGTTAGACCTTGAGAAAGAGACCTGTGAAAATCGATCCTAGATTTAGAGTTCAGACTCAAGACATGCAGCTTGACAATTTATAAGACAAATTTCTTTACCAAACCTTAAGTAAATCCATAAGATTTGGATCCACGTGCCTGCTTGATGTGAAATCTGACTGCAACTACAGAGACAAGAGACTCGTCACAATGTGAACCAACACAATGTTGAACAAGAAACCAACATAACAGTGCACCAAATTATTATCCTTGATAGAAGAAATGCCATTTGTGACACTGACATAAAAGAAAGTTTTGAACTAGCATCATAATCTGAGTACGAACAAATACATAAAGAAGAAGAAGAAGAATTACAAAAAGCATGCAACGTGGATGACGTGACACTTCAAAAATTCATAGTAATTCATTTCAAGCTTTGCAAACACTTTTCGATAACCGTACATAGTGTATACCCAATAGTCTTTGGTTATTGTCAAAAGAGGGTTGTGTATACAAGATCTTTTTCTAAAAAGAAACAGAGGAAAGTTTTCAGTTTTCCAATTTTGGGGTTGTTTATACTTCCATCACCTCCCAAGCTCCATAATCTTTTACCATTCAACTTAATGAATAGTATATTCGAAAACAAATAGAATTTGTCCATCTAATTTATGTCCATTACTTCAATGAATACTAGTTTTGTCTGTGATGTTGTAAAATGTTGCAGGACACTTGTCCTCTCTATGATTGAAAAGGACACCTAGGTGCAGAGAATTGGGAATGATGATTGTTGGGAAGACAATAGATGTTCTAGAGATGTAAATTCTTCAAACATCCTGCCAAGGTGGAATTTATTGGCTGGCAAGATGTGGGATTTACCACGGTAATTTTTTGAGGAAGGGGGTGCCATCCCAATTAACCTTTAAGTTTTCTTTGCTAATTAAATTCCCCCTTTGTTTTAGTACTTTGAGTGCGGGAAAAAGTAAAAGGGTGTGAGTAGTCAAAAGTTTTGAAGAGAATGATCTTGTAGTTGGGGTCAAGGGAGAGATTTCTATTTGATTGTAGCAATTTTTCACATAGTGATTTTTTTGTCCGTGTTTTTTCTCCGATTTGAAAGTTTTCCACGTAAATTCTTGGGTTTTCAGTTTTATTGCTTTCTTTTTTATTGGTTTCTTTTTAATTTCTCTGTTACTTTTCTGCTTATTCCTGTGGTACAATTGAGAGGTGTTTTTCCCAAGAAGTGTTTTGGTTGATGGTAGTATATCGATTAATAAATAGGAAAACACCTCAATTGATGGTAGGATTCTGTTATACCTGCAGATAACTCAACCAAAACACACACAAACAACACAAATGTTCCAGCAGCACACAATAGAAATATCAATAGAGAGGAGAGCTGTATATTCAATATAAAATCACCAGCTACACAAAAGAGTTTCTAGAGAAGACAATCAGCTAAATAAGAGGGCTGCACTCTCCACAATGAACAATGTTCACTCAAAATGCATAACGAACAAGATGATGAACCCTAACACAAAACACATAGATATATTCCATTTCTCCTGCTGCCACGTGTTGCAAGGACCACTGACCATCCTTGTGTAGGTGGAATTCTCCTTTTTACCCCTCCTTTGGTAAACTTGACTGATTGGAGGCCTAGCAATACCCCCATGGAGAAGAGCCACCTTGTCCTCAAGGTGGAAGTTTGGGAATTGACGCCTAAGCATCGCGTAGGACTCCCATGTTGCTTCATGGCTTGGTTGATACTTTCATTGGACTAAATATTCCCAATCCCGTTCAGCCTTGTTCCAACGAATTTGGGTCACATTTTCCGGTTCCAAAACTAACTCCATTTGATCATTGAGTATTGCTATGGCCAGCTGGACTTGATGTTTGTCACCTACCGCCTTCTTAAGTTGCGATACATGGAAAACCGGGTGTATTTTGGCAGTTTCCAGTAGGTAGGCTACCTCTCCCACTCTACCCAACACCGTATATGGCCCAAAATATCTAGGAGATAACTTTTCACAACGCTCGCTACTGACTGCTGTCTATAAGGCTGTAATTTCATTTGCTCTTGGGCATGTTGTAAATCATGCCTCTTCAAGGCTGCTAAAATTTCATCTTGAGATTGCAAAGATACTCCAACCAATTATTCGGAGTTGTATCCGTTTGGCCATAAGAAATGATACGAGGAGGGGGCTGTCCATAAACTACAGAATAGGGGGTATTTTTGATCGAAGATTGGTAGTTGGTATTGTACCAATACTCGGCCCACGCAATCTTATCGCTCCATGTCTTCGGCTTCTCTTGACAAAAACATCTTAAATATAGTTCCAAGCATTTGTTAACATCCTCCGTTTGGGGATGATATGCCGTGCTTCTCTTCAATTGGGTACCTTGCAATCGGAATAACTCCTTCCAAAAGTGGCTTAAGAACACTCGGTCACGATCAGATACTATTGAACGGAGATATCCATGAAGGTGCACTACCTCCTCAATGAACACCATAGCTACTATTTTGGCCAAGAAGGGGTGACCCAAGATGATGAAATGAGCATACTTGCTTAGGCGATCCACTACCACCAATATGGTGTCAAACCCCTTGGAACATGGTAAACCCTCTACAAAATCCATGGATATATCCTCCCAAATACGGTTGGGGATAAGAAGATTGGAGGCTTAGCAAATCAGAGGTGAGGATGCCTTGGTTATAAGGGGCATTTAAAGCATACACTCTTCTGCATATCCATTCACGCCTCAATGTGATGTTTAGTTTTTATAAGCAAATCAATAAAATACTTCCAAAAACCATTATTACTCTCATTAATCTCCTAAAAGAGAAAGGTAAAAACACTCATTTTAAAAAAAAAAATCTTAAAAATGACTGATAACTTAAAAATGTAAAATGATATATGGTTAAGCAATCGCTCTCTCTCTAAGTGCACTGACTGTTAAATAGAACAACAAAAATATAAAAGTTTAACATTTAATTCACTTACTGAGAAAAGATTTTACAGGTAATTTTCAACATTAACATCATAATCACAAATAGAATCGTTCATTTTTATTCTTTGGTATTTTATTGTGAATTATATACTTACAATCATAATAATGAAGATCTCCAAACCATAACACATGTACTAGGTTTCAGTAGTTGTCCCGGCTGTTTAACACTTTGGATTTTTGCCTTTATGTTTACTTTGGTATCACAAGTTGATAGGTTATTTAAGTCGCAGGTTAAGAGCCTGTCTGGATTGACTTTCTTATCGCTTAAGACTGTTTTTAAGCATTTATTCAATCCACCTAAGTTAGCACTGCAGCCACTTTATTATTTTACAACTGTTGCTTGAGGTTAGTTTAGGGTTAAAGGCTGGTCTGTAGTCTTTATATCGCTAGAATTTAGGCACTGATGTTTTAAAAGATTAAATAAGAAAGGACTTCTCTAAGATTTGAGTTTACAGCATAATGGGCCTTTATTATTTCAAATGTAGGCAATATTTTGGTGTTATTCTTCTAATCCCTGCAAGAGGCACAAAGACACTAAATCTATCAAGTATTTTCTCAATTAGGATTGAACTTCCAGCTAGAAAACGTCAAAATCCTACTAAAATTTTGTTTGTCATTTTCTTGTAGATTCTTGTTTCTTCCGTTTCCTTCTCAGTTCCCTCCTCATCTTGTTCTTTCATCATGCTCTTTCTTCCCCACCCTGTGGAGTTTAAAATCTTTAAGAAACCCTAGTTCTTCCTCGGTTGGTTGCCTTGGGAAAGATTAATAACTTCGATGTTTTACAAAAAGCCACAAAGCTTTGTCAGCCAAATGGTTGTGGCATTTTTCCCTTGAACCCAGCTCTCTTTGGCTTATGATTGTCATGAGTAAGTTTGGTCCTCATAATTTTGAATGGCCATTGGGTGGGAACTTACCGAAACTTAAGGAAAGATGTTTCTTTTGAGTTCCCTTCTTTCTTTCACTTGGTTCAATGTCCGATGGGGGAAGGGAATGAAATGTGGGAGGATCATTGGGTGCGACCTAGTTCCCTTTTCTCTTTGTTTCCTTATTTCTATCATTTGGCTCCCTTTAAGAATAAGGTGGTTTCTAATTCCTTAATTGGGTCAAGGAGCTCTGTCTTTTTTTTTTCTCTCTCTTTTTCATTTGGGTTTTTCTGCTCTTTGAGCTATAGGAAAGCAACAGATGTTGCATCTCTCTTCATCTTGTTGGGAGAGATTGTCGCTTGCTTGGGAGAAGAGCTTTTTGGTTTCTTCTGCAGCGGGGAAATCCTGTGTTTAAACCTCAAACCCCTACCTCTGTAACGT
This sequence comes from Cucumis melo, assembly GCF_025177605.1. Taxonomy (NCBI): domain Eukaryota; kingdom Viridiplantae; phylum Streptophyta; class Magnoliopsida; order Cucurbitales; family Cucurbitaceae; genus Cucumis; species Cucumis melo. Next base: position 21,276,624 of record NC_066859.1, read on the forward strand.
CATTTCGTCCCTTACTCAATGGGTCTTCTACGAATTTCTAGCCCACAAGTTCATGGAGTTTTACCGTTGATATAATTAAATTTACCATAACTTATCAGCTAAAATTGGGTCAATTAGGGAACGTGAACACGTTAAAAGTTGGTTTCTATTTTATAAAAATGATAGAAACATGAAGTGCATCTTTAGGATAACTCGTCTAGCATAATTAAGTCTCTTAAATATTCTAACCTCCAACAATAATCCTAAATTCAAACTCCATAAACAACATACTTTTAGCTATAAGAAAAAACACAATGAAGTATGAAATAAAGAATAAACCATACGAGTGATCAAACAAATTCAATGCAACCGAAAGAATTACACAATGAAGAATCGTAAATCTCGAACTTCTTATATTCCTACCTTGGAACCAACAAAGATTATTGCAAGATCCACAGGCTGCTTTACTTCCTTTCCCGTGCACTAAGGAGTTGAATAATTAATATGGTTAATATGAAAATATGAGAAAATAAACCAAGAAAATGAACTTTTTTATGAAGAACTAAATTTACATTGGGATTGAAAAGAAAAAAAGAAAGAATAAAAGGGGGATCCATAAGGACCATAACCAACCCCAAAAAAAAAAGAATCAAACTAAAGAAAAAGATATACCAAAAGTCAAAACATGTAGCTTTTTTAAAAAACTAAAAATTGTGCAGAGGTGATTCTTAAAAACTAATGACAGAGAACTCTAGAACAAGATTTGAAATGTAACAAACCCACCAGAAGTTGTGACCAGCCTCCTTCATTTAGAACAGACTTCGCCAGCTCCTGTGGGGAAATGGTCTGATAATCAACATATTTTTCTAGAATGTTGTTAGAAAACCTGCAGCCATACGGTACAACTTTTTAATCAAACAAAGAAAAATGATGCAGTCTATCATAACACGTTTAGACCAGTTAAAGAACAAATGAAGGATGATAATGGGGAAACTAACCAAACAGAATGAAGAAAAGAAACAATGGGGAATCTAAAATTTAAAATGATGACGATAAATCTTAATCAACTAAGCAGGGAGAAAGGCAAAAATCAAAATCCTGATGTAGATATGTCGGGATGTGTTTATTATTCATTTGAAATAAGTTGATACACAAAAAATGGCACATAACACATAGAAACACAAAAAAATCAAGCAGCATACCCGTGGCGATGGTGAGGGGACCAGAGAAATGCAGGAATAGTAGATGGCAAAGAAGAGATGGGCTTAAATGTCGCTGCCGCCAGGAGAACAACAAGAAACAAATCCAACGTGGGCACGCCCGCTTGCTTCATCTCTCTGTTACTCCACATCAATAAGAGAATAGGTGAGAACAAAAAAAAAATTGAATGCACGAGATCTATTTGGCACATGAAATTCATATATCAGAACCATAAGTCATTAAATAAATCCAAGTTTCAAAAGTTATCCAGAACAGAAAGAAAATGAATTTGATTTAATCAAAATAAAAAAAGTAAGAAGAAGAAGAAGAAGAAAATTTTATTAAAAAAACGTGGTTCTTATTGAGGCCCATCACAGTTGAGGAAATAGAGAATTGGATTAGCCTTATGGATAAATTAGATATGATCTATCTTACCGGAACCGGTGGTGTGGAATTTGGACACTTAAGGCATCTTCACAACAAAACCCTTTCTCTTGATTTGGTTACTAATAGGTGTGATCCTACCCACACACTTTATGGGGCGATTTGGGTTGACATAAATCCTAAAGAGATTAAATCCGTCCTCTGAAATTAGCCACAAAGCCATCAATACTTGTCAATTTGTCGGTTCTGATAAATTACAAAGGAGGTGCTCATCCATGTGTTCCTCATTGCTGTTTAATTTGCAGAGCTGGTTGTGAAACATCTTCTCATCTCTTCATCTACTGCCCTATTGCCTCTACATTTTGGAAAGATTACCCTATCCTTTGGATGGGCTACAGCACTACCCAATCTGATTATTAGCCTCCTCACATACACAACGATTGACCACCATTTCCATGATAGAAAGAGAGCACTTATGACACTTTTTTAGAACATCATCTTCATTACTATGTCATGGAGCAAATGTACCTCCCTTTTTCAATTCTTAGTCTCTCTTCACTTTTGACCAATTGGAAAAATTCATTTAGTTTTCATTTGCTTCAATCAGAAGGCTTGAGAAGATTACTTCAAATCACTTCCAAATTTTCTTGACTTTTGGAAACAAAAGATATGCTCCTTCGATCTCTAAAGGCCTACTCTTCCTCTTTCTGTATTCTGTTTGCCACTCGAGCACTTTTTGTTTGATCTAGAGATTCATCGACAATGTCATAAAACTATTAAGACTTGCTAGTTTTGTTTGTACCCAAAGGATTTCAATGGTACACAACTAAGAAGATCATGGCTCTGATGCCAATTGATAAGAACAATGAAAATTTTGCCCACTTCCATAATGGTATGATATATGTATTACATATATATATATATATATATATATATATATATATATATATATAAGAAAAGTAACGACTTTCATTGAGAAAAAATGAAAGAATACAATGGCATACAAAAAAAACAAGCACACCAAAACATCCCACCTAAAAGAAAGGGTTCCAACTAAGTAAAATGTTACTAAGAGAATAGACACAAAAGGTCTTTGAAACCGAAGTCCAAAGGGACACATGAAATCTCGCTAATGACCAAACCTCATGTGGGTCCCTTTCCCTACCTCTAAACACCCGAATCCCAATCATTCCTCTCAACCCAAATATTCCAAATTACAGCACACACTCTGACAAGTCACAAAAAATGGACTTTCTCTTTGAAAGGCGGATGGAGGAGTAAATCCTCGATCGTCGCACGAACGCTTCTGTTGCCAACAAAACTAATATTAAACTCCTGAAAAGAACCACACACTCCGCAAATATTAAACTCCTGAAAAGCACCACACACTCCGCACATACTGATAACCCAAAAGAGATGATCAAGGTCTTCCTCCATGATGGTCTGATGCTGTCCATAATGGTATCGTGTTGTCCACTATGAACATAAGAACCCTCACGACTTGACTTTTGGTTTCACCCAAAAGACCCCATACGGTAAGAACATAATTGTTGTCACTTATATTCCATCAATCTCGCACTTCCCTCGAGACTTTACTTTTGGTTTCACCCTTTTGTAACTACAACTTAACTACTCCCACGTAACAGTGGATATGTTTTTTGTCAGTACCATCGGATGGGATTTCTTTTGTATATCGAAACTAAGAGCCACCAGAACAAATCATTTGTATTCTTTGAAGAAAAAAAATTGTCACAGAAAACAAATTAACGAAAAAACAATCAACTAAACAGATAAATTCACTGATTTCAATCAAATTCATACACAATGCGTGAGCAGAAGAGGGAAAAAAAAAAAAAAAAACCACGCAATGTAAAAATTCGAGCAATAATGAAGGATCTGCTACTATAAAGTACAATCTCCGGAAATCAAAACCATGAAGAACAAAAAAATCAGAATGAAACAAATGGGAACCGGTTAAAGTAATTTCAAAATTCGATTGTGAAAACAAACTTAAAAACTTCAGATTCAGAGCTAATCTGAAGAGAAATCAGATCATTTTAAAAGAGAATAAAAGAGGGATAGAGAAGGAGAATAACCTGGAAGGCGATTTATGAACAGAGGCAACGTTGTATCGGATTTCTCTCGCAACTGAGAGGAAAGTCGTCCGAGCAGTGTCCTTTCCTCGACGAATTTGATCTATTTGGAGAAATTTTTTTGGATGTTATGTAAATATTGCTGTGTTCCTGATGAGAGAGCCTGAGATTGGGAGAGATTCTGAACTTTTTATTTTTCTTTTTAATTTTATAATTTTATAATTTTATATAATATAGATTCTGAAAATTTGATGGGTGGAATAAGGCCTCAAGGTTAACAATAGTGACCTGATATTCTATTCCTTTATCTTTGTTACAAAACATTTGGGATTAATTTGAAAAAAGAAAAATTAAATCAACAAAATAACTATAAACTTAAAAGAAAATTTTACCATTTTAATGGGGGGCTTTTAAAAAATAATCATAAAAAAAAATAACAAATAATTTTAGCTAGATAAAAAAAAAAAAAAAAAAAAAACACCGAAAGATTAAAAAATAAAATTATACTTATTTTTCCTAGAATGGGATATATTTAGTCTATTATTCTATTTTTGATAATTTTATTTTTAATAATTTTGAAATTTTAAACCATATTTACTAAGTTTCAAAATATACCATTTTTTATTTCTAAAATTTTAAAAATGGGAGTGTTCATTGAAAATGTAGTTTTAGTTGCGGAATTTTAAAGAATTAATTTGAAAAATTACTAAAATAATTTATTTTGTTATTGATATTTTAAATAATTATATGGCATTTTAAATTAGTAAAAAAAATATTGTTCTTAAAATCATCTTCTCACTAAAGTTATTTTTGAAATTTCAATTAAAAATGCACACTTCTAAAACTCATCATGTAACATGTAGAAGAAATTGTGTCCAATCAAAATCAAATATGTCGGATTATCACAACAAAAGTCAATTTTATTAAGTTGCTGACCAAATAAGAACTATTGTGCCCCTAAATTGAAATTTTGGAGACAAATAGGTAGTGAATTATAAGATGTCGTATAATCTTCATTTTGATCAATTAAGCACAACGATTGACTTATGTAACTCAACTCTCAATGAGCTTAATTGCATCCAACCAACTAATTTTAATTTATTGAGTCCAACATAAGCCCATTTATGTGGGAAATTTCAGCAAACTAAAAGATTGGGTCAAGTCTATGTTAAATTTTTTGGGCAGACCATGTGAGATTTTCGATAAACTCGTTAAATATAGGAATTTTTCTTCACTTCAATAGTAGATTAGAAGAACCGAAGGTTGAAGCTTTTGAGCTATAAAAACAAAAACTCCTAAGCTTTAGAGCTTTGATATTTGAAGTTCTAGATATTTGAATAACACAACCCTTTTGAAGCTTTGATATCGAAAGACTAAAGTTCATAAGACTTTCAAAAAGTCGTAAGACTCTCTAGAACTCTTATTAAAGATATGTTCATTTCTTATTGTTGGTTATTTAATGAGTTGTCATTAGTCGTCAATTGTACTTATTCACATGTGGCTATTTATAGTCTAACTTCGTTAGTGAGAAGTTTGATGCAGGTTTAATATACACTCGTGAGTTTAACATGGTATCAAATGCTTTAAACTCCTTCTCTATCCTCTAAAGATTTTCTTAGATCTTCAATGACTTACAAAGGAACATATTCTTCTTCAACATCGTCTACCGTTTAACCTTTTGCACAAATAAGTTGTTAACAAATATCTCAATCCTTCTTTTCTAAATCATTCTAAGGTCATAAGTTTTGTTATTGCGTAATTTGTTAAACTATACTTCAATAGCTCTTGAACTTTAAAACTATGGAGAAGATCTAAAGCATAAGTTGAGACTCCAAAGGAAATTCCATAGAGTATTTATAAAACACAACACTCCAAATTCTTCTAAAACAATTTTAACATTTTGGGTCATTATTTCTAAAGTTTAAAATATATCTAAATCATTACACATTGACACCATCTTCAAAATTTGCCTCTACTTGTGTTAATTATAAACTAGTTGATTTGATAGAATATGTTTCAATTTAATATTTACTTTATTTTAATAAAATTTATTTATATCATTCTATATTCATAGTTTATCAATCTTTCCATTGAGATCTTAAATATTTGTTAGATATACTAATCAAATATTAGGGGAGACTCAACAAGATCACTAAAATTATAGATGTTTATTTTATTCATCACCATGTAGAAAGTAAAATTTTATTATTTTTTAAATATTTTTATAAGTTTTTGTATATTTTGAAAAAAAAAACCCACATATTAATTCTTTCTGTTATGAATATTCTACATTAAAGTCAAATATTATTAGATGTCCATAACCTCCTTAGGTTACAAATTCATCCAATAACCTCCCCATCAATTTCCATAACTTTCCTGTCCCCTATTTATGTTTGGTTTTGTAACCATTATTCTCACAACCCTATAAATAGAGGTTGTAGAGATCGTTTGTATACACACCACAATTTAGTTCAATTTTCTTCCCTTCTTCCTCTCTCCTTTATTCTTCTCTTTGGTTGTTTCATTGTTCTTTATTTCATAACATGTTATCAGCACGAGTCTCAACTAATTTAAAGGTTTTGTAGCAATTGATTTTGATTCTTGTTAAAGACCGGTTAGAATTATTTTCATAGTTTTTGAGGTATTTAGAATCTCATCCAAATATGGTGAATATTTTGATTTTGATGATTTTGTCATATATGTATGTATTTGGTGTATCCATCATTGATCTTCTCATCATCATCATTCATATTTCTTGATAACTAAGTATGCAATATATGTTAACTGTTAAATTGTTTGTTAAGGTACATTTGTTATTAGTTTTACAATTTGATTTGATTGAATCGAAAAACTTTTTTCATATTTTCATATGTTCGACAAAAGTTGCATGTACTTTATCCTCATATTTTGGTAGAATGACTAAATAGAAAAAATTTGCGATTGCATAGATTTAATGAAAAACGATCCTTAATGTGGTTTCAAGTTATGTATGACATTTCATGGTATAATTCAGTGATGTTAAATTTTGGGTGCATGAGATATGTATATCATGACATATGTGTTGAATAAGTATATATTCAAACTTAAATTCTATTTGAATTATATGTATATGTGTGTGGTTACTATTTTAGACCATAGATAATTTTCATATTTGTTGAGGAATAAAATTTATGTTTGAGAAACTTAAATAAACTTGTTTTGAGTGATCCAAAATAGAAATGGTAAATTTTGATCAAATAATTTAATAAGATTGCCTGAAGTGAATGTTACAATATTTAGTAAGATCGAAATTATGTTAATAGAGAATAAGGGTTTATTTGATTAGAACCATTGAGAATTTTATTTTCCAAATATGTTTGTAAAAGATACAATAATCTTGTACTTGTCGTACATTAAGAGTCTATTTGAAAAATTAAAATCCTTAAGGAGAGTGATGTACGAAAGCAAACTTTGACAAATTATTTGTATCTCTCGAAGATATCATAGTTTTTATTTTAACCTTATAAATATAATATTATTCGAATATCACATATTATTTACAATCTCCAGAAGAGATGATTATTCTTTTTGCCCATTTATATATGGATGAAATATTTGGATTTCCTTTTAATCTCTTGGAGAGAATAAGAATAATCTCTTGATATTTATGTGTTGCATATAGTACATCTATGCATATTATACTTAAAACTAAACAATACACTTTCAAGATTTGATAGTCTTGATAGTCTTGATATACTTTACTATCTTTGTAAATCTATCAAAGAGAAGTTTAGTAAATTGGAAAGATATATGTTGTAATCGATATCATATCTACAGAGATTGACTATAAGAATAATATATCATATGCATATATTATATATAATCTTCTGCGGGTAGTGCATATAGAAACTTTGCCTACTTTTACTTCTCAATTATATTACACACACATTCGTGTAATTGATATATATGCAACAATGAACCTGAAGTTCATTGATCCAAACATAATTTTATTTTACATGAGAGTCATTTTGGGTCAATAATGAAATTAATGTAAGATTGGAAATATACATTGACATCCATTGAAGAACTAGAAGATTCTTTCATGTAATAAATTGTCAAGGGGTCTCTTGTTCTCAAGAGGTTAGTTATCAAACTCTCACTAGCGAAATTTGAAATTGAAACTCTCATGCTTTTGGGAAGAGATTCATGGTTTATTAATTCTTGTTGGCGCATCCTATTGATGACCATATATATACTTATTATTTTGATTTAAGAATATTAGTGAGTTTGCATCCAAAACATTTGATAATTGATCGAGATAAGTGAACGAACATATTGTAACATATGTTTGAATAGAAAAGCTTCTAAATTGGTATGAAATCATGTTTAGATTATGAAACAATTAAAGCCTGGATAGATGATATATTTACTATGCAATTTGCTAGTTCTAATGAGACAATTTTTTTCCAACATTAGGGGGAGAAATTAAGAAAATGTTGGAAAAATAAATTGAATGAAATGCATAAGTATTGTCTCATTTTGATCATCATACAAATTATTTTGAACTAGAAGTTCAAAAGATATCTCATTTGGAATAAAATGATATCAAATCAAATGTAAATACATTTACATAACATCTATAATTGTAAGAAAGTGATCGACTTATAGTGGTTACAAAGATACCATCTAAGAATGATATCCTAGTGCAACAAGTTGTCTACTACACGCTTGAAGCATGATAGGCAAATGTGAGTTCTAAAGAGAAAGATTCTTAAAGAAGAAATAATCAATTAATAATCAGTTAAGAATATGTATATTCTAGAAGAAATCCTGAATATGAGTACTCATAAGAATCTTAAAGTAAAAAAAAAAAAAGATAGTAAAGAGATCTTGATAAAATTATATGTCATGACAAGAAATGGAATCATACTTAAATAACTTAATAACATTTTTGCATACAATGTTGCTCACGATATTATTTATGAAAATAAGTAATATGTACTTAGACATATTGAACAATGTCGCGACTGTTGGGGTTGATGCCCTAAATCTCGTGATCTTGTAGTTTGTTATTGTATATATTATACAAACTTTTTATTTATCTAATAAAATAATGTGTTCTATTTTATTTGACATTTAGTTGCATTAACTCACAAACCAATAAACTAACATCCAAGGTTATCTTCTGTAACCTAAACATGTATGTGGAGACATACAAGTGGATCATGTTTAAGTGATAACCTAAATGGTCTGTAGTAAATGGATAAGGCTGGATACCTTATCCTAGTGACACTACGAATACAGCCTGCTTTGTAGTTGTTACAATTGTTCTAAAGTGTTACAAATGATTTGATTCTAATCATTCATGTCGAGACATTAGAGCGGGTGTATTCTATACAAAGAGTTTGTATAAGACCGGACCATGAAATGAATAGTCTCTCTTATTAACACCGTCACTAGTTGAGACTACATTTCACCAGGATGACTATAGGTGACTTGACCTGAATCCTGAGTGAGTTGTGAACTCCTGCCTATGAAGGCGATCTTTTGATTTGTATTGGTGAGAGTGGCCTATGTAGTCGACTCAATATGCCTACCATTTTGGGGATTCGTCTTATTGGGGAGCTGGGAACACAGCTACACAAGAAGAAATTCACTCCTCTATAGATAGAGTAAGTAGAGAAATTGCTCTCTTAAGGGTTGATTCCAGGGCTTGAACAATGTGGTGCCACACCCTCTCTTGGTCTGAGAGGAGTTCAGTTATAGTAGGACTATAATTATTGTTCATTAGAGGAATCAGTGGTACTTAAGGAGTTAGATGTAACTACAGGGGCAAAACGGTAATTTTTGGCCTAGCTGTACTTACGAGCAATTTGTGAAGGGTCATTGCACTGTTGATTGGTTATATCTAATGAACACAAAAATATATCTACAGTAAGAAGAGTGAAACTATTAGTCTTTAGTGGAATGACTAATAGTTAATGAATAGAGATTAATTTAATTAAAGAGTTTAATTAATTAATCTCATTTCATTGGAGTTTCAATCTGTAGGTATATAAGGTCCCCTTGTTAGCTCAATAAGGATAGATGAGAATCAAATTTTGGTTTAATTTGAATTGTTCAAATTGATTAAAGGGAATAAATTGTATATGATACAATTAATATAATGTATTTGATACATTATAATGTAAAGTTTTTATGAGAGAAGTTAATATTTGAATATGATTCAAATAATAATAATAATATGAATAAGATTCATAAATAAACTATAGGCTAAAATTGAATTCGATTCATATTAGAACTATAAATTATATGAGAGATCTAAACCATTGGTTATATTATATATGATATAATATAAATTGATGTATGAGATCGTGGCTTCAAGTTCCAGATCGTGTAGTTTTTTCGTTTTTTTTTCTTTTTGGTTTTAATTAATTAAATTAATATAATTTGATTATATTAATTTGATTATTTTTTTAGGGATGCCAAATTCGGTCTATTTTGCTATTTAATCTTTTATTGCATGTGATGTTTGATTAAACTAATTATATGCATAATATATGTCATATAGTTTAAAATCTCACCTTATGATTATAATTATCATGCATCATTCTTAAATATAAGTGTTGTATTTTAGTTGCATGATTTTCTAAGCATGCTCATTCATCATATTTAATATAATTGTTATATTATATGATAGCATGTATAACTAATATATCCATGCATCATCCTATATTTTAAAATGTTGTATTATATAGTTTGATTGATGGATGTTTTTATTTTCATTGCATTAATATAATTGTTGTATTGTGTGATAAAAATGAAAATGCATTGAGCATGTCATTACTTAGTGAATATAATTATTAAATGACATTAGAATTGCATGTTTATAGGTTTTAATTATTTTCTTTTCTTATAAGTGTTATAAGTTTATGAATTTAGAATTAAATCTATAATAAAGAGTTGCATGCTAACATAAGGTCACAATTAGTTTTAAATAGTTTAAAATTAATTCACCTAGACCTTAATGAATAATATTTCTAATGAGATTAGAAATAGGATTAATCTTTTCTCGTTTTAATAGGATTAAAATGATATCAATAAAAGATTAAATTTATAAAATATTTGTCTATAAGGGACCTTTGTCTAAGGAAGGTTCTGTCTAGGCTGGGGTACTTAAGCTGACGGTAACGGAACACCCCTACCTGGGAACTGACCTGGAAGGTGAATTAGTCAAACATTTTATAAGCATACAATACATGATTATTGATTATATTTATCAAAGTGTTTGATGAAGAATAATCATATATTGTTAAACTATCCAGTATAAGAGTTATATTGGGCCAATTTAACAATGGACTTAGATAAATAATTAGTCGTATTTTCTAAGTTAATTAATTTTTAAGTAAAACACTAAGTGGGAGGAAATGAGGTATATGATACTTCATTTTTCTTTTCATGTTTCAACTTAAACATTCACACCGTGAGACTTATGCTCGACCTCGAGGCACCTTTGCTTGTGTCCCCCTACGGGTGGTGTTTGTGTAAGTCAATAACAAGGTGAATGGAGATAGTGTTTATAGTAAGTGGGAGAGGGATGTGTGTCAACACATCCCGCAATCTTTCATTAGTTTCTAGTAAATTCTCATGCTCGGCCTTGAGGCACCTTTGCTTGTGTCCTCCCTACGGAAGGTATTTGCATTAGATTTTACTCAAACTCTAGAAATGGATAGGATTTCTTTAGTTTTTGCTCCAATCGGTTTGCGGAACTCTAGAATCTAAAATGAAGGGTTACACTTACAAGAAATTTTTAAGTAAGTTAATCATTTCTTGACTAAACAATGATGACTAACTATTATAGGAATAAGAGTTATTTGGTGTAATATTTAGTTGAGATTGTCTCAATTTAGTGAAGGGATAATTAATCACCCTACAGAGGTTTTTATCCTACCTCACTGAAGCATCATTGCAAAATAGATATCACTTAGGATACATTAAAATTTTGCTAAATTGATTGGTTTTATATGGAAAATGCTAGTATAACTAATATAAATAAATTGTATGTTTTCAACAATTTGATAATGACGAGTGCTACTTTGAATATGCTGGTTGCTGATAAATTTAATGGCAATAATTATGCATCTTGAAAAAAATACTATTAACACTGTGCTAATCATCGATGCCCTTAGATTTGTCCTAGTTGAGGAGTGTCCTCAAGTCCCAGCTGCTAATGCAACTCGAACTGTTCGAGAAGCATATGAGCGCTGGGCCAAGGCAAATGAAAAAGCCCAAGCATACCTCTTGGCAAGCTTATCTGAAGTATTGGCCAAGAAACATGAATCAATGCTCACTGCTCGTGAGATTATGGACTCCTTGCAGGAGATGTTTGGTCAGGCCTCTTATCAGATCAAGCATGATGCTCTGAAATACATTTATAATGCCCGTATGAATGAGGGAGCCTTAGTGCGAGAACATGTTCTCAATATGATGGTTCATTTCAACGTGGCAGAAATGAATGGGGCTGTCATCGATGAAGCCAGTCAGGTTAGCTTTATTTTGGAATCTCTGCTAGAGAGTTTCCTACAATTTAGAAGCAATGCTGTTATGAATAAGATTGCTTATACCCTTACCACCCTTCTCAACGAGCTACAGACTTTCGAGACTCTGATGAAAATCAAGGGACAGAAAGGAGAGGCAAATGTTGCTACTTCCACAAGAAAGTTCCATAGAGGTTCGACCTCTGGAACTAAGTCTATGCCTTCTTCATCTGGCAATAAAAAGTGGAAGAAGAAGAAGGGTGGCCAAGGAAATAAAGCTAACCTCGCTGCTACTAAAACGAGCAAGAAAGCCAAGATTGCAAAGGGAATATGTTTCCATTACAACCAAGAGGGACATTGGAAGAGAAACTGTCCCAAGTACTTGGCAGAAAAGAAGAAGGCCAAACAAGGTAAATATGATTTACTAGTGTTAAAGACTTGTTTAGTGGAAAATGATGATTCAGCCTGGATAATAGATTCAGGTGCCACTAATCATGTTTGTTCTTCATTTCAGGAAATTAGTTCCTGGCGGTAGTTGGAGACTGGAGAGATGACTATGCGAGTTGGAACTGGGCATGCCGTCTCAGCGATTGTAGTGGGAGGGCTTCAACTTTGTTTACAGAAATCTTTTATTTTATTAGAAAATGTATATGTTGTTCCTGATTTAAAAAGGAACTTGATTTCTGTAAAGTGTTTACTAGAACAATCTTACTCGTTAACTTTAATGTAAATAAAGTGTTTATTTACAAAAATGGTGTTGAGATTTGTTCTGCAAAGTTAGAAAATAATCTTTATGTGTTAAGATCATTAACATCTAAAGCCCTTATTAATACTGAAATGTTCAAAACTGCAATGACTCAAAATAAAAGACTTAAAATTTCTCCAAAAGAAAATGCTCATCTTTGACACCTAAGATTGGGGCACATAAATCTCAATAGGATTGAGAGATTAGTAAAGAATGGACTTCTAAGTGAGTTAGAAGAAAATTCTTTACCTGTATGTGAGTCATGCCTTGAAGGTAAGATGACCCGTAAATATTTTGATATTTTGTCATATCCAGAAAAATTAACCTAAGAAAACTGTCGATACAGCAAAATATTGGATAGCAAATAGAAAAATAGCAAATCCAAAAAATAAGTTGATTTATAGCAAAACTGCCTGCTAGATAACTTTTTTGATTTTTTTTTTTTTGCTCGAGTATACCCATTTACAAAGGACAATTCCTTGCATACAAATATAGTGTATTTGTATAGGTAAAAAAAACAAGACAAAATATAGTATATTTGTAATCATATTCACTTTTGGTGAATCTTAACTAAATCAAAAAATATTCTCTTTCTACAAAAGATTGCATCAACATCCCCTAAAAGATATGACTTTAGTTTCAACTAAATTTGCAAATTATTAGGATTTAAATCAATTCATTCACAATTTTTTATATTTCATACTATGTAATGCCCCAAAATAAGGTAATTTTAATTTTAATTATCCTAAGTTTAATTTTAACCATGTTGAAATTATTTTGGGTGTTATTTGAGTTAATTGTTGAAATTGTTTGATTTTGGGAAGTAGGATTAATTAGTGAAGTGTGATTGGTTGATTTATATTTGGTAAAGTTGAGGGAATTATGATTAATTATATATATGTGTATATATAATTAATTAAATTTGTGAGAATGTTAAGAATAATTATATTAGTGGGGATAATATAATTATTTAAGAAAATATATATTATTTTGGGAGAAAGGAAGAGAAGATAAAAAAAATTGATGGGAAGAGTTAATGAGGAGAGAGGATATTCGAGTTTTTAAAAAGGAGATTTGATTTGTTTAAATGAGTAGAGAGAAGAGGTGAGTTTTGTTAAGGAAAAAGAAAGGAAAAATAATAATAATAATATTATAATTATTTTTTCTTAAATAGGACCTTGTGAAGCGTGAAGTTACTATTTATCTTCATCTTCCTTCTCAAAAATTTCTAGTACATCTTTACAAACCCTAATCGCCGCCAATCAAAGTTGTAGTCCGCAGCCACTTCCGTCATCTTCCTCCTTCATTCCACTCCGTTGTCTTTTGTCGCGTTTTCGTCCAAAACGTCTCTATTCGCAAGCCGTCGGCCACCGCGTGACAGTTGTTTGTTCGTCGACCTTTGCGTTTCCTCCGTCAACGTCACCAGCCAAGTCTTTAGCCGAGCCATCCTCCATCAATCAGCAACCCAAGCTGAGTTTCCCTTCCAAGTCGCAAGCGTCAGTCATTTCGTCATTGTAAGCACCCAGTCGAACTCCTCAAATCTAGCCGAGTCCACTCAAGCCAATCACTCTTTTGCAAGCTGCATGCTAGCCAAACGTCTGCATCAAGCCGAGCCATCCCTGCATTTAAGCCGCATGTGCACCCTTCTCCTCCTTTAGTCGAGTCGTACGCGCACCCTTCTCCTCCTTCAACCGAGCTACACGCACCGTACCCTTTTTCTAGTTGAGCCACTAATCCATTTTCAAGCCACTAAGCTTATTTTGTTTTTGTCTTTTTCCCCTTATTTGAGTAAGTTTTTAATGGGTTTTGGATAATACTCATGAGATATTAATTTTTGGACCCTAAGTAATTTAATTTTGGATTTAAGTGGAAATTTATTTTAAGTTGGATTATTTTTCTTGAAGGATTTTTAGTTGAATCTTAGAAGTAGTTACCTGAGAATTTCTGCCTAAGGTTGAGTTGGTTTCAACCCTATTTGTTGGTAAGTTGGAACCCCTAATTAAATTTGGATAGATATTGGTTAACAGAATTATTAAATTAATTTTGTCTGTATTTAGGACTTGATTGTTTAGGAAAGCTTGACTATTGCTATTAGGATTATTTTTGGTTGAGCTAATCTCCAAGTAAGAGATTTTCTTACTAAACCCTTGTAATGAAGTTAAAGTTTGCGCATTAAGGTAGCTAAAATTGATAATGTATTGATGACGTATGATGATGACTGATAGTTATGACTAAGTTATAACGTTATGTCAATGCATGAAATATTAATCTCATGATTTATAACGTTATGATTAATACTTATGCCATGTTTATGATGTTATGATGTGCTACATGCCATGAATATGATATTCTATTAACTTTATCTATTAGAGTCATACCCATATGGGTGTTCCTAGGGATCACCATCTTTTTATGATTGTATTGTCTGACGGGATCACCAGTCTCATGAGATGTTATATATATATGAGTGGTCCGACAGGATCACTTACAGTTCAATTGTCTTAAGTGTTCCTTCGGGTTCACTGGAGATCTGTTTGTCCTAGGTGTTCTTTCGAGTTCACGAAAGACCATTTTTATCTTAGGTGTTCCTTTGAGTTCATCGAAGATCAAAGATGTTCCTAGGGATTATTAGATTGTGTGTGTTTAGAAACACGCCAGTTTAGGGGTACTTCTTTACAAGACTCTAATGGGAAGTTAACAGACACCTTGCGGGACTAATAGTATGTCCCTTACTTAGTATATGTTTATATTGGCTCTTTTTATGTTTAATTTTTCAAACAGAGGTAGAGGTAATAGTAGAGGAAAGCCGGCAAATGACACGAAGTGACCGTAACGTGCCATAGGGAAACTTTTTGCTTCCGCCTTTACTTTACAATTATGATTTCAGTATGTTTTTGTATTATTTGGTTATTTTCTTCAAAACTAGATTGGACACGAGCTAGGACTTTATTTTAGATTTATCTTTACATTTATTTATTTATTTATTTATAACTTTGAATAATTATTTGAGGTTTTCATTTAAAATTAGGGTTGTTTTCTCATTTGGTTAAGAAAGTTTTTAAATTTCTTTTAGTAGTAATGACCTCAGTATAAAAAGTTTGGTCGTTGCATATTATTTATCAAAACTTTATTAAACAATATATATCACATATTTTTTATAACAATTTGAATTTACATTTTTAAATCATCCCTTAAAATCGTCAATTTGAATTCAAATTTTAACTCATATCCTTAAAATAACGTTAAAGATAAATTCAACTAATTCGCATATTTTATTCTTCAAACTATTTATCAAAAAATAGACATAAATAATACATAATACATAATTGATATTTATTAACATTTTGAGTTTAGAAATAACTATCTCACCCTAAAATCGTTAGTTTTAATTCAAATTTGTACCTTAATTTTAAATCTTAATTTTAAATCGATAATTTGAATTTCTAAAATTATGCTAAAGAGGCTAAACTTAAATTTGAGTTAGATTATCCTCCCTAAAATAATAGTAAAGATAACAAACTTCATCTACAATATTTTCATCCCCAAATTTTGCTGATTTAACAATGATTTCATAAATAATACATAATTGTTATTTTGAATTCAAATTTTATACGTTATCCCTAAAATGATGCTACAAATAACGATTTGATTGGATGATTCAAATGCTAAAAATAACAATTCAAATTTATTAGTTTTAATTTGTTTTAATAATCTCAAAATTTGTTTATTTATTAACAAAAAAAATTAATAAATTCGATTTAATCCAAAATATTTTATTGAACTCCTTAAAAATATTTTTATGGTTAGTAAATAAATATATTTCATTAACCTACTTGAAAATATTTGTTTGAAAAATATAAGGGAAGTATAAATTTGAATATATTTGATTTGTTCAATTTATTTTATTGTTTATTTTTTTTATTTAACAAAATCGGTTTATTGGTTAAATCATCCAAGTTTGATTGTGTTGATTTTCTATAGAGTTACATGACAATAGTATTCTTTTCATATTAGATCCACAGTATTTGAAACAATGTATAGCATATGTTGCTAACACAATTACATTATAATTTATATTTTTAAATAATGTGATAAACTATTCGTTTTATATCATGATCATATATTCAAATATCAATATTTATTTACTCATATAATCATATGCTTTTCAAATCCAAAAAACTTAACATTAAGATGGATTTATTACAAAATAAAAAATAAGAACGATTTTCTAAATAGTGTTATTGAATCATAATAACGGTTGTTTAACTAAACGACTTTATTCTAACCAATAGAATTAAGATTTTCCAAACATTGTATATGTCGAGTATGAATGATGTTATAAACAATATATTTGGGACACATACAAAAAGGTAAAAGATTTGGTCATCAAGATATAGTATCGTTTCCCTGAGTATATGATAATTCATATATTACAAATACAGTGTATTTGAGTAGCTCAAAAAATGAGACAGGATATTGGAAATAACATGAAGACCGTTTATTATGCAAACAACATTGAGATTTGGTAAATCTTAACTAAATTTGCTATTTTGTTGCTAGGCAAGATTGCAACAACCTCCCCTATAGTAATGACAAATATAAAAGATTTTCAGTTTTATTATATTTTAAATAATTTATTAAATAATATGCAATAAATATTTTTAATAACAATTTGAATTTAAATTTTAGATCCTCCCGTAAAATAATGCCAAATATAAATATCAATTTTTTAGTTTTTATATTATAAATAATTTATTAAATAATACATAATATATATTTTTAATAACAATTTGAATTTAAATATTAGAATTGTAATTATGCCTCAATGGCATTCTTGTAATTATTTGAATCTTCTTCTTTTAGGTTTTATTTGAGAAAAGAAAAGATGGAGATTAGGAGAGAGGGGGCAGCCGACGTAAGAGACAAACATTAGAGGGAGAAAGTTTTTCTTACAAACAAGAGAGGAGAAAAGTGTGGTCGACGAAGAGGAAGACATCAGAGTTTTGATGTAAGCGACGATGGGCTTTTTCAAGCAGTGTTTGACAACGTCCAACGTTGATCGTGGGTTTACGGTGGGTTTTACGATGAGTTTCGTCGTGGGTGTTCTGTTTTTTAGTTGTGGTTCTTTTGGGGGTTTGTAGTAGGTTGTTCGACATGTAAGTCTTCGGTTGGAGGAGTTGACAAGAAGAAAATCTCTTAATCTGCGCAAAATGTATGAAGACTTTGAAGAGTTTGAAGGGGACGAAGCTGGAAGCTAGCTTCAATTGTTTTTGCCTGAACGCACACGAATTGAAAAAGATATGAAATGACTGCAAAAATTATGTGAAGTTTTGATGGTGATAGGTGTTAATTGTGTATTAGAAATTTTATTTAATTATAGGGTATTTGGGGTTTATTTAACAATTGTATTTAAGATTCAAGTTTGACATTTAGATAAGGGCATTTAAGACATTGCTCCTACAATTTTCTTTTCAGATTTTTCTGTTTTACTATTTTGTTAATTTAAAAATAAATTTGTCATTCCCCTTCTGGGCACTTATAATTACTATAAGAAATATTTAGAGGAAAGGTCTAATTTGCCTATGAAATTTCATAAAAATCCTAAATTATGATTTTTTTACATAACTAGGAATTCACTTATTTTTAGGACAATTTTATCCTTATGATTAACATTAATTATATACCAATTTCGAAATTAAGAATTAATTATTTCCTTAATTACATTATTGTTATCATAATTGTCTAAATTATAATTTCCTTAATTATAATTTTAATTAATATGCAATAATTATATTAATAAAAAAACGTTTACTTGTGTAAATGCATTTTAATTATAATCAAATAATATATGTCTTAATATGGAAATATTTTTTAAAAATAGATTTCTTAATTTAATTATTCCCATTTTTTCGTATGCCGTCTTCTTCTCATCTTCTCATAAATTGTTTTCGTCGGCTCATGTATATCAAATCATCCACCAATTCTATTTGATCCTCTGCTAGAATATTTATTGATTTCTTCCCTGTCAAAAGTCCTCCATCGTCGGAAATTTGTTCTTTGTCGAAAATTTATTCCACAGCCGGAAACTTCTTTTTGTATCACTATGTTTAGAGCTTCACCATCGAAAATTTATTCAACGATTCCATCCGCCTTCACATATTATATCCAGTTAGTCATATAAGTTCTTATACAGTAGTTATTTATCTTATCTATTTTTGTAAATATATACCCCTTTATATTTTCCAGATTGCTCCAATTGCAGTATACTTATTTACATATTTATCTCTTATTATATACCATAATACATACGTTTGGATATACAGTAATAGTTACATATATTTGTAATATGTTTGTCAAGATGGTCAGAATTGCAGTCTACTTCGATGGTTTTTTCAATGAATCACACAATTACGTTAATTTAACGTGTCCAAGATTACAGTTAATGAACATATGTGCTATAAAGAATTGTACACTATCCTTAGATCCAAGTTAGGCAGTATTATTGATATGAACAATATTGATATATACATTTGCCTAGGTCCTATAGAATGTGTTAAGAAGGATTTGGCTATAACGAATGGTAATGATGTTAAATGAGTTTACCATATAATAAGATCGAATGTTGAGCGTCATATTGCCCTTATTGTTTATTATGTTGGCCCTTTATCTATTTGTTTGGATTCATCGTCGTCCAGTTCTTTTCAAACTCAAATTCATGATGATGGTGGTCGATTTTTTGAAAACATAGATATGTCTAAGGTAGATTCCAATTTTGCACTGAAAGTCCATGGCATGTATTCAACCAAATCTTTGTTCAAACAGTGCATACAAGTCATTGCTCTTAGAGACAATTTTCAATACGTAACTGTGAAATCATTCGAGGAAGTTATGATTTTGCAATGCGCCATTGGAAATTGCAAATGGTCCTCGCGTGCTTCTTGTTGTATTCATGGGGATAGGTTATTTTGGGTTCTTATTGAAGGGATAAAGAAAAACTCTTTACAGCTGAAGAATTACAGAGATCCAATTTTAATTGGAACTTTAAAAAATACCAATACATTGGCAAAATTACAAAAATAATTTCTATGGCTAAACATGCTTTGAAGAAAATACAGAGAAGAAGAACTTACTCTTGTTGACGACTTTGAATCTATCAACACTAACTTAGGGCACCACCACTTAGAAACCTTCCTATTCTCCGATTGAGATGGTTTGTGGGAACCAAATTGGATTGAAAGAATTTTTCTTTACAGAGAGAATGGGAGAGTCTCAGTATTCCCAGAACTCACCTTCTGTTTTGTTACGCAAAAATTCTCTCTTCTTCAGACGGAAGAAGTGGGAAAAGTTGAGAGAATAAATGGGAACATGGGAAAACCACCCACGTTCCCTATTAATTTAATAAATATATATTAAATTAATTAATTAAATTAAATAATTAATTAATTTAATAATCAATTAAATTATATTTTAATATTTCATTTAAATCATATTTAAATGAATATCTCTTGCATAACCTATAGTTTTAATTTAATTAATTTAATTTAATAAAATTTAATTAAATCAAATTAGACTAAACTATTAATTAATTATCCAATTAATTAATTTCTAAATTAAATATCTTATATTTAATTTAATCCAAAATTTGGATCATATTTAAATATTAAATTTCTCTCATATCCTATAGTTTTAATATGTATCACATACACATTAAATTTTAACCTATAGTTTTAATATGAATCTAATTCACATTAAATTAATATTTGAACTCATTTAAATATTTTATCCTCTCATAATATAATTTTGAATCATATCCAAAATTAATTTGTATAATAAAGTCTAATTAAAATATAAACTTTATATTATAATGTATCAACATACATTATATTAATTCTCAAAGTAAATTTGAACATTTCAAATTACAACTAATATAAATAAATTGCATTACTCTTTATGAGCTAGGAAGGGGACCTAATGGACCTACAAATCATAAACTACAACGATACGAGATTAATTGCCTAAACTCATTAACCACATTAATCAATATTCGTTAACTATGTGTACACTCTACTAAAAACTCACAGCTGAACTCTTCTCACTGTAGATATATTTCTGTGTCTACGAATATAGACCAATACCAGTAAGTTAGTCCTTCACAAGTGTTCGTAATACCAGCTGGGTCAAATTATCGTTTTACCCCTGAGTTAACTCTAGTCCCTAAATACCAGTGCTCCTCTAATAAACAACCTGTTTACGATACAACCACTAAACAGAAACCCCTCTCGTGCCATAAAGAGGGTAGGACCCTTTGTTCAAGTCTCGAAGACACCACTTAAGGGAACACTTATCTACTTACCCTAAAGTCGGGAAGGAGTGAATTCCATCTTGTGTGATTATGTTCTCAGCTCCCCACTCGGTCTTGTCCCAAAAATGATAAGCATATTGAGTCGGCAATCTAGCCACTCTCACCTGTACAAATTAAAGGACAATCCCTCGCAAATAGGAGTTCATAATACACTTAGGATTAAGACTGAGTTACCTAGGTCATCCTAATGAAATAGAAACCCAACTAGTTAGCGGAACTATATCTAGTGATTACTATTTCGTGGTCCGGTCTTATGCAAACTCATTGCATAGAATACCCTCACTCGCATGTCACATACATGAACGCATTAGATCAATGTGTTTGTATCAAATACAAAGTGAGTCGTATCCATAGTATTAACAGGATAAGGTACTTAACTTTAACCCTATACTATAGACCCTTTAAGCTGATCTTGAACATTGATCCCCGTATGTCTCTACATACTGTTCAAGACTCATCAAACAACTTAGGATGTTAGTTTATTGGATTTAGGTTATTAAGACAAAACTAATAATCAATAACATTTATTAAAATTATAATAATAAAACACTTTATTAATAACGGTCAATTGATTATATTTACTATCTACGAGTTTTAGGACATAAAACTCAACACTTATTAGGTTTGATTCTGAACATACATGTTCAGTAGATATTCCATTAACCGATCATAGACAGGTTATATTTACTGTTATCAAAGACCTAATTAAGAACAAAATATCTTTAGCTAGTTCTGAATTGTCAACTCCCAAAGATATAGTTCATTTCATTCGTGCTGAACATGGTTTAATATCTTGCCAAAAAGTATGACGTGCTCGTGAGGCTGCATTGGATGATATTCGTGGATCTCTAGAGGACTTCTACAAGATGCTATCCAGATTTGCATACATATTGGAACTCAACAACCCAAGTATATTAGCAATATACTTATGCATTTATTTTACAAATTTTTCGTCATTATTTTGTTAACATGTTTTTGTCATATGTTCTGATTTTGTTTATGTTGATAGGTTCTATTGTTGAATACAAAGTTGATATCGATGGTAGATTTCTTTAGTTTTTCATGGCATTATCTACTTCCCTTTCTGGTTGGCAACATTATCGTCCAGTCATTTTTATTGATGAAAAAAGTTTGAAGAACAAGTATGGTGGTACTTTGTTATCTACTTCGACACCTGATGCCAATGATAAGATTTTTTTCACTAGCCTTTTGTATTGTGGATTCTGAGAATAATTCCTCATGGACCTAGCTTTGCAACCAATTAAAGAGAATTATAAGTGGCCGGAATGAGGTTGTCATAGTATCTGATAGGCATAAAAATATATGCAAAGCTATAGAGGTAGTATTTACCAACGTTTTACATTGCATGTGTCTTGTTCATTTACTTAGGAACCTAAAGTTGAAGTATAAGAGAATAGTCGATACAGTATTTCATGCATGTGGGAAGGCATTTAATATTGTAGACTTCGAACACGAAATGCGTTTGTTGGAATCTTCTTTCCCTGGTATACGTGAGGAGCTTCAATCCATTAGTTTTAAGTGGTCTCGTGCCTACTCACCACGTAGGAGATATAATATCATAACCACTAATAAATCTGAGAGTTTGAATTTTGTTATGCTAAAGGTTAGGGAGTTACCAATATGCTTAATGCTTGAGGTTTTGCGAATGATGTTGCAAAGATGGTTTTTTGAACGAAGAAATGAACGTAGTCGATCAATGAAGGTATGCTCATTTTATCTATTATTACCTATGCTTAATATACGTCCCCATATTTCATATGTACATTAAGAAATTCTCTTATATTTTTCCATTGTAGGTTAATCCGGTTAATAACATGAAATACTAGGTCATAGATGGAACTTTCCTATATGTGATTTACTTACCTACGAAGGTTTGTAGTTGTAGGATGTGGGATATATTGGAAAAACCTTGTGTCCATGCATGTGTTGTTTTCACCATGAAACATTTATCAATTAAGTTATATGTCTCACCCCTTTACTTGAATAGCACTTTGAGTTCAATATAGAGAGGAGTAATAAATCTCTTAGGCGATCATCGTCAAATGACAAATACCTGATGATAGTATGTCCATTGTTATCCTTCCACCTAATGTAAAACGTGTTGTTGGTCGACTGAAGAAGATTAGAATTCCTTCAAGAATGGAGTTCAAGAGACACATAAAATGTGACCGTTGTAGACATGTTAGTCATAACCGCAAGAGATGCAAGTTGCCTTATTGAACTAGATTATTCTTCATTTATTATGTTTATACTTATAATTAAATTTTTTATATTGTAATATTGTTAAAAATTTATTTTCAATTATAAACGTATCCTCAATTTTGAAAAAAAATCCATATGTCTATAATTATCTTTACATTATTTTCCTTACTTATATGTTCTTATATACTTCATATTATTGAAAATATACACGTCAACATTTTCCTATTTTTCAACCACATGATATTCTTTCCATTTTAATGTATAACAGATTACAAAGTTTATTATATGTTATATACATATTATTATTACATATATAGAAAAAAGTATTATACAGAACATTCCAGTTTTTAGTTTATATATGCACTAATTTCCTTAAAATTACATATTTACCAATGATGTATACATTAATTGCCTTAGTTATCTAGGTCCAACTTTGCATTTCGAAATCATATACGTAATAATATTGTAAATATACTTCAAATTATAATTATAATGTATTTATCACAGTTTGCATTTATCACAGTTTCCATTTCAGTTAACTTCAAATTATAATGTATAATAACCTGATATACACCATATTATTTAATATATACCATCTGAATCTAAAAGTATATAATCAGATTGGTTTCATTATTAAAATCATAACAACTCTTGAACTAAAATCTGTTAGCAAACACAATATCCAAATAACATAACCTAGATTAATACAGTCCAAATTTTCCTGCAAATAAAATAATCCAAATTACTACATTCTAAATTTCAAATCATAATCAAATCCAAACTTAGAAAACACAATGTACTACAGTTCTATTGAAGACTGATTCAATATGACGTGGTTATAATTTTTAGTTTAGATCCTAAATTAATGGTTTTTTTTTATTATTTCTATTAATGGGTTGTTAATTAAATCAAGTTTGTGGGTAAGTGGAGTATTAACATGGTCTTTTTTAGTAAGAATCTATTATTGTAAGCCTATATAAGGCATTTTAATTGTTTATTCATTCGAGATATAAAAATTTGGTCAAATAATTTGCTTTTGTTTTTCGGTTGTCTCAAAATTTCCAACAAATTTTTGTATCAGAGCAAATTTAAGAGAGTGAGTTGAGTGTAAACACAGTGAGAAAAGATGAGCAGTAACGGCAATGCTATGGGTACAGCACAACCACTCATTCCAATCTTTAAAGGAGAAGGCTACGAATTTTGGAGCATTCGTATAAAGACTCTTCTCAGATCTCAAGACTTATTGGACTTGGTAGAGCAAGCCTATGCGGATCCTGAGGACGAAGGCAAGTTGTGGAAGAACAGGAAGAAAGACTCGAAGGCGTAGGCGATCATTCAACAAGTAGTTCATGACAGCGTTTTTTCACAAATTACTACAGCAACAACGTCAAAGGAAGCGTGGCTGATTTTGCAAAAGGCGTTTCAAGGAGATTAAAAAGTACTTGTGGTGAAATTGCAATCACTTAGGCGAGACTTTAAGACCTTGATGATAAAAAATGGAGAATCAATTGCTGATTTTTTGTCACAAGCAACGAAGATGCAAACCTACAACGAGAAGATTACAGATCAGACCATAGTGAAGAAAGTATTGAGAAGCTTGACTCCAAAGTTTGATCATGTAGTGGTTTCAATAGAAGAATTAAGGGATCTATCCACTTTCACATTAATTGAATTAATGGGATCTCTTCAAGCACATGAGTCGAGAATCAATAGATCGACGAAAAGAAACGAAAAAAAAGTGTTTCAGGTATAGGATTCAGTCCCAAAGTATGGCGACAATGATCGTTTGACGAATCAAGGTCAAGGAAGAGGAGGATATCGCAGTCGAGGTCGTGGTTTTGGAAAAGGATGCAACCGAAATGAAGAACAAAGGTAGTTCGGAGGGCAATCAAGCAACAAAGCTAGTATTTAATGCTACCATTGCAAGAAGCTTTTCATGCTACCATTGCAAGAAGCTTTTGTAAAGGCAGATTGTTGGTACAAAAATCAGTGAGCCAATTTCGCAGTAGAGAATGCTAGAGAGGGTGAACGTAAGCTTTTCATGCTAGAGAGGGTGAACGTAAGCTTTTCATGGCAAACATACCTAGCGATCAAAATACAGTAGAGGTGTGGTTCATTGATAGCGGTTGTTCGAATCACATAATAGGTTTGAAGCCTATATTCAAAGGGGTTAACAAAGGAGAAAACTTGAAGGTGGAGCTCAGAAACGACAAGGAGCTATAAGTCGAAGGCAAAGGAACGATGGGAATTGAAACTCGCCATGGAAAAAGAATTCTCACAAATGTTCAATATGTACTCGATATTGGATATAACTTGTTGAGTGTTGGACAACTAATGGATAATGGATATTCTATCTTGTTTGATGATGGTGCGTGCTTGATCAAAGATAAGCAAACGAGACAAGTTATGGCAAAAGTAAAAATGACCCAAAGAAAAATGTTTCCACTAGAAGTCTCGAATGTGGAAAATTTTGCCCTTACTGCTATAGCTACTACAACAATTAGTACAACAAAAAACAACTCGGAGCTTTGGCATTTAAGGTATGGACATCTTAGCATCAAAGGGCTCTCATTGCTAAACCAACGAGGCATGATTATTGAGTTGCCGAAAATTAGTGTCATTGATATATGTGAAAGATGTGTGTATGGAAAAAAACTCGAAAGTCTTTTCCTATTGGGAAAGCTTGGAGAGCCTCGAAGTGTCTTGAGCTAATTTATGTCGATTTGTGCGGGCCAATGCAAATAAAGTTTCTTGGTGGAAGCTTTCATTTCTTGCTTTTTACAGATGATTATAGTCGTTTGAGTTGGGTGTATTTTCTAGAAAGTGGCATTTGAGAAGTTCAAGCACTTCAAGGCAAAGGTGGAAAAGCAAAGTGGCATGTTCATCAAATCTCTTCACAGTGATAGAGGTGGAGAATTCTTGTCCAACAACTTCAACCATTTTTGCAAAGAACATGGCATCAATAGGGAGTTAACAACACCTTACACTCTGGAGTAAAATGGGGTAGCCGGAAGGAAGAATCGAATCGTGGTGGAAATGGTGAGAAGCATGTTGCAAGTAAAAGGCCTTTCAAATGTTTTTTGTGCTGAAGCAGTCTCGACTTCCATCTACTTACTGAACATCTCACCAATGAAGGTAGTCATGAATACGACTACGTTTGAAGTTTTGTGTGGCAAGAAACCCAATGTAAGTCATTTACGAGTTTTTGGTTGTATTTCTTTTGCTTTGGTACCCTCTCAAGTTTGTAAAAAACTTGATAAAAAATCTGTAAAATGCATTTTTGTTGGTTATTGTACTCAATCCAAAGCATATAGATTGTATAACTCTCTTAATCGCAAAATTCTCACAAGAAGAGATGTAGTGTTTAATGAGAATGCTAGTTGGGATTGACAAAATAATGAAGAACATGTTTCCTTGGTGGGTGGTGAATTGACAAATGATGGAGAACAAACGGTGGTTGAAAACTTGGATGGATCCTCAATGGAGACACCTCCATCGAGTGCTCCATCAACACCATAAAGCTACCACTCTTCATCAAGTCATAATGAAACATTGGGTGAACTGTCATCTCAAAAGTTCCGATCCATGAAAGATATCTATAATTCTTCTCAATTTTCTCTTATGGTTTCTGACTCGGTGTGTTATGATGAGGCAACAAGCAAAGAAGAATGACAGCAAGCAATGAAGGAAGAAACAACAACGATTGAGAAGAATGGAACATGGAAAATGGTAGACTTACTGAAAAGAAAAAGAGCAACTGGCTTGAAGTGGGTTTTTAAGACGAAATTTGCTGTAAATGGGAGTATAGAGAAGCACAAAGCTCGTCTTGTGGTGAAAGAATATGCGCAACAATATGGTATTGATTTCGAGGAAACTTTCTCTCCGATAGCCAGTTTATTAATTTGATGTCAAGTCAATCTTTCTCAATGGAGAATTGTAAGAAGAAGTCTATGTTGAACAGCCGGAAGGTTTTGTTAAAAAGATAGTGAAGAAAAAGTGTATAAGTTGACAAAGGCATTGTATGGGTTGAAACAACCTCATTGGGCGTGGTATAGTAAAATTAACGGGTATTTTAGCAAAACGGATTCAAAAGGAGTGCAAACGAGCCTACCTTCTATGTGAAAAAGGGAGGCAAAAATGACTTCATCATTGTTTGTCTTTATATTGATGATTTCATTTATACTAGTTCCTCTAAATCTCTTGTCGCTAAATTCAAATCACATATGAAGAATGAATTCAAGATGACAAATTTAAGTTTGCTACATTCTTTCTTGGTTTAGAAGTTTTTCAAATTGATGGTGGGATATTTATCTCACAAAAAAAGTATGTCAAGGTTCTTCTAAAAAATTTTGGTATGCTTAATTGCAAGCCGACAACTACACCAATGAATTTAAATGAGAAGCTGCAACAAAATGATGGTGCGGAGATGGTCGATGCGTAGCGATTTAGAAGCCTTGTTGAAGGCTTGATTTATCTAACACATACTTGTCTCGATATTTCGTATTCTATTGGAGTGGTTTCCAGGTTTATGCAACGTCCTTCAAGGGGCCATTTCGGAGCAGTGAAGCGGGTTATGCGATACATTGTTGGAACGATGGAATATGGCATTTGGTACTCTAAAGTTTTTTATATCAAATTATGCGGGTTCACAAACAGTGATTGGGCGAGCTCTTTGGATGATAGGCAAAGTGTTTCAGCAAATGTTTTCACTTTCAGGTCAGGAGTTATCACTTAGAGCTTGAAGAAACAAGCAACTGTTGCTCTATCATCTTCGAAAGCAGAATATGCTGCAGCAACTTCAGTAGCATGTCGGGCAATTTGGCTGCGAAGAATACTAACGAAACTCCAAAATGAACAAGAGGGAGCAACTGTGATATTCTGCGACAACAAAGCAGCGATCTCAACGACAAAAAATCCGATGTTTCATAGTCGAACAAAGCAAATTGATATTTGCTTCCATTTTATTTGTGATTTGGTTGCAAAGAAAGAGGTTTCTCTGTCATATTGTAGCACACATGAGTAGTGGGCTGATATACTTACAAAAGCTTTGTCAAAGGAGAAGTTCTGCTACTTTAGAGCTATGATGGGCATTAGCAAATTTGAATCAAGAGGGAGTGTTGAAGACTGATTCAATATGATGTGGTTATAATTTTAGTTTAGATCATAAATTAATGGTTTTTTTATTATTTCTATTAATGGGTTGTTAATTAAATCAAGTTTGTGGGTAAGTGGAGTATTAACGTGGTTTTTTTATTTTTAGTAAGAATCTGTTATTGTAAGCCTATATAAGGAATTTCAATTGTTTATTCATTCGATGATATAAAAATTTAGTCAAGTAATTTGCTTCTGTTTTTCAGTTGTCTCAAAGTTTCCAACAAGTTCTTGTGAGATCAATTTAAAACTTAGTGCTTCAAATCCTTGACTATTCAACTCTATTTTTTTTCCTTCTTTCGCTCCGCCGAACCAAATTTCGTTGTGAATGGCGATCTCAATATCCTAAAAGGTAAATTTCCTATCCCCATGCTCCTCCTTACTGCTTGTTGATAAGCGATATCTCTACCTCTAGCCTGTTATTCCAAGAATAATTAGTAATGCACATTTTCAATATGATGACATACATATAATAAACATTTGAAATATACATGCAGTAATTGTAGCAGTCCTAACAGCTACAGGTCTTTGAGCAGGTCTTTTTTCCAATTTTTTCTTCTACATAAAGCACATAATACATAATTTATAATAAGTTCAAACTCTATATATATTAAGAAATAATAACTATAATGACTAAATTACTTACCTTCTTTTTATTGCTTCTTTCTAAATTTTTTCTACTTCATTAATTAGGATAGTGATGACTACATCATCAAGCAAATCATTTTATCATCCCTGATCATCTTCATAATTAGTATGTAATATACACATTTTTAAATTACAAATAAAAGTATATAACTATCTAATATACCTCTCGTCCTTCATTTTCTGTTTCATCGTTTCCATCTTGATCAGAATTAAAGTTAGTATGCAAAATATACGTACATATATGTCTAATATACAGATGAATTCATAAATAATAATATAGAGATGAATAGAAAATCTACCTGTTGATTATTCTCATCCCTATCAACTTTACCTCGATCATTTGAATTATTTCTATCCCCTTCACCTTCATTATAATTGTCATTCATTTGTATGGTTTCATTATTTTCCACTGTTTCCCTTTCCTTCTCTTTCAACATATTTTTGAGACCTTCGACCTCTAGAATAAGTTTGTCAAATTTCATGTTTAAACATTGATTGTAGGCCATCATAATTTCTTGAAATTTGAGGAAGTATTCAGGAACTTTCTAATTGGATTGCTCAGGTTGCCATGAGCATTCACCTCTCTCAAATCTGTCATCAGTTTCCTCCCTCATTTTCGTTTCATGGAACGTGTTTCGTTCCATGAAATCATTCTCAGGAAACATGGCCTTGTATTGAAACTGTTTCAGAATTTACATTTAGATATGAGTTTATACTATATGCATATACATATAAAATATTCTCGGTAAGTATAAAATATGCAGTTCCTATCAAACCTTTTCATGGTTGAAGACCCTTTTTGCTAGTTCTTTTCATTTTATATGGCTGTCAACTACCCAATTCAGCATGCATATCTTATTGTCATCAATTCTTTGTGCACAAAATATTGAAGGATTGATCAACAGAAGGATGCACTCATACACCCATACTATAGAGAGTAAGCAAATCCAGAAATTTCAACAGCTAGCGCAGAAGGGTTTTTTTTTTTTTATAGATTTCTTAATAGAATCGATCAGTACGTTATACCCTATCCTTTCCCATGGATACGCATCAAATTGTTTTTCATCATCTAGTAGTTTGATGTGTTCCAAATCACATCCGGTGGTGAATTATTTTCCAATGAGGAAATTCTTTAAGAAGTATATTTTGGCCATTTTTATTTTATCTTTCTTCTTCAGTTTTTTTGATTCATTAAATAAAAATGAAACCCTTGACCTTGATATAGGATCTTCATTCTTGAAGTACTTTGAAAAAAAAAATTATCCTTCACCTTAGATTGGCAATGGACTACAATTCAAACCAGTTATTGCCTCGAATTTCCTAATGCCAAATTTGGCTATAGTTCCTTTGAAGTTAAACCACAATTCATCGTCCTTCGTCAATGTACATTGACGTCTAATTATGCGGTATATGAGTTGACTCTGGAATTTGGAGAATTTGAGGTCTAGAAAACTACCAAAATTCGTATTTCTAAATACTTCTATTTTCCTACTATTTAATTTTCTTTTTGTATTTCTAATTACTTCATAATTTTCCTCATACATCTGTTGTATTTTTCCTCTTCTTTTATCCTCAGCTGATTTTTGAAACAATATTAATAATGTACATTTTAAATTATAAGATCATTTGTTGGTGATAACTAACTGCACTTTACTCAACTTAAATATAATATACATCTATTTTATATACCTTTTTAATTGATTTTCTTGCTTCTTTCTTCACATTTGTATTTCATTGTTTTTCCTTCTCTTCTTTCTTATCACTTTTTTTTTTTTATCTTCTTACTATTGTCCTTCTTTTATTCCCTTGGTTTCACAACTTTCTCTAACTTCCTCTTCTTAGATACCTACATTTTATATAAACAATCAAAACGTTATAGTAATGTAACGATAGTTATTTACATACCTACATTTCTTATACGTACATTTACAGTTTCAGTTTCCTTCCCTTTCCCCTTCAGCACACGTTCAAACAATCTCCGTTTGGCTTTTGGTACATTGTTCTAAAGATAATAAAATATCATTAACGTTAGTTTCTATTCATATATAAAACTGAATATCATTTGTACAACAAACATTTATCAATTTGTATTCATCATAAATAAACCTTATCAGACTCCGACGAGAAGTTTAGTTGTACATCATACGAAGTTTTTCCTTCATTAATCTACAAATAAATATAATTATATCATCAGCAGAAATCATATAAAATATATATACATCAGTAAATATAACATATACTTACTGTTTTAGATTGTTTTCCTTTGTTGTTTTTTGGCATTTTTGCTTCTAGAGTTTCGAACACGACATCCGTTTTCTTGAACTTCTGATCTTGGTACACAACAATCTGTGTACCTATCGATCCTCTTAATTCTTCTTCATCATCCTCTGGATACACTACTAGAAAAAAAGTCTTTCTTGACGGTTTTTCAAAAAAAAAACGTCAAGAAAGGGATGATTTAAAAGAAAAACCGTCAAGAATTTTTATGAAAAGGCGGAGATAGTCAATTTTCAGCTTTCTTGACGATTTTAAACCGTCAAGTAATATGCACTTTTCCTTGACGATTTAAAACTGTCAAGTATTATCTATTAAATTCTTGACGTTTCTAAAACGTCAAGAAGTCGACATTCTTGACGTTTTTTAAAACGTCAAGTAAGATAGTTTTCCTTGTCGTTCAAAAAACGTCAAGAATTACTAAATAAGTGAAAAGAAAATAAAAACCTAATTTCTTTTTTTTAAAAAAACCTAATTTCTTTTTACTTTTTAAATGAAAACCTAATTTCCTTTTTTTAAAAAAACCTAATTACTTTTTACTTTTTAAATAAAAACCTAATTTCCTTTTTTTAAAAAAACCCTAAACCCCTAATTTCCCTTCTCACAACCCACGACCAATATCGCAGCCGCCACACTCCCATTCGCAATCGTCGTAGAACGCAACTCACCCATCATCCGACTGTCGAGGAATGCCGAAGAACGTCGAAGAAAACTGAAGAACTCAATGAACACCGCTGAGTGCCACCGAATCTGCTACCTTTGGAACGTCGACAAACGTTGAACGCCATTGGAACGCCGTCGAACGCCATTTGAAACGCCAACGAAAGTGCTGCCATTGGAACGCCATTGGAACGCCAACAAACGTTCTGCCATTAGAACGCTGCTACCTTCTGGTAATTTATCATTGAAACTTCTTGTTGATTGTTTAGGATTGATTGTCTGAAGTTTTATTGAAACAAATTTTAAAAAAAAACAAAACAAAACTATAAGGTGTTTAAGTATTGAAGACAATAATATCATTATATTGTAGCTAGATATATGTAGAGGTTGTGTGTGTTTGTGTTTGTGTGTGTGTGTTTTTTTTTTAATTTCACAAGAAAAAGATTGATGTGTTTTTATTCCTTGGATTGGAAGTTTAGTTAGAGAAGCTGAAGTAGTCAAGCTTGTATGTATTTGGTAAATTGAAAAGTTTAAAAGTGGCGGCCCTCATCCATTATACACTACATTAGTAAGTGTATAATCCTATTAGATGTTTACTTTAGATTTACATAATTTGTTTCAATATTCATATGTGTTACCAATGTATATTAGCTAGGATGAAACAAAAGTTTGATGGTGATGATGGTTATTATTATAATTATTATTTATGGAGAAGGAGCATTGTTGAAGGGAAAATAATAAAAGACGATGGGTTAATTTAGGGAAAAAAATATATACTAGTGCTTAACCATTGCGTTTGGTAATTTAGTTTTGTAAAAAGTGTCTGAAGAGTGCTTTTCTGGGATTCTCTCTAATAATCAATCACCTTTTATGCTTTCTATGGATGTTGTTTTGAGACATTTTTTGTTAAATGAATAAATTTTTGTTACCACAATTATGTATATAGATTATTTACATAAGAAAACAAATTACAAAGTAATAGTTAGAGAACAGAATTTATAAATTGTTACGACAGTTTAGGGACTTAGGAATAGAGCAAAGTATGAGGTGGCCCCTAAAGACACTGTAATCTTATTTATAAATAGTTTTAAGTTCTTTATTTGGTTAGTTGGTGGAAATTTAGTCTTATTAAGCGAATGTTTGTTTAATCTTCATATTTGTTTTCTCTTTAATTATCTCAACAAGACTTTTTGAACTAATTTAATTTACTTTATATGTCAATAGATTTATAATTATGGATAAATCATTGATGCACAAAAGTAGATTATCCAAAGAATATGAGTTGGGTGTGGAAAATTTCATCAAATTTGGATTTTTTAATACAAGTACCTCCTACATTCGTTGTCCTTGTTTGAAATGTGGAAACTGTGAAAAGCATAGTAGAAAGGGTATTAGAGATCATTTATATGTTAATGGTATTGATGAAAGTTATAAAATTTAGTTTTGGCATGGTGAAGAACTTCCTAACTCATCTTTCTATGGAGAATGTTCAAAGTTTGACACACATACATGTGAAGAGAATGATGTTCGAAGTGTAAAAGAAATTATTGAAGTTGCTCACGAGGAGTATTCAAAAGACCCAAATGGATTTGAGAAGTTGCATATTGATGCTGAAAAATCATTGTACGAAGGATGCAAAAAGTACACCAAGTTGTCTACTCTAGTTAAATTGTATAATTTAAAAGTTAGATATGGATGAAGTGATACCAGTTTTTCAGAATTACTTAAAATTTTGAAGGAAATTCGACCAACAATGAACTCCCAAATTCATTGTACGTAGCAAAGAAAACATTAGGTGCATTAGGAACGGAATATGAAAAGATCCATGCATGTTCTAATAATTGTTGTCTCTATAGGAAAGAATTTGCTAATACAACCGAATGTCCTCAATGTGGTCATTCGAGGTGGAAAAACGTTAAGGATAGAAATGAAGAGAGAAAGCAAATTCCCTTAAAAGTGATATGGTAATTCCCACCTATTCCACGATTCAAAAGGCTATTTAGAAGTATTGAATGTGCTGAAAACCTAACTTGGCATGCTAGTGAAAGAATTGAGCATGCTAGCGGACTCTCCAGCATGGAAGTTAGTAGACTTTAAATGGCCAGACTTTGGTTCTGAACCTAGAAATCTTCGTTTAGCATTGTCAGGCGATTGAGTAAATCCTCATGGTGACATGAGTTCTAAATATAGTTGTTGGCCGATATTGATGGTTATTTATAATCTTCCACCATGGTTATGTATGAAAAGAAAGTACATGATGCTATCAACGCTAATTTCAGGGTCAAAACAACCGGGGGATGATATAGGCACATACTTAGCACCACTAATTGAAGACTTAAAACTTTTATGGGAAAATGATGTTGAATGTTATGATGCTTATTGAGAAGACGTATTCAACTTAAGGTCGGTTTTGTTGTGGACAATCAATGATTTTCCTACATATGGTAACCTCAGTGGATGGTGTGTTAAGGGGTATAAGGCATGCCCAATTTGTGGAGATAATACAAAATCTATAAGGTTACGACATGGAAAGAAAATAGCATACCTAGACATCGAAGATTTCTAGCACGTAATTATTCGTACTGACGACAAAAAAAATCATTCAACGGTAAAAAAAGAACTTGGTACAATTCCAGAACCACTTTCTGTGGATGATGTGTACTAAAAATTGAAAGATCTTGAATTTCCTAAAGGAAAGAAGATCCATAAGAACCTATCGATGAACAGAAGTGAAAAAATTTGTTGGAATAGGTTATCTTCCTTTTTTGAGTTGCCATACTGGAAAGATCTTCATGTTGGACATTGTTTAGATGTGATGCACATCGAAAAAAATGTTTGCATGAATATCTTAGGTACGCTTCTTTGATATTCCTGGTAAAAGTAAGGATGGGTTGAATGCTAGACGTGATTTAGTTGATCTAAAACTTCGATCGGAGCTTGTCCCTATTAGTAGTGAGAAGAAAATATTCATTCCTTCTGCGTGTTATACTCTTACAAAGGAAGAAAAACGATGTGTTTTGAAGACTTTGTCAAGAATAAAGGTGCTCGAAGGTTACTCTTCCAATATTAGAAACCTTGTGTCAATGACAGATTTAAAACTTAATAGTTTAAAATCTCATGATTGTCATGTGCTCATACAATAGTTGTTTCTCATTGCGATAAGATCGGTGCTACCAAAACATGTTCGTTATGCTATAACTAGGTTGTGCATCTTTTTCAATTATGTATGCAACAAGGTGTTAGATGCGCAACAATTAGACAAGTTGAAAGAAGATATCGTGGTAACATTGTGTTTATTTGAAAAGTATTTTTCCCCTTCATTCTTCACAATCATGATTCATCTCACCCTACACATAGTTAGGGAAGTCAAACTTTGTGGCCCTATATATCTTCGATGGATGTATCCCTTTGAAAGATTCATGAAAGTCATCAAAAACTCTGTGAGGAATATATTTCGTCCAGAAGGTTGTGTTGCTGAAAGTTATTTAATAGAAGAAGCTATTGAATTTTGTTCTGATTTCTTATCTGGAGTAGATCCCATTGGGTTTGGGACTCGCAAGTCACAAGACCATTTAGATACTTCAAACATTGGTAGGTCATTGTCCATGGGAGTTCCATTCAAACCTGAACAAGAACTTCTACGTCAAGCTCATCGATATGTGTTGGAAAATACAATTGATGTTCAACCATATATGGAGTAAGTTTATTCATTGCTTTCTTCATTGTTTCATTAACTTTTATATAATTAATCTAACTATATTACAATGTTTGAATGATGACTACAAAGAAAACATATGAAGGCTTTGCAACTACAATAAGTCTAAAAATCAAAAATGGCTTCAAGAGGAACATAATCGAACTTTTATACATTGGCTACGAGAAGAGATATAGTATCGAACCTTGTAATTTAGTTATACATGTTATGTGTTGAACTTAAAATAAGAATTCTTGTGGTAGGTATCAATTGAGCTTGAAGTTGGAAATAATAGAGTTTCAGATAACTTAAGGTGGATTACTCATGGCCCTCATCCTTTTGTTATTACATATAATGGTTATGCAATAAACGGATGTCGCTATCACACAAAATCTTATGAGAATGATCAAAGTGTACAAAACAGTGGAGTTAGCTTAGTTGCAAAAAAAATGCAAGTGTCTAGTTCTAAAGATAAAAATCTCGTCATTAGAGATATGTCATTCTATGGAGTGATACAAGAGATATGGGAACTCAATTATAATATGTTTAATGTTTCGGTGTTTAAGTGCGATTGGGTTCAGAATAGTGGTGGTGTTCGGATCGATGAACTTGGTTATATTTTAGTTGATTTAAATAAAGTAGGACACAAGTTAGACTCATTTATACTAGCAAGCCGGGCAAAGTAAGTGTTTTATGTTGAGGATCCAAGTGATGTTAGATGGTCAGTTGTACTTACTCCACCACAAAGAGACTTTAAAGATAGATATAATGATGACGAACTTGGTGATACAATACTCCGGTGTGAAGGAATACCCAATGATATGCCAGATGTCGATTTAAACAATGACTTGGATGACAATATCTCAACGTACGTAAGATTAGATTATGAAGGCACATGGATACCTACATAATATTATAATGGTGTGTTTTTCACAATTTCAAACAACTAGACCATAAGTTTATTATGTTCATTTATCTTATTTCATTATTTATTGTTTAAAATTTGTATATCATGCTAATTGTTTCTTCATTTTTATTGACAGCCTTCGCATAATATAATATGAACGATCTTAATGAAGAACTTGGTGTCAGTGAGTTGAATGCAACAGTTGAAAAGATTGATACTAGAAATGAAATCCCAAAAGAGTTGAAGCGACGAGAGGACCTACTATTATGTTTGATGTAACTCGCATTAGAAGTTTGGGAGACAAGAAGGTGGTGAAGTACAATAAAGATGGAGCACCTATTGGTGAGAATGGAGCCAAGTTAAAGTCTTTCATAGGGTCTGCAACTCATTATCATGTCCCTATCACATATACGTCTTGGAAAAGTGTGCCTGCAGAAATGAAAGATAAGATATTCACTACAGTTGAGGTATATATAACTTTAATGTGCTTATTATATTGATAATGTTCTTGCTGTATGGACACTTGATTAAGTACTTTTAATTATTTAAGCTGCATTCGTCATTGATCCAAGATCTAGGAAAAACGTTCTCCAAACTGCAAGTATTTTGTTTCGTCAGTTTAAGAATTGGTTAACAATGAAATACATCATGCCGCATAAAGATGAACCACAACTACTTGAAGTTCCACCTGAAAAGTATTCCTTCATTGAAAAAAATCACTGGGAAGAGTTTGTAAGGTCAAGGTTATCCGAGACCTTTCAGGTATGAATAACTTTTATACATGAAAATCATTCGGAAGAATATTTGCTACTTTCTCATTAACAAATACATTTGGATATAGGAAAAAAGACAATTACAACAAGATAGACGATCGAAGAACAAATACAATCATAGAATCTCAAGGAAAGGGTATGTCAATCTTAAGGAGGAAATGGTAAGATGTTTAAGGAAGAAACTCCCATTTTTGTAGTTTGTTCTTTCTCTGTTGCCGAAGAAACCTTATAGAATTTGTTTTAGACCATCTCATAAGGGATTAGATTTTTGGGATGTCTGTTTACTATTATTTCCTTCTTGTTTGGTTTGATATCTGGTGTAATGCTCCTATTTGCTTGCGTGGTTGGGGGGGGGGGGGGGTTTGTTTATTTCTTGTAAGGCTTTGCCATTTGGGAGGGGAGGGGGGTTGTTTGTTTCTTGTAAGGCTTTGTCATTTAGGGGGGGTTTGTTTGTTTCTTGTAAGACTTTGTTTAGTTTGTGGAGTTGCATAAAAAGTTGTAAGTTTCCTTTATTTGTTTCTGTGGATGCATTGGCAACTAAAGATATACATGGCTGGTTTCTGAAAATAGTTTTGAACATACCATGTCTCCATAGAAGGACTGTTGTTTAGTTGCTGTTACTGTTTGCATTTTTTATTTTTACATAAGCAAGTTTGATTCTTTTTCTGGAATTAGTAGCAATAGCTAAAATGGAATACAAGCTAATATGTTTACCACTTGAACTCCATGTTCTCGAATGAAGAAGGAGGGTTCAAATGAAGTTTATGTTGATCGAGCTGAAATGTGGAAGAAAGCTCGAGTTAACAAACAAGGACAGTACGACAACGACGACATTCAGCAAGTCATCCATAAAGTAGTAAGTCATTACATGTAAATCACACATTTCAATTATCCATTACATAAGCAATCATTTCTATAACTTACATTAATTTTGCTATCTTTTTAGGATGAGATATCAATGAATACAGATTCATCGTCTGTGAATAGACATTATTCGAATAATGTGTTAACCCAAGCATTGGGTACAAAAGAGCACAATGGTCGTGTGCATGGGGTTGGTGGATACGTTACTCTGACAACGTACTTTCATTCAGTTAAGAAAACATCAAAAGATGAGGCGAACATTCTAGTTGAGAATGAAGAACTCCGAAGGCGAGTTAGTGAATTAGATGCATAAATTTGCTCAAACTTGTCTACACCATTGTCTGCACACGAGAGTTGTTCAAGGCCAATAATGTTAGAGGGGATTGAAAAGAAGGGTAAGAGAAAGAAGCAGAATCGATGGACAAACCAAAAGAGAATGAAAAGAAAGGGAAGGAGATGATGAAGATGAATGAACCAGAGTTTGACGTCTTGAAGGCATGTAATCCACTATTAAACTGGAATGTCTAATATTGTACGTCTTACTGAATGTGGATGTTCTTGAATTAGAAGAGGGACTTAATAAAAATGCCTACAAAAAAAGAAGTTGTGTGTGAATCGACATCAACTTTTCCATTGGCGTTGAAGTCGATTCTCAGATATGCTGAGAAGGTAATGGAGAAAGATTCCAGCATCACTTTTTCACTACCCGCTGACCTTTTTGGTATTAGTCGAAAGAGTTCTGTGCTTCGAGAGGATATCATTGATCTTTGTAACATGAACGAAGTCAAAACGTTTACATTGGTGACCTTGATGTAAGTCAATTTCATTCGTTCGCATCTAAATTTATGTATCTCATTTACGAGTTTATATATTCTGTAGGTACTTGTATTCATCTGTTCTTGGTTCGAAAGAAAATGTGCAGTATGTCTTCGTAGATCCATCCCTAATCTCTTCTGGAAACACACAAGAATCTCGAATTCGAAACTTGTCTAGTAGATTGATGGTGTCAAAAGCAAACTAAGTAGTTCTTGCTCCTTTTAATCCCGGGTAAGTTCAGTTAGGGTATCGGTTGCATTGGCAATAAAATAGTACTTAAATTTTTGTATAATTAGGGGTCATTGGACACTTCTTGCCATAAATGCGTATAAGGATACAGTGTTTTACCTTGACTCGCTAAGGACGACATCAAAAGCAACTACAAGATATGTAACCGACACGTAAGTTTAATCTTCTATATCATGTAGTGCTGTTAATTCTAATGCATGTACAATATTCTAAGATATGTGCAATCTTATCTTGGCAACACAAAGCAATAGCGATAATTCACTTGCAAAAGAACATTAATAAAAGCAGCGAACAGTAAAGGCAAGTATAAATATTTAAATTCATTGTATTTTGTAGATTATTAGCAATTAAGATTAGTCTGTTATTCTAATTTGTTGATTTTATAGTGCCCACTACAAGTCGGGAGCACTGGGTGTGGATACTATGTCATGAAGTATATGAGAGAAATTGTAAATAGGGGAAGCATTGTCATCTCGGATTCGGTATGTTATATATCAAACTATTACTTTTGTGGGTATAATAATTTTCATGAATACTAATTCATTTGTTTTGCATGTCTACAAATTGATACATGAAAATCATACTCGCAGACCGAGTTAGATGAGGTGCGGGTTGAGTTTTTGGGTTCGTACGTATGCTCTAGGACTTATTTGTCATCTCTGAAACAGGAAACTTTATTTTTTATGGCTGATTTTTTGAAATGTTCATATGGAGGGGGATGGGGAGAGGGGGGTGGGGGGTTGATTGATATACTTTTGAGACTTTGTTGAGGTTTAGAGTTTAGGTGAATTGTTGATAGATGAACTATTCACATGTAGGGGGATGCCATTATGAAACTTTATGTATTGAGGATGGTATATTTTTGCGCTAGGTTAGTTAATTAGATGATGTTTAGTTTAATTCTTGGAAATCTGCTGAAATTGTTTATATATATATCTATATATATATATATATTGGTTTTGTAAAT
Organism: Cucumis melo; assembly: GCF_025177605.1. Taxonomy (NCBI): domain Eukaryota; kingdom Viridiplantae; phylum Streptophyta; class Magnoliopsida; order Cucurbitales; family Cucurbitaceae; genus Cucumis; species Cucumis melo. The sequence continues at coordinate 21,317,129 of NC_066859.1, forward strand.
GATATATGAATATGATGCAAAGTTTTGGAAATGATATGAATGGATGATGTTGAGTTGCCATTTGATGTATATTTGTCGTTTATATGTAGTTGAATTCTTGGACAAATGGGAGCATAATACAGGAACAATAATATAAATAAATTACAATTAAAAAAATGGAAAATTGCTTAACGGTTCTAAAATGTCATGAACAATAAATTTCTTGACGATTCGCAAATGTCATAAACAACGAAATTCTTGACAGTTCCAAAATGTCATTAAAAAGCATACTCTTGACGGTTCCCAAATGTCATGAAAAAGAATACTCTTGACGGGTACAAAATGTCATAAACAATCACTTTCTTGACAGTTATTAAATGTCATGAAAAATGCACTCTTGACGGTTTTAAAATGTCATGAATATTCGTATTGTTGACAGTTTTTGTCATTCATACTCACATTCTTGACGGTTCTAAAATGTCATTAAAACTTATAAACTTGATGGTTCTAAACTATCATGAAAAATTGAATACTTGACGGTTATAAACTGCCAACGTTCACAATTCTTGACGTTTTTTACAACTGTCAAGAAAATTGCCTTTCTTGACACTGGATTTAACGGTGGTTTTAAAACCGTCAAGAATAATCAATTTAAAACCGTCAAGAGAGTCAGTTTCTGTAGTAGTGATATATTATTTGTAGTGGTTGGTATTCCATTGGTTCTTCATTTCGTACTTCCTCCTACCATATATACACATATTATATTTGTGTTTAACTATTTGTACAATTTAAAATTTAAATTCAGTAAATAAGAAATATATCTCTGTATTATCGTCGATGACAATAGGTTCATTCTTGTTTGATTTTATATTTTTCATCTTCGATCCTAGGCCATCTTTCGCTTCTACAAACCATTTTGTTGTTTTCATAGAGAATCTGCACTTAAAATTGTACAGCATGCATAACTTAATTTGTTGTTTTCACAAAGAATCTGCACTCAAAATTGCTTGTTTAAACACTAAATCAACGCTTCAATATATACAGACTTCAAACTAGATTTAATCATTCAATATATACAACATGCATTACTTTTGAGATTTGTTTTACACAGACTCTCTACACTTTAAGTTGATTTAAAAAGATAATCATCACTAGAAACCTAATTTCTTCAACATTTTAAACACAGTGATGGAAGACTTTTAAATATACCCCCTTTAATTTCATATTAGAACAAAAAATAAACTCTCATTGAAAGGGAACCGACTTTCTGAATAGAGTGATGGAATCGACTTGCCCGAACGTTGAATGTCTGCAGAATAATGAGCTTTTGAAAATCCTAATTAGCTATTGATGATGTATCTCTGCGCACGAAAGGGAGTTCCATATATACCCCCTTTAATTTCAGAAAAGAATAAAATAAAAACACTCACCGAAAGGGAAGAATGCTTATGAACACAGTGATAGAACCGATTTGCCCAAACCTAAAATGTATGCGGAAGAACGAGCTTTTGAAAACCCTAATGATCGAACGTAGAATGTCTGCGCACGAAGGAGGTTTCTGATCATTCTCCCGTTATGCTCTTTCCATAATAGTTTCAAAATTTCTTCTTCTTTCACATCATTAACATATTAATTACCTATTTATTATTATATTTAATTAGTAAATTAAAAAAGGGAACATGGATAGTATAGTAATTTGGGCCAGACTTTTGTGTAAAAAATTAGCCCATTTATGACCTTTGTATAATATATAAGCAAATTAGGCCAATTGTGTAAATTCATGGGCCAAATTAGGCAATCTGAATTAAAACCCCATGTTATAATTTAAAAATAGGGGAATCCGTGGAAATGGCAAATATAAGAATAGAAAATAGAAAAATAGCAAACTGTTTTTTTATTATTATTTATGGCAAAAATAACTGCCTTAAATATTTTCCCACTTCTTTGGCCCGAAATTACCCTCCACGAATGACAATTTTCCATACACAAATACAGTGTATTTTGTGATATCGAAAAATCAAATAAAATATCACATATCAACATTACAGTGTATTTGTAAACGCACCACTTATGATAATTATTAACTAAATCAAAAAATTATTATATTCTTTGAGAGATCCCTAAACATATTCAATTGGTTTCAATATCCTCTAATTATCCCGATTTTTACCTTCAAATTAATCAAAAATAACTTCAAGTATTTAATATTTTATCTAAAGTATTATAGATTCAAAATTATGTAATGCAATAATTAATTATTATGATAAAAAATAAGAAATTAACGAAAAAGAGTTTCAAATATTCATTTTTTTCTTTTGGAATTATACATTCAAAAAGTGAATCCCTCTCTAAAATCATGGCAAAGATAATGCAATAATTAATTATTAACAAAAATATTAAAAAATTAACAAAAAATAATTTAAAAGATTCAAATTTTAAACGTACGTAGATACCGATCATTCTCTAAAATCATAGCAAATATAATGCAAATAATTATCTTTGGTTAATTAGTTAAGTTTAGAGTCAAAATTCAACCCTCCCTAAAATCATGTAAAATACAATGCAAATATTAATTATCTAGGATAAAAATGTGGAATTAAGGGAAACGAAATAAAAAGATTCGACGGAAGCAAGCATGGAAGACCATATTGACAATCAACCGAAACACTGATAGCCGCAGAATGAAAATTTGAACGAAGAATGGAGGAAAGGATATTGTTCTCGAAATTTTAACATATTTATTGTCTAAATTACTTTCAAAAAATAATTAATCTTGTCTTCCTAAGATTAGATTTATAAGATTATGTCATATACATCTTCTTCCTTCGTCCTAGTCTACCATATATTCTTAATACTCGATCACTACATCAAATTAAAACGTGAGCGCTACATAAAAAAGGAAAATCTATGAAAATAGCAAATATGAGAATAGAAAATAGAAAAATAGCAAACTTTTATTTTTTTTTTATGATTTATGGCAAAACTAACTGCCATAAATATTTTTCAACTTATTTTTATCTGAAATTACCCCTCCACGGATGACAATTGTCCATATACAAAAACAATGTATTTGTTTAGATCAAAAATCAAACAAAATATCACATCCACTTATGATAATTATTAACTAAATCAAAAAATTATTATATTGTTTCAGAGATCACTACACATATTCAATTGGTTTCAATATCCCCTAATTATCCTGATAAAATCAACAAATTAACAAAAATAACTTCAAATATTCAATTTTTTATTTTTCGAATTATAGATTCAAAATTATATAATGCAATAATTAATTATTAGGATAATAATTAAGAAATTAACAAAAAAGAATTTCAAATATTCAATATTTTCCTTTTTATAATTATACGTTCAAAATTGAATCCCTCCCTAAAATCATGGCAAAAATAATGTTTTAACAAAAACATTAAAAAATTAACAAAAATAATTTAAAAGATTCAAATTTTAAACGCACGTAGATACCGATCATTCCCTAAAATCATGGAAAATATAATGCAAATAATTATATTTGGTAAATTGGTTAAGTTTAAATTCAAAATTCAACCCATCCCTAAAATCATGCCAAAATTCAACCTCGCACTCTCATCATTTTTTATTTTCTAAATTATTTACCAAAAAAACACACATAATAAATTAAGTTTACATTCTCTTCATTTTAACATTTTTATTTTCTAAATTATTTATGAAAAATTATTAATTTTGCATTCCTAAGATTTTACCATGTCGGTGTATTTGTTAAGATAAAAAAATCAAATAAAATATCACATATCACGAATACGGTGTATTTGTAAACAATAATTCTTAACTAAATACAAAAATATTATATTGTTTGAACAAAGAAATGTCATTAGTTTTAACATCTCATAATTATTAGGATACAAAATATAGTGTATTAATTTTAGATTCTTAAGTTAAATTCCTAAAATTATGCCAAAAATAATGTACAAATTTTAGATAATTTATTTTGTTGGGTGTTAAAGTTATTTAAGTTTGGAAATTAAGGAAAAGAAAAAATTAAAAAATATATATAAATTTTATAATATTATAATATAATATAATATAATATAATATATATAATATGAATTATATTATTATTATTATTATCATTATTATATATTTTTTTAAAACCCTAAATTCATCATAATCTGAAGCGAGTGGCTTGTTCTGCTTCAACCTGTGTTTGTCCACGAAGCTCTGACCGTCGTTGTCGCATCTCCACAAATCCAGTCGCTGCCATCACGATCTCCCATTCGCATGGAGCTTGTTGCACCATCCGTCCTTATCTGTAGCACGCTATCGAACTAGGGTGTGCTCTCCTCACCATTGAAGAAGCCTCCATCCTCGACCAGTTATATCCCAAGTGTGGGTGCATAGTTTGTATTAATTATAAGATATTTATGGATGTGGGTTGGTGCATAATTTGTATTAATTATAGGGTATTTGTGGATTCTGTTACATATTTAGAAATCACATTTGTCAATTAGGTAGGAGCATTTAAGGCTTTGTTCTCCCATCTGTTACTTAAAAAAAAATCTATTTTACTATTTTTTCAATTTAAAAATAAAATTGTCGTTCATCCATAATATACCTCTAATTTTGCTTTGTTGTTGTAAGCCTTAAAAATACCGAACAGCTTGAACCCAAAACAACAGAAGTCCAACGTGTGGCCTACTACCGACGGCCCATATTACCCATTGCACATAGTCGGGCCCAGAAACAGTCGCGCCGAATAATATGAACAGAACGGATAATGCAGTTGCAAAATTCGCACTCATTGAATCCAAAATCTTCCTCTTCGGCTCTTTCGATTTCAATCCCAGTAGTCTGCGACGAAGCCGAGCTCAGCTCATGAAGTGGCAGCAAAAAAAGGATGCTAATCCTTGCGGGACTTCAAACCTGTAAGTATCTTTGCGTTCCCAATTCGTCATTCGAGTCTCAAGATTTCTTAGTTTCATCTAATTCCGTTAGGAATTCAGCATTTCTCGCCGTTCCTAGATTACCAGTTCAACGAATCTCAAACTCCAACTTGTGTTCCACTTCTAATTGTTCTGATAACTGTAATAAGTCTAAGAAGTTGACATTTCGAAGAAGAAGTAGCGTTTTGTTGTGCTCTAGGAACGATATTTTTGATAATTTATCGAGCACCCAGTTGCCGGATAAGCCTCTAGTGGATGGAATTCAAGAGATTGATGAGATTGGTCTGCTAAATAAACCTTCTCCTGCTCCTATAAGCAATGGGGTTTCATCAGAAATTGACGAAGAGGTTGAAAATCCTGACGAGAATGAAGCCTTAGCACCATTTATGAAGTTCTTTAAGAATAAAGATTCTGCAGATGAAAAAGAAGAAGAGGATAAAGCCCTACGAGCTTTTGAAGAAAAAATTGATGGTGATGACGAGACCGAGATAGCCAATAAGTTGAATGTTGAGTACTATGAGCCCAAACCTGGGGATGTTGTGGTTGGTGTGGTTGTCTCGGGTAATGAAAACAAGCTGGATATCAACGTGGGGGCGGATTTGTTAGGAACAATGTTGACAAAAGAAGTGCTTCCATTGTATGACAAAGAAATGGAATTCTTGATGTGTGATCTTGACAAGGATGCTGAGTCTTTTATGATGAATGGGAAGATGGGCCTGGTGAAATATGAGGATGCTTTTAGCCGTGGACAGGGGCCAGGGCGCCCTGTTGTGGAGAATGGAACGGTTTTATTTGCAGAGGTTTTGGGAAGGACACTCAGTGGTCGGCCATTGCTCTCAACTAGAAGGCTGTTTCGACGGTTGGCCTGGCATCGAGTGAGGCAGGTTCTTTTCTTGATTAGCTTCTCTGTTTTTTGAAGTTTCCGTCTTGGGGGCACAAAGAAGAAATCTATATATTAATTGTGGTTCCCTTGTTCGACAGATAAAAGGACTTGATGAGCCAATTGAAGTTAAAATATCAGAGTGGAATACTGGAGGCCTTCTAACAAGAATTGAGGTGTCCATGCTACTGTAGTTAGTATGGTTTTAGTTTGTATTTCTTCTTTCCGGTTGGCTTATGTTTCGTTTTTGTTTTGAACTTTTGTGTTATGCAGGGCTTGCGAGCTTTTCTTCCAAAGGCTGAGTTATTGAATAGAGTAAATAACTTCACAGAGTTGAAAGAAAATGTGAGTAGGTTCCGGTTTCTTCTATGTTTGAACTGTAATAAACATTATATCACCAAAGCATTTATGGTTCACCCATCATTTAGATGATATTTTCACATTTAATTGAAATCACTGTTGCCATAAGATTATGAATTTATGTCTATGAACATCGACTATATCTTTCTTTCATGAAAATATTGTTGTACTTGTCTTTTAGACTTCACTTCGTCCTTCCAGTGTCTACAACATTTGATGGATCCCTGCATTGTGCTTTCCATTTGTTACATTGAAAATTTGCTGAAGACCTCAAATCCCTCAGTACCATTCTAACCTCAGGTTTCCTATTGTAATTGGACAGAACATAAGACGGACTTTAGATCATAAGGTTTTCTATTCTCGAGTTTGTGGTACAGGTTTTTTTTGTTTTTTGAAAAAACATCATGGACGTCAATTTCTCTATGAACTTTGTTTGCCTGCTTTTGTTGTAAAAGTTCTGAAAGCTTGAAAAGAGGAGGGAAATTGTGATGCTCACTAGGTGAAAAAGACACGCCCATAAATAATTGCCTTACAATTTTTCCCTCTTCATTTTTTTGAATTCTCCGACTTAATAAGAAATGCTACTTCCTTATTCTAAATGACGTGGTCATCATTGTTGCCCTATTAGTTTGCATCCACATTCAGTTCTTATTCACATTTATTCAAATTTCTTCAAATTGGTGCCTTCTGCATCAGCGGCCTCTGTGTCTTGAACTGCACTTTTTTCTATGTCAATGTTAACAAACACTCTCTACTTGCTGCAACATTTGATTGGCATAATTGGACAAAAAGGAAGGTATGAATGATCTTAGCTCACTGTATTGGACCTATTGGTCATGAATTGTGCAGGTGGGACGTCGGATCTTTGTGCAGATCACACGAATAGATGAAGCTAAGAATGATTTGATACTAAGTGAGAAACAAGCTTGGGTCAGTTTCAATACTGCATTTTTCAATGTTTTCTCCTCAGACATTGCATGAGTACAGACACCAAGAAATAGCAGATTTTGTATGTCTCAGGAAACGTTATACCTACGTGAGGGAACACTTCTTGAAGGGACCGTGAAGAAAATATTTCCTTATGGAGCTCAAATAAGAATTGGTGATACAAACAGAAGGTGAGTTTCAATTTTGATTGCCTGCAAACTTCTCCCGAGTTGCGCAATCTTAGTATATTTGAAATAATTTTCTTAAAAGAATTAGTGGTTGATTATTCTATTACTTTCTTGTTACAAAAATGGCCAAACTCGACTGAGACAATGGCATAGTAAGTATCGCAATTTACAACAATGCTCAAAACCTTTGCAGACATAAATCTCTATCTTTTTTAAGTGACGGACCCAACTTACTAGTGATCTTCCCAAGCATGTTAGACTGCAGAGTTCTAACTGGATCCAATAGGATCCAGTTCTTATTTACTATTCCTCGAATCATCGGGTTCTTAATTAAGTGATGCATTTGCATGGTTTCATTTTTATCTTTTTAAGATATGTAGTGTATAATTAACATGAGATGTGAAGAACATCTTTAAGTATGCATTATCCTGACTAGAATAATACCAAAGATAATCTGTTCAAGGAACACAATCTATATATTTTTTGCTATAAGTCAGCTAGTAATTATTTCTGCTTTGACTGGGCATGGTATATTTTGCTGTTCTTATTAATATGTAGTTTCTGAAAAATTGTTGATGCTTTCTCCTGAATGTTTCTCAGTGGGTTACTCCATGTTTCGAACATAACCCGTGCCCGAGTTACCTCGGTGAGTGACTTACTTACAGTGGGTGAAAAGGTCAAAGTTCTTGTCGTGAAGTCGATGTTTCCTGACAAGATATCTCTAAGGTAATTCAGGATATATTACTCAATATAACAGAGTCGTGGTTGGTTTATGTGCATCTAATGACTGATCATTTTGGACTTTACAGCATTGCAGACCTTGAAAGCGAGCCTGGTCTCTTTATAACGAACAAGGAGGTAGTACTTTACTCATTAATGATCTTCCTCACCATTGAACATTTTCTTTGAAATTTGACTAAATTCCCCTTTTCCTTCTCCTTTTCCTTTATTAGAAAGTATTTTCAGAGGCCAAGATCATGGCAAAAAAGTACAGGCAAAGGCTACCTGCGCTTGACGGCATTCCCAGGCTCGACACTGCTCCAACTACAGATCTTCCGTTTGAAAACGAATCGAGCATGTATGCAAATTGGAAGTGGTTCAAATTCGAAAGGTAGCAGTTAAGTTAAACAATCTATCTTTTGTGCTTCCCAGCCATTATCTTACTCCAATGGAAATAATTGGTTATATATATTCAACTGGGCCAGAGTTCCCTTAGATTAACGAATTCTTTTTCGTTGCCATTTATCACTAGTCATTCCTATTCGAATTTGAGAAATGATACAATCCAGGGAACAGGGAAGTGTAAAAGATCAAATTTTGAACACTATTCTGCCTTGTTCAGCTGTTTAATTGATGTTCTTACACAGTAAGTTAAATTTTCCATTTTTGTTGTTGTCAGTGTCTACCTTTTCATTTTTACAAGGGCACTTGCAAAAAAAGCAAAACAATTTATAATAATTAAATTCATAACACACACATTATTTGTAAAAATGGCAAAAACAAAACTCATCTATATATACAAGATGTAAAAATATCACAAATGTTTTTGTTAGTGATATACGTTTGTTCTTGATATCCTTTAGACCTTGATGCACTTGATACTCTATGATAAACTTGATATGCTCTTGATGAACACTTAATAAACCCGATGCCCTTGAAATTTAATGCATGTATTTTTACTCCAAAATAATTTATTGATTGAATGTTTATTGTTGTAGGTTGTTGTAAGATATCGTTGATGTTTTTGAAATGTTGATTATTATATATTATTGTTGATACTTTCATATATTGTTAATGCATTTGAAATGTTACTTCAACTATTTACAGATTGATGTCTGATATATATCCTGGTATTTAAAATGTTTATATGTTTATTGTTTGGTGCAGGATAACCTAATTTGTTGATGTATTTAAAATACATGCACTATAATATTTAGGGCTTCTTGCACATTTATCATAATTTGTTTAACAAATTAGATTTGTAGCACACTACTTTTGGTTTTGCAAAAATGTCAAAATCTAAATCCAACCTAGATTTGAAAATGGAAAATTACAATCTTGTCTTCAAATGTGCTTCGCTAATAAGTTTGATACACTTAATATACTGTTGATAAGCTTGTTATACTTCACTAGTAAGTTCAATGAATTTGATAATCTTGATAAACGTGATCTTTTTGATATACTTAATGTACAATCGACGTATTTAGTATTCTTTACTGATATACTCAATTGATTAAATACATTTGACATACTTGAAGTCCTATTGGTACATTTGATATACTATTGTGTCAATTCAAGATTCGAATTTCAAGTCAATAGTTATATTCTAAACGATTTAGTTTTCATAATTGCATCAATACAAGTCCTCAACTTTCATAATTTTAATAATAATTAGCTATGATATTTTGAATAATTATATTAGATTATCATCCTCTTGAATATGGATATGTAGTGTATAAGTAACATTATACAAATAAAATGTGGTTGAAAAATAATGGAAAATGAGAGAAAAACAGGAAGGAAATAATAATAAAAGGAAAAGAATATGAAAAGGTATTTGGAGATGGAAGCTGAGCCAGAAATTCAGCCAGACTTGTCCAGTCCACAATAATATTTTCTCCCCACCAAACCCTTTTCTATTACCCTTATTTGCTTTTAATAATAATAATAATAATAATAGTAATGTTTCTTTTGGTATCTTTTGCTCATCTTCATGTTTTATACAACAAAGGGATTAAAAATATTTTTTCTATGGTTAATTTTGTACATTAATGGGCGTTAATTTAATGGAGGCTTGACTTTGTTCAACTTGATTTAACTTTTATACTTTAGTGTTGTAACGGCCGCTCATGGAATTGTTGAAAAATATGAAAAACAAGAGAACAAGAGATGGTCGTTTTTTCGGTGCTCTTTTGAAAATGTAGCAACTAAATTAAACCCAAAATGAAAGTCAAAATCGTAAAAAGATTTTCATTTCTTTTAGTTCTTTTTACCAATAATAACAATAATAATAATAATAATAATAATAATAATAATAATAATAATAATAATAATAATAAAATGTTTACATTTTATATTAAAATCCGTAAAGGATAAAAACTCACTACAGTTATTTTGTCCTGAATTGCAAGTATTTTGTCTAACTTTGATACTTTTTATAATTTCTTGATTAAAGGCATATTCAAACCAGAATTGTATCAAATGTTAGATGTTAGATAGAAGCACGTAATAAAATAAATGTTAAATTCTATTTTGATTCTTAAATTTTATATTTTGTTCTATTTTGATCACTCAATTTTTAAGAAAATACATATCTCAGTCTATGTCTTTAAATTTCCATTAACTCTCTGACAAAAAGATGAGATGCCTTCTATATTTTCTATTAAAAGAACTACTCTTAAAAATTTAGAATTTTAATTTGTAATTTAGGACTATATGGTAAAGTGATGTTTTATAGAAAAACTTAAAAAGTGATTGTCTTCATCATCACCATTTCCACGCTTTATTATTCTACTCTACTTTCTCAACTCATTTGCTAGATGTTATTTGTTTGCATGCAAGAAAATTTTCTCTTCCTCCGAATATTTATTTGCAATTTCGTAGAATTTTTTTTAATACATATGTTTTACTCATTAGATTTTTTTAGTTTATTTTACCCGTTGACATTAATATTAACATCAATATGTGAGTTTTACTATTTTATTCATTCTATTCAATGCCTTCCTTCTGATTTGCTTCAAGATTTCAATTTAAAAAAAAATTGAAAACAATCCTATTGATGTTAACCCCAAAATGTGAGATTTAAGTTTTGGAGAAACAAATAGCAAGATTAGTTTTTAAGTTGGGTTGATTTGATTATGTTTGTCGGTTGGCATAAAAAATTTATAGAATAGATTAGTAATTTTTTTGTTATTATCGATTTAATTAATATGATGAATAATCCAGAGCCTAATCATCCAAATATAGAAGTCGCATCATCATTTCATAAGAAGTCAACGGAATTCTAACAACATGGATCAAAGTAAATTTTCTTCAAAAGTTTGGAGACCAAAATAAATATTTTTAAAAGTTTATGGATTAAAATAAAGCAAGATGTAAAGTTTAAGTACCAAAAATAGAATTTTAACCTAAAATAAAATAAAAGCTCTCTTTCATTTAATCTTGTTTAAATAAAATTTAGGTGTGTTTGGGCCTCGATTTTAAGGGGAAAAGGATAAAGAATTTGGGACAAATCGTGTTTGGTTCAAGTGTTATGTTAAATGAGAATTGAAGTTATCCTAATCCTCATTTTACCTATCTTCTCCTACCCATTTTCCTTACTACAACCCCAGTAACCCTATAGAGTCATCCGGTCGATTTCCCTCGTTTTCCTTTTCTTTTCCGTTCCATTTTCCTCCATCTTCCTCTGACTATCTTCCCCATTTTTCGATCTCATCTCCCTTCCTCTTCACTCTTAAATGAAATGAAAGGAAATTTACATTTCCTTCCTTCTTTTTTCGAAGCATCGGCCCTTGTTGTTCGTGTGCGATTTTTGCCCTACTTTTCTCGATTTTTTTGTCCCTGCCCTTGAAACCCATTTCCGTTTTACAATAGTGGCATTTTGACGCTGCCTCCGAAACAAAACTCACCCTCTCTCACGGTTGTGTTTCGTTGATCGATTGCCTTCGTGTGTTACCTCCAAAACGTTTCTCATCCTTTCTCCATCTTTCCAATGAACCCTTGCCGCTTCCCATCCTTGACGGCCCAAGAACGAGTTCACTACACTTTTCTTTCGATCGAACGACCATTAATGTCACAGATGCTACACTTGCTTGGTGAACGAAAGCCGAGTAGGGGCACCATGGCAGGGGTCGTCGATGTACACCGAAGGTATGTTCAACCCATGATGAGTAAATTGGTGGTCAGTCACTAATGTTTTTTTCATGTTGGTACATTTTTTGGGTCCAATATACATTTGTTTTTCTATCGCCAGTATATGTTTCAATTTCAGTTGAAACTTGTTTTTTCAATGGTTCTTCTGTATTTTTGTTTCTTTACTTTAGCCACTATTTCTTTATTTTAATAGTTTTGATTTAGCCATATGGAAAATTAAACTATGGAAAGATTTGTTTTATCTTCTGTTTAAAATAAAAATATGGAAAGATGGAACCATCATTTCTTTATTTTAGCCACTGTTTCTTTAGTTTAATGGTTTTATTTTAATGTCTGTATCTTTGTTGGGCACCCATTCTGTTTCATATGTTTATTTTAAACAAAGGCTAAACGTTTATGTACTTCTGCATTTTTGTTTCTTTATTTTAGCCTCTCTCCATCTTTCCACTTGTTTCTTTATGATTTTGATTTGCCTTCATCCCCATTCCATGTTATTATGACTGCATCTAAATTAAAAGAAAGGTTCATTCCATTTATTCCTCACTTGTTTTTTTGTTTCACTCTGTCTTCCTCACATGTATGGATTTGTTTTACTCTGTCTTCCTCACATGTATGGATTTGTTTCACTTGTTCTTTTGTTTCCATGGTTGCATTGAATTGTGGTTATTGCCTCCTTGTTTATGTTGAAACTGTCTATTCCTCTAGCATTCTGTTTTTATGTCAATAATGTAATTACTATTATGTACTTGTGTTGAAAATTATGTCCATGGCTACTTTCTTAAACTTTGACTGTCACTTTGCAGAATTGTCATCCTCATTTGTCAAATCTCCTATTTTATGAGATTCAATTTGATCTTTAATGCTTGTTGCCTTATTTATTACTATGTTCCCTTTACTATATATTTGGTTCTTCCCCTTCTTGCATTCCATTCCTGAGTGTCTTCCAAATTTGGTGTATTTTCATTACTCTTTGGTATGTGCATCAAATGTTCCATTCTTATTAGTTTTTCACAAGAGAAGACTGCTTCACTTACTCTGTTTTCTCCCTATTGGTTTCCTCATTGGTTTGAGGTTCGTATTTTTCTTAAAGTACGTACTTCCAACTAGCCGACGTAAAATCTTGTCATTAATCATCAAATATACGTTGCAAAATTGCCTTGGTGCATTAGATGAGACGTATATCAAAGTCAACGTTCCAGCAAGTGAGCGGGCTAGGTATAGAACACACAAGGGGGAGGTCGCTACAAATGTCCTTGGCCTGACACGAAAGTAGATTCCGTTTATGTACTTGTCGGTTAGGAAGGATCAGCTGTAGACTCATGCATCCTTCGCGATGTCATTTCAAGACCTAATGGCCTGAAGGTGTCCAAGGGTAACTACCTACGAAATTGTACGTATAAATGCAATTTAGAAATTAATAACTACAATATTTTAATCATGCAATGTGATCACAAGCTATTACTACCTAGTTGATGTTGGGTACCAAATGCAGAGGGTTTCCTGACACCCTGCAAAGGCCAACGCTACCACTTGCAGAAATGACGTGGTGCTGAAAATGCACCTTTAACGTCCAAAAAGTTCTTCAATATGAAGCATTCGTCTGCGCATAATGTAATCGAAAAAGCATTCGGTGTCTTGAAGATTCGGTGGGCGATACTGAGGAAAAAGTCATACTACCCTATAGAAGTCTAATGTTGCACAATACTCGCATGTTGTCTGCTGCACAACCTTATCAATAGGGAAATGACAAACTTCGATATACTAGACGACATAGATGAGGTTGATTCGATCCACGAGACTACTGCCAGCGATGGCATACATTACGTAGAGACCTCCAACGAGTGGAGCCAGTGGAGGGATGAGCTTGCTGATAAAATGTTTAGTGACTGGGAGTTGCGTAACAAGTAGAACAATTAGTGTACGATAATTGAATGTTTTTAGCATTCATTTTCATACTTAAGTATTGATTGCACTGGGTCTTATTTTATCATAGTTTTTTAAATATATTTGTTTCGAATGTATTGATTACGCAAGTAAATGAATGGCAAACTATTTTTCAGTAGAAGTTGAATGTACTATGTATTTGTATTGTAATCGTAGGGAAATTAATGACACTAATATTTTTGCATTTGATTTATAGCATGACAACTGCATCAAGACTACCTAAGCACAAAAGAGGAAGAGGTAGACCTCGTCGAGTTAGTAAATTCTGGTGGCTGGAGGTCTGACAATAGAACCTTTCGTCCCAGGTACCTAAATCAACTTGCGAGAATGATGGCCTTCAAGATCCCAAATTGTAACGTTCATACTTCAACGATCGATAGGTGAATAAAATTGTTGAAGAGAATGTTTCATGTGCTAGCCGAGATGCATGACCTGACCTATAGTGGGTTTGGGTGAAACGACGAATAAAAGTGCATCGTCGCAGAGAAAGAAGTGTTTAACGATTAGGTCAAGGTGCATTATTAGTAATTTGAACCATTACTGTAGTATATTTACAAAAAGTACTAACCATTTATTATTGCACTTGAACACAGTCATCCGGCAGCGAAGGACCTCCTTAATAAGTCGTTTCCCCACTATAAAGAACGACCGTATGTTTTTGGCAAAGGTCATGCGACGGGAGCCCGGGCCGAGATTTTTACAGAAGTTGGGTCTAATGATCCTGCTAGGTATGAGGCATTTGCCGCTAACGCTGCACCAGATATAGAATTCCAGCCTATGTACAATCAGGGATTGGTCATGTCATCTGACGAATTAATGGGAACAAGAGTCGCTCGGGTAAGTAAGGATAGACATGTTTCGAACGGGTCTAAGTAGAAACGTGGAGGACAGCTCACAGACAGTGGGGACGTAATTCCGACTGCGATTGAGTACGTAAATGTACAACTTAACTGCATTGCTGACGAGCCTGTCCTAGTTGGAGGCCAAACATGACAAGAGTTCATCTGACAGTTGAGGGTCATCCCTGAGCTGACATTGATGAATAGGTGTCGCTTAATGCGTATAGCGATGTGTAATGTGGACGACATGAAAGCTTTCCTTGACGTTCCCGACAAAATGAAGTTCCTGTACTACAACATTATTCTTAAGAAAACTCATGACCACTTTATTTTTTCTATTTGTATCAGTGGTTTTTCAAACTTTGACTATTTGTTCTTCTTATTACGTGTTTTTGTCTTCTTATCGTATGAACTTCTCTTTGTATTCAAGCTTTTATGGTATGTATTTTCGTTCTACTTTCATATGTAATAGTATCATATTGTTCTACTATCGTATAAATGTACCGTTTTTGTTGAATGTTAACTAGAAGTTCTATTGAAAGACTATTTTCCAATTACGTACACGTGGACAAAAATTGTTTCAATGCGCTAATGGATTTACAAGTTAATTTTGCATGATAGAACACAAGAAAAGAAAAAATAAAATTAAATAGGACTCATCTTAACGATTTAGAAAACAAATATTTTGTTACTCACGGGGTACGTAAGAAAAATATTTGAAAACGTATATTTGGGTTATTATAATTACATAAATGAATATTGATAATTTACAAAAAAAAAAAAGATTATATGATATGTTTTAAATTCTTATATTAATATTCCTTATTAAAAAAATATCATAAATCCAATTAACGTAATCCTTGCGCAAACGAGTATTATCATATACTACACTCATAACTTTTCCCTTAAACACATTTTATAATAATACTACAATAATAATTTTTCCCCCGTTATTATAACCCTATTATCATAATTCTCCCAAACGCATACTATTATAACACTACCTTTCATATTCCTTTCCCCCAAACACATATCACCATGACACTACCAATAATGACCATTATCCCAAACATATATTATTATAACACTATGATTATCATAATCCTATGATTATTATAATCATTTTCTCTTATAACTCTTTCTTTCCCCTAAATGTACCCCTAAATTATATTTTTTTAGTCATTTTAAAAATATTCAGATAACTCTTTTTGTTATTATGAGTTTAATGCATTCTTTTTCATTTTTGTTTTTAAATAAACATTCATTTTCTTGTTTGTTGTTGTTATTACTATTATTAATAAATAAGATCGCACTGAGATTATGAAGAAAAAGAAATAAGATTAAAATTTATTAAATTATAATAATGTCCAAAAGTTGTCACCTCCTGTATGTCTTTTTAATAGGTTTGGGGCTCCAGACTTTAAAGCTATAAATTGCCAATAACTTTTCCCCTACATATCCCCTAACTTTATCTTTCTTTATCAATATTTAAATCATCAATTTTATTCTATATTTAAAATAATATCAATTTGTGGTTGTTTCTTTTTTTAATTTTTTTTCCAACATTTTACTCCAATAATTAAACAATAATTTAATCAGATAATTAATACTTATTTGTGTCTTATTTTCTCTAAAATGTGTTTTAAGTGCAATTTGGATAGAAGAATTTGAACTCGAGACTTTTTGTTATTGAAAAGATATAGATGTCAATTAAGGTAAGTTCATGTTGACATTTGTGTACTATTTCATTGTTCCTTGAGTCAAACACGTAGAGTAAAAAACGATATTAATCGATAATTTTAAAATATTTAAAAATTGATTAATTCCACATATGTAAAATTTAACCTAATCCTAATTTGCAATTTTATATTTAATAAGTCGTTAAATTTTTTAAAATATAAAACAGATAAAAATTTATTAGACACAGAATGAAAAATATTTGCAAAATTCATGTTGTCTCAAATCTATTTGCAAAAGTAGTGTTAATTCTTTTTGTCTTTATTACTTTTGGTCTTTTTGAAGGACTGAATTCCCATTTTTCTTGCTGAAAATCCAACTAAATTTGTTTCCACCTTTTTTTTCTCCTTTTACTTAAAAACACCTTTTTCTTTAGTTTTTTTAGTACCTTTGAATATAATTTATCGAAATCAATTAATAAAATATGAATTAATTTCAAATTTTGGTCCTGCAATCTTAAAATTAGTTATTATAAATTTAAAACCTAATATTTAATTCTTATAGTTCCATAAAACCTCTTATAAATTTGTATTAAATCATATTCTATTAATTGATTTCAATCAATTAAACTCAAATATATGGGAAAAATGTATTTTTGAGTAAACATAAAACAAGTCATAACTTTTGATATTATACAATGACTTAAAAAAAATGATTTTCAATAAGAAAAATAAGAGTTGAGTCTTCTATAAAAACTGAATTCTTCTAAGTTCGGTCTTGCAAAAAGATCGAAAATAACGAAGATAAAATATTAATATAACTTTCACATATAGTTTTGAGAGAAGCATGATCTTATTTCAATAGTTGATCCGTAAGAACCTTTATATATATACTAGATTAATCTAAGTCTAGCTCTATCTTTTCTACATGTTGGATGAGATCTCAAAAGTAAAAAACATAATTAACAAAAACGGTAACCGTAGGGTAAAATACATACTTTTTTTTTAAGGTATTGAATTCATTAGTAGAATTGAGAATCAAACTTTCAACTTTAAAGTTGATTATACAAATATAGTTGAAATATACTCATTTTAGCTAGCATATGTTCATTTGAAACACGATCATTTTAGCAAGCAATATTAGTTTAACTTAACAAATGGATATTTTTCTAAAATTTAAATAAACTAGGAAGGAAATAAGTATGAATTAGTTTTAATATTTAAGTTTATGAATATAATTAAATAACTAATAACGTATTAGTGTTGATTCAAATATTTGTGGCTAGAATTTATAAATCTTAATTTTAAATGTGTATTTAAATATAACCCTCTTCTAATTAATTAATTAATTAAAAAAAAAGGAAGAAAATTTAGAGAAAAGGAAAGAAATTGAGAGAAGTTAGGTAATTGGTGGTTCAGTTTTAGCTATTTATATAAATTGGTTATTTAATGTATGTGATATCTTTCTTCTACAACTAAAAGAGAATTACTTAAAAGTAGTGCCTACCACACTTCTTCAAAAACTTCAGAAAATAAAATGTTGAAAATGAGGTTACTAATAACCATAAATAAATAAATAAATAAATAATCGATAGTGCTACAAACAAAATTTCTAACAAAAATGAAAGGAAAATAATTAGAGTGAGTTAAAAGAACTAAATTACTAAATTTAATTTTTTTTTTTTTTGATATATTAGCTATCGGAGAAAATTAGATTTCAAACCCTATTTTTTTTTTATTTTAGATTCAAAACAAATATATCTACAAATTATAAAACTATCAAAAATATCATTCGAATATAATATGATGAACAAAAATACTTACAAAATATAACAAAATTTTAGATTATATTAACGAAATATTTATAAATATAATAAAATTTTAGATTATACTAGTTAGTAACACGTGAAATTTGTCATTTTGTTTTAGTATGTAAAAATTGTGAGATTTGTATAAATAACATAATCTAAATTTGTATTCAAATATAATAGAATCGCATATTGTATTATTTTTATTAATTTAAACGTGCCTAACTCTTGAAATTATGTTATTAGATATAATTAAATGTAAAATTATTAATTATTTAATTGATATTTAAAAATTTAAATAAAAAATTATATGCATTTTACTATTTCATCTTCTAACTTTTTTATTTTTTTATTTATTAAATAATTAATAATTAGTTTTTTTAAAAGAATGAATGAGAAATTGTATTAATTAATTATAAATATAATTAAATGAAATAAAATAAAAAAGATCAATTACAATCAAACCAAAGTTGTAACTAAGTAAATCCAACCTTTGGAGAAGACAAAATGGAGTGAAAAAAGCTTCTCCATATAATTAATTTTACATACAGTATAGATACATGTGTGTGTGTGTGTGTATATATATATATATATATATATATATATATATATGAGTTATATGAGTTGAGGATGGATGGGGGTTCCAAACTTTTATTGGAAAAATAACACCAAATAATTAACTGTTTTGAGCTTAGGAATTTGTGAATGCTAATCACATCAACTACATTTAAATTATCAAACCTTTATTAAAATAAAGTAAAAAAAGTACATTAATATTTTTAAAAAAGAAAAGAAAAAGGTAAGTACATCTAAATTAGGGTTCTTAATCTTTTGTTTTCTTTTACCCTCCTCCTATATGGAGCACAACACCCCATTTATCACCGCCGCACACAATCTACATTTTAACTGTTTCGTTTTTGTTTCTGTATTTTTAAATGTCTAATTTTAGTCTTATATATTTTTTTAAAAAAAATTAAATTTAATCAATTATAAGTTAATATTTAGTAAACAATCGCACTAGTTTTCATATTAATAAATTTAATAACAATAATACCTATTCAAAATTAGTGAAACATTTCACTAATTAGATGACAAAAAGGAAAAAATCAACCATAACAAGCAAGAGGAGACAAAATTAATATTTATTAAAAATACAATTAACTAAAATTAAAGAAAGTTAAAAAAGATATATGAGTCAAATTATATTATTATTTAAAAAAAAAGACTCACCAACACGCCCTAATCCTTCACTATGCCCTAAAAACTCTCTCTCTCTGTTTTTGTCTCTCTCTAGCATGTGAAATTTGTAAAAAATAAATATTTTATTTTATTTTCCTCCGTTTCCAAAACAATGCCACCAAGTTAACCTCGGTAACATAAACTAACCTGCACCTTAACTTCATATTTTCACCGACCAAGGTAATTAATGACGCAGTAAAAGGGGGGGGGGGGGGAGATCTTAATTCAATTTATGTGGGAAATATCGGTTATACCCTCTCAGCGTTGGAGCTGGAACTGAGCTTGAAATTCGAATCGCCCCTTTTGATGCTACCCTCCATTAATAATAATAATAATAATAATAATAATAATAATAATATAGTCCTAAGCCCGAGTTTGGGGGATTGGATAAAGTGATTAATTACGAAAAAGCCACTGCCCTTAAAAAGTTTTCACAATGTACGAAGTGCCCTTATTACGGGCTTGGTGGTGTTTTTTTTTTTTTTTTTTTTTTTGTTCTTTTAAATTGTCTTTCCAATGCCTAGGCATACCCTCCTCTCTCTCTCTCTAACTCTAGGACATGGCCCTGAAATCTTTGATTCTGTTTTCGGGCTGCCCTATGCTTTAATTCCTATTCTACCCTTAAGTTGCGTTAGTGTGTACACGTACCACTTTACTTTTTTATCTAATTATTTAGGGATGGCTGGTAAGGTTATTACTGTTTAGTTGGGTTATGCTAACCAACTTAAGGCTTACCATAACTCCTCTTCTATCTGTTTCCTTTTTCTTAAATCCTTTTAAATTCTCCATAATCTCATTTCTTCCACTTCCCTGTAGTTTTACTATTTCATTTATTTTTAAAATTTTACTCTTTTATTTATTTAATATCATTTTTTTTAATTAATTAATTGAATGATCTTAAAAAGAATATTGTTTTTTAATTTATTTTATTTATGAAATTAATTTTAATTAAATATTAATTGTGATTAGTTTACGCATTTAGTTTTTATATATAACTTTTTTTAATTTTTTTAATTTTATTATCTCATATCTTTTATTTGTTTTTCAACTTTTTCAAATATTTTATTTTAAAACTAATCTATCTATATCTAAATTATTTTTCATAAATTTAAGTTAAATGAATTTCTAAAAAAAAAAAGCAAATTTTATAAATTTATAAAAAATCAAAACAAAATCAAATCAAACAATTTAATATTAAATTAAATAACTTTTGAATTCTTATATAACCTAAAAAAATATAAAAAATATTTTAAAAATTATTTAAACTTTAAATGTATACTTTTCCTTAAAAAATTCAATTTAACGGTGAGATTTGATTTAAGATTTATTTCAATTAAATTTTGAATCTAAAATTTTTACCAAAGTGTGCTCATACTTTTCAAAATGTAGTATTTTCTCCTTCTTCTTCCTTATTTATATCTTCATTAATTCATTATAATTTTTATTTTAAAAAGAAAAACAGTAATTTATTCAACCATACCGATTATTTAAAAAAAGTTGAAAATTTCAGGTCGTATTTAAAGAAATTAAAGTAAATTGTGTTTACGAAAACCTGGACGATTTGTTGAGTTAAATATACTAAATTGTGTACTAAATTTAGAATATGAATTTTAAAAATAATTATTTTCACGTAACAATTACTAGAAAAGATTTAGCAATTTGTTTTATGAAAACTAGGACTATTTCGTAAATTAAATATACAAAATTTGTGTATTTGAGAGAATACGAATTAAAAGAAACTAATAATTTATTTGCACATAACAATTACGTAAAAAAATGTCGAAAATTGACGTGTTTAAAGAAATTACTAAAAAAAATTTTACGAAAATATGACAAATTGGTAAATTAAATATACGGAACTTGTCTATTAGATTTAGCATACAAACTTTTAAAAAATGAATAAAAAAATAAATTTCATAACACTACCTACATAACCCTAATACTATCATAATCCTTTCTCAAACACATCTTATCATAAAACTATATTTTTAAATCTTTCTATCAAACACATGTTATGATAAAACTAGTGTGATAAACCAACCTAGTTTTATCATAACACTAGCCTTTCATAACCCAACCCTTTCCTCAAATGGCCCCTTAGTTTTTATTTACTGTTATTTAGGTCGTCTAATGTTTGAAGTAATTGGAGTTATTAGAAATAAGGGAGAGGTATTTAAATGTGTGAGGAATTAAGAGTGCAGTGGAAATGAGAATTGTGGGAATGAGTTTGATATTACAAATAATTGAGTCGAAAACACTATCATCCCATGAGTTTTTAATTACATTACATGCATCCATAACCTCTTTAGAGTGTGTTTGGCCGAGTCGAGAGTAGTAGTATGGAAGTAGAAGTTGTAAATTTCATTTATTGTTTGGTCGAAAGAGTTAGTTTTATTAAAAAGAAACAAACATCAGGATGTATATACTTTGTTGTGCTCCACTTCTTATTTGGTCTAAAGAGTTGAAAAGTTCCGCTACTAAAAAAACATCAATTTTTACATTTTATCAACTTCTTATGTAGTGGGTTTTTAAGAACTTCATAAAACTCCATTACTTCTTACTTTTTTTCATTATTCCAGTTCATACTCAAAAGACCTTTTAGATTTGTTTAGTAATCATTAGATTTTTTTAGTCAATGAGAATTAGCATTCTTTTTCTAAATTTTTTACATTGACTTTTATTGTTATTGAGTAAATAAAAGTTAAAATTCTTAGCCATATTAAAAAAGCAACATTTTTTTCTTTTTAATTATTAAGACTTTTTTTAATATCAACTGGAAATGCTTTACAAAGAAAAAAAAATAAAAATTATAAAAAATAAAACATTTGACAAAATATTTACACAGCGATTTTATTCTAGTGTAAATAATTTGTTAACTTTTTTTTTTTTAAAAAAATACATTTATAATCCAACTAATTTTGAAAACTATATATAAAAAAGGTAATAAATTTAAAGTATTTAATTTTATTTAAAAATTTTGGTTAAAAATCCACTCTAACAAAAGATGAAAATTGTTTACGAAATTGAAATAAAATAAATCAAATTTTTTAAAAAATAGCAAATAAAGAAAAACAAAAATAATTGCAGAGCAAAACATACATTTTCTTTTGCAATGTTGGTTCAAATTAGAAAAAGTTTGTTTGGTAGACTTATCTTTGCTTCATTGAGTATAGTGTTAAATGATGAAAGGTCTATATGGAATTACAACCGAAGTGACTCGTTTTTTTTTGTATTCGTTAACGTTTGTGAATGAAAAATGATTGATTGAACTTTCCCATTCAGCTATTTTATGGAAAGAAAAAATTTGAATGATTCCTTAAATGCATCTATCTTAATTTCCTGTCATTGTGGAATTAGTTTCGGTTATATATTTAATTTATTAAACTCGAATTACGAAAGTTTTTATTTAAGTAAGAGAAATGGAAAATCATTAAAATAAAATTGACGTTTGGAAATCATTTGAAGTATGAATTAGGGTTACATGAATATAAAAGATGTTGCAATGAGAAATTGAGGATGAATTGTTCGAAATCGCATCGATTAGAGTCGTTGTGTAAGATTGTAAATTTAAACCACATGGTGTGAATGCGTACATGTCTATTGAAGTTGAGGTTGTTTTGGAGGGTGTCAAAGCAATTGAGTTGGAGTGGGATGGAATAATAACCCCACTAGAAATCGATTTTGATGCTTTGAAACTTGTTAAGTTACCTACAAACGAGGAGTATTCTTTTGCGAAGATTGGGATTTATATCGAGGATATTCTTTTTGTATATGACAATATTAGTATTTTATGTTTTTGTCTTTTTTTTTTCTTGTCGAAGATCTAATATTACGACTTTGACATCCTCTCAAAATTGTTATGAGATATAGAAAGTTTTTTTCCGTTTGTATTTTTCCTCCTTGTGAAAACAAAATTTTTATTTTAGTATAACAATTGTAAGGTGGATAACTAAATCTCTAATTTTTTTTTTTAAATGAGTACATGTAAATTATGTTATACAAAACAACCTTTTGATTTTGGAGCGAGTTTCAATTTTGTCTATAGACTTTAAAAAGTTCAATTTTTTTTTTCAATTAGACTTTGAAAGTCTTGTAAAGAGATGAAAACTATTGTAACGACAAATATGTGATATATTCACTACTACACACCAAAGATTAGGACTATTGTTACAATTTACTTAATCTAGATGTTAAAATCATTTCCAACATCCGTGTACACATTATATCAGTTATAACTATAATAATTTAATTGGATAATGATGTAACTAACTTTAGTATACGTTTATATGCTTTATTGGAAAAATTAAAAGGCTATCCAAAGGTATTTTTGAAACAATTTTCAAGGTTGAATTATAAAATCAAAACTTTCAAAAAAATCTAAATTTATACTTAAAAAGTAAAACCTCTATAATAGTTTGAAATATTATTTATAAATTTAAACTTGTAAATAACCTGGAAAAAAAAAATTTATATAGGCGGACAATGTATCTATACCATAACCATGTATAAAATGGACCTAATAATATGTACAACTCCTAATAATAATGATAGTAATTTTTTCTTTTTTTGTTGACATGCCAGCATTTTTATTAAAATTTTTACATTTTCACAAATCAACGTAGACATTTTCTTTAATTTATTAAAAAAAATGTACAAAACATTAAAAAAACAAAACATAAATAACAAATCATTTTAACATGCTAAAAAAAGTATACAATGTTCATTCACTAATTTAAATAATTCATTTGAATTTCTTTCGTTTTATAATTTTTTTTCTCACAAATATCTATTAGGGTTGTTACATAAAATTTAAATTTAAGCTCTTTGACACTCTAAAATTAACTAATTTACAGAGTGTAAACTAGAGATAATTATTTTTCTACCTCTTAACTCTTGTGACAACATGATCAAATAATTTTTCACAAAAAAGACAAGAACATCCTTGATAAACTACCAATTTACTAGAGAAAATTATGTTAAATGGTAAAATTTTGAAAAATGTTAAAAGATATTTTAAAAAAATAACATAATAAATCAAAATAAACTAAATAGAAAAGTTAGGAACCAATGAAATTAATATATAAGAAAAGAAAAAAGAAGCCCAAATCAGCTAATGACCGCAGCAAAATAAAGTCATCGTCGTTATTTCAATTTAAAAAACATCAAATAGCAAAAAAAAAAAAAAAAAAGAAAAAAAGAAAGGTATTTCAATTCCAAGTCTCGATACTATAACATGCACACTGCCACTGCCACTGCCCCCTTAGCTTCCTCCTCTCTCTCTCTCTCTCTCTCTCTCTCTCTCTCTCTCTCTCTAACATTTTTCTCTCTTAAACCAAAGCTCCAACCAAGAAGCCATTGAAGCTGCTCCACCAAGCTTCACAAACTCTCTCAACTTTCATCCACTTGCTATGCCCTTCTTTGTTAACGACCTTCAAGCTCCCCGGAGTTAGCCTTTTCGTCTTTCCCTGCAACTTTGCTCCGACTACACTGGCTCTGTTATTACGATTCCGGCACTGAAGTGGCCACCGCCGGCGATATCACTGATTCCGGTGGAGGAGGCTGTTTCCATGGTGGGTTACAGTCTACCGAGCTTTTGATGGTGATCATTAATTGCTTTTGATTGATTTGAGGCAGTTTTTTCCGGTGTGGGGTTGCTTTTGGATAATATATATATATATATTTATTTATATTTTGAGTCTGATTTAAGTTTCCGTTTTTCATATTCCTCCACCATTGGGATTTCTTTCACATGCATTTTGTCTCTGAAGGTGGTGGGTAAATATATCTTTTATCCGCCATTGAAGCAAAGCAACCATTGAGACGACGGCCTTAATTAACTTTACTGAACCTACGTTTCTTAACGTTATTCGTTTTCAATTTCAAGGTTAGGCTACTTTCCAGAGCTCTAATGGAAGGGGTAGTCCATGGATTTCTTGAACGGTGGTCATTGTATGTTGTAGTTATGTGCTTAAGCTTAATCTTGGGTTGTTCATCAGTCTCTTCTCTTTCTCCTGATGGAGAAGCGCTTCTCTCTCTCATTGCTGCTACTGGTCCTTCTGTATCATCGTCCTCTTCTGTTCTTGCGACTTGGAATCCATCAAGCCAAAACCCTTGTGCTTGGGAAGGAATCACTTGCTCTCCTCAGAACAGAGTCATTTCAATCTCTCTCCCTAAAACATTCTTAAACCTCTCGTTTTTGCCTCCTGAGTTGTCTTCTCTCTCTTCTTTGCAACTTCTTAATCTATCATCCACCAATGTATCTGGTTCAATCCCTGCTTCTTTTGGCCTACTCACCCATCTTCGATTGTTGGACCTTTCTTCCAACAATCTCTATGGTCCTATTCCACCTCAGCTTGGTTCTCTTTCTTCACTTCAATTCCTTTTCCTTAATTCAAATAGGCTGTCTGGTAAGATTCCTCCTCAGCTTGCTAATCTGACTTCACTGCAAAGTCTTTGTCTCCAAGATAATCAGTTTAACGGGTCGATACCGTTGCAGTTTGGTTCTTTGTTGTCACTCCAAGAGTTTCGAATAGGAGGGAATCCATATCTTTCTGGAGACATTCCACCAGAAATAGGGCTGCTTACTAATCTCACTACATTTGGGGCAGCGGCTACTGCTCTATCTGGGGCTATACCCTCTACATTTGGGAACCTAATCAACCTCCAAACTTTGTCGCTCTATGATACTGAGATGTCTGGTTCAATACCTCCTGAGTTGGGACTTTGTTCTGAGCTAAGGGATTTGTATTTACACATGAACAAGTTGACCGGTGATATTCCTCCTCAGCTAGGTAGGTTGCAGAAGCTTACTAGTTTGTTTCTATGGGGTAATGGTCTATCAGGGGCAATACCGTCTGAAATTTCAAATTGTTCGGCTCTTGTTGTTTTTGATGCTTCAGAGAATGATCTTTCTGGTGAAATCCCAAGTGATTTGGGGAAATTAGTTGTTCTTGAACAGTTTCATATATCTGACAATTCAATCTCGGGTTCGATACCATGGCAGTTGGGCAACTGCACAAGCCTAACTGCCCTTCAGCTTGATAATAATCAATTATCAGGTGTAATTCCTTCGCAGCTAGGCAATTTGAAATCCCTGCAAAGTTTTTTCTTATGGGGCAATTCTGTATCAGGAACCGTACCATCTTCCTTTGGCAACTGCACTGAGTTATATGCCCTTGATCTTTCAAGAAACAAGCTCACTGGGAGTATCCCAGAAGAAATTTTTGGCTTGAAGAAGCTGAGCAAGCTATTGCTCCTTGGTAATTCTTTAACCGGGGGGTTGCCTCGAAGTGTTGCAAATTGTCAATCATTGGTGAGGTTAAGGCTTGGAGAAAACCAGCTTTCAGGCCAAATTCCAAAGGAGGTAGGCCGGTTGCAAAATCTTGTCTTTCTTGACTTGTATATGAATCATTTTTCGGGTGGTCTTCCGTCTGAGATTGCTAACATTACAGTTCTTGAGCTACTTGATGTGCATAATAATTATATAACTGGGGAAATTCCTCCCCAGCTTGGAGAATTGGTGAACTTGGAGCAGCTTGATCTCAGTCGTAACAGCTTCACCGGCGAAATTCCTCAGAGCTTTGGAAACTTCAGTTATTTGAATAAACTTATTCTTAATAATAATCTACTGACAGGATCAATCCCAAAGTCTATTAAAAACCTGGAGAAACTAACTCTGCTTGATTTGAGTTGCAACAGTCTCTCTGGCACTATACCACCGGAAATTGGTTATATGAAGAGCTTGTCTATCAGTCTCGACTTGAGTTCAAACGGGATAAGTGGAGAAATTCCTGAGACGA
Organism: Cucumis melo; assembly: GCF_025177605.1. Taxonomy (NCBI): domain Eukaryota; kingdom Viridiplantae; phylum Streptophyta; class Magnoliopsida; order Cucurbitales; family Cucurbitaceae; genus Cucumis; species Cucumis melo. The sequence continues at coordinate 21,344,574 of NC_066859.1, forward strand.
TGTCCAGTTTGACACAGTTACAATCACTCGATCTTTCCCACAACATACTTTATGGAAATATTAAGGTGTTGGGTCTCTTGACTAGTCTCACGTCCCTTAATATCTCCTACAACAATTTCTCAGGTCCCATGCCTGTAACACCATTTTTTAAGACTCTATCAGAAGATTCGTATTATCAAAACCTGAACCTCTGTGAGTCACTTGATGGGTTTACTTGTTCCTCGAGTTCAATGCACCGAAATGGCTTGAGGTCTGCAAAAGCTGCTGCTTTAATCTCCATCATTCTTGCTGCTGTTGTCATCATACTTTTTGCTTTGTGGATTATAGTTTCACGAAATCGGAAGTACATGGAAGAGAAACATTCTGGGACATTATCCTCTGCATCGGCTGCCGAGGATTTCTCTTATCCATGGACCTTCATCCCATTTCAGAAGCTCAACTTTACGATAGATAACATCTTGGAATCCATGAAAGATGAAAATATAATTGGAAAAGGTTGCTCTGGGGTTGTTTATAAAGCAGATATGCCCAATGGTGAATTAGTTGCTGTGAAGAAACTGTGGAAAACAAAGCAAGATGAAGAAGCAGTTGACTCGTGTGCTGCAGAGATTCAAATTCTTGGGCATATTCGACATCGTAACATAGTGAAGCTCATAGGTTATTGTTCCAATAGAAGTGTCAAGATCCTTCTCTACAACTACATTTCGAATGGTAATCTGCAACAACTCTTGCAAGGGAACAGAAACCTGGACTGGGAAACAAGGTATAAGATTGCGGTTGGGACGGCTCAGGGTCTAGCTTATCTTCATCATGATTGCGTGCCTGCAATTCTTCATAGAGATGTCAAGTGCAATAACATACTTCTAGACTCAAAGTTTGAAGCCTATCTAGCAGATTTTGGCCTGGCAAAGTTGATGAACACTCCAAATTATCACCATGCGATTTCAAGAGTAGCCGGCTCATACGGTTATATCGCTCCAGGTAGATTGCCTTGCCAACTTGTTATTTCACAAATCCATAAAGCTTCTATGTTTATAATCTGCAAAATATGATCTTTCCTTGGATTTTCCCCAGCTTGCGAACTTTTTTCGTCAAGGCTTTACCATATTTTTACATCATTACTAGTTAAAGATTTATCACTGCATCTGTTAGATTTTCATAGAGGATTAGTTTGATCGTCTTTTACAAATTTATTTCTAAAATTTCTCAAACTTAATTGCAGAATACGGATATACCATGAACATAACCGAGAAGAGTGATGTGTATAGCTATGGAGTTGTTTTACTAGAGATACTAAGTGGGCGTAGCGCAATTGAAACACAAGTTGGAGATGGCCTTCACATTGTTGAGTGGGTGAAGAAGAAAATGGCGAGTTTTGAACCCGCCATAACGATTCTCGATACAAAGCTACAGGGTTTGCCAGATCAGATGGTGCAAGAAATGCTTCAAACTCTTGGAATAGCAATGTTTTGTGTGAACTCTTCTCCAGCAGAAAGGCCAACAATGAAGGAAGTGGTAGCATTATTGATGGAGGTGAAGAGTCCTCCAGAAGAATGGGGAAAAACTTCCCAACCTCTAATAAAGCAGTCCTCAAATATAAGTTGAAATAATTCTTTTTTTTTTTTCACAAGAAAATTGAGGTTAAGAATCAAGGGAAATGATTGAGATGGAGATCTTTGTAGTTGTAGCATCAAATTGAACTTTGCAATTTTTGTACAGCTTTAGTTTCATGAAAGAGATTTCACAATTCTGAACCCTTAACCTTCAGTTAGCTAAAAATCAATTCATTTTTGTAAATTACTACTGCTTCATTTTGGTGTTTCCAAAATTCTTGCCACATTTGATAATAATCTTTAGGTCAATGATTGCATTAAAAACAATACTTAGGTAAATGATAATCTTGAAAATAACCTTTGGATCAATGACTCATTTTGAAAATAATTTCTAGGTCAATGACAATGTGTATGGTGGAGAGATGGGTGCATCCATCCATTCTATATTTTTACAAGTTGCAGTCTTTTGTTATTTTTAGGTTAAAATTCTATCTGTCTTAGACCGATTAGATTGACATATTAATTATTACGTGTACTTACGAGTTCTACGTTATTAGTTTGAAGTAAATTATCCAACTATACAAAATAACAACACCATATCCATTTGAGAAAAGGCAGCATATGACAATATTTATGGAGAAAAAACTGAGACTATTTTTTTTTCCTTTTCTTTTGAAAAAATTATTCCAAAACTAACTTTAGAAATCAAATTTAAGATTTTATTTTTCTTAAAAACAGTACAACCCCACGAACATGACACATCAAATATTTCCATAGATTCAAATTTGGCATAAAGAACGAATCAATATTTCATTATATCTTAAAAAAATACACAAAACATAATAAATAAGTAAGAAAATCTTACTAAAGTAAACATACTCTGAATAATAAATATCGTTTAAAAACCATAAAAGATTTATTTATTAATTTATATTTGCTTTCTTTTGAATTGTTTGTTTTCATAATTTTTTTTCACAAATATTCAACATCCTCAACATATTAAACCTTCTACTTTAATTCTACTTTAATTCAAACGGAATAAACTCCAAAGTCCCTAACTAAAGTGGTAGTGGTTACCCTAATTTAAAATTATTACTATCAAACAAGAATTTGGACATTTGAAATCGAGACAGAATGTGAAAGCACCTTGGCATTGTTCTTCAAAATTTCCCAACATATGAAGTGAAGGATAGGACATGTCTTGCAGTGAAAAAGAAGACAGTTAGTGGAGGGCATGCTTTCCCTTACTGTGGAGGGCACATGCCTTAAGAGACAATTCTTGTCACCTCTCCACAAGCCATAACCTGATATTCAGCACCCAAGTCAAAAAAACAGGTCAAAAAGTTCCAAACCCTATCATTTATATTCTTTTTCATGCTTGGTTTTGGTCAACCATGAAAAACTATTGATTCCTCAACTTCTTTCATTTTCCATTTCAGCCCTTCAACATTCATCCTTTATCTTTTTATTGAATTATAAATTCAATTCCTCTGGCAAAAGCTTGAATATAACACAAATATGTTAATTTATATAATATTACAATTTACACATTCTATATATTGAAAGAAGCATACTATTGAAGACATTGCAACCTATTTTGGGAAGTCCAAAAATAGAGTTCGAAGGTAAGGTAAGAAATAGTTAATGGAGATGTTAACTTGTTCTAACAACTTGTAATCCAATCAATATCTCCTCAAAATAGACTTGTACTTCTCTATTTTCTAGTGCGAAATTAAATTCATTACATTAGTTAAGTAATTTAAAGAATATTATATATATAGATTCCTTGTGCGCACTTGTAAGTATTGTGTGTTTATGTTCCTTGTGAGAAGAACAAAGTCGTTAAGTATTGTGTGTTTATGTTCCTTGAGAGAAGAACAAAGTCGCTCATGCCTATGTAGTTTTGGCATCCTCTTAAGGTTGCACTCTAGTATGAAAAGATGCTTTTCCGGTTTGCTTCCTCCCTCTCTTCAGGATGAGGCCGTGAGTTTGTAAGTTGTTGTTTCAGTTATATTTTGGCCAAAAAAAAAAAAAAAAGAATTGATTATCAAAATTCATCAGTGTGACAGAGATCAAACAGAGAATTAGTGATCCAAAGAAATGGTAATAGTTAGATGACCAAAGATTGATCGAGATCTTAAGTAAAAGTTTTCGGACATTGAAAACGTAAAAATTTTCAAATAATGAACATCAAATATGGAAGATCGCAAAACCTCTAGAAGCAATGAAATATGTACCGAAAAAGTCAAGGAAGTTTGAAAAATATGCAACACAAATATAGGAAAATCTAATAGGATTCATTTGGATCAACTTTCCAAATGTTTAATAAGTGCTTTATAAGTTTAGAAAAAGTGTCTGTAATCACCTCGAAAGTCAATCCAAATAAACTAGTATCCCTATCCTTCGTAATCATCCCATTAAGACTAAAGCAGCAATAATGCGCACAGCTAAAAGTTTTATACGACATATGAAACCACCACAGGTACATCATCAACCTTTTCCAACCACGTGCAGATGGCTTGAAAAAGAGTCATCATAAAATGCATCTCCCATGGAAAGGTATTTTTCTTTCCCCCTTTTTGAATGGTTGATGATTAGAGATAGTTCCACTGCATCAATCAGATTAAGTAACAGAAAACCCAGAGATGCGAAGTCTATGTACAACTTAGAAGATCTTTTCACTCAATCATTTCAGAACTTAAAACCAAAAAAGCCACTAGAGAATAATTAATGTTAAAAACATAAGTTCCCAATCATACCTGATTAACAACTTTTCACAAAGTTCATAAGCTAAAAGGAATAATAGATGAAATTCACCTCAGTCTATATTAACTAATGAAATGCAGCTTTATGACTTCGAGGAAACTATTTTTTTTGAGTACATGTCCATTGGAGGATTACTAAATCCTTCACCCGAAACAAGTTCCTAACCTATCAAGCTAAGAAAAAGGCCAAAATCAATAGCAATCATAAAATTATAAGATCAGGGTCTACAAAAAAATATATTAAAAACATACAGTTCATTTTGTGCAAAAGTTGGTGTAATCATTTCTAAAAGAAATAGTTGGTGCAATTATGACAGATCTTAACCAGACGTTAGAAGATGAATCAAAAGGACAATTGGTAGCCCAAAACGAGTATCACTAATCTTATTTCACCTTCACTGGAATAACTTAAGCTTCAGAAAGTAACAACAAAAAACAAGGGAGAGGAATAAAAACAAGTCAGGCTTCCCTGGCAACAGGTCACACTGCTCATCGATGCAAGAAATTTGAGAGTAAAAGAAATACATGACCTAGAAAGAAATTAGCAAAATATTTGAAAAGGCATGAAATCAGAATATAATTTTGGGTATGCAGAGTTACCTATGAAAGGTACGTCAATTAGAAATACTTAACAGAAAATTAAGAAGTTATACATCAAACTTTATTATGCAGTTGAAAGTAATAACTTCTAAATATGTTCCCACTAACTACTCTCCAAAATTATTCACTGAGATTCAGCAGCCAGTGTAAGCTACACTTTTATGATTGTAAGTCGTCAAGGAATTTTGGGTACATCCTAAAGACATTCACTTTCTAAGTTCAATGAATGTCTCCTACTTTTCTTTCCTACATACATATGGATCCATGATCTCCCTCAGTTTCATGCATATTCCTCATTGTAGGTCCTTAACCACTTTTCTTTTGCTTGGGCGTCAACTCAATCACTCTGTATGGTCCTTCAAAGAGATTCTGTCCCAAACTGCTAGAAAATTGGGGAACCAAAGTCTGTGCCTAAAGTTGTAGAAGATGAAATGGTCTACAAGCTCTTCAATTTCTCTTTACAGATAATGACATGGAACTTCAACTTGGGACAGAAGATCCAATTATATGGTAGTGAATTAGCCAGTTAGGAATAACAAATATTGATTGTCAAACCTTTATTCCTCAAAGGAGTTTTAAGACTATTCTTAAACGTCTTGTGGAAAGAAACCAAAGCAAAGTTATTGGCTCGTCTTCAAAATAAGTCTATAAGGGTACTTAGAGGTTTAGAGAGGATTAGTATGGTACTAGTAAGGACACACGAGATATTAGCTATAAAGGGTTTAGAGAGGATTAGTATGGTACTAGTAAGGACACACGAGATATTAGCTATAAAGTTAGTGTATTTGGTTATCAATAGAGAGGATGGAGAGAAGGTAAACAATTGTTTAGTGATTTAGGGCTTTGGTTAGCATATTCTAGACGAGTGGTTCAAGATGCCTTATATTTGGTTTTTTTAGTAGTTCTTGATCCTTTATATTTCAATATATTTCAGTTCTTAATTCCTGTTAGATAGTATAGTACCCTAACAAAGTCTAGCCCAAATAAGGCATGGCTGACATGTGGTGGACTTCCACCTTGCAGCAAAGTGATTCAAACAATGCAGCTGCAGGGATTGGGAAACTTGTGTGTATCGCTATTTCAGAGAATATGGTCTTGCTTAATCCTTACAAAGAAGAGTCAAATAAGCATTTTAGGAATCAGGTTCTTTTAGAACTTTTGGAGATTCAAGTACAAAATAAGGACACGACTAAAAGCATGTCAATTTTTCTAATCCAAGTGATCCAAACATTTCTCTTCACTCCACATTTGGAGTGCCAGCTTATCAATATCATTGTTGCAAGTTATCTACTCGCATGTAGTCAGTTGCCGAAACTACTATACACCAGTACTATCAAGTAATTGGTAGGAAAAACTGTAGTATTGTTGTTGTCATGTTATGCACGCGAACAATCTCCAACTTTGAGTTATCTATGAAGTTTTGGTTCTTTGTAGAGGCAACCCAAAACTAAAGCAATCTTAGAGAGAGCAAGATATGCACTTGGGAATAATCCACCATCACTGTCTAAAACCAATACAATTCTGCTATTAAGATGATAAAAGAAAGTTGATCTTATTCCTGTCTTTACCCTCCCTTGGATCAGCAGAATTGAAAAATATCCCTTCTATATGTCTTGACTTAGTTTGCATAGGAATCTAGTCACTGTTTACAAATATTGCAGCAAAGGCAGATCATTTTCAAACAAATTATTTCTACTTCATTTATGACTAAACTTCCACTTTGCATTAAAAACTTATGTATCTTTAACCCCAAAAGCAAAATATTTGATTGCCAATCTCACCAAATTCCATAAAATTCAAAAGTACGGATTTCAAACAAATGAACCAAGTATTTCAGAAACTTTCTGCCTAAACTTATTTTTTTTTTTCAATTTTCCCTACAACAGATCACAAGTCATCATACTCACACACATAACACGTGCACACGTGCGCGTGCACAACTCAAAAGTATTCACATGGATATACACTAACGCTTGGGCATACATACAACACACCTGCCCACGCACAAGCACACAGCTTTCCATACATGGACACCACATAGTCTTTAGCTTCCTAAAGAACCACTCGCTATAGAAATTTCGTACCACAAATAAATCTCAAACAAGAAACTAGTCATTTCAAAGAAGACACGTTCAATAGGACGTTTCCATGTAACCCCAAAGGCCGTACTGAATTGATATGTACAAAGACAATGCTTTCATGGGTTAGTTCAGTTATCAATTACAATACGATAAACGAGATTCCCGATCACCAATGACCGAACCATTTATAATAATTGTCAAATTGGAAAAAATGAAGTACATCTTTTTTTAATTTCTGACAGTAGCATCTTTTCGCAAAGAAGAAACAACTAAACAAGTTCCTACTCGCCGTTCCAAACCCTAGAGCTTGAGTTATTAACGCCAGATTTGCTATCCCAGTCACAAGCAGCAATCAAGTATGAACCTGAATGGGAATTTGATATGTTGAAAATTGAGAAGAATAAAATAAAATACATGAACCTCAATTACTCGTCAAGCTGATTAAGCTCAGCCTTCAGCTGCTCAATCTTAAGCCCCATTGACCTCTGCAACGCCTTCCTTTCGCTGTCAGACAACTTCGCGAGAAGCCCCTCGTACAGTTCTAAAACTTCTTTCACAGCGTCCCGAGCACACTCAGCCTCTTCATCAAAATACACGGTCTCTTTAGACTCCATAGCTGACTCAATTTCTTCTCTAGCTTCGGCGAACTTGAGATTGATCCTGTCCACCTCTCTAACCTGATCGAAATCGGGCTCCGACGAGCCCGAAGCAGCGCTGAAACTCCGAAAAGACTGAAGAGTTACGAACTGACTATTCGAGCTCATTAGATACGAAAAATGGAGATCATCTGCCCGCCATGGCTTCGCAGAGAAGTCCAGAATTCGGCGGAAGCAAGAGGAAGATGAGGAAATTGAAGGCTGAGATATTCCAAGAAGGAATCTGTAGAGGGGAAGGCGTGAACGAGGGCTCATTTTTAGGAATTGAGGTAATAGAATGAAGATGTGAGAAAAGGAACTAACGAAACTTAAAAGTTAAAAGCTAAAAAACCCTTCAGTTCAAACGTTATAAGGGTTTTACACGTAAGACGCAACACAACCAAATATTTTCGCATAATGGCATCGTTTGTTTTGGAATACTTTTGAACGCTTAATTTCCATTTTTAATTTTCATGCCACGACAACAATAAATAAATAAATAAATAAATAAGAGAGAACTATAATCTAACGACCCAACTTCTTATGTTAAGCCGAAGTTATTACTAATTAAAAAGGGTAAATAAATTTGTAAAATTTTTTTTTTAAAAAAAATAGAATAGGACAAAAACCTCAAATTTTCATTAAAAAAAACATAAACAAGGAAAATGTGAAATAAGTATAAAATAAAATCCTAACTCGGGCCCTATCTAGTTTTAAAGAAATAAAATAACCAATAAAAAATGAACTAAAAATGAAATACTAAAATCCGAATCTTGACATAAGCGGTATCCCTATGGCCCGCCACGATCACTTCTAGTCAGTCGTCAGTTTGCCCTTGTTCTTACCTCTATCTCTGCCCAGAAAAATGGAAATGGAAAGAGTGAGTATAAAAATACTCAGTAAGGGACCCACTACTAGTCCCACTAGATGCCTGATAACTTCCTATTAGAGTCCTGAAAAGTGGTACCCCTGAACTGGCACGTCCCCGAACACGTGCAATCTGTGGCCCCGTAGGAACAAGCTGGTCTTTGGTGATTCCCAAGGGAACACCTAAGATGATTGGGTTGTGAGTGGTCCCCTCGAATCACTCACGTCATGTCAATGTCAGACTGGTAATCCCATCAGACTACGTAGTCATAAGTGTGAGCGGCCCTGTCAGGTCTCTCCATCATGTATGTGTCATAATAGTGGTGATCCCGAAGGACACCCATGTGTCTACGACTCTAATAAGAAGCTAACATACATCCTACCCATAGCATGCACACAACATCTCAACAATCACATCATAACTTATCATAACATGTCATAATCACGTCAAATCATGCTATAACATATCAAACCATTATATCACGTCATTCTCAACCACAAAAACTATGTCATTAGGGCAAAGGCGATATCGTCAACGTACTAATCACGCTAACCACAGAGTCAAACCAGTAAGCACAATTTCAATATCAGTCTCTCTCTCAATAACCTCGAGTTATATACTTAGCTATCAATCGTGCGTGACCATATATTCATACATGCGGTCTTTGTATTGTAATTCGGAGGTCTAGTAGGAGAATCTCTTACCTGGAGATTTGCCCAACGAGTCCTAATTGCAAAGTCACGCTTCTCCAGCAGCGAAGTCCTACTGGTTAGAAACACCAACTTTCATAACTTAATCACCAAAAGACCAAAGACTCCAGACATTCAGTTGAAGTAACTTACCCTAGGTCGTGGTTGCAATGTTTGAGCCCTTAACTGAAGAAATTCCACGCTTCAAAAATCAGTTGGTCCAAGATATTCCTTAAGAGAAATAATTTAATTTAACCCCAAAATTAAATTATTTGAGATCCAACAAATTCAAATCTTAGTTGGGTATTCTAAAACACAATCAAACTTACCAAACTAGGTGAAAAGGACCGAAAGCAAGCTAGCGGCTCAAAGACAGGTGAAACGGCTAGGCGGCTCGAACAGGCGGCTTGCACACGTGTCGTGCGAGCGCGACCCGGGTCGCGGGTCAGTCGCTTCACGTGGTGAAAAGACGCGGGCGCGCGGGTTGGGTTCTGGGTTTGAGCGACGACTGAGATGGTGGGGCTCGGTCTTCCGACGACGCGGCGCTGACCAGGTGGCGGCGAACTCTGCTGGTCGACGACGGAACGAGGCGGCGTTTGGTGACTGGTGCAGACGACGACAGATCGGGGCGGACTGTGGAGGAAGGGACGCGGGCGTGCGGGTCGGGCTCTCGGCTTCAACGGACAGTCGCATTCCACTTCCGGCGACGGTTGTACGAACACAGCGACGACGGGTCTAGCGGCTAAGGCTGTGCGATCGGCTGACGGCGGCGAATCTGGCGGCTAGGGTTTTTTTTTCTTTTTTTTTTTTTTTCTCTTTCTTTCCTTTCTCAATGAAGGTGATGATGCTTATTATTATTCTTCTTTTCTCTTTTCCTAATTTAATCAATTAAATCCACTTAATCTCTTTCTTATTTAAACCCAACAATCTCCGTTAAAAAAATCAAAATCAACCAATCACCTCAATCTTTTTTCCAAATAAATATCACCATTACATATTTTCTTGATGTCTAATAAAATCAAATTTTCATAAATCACCTAATTCAAAACATCCAAAATTAAAATAACTACACTTAAGATAATAACTTAAATTCCAAATCTTGGGGCGTTACATATAATCACTAAACCTTTGGTTTGGTTTAGATTCGTAATTTTAGATCTTGTCATTTGAAATTCCAAAAATGATTTATTTTGTTTGAAATACGAAAGTTCGGGAGAGTTGTATTAAATTTTTTTATGATAATTAAAAAAGAAAAAGATATTAAGAATTTACTAATATAGAAAATTATAAAATGTCAGTATATAACTTGCCTTTAAACCTGATGAAATATTATTTTTATATGCAATAACAAATAACAAAATTCATTTGAAATCATTATGCATTTAAATATTATTTTTATTTTTATATGCAATAACAAATAATAAAAATTCATTTGAAATCATTATACATTTAAATATTATTTTTATACGCAATAACAAATAACAAAAATTCATTTGAAATCATTATGCATTTAAATTTAGCAAAACCCTAAGGTTCTAAATAGAGCATAATAGTGTCTTTTCAGGTAATTTTAATATAATAAAAGTAGTTTTAATTTTTCAAAATAATTCTTAAATAAAATTTTGGACAAAATGCACTTTTTTCGTGAGAATTGAAATTTATATCTATTTAGTTCTTAAAGTTTCAAACTTAACATTTTAGTCTCTCACGTTTAAAAAATACTTCTAAATAGCTCTAACTTAACTATAAGATAACGACATACTTATTAGATTATTCTGTGCTGACGTGGAAGTTGATTCCAATAACATGTTAATTCCGTTTGATTATTTGGCAAAACATTATTTTAAATAGGAAAAAACAACAAACTATAGTAGCAAATTACGTTAGATACCTAAAAAGTTCGACCAATATTTAAATTGTAATGGATAATGTAAAAAAATTGCTTTAAAATTTTTTAAATATGATACTGAAATTACAAAAGAAAATTTATGGAAACAATGACACAAAATCAAATATATATACAATAAAAACAATATTTAATTACAGTCAACTATTAATAAATTTGTAGGAGTTGAGTTCATAAAATAACCCAAAAGTTAGGAACCCTTCATTAAAAGTTCTCATTCTCAAAGAACGCAAACTTAAATCACAATCTTACGAGTGGAAAGTGATCACCAAAACCACAAATCAGGTCAACAAAACCTCAAAGACCAACAGCTCCACTTCAAAACTTGTATAAATTAATGCTCCCTTCATAACAAGTCTTCAGACAAAAACAAACTTTCTAATTGCTTCAGAAAAAACAAGCTTAGAAATTACCCCAAGATGGCAAGGCAACTGCAAATCATACATTCTTCACAAGGCACAACCCAGGTTGGCATGGCTGGTGTGAGCCTTCTCCTCTGTGCTTTTGCATTGTTCATGTGTGCTTCCCATGCCCGAAAATGGCGCCGCCGTTGGAATGCTTGCTTGGATTATGGATACGAGTTTGAGGATCCTGTCATAGAGTTGAACCAAGAAGCAACGGTTGTGACAACGGGACAAGTGAATGCCACCGAGCCAGAGAATGACAACAATGAGATGTTCTTCAGTAGAGAGCAACAAGCTTCTATATGGCACAAGAACATTCTCATGGGTGGGAAATGCCAGCTACCGGACTTCTCAGGAGTCATATTATACGACCCCAATGGAAATGTTGTAACCCCTGCCAAAACTCCACGTCCTTTACTCACCTGGAAGTGAAGAGGCCTATTCAAAATCACAAGGCGAAAAGCCAAGGATAAAATATGCAGCTCGAAATTTATCTTTTTCATTTGTTTTCCTGTCATCTCCAAGAGCTTATCACTGTATGCAGATTTGTATCTTTCAAACCCCTGGATTGTATGCAGTCTTGAAATGAAAATGATAATTGTATCACCAAAACACAAAAACTGTTCATTTGACATAATCTTAAGAAAGAACCGGCTGATGATTGTAAACGTAGATATGACGACTTTAAAAAGTTATTTTCAATCGTCCAAAACAAGTATTTATCAAATTTTAAGTTTCCTGTGTAGATGGACGAAGTGACTCGACCACATCAGCAAGTTTAGATTTCAGAGCATCTGGAGATTCCATAAGATGGAATGCCTCTTCTTCCTCAATTTCTAGGACCATAGCAGCAATCTCTCCCGCATCACCACACCTCAGAGACTTGACAAGGGATGAACGTTGTTCATGCATCATCTACAATTTACAACACAATTTGTTAACTCAAGAAAAAGTTAAGAACCTATCGCACAAAAGAACTATGTCAAATAAGAGACAGAGTAGACCAAATAACCTTTATCAAGGTCGAAGTAACGACAATGGATCGACACTTTTCATTGCAGTGTCTTACTGAAGTTAAAATCTTTTTAATGTTGGGGCCAAAACCAAGATCGAACATTGAATCCAACTCATCAAATACCTGTTTCACAAGGAAAATTATAAAAACATTATATATAATGCCAATACTGATGGTTTCGTAAGATTAAAAACTCAGATGCACAAATAATTTCGTCTTAAAGATAAACATGGTAGGGATTTAAAAATGACAAGGGTCAATCCATCAAACAGTTTTTGACTTGATGTAGGCTATAATTGGAAGAAAAACTAAAAAATACGCTATCTCAGAGCAAGGAACAGATTTTCTTTAAAAAATAATAATAAAAACAATTAAAAACTATATTATATCATACCAAATTACCAAATACCGTGTAAGAAAAAAGGTAAATAAAAACATCTTTAAAGAGGATGCCGTATGAATATTTCACCACACACCAAGTAATTGATTTCATCAAGAACCACACTACCCTCCTCAATGAGTTCGGAGATTTCATCAGGGGTGCCAATTAACAAACCAATTGAGACATCGGATGCACTTTTCTGAAGCTCTAATTCACCACAACTATTATCCCTTGGAGTTTTGAGCTGCCTGTAATTGCTGATGTATTTGGCCATACAAAACAACTGCAGGGTGCATCCTGTGTCAGCTAAATTGTAGTTGATCTTAACATCTTATTCATGAAGGTCTGAGAAAGTGATAGATAATACCTCTTCAGATAGCTGCGCAGTTGGGCACATAACAAAAGCTCGAGGATGCTTGGACCTTGTTCCATACCTTTTTTCATCCCTTTTTAGATTCTAATAAGAGCAGATGATAGACACACAACAGCGAAAACATAAATCATGACAGAGAAGACAGCATTTTAGACTTTTGGTATTGTACATTCTTCAAATTTAGATGGAAAATCAAAATTCAAATTACTCCAAGAGTAGATCAATTAAGAAGCATGGGAGGCGACTGCAAAGCCATGATAAAAATTTTACAATTCAAGAACAGGAATGAAAATAACGAGCATACTAAAAGATTACATTTATCCTAGGGGCTTATTAACCTAAAAGCAAAAGGGTTTAATGTAAATTTAACATGGCATTAGGTGCTAACTTCAAATTTCCTACCAATCTAAGGATAAATCAAGTGTTCAAAGCATTATATAGTTAAGAATTACGATTCCCCACCCATGGCTAAATGTACAAAAAGTTCAAACTTCCCAATGCAATTTCTAATTTTCTACCATGTTTCATATTAATATTCCACACATGGAGTCTCATTAGTCAAATTAATGTTCAATCACACGTAATTCAAGCGCACATGCTTTGGTCCTTCAACTTTTAAAAGTATGTAACAAAAATGAGCTTAGCTCAACCGTAATTGACTTGACCTTCCATTCTAGAAGTGAGAGGCTCGATTCTTCGGTCCTACAATCACTTGTACTAGAAGAGAAAGAACTTCCAAAAGTATGTAAAAGGTCCCTGGACTATAAAATTTGTGTCTAATTAGAGTCCAACAAATTTGAATTCTATACCTTAAATCATGTGTCTAGTATTTGTAGTTTTGAAAGTTTAAGGAACTGAATTTCTAATTTTAAAATTTGAGAAACCAAATATATACAAACCTCAAATCCAAGGACTAAATATATAATTTAACCAATATTAAAACTAAAAGATTACATAACCTACCACTTTGAGGCTACCTATTAGGAAATTGATTTGACAAATTGTCATTGTCGGAAATAAGGGGCGTTGTATTGTAAATAAGATATCGAAAGGAATTGTTGTGTCATGACGACCACTACTCTAAAAGCAATTACAGCACAACCGTGGTGCCAATCAAGATGCCAATTGCTCCCAAGGTTAACACAGCTCCCCTATTACAACGTGCACTCGCTTGAATAAGGAATAGAATCAAGATGAAGAACAAGCTCAGAACGGAATAAAATGAACACAAACCGAGAGAGATCTGGCTTTGAATGCCCAGATTTGGAATGAGGAAGGTGATAGATAAAGAGGAAGAAAAGAAGAAAAGAACAACTGCCGGATGGGGTTTTCCAATGGGTAGAAATAATAATTACAAAACTATTTGTCAAATGGGAGTTATAAAATTAAATGTATAGTAATAGAATTTATTTCCTTTTTGCGCAACCACAATTACCCGACCTGACCTAACCTAATCGGACAAATGAACGGACAGCGGTAGTGCGCCTATGGTATCAGGATTATGCTATCACCACCAACACATTTTAGTCTCACACCTAGCATGCCTTGATATCTATACCCTGTTGGCATTTCAAAATTCTCCGATGTGAGATAAAACATTGTTCTTTGCTTATGGGCCTAAGCCCACAAGTCATTTCCAACCATCTCCCACAAATGACTATTATGACAGATGAAACAAGTTATACAAATTTTGTTCTAAGTTAAGATAGGATATTATGCTTAAGCAACAATATCTAATGATTTGAATTGATGCATAGTGAAGCAAGGCAAGAACCTTGTTAGAGAGAGTGAGTTACCTCTTAAACTTTCAATAACATTGGTTGAGACCTTCCCAACACAATTCACTCCTTGTTCTTTTCTTGATTTTGCAATATAAATCTGATCTTAATATGACCATGCACATAAACCTAGGGTCATCGTGCTCTTTCATAAAAGGCGGTCACACCTTCATTATCACGTTATATGCTTCATCAAGTTTGTTAAAATAAACCACTCAAAATAAGCTATAAAGACTTCATCATCGTCAATTAAAGATTATGGAACATTCAAAAGGATTTAGTATCGTCCATCTAAGGACTACCCACACAATGGACTATGGACCATCAAGTCCATCGCAATAGACCACCCAAATCAAATGCTATGGATCACTATAGGGTTTCAACCCCATAGTTCACTAAGGAGTCTAGAACTATTTTTCTAGTTGGTCCTTTGGATAAAAAATCAACCAAGTTCTCAAACCTAGTATATTCTAAGGAAATAGTTCCTTCCTTTAACAATTGTTTCACAGCTCCATGTCTAAGACGTATATGTCTTCTTTTGTCATTATAAACTCTATTCGCAGCAAGAGCTAGTGGGCTCCATTGGAAGACTTGCCTTAAATATATTTTCCTGATTTATCTATTTGTACTATTCTATTTATTCCCCCTCTTGACCTATTGTATTTTATCATAAGATAATAAGAACAAAAATATCGTGGGTTTTCTCTTGGTACTTGGGTTTCCATTACATAGGTGTTTCATATTTTTATTGCTTTCAATAATAAACACTATTCTTGACAATACCTATGGTAGCCTGTAAATCACAGTGTATCGAGACCGGTACAGATGTCCCCCACAAAAGTACATCTCCCATAAGGCTTTTAATCCACTCAGCCTCTTCTTCTACCAATTCCAAAGCAATAAATTCAGATTCCATAATGGATCCAGCTATGCAAGTCTATTTTGCAAACTTCCATGATATTGCTCTACCTCTAAGTAAAAACATATAACCACTAGTTGAGTTGATCTCGTCATTATCCGTAACCCAGTTTGCATCACAATAACCTTCTAATACAACAACAAAAAAAAAATTTATAGTGCAAACCGTAGTTTATCCAGCCTTTAAGATATTTCAATTGACGATGAAGAGCATCTCAATGAGCTTTATCAGGATTATGTGTGCATCAACATAATCTATTGACAACATATGCAATATCAAGTCTAATGTAATTCATCAAATACATAACACTACCTATGATCTTTGCATACTTGGATTGAAACACACTATCTCCTTTATTCTTCTTAAGATTTATACTAGCCTCATACGGAGTTCTCACTAAAGGGTCATCAAAGCAATCAAACTTTCTTTAATAGTTTTTCGATGTAATGTGATTAACACAGAGAAACCATTTTCCGTTTCCCTTTATTTAACACCAAGTATTACATTAGCTTCCCCTAAGTCTTTCATTACAAAATGTTGCGACAAAAATAATTTGGTATTGTTTATCGACTCTATGTTTGTTCCGAAGATCAGCATATCATCAACATACAATTCCCATGTTTGATTCACGATTAGAGAATCTAGTTCACTCTTAATGGCTTCTTTCCACATGATAGAGTCTACAAAGTTTAAAGCCTCTTGGTAAGTTTTAGGATCTTCATCTATTAGATACATACATGCAAAATGGCAGTCGATATTATCTTGTCTTTCAACTACAAAGGTGGTTAAAAAATCAGGACCAAACTCTTTCTTAGTTCTCTGCCATTACTCCTAGGTTCTACTTCAAGCATTACACCAGGATAATTAACAATCTCAAATTCATAAATTTTTCCAGAAGCTATGTTATCCCCAGTTTCATGCATGCTATTAGATGAAGGGATAGAAACAGACATATATTTAATTTCCCTTTTCAATGGAAAAACATGCTCAAAAAATTCTGCATCCCCATATTCACATATGGATTTATCATTCAATCACATGAATCTGTATGTAGCACTATTTTGAGCATAGCCATAAACACACAATCAAAGGTTTTAGATTGTTTCTTGAATGCAAGATATGGTACCTTAGTCAAGCATCCCCAAACCTTCAAGTAAGTGAGATTATCGTAGCCTTTCCAAAGTTTGTAAGGAGTTTTATCTAGTTTTTTGTGAGGTACCTTGTTGAGAATAAAACGTGAAGAAAGCACTGCTTCTCCCCACATATTATCAGATAATCCAGAACTTAGCAACATAGCGTTCGTCATTTCCATAAGAGTTCTATTTTTCCGCTTAGGTATACCATTCTGTTGTGGTGAATAAGGGGCAATAAATTCGTGAATAATGCATTTGATTCACAAAATTCTTTAAGATAATCGTCACCGTATTCACCACCTTTATCTGACCTTAACCTTTTTATCTTCTTATCTAATTGATTCTCTACTTCTGCTTTAAATTTCAAAAACATATTGTCAGCTTCATATTTTGTTTTTATGAGATAAATCTTAGTGAATCTAGAATCATTAACAAAAGATATATAATAATTTTTCCCACCTCTACTTGAAGTGTTTTCTAAATAAGCTAGATCAGAATGAATTAATTCTAGTTATTATGTGGACAGATTTGAACGGTTTCTTGATAAATTTAGTTTCTACACAAACAGGACATTTACTAGATTCATGCGTTTCATATGCATTAATTATTCTTAATTCCTTAAGCTTCCTAATCAATGATGATTCACATGACCTAGTCTATGATGCCACATATCAGTAGATTCAACTACGTAAGCAGAACTAGAAGTACTTGCATTCAACATAATAGTATTCAGTACAAAGAGACCATCAGACATATACCCCTTACCAACAAAGTCTCCGTTTTTTGTGAGGATAACCTTGTCACCTTCTAGTACAATCTTAAGACCAGCCCGATTCAACAGACTCCCAGACACCAGATTCCTACGTAAGGAAGGTACATACAATACATTACTTAAGGATAAAATTTTTCCGGAAGTCAATTTCAAAAGAATCTTCCCTTTCCCAAGTGCTCTTGCAGTGGTTGAATTTCCCATGAACGAACATTCTACATCCTCTGTGTTCTCATAATCATGGAGAAGCTTTCAATTTGTGCATAAGTGTCTCGAAGCTTCAATATCAAGAATCCAGTCAGTTTTATTTTCCACCAGGTTGACTTCCACAGCTGTAGCTATTACATCATCTTGTTCAACAAGATTGACTTGAGGTATGGGTCACTAGTTAGGCCTTCCTTTCCTTTGAAGGCATTGATAGGATTTGTGTCCTCCTTTTCCATAGTCATAGCAACTCAGCTTCTTCTTTTCAACTTTTCCATCGACAACTTTGTAGTGTCCCTTCTTTTGAGAGGAACTATTTTTCCTAGATTCTTGTAATTTTTTAACTTGTCTTTGTTAATAGTAAAAGATTCAACTAAGTTAACATTAACTGAATTTGAATTTTCAGAAACTAGCTTATCTTTTTCAGCCTATTGGCTTCTTCCATGCGCATATGGCTTATTAGCTCCTGGATTTTCAAGTCCTT
Organism: Cucumis melo; assembly: GCF_025177605.1. NCBI lineage: Eukaryota > Viridiplantae > Streptophyta > Magnoliopsida > Cucurbitales > Cucurbitaceae > Cucumis > Cucumis melo. The sequence goes on from NC_066859.1 coordinate 21,363,132, forward strand.
TTTATGTTTCAGATGATTTTGGTAGTCGTTCCACGATGGGAAAAACTTCTCGAACAGAACGTTTGCTTAGAGTATCTCACACATCGTCATTCCTTAAGACATTTGCCACCAAATTTTCATACACATGAAATTTGTTCCACCAAAGATTTGTCGTCTATCATCTAAAAAAGTAGCCATTTTCCAACAACATATTTCTTGCGGCCTGCTTATCTCCACCATACCGTAATTCCAACGTACTCCAAATTACCTTGGCGGATATTTCGACCAAGAACAAATCGAGCATCGCATCTATCATGTGATTTAGCAAGTGGCTACGAACTGCCTTATTGTCCTTCTCATATTTCTCAAGATCAATCGTAGGAGTCGGCTTCAATTGATCAGAAGCATTAGGAGGTCCCTTAGATGATTATGGATTAGTTGCTGCCTTTTCAGTATCAGATGACAACTCTAAGCTAAGCACATAATCGACCTCTAGCTGCTAAAAAAAAATCAGCAATTTTTTAGACCAGCGATGGGAGTTTGCTCCATCAAGCAGTTAAAGTTTGGACAAATCAGGAAAGACCTTGGTATTCTTGATTGACATCGGTAATTGCTTCCAGATTGTTGTAAATAGGATGTCAAAAAGAATTATTGTGTTGTGACAAAACACTGCCTTGAAAACAATTACGGTGTGACCGTGGTGCCAATCGAGATGTCAGTTGTACCCCAAGGTTAACACAGCTTTCCTATTTCGGCGTGCACTCATCAGAATAAGGAATAGAATCAAGATGAAGAACAAGCTCAAAACGGAATAGAACAAACACAAATAGAGAGATTTGGTTTTGAATGCCCAGATCTGGAATGAAGAAGATGATAGATAAAGAGGAAGAAAAGAAGAAAAGAAAAACCGCCGGCTAGGGTTTTCCAACGGTTAGAAATAATAGCTACAAAATTAATTGCCAGATAGGAGTTATAAAATTAAACGTATTGGTAATAAAAATTATTTCCTTTTCGCGCAAGCACAGCTACTCGGGCGGACAGATGGCGACAGCGTGCGTGTGGTGATAGGGTTATGCTATCACCGCCCACACATTTTAGTCACATACCTAGCATGCCTTGGTACTTATACCCTCTTGGCATTTCAAAATTCTCCAACATGGGACAAACATTTTTTGGAGAAATCATTTCCAACACTTTGCTTATGGGCTTATGCACACAAGTCATTTCCAACACTTTGTTGATAGTTTATAGTCCTGAGAGCATTTTAGTATCTTACTTTAACTAAGTTTATTTCTGTTTTTTCTCCCTGTTTTAGGGTTGTGTTCTTGTTTCTACCGTTTAACAGTCCCAATCAAAATTCCTACAAAGATCAACTTATGGGTAATTCTAATCCAGAAATATTCGTATAACTACGCTAAGTACACTTCTGATTGATACTATGAACTCAAAGCCATCATTGATTCTGCTAAAGAAAGTGCCAAAGGATTGAATGTATTCAAATGAAGGAAAAAAAAAAGAACCTGTATGAGAGGCAACAAGTAAGCCAAAGCCCTTTCGGGTCCATTAAGATATCCCAACACCACATTCTTTCCTTCCAAGACAGCTGGAATCGCTGCACAATCCAACTCAGAAGGCGCCAAAATTCCCATTTCTTCTACAGCCCCGGCCAATTCATTGCAAAGCCCCAACTGCCTGAAACCTGTCATCACCTTCTCGCCTCCGTTAGAACTCGACGAATGTTGCGAGATTTTCGACAAGCCTTTGAGTTTTCTGAGCCTGAACTTTTCAAGAAGCGTCGAATCTCTGTTCGATTGCGGCGGCTGATCATTTTCCACGGGGGTGCCATCGGCGGAGGATCTGGAAAAGGTAGAGGAACAAAATGGAGAAGCTAAAAGTGCGTTTGTGGAGAGTGTGAAATTGGGGAAAATAGAGCGCTTCGTTGGAGATAAAAGGATGTTTGCGCAGTGAGAGAGCTCGAGAAGAGCTTTTCTTCTGCTTCCCATGGCGGTGCTGTTCGGAGTTCGGAAGTTAGCCCTGCCCCACACTCGAACTCAATTTGTATGTTACGTTTGAAATTTCCAAATCATAAATATAAATTAAGAAAAATATCTACAGAGTTTTTCAATTTTATTTCGTGGGCTTTGTTGTTGTAGCAACAAAGCTGAGGACATAATTTTCCACAAATTATTTTAAATTAAAAACATTATTTAATCTAACTAAATTAATCAAATTTACATAATTTTACACGAAAAAATTATAATTATAATTTAACTTTATAAAATTAAAATAATCATTTCAATATTTTCCAAATTCATCATCTTCTTCTTTTAAGTCTCTTTGTTTTCTCGTTGATTGAATGTTGAATTTGATTTATTTGTACAGTTTAAATTTCATGTCTTAACATTTTACGTTGCAAACTTAACTATCTAATTTGTATATATCCAAATAAAATAGAAAATAGAAATGTTGTTAGTTGTGTAATAACATATGTATAAAAAAAAAAAGTAGAAGATAGCATTATGTAATATGTGGAAGATGGAAAAGTTATCCCTAATAACATAGAACATTAACTATTAACTGATATCGATTATAAAATCAAAACATTTTTTTAAATAAGGAGATGAAAAGTCAAGGAAGTATAACTTCTATCTTATTGCTAAATGTGAAAATGTCCACGAATATGTAAATGAGAAAATTGACATTAAAAAAAAATTATAATGAAAGGGTACAAACATCCACCAAAATCATATTTTTTTTTTAAATTATAAAATTTCAAGACTTTAATTTATTGCTTTACACATTTTATTACATTTATGTATATTTTACAAATTCGAACAATATTTACATTGTTTTAACAAAATCAAAATATAAATCATCCAACCATTTCACTAATAAAATAGTTTTGATAAAAAAAATTAAATAAAGAAGAAATTGCAAGAGTCCCATGGTTACATTAAAAAAAATTCCCAATATTACTGACTTAAAAACATAAAGAGCATGGATATATGTATACGCCAACCAAGAAGTTTGGTGGTTCGAGTTTCCCCAACTTTTGTCGTGTACAAATAAAAACCTATAAATGAAGGAATATGCACAACATAGTTTTATATACAAAAGAAATAGGCAACAAAATAAAAAATAAAAAATAAAAAGAAGAGAATAGAAAAAAGCATGATTTGATTTCTTCTTCACTCTTAATATTTTGTTGAGACTTGTGAACATGAATGAAAAAAATGAAATATTTATACCTAAAGATTTGAAAATGAAGAAATTAAAAGGTTGCAAGAGATATAAAAGATAAAAGAATGTGAATAGTTGGGAGAAAATTAAGAAAGAGGAATATGAACGAATTTGGATAAATTTAAATGACACAATTAATTTGAAAAAAAAAAATTTAAATTTTTGAAAAAAGTTATAATAAGAAGATAAAAGTTGACAAAATGTAATGTCTATCTTCTTCTTGAATATGAAAATGATCGCAAACATTAAATCTATATAAATGATAAAATTGTCGCTAACGTAAGATTAAAAGAGAATTATAATGAAAGGGTAAAATAGGGTTTGAAAGTTTTTTCGCTTTCATCCTTTTATATATACTATAGATTAATTATAGACTTTCCTGACTATTACTGTCAATGTCTAACGGCAAGAGAAAAATAATTTTTTTTGTAATAAATAGGTATTTATTATGATGTGTTAACTTAAAATTAAAAGAATGATGAGATCATTAATTTACTTTTAGTTTTGTGAAATTACAGCATTTTGATAGAAAAGATTTTAAGTAAAAACATAATTTGAAATCATTACAAATTTTAAAACATTTCCCTTTCTTACTATATAAAAATCTTGAAATATCAAACACCACTTTGTTAAATTTTAAAACTTATATGCATCGGTGAAGGTTTTCAAAAACAGAATGAAAAAACAAATTATTTATGCTCAACAAACAAATAATCACTAAAAAATATTCATTACAATGCAGTGTAGGTATTTTATCAATTTTTTATTTTTAACAATTTACCACTTTAATAATCAATTTTAATATTGAACATTGAAAATACATGAATTAAAATAAATTTCAAAGTAGAGAGAACAAATTTGTATTATAACCTATTATTTTAATCATTTTAGGTATCACAGGAATAAAGAAAGGTATTATTAACTTTTCAAATTTAGCCCAAATAAAATTTAGAAAATACATCAAAACATATTCAAGCAAATTTCCATTTTTTATCATCCATATTAGTGCAACATCATTGTTGAATAAGAAATTTTAGAATCAATCACAAATTGTCACTTTATTTACTAAAATAATTACATTTGGGATTAATTAAAAATTAACATGTGATAAGATGTTGAACCGTGAAGCTCACACCAACTCAAATGAAGAGGAAAATGAAACACATGCTGGAAATTCATGGGAGAACATTCAAAGTCAAACCAATCATTATGACTCAAGATCCAATGACAAAAACTAAAACTAAAAACTTCAAGATGGATTAAATGCTTGTTTACAAGCTAAATTTTCAATCTTCAATAAAGAGTTGGAATTTCAAGAGTCACTTGGACACCCAAGGATCATGATAAATCTAGAAATTATGATTTATTCACATCTTTAATACATTTTTAGATTCATTCACATTTTTAATACATTTTAAGTTCATTTACATCTATAATATGTATCTATTTAACGGAATGTACTCTCATTTATTAGAGTAGTTGAAAGGGCATAAAAATAAATGTTGTGTCCTTTCATATAACATTTGAAACTAGTATAAATAGGATTGTAGTTTTCACATTTGAAACACAACTTGAATTTGAATGAAATTTTCTCATAGAGTGTTTCTCCCAAGCTTTATGTTTTTCTTTGTATTCTTGTGTTAAAATGCATGCTTAGAACTTTCAATCTAGTTTGATCAATTAGATTGTGGAGAGTTCGAAATCTTGAAGTTAGGAACAAATTCTCCTTTTTTTCTTGATCTTTGATCAATCTTTCCAAGCCAAATATGTTTAGCTTTCTTAGGGTTGTTAACTAATTGTTTAGTCGAGGTTATTCTTATTACTGTTGTGAGGGTTTACCTAAGATAAAGGGAGTTCTCAAACATGATTAAGATAGTTTCGTTTATCAACATGTGTCCCAAATTATAATTAAAGACATAAATGGGTCAATTTTGATGATGTCACATGTCTTTATTATACAATTGGATCAAATTAATTATTTTGGTTCAATTAAATATTATTTACTTAGGCTAAAATTCAATTGAGCCCAAAAATAAACTTAATTAAATATGACTCAAACTCATGTGGTTGATTCCATGGGTCTGGTCCATGGATTAGGACCAAGTCCATAAAGGTCCACTAGAAAACTCTGTAAATAGTAGTAGTTCTCTTCATTTATAGGGAGGGAAATTTTTTTGACTCCATCCAACTTCAAGAACATCATGTGTTTCACTTTTTCAAATCAAACATAAGCATCAAGCCGAGAGAGAATCAAATGATCAAATTCTAGAAATCAAACTACATCACATCAAATCAACATAAATAGAACATCAACATAAGTTCAACTCCACAAATCAAATATTTTCGAAAATCTCGTGTGACCAAATTGGCATGCCCAGTGGAACCTCTCTACCTCTAATCTCTTTCTCATCATCTAAATCTACAAGCAAACCAATGACATCAAAGAAAGATGCATCCAAATCTTCTGTTGCAAGCGACGGTTACATGGAACCTGTCACTTGCAATCGTTCAAAACGGATCATCTAAGAGCAAGATCAAAGTTCTATCATCGCATAGCATCCTTAAGCAACTGATAGAATCTCCTAAAGGCGGGATCATCATCGGAGAGAATCCTTTGTTCGAAAAATCTACTCCTGCTTCTAATCCATCAGAGCAAGAATCACACCTTGAAGTAGTGTCCGTCATGATGACAGGATGTAATAGCTAAAGGTAGCTATGACAGAGATGGAGATGAAAATAAATTTCCTAATGAAAGCTGTCGAGGAGCGAGATCGTGAAATCGCTGCCTTGAAAGATCAAATGAAGGCTTGTGAAATGGTTGAGTCGAGCAAAACTCTTATTGTCAAAGCTAGTGTAAGGAAAAGCTGTGTTGCAGGAAAACTAGATGCAATAGTCCATCTATGTCGCTTCCCTATCAGTTAAACATGTTGCAGGAAAACTAGATGCAATAGTCCATCTATTTCGCTTCCCTATCAGTCTCCGACCTCGACGGTTGATAACTTTGATGAAATTCCTCCCAAGAAACTTCCTTGATAATCATCTAAAGGAAGTATTAGAAGCTACTACATGTTATGCTGTCAACATAGTAGAAGTTGACAACAACTATGCATATTCTGAATAAGTCGACAATTCAAATGAAATTAAGCAAATGACTTTTGTCTTTAATCGTATTAAGCCTTCCACCACTCGATCTTCAATTATTTAAAAATTGAGTATGGCCACGAAAGAAGAAGAAAATCAATGTCCAACGTCCACTTCTGCTCGAACTTCTGTTTTCAAAAGGCTAAGTATCTCCACATCAAAGAAAGATCAAGCTTCAACATCTGCTTTTAGTCGTTTAAAAATGACAAACGATCAACGTGAAAGAGAGATGAAAACCTTAAAGGCAAAACAATTTCATGAAGAAAACAATGACAATAAAATTCACAGTCGTGTCCCATCACGGATGAAGAGGAAGCTATCTGTTAACATAAGTACAGAAGGTTCCTTCATAGTGAAACCAAGACTTATTATATTCACCAATCCTACAAACAGAGGTGGAGAAATTTTTGATAAAAATATGAGCTGCTAAACATGCGAAACTCCTTATCGCAAGAGCCTAAACCGCATGATGCTTCTATCCCACAAGAGCTTAAAAGGTAGATGGCGAAGAAAAAAAAAGGAGGGGTTGAACTACGTTATGACTTGATCCCTGTATTATAAAGGATATGTAGGCAACTTACGAAAAACTTTAAATTAAGTCCAATAAAAAAAAAATTGAACTACGTTTTGACTTGATCTTATATTATAAATGGTACGTAGGCAACTTAAAGGAAACTTTAAGCTCAATCTAGTAAAAAGAAAAAAACATCAAGTTGAACTACGTTATGACTTGACCCCTATAAGAATAAGTAGCCAACTTAAAATAAACTTTAAGTTTAGTCGCACACAAACAAGAACAGTGTCATAACCACATAAAACATGGCACTAGGCAATTGATAGTGCTCATTCTCATTAAAGAATATCAACTTAAAGTTGAAGATGTCCTGTTGGGGGCAACGTAACAAATCAAAGAGTTGTTGCACTATGAAAAAAATACTGCATAGGGGCATCACTCCCTTGAAGTTCAACACACCATCTTCAAGTTTAGATCAAGTTCTTCATAATCGAATTCTGAGACTTTGTTAATGTTTTTTCAAATTCAAGTTTAAAGATTTCATCAAGACTCGTTCAAAAGCAATACTGGAGACTTCACCAATGCTTTATCGACTTTGAAGATTGCATTGTTACTTTTCCATGTCCAAGCTCGAAGGTTTCATCGATGCTTCCTCATATTCAAGCTCGAAGGCTTCATCGATGCTTCCTCATATTCAAGCTCGAAGGCTTCATCGATGCTTCCTCATATTCAAGCTCGAAGGCTTCATCGATGCTTCCTCATATTCAAGCTCAAAGACTTTATCGATGCTCCCTCATATTCAAGCTCGAAGCTTTCATCCACGCTTCCTCATATTCAAGTTCGAAGGCTTTGTCTTCCTCGAACTAAAAAAAGATCTTCACCGTTGCTTCTTTAAGCACAAGCTCGGACGCTTCATTGATGCAGATGCGACTCTGCCTCCTCTCCAAAATATCGATACAGCAAACTCTGCCTCATCTCAAATATGTTATAGCCAAGAAGATTGTCATCTCAAATATGTTGCAGTCGAGAAGATCATCATCTCAAATATGTTGCAACCGAGAAGATCGTCATCTCAAATATGTTGCAACCGAGAAGATCGTCATCTCAAATATGTTACAGTCGAGAAAATCATCATCTCAAATATGTTGCAATCGATAGAAGGTCGTCATCTAAAAAACATTGTAGCCAAGAAAGTTGCCATTCCAATATGTTATATCGAGTGGATCATCATCTCCAATATCGACCATCGAAAAGATCATTCATCTCTAATGTGTTGCAGCTCCGAGCATGATAAGGATAGTACATCTTAGTCTCCAACTCTCCAAATGATGATGGTACAACTTTGAGAGAATGACAATGGTGCAGCTCTACCTTCGCCTCTCCAAGATGACAACGACGGTGCAACTTCACTTCCACCTCTTCAAAGATGATGATGATGAAGCAACTCTACCTTCGCCTCTCTAAGATGATGACGACGATGCAACTCCACCTATATTCTCTCCAAGATGACAACGATGGTGCAGCTTTACTTCCGTCTCTCTAAGATGACGATGATGATGCAACTCCGCCTCTCTAAAATGACAATGATGGTGCAGCTTCGGTTTCGTTTCTCTAAAGGCGACATCGACAATGCACCCCCGCCTCTCTAAAACGACGATGATGGTGTAGCTCTAATTCTGCTTCTCCAAAGACGACATCGACAATGCAACTCCACCTTCATCTCTCTAAAATGACGATAATGGTGCAACTCCACCTTCGCCCCTCCAAGATGAAGATGGTGTAGTTTCACCACTTCCAAATGACAACAAAGCATAACGAAGATGTCTGATCGATCCTACTAGGGCAGTGGATCTGACAGCAAATGCCCGATCATCCCCTGTATAAGTTGGATTGCTGCCGGCGAAACACAACGAAGATGTCTAGTCGCTTCTACTAGGACAGTGGATCTGACGACAAATATCTGATCGTCCCCCAGTAAAAGATCTGACGACAAATGCTCGATCATCCCCCAGTAAAAGTTGGTTCGCCGACGACGAAGCATAACAAAGATGTCTGATCGCTCCTAATAGGGCGATTGATCTAACGGCAAGTGCTTGATCGTCACCTAGTAGAAGTTGGATCGTTCACGACGAAGCATGACGAAAATGTTCTATCGCTCCTACTAAGACGGTGGATTTGACAGCAAATGTCTAATCGTCCCCCAATAGAAGTTGGATATCTGACGACGAAGTACAACGAAGATGTCTGATTGGAGCTACTAGGGCAGTTATGACAATAAATGTCTGATCGTCCCCCAATAGAAGTTGGATCGCTAATGGAAAAGCACAACAAAGATGTCTGATCGCTCTACTAGGGTAGTGGATCTGACAGCAAATGCCCAATCGTCCCCAGTAGAAGTTGGATCGCTACTGGCGAAGCACGACAAAAATGTCCAATCGCCCCTACTAGGGTGATGGATCTGACAACAAATACTCGATCGTCCTCCAATAAAAGTTGGATCATTGGCGACAGAGTCACCTTTATAAACAATTGCGAAAAAAAAAAAGAAGAAGAAGAAGAAGAAGAAATCCTCACCTTTTGAAAACGTGTTTTGAAGCAAAGAGAGGTACAACAACTCTAGTTCCTATAAAAAGAGAAAAATAAAAATGGACAGAAAGTCAAAAGTTAAAAGAGAGAGAGAAAAGAAGAAAAAAAATGAAAAAAAAAGAAAGAAATAGAGAAGAGAAGTTTTTTTTCTCTCCTGCCTTTGTTCTACTTACGAGAAAAAGAAAGAAGCCTTAAGGTATGAGTCTATTTATAAGGTCAACAAATCCAATTCCTAACAGGAGTTGGAATGATTTTAAATATTTTCTAAATAATAAAATTAAATTAAAATTCAATTATCTTATGTTATTTTATTTTATAATAAAATCTCTGATTTCACTCTTGAAGTATTTAAACATATTTTAATATTTTATTTTTTAAAAGAATTAAAATCTAATTATCTTATGTTATTTTATTTTGGAATAAAATCTCGAATTCTACTTTTTGGGATAAATAAGCATATTTAAATATTTCCAATTTCAAATTTTACCCCAATTTTAAAATTAAAATTTAGGTTCAAAATTCAAGTCAAATTAACTTACATATATGACCTCCATTTTTATCTCAAATTTAAATTGTAAAAATAAATCTAGCTTTATCCCAAGAAGAAGTCAAGAGCACTATTAACGAAGAAGAGCAATTGACACCCAGGGGTGAACATATAGATAAAAAAACCAAACCATTCGACTAAAGCCAGCCGAATCAAAATCAATTGGTCAAAATGATGAGGGGTTCGATCGATGTTGTTTTAAGAAATAATCCAAACTGACAACATTTTTAAAAAATTTCAAATGCTCAAATCGGCTGATCAACTAAACAACTAAACAATTGTATGTTTGTGCTCTTTCATGATCAAGATGAGTTTGAACATCTACTAAACCGATCATAGTCGGTTCAATGATGGTTTGGACGAAAAACCAATTCTGACGAACTAATGCTCGGGTTGGCTTTTTCAATGCCACCCATTACAAGAAGAACGAGAGGTCGAATGTCATGCTAGAAAAAGAGAAGAATAACAAAAACAATCGATAAAAGTTTGCAGAGAAAAAGAAGAGAAGGAACGAAAGATGGAAAAAACGGGAAAGAAAAAAAAGGTTAAAGGTCGCATTGGGAAAGATTAATAATAAGAAAGAGGAAAAACTAATTCAAAACCACATTCGTAACTTCACTCAACCATGACATTCTCATAAAATCATAACGCTTTTTCAAAAAAAAAAAAAAGGGTCATGGTCTCTAAAATGCTGTCCAAATTTTCAAATTTTCTAAAATAAAATTAAAATAATTATAAATATAACAAAATTTTACTTCCAACATGCAATAAACTCAAATAGATATCCATCTAGTTTTAACATGGTCCATCACTAATAAAAAAATGAAAAATTTTGCTATATCAGTAAGTATTTTCGACCATTTTGTCAATTAAAACAATTTTCTAAATAACAATCCAACATTTATAATACCCACCTAATATGAAAGGAATTTATAAAAGAGCCCTTCAGCTTTAAAATCCAAAGCACACATTTAAGCTATTTCTCCACTATTGATAAATAAACTAATGCAAAATTTTCGCTGTGAACTTGTTGCCAGTCACTACTTCGTAAAGACACAAAAGTGTGAAAATTTACCTGAAAACCACAAAATTGTGTCCCATTGGTCATTGACCCGTTCAACTTTTTTTTCAAAATCCACAAATCCATAGGTCAAAAGATTGCATGATGCCTTGCCTTTTCAATAAATAGAGGGTTTATAGTCGATACTCAAAGAAAGACGAAAAATAATTACTAGATTTAAATACTACTTTAGTCTTTTACTTTTTTCAAGTTTGATCCATTTTGGTCTCTTGCTTTTCAAATATTCATTTTGGTTATTATGGGCCCGTTTGTTAACGTTTTTGTTCCCTGTTTCTTGTTTCTGTTTCCATTTTTTAAGAAACAGAAGTGTTTGATAACGTTCCTTGTTTCTCGTTCTAAAAAAAAAGTAGAAACGTTTCTCATTTTATAAGGAATTATTGGGAACAAAAAAAAGTAGTTTCTTCTGTTCCGTTTCTCAATTGCTTCTATTGGTTTCATTTTTCTCAATTTATTTCTATTTGTTTCGTTTTCCTTTTCTCAATTACTTTTATTTTTTTCCTTTCATTTTTCTCAATTATATTTATTGGCTTTTTTTCTTTTTCTCAATTATTTTTATTGGTTTCATTTTCATTTTTCTCAATTATTTTTATTTCTTTTCTTTTCCTTTTTCTCAATTATTTTTATTGGTTTCGTTTAACTGTTTCTCAATTATTTTTATTGGTTTCATTTTCCTTTTTCTCAATTATTTTTATTGTTTCCTTTTCCTTTTCTCAATTATTTTTATTGGTTTCCTTTTCCTTTTATCTCCATCGTCTTCTCCAAATAATCATCCTCTTCCTCTTTCACTCATCGTTTTTCTCTGCACACTGTCTTCCTCTTCACCTCTCATCGTCTTTCTCAACAACCCGAACTCTTCCTCTTCGTCGGATCCATAGTTTTTGCCTGATTGTTCCTCTTCGTCGGATCCATAGTTTTCATCTTCCTCTTTGTGCAAATCTGGGTTTTCGTTGTGGGTTTTTCTCTAAAGCATCATAGGTTAAGAGTTAAAGGTTAAATTTTGTTTTGTTTCTTTCAATTCTGAATATTGAAGACATAATAACTTACTTTAAAATTAATATTAAATTCTAGATGTCACGAAATAACAACGAGATTGTTGAAATTGATGGATTAAAAAGAGAAATTGCCTGAGTGAGTAAGAGATGATATTGCCAATCAAATTTGGCAACATTTGAAGGATAAATATAATTTTATGTTTATGTTATTATTTTTATTCGTGCATTGATACTTCTTCGTATTAAATGAATAAACTTTTGATAATTTTATTTGTTATGTTTGATGGATAGACCTATATTTTTGTTTAATGTTTAATTGAAGTAGATGTGAAAAATAAAAAATAAATCTAAAAGAAAATCAATAAACAAGAAACAGTTATCAAACACATTTTTTGTTTCTGTTTTTTTTTTTCAAGAAACAAGAAATAGAAACAGTTATCAAACGCATTACTATTTCTTGTTTTAAAAAAAGAAGAAACAGAAAACAGGAAACAGGAAACAAGAAACAAGAAACAAGAAACAGAAAATAAGAACGTTACCAAACGAGCCCTATACTTTCAACTTTAGTTCATTTTTGTTCTGGTACTTTCAACAATGATTTATTTTGATCCTTGAAGTTCTAAAAAAGATCCTTAAAAAATAAAGTAAAAATGAAAATGAAGGGCTGAAATGATCACTTTTTGTAAGTACAAAGGCTAAAATGAACAAAGGTTAAAAGTATCGAGGCCAAAATGAAAATTTCGAAAGTATATGACCAAAAAATAACCAAACCAAAAGGAGAGAATCGAACTAGTATTTGAACCTAAATAGTAAATATAATGCCTCCCTTACTGAGATGTTTTATTTAATCACTGGTAACATTCAGGTTTCAAAATGCCAACATATGGTAAATTTCTGTACAGCTCCGCAAAGTCCATTCCATACCCCACCACAAAATAATCTGGACACTGCTCAAAACAAATCACATAGAGAAAAAAAATACCTTTTTAGCTATGAATCAAGTAAAAGCAGCCGAAGAAGAATATGTGATTGGTCATTGTGGGGGTACCTTCATTTATCTACTACTTGGAAAATCTTTATGAAATTTCTCAACACAAAGAGAAAAGGCAGATAATGTTCCTATTTTAATAATCCATAAATGGCTAAGACGTTTCAGTGTGTGTTGTGTTCTTGTTTTAAGAGGAAGATTCGATTTTAGCTTACTTGGAATCCGGAGTAGAACTTTCCTTCGCCTACTAGCTGAAAATTAACTTGTCGTCTTGTTGGTTTATCAAGAAAAGTGCATACTGATACAGATGATGCTCCTTTTACCTCCATGTGAGCAATGAGACATGATAAAGTATTTCCAGTATCTACAATATCCTCAACCTAACAGGAGATTTATTATAAAAGTCAAGTAGATGCTTGACATGTTTTTACAATAATTACAGGAGAAATGTCAACTAAGAGCCATGTCAAATACAAACGAAAATCAATCTATTAAATACTGATGACGAAACAAAAGAAGAAAATTAAACCCATCAAAACCATGGAACAGAGAACTGCTCTTCAAAGAGATTTTACTTAACAGTGATATGCAGATTAACTCATGGCATTTCCATTTCCAGTTCACATTATGCAAGATCCATATACTCAACTAACATTTCACAGATCTGACATGATTAAGATTTAAGAGACAGATAGTAAAAAGCACAACATAGAAAAATACAATGAGTCATTTTTGAAGAGATTGAATGACGCATCGCATCAACAATGTCACAATATTCCAAATGATCAATCCTCCCACAGAAAAAGAGAATCTATAATCTACCTTCTTAATTTTTATTTCATTTTTTTGGGATATGTTAATAGCTCAAAAGATGAACAAAGGGGTAGGCTAGAATTCCACCCACAGTCAACAAAAAGACAAATAGATCTCCGATCGAAAAGAATTAGAAAGAAAATAAAAACCTATAGTTCAGAACTCCAAAATGGAAAACAGGGAACAAGCTCGAGTTCTCTTCTTCAAATAAATATCTTGATCTTTTTAATCTTTAGTTGAGGATGACAGTTTATCTTTTAAGACTCACGAAGTTATCTTCAACTGAAGAAAAAACAATGAGGAACAAGTACTATTATCAACTGAAATTCATTAATTATATTATAATCATAGAGAAAAAGGTATGCAAGTCAGCAAGCTTCATATAGTTGTTAACAAAGCAATATTTATCAGGACCATGAACTTAATCTCGCTTAATTTTTGGTCACATTAACACTGTCGGATTTATTTCCTGGATATGGAATTGCTCCTTTCAAATATATGCCAAAATTTGAACAAATTCAAAATCCAATTTCATAAACTATCTGATATTGTTTCTCCCCAGTCTTTTAATTATTTCTTCCTTATGTTCCCACCCTAAAAGTAAGAATCTGACATGCCAAATTTTCCAAAAAGGAACACGCATATTATAACAGAATCTACCTCTACCACAAACATACTTCAGAGATTCAGTATAAAGGCATGAAAAGTGAAAATCCTAAAAATAGAGAGTCCAATACAACGTAAACTGGAGCCATTGGGCACAAAACCGAACAGCACGTTAAGAGACAAAGAGATACGAATCATATAGCAACAAAATATTTAATATTTTCATCGAAATAGGATACAGGAACAAGGAAAAAGGAAAAAAAAAAAAAAAAAACAAGCACAATAATCCAATGGCGGAAACATAGAGAGTAAAAGACAAATACCAGAATTACATGCTTGTTCTTAACATCGACCTTCAAGTCCGATGAGATTGTAGGAGCACCATTAGAGTGAGTACCGAAACCATATGATTCGACACGAACGAAGTCAACAGCGATTGGAATATTGATGTGGCGGACCAAGTCGGCGAGGAAGATGAAAGCTCCGGTGGCGACGCCGACGAGGACTGGCGGGGAAGAGGCTCCGTGGAAGGCGATGGAGATTTGGGAGGCAAGGTCAGAGACTCGAGCCGAAATTTGGTCGTGGGTCCAGAGCACTCTCTCAATATGAGAGTGAACTGCCATGGACGAGGGTAGGTTGGGATGACCGGCCAAATGACAATGAATTTGATATGCTCTCATCTCACCATATTCCACCCTCTAAACTTTAATTTAGATACCCAACCAAATTTTACGTTCTTCTTATTTGTAAACATTTTTAAATCAGCCTAACTTATCCCATTTTCTATTTTTCATTTAAGTGTTTTTATTTAATTAAAAAAACATTTTGATGCAATTTTAGGAACAAAAACTATCTTCCAGTTTTGACCCTAAGCTTTTAATCGTTTTCAAAATTATAAGAATGTATTTCTTTTAACGGTTAGTGTTGAACAGGAAATTTTGACCAATTAAATCACTCCACGTCATCACAGAAAAATTGAGATAATTATAATTTGATTGGATTTGGGTAGTCAAGTTTTCTCATACCCAACCTAGTACAAGGCCCTAAAAAAAATTGGGTCAAAGAAATAATGGACCCGAGCTTGCACAAATAAGTGGGCCGAGTTCGAGCCCACCAAGCAAATGGATCCAAGCCCAAACCGATCGAGCAAATGGGTCCGAGCCCAAGCCTGTCAAGAAAACAGGTCCAAGCTCAAGCCCAACAAGCAGATGGGTCCAAGCTCAAACCCAACAAGCAGATGGGCCCAGGCCTAAGCCCGCCCAACAAGCAAATGGGCCCAAGCCCACCTAAAGCCCATCGAGATTCTCTATAAATAGAGACCTTCTCATTCATTTTGGGAGGACCTTTGATTGAAGAGAAGAATCGAAGCTCTGAAGAATTGGAGACAAAAACTTCTGAAGACTCTCAAGACGTGCAAGTTATCATCAACCTCAAAATCAACCTTCTGAAAGATCGAAGACTTGGAAGATCAAACTTTCCTTGAATTCCAGAAGATTGAAGCTTGAATTGACTTGTAGTTACAACTTCTTGAAGATCGAAGACCACGAAGTTCTAAATTTTATTTTTTATTCGAGAGAAAGAATCAAAGGAGTAAATATTAGAAATTGTATCCACAATACATAAATCAATACAAAGTTCGATTCCGCAAATTAAATTTCTCCTAAAATCTCGTGTGAACAATTTGGCACGCCCAGTGGGACCATCTCTACCTTTCATCTCTTTCTCTTTTTGAAGAACATCCAAATCATGACATCTCAAGGCAACACTTCCAAAGCTCTCAGTGACATCGACAAACGACCAAACACTCGTAGCCGTTCAAGGGAGATTCAGTCATCTGAAGATATGCCACATTTTGAAGTTGCAAAGAATATTTGGGAGCAAATCTCCAAGCCACCAAAAGGTGGAATTGTAATCAAAGAAAATCATGCGATTGACGAACACTACGTGGATACAAGTGAGGAAATGCCTCACCCAAATATAATGTCAGTTATGGTAACTAACGTGGATACAAGTGAAAATAGAATGGCAGAGCTTGAAAAGAAGGTGAACATGCTCATGAAGGTGGTGGAAGAAAGGGATTATGAGATTGCATTTCTAAAGAATCACATTGAAAGTCGTGATGGTGCTGAATCAAGTCATAAACATACTGTCAAGAATACTGACAAAGGGAAGGCAGTTATGCAAGAAAGTCAACCACAA
The DNA here is from genome assembly GCF_025177605.1 of Cucumis melo. Taxonomy (NCBI): domain Eukaryota; kingdom Viridiplantae; phylum Streptophyta; class Magnoliopsida; order Cucurbitales; family Cucurbitaceae; genus Cucumis; species Cucumis melo. The sequence goes on from NC_066859.1 coordinate 21,379,818, forward strand.
AATTCGACCTCAATTGCATCGTTGTCTGTTCAACAATTACAGGAGATGATTGCAAGCTCCATCAAAACGCAATATGGTGGACCTGCTCAAACTTTCTCCATGTACTCCAAACCATATACGAAGAGGATCGACAATCTCAGAATGCCGAATGGATACCAACCTCCCAAGTTCCAACAGTTTGATGGAAAAGGCAATCCAAAATAACATGTTGCTCACTTCATCGAAACATGTGAAACTGCTGGTACGCGAGGAGATTTATTGGTCAAACAGTTTGTTCGAACTCTCAAAGGAAATGCCTTCGACTAGTACATCGATCTGGAGCCTGAATCCATTGATAATTGGGAGCAACTTGAGAGGAACTTTCTCAACCGTTTCTATAGCACCCGACGTATCGTCAGCATGATGGAGTTGACAAAAACAAGACAACAAAAGGGAGAACTAGTCATCGACTACATCAACCGATGGAGAGCTCTGAGTCTTGATTGTAAGGATCGACTCACCGAACTGTCTGCAGTGGAGATGTGCACCCAAGGCATGCATTGGGGACTTCTTTATATTTTACAGGGAATAAAACCTCGCACGTTCGAAGAGTTGGCGACTCGTGCCCATGATATGGAATTGAGTATCGCCAATAGAGGAGCAAAAGATTTCTTGATTCCAAATTCGAGGAGTGACAAGAATGAACTTGATGACACTAAAAAGATTGCAAATAGTGTCATAAAAGAGTCAATGGTTGTTCATGCAACTCCTTTGAAATCTTTCTCTAAAAGAAAAGAAACAAAAATTGAAAGAAAGCATGATGGCGATGAAAAGCGACAGTCAACTCTTAAAGAAAGACAGGAAAAAGTTTATCCATTTCCTGACTCTGATGTTGCAGACATGTTAGAGCAGTTGCTAGAGAACCAACTTATTCAGCTGCCAGAATACAAACGACCAGAACAAGCAGGAAAAGTAGATGATCCTAACTACTGCAAGTATCATCGGGTCATTAGTCACCCTGTTGAAAAGTGTTTCGTGTTGAAAGAGCTAATTCTAAAGTTGGCTCGTGAAAAGAAGATCGAGCTAGATATTGATGAAGTAGCTCAGACGAATCATGTTGCGATCGAGATGACTTCAAATGTTCCGCCATTAACACAACTTGATGATCAAAGAAAAAGCTTGATTTAATTTGGGACTTCTGCACCTATACTTGTTCTATTCCAACAAAGGATCGTGATGATAAACTCCCAAAATAAAGAAGCGCATGGTAAAGATGATGGCGAAGGATGGATAACAGTCACTCGTCAAAAAGGGAGACAACCAAATTCCATTCAAAAGGAGTCGCGATTCCATCAAAAGTATGCAAAAGGAAGCATCTCCTATAAAAAGAAAGGAAGAAGGAACAAGAAGATGTGGAATCCTAAGCCCATAAAAGGAAAAGATGAGGACTTCCTCCAACTTCGACGATCGATAACTTTGACAGAATTCCTCCCAAGAAGTTTCCTTGAGGATCATCCAGAAGAAATACTTGAAGTCACTGCATGTCATGCTGCCAGCATAGTAGAAGTCGACAACAATTATGGATCTTCTAAAGAAGTCAACAATTCAAATGAAATTAATCAAAGGACCTCTGTCTTTGATCGTATCAAGCCTTCAACTACTTGATCTTCAGTCTTTCAAAGATTGAGTATGGCCACGAAAGAAGAGGAAAACCAATGTCCAACGTTTATTTACACTCGAACTTCAACTTTCAAAAGGCTGAGTATCTCCACATCGAAGAAAGATCGACCTTCAACATCTGCTTTTGATCGTCTAAAGATGACAAATGATCAACAACAAAGAGAGATGAAATCTTCGAAGGCAAAACCATTTCGTGAAGAAAATGATGACGATAAGATTCACAGTTGTGTCCCATCACGCATGAAGAGGAAGTTGTTTGTTGACATAAATACAAAAGGTTCCTTGACTGTGAAACCAAGCTTTATTATCTTCACCAATCCTACAAACGAAGGAGATGAACAAATTCTTGTTGAAAATAAAAGCTGTTAAATATGCAAAGCTCCTTATTGCAAGAGCCTAAATTGCATGGTGCTCCTAGCCCACAAGAGATTAAAAGGTGAATGGCAAAAAAAAAAAAAAAAAGTTGAACTACGTTATGACTTGATCCCTATGTTATAAAAAGGGTACGTAGGTAGCTTAAAGTTCACTTTAAGTTCAGTCGTACGTAAAAAAAAATATTATTCTTCATTGTGATGATGTAAGCGCATAGTAAATGATGCGTAAACAGTATAAAATGAAATTCAGGAGCAGTCCACCAGAATAAGAACATTCTCATCACCATTCAACAAATTCTTATATTTACAAGAATACAACCAAAGAAAAAAAAAGAATGGGGGCAAAGGGGGCAAAGTTAAAGCCTTCACTTGAAGTTCTTAAATTCTTCGCGTGCAGCGTTCAGGCTCTTTTGAACCGTAGCTAGCACCTCGGTGGCCTCTTTTGTGACAATAGAGATGTTTAATTGTCTACCTTCGTAAGGTGCGTTCGCCTCTTCTTCAAAATGTTGACCAACGAACTCTACTCCTCTTTGATATGTTGAAGACAAGGATCTTTCCATGTGTTGTGCCCAAGAGGATCTTCATCTTCATCTTCTCACATGTATTGCAGCTGAGAGATTTATCACCTTTATCTTCTCACATGTATTGCAGCCGAGAGGATCTTCATCTTCATCTTCTCCCATGTGTTGTAGCCAAAAAGATTTTTATCTCAAGTATATTGTAGCCGAGAAAGTCGTCGTCTCATATATATTGCAGCCGAGGATGTCGTCGTCTCAAATATGTTGTCGCCGAGGAGGTCGTCCCCTCAAATATGTTGCAACTGAGAAGATTGTCGTTCTTAAATATGTTGCAGCTGAGAAGATCGTCGTCTCAAATATGTTACAACCAAGAAGATCGTCGTCTCAAATATGTTGCAGCTGAGAAGATTATCGTTCTTAAATATGTTGTAGCAGAGAAGATCATTGTCTCAAATATATTACAACCGAGAAGATCGTCGTCTCAAATACGTTGCAGCCAAAAAGATCGTCGTCTCATATATGTTGTAGCCGAGGATGTCGTCGTCTCAAATATATTATCGTTGAGAAGGTCGTCCCCTAAAATATGTCGCAGCTCAGAAGATTTCCGTTCTTAAATATGTTGAAGCAGAGAAGATCATCGTCTCAAATATGTTACAACCGAGAAGATCGTCGTCTCAAATATGTTGCAGCCAAAAAGATTTTTGTCTTAAGTATATTGTAGCCGAGAAAGTCGTCGTCTCATATATATTGCAACCAAGGATGTCGTCGTCTGAAATATGTTGCTGTCGAGAAGGTCGTCCCTTCAAATATGTTGCAGCTGAAAAGATTGTCGTTCTTAAATATGTTGCAGCAGAGAAGATCATCGCCTCAAATATGTTACAACCGAGAAGATCGTCGTCTCAAATATGTTGCAGCTAAAAAGATTTTTGTCTCAAGTATATTGTAGCCAAGAAAGTCGTCGTCTCATATATGTTGCAGCCGAGGATGTCGTCGTCTCTAATATGTCGCCGCCGAGAAGGTCTTCCCCTCAAATATGTTGCAGCTAAGAAGATCGTCGTTCTTAAATATGTTGCAGCAAAAAAGATCATCGTCTCAAATATGTTGTAGCTAAGAATGTCATCGTCTCATATATGTTGTAACCGAAAATGTCATCGTCTGAAATATGTTGCAGTCGAGAAGGTTGTCGTCTCAAATATGTTGTAATCGAGGATGTCGTCATCTCAAATATGTTACAACCAAGAAGATCGTCGTCTCAAATATGTGTAGCAGCCGAAAATGTCATCGTTTCAAATATGTTGCAGCAAAAAAGATCGTTGTCTCAAATATGTTACAGCTAAGAAAATCATCGTCTCTAATGTGCTACAACCGAGAGGATCATCATCTTCATCTTCTCACATGTGTTGTAATCGAGGAGATCATCATCTTCATCTTCTCACATGTGTTGCAGCCGAGAGGATCTTCATTTTTATTTTCTCACACATGTTGCACCTTAGAAGATCTTCATCTTCATCTTCATTTTCAATGTAGCGTGGCCAAGGCATTCCTCATCTTCATCTTCAATGTGGCGCGGCGCAGACAATCATCTTCATCTTTAATGCGGTATAGTAGAAACGATCATCATCTTCATGGACCATCATCTCTATCTTCAATACGGGCACAACAGAAATGATAACCATCTTCATCTTAAATGTGGTCATCATCCTTATCTTCAACGTGACACAGTAGAAATGATCATCATCTTCATCTTTAATACGACGAAACAAAGGCGGTTATCATCTTCGTCTTCAATGCGGCGTAGTCTAGGCGATCATCATCTTCAATGTGGCACAAACGATCATTCTCTTCAATGCGGCACACACGATGATCATCTTTAATGCGGCATAGTCGATCTTCATCTTCAATGCGACACAGTCGAGTCCATCTCCTCTTGGTTGATTTCTATCAGAACTATAAGGTGTCAAACTCCAGACAATCATCATTCTGTGAAGTAAACCATCGTTCTGCAAATGAAGTTCGCCAGAAGCAAGTTAGCGCTGATGATATCATCTTGAAGCAAAGAATATATAAAAGCAAAGTAGACGGAGAATGGCGTCGAGGAAGCAGTAGGGCGTCATGATAGAGTTGCATCGTCTATCATGAACAAACCTCAGGCGTCAATGAATAAGTAAGGCATCATGATAGAGTTGCATCGTCTATCATGAACAAACTCTAGGTGTCGATGAAGAAACAGGGTGCCATTAAAGAAGCAGGACATCAAGGAAACTTCATATATACTTGCATGAGACTACAAAAAAAAAAAGGTCAACTTTGGTATAGCTTCAAGTTGGTGCGAATCTAAAAAAAAAAGAGAGAGAGAAAAAAACAAGAAAATAAAAAAAAGTTTTAAAAAGAAAGTAACTAAAAAAAACTTGAAAAAAATATGTTAGAACAAAACAGTTTAAAAAAAAAAAGAAAAGAAAACTTTTTCTAAAAAAACAGAAACAAAAAAAAAACAAAAAAAAGTTAAAAAAAAGGACAGGAAGAAAAAAAAATGAAAATGAAATAAAAGTAAACAAAGAAAAACAAAACTAAACTAAAAGGAGTAAAAATGTAAAAAAAAAAAACATATATGTATATGGAAAAAAAAAGATGAAAACGTGAAAAAAAAAAGAGGGGAAAAAGTAATTGAAAAAAAAGAAGTAAAAAAAAAAACAAAAAATGAAAAAGAAAATATATATATATATATATATATATATATATATATATAGAAAAGAAAAGAAAAGAAATAGAAGAAAAAAAAAAGAAATAAGAAAAGAAAAAAAAAGAAAAAGAAAAAGAAAAGAAAAGAAATCTCTCCAAAATTAAAAAAAAGGGGGGGGGGGGGGGTTTTCTCTTCTCTGTCTCCTTTCTCTTCTCCATCTGTGCTCTTCCTTACCAATTGAATGAAAAAAAAAATCTGTTTTTTTTCATCTATCACCTCTTCTTCCAAATCATGAAAAAAAAAGAAGCACATCGGATTTTTTTTCCTCTCCCAAATAAAGAAAAAGAATTGGAGGATCAAACACATATGCAATGAAAAAGAAAGTTAGAGAAGATGAATTTGTGTGAATTTTGTTTGCAAGCTTCTTCCCTATTTATAAAGGATGGAAGGTAGCAAATCAAATCTTTTCTCAACAAACTAAATAAAAATCTTCTTAACAAATAGTTAGATTAGGTGAGATTATAGGAGAGAATTCCTAACCTCCTCTATTCTTTTTCTTTATTAAAAAAAAAAACTCCTCTATTGTTTTTTTTTTAAAATTAATTAAGAAAAAAAAATAATGACATTCTGTTTTTTTAAAAGCGTTAAAAAAATTTCAAGTCTTATCCCTCCCATATCCTCTTCATAATTAAACCTTAAAAAAAAAAAACCTCAAATCTTGGAAAAAAAAAATCCCCCGATTTTCTTTTCTCATCTATTAAAAAAAATGTTTAAACTTTATCCCAAATCATAAATGAATTTGAAATGAAGTAAAAAAAAAAATGGCAAACTTTTCAAATTTTATCCCAATTCGCTAAAAATTCAAATTAAGAGAATATGCAAAAAAAAAAAAAACTTTAACTTAAATTCATATTTTGATGAATTGGCAATATTCCAATTTTATAAATGTTAGGTCTCAATTCTTCCATTAAATTCATTGGTAAAAAAGAAAAAGTTCAATTTCATTCAAGTTTTGGCTATATTCCAAAATAAATAAATAAATTGTGAATTAAAATCAAAATTCACTACAAATTTGATATTGGGCTGTATCAAAACTTCATTTTTAATCAAACTTATGTCCAAACGCATAGTTTGATTAATTCGACATATTAACTGGAGCAAAAGTCAAGAAATCACTTGTATTTTTTGTTTCAGCTTATCATTTTCGAGATTCATCCACCCATACACGTGTACAAATCTCGAAAAGGGGGCATTTGTTGAACAGGAAATTTTGACCAATTAAATCACGCCACGTCATCACAGCAAAATTGAGATAATTATAATTTGATTGGATTTGGGTAGTCAAGTTTTCTCATACCCAACCTAGTTCAAGGCCCTAAAAAAAATTGGGCCAAAGAAATAATGGACCCGAGCTTGCGCAAATAAGTGGGCCGAGTTCGAGCCCACCAAGCAAATGGATCCAAGCCCAAACCGATCGAGCAAATGGGTCCGAGCCCAAGCCTGTCAAGAAAACAGATCCAAGCTCAAACTCAACAAGCAGATGGGTCCAAGCCCAAACCCAATAAGCAGATGGGCCCAGGCCTAAGCCCGCCCAACAAGCAAATGGACCCAAGCCCACCTAAAGCCCATCGAGATTCTCTATAAATAGAGACCTTCTCATTCATCTTGGGAGGACCTTTGATTGAAGAGAAGAATCGAAGCTCTGAAGAATTGAAGACAAAAACTTCTGAAGACTCTCAAGACGTGCAAGTTATCATCAACCTCAAAATCAACCTTCTGAAAGATCGAAGACTTGGAAGATCAAACTTTCCTTGAATTCCAGAAGATTGAAGCTTGAATTGACTTGTAGTTACAACTTCTTGAAGATCGAAGACCACGAAGTTTTAAATTTTACTTTTTGTATCCGAGGGAAAGAATCAAAGGAGTAAATATTAGAGATTGTATCCGCAATACATAAATCAATACAAAGTTCGATTCCACGAATTAAATTTCTCCTAAAATCTCGTGTGAACAGTTAGATTTGTTTTAAACAATAAGTGTAAAAATAGAACCTCTCTAACTTTCAAGTTATGCAATTATGCACATTTTAACTTTGTCTTTTAAATTATTACATCATCGTGAATGAGTCTAACTTAATTGATATGACATTTGTATTGTAAACTTGAGATTAAAATTTTTATTTTAAAAAAAGAAAAACAATTTTTTAAAAGACAAAGACTTTAAACCTATTTATCATAAAATTGAGAGTCGGATACATACATTTTAAAAATTCATAAACAAAAAAAATCACATCGATATAAATCATATAAACAAATAATATATTTTTCAAAAATTTATAAAGAGGAATATTAAGTCCCATGATCACACAACAAAATTAACTTGATCATAGGCAAATTAAACTTGCTTATTAAAATTATTATAAATAATAAAAATGCAAAAAAGTATTTACAAATATCAAAAAATTTTGATTTTATTAATAATGAGGCATCTATTAATTGATGGAGTAACTTTGTCAATACTAAATTTTGGCTTCGAGTTATCTCCAACTCCCCATGTTATAATTTAATATATTAAATATATTTCGTAAATATTTTCATCATCATTTCTTAAGTTATAATAATGATAACAATATTTATTATTATTATTATATATAGGGAGAGAGAGAAATATCATAACCGTCAGCTTTGCCAAGGATTTGAAATTGGGCTTAGAAAAAGAATTGACAAAAATTAGAGGCTTGTGTTCTTGAAGTTGAAGACTTGGAAGGAAGCTTCAATTTTCAAAAATGTTCTTGAATTCTCTCTAGACCTTCTGAAGTAAAAAATTTCCAAGCCTTGCAAATGAAGATAACTCCTCTATTTATAGATTTACGTAGTGGACTTTAATGGACTTGGGTTGGTCTGGTCCATGGATTTGAGTCATATTTAATTTTGGGCTAAATTAAACTTATTTTTGGGCTGAATTGAATTTTAGTCCAAGTAAATAATATTTAATTGAACCAAAATAATTAATTTCATCTAATTGCAATAATAAACGCACGTGACATTGTTAGAATTGTCTAATTTGTCCTTAAATTTAATTTGCACACGTACCAATTTTTAGTTAATCCCAAATACAATTATTTTAGTAAATGATGTGACAATTTGTGATTGGTTCCAAAATTTCTTATTCAACAAATGTCCCCGACATTTATGCATGTGTATGAGTGGGTGAATCTCGAAAAGATAAATTTGAAATCCAACTATGAGTTTTTTTTTTTTTTTTTTTTTGCTCAATTTGACATATCCAATTAATTAAACTATGAATTTAGTACATGGGTTTGATTTAAATTTGAAATAAGGGTTGGGATATAACCAATCCTTAATTTGAGAAAAGATTAAGGTTTTATCCAGAATTTACTTTAATTTGAGGATAAAAATTTGAGTTTGATGATGATTTGATTTTTCTTTTTTAGATAAAATTTTAGAACCATATTTTAGTTTGAGATAAGAATGGGGTTTCTATCGTACCCTAATTTGTTTGAGTATGGATAAGAATTTGGAAGGATCAATTTTAATATTGGGATAAAATGACCAAATTTAATTTTAAGATAAATACGAAATCTCAATCTTGGGATAAAGTTTGATTTATGGCTCCAATTTAAATAAAACAAATTGAGGTAAAATCTAAATTTTAATTTGGGGATAAAATCTAAACTTTGAAATATTCAAATATGTTTAATTATATAAAAAAGTGAAACTCGAGATTTTATTCAAAAAACAACATAAGATAATTGAATTTTAATTTTATTTTAAAAATTAAAATATTAAAATATATTTGAACATTTCAAAAGTGGAATCCGAGATTTTATTCCGAAAATAACATAAGATAATTGAATTTTAATTTTATTTTTTAAAAATTAAAATATTAAAATATCTTTGAATATTTCAAGAGTGGAATCCGAGATTTTATTCCAAAATAAAATATCATAAGATAATTAGATTTTAAAAAATTAAAACATTTCCAAATCCTATTAAAAATTGGATTTGTTAGCCTTCTAAATAGACTCATACCTCGATTATTCTTTAAAAACTTCTCTTCTCTCTTTTTATTTTTCTTTTTCTTCTTCTTTTAATAATAATTTTTTTTCAACTTTCTATTTTTTTTAGGAACTAGAGCTATCGTGCCTCTCTTTACTTCTAGACGCGTCTTCAAAAGGTAAGGATTTCTTTTATTCTATTTTTTTTTTGAAATCATTTGTAGAAGTAACTCTGTCGTCAGCGATCCAACTTCTATTGGGGGACGATCGGGCTTTTGCCATTAGATCCACCGCCCTGGTAGGAGCAATCGGACACCTTCGTCCTTTAGAGGGGTGGTATTGCCGTCAGCGATCCGACTTCTATCGGGAGACGATCGGGCTTTTGCCGTCAGATCCACCGCTCTGGTAGGAGCGATCGGACACCTTCATCCTTTGGAGAGGTGGTATTGCCTTCAGCGATCCAACTTCTATCGAGGGACGATCGAGCTTTTGCTGTCAGATCCACCGCCCTAGTAGGAGCGATCGGACACCTTCGTCGTTCGAAGAGGTGATACTGCCGTCAGTGATCCAACTTCTATCTGGGGACGATCGGGCTTTTTCTGTCAGATCCACCATCCTGGTAGGAGCGATCGGGCACCTTCGTCGTTTGGAGAAGTAGTACTGCCGTCAGCGATCCAACTTCTATCGGGGGACGATCGGGCTTTTATCGTCAGATCCACTGCCCTGGTAGGAGTGATCGGACACCTTCGTCGTTTAGAGAGGTGATACTGCATTAGTGATCCAACTTCTATCGGTGGACGATCGGGCTTTTACCGTCAGATCCATCGTCTTGGTAGGAGCGATCAGACATGTTCATCGTTTGGAAAGATGGAGGCAAAATTGTACCATCGACGTCTTCTTGGAGAAGCAAAGGTGGAGCTGCACCATCGTCGTCCTCTCAAGGCTACAACATATTAGAAATGAGGTAGAGTTTTATTTTATTTTATTTGTTTTTTTGTGCCGACATTTCTTTTAGAGGAGGCAGAGCCGCCTCTACATCAATAAAGCCTAAGGTCTTCAAACTTGCTTGAAAGGCAACGATGAAGTTTTTTTATTTTATTTTATTATTTTTTTTTCTTGAAGAAAACAATACTTTTAAATTTAAATATGAGAAAGCATCAATGAATCCTTTGAGCTTGAATATGAGGATACATCGATGAAACCTTCGATCTTGTACATGGAAAAATAACAGTGCAATCCTCAAAGTCGGTGGAGCATTGGTGAAGTCTTCAGCGTTTCATTTGAATGATCCTTTATGAAATTTTTGAACTCGAATTTGAAGAAACATCAACAAAGCCTCAAATTTTGATTTTGAGGAACTTCTAATCTTTTGTGAACTTAAGTTTTAACAAACATTAACAAAGCCCCCGAATTTGATTTTGAGGAACTTCTAAATTTGGCGATGGAGTGTTGAACTTCAAAAGAATGATGTCACCTTATAAGTTTCAACATCTTGCTCCTAGTGCCACACCTTTTAAATTTTGTTATATTGCCCCCAGTAAGGCATCTTCAACTTTAAGTTGATATTCTTTGATGAGAATGAAAACCATCAATTGCTAATGCCATGCTTTATGTGATCATGACACTACTCTTGCTTTCCATTCTTCTCAACTGAGTTCTTCTTTTTTTTTTTTTTACTAGACTGAACTTAAAGTTTCTCTTAAGTTGCCTACATACCCTTTATAATATAGGAATCAAGTCATAATGTAGTTCAATTTTTTTTTCTGCCATTCATCTTTTAAGCTCTTATGGGTTAGGAGTACCATGCAGTTTAGGCTCTTACGATAAGGAGCTTTGCATATTTAGCAACTTTTATTTTCATCAAGAATTTTCTCATCTCCTTCGTTTATGGGATTGGTGAAGATGATAAATCTTGGTTTCACGATCAAGGAACCTTCTGTATTTATGTCCACAGACAATTTTCTCTTCATGCGTGATGGAACACGACTATGAATCTTATCGTCATCATTTTCTTCATGAAATAGTTTTGCCTTTAAAGATTTCATCTCTTTTTGTTGTTGATCGTTTGTCTTCTTTAGACGATCAAAAGCAGATGTTGAAGGTCGATCTTTCTTCGATGTGGAGATACTTAGCCTTTTGAAAGTTGAAGTTCGAGTGTAAGTAGACGTTGGACATTGGTTTTCTTCTTCTTTCGTGGTCATACTCAATCTTTGAAAGACTGAAGATCGAGTAGTTAAAGGCTTGATACGATCAAAGACAGAAGTCCTTTGCTTAATTTCATTTGAATTGTCTACTTCATAAGAATCATAATTGTTGTCAACTTCTACTATGCTGGTAGTATGACATGCAGTGACTTCTAGTATTTCTTCTGGATGATCCTCAAGGAAACTTCTTGGGAGGAATTCTGCCAAAGTTATCGACCGTCGAGGTTGAAGGAAGTCCTCGTCTTTTTCTTTGATGGGCTTAGGCTTCCACATCTTCTTGTTCCTTCTTCCCTTCTTTTTATGGGAGATGTTTCCTTTTGAATACTTTGGATGGAAGTGCGACTTCGTTTGAACGGAACTTGTTTGTCTCTCTTTTTTATGAGCCACGACTATCCATTCTTCGCCCCCATCCTCAATTGGCTCTTCTTTGTTTTGAGAGTTCGACGTCATGATCTTTTGTTGGAATCGAACAAGTATAGGTTCGAAAGTCCCAAATTGAATCAAACTTTACCTTTGATCATAAAGCAGTATTGATGGCGAAACACTTGAAGTCATATTGACTGCCACATGATTTGTTTGAGCTACTTCATCAATATCCAGCTTAATCTTATTTCCTCGAGCTAACTATAGAATTAACTCCTTCAACACGAAGCACTTTTCAACAGGGTGACTAATGATCCGATGATACTTGCAGTAGTTAGGATCATCTACTTTTCCTGCTTGCTCCGATCGTTTACATTCTGGCAACTGAATAAGTTGCTTCTCTATTAATTGCTCCAACATGTCTGCAACATCATAGTCAGGAAAAGGATAAACTTTTTTCTGTCTTTCTTTAAGAATTGGGCGTTGCTTTTAATCGCCATCATGATTTCTTTCATGTTTTGTTTCTTTTCTTTTAGAGAAAGATTTCAATGGAGTCTCTTAGACAACCATATACTCGTTTAGAACACTATTTGTAATCTTTTTAGTTTCATTGATTTTATTCTTGTCACTCCTCGTTCTTTGAACCAAGAAATCTTTTGCTCCTCTGTTGGCTATACTCAACTCATATCAGGGGCGCGAGTTGCCAATTCTTCAAACGTGCGAGGTTTTATTCCCTGTAAAATATAGAGAAGTTCCCAGTGCATACCTTGGGTGCACATCTCTACTGCAGACAGTTCTGTGAGTTTGTCTTTGCAATCCAGACTTAGAGCTCTCCATCGGTTTATGTAGTCGATGATTGACTCTCCCTTCCGCTGTTTGGTATTTATTAACTTCATCATGCTAACGACACGTTTAGTGCTATAAAAGCGGTTGAGAAACTCTATTTTCAACTGCTCCCAACTATCAATTACTTCTGGCTCTAGATCAATATACCACTCAAAAGCATTTCCTTTTAAGCTTCGAACAAATTGCCTGACTAGTTGGTCTCTTGATCCTGCATTTTCGCATGTTTCAACAAAGTGGGTGATATGCTGCTTTGGATTGCCTTTTCCATCGAATTGCTGGAATTTTGGAGGTTGGTACCAAAGTGGCATTCTCAAGTTGTTGATTCTCTTGGTGTACGACTTAGAATACATGAAAGAAGTTTGCAGCGATCCTCCATACTGAGCTCTAATGGAATTTGCGATCATATCCTGTAGCTGCTGAATTGAGAGAGAAGCAACAGAACTGATTGTTGTTGTGGTTGGTTTTTCTGCACCACATTCTTCCTTTTATCAGTAGCTTTGACAATAGGAGTTTGACTTGACTCAGTAGTTTCACGAGTCTTCATTTGATCTTTTAAGGCGGCTATTTCATGATCTCGCTCCTCAACAACTTTCATTAGGAAATTTATTTTTCTTTCCATCTTTGCCATGGTTGCCTCAACTATCACATCTACCATCATGACAGACACTGCTTCAAGGTGTGATTCTTTGTCTGATAAATTAGAAGCAGGCATAGAGTCGTTGAGCAAAGGATTATATCTGATGATGATCCCGCCTTTAGGAGATTCTATCAGTTGTTCCAAACTTTTCTTCTTGAGGACAGAACCTTGTTCTTGTTCTTGCATGCTTTCCTTTAAGTGACTTTGAGTGACAAGTCCAGTGTAAGAGTCACTTGCAGTAGAAGATTTGGATGCAGCCTTATTTGTTGTCATTGATTTTCTTGCAGAGTTGGATGATGAGAGAGAGATGAAAGGTAGAGATGTCCCACCGGGCGTGCCAATTTGTTCACAAAAGATTTTTGGAGAAATTTGATTCGTGGAGTTGAACTTGTGTTGATGTTGTATTTATGTTGATTCGATGTGATGTGGTTTGATCTCTAGAATTTGATCCTCTGATTCTCTCTCACCTGGATGCTTTCGCTTGAAATTTAATCGTTAGAATTGCTCAATTTGTCTTTAAATTTAATTTGGGACACATACCAATTTTTAGTTAATCTCAAATACAATTATTTTAGTAAATGATGGGGCAATTTGTGATTGGTTCCAAAATTTCTTATTCAACACAATGTCTTGAATGTCCCTACCAAATATGATTCATAAATTCAGTTGTTTACTAATCTCCAAATACTCTATAATTAAATATTACTTTGCATCCACCATAGAATATTCTACTCTCCCCCAAACCATAAAAAAACCATCAAATCTTCATTCTTCATTCCTCTGTTCGTCCATTCGAACCTTCGTCACATCTCCTTTGCTTCGTCCGTTCGCCCTTGTCACTTCACTTCAAGTTCGCTTCACTTCGTTCGTTTCCTTTCGCTTCCCTTCACTTTGAGTTGGGAGAATCAACATTCATTTGTTCGCTTCCATTCGAAACATCTTCAAAGGGATTTTTGTCGCTTTCTGCCATTCGTTCAAAGGGGATGTAACATTTTCTGACGTTTATACACAGACACGACAATCATATCTTCAACGTTTTCTGTCGTTCATCCTTTCCTTTAAAGGGAACAAACTCCTCAAATTTTGATGAGTTCTTCAAATTTCCTTTAAAGAAAATACGGTGAGTTCCTTTCGTCCCTTCTACGAGTGGAAATAATTGCAAAATTATTCAAAATGTGAGAAAATAATTAACAAAAGTATTGGGCTAAATATTTTAAATTGGCAATATTTAATTTTCAGCCCAATTGTAGGATAATTGCATAATCAATTTGAATCATCCTTACCATTATATCTTAAATTATTGTTTCATAAATAATACAAAATAATGATTCAAATTTGAATTAAAACTATATTAGAAATATATCAAATATTATCTTTGCATAATCTTAGGATTCAAACTAACATGTAAAATTTGGATTTAAAAATAATGTTAGAATTTTAAATTAAAACTAACGGTTTCAGGTGGAAAATAATGTTAAAATATCAAATATGTATTACGTATTAGTTAAGTCTATTTTTTTATATATATACTTTGAAGAATAAAAAATACAAAATAGTTTAATTTATCTTTAGAGTTATTTTAGGGATACAAAGTAAAATATGAATTCAAATTAAAATTGTTATTAAAAATTTGTTAATATGCATTATTTAATATATTTTTTATAAACAATATTGAATATAAAAAATCATGAATTACTTTGATTTAAATGCTAATACCTAGTGAGGTTGAAACTAAACCATATCTTTTAACATGTTGGTTGAATATTTTGGAACAATAAAATATTTTTTTATTTTTTATTTAGTTAAGATTTACCAAAAGTGATTGCGTTTAAAAATATGATATTTTGTTGATTAGTTGACCTCGGAAGTATACTCGGCTAAAAGAAATTGGAAAAAATAATCAAAATAAATTTGGAATTTACTAAGATTTTTCTTTTTCTATCGAAGATTTTGTTAGATAAACGTGGGCCGAAAACAAGGAAACCCATGTAACAAAATGGAACTCGATAGAGACATTTATGGCCCAAATCGCGAAAAATGGCGCCAAGGTTTTCAATCGAAACCGAGAACGTTGGCTCCAAAGTGAAAAAAGTTGAGTCAAAAGCATTAGAGAATCGAAGTAGGAAATGGCGACGATCTTCATCGCCGTCCAGTGCTTTCAATGTTCCACCATGCAGGTACCGAACTCTCTCTCACTGTTTCTCAGTCCTTTAACGTCTCTCTATACCTTCTGTAATGGCGAGCGATGGTTTCGATTCAGGTGAAGCAGCAGCGTAAGAGCGGGAACAAGTGGATCTGTGCAGTGTGTAACGAGAAGCAATCGGTGCAGAAGGTGTTTGCTCGAGCTCCTATGGCTAAAGACGTCCGTAAATTCGTACAAAGCTTCAATATGTCTCGGAAATATGCGAATGAACAGGCGAACGTCGACGATCTAATTCATGGAGGAATTGTTGATGACGATAAGCTTGATTGCAGTGGGAGGAGGAAAAGACGTAACGATTGGAGTGAATATCTCGATCCGGAGGAAGATCGGAGCCATAGTGGAAGAGAAAATGAAGGAGAGTTAGGTCATTAAATTTTTAAATACATATTCAGTTAGTTTTAATCTTCGAAGAAAAATCTTTGTTAGATGATGATTTTTTTTCTGTATCAGAGAGTGATTTAAAGATCGTGACGGAGCTTCCAGACATTAAAACCTGGAAATCTGATTCAAGGAGCTGCTCAAGCTGGTCGGAAGGAGAAGGCGATGGATTGTACAGACCACTTTTCTCTAAGAGAAAACATATAGCCAAGAATTTGAGCTCCCAAGGTAAAATTTGATGTTCATGTAACTTCTTGCACTTCTTCAAGAAAGGATTAAAAAACGCCAATAAAATTGCAGATGAGATCCAAAACTGGGAGTCGCCATCAGCAATTCACACATCAAAATTGAGTAAAGGCGACGATGAGCAAACTTTCTCGACGGCCGAATACTTGAGTGCGCCTTTCCAGGACAAGAAGATGAGCAAAAACAGCCATGAAGTTGAGAGTGAGATTCAAAACTGGGAGTTGCCATCAGAAACTGAAGCATCAAAGTGGACTAAAGATGATGAAAATTCAAGAACGAAAAGTTGCATATTAGGTAAGGTAAGAGGAGCTTCATCTAAGTGGAGTGAATACATAACTGAAGAAGAAAATTGTGGAGGCAGAAATGAAGAAAATATGGCGAGAGAACAGGGAATGGATATCTTGAAGATGATAAATGATGAAATTGTTGAAGACGATATCCACCCTGATTTCAAATGACAATGACAGAGCAAAATAATACCATTTGTGATTAGAAAAGAAAAAATTATTTTAGTTTGGTATTATTGTTCATGATTCAAGACTTTGGATATAGCAACTATTGTTTTGGTAGAATTTGTCAGTTTGGAAAGAATGAAACACTTTTTTTTAGTGAAAAAAGAAGTTTAAAGAAATCATTTCAAACTGACAATTTATTAGTTAGATGGTGAAGATCTTAACTACAAACATTTGAATCATGAACAATAGCAATATAAAGAAAGCCTTGAATCATGCATGACTCATGAGCTGAAATAAGAGCAAAAACAAAAACATGAAATCAGTGTTAAATCTCAAAGAAAACTGTAGGTTAGATAACAAATGTGTCATCATGGATCTAACAAAACCAAACAAATTTACTAGAAAACTTAACCCCAAAAAACTCCTCAGTACCAAAATTCTAAAATATCCAAAACTATAATTAAATAAAATAATGCCGCCGCAAATATTTTTTTTTAAAAAAAAACCTAATTTAAATATAAAAGAAACTAAAAAGGGAAAAAGAATATATAAAACCCAACCATAAAAATATGTTCACCATGCAGAATAAAGAATGTTGCAAGGAAAATTGAATGTCAGGGAACCCGTGCTTTCTTTTCCAGTCTTTGTTCATTTGGTCAGGGCCAATGCACCAAGCTGATCAGAAAGCTCGGGTTCCGACGAAGCTTTGCGAAGGACTTCCATTGCCTCAGCCACCTTACTTTTCAAGTCTTCAGGTGACTCGATGAGATGAAGTACCTCTGGTTGGTCCATCTCCAGCAACATTCCAGTAACCTTTGCTGCATGACTTGGCTCGAGACGTTCCACAAGTGGATACAACTGCTCGCCGAGCATCTGTATCAATATAATGCAGAAACCACGAAGTACAGTTAAATGGTATGTTTCATGTAAGAAAAATATGGTTTCATATTTCTCTAATAAATGAAAGAAACAAACATGGTGCCATACCACACGTTGGTTTTCTGGTGTAGCGGAAGCTAATGCAGAAGCAAGTGTTGAGGTAGGCACGGCCCTTGTTCGCTGGATGTCATTGGGAGGGCTAGACACTCCAGAACCATCAAAAGCTAGAGGCATCATCGGACTAACAAGACCTTGGGGCAGGACAGGTGACTCTAATCCATTTCGTGCATTGTTCATGTATCTAAAGCCTTGTCCGAAGCCACGGAGTGGTAACTGGGTTCAAGAAATGATATCACAAGATAAGAACAAAAAAATAGTTTAGAGGCATTTGGATCGGCCTTGAAGGACTTTAGTTATCTTTGGGTAGTCCAAGATGATGAAAAATGTTACCTGCTGCTGCGGTAAAGGTTGTGAATTTCCACCTCGCCTCATCCCTGAGCGTGGCCCAGGCTGTCCTTGCCTTTGAAATTGGTATGGCATGAGGAAGTTTGGGCCCATACCAGGTCGCATCCCACTCATGAGTTGAGGCTGGAAACCATATCCAGCAGGCTGCGGGGGTGCTAGCCCTGGGTTTCCCTGACCATAATACATTTGCTGAGGTGAAACTCGTGCCCCTGGATGAAATCCTGGAATTCCAGAAGGCAAAGATGATATTCCACCAGTTGCTCGGATTTGAGCAAATTGTGCCTGCACGCAGGGACAAATGTACGAAGTTATCGATTTCCTAATAAACCGCAATTTACAAAATTACAATAACATGAAGACATGTGTAACGAATGTTTTTTACTTAACAAAATTTAACAAAATTCGACCGAGGAAAATAGAACTTGAATACTCTGGTCAATCCCCAAGAAGAAATATCACACCTGCAACCGAGCCTTTCTTTCTTCCTTGCGCTGGGCAACAGCCACATAGAGAGGCTTCCTTCCTTTCATCTTTCCATTCATTTCATTTAACTAAAAAATACATAAGAAACAAAAATCTTAATATCAATATTTGGATCTGGATCTTAATGAAAAATTAGAAAAATACAAATAAATTACGGCTTTGGTTGCTTCATCTGGTGAGGAAAAGGCAACAAAACCAGACCCTTTGCTCAGTCCATGTTGGTCAAGCATAACCTGACAAATAAATCAACCAAGCATTGAGATCAACAAAAGCAAAATTAACCTGTAGGCTTTTAATGGTATATATAAGAAGACAAATGGAGATTGCCAAAAGAAAAACGAACCTTGCATGATGTGATTGTTCCATACTCAGAGAATAACGCTTTAAGTTTCTCATCATCAATATGGTCATCAAGATTTTTTATATACAAATTAGCACCTTGTAATTTTTCAAATCTACTCTTTCTTTCCTGTTCAAATTTTGCTTTCAACTCAGCCTCCCTTTCTGCTTTCCTTTGAGCCCTACCTACGTACAAAATCTTGTCATCTCCAAGGACGGTACCGTTCAACTTTTCAACTGCAGCAGCAGCAGAGTCTGTGTTCTGGAAGTTCACAAAACCAAAACATTTGGACTTCCCATTTGAATCAGTCATGACAATTGCACTAGTAATGGTACCATGTGCAGCAAAAAGATTTTTTAGGTCATCATCAGTGGTAGTTTCTGGTAAGTTTTTCACATAAACATTAGTAAACTGTGATCCATTTGCCCGAATCCTTTCTTGGTGTCGAATAAAATGCCCAACATAAACTTGCTTATCATTGAGCAGCATGCCATTCAACTTTTCTATGGAAATTTCCGCTGATTCCTCACTTTCAAATTGCACAAATCCGTAACCTTTTGACTGTCCATTGCTATCTACAGCAACTTTACAAGAAAGGACAGGACCAAAAGCAGCAAATGTATCACGTAACGCCTTGTTATCAATTGACAAGTCCAGATTTTTGATAAAAACATTTGCATAGCCACTTTTCCGAATGCTAGGATCTCGATTAGATATCATAATCCTGATAGGCTTCCCATTAACAGGCGTGAAATTCAAATGCTCCATGGCATTGACAGCTGACAATTTATGAAACGAAGCAAAAGTAGTTTAAATATATAAATTTGTCCCAGAAAACTATTTTTAAAAAAATCCAACTAATGTATAACAAACTACAAAGTTCACAGCAGCATGAATGCATGAAATGTATAACAAAGGATTGAAGAAATATAATCATAAACTAAATAAGCTAACATGCATTTACCGTTTACATAGGACCGCGAATAGAAACAAAATAAAATAGAGAAATTCAATAATAGAAAATCTTTGTTTCGAAATTTTTGATTGATCTTGAATTAGATATAAAACAATTATCAAATTTTGGTGATGGGATGGTCTTTAAAAGCATTTTTAACATGAAATTTCTCATAATATTTTTCGCCAGTATCAAATTGAAATAAAAACTAAGAGTTTGATCAGTATAAAAATATGAATCCACAAAAATCAAAATTCAAGCGTATCATCCAGAAATTACAAAATAAACATAGAAAAGAAGAACAAAAAAAAAAAAAAAAAAAAAAAAACGAACCATCCTGGTGGCTGCTAAAATTAACATAAGCATATCCAAGCGATTGCCTGCGTGTCTGATCCCTGCAAACCCTAATGGATACAACCTGAGCCACTTGGCCGAACAGTTCCAAAAGCTGTCCCTCGTTCACGCTCTGGTCCAGATCGCCTACATACAATGAAGAACTCAAAAACCCGCCTCCAGTGGCCACAGCTCCCGTCGGAGGAGGAATCACCGCCGTTTGAACTGTAGCGGCCGTCGCCGGAGCCGGAACTGTAGCCGCCATGCCGTCTCGTGAGAAGAAAAAAACAAAAAAAATCGAGGGAATACAATTGAATAGTTATGTAAAAGAGTTAGCGATTGCGATCGAACAGGGAGGAAGAACACTAGGGTTTCTAAACTCTAAAAATAGAAAATCGAAGGTTTTTTCTTTGTTTGTTTTTTTTTTTTTGTTTTCTTTTCCTTATTTTTTTCCTTTTCTTCTTCAGTTCCTCCAAGAGGGAAGGGAGAGACGCAAAACGAAATCGAAACTGATTTATTTATATGTGGAGAAAAGCGGGGAGATTCCAAAACGGTGAGTTTTGAGAACGGATGACATGGCATTCCAGGCCGTATCTTTTATCAAATTGTCGCGCGCTTTTGGTTTTTTATTCTTTGTTTGCACGTGTCTTTTTATTCATTTCATATACATTTTATATATTTTTGTGGCCAAGTCAAATCAAAGGTTAATAATATCTTTATTTTTTATTTTTTATTTTATTTTTTTCTCTCTCTCTCTTAAATCAAATTGATTATTTAAACACCTTTCTATCAATAAAAATTCAACATTTGCAAGACGAAGTAGTTTTTAAAAACTAGGTTGATAGTCCAACAATATGAAAGTTTGCAAAAATATAATACTTTCCGAGTCCAAGCCTACTTTAAATTTGTTTCAATAAGTGTACTTATGCTTTACTCAAATCTAATTGCTATGTGATTTTCATTTGATATTGATTTGTAAATGATTGTTATCTAATTACTTTATGATATACTAATTGTTACTATTATTGATTACTGTTTTATTATTGTTCGATTAATATCTAATTGTTATCTGATAATGATCGTTATCTTTTATTATTCTCTACTTTGTTTATTACCGATTGCTATCTTATACTATTTTCTACTTGATGCTTGTTTTATTCTTATTTGATATCGATGGTTCTATTATTACCAATTTCTATTTGCTTGTTTGATTGTGAAATACTAGTAGGCAATGATATATATTTTTCACGTGATAATGATTTGTAAAATTGTCGATGATATTGATTATTGTTTGACAACAACAATTAGATAGCAATCAATAATATAAATTGTCATCTTATTGTTCTCTGATTGCTATCCAAAAATTTAAATTAATACTAGTTCTTAACACGTGTCATGCACGTGACATTTGTGTTTCATTTTCTTTCTCCCAATTGTTCTTTAAAATTAATGTCACGACCCAACTTTCCAGACTAAGTTGAGATCATTACTTACGACTAGACTCACAGTAAAATGCACAAACTCGTAAAAAGATCTGTTTACGAATCATTAAAATCCTTCAATACATAAGAAAAGCAGTTTCGGGCCCTATTTTAAATAACTTTCCAAAAGTTCCAACACATAATCCATGAAGTCATCAAAACAAGACAGGAAAACAATTGTTCTAACCATGACTCCATTTAATAAGTAAAAAAAACAGAAACAGTAAATACGTTCAGCGGAAGCATAAGAAAAAACTAGACATGTCCATATGGCCTTCACGTATCCTTCTTGCCTCTCGCCGATCTGCCTCTCGCGTTACCTTTACCTGAAAAAGTTAAAGAGTAAAGGGTGAGTATAAAAATATACCCAGTAAAAGACCCACTACTGGGCCCGTTAGGGTAATAACGGTTAGCTTCCTATTAAGTGGTTTCGTAGAATGCACACATCAATCAGTCGAGTGATCCCGAAGGATGCACATATCAGTTGAGTGACCCCGAAGGATGCACATATCAGTCTAGTGACCCCGAAGGATGCACATATCAATCTAGTGACCACGAATGATGCACATATCAGTCTAGTGATCCCAAATAATGCACATATCAGTCTAGTGATCCCGAAGGACGCACATATCAGTCCAGTGATCTCGGATGACACATATATCAGTCTAGTGATCCCGGAGGACGCACATATCAGTCTAATGATCCCAAAGGACACCGTGTCTGTAAGGTACACTACCCCATAGATAAAGTTAACCGTTACCCCTCAGTCCATTCTTAACCGTCTACAACAGTCACATCACAACATCGTTCAAGCTAACAATTCAGTTCATAAGCTTAGTCATTCAGACCGTTTAGGTTTAGTCAACAGTCTCATCAGTCGCTATACATAAATCCAATCCACGTAATACCGTCACCTTTTCTAAATCCAGTCAACGAATCAATCATCTCTAGGTAAATACACCTGACAATCATTTCGTCTCAGTCCAAGCGCTAGCACAATTACAAATAAACTATATTATGCATAATGTCCCTATTTTGCTTAACGTTCCCATTCAATCTACAGTACAATCCATCAGTGAGTACACAGTCTATACATGAGGTTTCCGAACCTTAGTCCATCAACTACATAACTCAATAATGAGCAACCAACATTCTTCAACTATACATAACATCAAGATTTTCATAATTCAACGACATTACTATTTTGGTTAACAGCACGACCCATCAATATAACTATATCACATGAAACATCCAGGCGTCCGTACTCCATCAACAGAACAACCCATTAACATATATATATAAGTTACAACTAATAATCATGTCACCAAGTACACACTAGTGGTGCGTCTAGGCATACGTGCATCAGTCACTTAAGTGCAGTCGTTATTGTGCAACCCTTATTTGAGTTACTACTTATCCCCCTTAACAGCTTAACTCGAAAAAGATAAGTAAACTATGCATCACGCCTATGTTCAGTCTACAACACAGTTCATCAGTATATACAACTATACACTATAGTCCAGAACCCATACTCCATCAACAGCATAGTCCGACCGTATGCACAAACTACACATGACCGCTCAAACATCACTACTCCATTAACAATACAACCCATCAGTATATATAACTGCATATAACAGCCAAAGTCATTTACACTCTACCAATAATATAACCCATCAATATAGATGATATATATATATAAACCACTCATAACGGTCCAAACATCTAAACTCAATCGACGGCACAACCCATCATTATAACTAGACTACATATAGCAGTCATATGATTATACTCAGTCGAAAGCATAACTTGGCAATACCTTTTTGGTTTATACAAACAGTCGAACAGTACAGTCATTATATTATAATTCTCATATCAGTCAATACGTGCCAATCTAAAACTGAGTCCAGTAGTAGAAGTCCCTTACTTGAAATGTAGCTAAAATCCTTGTTCAATTCGACGTCCACACGAATCCACCTAAACACAAACATAAGGGTTTAAACGATGGCATTACCAACATCCACATTTAAAACGTTCCAAAGCAACATCCGCCGACTTACTCGAGTAAAGGAGGGCTATCTCCAACTAAGTCTGCCGTGAAACCCCAAGAACTCGAGTGCCACTTCTCTAACACCTTCAAGGAACGAAAGGTAACCCAACCAATAAGTTCCACGTTTTATTCGAATATCTATACTTGAATCAACTATAGCAACGTTAGGAAACTCATTAAGTAATCCTTACCAAGGACTCACCGTGACCCGACGTGGAAAGAAAATGGCTTAGGTGGCTCGGTGAACAGGGAGTTCGGCTTGGCTTGGGAGTGGCTCGCTCGGCTCAATTCTCAGCTCACGGCTCGGCTCAATTCGGCTCACGACTCAATTCTCGGCTCGGCTTGGCCCAATTCTCGGCTCGGCTCGACTCAATTCTCGGCTCGGCTTCGCGTAGGCGCTTGCGAAAATGGAGATACACGATCGTTGGGGGGCTTGTCGACGGTTGCTTGGCTACATGATGAGGCGAAAGGTGGCTGGGCATCGACAGACACGGTCAAACGAGGTCGGAGGGTGATCGACAGCGCTCGACTGAGGTCAGAGACAGCCGGCGATCGACGAACGAGTGACAGGAGAAGAACCGAAGATGCGATGCCAAATGCTCCACCACACGGCTGCCGACTTCACAACAGAGACAGGTCTGGCCGACAGACGTGGAGATACACGGCTGCTGGTTGACGTTGAACGAAAAGGAAGAGGAGAGAAGAAGAAGAAGAAGAAGATTGGGGGGGCGGGGCGCGTCTTAGGGTTTAGGGTCTTTTCCAACCCATTTTTTTACTCCAAAAATATAAATCCTTTTAAATAAATATAAATTTTAAAAATTTACCTTGAAAAAAATCGAGGCGTTACAATTAAACTCATAAATAGTTCTTAAAATAGAATGCTTCGACGATTGCTTGACAATTTTACTTTGCATAACTATTAGAAAAATAAATAAACTATACTACATTGATTTACCGTTCTAAATTCTAGAAACTTTTAAAGAAGAGAGTTGATGAGTGAATAAAAAAAAATACAAATTAAGAGAGAATGACAAACCCAAAGTTTTTTCTTATATAAGTACATATAGATATCTTTAAAGATGTCAATTGATGAGATAATTTTTTCTTTAAAAAAGAACAATAACTTCATAAATCACATACTATCAATTAAGGATATATTTTTTCTATTGGTGGAATCTTTTTCTATAGTTGTTTGTATTACCCTTCGGAGATGCTTTCATTTTTACTGATGTTTATGGATTTATTGGATCAAACCCAATAACTTCTAGATTTGATCAGCCTAGCCCCTAGAATAAACACATGTAACAGCCGAAGTGCATGTTTTATGTATCAACTTGAAACATTGATGAAATGTAAAAGATTTTCAAGAGATATATTTTTAAAATAAACACATCTAGAAAAGCATAAAAAACAAACAAACAAACAAAAAAAGAATAGTAAGAAAATGAAAATACAGGACCGAAAACATGCAATGAAACTAAGACTAAGATATTCCTTCTTATTTGGAAGACTATCCAAATTGTGTGCAAACTAAGACTATCCAAATTGTGTGCAAACTCCAAGGTAGAAAAAGAGGTTTTATAGACATTCATATTCAAGAATTATTAAAGGTTCATTCATTGTATTTTGTGTAAAAATTAATAATTAAATGGATTACTAGTTATTTTCATTTAGACGATGGACTTTTGGATTCCCTTAACTATAAAATTGCTCATTAGTTACAATTTGGTTTTCTTGAGCTATTAGAAGTTGGAAAGATTTTTGGTTTTTTTTGAGCTATTAGTTATTTATAAGTTACAATTAATTTGCCTAATCAATTCGTAAAATCACCTCATTTCTTCTTCAATTAGCATAAAAATAGGAATGGAAAAAGACAACATTGTCATCTACCTTATTATAGAAGTTACTTCTAAAGAAAGGTCAAAAATGGGAAAAAATTTCTCCTTATCCAAGCTTATATATACTATATATTAATCGATAACAATTGCTATCTAAAAATTTAAATTAATATTGATTGTTATTAGAAAATACATTAGAACCAAACCCAAACCAAAAATCTATCTCACCTCTAATAAACTAAAAAACATTGTTTTAATTGTAAACCAAACACAAAAAGGAGTTAAAAGTAACCAAAATAGTATTTGAGTAATTTAAAGCCCAATGGTAATTTATTAAGTTTAGTTTAAAAAACAAACAAACAAACCAAACCAGACTCCTTAAAATACCTATCAGTTTCCCACCTGGGTCGCCTAGCAATCTACTTGTTATCGATCACCGCTATCCATGACGTCGGCCACCGTTGCACGTTTGGTCGTCGGTCTCTCTATCACTTTAGTCAACACAAAATTGACAAAAGGGTATGAAAATGTTTTTATAGATATATATATTTTTAGATGTATTTATCAATCTCCAACATATTGTTTCAAATTCATAAACATAATAGTTAAACCTCCCGAAAAGTAGAGAGTGAAATAAGAAACAAATGGTTAGTAACCAAGGGAAATGTGGTAACCCAAACTAGTACCTTAGTTTTTGAATCTTATGTACTAAGAAAACATAAACAAATTTAGGAACAATTCTAAAAAAGAAACAGAAATGCAATCACTCATCAATGGATCTAGCAGTGAAGCGTTCATGCTTTTTTTTCTTTAACTTTATTTTGTCCATTGATTAAAAAATTTAAGTTCATAAATGAAGATAAACTTAATATTATATCGGTATTCTAATGCTCTCCCTCGTTTGTTTGTGAGCTACAAATTTGTAGGATGCAAAACAAATAAAAATCAATATTAATTAGAGAAAATGACATCTTAGGGCTCAAACACTACACCTTCGATATTAACTTATCATTACTGTTATTAATTTGACACATTTTAGTTGCTAACACATATATATGCTATCTATGACCATACCCCCCTAAAATTTAGAAAATAAGAATCATATTATTGTTATTTCTTCTTACTCATATAAAAAACTACTTGGTTTTCTTGTATAGGAGAAAAACTACCCATGGATAAAGAAAGATATTGGAAATCTAAATAACAAGTATACAACGGATAGACAATAAATATTATAAAATAATTGTTTTAAGATATAGCGGACACATAGTATTTGTTGCACAAGTTGTACAAAATATATTGCACGTGAAAGATAGGGAAAAAGATTCTATATCCTGTCAAATTTTGTTGGTTACCGATTTGCTTGAGAATGAGAATAATATATGGATTACTCAGAGTTTTATGGAATATATGGTTTGTGAGATGAAAATAGAAATTATATATAGATGGTTGAAGTCTTTGAGTCTAGCTGTTGCAAAGCAGGTGTTGCTACAAAGCTGCAGTGTGTTCTCCTAGGTGTACTTGGTGAATATTTCTAAATATGAAACGACTTTGCAAATGAATTCAAAATATACAACCACTATCCATATGAAGATCTCGTATGACAATTTATATACAAAACCTTGATTGGATGATTGATGAGAAAATTGATCAAGGGGAGATCTTCATCATTGAAGTACTTAATTAGGAAGTCTTGATTAAGGAGGAGATTTTGATTAACTTGAATCAAACATAGACTTAATCATAAAATGTCTTTGTATTTTCCAACACGTATAACCACTATATAGAGTAAGATTAGAAGTGTGAGATTACTTATAATCTATTGTTGTTAGAAATAAAATCTCCTATCTCGAGTCAAGTACCCCCAGACGTAGATGCAGTTTCATCGAACTGGATTAACAAATTTGAGTGTCATTACTATCTCTACTATATATGCTTGTTGTTGTTCCTACGATTGATTAAGAGCACTAAATATCTTCGGCCATAATTGTTGATTGTTTCGTTGTTTTTCAATAATAGATAAATAAAAGGAAATCCAATCATTGCTTGAGATACAAACCATAGATATTACAAAAGGCTTCTAAGGTTATTTTGATCATTTGATAGAGTTTCTGCTATGGAGTTTTTGTACAAGTTCACCAAGCAAATATCATGAAAAAACTATAAGATTTAAACTATTCTCAATTAATAAAAAACATGACATCCCAATGAATCGGCTTTCAACGTAACGTTTTGATACGTACCAGAACAAGGTAAATTCCTCTAACTTCCTTTGCACCTTATGAGGACGACGTTCTTTCATACCTTCTTTCTGACCTATCATAAATGGATAACAATATGCAAGAAGAAGCCATATTAAGTTTTTACCTCTATTAAGCCAGAAGGCTATGTAGAGAGCCAATAGTGTTGAATATCCAACTCATCTACTACCTCTGATATAAAGTTAGAGAGACATGATCAATTAATGTAGGTCAACCATTATCATCACTTATTAAACGCAGTCAAAATGGTCATTAATTGTTTTAAGTAATTAATGGTAATTAAAACTTCCATAACGGTTTACTAATAAAAATGTCTTCTTCAAACACAAAATTAAATTAAAAAAAGAACAATTAATAGAAGACTTTCAAATTCAAATACAATACGAAGAAGTAATGAAATTTCCTTGTGTCCAAAATGTTATAAACAGTAAATATCAAGTAAGTGAAGGTCAGAGTTTTCCAAGTTGGCATTCACAAAAATAAGAGAAATCAAAGTACAATAGCTTAGATACATACTCTTTGATAACAATTTTGTTTCTGTTTTTATGCTTGTTATCCCCCAATTTCTTGACCCTGACCATGATTCTCATTTTTTGTCAAAGTCAAGTTCCAAAAACAAAAACAAGTTTTTAAAAACTTTTTAGTTTTCAATTTTGATTTGGTTTTTGAAAATATTGGTAGGGAGTGAATAACAAAAAATAACTTAGCAACGAAAGAAGTGTTCATAAACTTAATTTTTAAGAAAATCAAATAGTTATCAAACGGGACATTAGTATATTGAACTATATATCAATTTTGTATTTTCATCCTCTGCTATCTAACAATTTGGACAGTGAACTTGCCTGTTAGAATTTTTAAATAAAACAAGGTATGCTGGATCGTCGGAGTTGAGCTTGAATAGCTCCTTAACAATGAAAGTACACGAAGAGGCGCTGAAATATTAGGAAGATAACACTGTCAGTACTTAGAGATATTTGCGGAGCCATACTCCGCGTAAAAATAAATGATTTAGAATAAACGAATAATCACTTCAACTAGAGGATTGTGTTGCAAGAAAACACACATCCAAAATTCATATAAAGAGGCCATAGGAACTAAATATTTTCCGAAAAAGCTGGAAACTAATAGGGACAAATTTTAAACTCCATTGAAAGTACATAACTAAATAGTCATTCAAAAGTAAATGGACCAAAATGAAATGACAACTAAAGAAAAATGAAACTTCGAGCTTCTAAAAGAATAGGTAATCATCAACTTGGAATGTATGGTGCATCACCATGCTGAGAACGTCACATTATTTTAGATAACATTTGGGAGAGAATAAATTGTTGGGATATTCATGGTGCACTCCATTCCCATTGTCTTTATTTGTGACATAATATCTTGCTAGTTGTTACTAGTTGGAATGATTTCTGTAAAATTCATTGATAGAGGTTGTGTTCTTATCCTTTTCATTTTTTATAAATGAAAGGGTTTACTGTTTCCTATCAAAGAATATATATAAATGTATATGCAACACACACCAAGGTCCACGTGAACAGAGAAATACAGTCATTAAAACATTATATAATCTTTGTCCCTTCATCAAAAATCAATGGATTAGAAACGCATTTTCTTTACATCCTTAAAAGCATAGATGCTTTCTTGAGCATCTTAATATTAACGAATGTAAGAATGTAATGATGCGAGTACGGAGTACATACACGGTGTACTTTGAACTAAAGAGACTTTTTGTTTGAACTTACTTTAAGAGAAGAAAGTTGATGAATGGTCTTAAAAAATGATTATCAGTGGAGAAAGAATGTATCACTATTTCATTCACCAATGGCAGGTTCCAAATGCAATAAAGATACAAATAGATATGTGAATTATCCAACAAAAGTGACAGATTACCTTCCAAAGATTAAGAATAGAACTATCCAAGTGAAAGCAGTAAGCCAAGATTCTTCTTTGTAGAACATCCAGACCTAATTTCATATGGCAAGACAGATAAAGTTATTCGGCTTTTGGATGACAAATGAAGTCACGAAAACAACAATCAGGAAGCTAATCCAATTTTAAGTATTTACCCATTTACAAGTTATAAATAAGAGAGCAAAGAAGTAAATTTTCTTCTAGATGTTAGGTTTAAATTTCAACCGTTCAGGCTAGGGCTTTGTTAACAGCCTAACAGTGAACCATCGTTTCTTTTCCTTTTTTCGGAAAGGGAAAAGTTTATACGGTTTAACTTTACTTTAATTCATTAGATTTTTTCTTTTTGAAAAGGAAACAAGACTTTACGTTCATAAAATGAAAAGAGACTAATGCTCAAACTACATTGAAAATGAAAAAACAAAACAAAACAAAACAAAACAAAACAAAAGAAATAGGAAATACAATCTCTACAACCAACAATAAGTTTAATAACACTTGAAAAGAAATAGAAAAAATCATTTGATATCATGAACTAAAAAGAATGCTTGAAGGACAAAAGACACCATTAGAACCAACAATGGATCTCTAAACTAACGAGGCAGATGAAAACCTAAAGGCCTTGAGATGGGCAGAACTTAACACTAGAACCAAGATTTTTTATTTTAGTTAGAAAGAAACAATAGATTCTTCGGTGATATAGAAAAGCCACAAATATCTATCTTTACAATGGTATTTTATTCTCTTAATTTTGGTGTAAATTATGCCTTTGACTCCTTAGAGACATATCTTGCTATTACATTCACTAATAAACTCTTTGGGAGAGGAAATCTCTCAAGAAAAGTTTTATCTACAATAGCTTCGTCTTCAGCTTTATTTGTGGTTAACAGAACAACCTTATTTAGATATTCATATATATTGCCCCTACCCTTGTGTACAAGTTTCATTAATGTCTACTTTGATGGTCTCGTTAAAAATCTAGGTTCACTGGCTAATTGAGTGCGTGCACTGAAGCAACAAGGGTAAATGATAAAGAATTTAAGACATACTGATATAGCTGTGCCGTTTATATAGAAATCAATCAGCGTCGCCACCAACCAGCTGCAAATGTACCAACAGTTAGTTAAACTCCATAAGAAGATAAATAAAGGCAGAATGTTGGTCAAAAAGTATATACAATCAAAACAAAAAAAGTGTAATGATCTATTCAGAATCTGTTCAAAGAAAAATCAACCAGTTGCATAAACAATGAATGATTAATGCAGAATAATATATATGGTTAAATAACAAATTTAGTAGGTAAACTTTAAATCGGTAAGGAATCTAATAGACACAAAATTGAAAATCGAAAGTTCAGGAATATTTAAAAAATCTATTTAACTTTAGAAATCTAACTTGAGCCTTTTATTTTAATATTTAGAAATCTTAGCATGCAAAGTCCAATGAAAGTTCCATTTCCATTGACCTAAAATTTAAATTTATATTTAAGAACTTTGTTTAGTGCTAAGAATGAAATCTTGTTTTCTGCTTCTTAAAAATAGTAGTAATGATAATAATGAGAAGAGCGTAAGATTCTCTCTTAGGAAAATCCAAGGAGTTTCTATTCGTGCTAGAAAAATTATAGAAGAGCCCATCCTGAAACTTCTTAAAAAAATACTAAAGAAGTTAAAAGATCTTAGATTCCACAACAATACACGAAGCTCATCTCAAAAGATCTTAGTGATTCACCTCATGTACCTCACTCGTCACTCTCAAAATGTATAAGTATAACCAAAAGCATTGCTACAAAAGACAGGCGCAGATATCACTGGCTACTCCCAAGATCCTTCATATGAGCAAAGAATTTGAGCTTTTAACAACAAAGGCCGGAGTCTCCAATAAGGAAAAGGTTACCCAGGATAGTTATTTGCGGCTGTCTATGTGTTTGCTCATTCAAAAACAATTTCAAGGATTGTTCTCTCATTCTGAGTATTTATTCCCTTTTTTTTATCATCATAGGCAGGCAAGCTGACTCACACATATCTTGACTAGTACTGCCTGTTCATACAATTTACATTACATCAGCCCAAGAGTGGCTAATGTGGCTACAGAGCTATTTCTTTGGATAGCTACTAATGAGATGGGAAATTAGGCAATCATTATGCAAGGAAATGAATAGTAAAAGAGACACAGTGGTGTTGATATCTAAATATTAGTTTCCAAGGTTTAGATATCAACACCACTGTGTTTTTCTTTTCTCCTCTCCTAATATGAGAAAAAAATAATTGCAAAGCATCAACACTTAAAAGGACAATCAAATTAAGGAAGAAATAAAAACATAAATTACGGTGTAAAAAGGTCCTTGTTAAAAGGTGAACCATCGCTGAAAAGATAGGCCAAAGTTACCGCCATCAAAAAACCCATAGCACCAAAAACTATTTTTGCAATCATCGTATTGGAGGGCTTCCTGGGCTGCTGCACGCCATTCCTATATACATAAGCCAACAAGCAAATCATGCTAAAGAATAAGATACAGAATAACGAAGTTTCTCAAAGTCTAGGAGAAAGAATAAGTGCATAACCATAGCATCGCATACAACTATTGGTAATGCTTCAAGTCTAAGATGTAATCATATTACCTGTTATGTGTGTGAGTGTGAGAGAGAGAGAGCCAAACCTAAGAGAGTCATAAAAAGTCTTAAATCTCCAATTCGACCAAAAAAGCTTAAGATGGGTGAAAAAGTAAATTTTATTATATATTCTTAAAAGCAATAAAGTAAAGAGACACCAAGTTACGTGGAAACTCGAGTATCAGGAGAAAAACCACAATTTACTTTTCTTATTAATTTCTCATAATAACAAATGATACAAATGGGTAATTAGAATACAGTGTGGAATAAAAAAGGAAAGAATATTAGGTCAAATCTTCCCTTGGGCCAAGACCATTAATCTATACTCCCCCTAATATAGAGGCCAATATTTGTTCACAACAACCGAATGACTGACACATTCTTAACATCCAGCCAATATAGAGCCAGTCTTTGTTCACAGCAACAGATAGCAGGACTCTAACTGTATTCAATTTAGCAATCAAAAAAAAGTTTTTGAATAATCAACACCATAGGTTTGAATAAACCCTTTTGCAACTAACCTCGCCTTGTGTCTGTCAAGGGTTCCATCTACTTTGTATTTGAGAGGGAACACCCATTTGCATCCTACAGTTTTATGTCCCTTAGGTAAAGGGTAGATCTCCTAAGTCTTATTCTTCTAAAAGGCCTTCATCTCTTCCATGAAAGCATTTTTCCACTCAGAACACTCTAAAGCAATGTGGATATTTTTCGATATAACGGTAGAGTCAAGGTTGGCTGTGAAGGCTCTAAACTTAGAGATAAACTATCATAGGAAACATAGTTATAAATAGAGTATTTTGTGCAAGACTTAGTACCTTTTCTCAGCGCAATGGTAATATCCGGAGAAGGATCATACTTATTAAGGTTCCCTGACCCTGTTCAACCTCATTACCACTAATTTATGCTCTAACCTCAGTCCTATCACCACTGTCATTTTCTCCCATATCTTCAGGAACAATAACACCAGACCTGTCATTCTCACTCATTTTACTATCAACACATGATTCAATAGTGTTCGTCATACCTTGATCTCGAGGAGGTTCAGAGTCTTGGACTGGAGCTAGTTGATTAGTGGGGGACTCAATTTCCTTTCTAAGATTTCTCCTATAATAAGTTTTCCAAGGGACTTGGTTTGTGGTGGTTTGTGGTAGGACTATGGGATGAGGATCGGGGTCAGGTAAGATATTAGGAGTAGGTTCAGGTTCGATAGACTCTAAGGTACAGTTAGACATTTCACTCACACTCTTCCCTTGAAGACGGCTATGGGAAAGAAAAGTTGATCCTCACAAACAAGTAACATCGATAGAGACAAAGTACTTTCAAAAAGGAGGATAGAAGCATTTATAGCCTCGCTGATGAAAAAGATACCCAACAAACACACATGCCTGAGCCTAAGGGGGTAAATTTGGTTTGATTGGGGCCAAAGCTATGAACATAGGCTATACACCCAAACACACGAAGGGGAACCTCAGAAGTTAGGCGAGTAGAAGGATATGACTTCTTAAGGCAATCTAAGGGAGTTTTAAGGTGGACACGAGAAAGCATTCTATTGATGGGACAAGCTACAGTAAGGATATCATCTCCTCACAGTAATGAAGGAAGGGAAGTAGATAGTATAAAGAAACGAGCTACTTCCAAAAGGTGACGATTTTTTTTCTCGACAACCCCATTTTGTTGATAAGTGTAGGCACACGAGTTATGGTGAACAATCCTCTTGGAGGCTAGGAACTCACTAAGATTATGGTTTTGGTACTCCCGACCATAATTACTTCGAAGAATTGCAATTTTTGTATTGTATTCTGTTTCAATAGTGTGCTAGAAGTTTTGGAAAATAGAAAAAACCTCGAATTTATCGATGATAAGGAAGACCTAGGTAAGACGGGTATGATCATCAATAAACGTCACAAACCACCGTTTCCCAAAGGAGGTAGTGACCTTGGATGGACCCCAAATGTCATTATGGATAAGGATAAATGGTTGTGTAAGTTTACATGATTGTGAAGGGAAGGATACCCGATGATGTTTGGCCTGAATACACATATCACAAGATAAAGAGGAGATCAATTTTAGAAAAAAGATGGAGAAATAAATACTTCATATATTTAAAGTTTGGGTGGCCCAACTAGAAATGTCACAACATACAATCTTGTTCAAAAATGATAAAATATGAAGACAACAAACTAGTTCCAGAGATACTACTACCGGAGGTATCATCGTCAAGGATATAGAGTCCCCTACTATGCCGGGTAGTGCCAATCCTCCTCCCCGAGCTTAAGTCCTGAAACAAATTCAGGTAAGAGAGTAGATTTACAGTTTAGCACACAAGTGATCTTGCAGATAGATAGCAAATTATAGGAAATCTTAAGCACATGCAACCATTCTGAAGAGAGCTCTTCAAAGGAAAAGATTTGCCTCTTCCCAACAATTGGGGCCAAAGAACCAACGACTATTCAGATTTTTTCACTACCAGCACATGGAATATATAAGAGACAAAGTTCTCACAGGAACCTGTCAAGTGATTTGTAGGCCCCAAGTCTAAGATCCAGGAATTCTTCCCGTCAAAACTGATAAAACTAAGGGACAGAGGCATGCTTGACTGAGCAAAGGCTCCTAGAGTGGAGGGTGGATCGTTCTGGTTTACAGTAAGGCCAGATGGTTGAGTAGTGCTGGCAGACTCACTTACATAAGCATGCCCTAAGTTCTGTTTATCATTGGAGGAACGTTTCTTACCTCTTAGGGGACAACCATGGAGTTTCCAACACTGATCCTTGGTATGTCTTGCAATGCTCACAAACAAGGATTAGTTTTCCGTTATTCTTCTCATTATCATGGGTCGAGGATCTAGCACAGAAAGCAGTGGAGTCAGTGGCAGAAGTAGTCAGTATACTCATGGCATTCGTATGGTCTTCTTCAATCATAAGACACTACCATTAAGGATGAAAGAGGTCTCTCTTTGAGTATACGACCACAGATAATGTCAAACTTGGGGTTAAGGCCTGCAAGGAAGTCATAAACACGGTCAACTTCAAGTCTAGCACACTGTATATCGTCATTTGAAGTATCCCATATTGTTTCTCTGCATAGGTCCATCTCTTGCCAGAGTAGAGAAAGCTTATTGAAGTAGGAGGCTATATCCAGGGTTCCTTGCTTGCAATCATGGACTTGTTTCCTTAGCATATACAACCAAGAAGCGTTCTGACTCTTCAAATATAGTTTTTGAGTCGTGTCCTTTGCAGTAGCTACATAAAGTAAAGGCTTGCCTATTTGTGGTTCTATACTATTAATCAGCATAGACCAAATAAAGAAATCCTCCCCCCTCTATAAACATTCCAAGGCATCACCAGGTGGGGGACGGACAATCTATCTCATTAGAAAGCCAAATTGGTGACAACCCTCGAGAAACATCTAGATCGATTTGGACCAGAAGAAATAATTTTGGCCATTCAGCTTCTCTCCTAGATAAGTCCTTGTAGATGGTGCTAGAGAACTAGTTATATAACTTGAAGACAAGTTAGGGGTCGAAGTTACCAGGTTCTTGGAATACATTGGTAAGTCGGTTGATTTGGATTGCGCTAAAGTTTCACCAACTTCAAATCCATAAATATTATGTCCTCGATCGATCCCAATACCATGGACATGTGGCTGCTGTAAAGAGTCAAAAGATAGTGGCACGTAAAACTATGCAGTCCAAAATCGAGGGCGACGGCGGCAGCGTGTGAAGGTGCGATTTGTCAGAAGGGTATTGCGGCTAGACTTGAGATGACAGATGGGAGAAAACAAGCTAGTTACTAGAGGTGTTCGGCTGGTTTCCGGTGCTGGGCTACCTGGCTGACTCCGAGGGTAGGTCCATTTTGATCGCCGACAACTTCTGAAGTTGGTGGAGTAGATTCTCCATGGCAGCGGCGATGATGGCATCTATGGCGGTGGCAGACTCTGTCTGGGTTTGCCTTATACCTGTGTCTAGGGTTTCGTATTTACCTCGCTCTGATACCATGTAAAAAGCGATAAAGTAAAGATACACCGAGTTACGTAGAAACCCGAGTACCAAGAGAAAAACCACGATTTATTTTTCTTATTAATTTCTCATAATAACAAATGATACAAGAGGGTAATTAAATAGAATACAGTGTGGAATTAAAAAAGGAAAGAATATTAGGTCAAATCTTTCCTTGGGCCAAGCCCACTAAATCTAACATATATCATTCACTCTCCCTCACTTGTGTGCTTGAAATATGTGAAAGATCCAACCAGTGGAAATGAATACTAATTGGGGAAGAAATATAACATTGCATGAGCTTGAATACAGGACCTCCCTGGACCTTATGTTCTAATACCAATCTTAAATCACCAATTCAACCAAAAAGTTAAAGCTGATGGGTGAATGGTAAATTTAATTATATATCATTAACACTCCCCCTCACTTGTTGGATCTCTCAGCTATTTGAAGCCCATAAGTGAGGGGGAGTGTTAATGATATATAATTAAATTTACCATAAGTGAGGGGGAGTGTTAATGATATATGAAGCCCCTCACTTATGGGCTTCAAATAGGTGAGAGATCCAACAAGTGGAAATTTAATTGAGGTGGAAATATAACATTATAGGGGCTTGAACACAGGGACCTCCCTAGACCACCTATTCTGATACTATCTTAAATCACCAATTGACCCAATTATATATCACTAGTGGTTGAAGCTTAAGTTAGTGGTTGAAGGCAAATTAATTATATATCACTAACAAAAATAGTATTAGGAGTCAAGTGATCTGTAAGAAGGCAAACCCATCCCATGTTACGAAAGTAGCAGCAAATCAAGCCCCACACAAGCTATCACCAAAACAAATCTGAGATGCTGAATTTATCTATTAACTGAGAGAATTCAAAAATTAAAATATATATATATAAGACTTCTTTTATTCCATTTAATTACTTAACACCATGAGAAAAAAGAGTGGACTATAACTGTGCAGTAGAATAGTCAGGAAATACATGAAAAAAATTCCAAATATAAAGTATGACGGAACCTTTCTAATGGAATTAATCAATCAACTATTTAAGAGACCTAAAACTCACAGTACATACTGTACTAGACTAGAGTTACTGCATACATACTTGTTTGTATCCCTGATAAGAACACTGTACATAATATCTTCAAAAGATTCCTGAGACGATAATTGCCACAACTGCCAAAGGATGTAGGCACATGTAGCGATGCTGAGGCAAATGATAGGGTAAGAAGAGTTAAATCTGATCTAAAAATAGAATGAAGATTCAAGCTGCAAGTATTACCAATCAAAAAATGCTGCAACTTCTAATTAAAGTAGCCCATGCATGAAACAAAATCGATCTTAGTAACATGTAAGAGTTTGGAAATCAAAGTTCTGACTTTTACCATAAAGTTATTCAAGAATCGGTTTTGAAAGAAAATGTGATTATATTCTGAAAGTATAAAAGAGCAAGAACATCAAATAAATAAAAATATTTTAACCAATTAAACTACTTATCATCTTCTCAAATTTAGAAAATGAGATTAAGAAACATTGGGGATTTTCCCACTCGTTAATGCAAATAATAAAAGTAGTATTATCAAGCGTCAAAATATGTCTACCAAACTCCAACAAGGAAGTTTGATTCAAAAGAACTCACAGATATTATTCACACTAATATACCCGATGATCAAACAAGCTTTAGACTGGAAAGTGAGCTTGACGAGGATACAAAGTAATTACCTGCCAAGACATACAAGAAAAACTATCCAAATCGCTGTGGCAATCCAGTTTGATTCCTTGTAGCAAACCCATGCCTGAAAAATTTAAAAATAAAAATAAGTCTGAGAGAGAGAAGTTACTACGAATGCTTGAACACATTGTAACAATGTTTCTTTTGTCTGTAAATGATTATGAAGTAGATGGCTAGATGCTAATCCTTTGAGCTTGCAATAATGACAAGCAGAGTGGATTGGATAAAAATTATAATTGATCTAACAATTCCATCTGAGTTTTCCCTGTCAAAATCTACATCAAATCGACAAAAAAAAAAAAAAAAAAAGGAAGACAAAACCTAGAATAGATTCTTAAATTGCAATGAAGAACTTTATAAAGCATCATGAATTGATCTCTGAGATTATTTTTAATTAAGACTTTCATGTTCATTTTCCCATCCTTGATATCAAGATTATTGCCTAATTAAGTTATGTTTGCATACTGGTTAGAAAGGGAAGAGAGGACTTAGGGTTACCAATTGCCGCAGGAAGTATGATTAGAAAAAAAGGACAAATGAAAGAGAATGGCTACAGAGGAAGAACGGTAAGAAAACAACAGAGATCAATTTCATTACAATATATGTCCACAAGAAAACTTGATACGAATCATGCACCCTGAAGGTTTCCTTTTCCCACTCATTGAAAATCCTATCAACAAACGAAGGGCAACGGGGGATACTAAAGTGGCTCTCATTGATACCATCTAGGGTAAGGTGAGGTTGTTTTTCTTTCCATCTGCCATACAGTTCTGACTTAAAGCCTCAAGGAAGAGAAGGGAAGGGGAGGAGCTGTTATCTAAGTAACTGCAGTCTCTGTTGGCCGTTGTTCCGGTTGAGCACTCTTTACTTTGTCAAATTTTGTCTTACCAAACAAGATTGGATCAAGAAGAGGCGCGATGTAATTAAGTCTTGCATGCACCACAAAACTGAATTATTTTAGGGATGATCTCACCAGGATGAATGCCTTGTTCCCACCAGAACATAGGCATGCTTGGTGAAAATAGTACTAAATTGAGCAATCACATAGGAAGTCCTAGTGTTGTATAATTGTATTCTTTTGATGAAAATGGAGATTGGCTCAACAATTTATTAATGGCTGAGTTTTTTATATCTACCTCTCTAGGCCATGATAGAATAGGACATATTGTTTAGCTTAGAGTTTCATCAAGAGCTACATATAGGCTCAAAAGCCTAACACTTCTAGGGTTTCGTACAGGTTCATTGAATGTTGGGATTTTTCATTTTCTGCATTCATTAGACTTGAATTGGATGCAACTTCTTTCTTCTGCCGTGAGAATGACACCCTTTTCTCCAACTTTATGTTTTCATAAATTGCATTCTTAGAACATTCAAGTTGGTTTGACCCATCCCTCTTGGAGTATTTTAATCTTACTTTAGGTAAGGAACTAGTTTTCTTATCTTAGATCTTTGATCCTCGAGGTGTCCATTTCAATCACTTCCCTTGGATTGAAACTAAATTGGTTCTGTGGCTTAAATTTGTGGAAGGTTTCTAATCAAAACTTGAAACTCCACATCAAAATACAATGAATTGAAATAAACAGGGTTTTTGCCCTTACCCAAATGGTCTAGCAGGCCCATTCTCACAACATAGGAGGTTAAGCTATAAAAACAATAAAATGTACAGCATTCAGCAAGTCCAGTTTTCGTAAAACAGAAAATAAAAGGAAAGTTAAAATATTTCCATACCGCAATAATTGTCACATTGAAATAGAAATCAACTAATACTGTCACCATTAACCTGAAAAATGTAAGTACAAACTTGAATGAAAAGGTCAAGATTTGTGGGAGTATTAATTAGAGAAAAGTTAATTACTCAACATCGCAAGTAATGACATTCAAGGAAAGTACACTAAATTAAACAAGTTTCCCTCGTGATTAACTTGCATACATAGGCTCCACAAAGAGAGCATGAGAATGTTGTATCAATTAGCTAGCTGATGATACGACAAACAGTTAATAGTCTTTTTATGTGAACTATAAAATCAGAGCTTGGCTTTATATTGTGTAAGTACAAAACTTGGCAATTTGAACAAGCCTGAGACACATAATATGGTCCAATAAGAGAAAACAAGAAGAAAAAGAAAACCATCTACGTAAATACTAAGTAGTATAATACTTCATGTAAATCATCAGCAGCCCAAATATGATTCAGCCAGAAAAAGACACAGGATTACTGTGATTGATAAGGAAAACTAAAATACTGCACGGATGAGCACTTTATTGTAACAGCTAATACTGCTTATGCAAACGATGCTCTCTCAATGGCAGCCTACCGTGATTGAATTCCAACATAATTGTCCCATGAACAATGGTGGTTTTGATCTTTCGAGAGGAATTAGACCCTCCTAGCATTATATTGCTACAAGATTTAGTACAGAAAATAAAGTTAAGCTTCAATATAAATCCTAAGGATTTCACAGTAACAAAGGAAAGTCTCAAATCTTCTTTTTAGTGCATAATCAATTTTAGTTTTATACTTTCTGAATACTTTAACGCTTAGTGCCGTCTAAAGATATTAATCACTTTATAATTCAGGACACCTGCCACACATTCCCAATAACATTAGATCTATGGATTTATAGCACTTTAAAACACTTTATAATCGGGATAGTTACTTATTTAACCATTATATTACTTCAATTCGTTGTGAGACTGAAATATACACGGATGATCACTAGATACATCATGAACAGAACAACTGAAGCAACTAGATCATTCTGCATCAATACAGAGGGAGGGGAGGCAGGCAAGCAGAAATACGAAGAAGGATTCGGAACGATAAGAAATAAAGTGAAACAAGGTTAGTGGAGAAGAGAGAGCACCGTGAGAGAAGTTCTTTGCGGAAAGGAGAGCCATCAGTGACGAGTGTGTAAGCTAGAGTTGAAACCATTGTGCAAGCCAATAGAAGGAACAGAATCCTCCACCCAATCACCGCAGAGCTCGCCATTGTAGGAGAAAACAGCAGGTTGAAGAGGATGGAAGTTGGTGGAAACGAGAAGAAGATACGTGTCGACGTGGTCTCCTTCCTTCCTTTTCTTCTTCTTCATTAACTAATAAACACGTGGATCACTTTAATTGAAGGTTTTAAATAATGTAAATAACTCAAACGAGAATAGATAATGACACGTGGAAATACTTTCTTTTCTTAAATTATAATTCAAATATTTGTAATAAACTATTTACTATCCAAATTCATCTGATTTTTTTTTATGAACTGTTTAAATGTTTTGCTGTATTTTTTAAATAGTTCTATTTTGTTTAGTGTTATTCGTAACAAATTTTTATTATAATTATAGTAAAAAGTATTCATAATATAATAATTTTAATATTTTATTATTTTTTTCAAATATTCATAATATATATATTTTTTTCTTTGGAAGAACGAATAGAAAAAAATTGTACATAACTTATTTATAGGTCAATTTTCCGTCTCTTACTTTTCTAGTTTTCTTTTTGCCAACTTTTTATTTATATCTATTTTTTTTTCAATCATGCCTAAGTTCAATATGTAATCATATTATCTCGAGTAAAAGAATATAATAGTTCAATAAGTAATCATTTCATTTAAATATAGTTCAATTTTGTTGGAATTCATATCCTAAACCTTGTACTTTGATATTTGATTCAATAAAATTTAGTATTGAATGCTATAAATCTTAAAACCAATAAATTAAGGTCCCGAGGTTATTATACTGAATTTGTCAAATACACTTAACTTTATGTAGAGACATAAACATAGATTAAGTTCAAGTTAATAGTCCAAATAGTCTGGAAAAACACTATGGATGTGGCCCGCTCCGTAGTTAGTACAAACGATGTAATCGTGAATCGTTCATATAGAGACATGGGAGTGGGGGCGTTCTATGTAAATAGTTTACATAAGACTGGAACCACGAAATAAGTCACTTTTGGTTATAACACCGTAAACTATAAATTGACTATTTCAATTATGATGACCTTGGTAACTTGATCTTAATCCTGAGCTAACTATGAACTTCTGTTCATTCGGTAGTATCCTTAAATCTGCATAGGTGAGGGCAGCTCATTGCTGGCCCAATAAACCTCCCATTTCAAGGATAAGACCAAGTGGATAGCTAGGGACATAGGGTGCAAGACGGAATTCACTCCTACCCATTTCTGGGATAGTAGATAGGTTGTTTCCTTAAAGACTGAATCCAAGTCTTGAACAAGGGGCCCCAATTTCTCATTGGCCCGATAATGATTCAAGTTTATAGGTTGAACCTTAAACCAATTATTCAATAGTGGATCAGTGGGTCTTAAGGAGCAAGATATAATCTCGCGGGTAAAATAGTATTTTGACCCAGCCAAGATTACGAACAACATGTGAAGAATCAACTTACTCATCATGGTTATATCAGGTGGACAGATATATAATATATAGTGAGAGGAGTGCAACTAAGAGTCATTAATGACTCTTTAGTTAACGAACGTTGATTAAGCTTAGTCTAAAAGAGTTTAGCCAGTTAATCTCGAATCGTTGGAACCCATGATCTATAGGTCCATTAGGTTTCCCTACTAGCTCATATGGATTCAACTAGGAACAATATTTTGAAGTAACTCGAATTGTTCGAAATAAGAAAAGAGAGAGAAACCGACAAATATATATGATATAAGTCGGTAGATATAAACTTTAAGTTTTGTGTTTAAATATGATTTAAATAAATGTGAATATAAATTCATATTTAGAAGCTTGGAAAGTTTTAAAACGGTCAAAGTTGTAAAAGTCAACTTGTTGAGTTTTAATTTTGAGAAACAAAACTTTGACCGGATTTATATTCAAACACACACACACACACATATATATATATATATTAAATATTCAAATCTCCAAATTATAATTTTTAAAATTATATTTCTTATTAAATATTTTTTCAATTTTCAATTTTCAAATTTTTATTTTAAAAAATATCTTTCCAAATTTTAAATTTCAATCTCTACAAATACTTTTCCAAATTCCAAATTATAATTTCCAATTCTTTTAAAAAAGATATGTATTAACAAAATATGTTATTAAAAAATATATTAAACAAATATTTGCAATCCACCGATATTAACAAAATATCTAATTTTTTTAGAATCAAAATGAAAAAAGTATAGGAAGAATAATTTAGAATTAAATATTTTATTTTTTGATAACATGTATAATAAGATATTTCATTTGGAAAGATATTTTTTAAAATTGAAAATTGGAATTTGGGGATTTAAATATTTTTTAGAATCAAAATGAAAAAAGTATCGTAAAAATAATTCTATAATTAAATATTATATTTTTTAATAACATATTTAATAAAATATCTAATTGGAAAGATATTTTTGAAAATTGAAAATTGGAATTTGAAAATATATTTAATAAGAAAAAATATTTTTGAAAATTGAAATTTGGAGATTTAAATATTTAATAGGGATAGTTGCAAATGTAACCATTATATTCAAAATAATTAATTATGTAGCAACATTTTAAAAAAATTGCAAATATAGCAAAATTTGTTAAAATCTATCAATGATAGGAGTCTATCACTGATAGACCATGTAGCAAATGTTGGTCTATCACTGATAAACCATAAGAGTCTATCAACAATAGAAGTGTATCACTGATAGATTTTGCTATTTTTGCAATTTTTTTAAAATATTGATACATACTTAATAATTATTCTAAATATTGCTACATATTATAATTACCCTATTTAATAATATATTTTGTTAATATATATATTCTTTAAAAAAATTATAGATTGAAATTTGAAATTTGGAAATATATTTAATAAGAACAGATATTTTTGAGAATTGGAAATTGAAAAAATATTTAATAAGAAAGACATTTTTGAAAATTGGAATTTGGATATATATATTAAATATTAAATATCTAAAAAAACGTAGGATTCACGCATTGAAATATCTAAGTAAAGTCATCCAAATTATTATATTTTTGTCCATAGTTTGCCTTTTACCTTATTTTTTATATTACTTTTAAAAAACACATTATTTAGAAAAAAAAAATTATATGTTGTATCTTGAAAAGTTGCATTATGTATAATTATACATGTTAAACTCAACAAACATCTATGTTTGAAGAGACATGGAAGTCTAGGAAGGACATTGTTTCATTTATATATATATATATATATATATATATATATATATATATATATATATATATATATATATATATCTATAATCTATAATATATTAAAATGTCAGAATATTTGAAAAACATTTTGAACTACTTTATCCATTTAATTTTAAATGTATTACATATATGCCATCAACATTTCCGTACATTAATTTTAA
Source organism: Cucumis melo (assembly GCF_025177605.1). Lineage (NCBI taxonomy): Eukaryota > Viridiplantae > Streptophyta > Magnoliopsida > Cucurbitales > Cucurbitaceae > Cucumis > Cucumis melo. The sequence goes on from NC_066859.1 coordinate 21,424,091, forward strand.
ATATAAAATAAAACTAATTACTTTACTTTGTAACGGTAAATATTTAAATCTAATAAAAATTAGTGACATGTTATAAAACAAAACTAAATAGTAGATCTAGTTGAATGAAAAATTAATCAGTTACGTTGTTGCAAATAACATTTGTGAGAACTTCAATCTCAGTTATATATATGAGGTTTGGAAAAATTGGGAGTTGAGATTCACCCATTTAACCTAAAATGAGGAATCGTTCTCTAACATATTGAATTATTATTAAGAAATTGGTAGGAAAAATTGATAATGTAATAGTTTAATTGTATAAGTTGATATCAAAGAAAAAAGATAGTATAGTGTAGTATATGAATTATATGGACTGGGACTACCATTAAGTATATTTCAAAATTGTCATTTAATATCACTTAGGCAAAATGAATGTTTATATATATAAAAAGAAGTATCAAACCTAACGATGGAGATGAAATGAGATTTGGAAGGATAAAGTAATAATATGTCTTTTGGACATTAAAGTTACATCATATGCTAAATTTTCCAATACGATGAAAACAAGACAAGAACCAAAACGAATTAGAACACTCCAATTTCTCTATCCTTTCATTTGGATGGAGACATCATTTGAGAATGTGGTAGTTTATCAACAACGATCGTATGATTAGATATAAATTTTGCAGTTTTTAAGAAACCGTCAAATTGTAGCAACCTTATTGAATAATTTGTACATAACCTTCTTTTAACCTGCCAAAAATTACGATACGTAAAAACTTCTTGTAAATTTCTTTCACGTCAATCAAGCAAATAACTAGAAAACTAACCACATTAACTAATAAACTATCTTTGAAATGGCATCAAAGAGACATGGAAATATATTAAATAGAAAGAGCTATAAGTAATAATAATTTTTTAAAAAAAAAAAAAAATCTAAAACTTGAACAAATAATAGAGCAGCTTTCAAGAATATACCTTTCATTTATTTCCACAACAATATTTTAATTATAGTAATCATATTTTAATTATACTAACCAGTATATATAATTGCTACAATTAAAATAGAGAGGTTTTAAAAAATAGAAAAAGTTGATAAAATTTACCCTCTGTAAGTATAAAACCACCAAAATACAAAATTCGTTACGTTTGATTTTTTTACACAGTATAAATATTTTTGTTAATGTTATATTTTTTAAAAGTTTCCATAAAAAAAAATACCGCTGTTAAATTTCTCCAAGTTATTTTACCATTTTTGAAGCTGGGACATTAATTTGAGCTATATGTTTCACATGTACTATCAGCAATATCACCACCAAAAGTGATGAATTTAACACAAGATATCAGTTTGTAAATATAAATTTACAACTTTTATGATGGATGGTGATCATCCATTCAAATGAAATTCATAGTTATCTCTGCTTTGCTAGATTATCATTTGGTTCAAAATTTAAATAAAAAAGCTTTTACAAATCTATTTTTTGTAAAGTACTCGAAACTTTGAGGAGTTGAAAGTGGATAACAAAATAAAAGTGTCTTAGGAAAAGAAATCAAATACATCTTATGCCATATAACAAGAAGAGAAGACTTGCCTGTGGGATGCTTTCAATAAAATAAGGTGTGGAGGATCTCCGGAATTGAGCTTGAATAGTTCCTTAACAATGAAGGGACATGTAGATATACTGACATACATAGAGAGGATGATGCAGTGTTAGATATATATTTGTAGAGCTATACATACTCCACGAGCAAGAAGATGTTAAAAAAATTATAGGCAAGTTGCAAAAACCACTCCACGGCATTGGTTTCCTCCGTACATAGAAGTTGAGTTAAATTGATCTAATTTTAATGTCCGAGAGTTTGATTTCTTTCCTAGTTTGAGAGATTAGTTTTTACGGAAATAAAATTTGCACTTTGAAAAGTTTGAGGTTTATGTTTTACAATTTGGTGTTTGGTGCTCGTAATGGATTGAGCGTTTTGAGTTCGGTTTATAATATAATTCACATTATGTTCCGATAATTTTCATTCAACTCTATTTTTTTTTATTGTTTTCATGCTTCACAAATTCATTTTCGTTTCGTCTTCAATTATTTTCGGTTTCCAACGCTCTCCTAGTTTTCAGTAATAATTATAATCAACTCTCCAAAACATCTTAATGGTGCAATCATTACCAACCATTATACTTCCAAACATCTTAGAGGTGCAATCATTACCAACCATTATACTTTATGGGTTGTTTTTACAATTTGCCAAATAAAAATCCTATATATTCACCTTTTAAAGCTAACATAAACTTTTATATTTACATTGTCTTGGATAACCGATGGGTTTTTAGTTTTTGAAAATCAAACTTACGAATATCTCTTTCACCTCTAAAGTCTAAATTTCTTGCTTTTGTTATTTACTTTTTGTCAATGTCTTTAAAAATCAATCCAAGTTTTTAAAACCATGGTTAGTTTTTAAATTTTGATTGAGAATTCAACTTTTTTTTTTTTCAAAAGATGAAAACCATTATAAGAAATTGAGAGTGAAAGAAACATGATTTTCAAAAGCCAAAAACAAAAAACCAAATGGTTATCAAACAAACGTAGAGATTCATAAACTACTGCAATCAAATCACATTTATTTGCTGTGACATCGATATTTAAAGAAAAAGATGAGCAGGTAAAAATTAAGAGTGATTAAAGTACTAATTCAACAAAAAAAAAATCATCTTTTTTCTTTTCACAAGACATTAAATCAACTAGGTCTATAGTTATTTCAAGTCAACAGTATGTCACTTTTGTTCTTTTTTCATTTTTTCATGAAAAGACCACATCTTCTCCAAAGCCTATATGAACAGGGAAATAATTGGCTAACCATCTTTATCCCAAAAAATCAAAATTCAGTCTATGAACAACATTTGGATTAAGTTGGAAAGTAATCAGAAAACCTTCGATGATAAGTTCTCTCCCTTTGAGTTCTTTTGGAGGTATGTGTATACTTTACAGCTTCTTTGGTGGGGTTATAGTCACAGGAAATTCTTTTACAGTTAAAATTTTTCTGTGGAATGGTTCTTTCAGAAGTTTAATTTTGCATTTGCTCGTTATAGGGATGTTCGTTTGATAATTGGAGAGTTCCTCCTCCTGTTCTCCATCCACCTCTTTCAAAGAGAAAGGTTGTTTTCTTTGGCTTTGAGGGTGTGCACGATATTGTGGAATCTTTGGAGGAGAGAAACAATGAAAGTGTTTTGTGGAGTGGAGAGAGACCCTAGTGAGGTTTGGTCACCGGTGAGTTTTCACGTTTTCCTCTAGGCTTCACTCTTCAGTTTTGGAGACTTTTTGTAAATATATTCCCTAGGCAATATTTTACTTAGTTAGAATCCCTTTCTCCGGGATGTTTCCTGAGCTTGGATTTTTTTTATACGAACACCCTTGTATTCTTTCATTTTTCCCTCAACAAAAGCACTTGATTGGATTCAATAAAATTTTCTACTATTCATTATGTCTCTCTTTTTCACCCTTATATATTGCATTTTTTATCAGGGAAAAAACAATATAAGAATGTGAAATGTCAGTACATATATGCGAACATAAGAGAATTTTGGTTTGAACTTACTTTGTGAGAAGCTCAAGTTGGAAAATGAACTTAAAAAATGATCGGTAAGTAAAAAAAAGAACATTGTTTCCTTGCAAATGAAAGGCTCCAAACAAAAGAAAGATAGGTGACTTTTTCAACAAAAATGACAGATTACCTCCCAAAACTCAGCAATAGAACTATCCAAAAGATTGCAGTAAGCCATGATTCTTCTTTATAGAACATCCAGATCTGATTTTATATGAAAGGACAAATAAAGATATTCAGCTTCCGGATGACTAATGAACTCATGAAAGAAAACAATTATAAAGAAGTTATGCTAAATGATCGACCCAAAAGTTTAAACTAGTGAGTGAAAGGAAATTTAATTATATATCATTCAACACTTTCCCTCACTCGTGGGATCAAAATAGGAAGAAGATTCAACGAGTAGAAAATGAATATTAATTGGGGAGTAAATAATATTGCAAGGGATTAAACATAAAGCATCTCAAATCACACTACTCCAGTACCGTCTTAAATCACCAAGTGACCCAAAAGTTTAAGCTAGTGAATAAAGGTAAACTTAATTATATATAATTAGATAATATTGAGTTAAGATGTAAAATTTTCTTTTGAAGGTTAAGCCTAATTTCAAAAGTCTCAAAATGAGGCATTATTGAGTCTGTGCCTTCTAACAAGAAGATGGTATTTCAGTTAATCATAAACCATCTAAAAGCTATAAGCGTAAATGATAAGAAATCTAAGACTTACTGACAAAACTGTGGCATCTATACAGAAATCAATCAGTGTTGTCACCATCCAGTGTCTGCAAATAGATTATAATTAAATTTGTTAATCTCTAAATGAGAAAAAAAACGAATAAAGCATAATATTAGCCAACGAGGATATTCCGTCATCAACAAGAAAAAAATGTAAATAGTTTATGCAAAGCCAAATTAACATCAGCAGGGATTGCATAGCAAAAAATTATTACTGTTATTGTACCATAAGAATCTAGTTTTTCAATTATAGAAGTGTTATTCATGCTAGACAAACTATTCAACAAGAATCAAATCAACTCCATAGAGTCTAACGTATCTTTAATCACTCTAAATCATATCGATGTTTAATTTTGAAAATCCGTATTAACCTACAACAATTAGGTATCAAGAAAACTCAATAAAAAATTAACTTCTAGATAGGTGGCTACCCTGGAAAGGATTGTACCTTTGACCTCTTTTAGCCAACCATACCATAAGATTAACATTTGAACACATTTTATTTCAGATAATTGTAGGTGGTCAAGCCAAGTTGCAGCACATTTCGTCAATATAATGCATGAGCATACGAAACTAATGCTCAAAGTACATGGAAGGAAACAAGCCCAGAACCAAAATTCTATCATTAAATACTAACTCTGAAGGAATAAAAACACTCCAAAACCTGATCATACAGACCTAATATATATTTCCCTTCATCCTCTTTCACATTTCACTTCCTCTATTTATAACCAACTCCAGACCTAATAACTAATATGCCCTTAGTATCTTAATAATATTCACGGTGAGTTCTACCTTAGCTTAATAATATTTGTGGCACATGTATTTCACATTTCACTCAAGGAATTCTGAGAAGAACACACAACTGATGAAATAAAATTAAGAAAGAATGGAAAGGAAAAATTACGGTGTAAAAAACTCGATGCGGAAAGGTGAACCCGCACTAAAAAGATAGACCAAATTTACCGCCATCAAACAACTCAAAACAATGAAAACTATTTTTGCAATCATAACATTGGACTGCTTACTGTGCTGCTGATCCATGCCAATCCTGTACGCCAAAAACCAAATTTTTTTTTAAGAATATGATAAGGAGTAGTGAAGTTTCATAAACTACAAGTCATTGGACAAATAATAAAATCACATCGATCCTTCTACTGAATTCTCAATCATGTTTTCCTTTATTCTGTTAATGGTAATTAGACGTAATGCCAAAGTTAAGTCGTGGTTAGTTTGTTGTGCGTGTAACGAAATTGACAAGTAAAGAATACAAAAACGTAAAATAATAGAGACGATCGACGCACATATATATAGTCACTAAGAATGTGCTAGCTACCTCCACACAGTCAAGAGAGAACAATTTTTTTAGAGAGAATATTTTTAAAATACAAAACGACGCTACTAAGATCATTAGAGAGTTTATACAATGCTAAATAACAAGTTCATCATGCCTTAACTGGGACTATGTTAGTACATTGTATTGAAGGGTAGTTCTTAGGGGTGAAGGTTCCTAGCACTCTCAAAACCACTGGTTGGTTTATGTTTATCATCTTGTGAAATTGTTTGAATAGATATTCTCAACAACAATACAGACTCTATTAGTTTTACTGATACATACTTGTTTGGATTCCTGATCAGAACATGGTACATGATATCTTCAAAGGATTCCTGAGATGATAGTTGCCACAACTGCCAAAGAATGTAGGCACATGTAGTAATGCTGTCCGGAAGAAGAGTTGTTTAGATCTAACAACAAAAGTAGTAAAAATCAAAGAATTCAACCCATAACCACTACCAGTAAGAAAAACATCGCTACTTATTTTTCTAGAAACGGAAACAAGACTACCTCATTGAATTAGTGAAATAAGTCTAGTGCTTGATATCTCGTTGAGTTAATGAAATGAGTCTAATGCTCACAGTAAAAAAAGAAACAAACAAACAAACAAGGAAAAAGGAAAATTCAACCCAAAAACTGAAACTGACGAACAACCATAGGAACTTAACTCATCTTGTAAAGATTGTGACGTTTTTCTACTTTTCCAATGTGGAATCCCCTCAAGATAGTGTCTCTTTGGATTCACTATTCATAGACTTTGATAACATATTAGACAAACATAAAGTTTCATCTCAAAATCAATTGATTATGAGAGAAATAATCTATATATCTTATAACAATTGTGAGGTCTCTCCACTGTTCAACATGGGATCGTCAACACATGAACATCAAGTAAGTAAACATATTTCAACAAATTAAATATACATAATTGAAATAGGAACTGTCAAGCATCAAGATAGATCAACCAAACCCCAACAAGAAATAGCATATTCAATTAAGAGGAATTCACAAAAATTATTCACATTAAAATATCATATTGTCAAACATGGTTTAAAATGGAAGGCAAGCTAGACAAGGATAAGAAGTAATTACCCGCTGAAACACACCAGAAAAACTATCCAAATTGTTGAAGTAATCCAGTTTGCTTCCTTGTAGGAAATCCATGTCTGATAAATTAGAAAAAGAAATCATCTTTTATGTAGTAGATAGGCTGGATGCTTATCCTTCTAGCATGCAACAATAAGACGAGCAGAAACTGATTACAAGAAAAACATAATTAAACCAACAATCCTTCATGAGTTTAATATAAAATTTACATCAAAATCTTAAACAATAAGCAAAAGCCCAGTATCTGCATATGTTCAGTGTTCTTAAATCAGAGTGAAAAACTTCATAAAGCATAAATCATTTATATTTCAGATTAAATCAAAGACTTGTATGATCGGTTTCCATCTAATTGACCAATCAAATTACAATTCCATACTGAATTGTGGAAAGAGAAGCAACAAGCGAGATGGAAGAACATGGTGGGGTTGGGGTTAGCTTTGATTCATAATTGTTGTGGGAAGGATGAAAAGATAAATGTATCAAGAGAGCAATGATCGTCAATATGTAGCAAGCGAACTTGTAAATGCTTAGACAACGACGAATCTCTACATATTTCTAAAATAGTTTGATATTGTCCACTTTGGACACCTATGATATCACTTATTTCCCTAACCTATGTGAAATTTTGTTTACACTCCTAACAGTAAACTTCACATAAAATCAAGTGCACCCAAATGGTCTAGCAATATACAACCTCCATTCACAACATAAAGAGGTTAAGCTAGAGATACAATTAAATGTACGCAAAGTCAAATTTTCATTAAATGGAAATTATTATAAGAAAATGAAACTTTACATACTGCAATAGCTACGATGCTGATATAAATGTCAATTACGGTTGCCACCATTACCCTGAAACACATATTTACAAACCTAAATGAACAAATCATAAAAGAAGAAAAAATAAGAATAATAATAAGTCCAACACCACACCACAATTGAAATGACAATAAAGGAAAGTACACCGAATAACACAAATTTCCCCAGTGATTAATTACTCACACGGGTCCTCCACAATTTGAACACAAGAATTTTATAATAATAATTTTTTTTCTCTTAAAAAGAAAACGGATCTCTTCATTAATGTAATGAAATGACACTAATGTTCAAAGTACACTGTTGTGAAATAACGATAGTTTAAACCTAGAGATTAGGAAGTGCGCTAGAGCCTCCCAACTAAGTTGACGCGCTCCCTTAACACTCTCATCATAACCAAAATTATAATAAGACAACTACGACCCAACTTAACATGTCAACAAACGAAGAAACATCCTGAGCAATACAAAGCTAAAAGCAGAGTAGAACAATCACATAACAAACAATCAATTACTTTCCATCTTCTTTATGAGAATTGAGAACTACATGAATCAGATCCTCCTTTTAGCATACTACTATTGCAAGATTTATTAAGAAAAATAAAATTAAGCTTCAATATAAATCAGATCCACCTTCCAATCTTCATTTTAGTACATACTTATCCAATTTTAGTTTTATACTTTAAATTTCTAGATGAAATACTAATGCACACGAACATGTTTTTTCAAAAGTTTACCAAGAGAATAGGTTCAAAAAGATATTGAAAGTGCTACACAAAATCTACCCATTTTGAGAGGCTAAATTTGAACATTTTACCACTATATTACTCCAATCTAGGGGCATTCAAAAAACCCGATGATCCAAAAATAGATGTACCCAACCCAAACTTATTGTTAATGTGTGTATTAATTATATATAAAAAATGTCCCTGACCTATGTATTTTGTATAAAAAATATTTCTAAATTTTCAAAAAAATTAAAAATACCCTTAAAATTTAAAATGAAGTTCAAAAAGATCTTTATGCGTTAGTTTTAGAGTAAAACCGGTAAAGCTTTGTTTCAAAAATACTTCTAACTTAAAAAATTAAAATTCTTACAATATTTTAAAATAAAAGTATCTCCTTTTAAGACATACCAAAATAATAAATAGTGAAAACAAAAAATAAAGGTATTTAGCTATTAACACAAACTTAACTGATTTACAAATTTGTTTAAACATCTAAGTCCTGAAAATCCCTTGGTGAGGCTTCCTTTATTCCATTTCTTCTTTTTATAATCCATATACCTTAATTAAATCATGCAACTCTTATTTATTTATGAGAATTTCGAAAAATAGAAAGAAAAAAAAAAGCTATTTACCCTCGATAGAAAAAATTACTAAAAGATAAAATTCATCCAACTTTAAATGAGAGGTAAATATTTTGTCAATTTTTTCTATTTTTGACAATTTTTTTTATTTATTTTAGATAAAAGGGAAGTAAAAGGATATTTAAGAAGGTAGGAAAGAAAAAAAAAATGAAAAATAGGGAAGTAGGGTGGTCTTAACATTTCCATCTATATACCCATAACAGTTTATGTGCAGTTATTGTCCATTTATCTTAGGGGTGGACATTCAAATCGTAAAAATCGAACCGTTTCTTAAAACTGAATCGAATCGAAAACTCAATGAACTTGAAAATTACAGTTCGGTCACATCGAAATTGAAACTGAACAGAAACTACTATTTATTTATTTATATATTTAAAAAAACAAAAAGAGTAAAACCAAATTGCTTAACAAAACCGAATTTAAAATGGGACCAAAGCTAGTTATTTTTCTTAATCTTTTAAAAATACCAAAACCGAACTGAGCCGCATTTATGTGGTTACCAAACCAAACCATTTCAACCCTAGTTTATTTAGTTTAGATAAACAAATGTCAAATAGTTAAAAAAAAAACAGGAGAGTAAGAAGGTATCAAAGAAGAGAAGAGAAAAGATGGAATATAGATAAGTGGAGCGGTCTTAACGATTTCTAATTGTCAAACTTTTGAAAGTTGATGGGTATTTTTAGAACGGTTTTCATCTAAAATCAAGGATAAGAATATCTTTTTTTTTGACACATTTTGAAAGTGTTGGGGATATTTTTTTAAACTTTTTAAAGTTAAAAGTATTGTTCACGCAAAGTACAAAGCCTAGGGGTATTCTATATAATTTACCCAATATATATTGCTTATGATACAATAATAATAACAACTGTTATTATTATTATTAACTACTTGATTTCATTACTTTTTTAAATAATTTATTTTCAACAACTCATACAAATAGTCTTTTAGGATTTTGAAAAATAAAAAGAAGTTATTATATAAATTGAAATTAGTTATTTCAATATATATATATATATATATATATATATGCATATATCAAAATAGTTAAATCAAACATTTTACTTTTTTAGAACAAAATTTAAATAAACGAGTTGAGTCAGTGAAAAGTAACCCAACTCAAATGTTTCATAATTGAGTTTGGGCTAATTGTTTAAGAAGGATTATTTGAGATGAAATTTAGGGTCCGGAATAATTGGGTAAGATCGATAAACTCCTTCAACCAAATCCTGCACACACAATCAACGAACACTAACCCTACCCCAATCACACAACGAAGACGTCGAAGCACATTGGAACGGAAATATACACAAACGATCACTAGATACATGAACAGAACAACTGAAACAGATCGATTATGTATGAAAACAAAGAGAGGGAGGCAGGCAGAAATACAAAGAAGGATTCGAAATGATAAGAAATAAAGTGAAAAACGCAAAATATGGAGAAGAGAGAGTACCGTGAGAGAATTTGTTCGCGAAAAGGAGAGCCATCAGTGGCGACTGTGTAAACTAGAGCTGTAGCCATTGTGCAGCCTAATAGAAGGAAGAGAATCCTCCATCCAATTACCGCTGAGCTCGCCATTGATACTGAGAGAGAGTGGTGAGTGGAAATTGTAGAAGGAGAAAAAAGCAGATTGAAGACGATGGAAGTTAGGAGAGACAATAAGGGACATGTCCACTTGGTCTTAGCTTTTTCCTCTTTTCCTTTTCGTTTCTTTGGATTTATGCATCTTAGTGGAAAAAACAAAAAAACAAAACAACGAAATTAGATTTGGTTTGGCCTTGTGGATTTGCTTTGTCTATTTGCCTCGTCAAACTCTTTAACAACAAATCGTCGTGTAATAAATTAAAAAATCATCAAAAATAACATATTTACACCTAAAAAAAAGTTCACTTTTAGTAAACCATCCAAGATTGGTGATGGAATATGATACATGGGCAGTAAAATAATGATCAATTTACTCAACACTAAAGTTGGTCCACTATTCTTCGGTTGTAGTATCCGATTAGGTGAAGTAAATTGAGAGAGGGATAGAAATTAATAATGACTCATCATTATTGTGTTTTGCAACGATATTTCAAAAGTTTATAATAACCTTATAGTAGTCGATTATTCTTCTTTTAAGCCAAGATAAACTTAACCAGATGCTAACCCCTAAATAACTCATATTCTTATAGCAATTAGTTATCGCTACTTTGGTTGAGACTATACTAACAACTTAGTAATTCTTATAAGTGTAACTCTCCATCTTTGGATTTTAGAGATAAGAATTATTATGCTCCAAACTGTGGAAAATCAATATAAAAATCGATAAAAAGAGACTTTATCCATATATGGAGTTCGCGGTGTTTCGAATCCTATAATACAACCCTCCAAAGGAAATATCACTCCCAGGACAGACAAGCAAGCGCATTATAGGAATCTCACGATACAACCTAATGGAAGAGACCGTGAGACATGTTATGATCACATATCTTTCACCCACTTACTATGAACTACTTCCCCTATTCGCTTTGATATTAATACATGCAAACACTCTTCAAATGGAGTTCGCTCCTATGCGCAGCCCAAAGTCCTGCATGGACCTCACGGTGTGAACTCTTAGGGATGCTAGAGCTAAAAGTACGCTATTTTTCCCTAGTTGAAGAGTTCTATGACGGTTTTAAAGGGTACTCATAAAATTAGGATCATATTTAGGCTGACTTAAACATATCACAAGTCTAGGTGAAATATCCAGCATAATCATTATAACATATTTTAACCTACGACATCCACATGATAAACCAGCTTTATTATCTGATCACATCTCTCGCACGTGCTCATAAAACTAGGTTAATTATGCTCGTGAACTGATTACGATCTCCAGGTACGTAACAGGTGTTCCACAAACTATCAACTTAAAAAACCTCCAATCTTAGTCATCTTATCTGACTTGTTGACAAAACAGAATAAAATGAGCCTCTTCTAACTAGTTTTACAAGATATCGACTTAATTCTATGAAAATTCTGATTGATATGATTTTAACCTAGGTGAACATGCAACTTATCTTTGTTATAGAATTTAAACGTTTAATTTATTTTATAACACTTATAAAAATAAATAGGAAATAATATAACATTTATTCAACATACATTATATAACCATTATATAATGAAATTAATTATGGATTTTAATTTATTTAACTTTTAATTAAATCATATTTAATTGTATTTAATTATATTTAATTGAAACAAATAAATAATTAATTAAATCAAATTTAATGAAAATTAATGAAAATTAATTAATATTAATTAACATGCAGACTATACCTTATAACGATTATAACATACTTTTAATGCATGAACATGTTAACTTATGGTGAAATTTTAAATCTATATAACATACTTTACGCACATACAATTTAATTTAATTAAAACATACATCATATACATAATTAATTAAAAATACTCTAAAATAGATCGATTTTGGCTCTTAAATTAAGCTTAAACTATATTATTATAGTAAAAAATTGGTGAAGTACAAAACAGTCCCCGAACCACTCGAACTGGCTGGAAAAACTTCAAAACAGCACTAAACCGGCTTAATTATCCTCATGGACCGGCCCAAGACCCAACCTTTGGTCTTGGACCGACCCAAAAGCAACATGGAACCACCAGGCGCGCGCAGGGTCAAAGAGATGGGCTAGAACGGGTTGATGTGTGGCATTGCAAAGCACGTGGAGCAGATCGGCCAAGTCGGGTTGGACAATGATCAATTCGAGTCAAATGGGCGTGAAACGGGTCAAAGGAATGTGGGTCGTGAAGCAGGCGGGCTATCGCACACGCGTGGGCCGAGATGGGTGTAGGTCGATGCGTGAAACTTGGGTCGGGCCGTTGCACAAACCAAAGGGCGGAACAGGAGTGTGGCATGCACGAAGATCGAGTGGAGAAGCGGGTCGCAGGGTTAGGCCAACGGGTCTGGACCAGGTCTAAAGGCTTTTTCGGGTCTGTCCTCTGCTTTTCACCAATTTCTTTGAATTTCTCTCTCTCGGTCGAAGAAATTATAACCTAATTTCAACTCTAATGACTCTAATAAAAATTAAAAACCTTCGACAACAATAATTAAGCCACAAAATTGAACCAATTACAATAATTAAAAGAAAACTAAGCTTAATTTAATTGCCAAAACCACTGATCCATTTTAATTAAACCACAATTTATCAAATAAATTAACATCCACCATATGAAATTAAGTAAAATTAAGCATGCTCTAATACAAGATTATGGAATACGATACGTGCGCAACAAAATAAGGATCAATTTTTCTCTAATTACAACTAACTATTTAGTAATTAACATGCATCAATTTTCGTTCCTAGTAATCTCCTCACAAACTCGAATCGGGGACTACTACTAGAGTTGACCCACTAGCCTTCTAACTTAGAACTGGGTTGTGAGACTCGATTAGATGAAGGAAATTGAGAGAGATGAAAATTAGAGGTGGAGCTTAGCTTTGAGATTAGGGAAATGAGAGAAAAGAAAAAAAATGGTATAATAATTTTTAATTTAAGACAAAAATTCCAAAATTGAAAAAAGTTTTATCTCAATTGAATTGATGTCTGTTTATAACCTAATTACATGCAAGAATGCATGTAATTAGTTTATAAAATCTCAATAGCTAACATTCCATTAACTATTAGTAGGCTAGATGTCTACATCTAATGTAGCCACTTTGAGATTATCTAACAAAATGTTGTATTTTCCACAAACGTAGTCTAAGGTAGGGGTGTTCAAAAAAATCGATAACCCGACCAACCCGGATTACCCAACCCAAACCGTAATGTTAGATTTATTCTTAAATATAATATTATCATTAATGTGGCCCAATTGCATTATTATTATTTATTCTTTTTGGGCTTATTATTTTATTAGGCACATTAGGTTAAAAGATAATGCCCTAATTTAACACCATGATGGGTGGTGTCTATAAATAGAACCTTAGGGATTAGTCCTCTCACTGCCTCATTAACTAGTTTATTCTTCCCATCAAGAAACTTAAATTAAGTCTAAAAGGAAGGCAAGTGAGAGAAACACAATTCCTCAAGAAGATTATTCATGGATCAAGGTATGTTGTTCTTTAACTAATTTTTAATTTGTAAAGTTATCTAGTTCAAAGATATTGGCATTTAAGGTTATATACAATGTTATGATTTATTATATATTCATGAAATTAAAGTTTACATGTGGTATCAGAGCCTTGATTGAGAACTTGTAATTTTACATGGATGATTAATGATTTGTTTTAATGTTTCCGCTACATGTTTTTCTTTTAAATTTAAATCAAGATTCTTCGATTATTGATTATCATTTGAATTAAAGATTCTTTGATTAAAGATTATGAATTTGAAAATTTGTTTTTATGGAAAGCCGGAAGAAGAAAAGAAAATTATAAAAGTTTTTTAAATTCATCGTTTTTTCTTCAAGGGGTTAATTCATCCACCGCCGGCAATCTTCTTTTCCTTTGATAAAATTCATTGAGCCACTTATTAATGATTAAAGTGTTACGAAGATTTGATCTTTTTTTTTTTTTAAAAAAAGAATTAAGATATTGTTTTGATATAAATTTCAATTATCTATTTGAAAGGTCACGAATTAAATTAATTTTCTAATCCTTGATAAAAGGAATTAAAATCTAATAAAGATTACAGTATTGTCGAAAATCTAATTCATCATAAATCTAATTAAATTTTAGATTTTAATGATTTTCGAAATATTGCATATATTTAGTTTATGATGAAATTGATGATCACGTGTTAATTATATTTTATGTGTTATGTTTAAAGTATCCATTTATCTCTAAAATTTAAATTGTACAATTAAATTTTTGGAGGATAATGTATGAATGTATGAATTTTTGATGAAATCCTTGTATCTAATTGTAAATTATGAGGCAAATCACTTGCAATTATGTTGTTTGATATCTATATATTATGAATAATTTGTTAGTCACCAAAGTGACCAAATTAGTAAGTTTTATAGATATTCTATTGATGGTGTTTTGCAAATTAAGAAAATAATTATTTGTGATTATTTTAATATGATATCTATATTACGAATAATTTGTTAGTCACCAAAGTGGTCAAATTAGTAAGTTCAATAGATATCAAATTAAGGTTAAACTCAATTACTCCTATTTATGTAATGATGATGAATTATTATTATGAGTATATTATTATAAAACTTTAAAATTGCCCAAAGGTAATTAATAGTTTTATAATTTTGAATCTTATTATGGTTAAATGGAATTGTTTTATTATGATGCCTATGTTATGAACAATTTGTTAGTCACCAAAGTGGCCAAATTGGTAGATCTTTAGACATCAAATTAAGATTGATTCAATTACTCATGTCTATTTGATGCTAATGAATGAGATAATATTATGAAACATTAATGATTTGTCATGGGTATATTGATTTTCATTATTATAGAACATTTAATTTGCCCAAAGGTAATTAGCAGTTTTATAATAATGAATCTTATTGTGGTTAATTGAGGTGTTTGGTTAGATATTGTTAGTATATCCAAAGATAACTAATGTATCTAATTTGAGCATTTAAATTACCAATTATATGAAACTAAATCTAGTATCAGTTAAGTGTAAATGTTGTAAATTGTTGTGTCTTCCAAAGAAGAACTTCAATGTATAAATTAATAGTTATTTAATATTATCCGAACATATGTTAATATCTTTAAGTTTATTTCTCAAAACAATGATGTATAAGCATATTTATTTTGTAATTGCAACATCTGCTCCTGTTTCTCATTATTCGCATGCTACATCTATAATAAAGTTTAATGGACTCAATTTCTCTGATTGGTGCGAACAAATCCAATTTCATCTGGAGTTTTGGATCTTGATTTAGCACTGTTAAGTGAGAAACCTGCTGCAATTACTTCTGTTAGCAGTGATGAGGATAGATCTTTCTATAAAGCTTGGGAAAGATCAAATAGATTGAGCTTAATGTTTATGCGAATGACTGTAGCAAACAATATTAAGTACACAATTAAGAACACTGAAGATGCTAAGGAATTTATGAAATCTGTGGAAAAATGTTCTCAGTCAGAGTCGGCTGACAAGTCACTTGCTGGAACACTTATGAGTACTTTAACCAACATCAAGTTTGATGGTTCTCATACTATACATGAGCATATCCTTGAAATGACGAACTTGGCAGCAAGGTTAAAGACCATGGGAATGGAAGTTAATAAGAATTTTTTGGTAACGTTTATCCTTAATTCCTTACCTTCAGAGTATGGTCCATTTCACATAAACTATAACACTCTGAAAGATAAATGGAATGTGCATGAATTACAAAGTATGCTCATTTAAAAGGAAGCGAGACTTAAGAAACCAATAATTCACTCTGCCAATCTCGTGGGTCATAAAGGAGCTGGAAAGAAACCTGAAAAAAAAAAAGAATGGCAAGGGCAATCATGGACAATTAAAGGTAAAACATTCATCTGCCTCAATCCACAAAAAGGGACAAATTAAGGATAAGTGTCGTTTTTGCAACAAACCTGGACACTATCAGAAAGATTGTCTAAAACGTAAGGCATGGTTCGAGAATAAAGGTAAGCATAATGCTTTAGTATGTTTCGAATCAAACTTAACTGAAGTTCCTTATAATACATGGTGGATTGATTCTGGTTGTACCATTCATGTTTCCAATACGATGCAGGGATTCCTTACGACCCGAATCACAAACCCAAATGATAGACTCATTTTTATGGGAAACAGAGTCAAAGTTCCAGTTGAAGCTGTGGGAACCTATCGTTTAACTTTAGATACTGGACATCATTTAGACCTTTATGGTACCTTTTATGTTCCTTCTATTTCTCGTAATTTGATTTCCTTGTCAAAACTTGATACTTCAGGTTATTACTTTAAATTTGGGAATGAGTGTTTTAGTTTATTCAAACAGAACAATTTTATTGGTTCTGGTATTCTTTGTGATGACTTATATAAATTAAAGCTTGATAATGTTTTTGCTGAGAGTTTGTTAACCTTGCATCATAATGTTGGTACTAAACATGGTCAAATTAATGAATCGTCAGCTTACTTGTGGCATAAACGTTTAGGTCACATATCCAAAGAAAGAATTAAAAGATTAATAAAGAATGAAATTCTTCCAGATTTGGATTTTACTGACCTTGGAATTTGTGTGGA
Source organism: Cucumis melo (assembly GCF_025177605.1). Classification (NCBI taxonomy): domain Eukaryota; kingdom Viridiplantae; phylum Streptophyta; class Magnoliopsida; order Cucurbitales; family Cucurbitaceae; genus Cucumis; species Cucumis melo. The sequence goes on from NC_066859.1 coordinate 21,441,241, forward strand.
TTGTATTAAAGGAAAACAAACAAAACACACAGTTAATAAAGAAGCCACAAGAAGCTCGCAACTCCTTGAAATTATACACACTGATATTTGTGGGCCTTTTGATGTTCCATCCTTTGGTGGAGAAAAGTATTTTATCACCTTTATTGATGATTTCTCACGTTATGGTTATATCTATTTATTGCATGAGAAATCTCAAGCAATAGATGCCTTAAAAATATTTATAAATGAAGTTGAAAGGCAATTAGATAGAAAGGTGAAAATCTTAAGATCTGATAGAGTTGGTGAGTATTATGGAAAATATGATGAGAATGGACAATGCCCCGGTCCATTCGCTAAATTCCTAGAAAGTCATGGCATATGTGCTCAATACACAATGCTAGGAACACCACAACAAAATGGTGTTGCAAAAAGGCGAAATCGTACATTAATGAATATGGTTAGAAGCATGTTAATTAATTCATCTTTACCTGTGTCCTTGTGGATGTATGCATTAAGAACCGCTCAATATTTATTAAACAGGGTTCCTAGTAAGTCAGTTCCAAAGACACCTTTTGAACTGTGGACAGGAAGGAAACCTAGTTTAAGACACCTACATGTTTGGGGTTGTCAAGTGGAAGTAAGAATTTATAATCCACATGAAAAGAAACTGGATTCAAGAACAACCAGTGGTTTCTTCATTGGTTATCCAGAAAAATCAAAAGGGTATAGATTTTATTGTCCTAACCACAGTACGAGAAAGTTGAAACTGGAAATGTAAGGTTCATTGAGAATGACATAATTAGTGGGAGTTTGGAACCGCGTAAAGTGGAAATTCAAGAAGTTAGGGTGGAAATTCCTTCATCTATAACTTCTTCTCAAGTTGTTGTTCCTGTAGTTGTTGACGCTGTTAACAATCCACAAGAACAACAAATTAATGTTCAAACACCACATAATGATATTGTAACAAATGAACCTGTAACTGAGGAACCACAAGAAATAGAATTAAGAAGATTTGTAAGATCAAGAAGATCAGCTATTTCTGATGACTATTTGGTTTATTGGCATGAGTCAGAATTTGACTTAAGCATTGATAATGATCCAATTTCGTTTTCACAAGCCATTAAAGGAGATAATTCTACCAAATGGTTAGATGCCATGAAAGAAGAGTTAAAATCTATGAATGATAATGAAGTCTGGGATCTTGTAGAATTTCCTAAAGAAAGTAAAAGAGTTGGGTGTAAATGGGTCTTTAAGACCAAACGTGACTCAAATGGCAATATTGAACGATACAAGGCTAGACTTGTTGCCAAAGGTTATACTCAGAAAGATGACATTGACTACAAAGAGACTTTTTCTCCTGTCTCGAAAAAGGACTCATTAAGAATTATTATGGCTTTGGTAGCTCATTATGATTTAGAGCTTTATCAAATGGATGTGAAAACCGCCTTTCTAAATGGAAATTTAGATGAAGAAGTGTTCATGGATCAACCAGAAGGTTTTATGGTTGAAGGAAAGGAACATATGGTGTGTAAATTAAAGAGGTCAATATATGGACTTAAACAAGCTTCGAGACAGTGGTATCTTAAGTTTAATGATACCATCACATCTTTTGGTTTTAAAGAAAACATCGTTGATCGATGTATATACCTAAAGATCAGTGGGAGTAAGTTTATAATTCTTGTTCTATACGTTGATGACATCTTGCTTACTACAAATGACTTTGATTTATTATGTCAAACCAAATAATTTCTTTCTAAAAACTTTGAAATGAAAGATATGGGTGAGGCATCCTATATGATTGGAATTAAAATATTCCGTGATCGAACACATGGATTGTTAGGATTGTCTCAAAAGGCCTATATTAATAAAGTTTTAGAGAAATTTAAGATGGACAAATGCTCTTCAAGTGTAGTTCCAATTCAGAAGGGAGATAAATTTAGTCTCATGCAATGTCCAAAAAATGAATTGGAATGAAATCAGATGGAAACTATTCCTTATGCATCTATTGTTGGAAGCTTATTGTATACACAAACTTGCACTAGACTAGACATCAGTTTTACTGTGGGTATGCTAGGCAGGTATCAAAGTAATCCAGGAATGGATCATTGGAAAGCTGCAAAGAAAGTCTTAAGGTATCTGCAAGGAACAAAAGATTATATGCTTACTTACAAGAGATCTGATCATCTTGAGGTGATTGGATATTCAGATTCAGATTTTCTCGGATGTGTGGATACAAGAAAATCCACTTTTGGCTATTTGTTCCTTTTAGCTGAAGGAGCAATTTCATGGAAAAGTGCAAAGCAGTCTATTATCGCTGCATCCACTATGGAAGTTGAATTTGTAGCATGCTTTGAGGCTACAGTTCATGGTTTATGGCTGCGGAACTTTATCTCAGGACTTGGAATTATCGACAGTATTGCCAAGCCGCTGAGAATTTATTGTGATAATTCTGCAGCAGTTTTCTTCTAAAAAAACGACAAGTATTCTAAAGGTGCTAAACATATGGAATTAAAATACTTTGCCGTTAAAGAAGAAGTTTAGAAACAGAGGGTGTCAATTGAACACATTAGCATTAAACTTATGATTACGAATCCACTGACTAAAGGATTGCCACCAAAGACGTTCAATGATCACGTTGAACGTATGGGCATCAGTAGATATCATCATTGAGATCAAGATTATGTTATTTGACACTTTGAGCTCATTTATTTATTGTTTCTGATTTTATCTTATGGTTCTGTTCTTATGATTAGTATATACATAAAAGAATTATGTAAACCAAACAGGACATCGTCTTTGATAAAGACACTTATTGTTGGACCATTATTGATTATCTTTATTATAGATCATGTTAATAGAAGAACTATTTCAGTGATACATGGAAGAGAGTATGTTAATGCAATGTTGTATGACCGCCATGATCCTTTAGTAGTTTCTTTGACTTGACACGATATGTTATGAAGTTTAATTTTGCGCATTATGTCTATAACTGTATATGGTAATATTGTCAATGGGCCAAGTGGGAGAATGCTAGATTTATTCTTAAATATAATATTATCATTAATGTGGCCAAATTGCATTATTTATTATTTATTCTTTTTGGGCTTATTATTTTATTAGGCCCATTAGGTTAAAAGATAATGCCCTAATTTAACACCATGATAGATGGTGTCTATAAATAGACCCTTAGGGATTGGTCCTCTCACTGCCTCATTAACTAGTTTATTCCCATCAAGAAACTTAAATTAAGTCTAAAAGGAAGGCAAGTGAGAGAAACACAATTCCTCAAGAAGATTATTCATGGATCAAGGTATGTTGTTCTTTAACTAATTTTTAATTTGTAAAGTTATCTAGTCCAAAGATCTTGGCATTTAAGGTTATATACAATGTTATGGTTTATTGTATATTCATAAAATTAAAGTTTACACGTAAGGGTTGGGTTGGGTTAAATTTTATGTTGGGTTGAGTTAGAAAATTGGAGAAAAAAAGGTTGAGTTGGGTTGTCAGAGTTGTGCAAGTTAAGGGTAGGGTTGACCCGATCCAACCCGATTATATATACATATATAGATACACACACATATATACACCTAAAACTTAAAAGTAAACCTTATTTTGAATGAACATTCTATACTTGAAATTTGAATATATAACACACACACACACACACACACACACACACACACACACACACACACACACACACACACACACACACACACACACACACACATATATATATATATATATATTTGCCACATTGTACCTTGAATAATAATTTGTTCACTTTGCATATTGAAAAATAATATGAAAATTTGTCTAAATAAATTATGGAGAGATGAAAAAAAAAACCAACCTGTCAACCCAACTCGGCCCAACCCGAATTTTTTGGGTTGGGTTGACCCTTACGAATTGAATCGATAGGGTTCATTTTTTACCAATACGGATACTTTGGGTTGGTCCATAATTTTCCTCCAACCCGGCTTATGTACACCCCTAGTCTAAGGGCAATATGGTCAGTTGGTCATTCAAGTTAAAGTCAAACTTTGACTTCTTCAAGTCAAAAGTCAACATTTTAATCTTTTACCATTTTGTCCATTTTGACTAATTCCAACCTCCCGAGCATGAATCCGCATTAATTTTTTAAAAATTGAAATCACATTTGAATATAAAGCTGATTAAAGTTTGACTTTTCAAAGTCAAAAGTCAATATTTTGACTTTTTACAACTTTGACCATTTCCATCAATTTCAAGCTTTCGAATTTTAATTTGTATTCATATTTTAAATATTGAAATCATATTTAAATATAAAGTTATATCTCAAACTTATAGCTGGTGGATATATCAAGTATATACATCAGTTTCTCTTTTTTTACTTAATTTGAACAATTCGAATTGTACTTTCTATTTTCTATCCTCACCCTCACGAAGAGGTATAAGATCCGAATTCCATATGAGCTAAGTTAATTCCAAATGTATTGAAAACGATGTTACTATTGGGTTTTATGTATTAAAACTCGTAGATAGTAAATATAATCAATTGACCGTCATTAATAAAGTGTTTTATTATTATAATTTCAATAAGTGTTATTGATTATATTATTAGTTTTGTCTTAATAAGCTAAATCTAATAAACTAACATCCTAAGCTATTCGATGAGTCTTGAATAGTATGTAGAGACATACGGGGATTAATGTTCAAGATCAGCTTAAAGGGTCTATAGTATAGGGTTAAGGTTGGGTACCTTATCCTGTTAACACTATGAATACGACTCACTTTGTATTTGATACAAACACATTGATCAAATGCGTCCATGTATGCGATATGCGAGTGAGGGTATCCTATGCAATGAGTTTGCATAAGACTGAACCACGAAATAATAATCACTAGATATAACTCTGTTAACTAGTTGGATTTCTATTTCATTAGGATGACCTAGGTGACTTAGTTTTAATCCTGAGTGTATTATGAACTCTTGTTTGCGAGGGATTGTCCTTTGATTTGTACGGGTGAGAGTGACCAAATTTTCGACTCAATATGCTTATCATTTTGGGGACAAGACCGAGTGGGGAGATTGGAACATAATCACACAAGATGAAATTCACTTTTTCCCATCTTTAGGGTAAGTAGGTAAGTGTTCCCTTAAATGGTGTCTCCGGGACTTGAACAAAGAGCCCTACCCTTTTTATGGTACGAGAGAGGTTTCTGTTTAGTGGTTGGACCATAAATAGGTTGTTCATTAGAGGAGCATTGGTATTTAAGGACTAGAAATAACCCAGGGTAAAACGGTAATTTGACCTAGCTGGTGTTACGAACACTTGTAAAGGACTAACTTATTAATATTGGTCTATATCCGTGGACACAGAAATATATCTACAGTGAGAAGAGTTCAGCTGTAAGTCTTTAGTGGAGTGTACACACAGTTAACGAATATTGATTAATGTGGTTAATGAGTTTAGCTAATTAATCTCATATCGTTGTAGCTTCTGATCTGTAGGTTCATTAGGTCCCCTTCCTAGCTCATAAAGAGTAATGAGATTTATTTATATTGGTTGTAATTTGAAATGTCCAAATTTACTTTGGGAATTAATATAATGTATATCGATACATTATAATATAAAGTTTATATTTTAATTAGACTTTATTATATAAATTTAATTTTGGATATGATTCAAAATTAAATTACGAGAGAATAAAATATTTGAGTTTAATGTGAATTAGATTCATATTAAAACTATAGGTTATGAGATAAATTTATATTTGAATATGATTCAAATTTTAGATTAAATTAAATATAAGATATTTAATTTAAAAATTAATTAATTGGAGAATTAATTAATAATTTAGTTTAATTTCGTTTAGTTAAATTTGATTTAATTAAATTAATTAAATTAAAACTATAGGTTATGTGAGAGATATTCATTTAAATATGATTTAAATGAAATATTAATTAAATATGATTTAATTAATTAATTAATTAATTTAATTTAATTAATTAATTTAATATTTATTTATTAAATTAATAAGGAATGTTGGTGGTTTTACCACGTTCCCATTTATTCTCTCTAACTTCCCTCTTCTTCCGATTGAAGAAGAGAGAATTTTTTTGCGTAACGAAAATTAGAGGGGTGAGTTCTGCGAAGTTTTGATTTTGCTCTCCCATTCTCTCTGAACAAATTTTCTCTCTAAAGAAAAATTCCCTATTCCATTTTTGGTTCCCACAAACCATCTCATTCAGAGAATAGGAAGATTTCTAAGTGGTGGTGCCCAAATTGGTGATTGGTAGATTCAGAGTCGTCAACGAGCGTAAGTTTAAGTTTTCTTCTTTGTATTTTTCTTCAAAGCATGTTTAACCATAAAAATAGTTTTGTAATTTTTGCCAATGTATTGGTAATTTTAAGGTTCCAATTAAAATTGAGTCTCTGTAATTCTTCCGCTAGTAAGGGTTTTCATCCCTTCAGTTACTGCATGGATCAAAATTAAAAATCTCATCGTTTTCATCCATTAAATAATATTTAAGTGTTATAAGTTAATTTTATATGAGCCAGCAAGAGAACCTAATAGACCTATATATCATAGGCTCCAACAATCTGAGATTAACTAGCTAAACACTTTTAGACCGAGATAATCAACATTCGTTAACTAACGGGTCTTTCATTACACTTAGTTGCACTCCCTTCACTATAGATATATTTATTTTCATCTGATATAACTATGATCAGTAAGTTAATTTTTCACAAGTTGTTTGTAATATCGCTTAGATTAAAATATCGTTTTACCTCCGAGACTATATCTTGTTCCTTAAGTCTCACTGATCCACAATTGAAGAATTGATTTAAGGTCCAACTTATAAACCAAATCCTTTTCGGGCCAATGGGAGGGTAAGGTTCCTTATTCAAGACTTGAATTAAGTCCTTAAGGGAACAAGCTGTCTACCAAACCAAAAGCAGGTGGGAGTGAATTCTGCCTTGCACTCTATGTCCCTAGCCATCCCCCGGTCTTACGCTTGAAATGAGAGGCTTATTAGACCAGCACACTGTTGAGCTACCCTCACATATGCAAATCTAAGGATAGTTTGAACAGAAGTTCATAATTAGCTCAGGATTAATATTAAGTTACCTAGATCATCATAATTGAAATAATCAATTTTATATAGTCAACGGTGTTATAACTTAAAAGTGACTATTTCATGGTTCCAGTTTTTATATAAACTCTTTACATAAAGATGCCCCCACTTCCATGTCTTTACATAAGAAATTTAGGATCATATCGTTTGTATTAACTATAAAGCGGGTTGCATCCAATGTGTTCCCAGAATAATGTGTTCTTGGCACTAGGCACTTTTACATACTTGACGCTTTTGTTAAAAAAACGTCAAGTATTGACAATTTTAAAGGAAAAACGTCAAGTATAGTCTCAAAAAAGCGGAGTTTTTCAGATAATTTTACGCTAACCTTTACTTGACGTTTTTTTCGCGTCAAGTATAAAGGATATTTTACTTGACGTTGTATTCGTGTCAAGTATTACAAAACTTTACTTGACGCGAAAACAACAGCAAGTATAGTTTAAAGAACACAAAATTTTCACCAAAATTTTCGAATTATTTTTACTTGACGTTTTGTGTCGCGTCAAGTATAGTGAAGATTGTACTTGATGATTTTTTAGCGTCAAGTATAGTGCGGTTTTTTCCTGACGTTTATTGCACGTCAAGTATAGTTGACATTTACTTGACATGGAAATAACGTCAAGTATAGTTAAAATTTTTATTTGATACTTTGAAAATTAATATTTTAAAAATGTAAAATATAAAAATATAAAAATATAAAAATATAAAATATAAAAATATTTTTTATTTCTTTTATTCCATTAAATAAACTTATTAAAATAAAGTTACTAAAATAAACTTACTACAATGTTATTAAAATAAACTTATTAAAACAAACTTATTAAAATAAAATTACCAAAAGAAACTTATTAAAAATTAATTTAGTAAAAAAAATGTATTAAAATAAATTTAGTAAAAAGAAACTTTTTAAAATAATTAAATAATTTTATTGAAAACAAATTTATTAAAAAATTCCCTCTAAAAAAACCTTTCATTTTTGCCCTTTCTCTCTTCCAAAACCCTCCATCTCTATCTCCATCCCAAAACCCACGCTAACCCAAGTCTTTCGCGAAGACCCACGCCGCCGACAACGACGACGACCCACGCCGCAACTGTAAGCCGCTGCTCCTCCTCACCGATCGTCGCACTATAAGCCGTCGCTCCTTCGCTCCTCCTGTACGCCGCAGACGCCGCCGCTCTCTGCTGTACGCCGCACTGCCGTACGCCTTCTTTCTCCTCCAAATGAAAGGTAAACTTTCTCTATAACCTCCATTGTTATGTGCTTTACCATATCTGAAGCTATTCTCTGTTACATTCATGTGGTTTAGCCATTAGGAAACAAAATGGAAAGGAGATAGTACGAATAGAAAAGAAAAAGAGAAAAAAAAAGACAACAAATTAGAAAGAGGACCTGAAGATGGGAATTGTTGGCATAACTATTGTTGCCAATTCCTCCCCTCATGTGAAATTTTTTCTCAATATTCATATGGGTAAAGATTGGGAGTTTGAGACTGTTCTTCTCTGGTTTTTCTTCTTCTAGGCTTGGATGAGTTCATGCCCCTTTTAAATGTAGAATTTGAAAAAAGGATCTAACTATTTTTGTACACCCATCCCGGATTGGAACAAATAATTACCATAATTTCTTCTTTTCTTATGATATTTCCTTTCATAAATAGTGGCTACTTTCTTACCTTCTTGAGAGGGTCCATTGTGTTGATTCAGAAAATGTAATAAGTGATGCACACTAGGGGTTGTTTGCCCAAGGTGGAATGAGATGGTTTGGGTCATGACAAACTAATTCTGTTTTTCACTTTTTTTATGCCTTCATAATCTCATTTCTATTCTACCATCAATTCTTTATGCATTTCAATGTCAATCATATTTTCATTAAATCTGATTACATTTTAGTCTTTAAACTACTCTTTAAATAACACGTGAGACTTTAGAATTTTGAGTCTTCAAACCACTGCTCTGTGATTTCTGTTGGTTGTTGGGCTTAATATTTTCAAAATGTGCTTTTACTTGTACGACTTCATATTATGGTTGGCTATTGGATCTTAAATCATGTCTGAATTTTTTTTGTTGGAAATAACAAATTTCTTTCCTTCTTAAAGTTGTAGAATTGGGATTCTTTTGCTTTTGGATTATATTGAGTTTCTATATCTATATTTTTTTCTTTTTTACAACTAAAACGTTGAAGCTTCTGACCGTCGACCAACGTCCTTCAAACAGTCTTATTAGACGAAAACGAAAAGCTACCGGAATAAATGAGAAGCGGTCGCTTGATGAAAGCGAAAAGGGTGAACAAAAATGAAAACGCTTTGTTCTGTACGACCGCCGACCATTAAGCTATTGAAGTTATCCTTGTTCTTTATAGAAAATCTTAGAAGATGGATGTTTCAACATTTACCATTCATTTTTCTTTGCAGGTGGTCCTAAACAAAAAGAAAGAATTTCAATGGCAAAGGGTTGTTCTTTTTCTAAGAATAGGTGCAATGAGGTATCTTAGGTTATGTTTCATTTCACTTGAATTCGTAATATGCTTTTCTACACTCTCATGAGTCATTCATTTAAGGAAAAGTGTTATATCTTTCCAATACATCCGTAGTTATTATTTATACACTTGCGTGGGTTGAGAAAGCATCTTCAAAATTACTGAGGATAGGCCATGATTATAGTTCAAGGAATTGGATCTTTCAACTTCAACATCCTCGTTATTAAGGCAATAACTTTGGTAGTATATGAATCCAAAACCTTTTTTATGTTTTGAATATCAGGAAAGGTTTACAGCATCGTAGTTAAACAATATTATAATGTAATTGTTTCTTTTTCTAGAATAAGTGTTGAATGTTCTATCAAGTTTAGTCCAATTGGAATGTAAATAAGAGCAAGATTTTCTTCATTGCTGGGTAATGTTATGATGGAGAATATTATGATAGAATGGTTGCAATGGTTATTTTACTCTTTCCAGAGAACATGGTAGCATGGGCTTTTTCTTACCAGGTTGATTCAATTCTCATTTTGGTAGCTCCTCTCTTCTTCAATCTTGATCTCTATTATCACTTACTTGCATGCTTTAGATTTAATTGGCACTTTGCATAAGAAAACTAAAAGACTCTATGTTTGTTCCTATCTCAATCTGCTTGGGATGATGAACTTTTTTTTTTTTTTTTTTTTTTTATCTTGATTGCATTTTTGTTCTTTCAGTTCAATGATTTTGGTACTAATAGAGGACCGGCAGCCAAGTATCTTAATCCAAGTTTTCTTACTTCTCCATTTTTTGCTTTCAGTGCAATGGAAGAATTGAAGCTTATAGGGAACTATCTGAAAGGTTCCCGTCCAATTTTGACATTTTCATCGAATTTTGATAAAGATGTCCTCTGGAAGCTTATGAAGGAAATGATTATTCAGGTACCAATGGCAAAGTTATAGAATTAAATGCGTATGCAAACATTTTCTACTTGCTACAAAATTTAATGCTAATTGTGGATAGCATCCAAAAGTACAACCTCTCCTTGACACCCAAACAATGCACTGGATGTTGTCTTTCTTCTAAATGTTTGCTCGCCGCTCTTTTCCATGAAGTGGCAAATGAATGCAGAAAAATATTCTACTTTGTGTTAGACAAAGACATTGGAAAGAGTTTTAGGAGTCTTGTGGTATTAATGGCAACTATTTATGATGATATTGGAAGTATATTAGTCATTAGTTTTTAAGGGGATTGTCAATGAATGGTTACACTTTAAAGAAAGACTAAGATAAGAGCTTAGATAGGTACAAGTAAAGAAACAGTCCTCCTAACTTAAGATTTAATGACCAAGATTTCACTCAGAGAAAAAAAATAAGAAATGGGCCCTTAGGTGGCAGTGAGCTTCAGCTTTTAACTCCGTGAATGTTGAAGTGTTGCACATTTTTTAATTGACAGATTGGTAGATTAATGAGTTTTCTGAAAAGATATTTATTCCATAAACTATGTTTCTGATTGCAGTATTCTTAGTTGGCTTGAATCTTACTTGTCAGGATTTTATATATGCTCCTGTGTCTGTGTTATAAAACTAACATTCTAAATGTTCCTATAGAAATTCACATCTTCTCCTAATCACAGTATGAATGTTAGTACAACGTTTACATTTTCAATGTGCAACCCTTTCATAGTTTCGTTTTATATGTGTAAGTGTTGAGATGATCTGACTAAAAAGTTTTAAAGATGAATTGTTGTTCTTTTTTACTAAAACTTGCGGAATTCTATTGTAGGTTGTTGCTTCAAGAATTATTTGGTGAAACATACTATGAGGCTACGTGAAGTATTTAACACTCGTAAAGAAGTAATTATTGAGGGTTAGAACATAATTTAATGTTCTAGAGTCTTATAGTTAGTAATTTTATTTATCTTTGTAAATTGAAAGTAGTTTGTGGAGAGACATGAATAGTCATACTACTTGAAAATTATGTACATATATGACTTATTGTTGAAGAATGAAATTGTTGTTCGAGAGTTTATTTTGTTGACAAATTTGTCATTGTTGTTCATTAGAGAGTTTATTTTGTTGACGAATTTGTCTTTATTTAAATGAATGTAATACAGGAAATGGAAAATAAGAAATGTAAAAAGTGTCAAGTATACGACTTTACTTGACACGTAAACAGTGTCAAGTATACTATCTTACTTGACACGCAAACAGTATCAAGTATGATATCTTACTTGACACGTAAAAAGCGTCAAGTATGATATCTTACTGGATACGTAAAAAACGTCAAGTATGATATTTTAGTTGACACGAAAATGGCGTCAAGAAATATAATACTTAACGTTTTTTTAGTGTCAAGTAATAAGACTATACTTGACAGTCGATTACTTGACGCTTTTTAAAACGTCAAGTATAAGTTTACTTGACACTGTATCAACGTCAAGTAATCCAATTTTTGTAGTAGTGATCGTTTGTATTAACTATAAAGCGGGCTGCATCCAATGTGTTCCCAGAATAATGCGTTCAACCTTATTCATACACTATAGACTATTTGGTCTATATACTCAAATTTGATCCTCATTTATATCTCTACATTAAGTTTAAGTTCACACTAGATAGTATTGGGGCATTAGTTTATTGGATTTAAGATTATAGTATTTTATTTTCACCGATAAGTCATCAATAACCACTTTATTAAATAAAATATAATTTTAAACTATAAACTATGAGTTTTATGACATAAATTCCAATAAGGGTCAGGTAGGTTATCTTGTAAGATTAGTCGAGGTGCACGACTCGGACACTAACGAATATTAAAAGAATATATTTTAGTAGTTTTGTTCTATAAAGTTTAAATAATTTGTCAATTTTTCTATTTTTAAAAAAATTCATAAATTTTGATTTTTATCAAAATGAATGGAGTGAATATTACAATTTTCTTTCTTTTTATTTTCCAAAAAAGAATTACAAATAGTTCATATAGCTATTTATTGTTGATTTTTCTTGTAGTTGTGAATTAAATTTACTCTACATATAGTTATTCTCATTAAGACCTTGTTGAACAATAAGTCACTTTTCGTTTTTTGTTTTAGAAACTACTTTCATGTCCTTATTTTTTTTTTTTACCATGGTTGCATCCTTTCTAAATAAAAAGGTAGAAATTCTAGATATATTTTATAAACAAAAACAAAAATTTTAAAGAGGGGGATTTTGGGCTAGATTCTTATTTTGATGTTTTTTGAATGGCATGGATTCTTTAACGTATAGCTGCCAAAAATATTGACAAGATTGTGATTAAAAAATTTCAAATATTTATTTTATTTTACATATATTAATATACCAATGATACTTTATCAAGTATCATGCATTTTAGCTTTGATCTCAAAATTTTGATTTGTATGGTATTCAAAAGATTTGTTCACAAATTTTATTAAAATTAAATCATTCCTACATGACGGATTTACCTTTAATTTTAAAATTATGATTTTTATGATTTTTTTATAGGACATTTTAGAAAATATAACAGTAGGGTAAAATACAACTTATAGAACAATTTCGAAAACATAAAAAAAGTTCATAAGCCCACAATAGAAAATATCAAAAATACCTAGTCAACACGCGATTAATCGATTATGTGTGCATGAGCAGCTTTATTCTAAACGATCATGTACTAAAGTCTAAAAGAATGTATACGGTTGTTTAAGTCAGGATACACGATCATATAGTTCTTCTAAATGATGGGAAGAAAAAAAAACTTCAATTTTAAACGATATCATGTCGATTATGGTAAATGATCGTTTAGATCGTATCTACACGATCGTGTAGTTATTTTTGAACAATGAAAAAAAGACTTCAAATCTAAACGATCGTGATCGTATTGATAATGGTAAATGATTATGTTGACAATGACAAATGATCGTTTAGATCATATTAAAAATGATATTTAAATGATATTGATAAAGTAGTTTTAAAAAAATATTATCGAAAACAATGAAGATGAAATAGAATATTTAGACAGAAATAAATCATTTAGAAATAAAAGAAAAAAATTTAGAAGATGAGATGAAGAAATATGGGAAATTGCCAAAAATAGGTTAAAAAAGGAGGGTTAAATGACTTTTGGGATAGTTTTTGAAAATGAAGAGTTTTAGGACAATTTAGGTGTGAATGGACAAAATTGCCCTTTATTAAATTTCTCTTTCCCTCTCCTTTTCTCTTCTCTTCCACGTTCGCTTTTCTTTCTCTTTCGCGTAGAGTTTCCCTTTCCCTTCTCTTTCGCTTAGAACACTTGAGGTAAAAAAAAAAATATTCCTTTTTGTTGGCTTTCGAAATTTTCCACTCTACTCCTACACTCTGCTCTTCAAAGATACTTCGATCGTTCGTCGCTTGCCGTTCGTCGGTCCTCTAGTGCATTTCGTCGCTTCTCCTTTTCGAACCATTCAATCAACTTTGAGTATTTTCTCTTATTTCAGTGAGTTTTATCTCTAAACTATTTTCAATTTATTTGCTGTAAGTGTTTGGTTTAGGTATTTGTTGTGAGTTTCATTCGTCTAGTTTAGACTTTTTTGGAATCGACTTATTTGCTGGAAATTAGTTTAGTCAAAGTTTGGTTTAGGTTCTTAGAAAGTTAAGTGGGTAGTGAAATGAATTGAAGTTAAATATAGTTGGCATTTTGCTCCTTTGTTTTTATCCCTTCTTTAACTCTGAATTGGCTGCCTCTTAGAAGTGCAATTGAAGCTCCTTTATTCAGTAGTGAGTTTTTTTTTTTTTTATCTACAATGCTTTCTATCTATTGTGTATTGTCTTATATTGCGAGCAATTTTTCATGCCGCTATGGATGCTTCTCAAACCACTCTGGCTTTCACTTTGATCACTTTCTATCACCTGAACTTTTGTTGGGTTTCTCTATAACTTCGAATTTTGAAATATTATGAATGATGTATTGGTCCACATAGCTCATGAGCATAATAAAAGGTTTAAAAAACTGCTCTATTTAATTTGAGGTAGTTTGTTTGTAAAAAGAAAGACTTAGATTAAGAGTTAAGTCTATTAATAAGATTTTAAATAGTTGAATGTGAGTTGATAATTTTAGATTTCATGCACTTTTGTTTGTTTGTACATGTATCTTGCACATATCTTGCACACATCTCACACGTATCTCGCAGACATCTCGCACATTCCAAACTTTCATTATTTATTTCGAAATGAAATTGGTACCCCTGCAAATCCATTTGGAGTGATTCTATTGATGTTTGTTAAGTCTCTTAGGCTCTTATGGTTTATCTTGCATGTATCTCGCACCTTCCAAACTTTCACTATTTATTTCAACTTTCACCATGCTGTTATGACATGTTTAGTATTGTTGTTATGACATGTTTACTCAGTCTCTTATGCAATTATTATTTCATTTGTTCCATTTTGTTCAGGCTTCAATTATGACATCGACATCGACTGACAAACCCGTGTACAAGATTAATCTTTCCTATCATTTTTATGCCCTAGTAAGTTGTTTGTCTCATTTAGATAAGACAACACATAATATTAAGGTCAAACTCAAACCCGATCAATTAGTCTTATTTAGAAAAACAAAGTTTAGGCACTTTTTGGACCTAACTATTGTCTTTAATGGGCCCACTCATCCACTACTTATTGTTAAGAGAGGTGGAAGATGAAGGTAAGAATTATATAAGTTTCTTACTAAGGGGCGTTGTTTGTACTTTTTGTAGGATAGAGTTTAACATCATAACGGGTCTATTGGATCCTAAAGAGGAGTTTATTCAGTTGGTTGGGAATAGTAGATTGTTGGAGAAGTTTTTCAAAGACAAAGAGTGTATTTATGTTAGCGACTTAGAGGATATATTTTTGGAATACGAGGGTGATGACGATGATATTGTGAAATTAGCTTTAGTGTACTTTATAGAGCTATCTTTGTAGGAAAAGATAAGCGAACCAAAGTCGACCAGAATTTTTTCAAGATTGCTAATGATTAGAATACATTTAATAATTATGATTGGGGCAGGATTGTTTTTAGACGCACGTTAAGTGCCTTGAAAAGAGCCTTGGACATGCAATATGCCAAGGGAAAGAGTAAATCAACTAAGACAAAATATACTATAAATGGATTTCCGCATGCATTATAGGTATGCTACTTCTTACTTCTTACTTCAAAACTTCCTAAACTTGTTTGTCAAATATGGAATAGGTTTGGGCATATGAGTCTATACCAACCATCATTGGATGTGGTGTAGATAAAGTAAATGATGATGCCATACCACGAATGCTGAGGTTGGTGTGCCAACAATCACCGAAGTCCCAAACTATATGCTAGATGTTTGACTCGCTAAGTAGCAAGCAATAGTAACTAACTTAAGGATCGCATGATTTTGTGCTTATTTCTTTGTCCTACATACATTTTCCTTTTCTCTTTATAGTTGATAATTAAGGCGGTCATTGAGATGACACTTGAAGAGGAGCAGTTGAAAATTGCTTCAGGTGAACTTTTTGAAAACCTTCGCTCATCTACCATTGTTCAGTCGAAGAATGGTGGTTCAAAAAGAGGAAGAGAAGTTGGTAATGATGAAGGTGACTTCAAAAAAAGTAAGAAACAAAAGTCGAAGTCTAAGATGAAAAAGGCTATTCAGAATCTCCAAGATCGAGTAGCGGTTGTTGAAGGGCAACTTACTAGTCTAAAATCAGATATTGACGAATTGAAGGGCATGATGTCAACCATGTTGAAGCACATTGGACTTCAAAGAAAGGTTAGGAATCAAACTGTTAATTGTATTGAGTTTAGTTGTTTGATATTTGGTAATTACTCATACGTTAAGTTGCATGTTCTCGCTAATCTTGATGTTTACTTTCTATTGTTATCCACACTAATTCATTTTGAGCTTCCATAGGGTGACGAAGGAGACCGTAAGGGGTTTGAAGACTTAGTAGATCATACACTAGAAAGTGAAGAAGTGGATAATGCTAAAACCGAAGATGCGGACACAGGCGGTACCCCTCATTGGTTGAGGATGCCAAAGGTGGATGACAAGTAATGGGGCGAAACATATTGAACTTAAAAAGAAGGTTTGGTTCCATGTTCTTGCTAATATTGATGTTTAATTTCTATCATTATCCATACTAATGCATTATGAGCTTCCATAGGGCGACGAAGATGTTCACACCGTCGATACCCCTCCTTGGTTGAGGATGCCAAACGAGGATGACATAAGTAATGTGGTGAAGTTTAATATTGAGTTAGAGAAGCTAATCGACGTATTGGAGAAGAAGGTTGAGATTGGTTTAGAGGAGTCAATAGATGTCGTTGAAGATGAAGTTGAAATTGAGGACACTGGGAAAAAACTTCAGACGTCACAGAGATAGAACAATGTCCCACTTAACGACCACACATTCGTCACGCTCGTAGGAAGCGTGCAAGTGTTTACCTCTCAACTCCATTCACAACTCTACCTAAACGGTCTACGACATCAACCACCACCACCTCTCAGTGTGAACCAATTGTTTATGATCCCATGCACAAAATACTTGATGTCGATTTAGATAGACTTAGAGCTTGGATTACAGACAAACGTACAAACGATGAGGTGTATGAAACTTTTCATGGAAAAAAATCGAATATATTTTTCAGAGACTTGTTTATATGTCACCGGTAGTTGGGGGATGAGGTAAGAGATTATCTTATTATTTATGCTATTATAATTTTTTATTGTTATGGTTCTATACATTTAGTGCTTACTTTTGTTTCTATTAGAATTTTGTTTCTATCAGCATTTGGATGCACTTTTTCTTTTCATTCGCTTCAAGATTAAGGCTGTCGGGATACCTTCTGCTTAAATCTTCACAATTTCAGACACAATCTTTATTGTTTGGAATGTATTTGTGTTTGATATTTGTCTTTCGATCTGATATTTGCGTTTGTATTTTTTCTTTGCAGCGGCTTTTAGTTGCGAAGTGGCTCCAATACAAAGAATGTATTAAAGAGAATCGCCCGTTTGACTGGAAGGAAGAGTATAGGTTGGTTAACTATGTTGTCGGGTTGAAATAGGACTTCCAAGATCCTTGGCCAAGTGTTGATTACGTTTACTCTCCATTTAATGTCCATGCCAACCATTGGGTTCTATTATGCTTGGATTTAGTAAGTTGTCAAGTCAAGGTATGAGATTCGCTTCCATCATTTACAAGTGCCAAAGAGATGAGAAACATATTACTGCCGATTCGAGAGTTGGTGTCAAATTTGTTAGATAGTACTAGATTCTTTGCTAGGACAAGTGGATCATCGACATACAAGGAACCTTGACCAGTTGTAATTGTTGACTCCATTCCACTAAAACGAAATAATAGTGATTATGGCGTATTCACCATTAAGTATTTTGAGTACATAGCTGTTGATTTTGATTTAGATACATTATGTCAAGAAAACATGTTATATTTCAAAAAACAATTGGCTTTTCAATTATGGACAAACACTCCTATGTATTGAATTTTGTTGCGAGATTTGTAGGAGTTGTATATCATGTATGTTGCGAAATATGTAAATAAATCACAAGTATCGATTCTTCTCTATAATGTAAAAGCATAAATGCTATATAAATTAGAGAAAACGTAGTTTATGATATTTGTTTGCAAAACTACTTGTAGGTAAACGATCGCTTTTACATTAGTGTGATACATATAAATTGTCGCTTAATATTCTTCACCTGTATGTTTAAGAAATCGCTTAATATTCTTTTAGATATCAGTGTGCTTTATATAAACGATCATATTTTTTATGCATGTTTACTAAGAAGATCGTTTAAACATTACTAAATAATCGCTTAAAGATCGTTTAATGAATGAAAGGAGAGTATAAGCGATCGTTTAGAAAATACAAGTGATCGTTTACTTACTAAGTGATCGTGTAATATATATAAACGATCGTTTAGAAAATACGAGTGATCGTTTAGAAAATAAGCGATCATTTATTGGTTGTTTTTACCCAAGCGGCAATATTGTAAATTTGAGTACTTTTTTTAAAATGTTGAATCACATTCTTTGCTGTTTAATATATTTACTGTTTAATATATATATAAACGATCGTGTAATTAAGTCAAAACAATCTTTAAAATATGTATATACGATCATGAAAGCAGCTAAGTAGCAAAGAATTAAAAAAGATATAAATTAAAGCAGCTGAGTAGCAAATAATTAAAAAATATACAAATTAAGGAATTACAAACTAAACGAACAGTCATGTGAAATATATAAACGATCGTTTAAAACATATGACTGTTTTACCTCCGAAAGTAGTCAACTCTTTTGACTAGTTAGTTATCATAAATGATCATTTAGTTATCATAAACGATTGTTTAGTTACGTTAAATGATCGTTTAGTTACATTAAAAGATCGTTTCTATATTTAAAGGATCGTGAAACCAAATTATATATTAAACAAAATAAAACCTGTGTCAATACATATGTTTTTTGTGTTCCTAAATGAATAAGCCAGTTGTTATTTTCGTCTTCTTCATCTATCTACAAGCACATAAAGTAAGAATGTTCGAAGACATCATAAAGAAAACACATCCAGACAGATAAATAACAAACTAAAGCATGTTTCAGTACGAAAAGAAAACAACATTGGTAGAGAAATTTCTAATCTTGTATGCTCGACTGCTCGGTATATAAAATTGGATTGGTACACGTTAATTTGTTGTGACCTATTTCTTTACATCGACCACACTTATGCAATTTTGAAGCTTCACCAACACTTGGAATCCTCTTTTTCTTTGGTCGACCAACTCTTTTGACTACTTTCGGAGGTAAAACAGTCGTATGTACGTAGTCTTCGCTTTTCTTTCAATCTCACTAATTTCCAACTGGGTTGACGACCTCCACATATGTTGTTAACAAACATTCATTAGTGTAATAATTAGCACGTAAACTATAAACATTTATATTGTGATCCCGTGCTGCAACAATGACATGTGAGCATGGTAATTGCTCAGCTTGAAACTCCTTGTAGGTGCACTCTTGAGTCTGAAGATTTACGACCTCATCTAAATCTTTGACATGAAATTGGTAACAGTCAATTGGGTTGACCTTCATTGTCAAAGCTCGTTCTTGTTTCTTTTGTAGAACTAACTCTGTCCATTTAGTCAATGTAGACGTCACTTTAATGCCTTCTTCTCGATGCTCCAAAAACCAACGTTGTAGCAAAGCTCGAACATGTTCAAGGAATGAAGCAATAGGCAAATCTCTAGGTAATTTAGTATAGAATTCATGGACTCTCCTATATTTGTTGTTATCATGTTATATCGTCTTCTTGGACAGTGAACACAAGACCATCGTGCTATTCCAACGTCATTTGAATATTTCCATGAACCATTAGGAAATGCAAGAATATTTCTCAATGCTTTTAGAAACGTTGATTCAGGATATGTTCTCGATGCATTGTAAAACAAAGTAGCAACCGTGTCATTCTTATATTTATCATGCAAATTTTGAGTCAAATGTTGGACACAAAGGCCATGGAATGCAGAAGGGAAAACTGATGAAATACCCTTGGAGAAGCATGTTTTCAGATCTGTAACGAAGCCTAGATTAGGCACCTCCCCTATTGCACCTTTCAATTTTTCTAAGAACCATTGTATTGAGTCATTTGTTTCTCTATCAACTACTCCAAAGGCTAGAGGATAAATCTGATTGTTACCATCTAAGCAAATGGAAACTATCAACTGACCTCGATATTTGTTCTTAAGAAATGTTCCATCCATGACTATAACCGATTTAATGCAATTTAAGAATCATCTGACACATGAATTAATAGCCATAAAAAGATATTTGAAGAAACGATCATCTTCGAGTTCCATGTGAAATATTGTACCTGGATTTGTATGTTTAAGTGCTTCACCATATCTATGCAAAAGATTATATGACTCTTCGAGAGACCCTCGCACTTGTTCAACTAATCCTGAAAAGGAAGACTTAGAACAAGGAGAAGATGGAATCTCATGTCATACATCATCATTCTTGAGGAAATAGAGATTGAAATTCCTAAAGAAGACGTGGAAGATGCCCCACAGAGTCTATAGGATGGTGGCCAATCTACCGTAAATGAGCTGAAAGAGGTAAACCTTGGTACAATAGAAGAACCACATCCAACTTTCATTAGTGCATTTCTCTCCAGTGAAGAAGAGGAGGGTAAGTATATGAGTTTGCTTACAGAGTATAAGGACCTTTTTGCTTGGTCGTACAAGGAGATGTCAGGATTTCATCCAAAGGTAGCAGTCCATCAGTTCGCAATTAAACTAGGGTATCGATCGATTAAGCAAGCACAACGACATTTTTTACCAGAGCTTATTCTCCAAATCGAGGTTGAAGTCAACAAGTTGATTGAAGCAGGATTCATTCGCGAAGTCAAACATCCCACATAGAAAGCAAATATTGTCCCTGTCATAAAAAAGAACAGGCAGCTTCGCGTTTGTGTAGACTTACGTGACCTGAATAATGCATGCCCGAAAGATGATTTTCCTTTATCCATCACAGAAATCATGGTTGATGCAACTACTGGACATGGGGCGCTATCCTTTATGGATGGGTCGTATGGATATAACCAAATACGAATGGCTCTTTCAGATGAAGAAATGACAGCTTTCAGGACTCCAAAGGGAATATATTATTACAAGGTGATGCCCTTTGGATTGAAAAATGTTGGCACCACTTATCAACGTGCTAGGCAAAAAGTGTTTGATGATATGCTACATAAGTATGTCGAATGCTATGTTGATGACCTTGTGGTCAAATCCAAGAGACGACAAGACCATTTGAAGGATCTAAAAGTTGTGTACGATCGCTTGCGAAAGTATCAGTTGAGGATGAATCCTCTCTAATGCGTGTTCAGTGTAACTTTAGGAAAGTTTCTCAGCTTCATCGTAAGACATCGAGGGATCGAGATAGACTAGTCCAAGATTGATGCCAAGGCCAAAGAGTTTGCATGACCTAAGAAGTCTCTAGGGACGATTGGCTTACATTCGAAGGTTCATCTCCAACCTGGCTGGTCGGTGCCAACCTTTTCAAAAGTTGATGAGAAAAGGAGAAAATTTTGTGTGGGATGAGGCTTGTCAGAATGCTTTTGATAGCATAAAGAAATACTTGCTCAATACCCTAGTATTAGGAGCTCCAATACTGGGCAAGCCAATAATACTGTACATTGCAGCACAAGAAAGGTCTTTAGGCGCATTGTTGGCGCAAGAGAAGGAGAAAGGAAAGGAACGTGCTCTTTACTATTTAAGCAGAACTTTAGTTAGGGTCGAAGTTAACTATTCTCCCATTGAGAAAATGTGCCTTACACTTTTCTTTGCCATCGATAAGTTAAGGCATTACATGCAGGCCTTCACGGTTCATCTAGTAGCAAAGGTGGACCCTATAAAGTATGTTCTGTCTAAGCCGATTATCTTTGGACGCTTAGCCAAATGGGTGGTTCTACTCCAGCAATACGACATTGTCTATATTTCCCAAAAGGCGATAAAAGGACAAGCGTTGACAGATATTTTTGGCAGACCACCCAATTCCTTCAGATTGGAAGTTATGTGAAGACTTGCCAGATGATGAAGTTTTCTTCACGGAAGTTATGGAACCTTGGACTATATATTTTGATGGCACAACACGAAAAAGTGGTGTGGGGGCAGACATCGTCCTCATTTCTCCTGAGAAATATATGTTGCCTTATAGTTCTACGCTCACTGAACTTTGCTTAAACAATATGGCTGAATATCAGGCCTTGATAATTGGCCTTCAAATGGCATTGGAGATCGGAGTATCACTCATAGAAATTTATCGTGATTCAAAGTTAATGATAAATCAGCTATCACTTCAGTATGATGTGAAACATGAAGACTTGAAGCCATACTTCGCTTATGCTCGACAATTAATGGAAAGGTTTGACAGTGTGATGCTGGAGCATGTCCTTAGAACAGAAAATAAGAGAGCAGACGCATTGGAAAATTTGGCCACTGCCTTGATGATGTCAGATAACGTAGCTCTAAATATACCACTTTGTCAACGATGGATTATGCCTCCAATTTTTTTTAATGTCAGGAAGCGAACATAACGACATCCCATTTGATTGATGAAGAAGATTGGCGTCAACCTATCATAGAGTATCTTGAGCATGGAAAGCTTCCAAAGGATTCTCGTCATAAAACTAAGGTACGAATAAGAGCTGCACGCTTTATTTATTACAAAGGAGCCTTATATCGTCGTTTTCTTGAAGGACTCTTTCTTTGATGTCTCGGAAAGGAAGAGTCTATAAAAGCTCTAAATGAAGCACATGCAGGTGTTTGCGGAGTACATCAATCGAGACCGAAGCTTTAATTTCAGCTGAGAAGAATGGGCTATTATTGGCCTAAGATGGTTCAAGATTCAATAGACTATGCAAAGAAGTTTGAAGCTTGTCAATACCATGCAAACTTCATACATCAACCTTCAGAGCCTCTACATCCAACCGTGGCTTCTTGGCCGTTTGAGGCTTAGGGACTTGATCTTGTTGGCCTTATTAAACCGAAATCATCAGCAGGACATTCTTATATCCTTGCAGCAACAGATTATTTCTCAAAGTGGGCTGAGGCCATTCCCTTGGGAGAGGTCAAGAAAGAGAATGTGGCGAACTTCATTCATACCCATATTATCTATCGATATGGTATTCCTCACCGGATCGTGACAGATAATAGAAGGCAATTCTCCAATAGCACGATAGATAAATTATGTGAAAAATTCAAGTTCAAGCAATACAAGTCATCTATGTATAACGCAGCTACAAATGGCCTAGCAAAAGCATTCAATAAAACGTTATGCAATCTTGTAAAGAAAATTGTCTCCAAGTCGAAGAGAGATTGGCAAGAAATAATCGATGAAGCATTGTAGGCTTATCAAACCACTCATTGCACTCCTACAGGGGTTACACCATATTCGCTCGTTTACGATGTAGAGGTTGTCCTTCCCCTCGAAAGAGAAATCCCATCATTAAGAATGGCAGTGTAAGAGGGGTTGACCACTGAAGACAATGTCAAGTTACGTCTTCAAGAGTTAGAAATACTTGATGAAAAGCGATTAGAAGCTCAACAAGCATGAGAATGTTACCAAGCGAGAATGTCTAAAGCTTTTCATAAACACGTCAAACCTCGCTCCTTTCAAGTTGGTGATCTAGTACTGGCTGTAAGAAGATCAATCATCACAACAAGACATACAAGAAATAAGTTCACACTTAAATGGGATGGATCCTACATTGTCAAAGAGGTGTACACAAACGGCGCATACAAAATTGTTAATCGAGATGGTTAAAAATTGGCTTAATCAACAGCAAGTTTCTTAAGAAATTTTATGCTTAACGTCATTATTTAGTAAAAAAATTCATTGAACTACGTTATGAATTGATCCCTATATTTATAAAGGGTACGTAGGTAACTTAAGGGAAACTTTAAGTTCAGTCACACGTAAAAAAAAATCATGTTTCGTTGTCATCTCATGTGTAATAATTGCAAGATAAATGTAAATGTAGCCACACTAGAATAAAAAAATTCTTTTGCATTATCATTCAACAATTTTTATTTACAAGGATTGCAACAAAAGAAAAGGGGGCAAAGGGGAGCATAAATCAAAGCTTCCACTTGAAGTTCTTAAATTCTTCTCGTGCAGCTTCCATGCTCCTGC
Organism: Cucumis melo; assembly: GCF_025177605.1. Classification (NCBI taxonomy): domain Eukaryota; kingdom Viridiplantae; phylum Streptophyta; class Magnoliopsida; order Cucurbitales; family Cucurbitaceae; genus Cucumis; species Cucumis melo. Next base: position 21,465,484 of record NC_066859.1, read on the forward strand.
GAATCGTAGCCAGGGCCTCAATCGCTTATTCAGTAATAGCAGGGGTGCCTTCAAGGGTGTTAACTTCATCCTGGAGCTTGACAACTTCTAGTTCTTGCTGATCTATGATCTTTGTTTTCTCGCAAAATAAGATTGACAGTTGTTCAGATTCAGCATTTATGCTCTGAAGTTTCCTCTCCAGTTCCTTCTTTTCTAAAGATAACTGTGTGGCTCTTTCTTGAATAACTTTGGCATCCCCTCGTAGTTGTTCCATCAAAGTTAAAGTTTCCTCAATGGCAGAGGTCTTCTCATCTAATTGACGAGCTTTATCTATTGACAACAACTGTGCAGAATATGAAGATTGCACATCGTTGAAATTGTCTACCCTCTTAAGATAACTATTTAGATATTCTTCAAGAGGAGTCAAGCTATCTGCATGGATCTTCTCAATCCCCGAGAGAACTGTTGCTATTTCTGGTATAAGTCTTGGGACATATTCAAAAGGAGTTTGCATGATCTTATCTTGTATATCCTCCCACATACATAAGGTTGTTTTCTTGAAGAAGTTTGAAACCACCTTTTCACCAACCCACTGAAAAGGTTTAGGGCTTCTCGTAATCTATCTATTAGAAGGGTCTAAAGGCGATTCAGAATACTCAAGGGGAGCATGTCTCGAGCTGACCTTCTGTAAGGGTTCTTTAGGGCAGGCATCTCCTTTGAATGGAGGACTCCCACTGTCATCTTGCTTTGATAAATCTCCTCGAGAAGAGAAGATGGACGTAAGGACTGTTCGGCTGGTTTAGAGACGGGAGTCTTCGAGGTACCAACTCCCTCAATGGTCGAATCAACTGCATGAATTCAAAGATTTATCACTGTCTAGTTCTACGAGGCCTTCAAGATGAGCGTTCAAAGGCGACTACAGAAGTAAACAATTAATTTTAAGAAAGGAAAATGTGCAAACCAGTGGTGGAACATTAGGGACTCCCAAAGCATTTTAACCCCTTCTTGTCGGAATCATCACCTGATACCTTTGCTTTCTTCAAAGGTCTCTTCTAATGACGATCACTTTTGCTACTATCGCTATCATCTTTATGCTCCTTTATCTCCTCTTCGAGAGTAGCAGCCATCGCCTCAATCGGGCGAATTTCTTTACCACCCAGGTTGCTTCCTCGATTCTTGGGTAGTTTGGGTTGTGAAGGGGGAGGAATGACACTACTCACCAAATGATGTATGTTATCCTCAAAATATGTCCCGTGTCCACCAACGGATTTAGCATAGGCCCAGGGGGGCTCGAGCCCCCTCTCAATTTTATTGTCTTTATATAATATATATAAAGAAAACTACTTAGTTATTAATATTTATCATTAGCTTAGTGGTTACTCGGGCTGTCAGCCCCCCTTCTCACCGCCACTGTCGGTGTCTCATGGCCCACCAGTCTGTGAATCGCTACGTCACATGCTTGCAAGGCTCTAACGAACGGCGGGCAAGTATAACTCAGATAAAGTATTACGCCTCATACATATTCTCCAATGATGTAACATATTATCTAGTGTGATCGCAGGTGGCATGTTCCTTATATCATTAGGGATATCCTGGTAAAAGCCAAATTGCCGTCCAAATCAATACAAACTATATGATGTTATGATCCAAGTATTTCTACAGCGAGAGGACAAGTAGTAGGAACGCATGCTCACAAAATAAGAAATCTGCAAAAACGATGAATCATGGGTATCAACCATGCGTTCATGTTTATTCCTGTTCAGGAGGTTAGCGTGCCACTGAATTCTTGCACCATTACGGATCAGTTCTCGCGCCTCATATTTGTTAAAATAAATAGACCCACTTTCGCCGAAAAAGTAGTCATCTTGGGGCCTCGAACTTCTGTGGGAAGTGGATAATGCGTGACAAAATAATGGGTTAACCAGCCATGGACATAATGCATAGGAAAGTGAAAGTTCATGCGTCCTATCAGATTGGAGGCTTTGGTTATCAAACCTAGCCTATGATATATGTTTGCCAAAACTGAAACTGCAAGACTATAAATAGCGCCAGTGGCCATTAAGCTTGCAGCCATAAATACTTCGGGACGAAGAAATGATCCTTTCTATGGAAATACGCAAAGGCATAACCAACAAGATAAGAAGGGAGCTAAATACGTTTCATCCTTCAGATCATTCCTAATTCCAAGTTCCACAAATAACATGTTCTCTCTAGAGGACCAATCACAAGCCTGGATCTTCGAACCATCAGGGTTCTAGGTAGATTTGGAGCGTGACACCTTCTTTTGTTTCCGTGTGGCTGGCTTATCATACCTTCTGGACCCAAGGTACCAAAATAAAATCCAGGAGCTAATAGTCACTTGGGAGTCGTTCTTAGAGGATGTCGTGCGATCCTTCCTCTGCGTACAAACTATTGAATAATACGCCTGAAAAAGATATTGACAGGATATCGGAAGATCTCGCGAGGAGGTCAATTCCTTAAAACAAGGGATCCCTTCCTCGTAAAGATCTTCCTTAATGGGAAGACCCTTAAAGGACCACAGGTCCCATAAAGAAATGGATAATTCGCCCGCCATAGTATGAAGAGTATTAGTCGAAGGACACCATGCTTCACAAAATGCTCGAACAACATCACCATTACGATCAAAAGTGTACAAAGAAGTTGCTATAACATCATATAAACGAGCACTGTAAAGAAGTCGCGCATTTCGACCAACTACAAGCGCTAGCCACTCCCAATAGCAGTCAATAAAGCAGAACTCTCCATAGACCTTGGTCATAGCACCCCAACGTGTTTGGCCTTCAATTAAACGTTGTCCGAGGGTAAGAACTCTATCAGAATTAGAAACCTCGTTATAGATAGAAGACTGTAGGACCCATGCAGTGTTTCCCACGGATAAAAATATCTTCATAGACAATCTGGGAAGAACTAAGTTGTTTAAACGTGGCCAACGATCTACAAAAGAGCCAGCTCATGGCTTCTCCACAAGGAAATTAAGTTCATCTTCTCTCGGCTGATTTCTATCAGAAGAAACTACAATGTGTCAAACTCCAGACAAGAATCGTTCTGTGAAGTAAACCATCGTTCTGCAAAATAAGATCACCAGAAGCAAGTTAGTGTGCTGATAATGTGGTCTTGGAACAAAGGATATATGAAAGTAAAAGTGGACGGAGAAGGACGTCATGATAGAGTTGCATGTCTATCATGAACAAAACCCTAAGAAGTAGGAGGGCGTCATGATTGAGACTTATCTACTATCATGAACAAACCCTAAGGAGTAGGAGGGCGTCATGATAGAGACTTATCGGCTATCATGAACAAACCCTAAAGAGTAGGAGGGTGTCATGATAGAGACTTATCGACTATCATGAACAAACCCTAAGAAGTAGGAGGACATCATGATAGAGTTTCATATCTATCATGAACAAAACTCTAAGAAGTAGGAAGACGTCATGATAGAGACTTATCGGCTATCATGAACAAACCCTAAGAAGTAGGAGGGTGTTATGATAGAGACTTATCGGCTATCATGAACAAACCCTAAGAAGCAGGAGGGCGTCATGATAGAGTTGCATGTCTATCATGAACAAACCCCAAAAGTTGACGATCAAAGAAGTAGGACGTCAAGGAGACTGTAACCTCATATATACTTGCATGGGACCTTCAAAAGCTTAAAAAAAAAAAGAAAAAAAAGAAGGAACAGAGGAGTTGCTTCTCTCATACCTTTATTCTACTTAATGAGTAAACAATGGTCAAGGTAGGGGTCTATTTATAAGACTAACAAGTTCAATTCCTAAGAGGATTTGGAATTATTAAATAATAAATTAAAATTAAAGGTGAATTATCTTATGTTATTTTATCATGAAATAAAATTTCAGATTTCACTTTTGAGATATTTAAACATATTTTAATGATTTTAATTTTTTTTAAATTAAATTAAAATTCAATTATCTTATGTTAATCTTGGAATAAAATCTCGAATTCCACTTTTTGAGATAATTAAGCATATTTGAATATTTCAAAGTTTAGATTTTACCCCCAAATTAAAATTAAAATTTAGATTTTATCTCTATTTGTTTTATCTCAAATTTAAATTGGAGTCATAAATCCAACTTTATCCCAAGATTGAGATTTCATATTTATCTCAAAATTAAATTTGGTCATTTTATCCCAATATTAAAATTGGTCGGCATCTAAAGTCAAATTAGGATATGCTAGAAATCTTATCTTTGGTTCCATTTTTTTAAAAAAAAAATCACCAAATTTTTATCCTCAAAACAAAACTAAGTTAGGAATAAAGCCTTAAACTTTTCTCAAATTAAGGATTGACCATATCCCAACCCTTATTTCAAATTTAAATCAAACTCATGTACTAAATTAATAGTTTGATTAATTCGATATGTCAAATTGAGCAAAAAAAAATGTTATCATACACGTGTATAAATCTCGAAAGAGGCATTTGTTGAATAAGAAATTTTGGAACCAATCACAAATTGTCACATCATTTACTAAAATAATTGTATTTGGGATTAACTAAAAATGGGCATGTGTTCCGAATTAAATTTAAAAACAAATTGGACAATTCTAATGATTCTTGTGTCTTTATTATGGCAATTAGATCAAATTAATTATTTTGGTTCAATTAAATATTATTTACTCACTACAAGAATAATCACTTTCTATGACATTTGTAAAGAAAAAAATTGAGAGGAGAGGAGAAACAATTGTCATAATATGTAAAAATGCGCTTTTTTGGTGGGAAAAAACGTTGTTTTCGGATATTATTTTTCGTGACAGTTATTTAGTATCATAAAAGAGTATATGATTTTTTAATATAATTTATTAAAATAAAAAAACCTAATTTTATTAAAAAAACGCAATCCCTAATTTTCCTTTCAATTTTCCCCTTCCCCTTCCAAAGGAAAACCACCGCGCGCGCCTCCTCTTTATTCAATTTGTCGTGGTTCCTCCGACGACTGACCACGACGCTTCCGCCGACACACCGACCAACCATCTTCAGCCGACGCCCGTGGTTCCTCCGCCGACGGGCGCCCCCACCTTCAGCCGATGCCCGTGGTTCCTCCGAAACTTTCGCGTACCCGTGGTTCCTCCGCCGACGCACACCCCCCACCTTCAGTCGATGCCTGACCAACCATCTTCAGCTGACGCTCGCGCGACTGCCGTGCTTCGTCCGACGCTCGACCAACCGCTTCCGTCGGCACACGCATACCCAGCTTCAGCCGACGCCTGACGCCCGTACACCCAGCTTCAGCCGACACCCGACACCCAGCCACGATCGACGCACCCAGTCCAGATTGTCGACACCCGATGCACCCAGTCCAGCCATGATCCGCGTACCCAGCCGACGCACTGAGTCCACCCGTCATCCGCGCAGCTCCGAATCTTTCACGTACCCAGGTTCTAATCCATTTCTTTTTAACTGATACATAATATCCATCTCCAATTTCATAAGGTTCTAGAATTGATTTAATACCCAATTAAATTACAATGTAAATTTTTCTGATTGATGTAAGGATGAGTTTATAGTTTATGAAATTTGTGAATCCAATGTATCACTAATATTGATTACGAATTAGTTAAGAGGCATAGGGCGAAAATAGAGAAGACACTAGAGAACATATGTCCTAATGTTAGTTTCATGAGTGTGAAGTTTATCGATGTTTATAGTTTATGGTGCTGGGTTATTTTAATTTGGAGTCGATAGTGGGAAACGTTATTAGTGTCCTAAATTGAGGATCTAATTTTTTAAAGTTTGTTCGGTCATTAGTTTAAAGTTTGTTGGGTCATTAGTTTAAAGTTTGTTTTGGCGATCACATGCTTTCTTCAATTGCAACTATATAAAAGGAGTTGTATGTTTTCCTAATAAAAGGAAGATTGCACCAAAGTTATATTGGATCTTTATAGATATGAAATACTATAGTTAAGTGACTTATTGGTTAACATGATCATCACTAGTTTCATTTGAGGTGTGCATTGTGTTTGGTGCATTATTGTTAAGAAATGTTGTTAGCAAATCTTTGCACAAATTGATCTAAAAAAACTATTGAAAATATTAAGAGTTTTTCATAAAGCGAAATTGTTAAGGTTACGGTTCACTTGTAGTTTTGAAAGATCATAGAGCAACTAAGTAACTCAATAATAAACTTGGAAAAAATAATTCAAGACTAAAGCTAGTTTTTAAGGTAGGGAGATTATAACACACATATATAATTAATTTTCATCCGTTTATATTTTATTTTGGGTTTCTTACTATACACGAATTATGAGTTGTAAATTATCCTCAATTTAGGCTAAATTTATTATTGTTAAGTAGACTGTGTTTTTTCTTCAATGCGATTTGTGCTAAAAGTTTCTCCGTATCAGAGCTTGATGCATTGCAAGAAGATATAGTTATGACTTTATGTAATCTTGAGAAGTATTTTCCAATTATGGTTCATCTGGTTGTTCATCTTGCGAGAGAAGTAAAACTTTGTGGTCCTGTATATTTGCAGTGGATGTACCCATTTGAAAGATACATGAAAGTGTTGAAAAGTTTTGTTCGTAATAGAAATCGACCTGAATGATGCATTGCAGAAGCACATGTATGTGAAGAGGTTGTTCACTTCTGTTCGGACTTCCTTTCTGGATCAGATGAAATTGGTCTTGGATCACTAAATTCAAGGGAAGAGAAACAAACCGATAGGCCGTTGTCAGCGAGAACCTATGTCTGCCCTGATATGCAACAATTGAAGCAAGCACATCTTCACATTTTACAGAACACTGAAGAAGTACATCCATATATAGAGTATGATTTCTTATCATCATACACTAACACCATTAAATTACCCTTAAGAACACATAATTTATATTTATTACCTATATTGTAGAGAACATATGAACCATCTCAAAATTGAAAACCCAAGAAGAGCAAAAAATGAACAGTGGCTACAAGTTGAACATAATCGATCATTCGGTGCATGGATACGAGATAAGGTGAATGAAAACTTCAAATCATCCATGTTGTTTTATTATTATTGTTTACCAGTCCCAACATATAACTCTTTTTTTTAATAGGTGATGTGTGAATTACATGAAGGAAAGGTAGTCTCGAACACAATACGATGGCTTGCACATGGTCCCAATTTGTGGTGTAATGACGTATAAAGGGTATATGGTTAACGGATGTTCTTACCACACTAAGTCCCGTGATGACCATCGAACTATTCAAAATAGTGGGATTATGTTAGTGGCAACGACAATGCAGGTCTCTAGTGCGAAAGACAAAAATCCAGTGATTGGTGACATGTCTTTCTATGGGATCATTGAAGACATTTGGGAAGTTAGTTACAATACGTTTAATACTGTTCTTTTCAAATGCAAATGGGTTGAAAATAAGAATGGAGTTCGAATAGACGATCTTCATTTCACGTTGGTTGGCCTTAGCCGAATTGGACATTCTTCAGATTCCTTCATTATTGCCACACACAGACATCAAGTCTTTTATGTCTCAGATCCTATTGATCCAAGATGGTCGGTTGTTGTAAGGCCACCACAAAAAGACTTTCCGTACAAATGTGCTAATGATGACCTTGGAGATATGTTCCCGCACTACCCCCCAGTCTCAAAATGGAATTCAACAAGTGACATTAATGAAAGTGGGGATGCATACACTAGACTTGACTGTAAAGGCACATGGGTTACCACTTGACTTTCATACGTATGTAAAGTAATTAAACTCTCTTTGAATGTCCTTTTTTGGTTATGTTTAATGATAATGATGGTCGTTCTTAATTTGCAGGACAAAGACAGTTAGAGATACGAACCGTACTGTTATGAAGCAAACTTATTTCATGTTGAAGACTTTTTTTACAACTTTGAACATTATTAAGTCTTTTATTTGCCATATTTGAAGTAGTATGTGTTGTATTATTGTTAGTATGAGTTAATCATGATGTTAGCGTTTGAAAGAACAATTTGCTAAAGTACTATGTGTTCTATTTCGAATCTAATTATTTTTTGTACTTTTCCATTAGTACTGTAATTATGGTTATTACTAACCGTTTCTTCTTTTACTATTAGATTAGTATCGTAGATATGGTTGATTCACTGGATATTGCTCCACCTAAGGAAAAAGGAGAAAGTAGTACACAAGAAAGAAAACGTGGTCCAACTGAAATGAAGGAAATAACTCGTGCTAGGAGTGAGGGTCAAAAACTAGTGATTCAGTACAACGAGTTGGGTCAAGCAATTGGTCAAAATGCAACGAAACTAAAGAGTTTCATAGGAACGACTGTGCGGTTCCATGTTCCCATTATATACTCTGATTGGCCTACGGTGCCAAAGGAAATAAAAGAAAAAATATTTGAACTAATAGAGGTAACAATTGTCATGAACATTTGAACTTTGGTACACTATCCATTTATTTTGCTATATAACATGTTATGTGAATATTATGTAGACCGGATTTGTGGTAGACCCTCGATCAAAGAAGACTATCATCCAGAACGCTGGCGTATGCTTTCGTCAATTCAAGTACAGATTGACGACAACACATGTCTTGCCATTTTTGGATGATGTTAAAAAACTAAAATTTCCGCCGAATGAGTACTCTTTCATAGATCAACAACATTGGACTGAGTTTGTTGCATCTCGGTTGAAGGAAGACTTCAAAGTAAGTATAACGCTTCCTATCCTTCTTTAAATTTGAATTGCAATTTTATAGGCTTCATATGGTAATTGATTAAATTTGTATAATGAAATGTAAAGAAAAAGAGTGAAAATGGGAAGAAGAAGCGGAAGAAACATAAGTACAACCACAGAACCTCTAGAAAGGGGTATGCAAATCTTATGGAGGAGTTGGTAAGCTGATTTCCTTTAAGTTGTTGTAGGATTATATGTAATTCTAAATAGTTTATTGTGTTATAGTTACTATTTGCCACATTCTTTAACATTCGCTTCGTGTTTTAACTATAAATAGAAAGCATCGTCATCGGATCAAATTGATCGATCCATATTTTGGAAACAAGCTAGAATGGATCGTAAGGGACAAATTCTGGATGAAGAGACGAAGGAAGTGGTGAATCTTATAGTAAGTACTTGCATTTTTTGTACTTTTTTTTGTATAAGCAAGTACTAATTTCAATTCTTTGCACTTTTGTAGGATGAACTTGTAGCGACCCAAAATACGACTAATGCTTTCGGTGAAGAGGATATTCTAACAAGGACTTTGGGTGGTAAGGATCGTTCTTGAATACTCCGCGGTGTGGGGAAGTATGTCACAAAGAAAAAGTACTTCCATACCGCAACACAACAAAAAACAAATGAAGAAGAGGATGACAAGGCCACTTCTAAAGAACACGATCGAATGGCGAAAAGAATAAAAGAGTTGGAGGAGGAATTATTGAAAATGAAAGAGAATGATGATTGCGTAGGCAACTCAAAAGAAGAACCAGGTATGGGTTCTAAAGAAAAATCATTCATGGAAGGGGCTGAAAATGTGAACGATTTGAAAGATTTATCAAATGATTTAGAATCAGAAAAAGACGTAGAGGATGTTGTTGAATTGAATGAAGACATCAAGGTATGTTTTTCTAAAGACCTTTAATCCATAAGGTTACATGTTCTATGTGTATACTGTCCTAACAATTCACTTGGATTCATAAAGGTCAACATAGCGAAGGATGATAAGAAGGTGGAAGGTGTGACGTTAGAGAAAATGAAGGTTAGTGAATCTAAAGTAATTGATTTATTAATTAAACTTTTGTGAAGTATACATATTTGACAATGTCTTCTAAATAGGTTGGAACCCCGTGCAAGTTGGCGTTTGAAACGAAAGATCATGTCGTTGCATGGGGGACCATAATTGATTCAGATGTAGAAGGTGACAATGTTAAAGTGGCAGTAGATGTCGTGGTGGATGGGGATTGTGCAATTCCCATTCCATCAGAGCAAGGGATGTACAAAATGTCCCAGGAAGTTGGTTCACACATATTGTGGCCACGTGATCTTGTCATTACGAACAATATAAAGGTAATGAAATTTTCATTGAAGGATATACATGTCGCATTTTATATTAACCATAATTGCAACATCTTTTGTAGATGGATTATGGGGAATTTACTAAGGATATGAGCACATTCGCACCGACACTAATTCAAAATGCTCCAGTTACACTACGGTTCTTACTACGAATGGTTGAACATATGGGGTCAGCAATTCAAATCACCACACCACATGACGTATTTGGGGTCCGAAGAAAATGTTGCATAATGATAGAGTCGTTGAAGGATTTCACATCTATGCGACCAATAGCTACCGCTTGCCTTAATGCGTACATAATGTAAGATATGTTATTACAATGTTACTCTTTATAAGTTTGTTTAATATTTATCTTATTTCAATGTATTTGTAATGCACTCGTAGGTATCTATACACCATATGGAATCATCAAGAACTTTGAATCTATACAAGTTTGTTGATTCTGGGTCGATTAGTTGTGGAAGTTTTAAAGAAGAACGAGCCCAATTATCGACTGCACGATTACTTGGAACAGATTACGATCCACTCTTACTGATTCCTTACAATTCTGGGTATGTTCATAACCTAAAGTTATTGATAGGAATTGTGCTTGCAATAGTCTAAGATGTAGTATTATTGTTTGACACATATATTTAGGAATCATTGGACATTGGTTGTAATAAACCTTACGAAGGGTGCTGCCTTTTGGATAGACCATTTGAAAAACCGTATTGACCTAGATGTAACCGAAGTAGTTGAAAGGTATGTCATACTTACTTTTACCTTTACTTCCTTTTTTCTTAATGAGACAATATTTTAAGTAGTTCAAACTCCAATATTATTCTGTAGGTCGTTCAACATAATGAACAAGAAAAAAACCTGTTTGAAGGGTCGTGAAGGTATGTGAATATCTATGTTGCTATGGGTTGTAAATTAATTCATATTTCTAACATAGGTCAACTTATTTGTATGTGTATCTCCAGTGTCCTAAGCAATCAGGAGTAGTAGAATGTGGTTATTACGTGATGCGGTTCATGCGTGACATCATAATGTCAACGAGTACTTCTATCATACAGATAGTAAGCATAACAGTTATAAAACTAGCGTGCATATATACTTTTTTGTAAATGAAACTCATTTAGAACCATTTTATTGTCTACAGATGAAAGATTCACCTCGTGCGTACACACAGGATGACATTGATTGTATAAGGTCTGAGTGGGCTGAGTTTGTAGGGAAGCAGGTACATTGTGCTTAGGATAAGATATTTTGTTACACATTTTGTCACATATTTTGTCATATACTTTGCACATATTTTGTCACATATTTTGCATATATTTTGTCACATATTTTTGTGTTCGAGCTACCATGAAAAATACAGTGCTGGAGGAAAATACAACTGTCATGTTCAATATCAATGAGGTAAGGTTATCTTAGAATTTACTAAAATGCAGTTTTTTAAGTTCATCAAATTATCTCCATTGATTTAGTATCTCCTTTTGTACTTTGTTCTAGTGCATCGTTCAATCAATAGGTTAGTTTTCTATCCTCTTGTACTTCAAATCTCAGCACTTCAATAGGTTGGTTTTCTCTCCTTTTGTACTTTGTACTTTGTTGAAGCGTGTTGTTGATCTTGAAGTGTGTTGTTGATCTTGAAGTGTGTATGTAATTATTGTCGAAGTTTGTTGTTGATAAAAGAGTGTTGTAGATAAAGAAGTGTTGTTGATCTTGAAGTGTGTTGTTGATCTTGAAGTGTGTATGTAATTATTGTTGAAGTGTGTTGTTCATAAAAAAGTGTTGTAGATAAAGAAGTGTTATTGATCTTGAAGTGTGTTCTTTTTTGTTTTGCTAGGTTGACAAAGGTCTTAACAAGGCAAAAGGGAATCCTATGGCATTCTATAAGGTATGTACTCAATCATATTATGGTTGAATAGGCAAACATATTTGAAGTGTGTATGTGTTCTATGTTGTTGAAGTGTGTTGTTCATCATGAAGTGAATGTGATGTGTTTATGTGGGTGAATGTGTTGTCTTGTTGAATTATTTTTTTTTTCTTTTCTTTTCTTATTAGGTTTTGCCACAATCCATTGGAGCAATGAAACCATACTTCGTCAATTAGTCGATGTATAGCCTTTTTTATAGGTTTGGTAGGAAATTTTTTTGTTTAAATGTAATTATTTAAAATAGTTTGTTAGTACCAAAAAACATTTGTACTAACAATTAAAGCAATATTACAAAGTGTGTTTCTTTCTATTAAAGCGTTCACCCTTTTTCCATTTGTTATTGTATTGGTATGTAATGGTATGTGTAATGGCAAGGCGACAACAAATACAGAATTCAATAAGAAATAGGGCTTTTGAAAAAAGTGACTAAAAACACAACTATGACATTTAAATTGAAAAATAAAACTGTCATCGAAAAAGTTTTATTGACAGTTAATTAAAGTCATGGTAAGTAAAATGATGACAGTTAAAAAGTGTCATAAATGATAAATAATGACATTTAATATCAGTCATAGAATATTAACAATGACAGTTATCTTTCGTCATAAAATGTAAACTATGACAGTTATAAGCTGTCATAAAATATAAACAATGATAGTTATTAACTGTCATCGAAAATAAATAATGACAGTTATACTCTGTCATAAAATGTAAACTGTGATAGTTATTAACTGTCATCGTAACTAAATAATGACAGTTATAATCAGTCATAAAAAAGTTCTTTCGTGACAGGTATTATATGTCATTGAAACCACATTTCGTGACAGTTTATACAACTGTCATAAAATACTTTCCATGACTGCCGCATCAATGACTGCAAAAAACTATCACGAAAACCTTTAATGACAGCATTTAACTGTCATTGTAGGCCCTTTTTCTACTAATGACTTAGGCTAAAATTCAATTGAGCCCAAAAATAAGTCTAATTGAGCCCAAAAAACTTAATTTAGCTCAAAATAAAATATGACCAAAATGCATGTGATTGAGCCATGGTATGATACATGGACCAAACTAGGCTCAAGTCCATAAAAGTCCATCAGGGAACTCTGTAAATAGAAGAGTTCTCTTCATTTGTGAAGAGGAAAATTTTGAACTTCAGAAGGTCTAGAGAATTCTCACAAGAGATAGAAGACTCCTCAAGAACATCCTCAAAGATTGAAGCTCCTTTGAAGATCCAAGTTTTCTTCCAAGACTCCAACTCCAAGAATATCACGTGTTTCGCTTCCTCAAATCAAGCATAAGCATCCAGCCGAGAGATAATGAGAGGATCAAATTCTAGAGATTGGACCACATCGCATCAAATCAACGTAAATACAACATCAACACAAGTTCAACTCCACGAATCAAATTTCTTCGGAAATCTCGTGTGAGCAGCTGCTTTTTAGATTTCAATTATCCTTAATTTTAAGTGACTTAACTGATGTTCAAAATAACTTTAGGTCTATGACCCATAGCAAAAAGGAAATTGAAAAACATTATTGTCGTTTTAAGAATTAATTATTGAGATTAATCTCATATCTAAAACGGTTTTAGTTTTCCTTATTTTTGATAATCGTCAAAAACAAATTTGTTTTTGTGTAAAAGAAAAAGAATGATCTTCTTCTTTTCTTGGACAAATCTTTCTCTTTTTTTTAGCATATTTTCCGTTATTTTTTTTTTTTTTTTTGTCAGTACACACTTGAGTCGGAATGTTGTATTAACCTTAGAGAGCAACCAAAATATGTACACCAAGGTCTCATCAAAAATTGCTCAAGACAGTGGATCTTCCATGATATAATAGCAATCAACAAAGTTGTCTAGAATGATGGCTATAAACTAATTTAAACATAAATAGATTGATGATGTGATTATTTTAATCTTGATAGCAATAAGGTCACTGAAAGCCCTTTTGAAATCGATGACTTTGCATTATCTCAGCCATGGATGCTTTCTTGTAAGGATTAACAACTAGAAGTCGTACACTATTTCCATACCGCTTTCAAAATCATGGATGAAGCTCTAACTGAGCCTTCAAAATGTTGCTATACAGCTTCATCACATTACTAACAAGAAGTGGTAGAGTCTTAACAAGCAACACAAACAAAATCAAACCACAAGACCAAATATTTGTCTTAGCGCCGTCTTAATCTCTTTTATTGATTCCATTCCATGTATGAACACTAAACCATTACTTTATAGCTCCTCTAGCAGGGCAAAGAGGCCAAAATTAGAGAGATCTTCAAATTCTCATTTTTATCTTACGTTTTCAAGGCTTCAAAATAAACCAAGTAGTGATTTTATGGACATGAAATGTGCCACATTCGAAGAAATGTCGCTTGAGTTTATTTTATCAACAAAAAAAAAATTATACTGTTAATATTAAAATAGTCACGTTATCAACACATTTAGATTTAAAATTAGCCAAGTCATCGTTCTTTCATCAAATCATTGACGATTTGTTATCCCAATGACTAAATTTGAGAATTATGAAAACCTAAAGGGTGAAAGTGTTATATTTTGGAACACATTTATCAAATAGAAACTAAACTCAAAGTCTAAAGTTCAAAAAAAAAAGTGTTTTCCACTCTAATAATATTAGAGCAGTATTTCAAATTTTTTTACTTTTTGTCTATGCTAAAATATGTTATCCAGTTCTACTGTATTGAGATTAGTTCATTTGATGCTAAGATTTAGGGAGAAATATGTGTACATTAATTACGTAAATAGTACGAATGTAAAGTAAAGTAAAAAAGAAAAAGAGAAAAAAACAATGTTAATAAAAGAACAAATCAAAATAAGAACACAGCTAGGCTAAGAGATATAAAATTGGGTTCCAGGTACGGTAGGATTCAATGGGATGGGCATACTCCCCCTCAACCTTTATTAATTTATTTATAGTTTGTAATTTTTATTTCACTCTCCCACTTCCTAAACATCTAAATACATGGAATAATTAAATATCACAAACTATTTGGACTTTTGTCAAAATGAACTTAGTTTATTGATAATCGATATGAATTTCCATTATAAAGGTAAGAGGTTCAAATCTCCCAAACTCTAATTGTTTTATTAAAAAAATGATCTTGCAACTTAAGTTATATACTATTCTAAATAAATTTATGAATGACGTCGGATGAAGGTTAGATACTATTCTCTAAGTAAATTTAGACATCTAATATATATATATTATAATTTGTCTAATTATATTAGATAAGGATTATTTATTTATTTACTTATAGACGTTAAAATCAAAATATTTTAAAACACAAAATAAAATAAATTTAATTTAAATATAAAAATTAGCAAAACAATTTAAAGCCTAAACTAATAATTGTATGGATTTAATATCTATATTTTAATTAGTATATCAAAATTTACTTAAATAGAGACGCACAATGGTTCGAAATCTAAATCGGTAGAAACTAAACTAAAATTGATACAATTTGTGATTATTGATTCAAAACTTTCTTAGATGCCATTCCACGTATGGATTTGAATGAGTATACTTGGGATTTTTACGGACTCACCACAAGAATAAGTATAGTCGTAGTTTTGGACTTGAGAACCGCCTTATTGTTTAAGTACTTCTTTATTTTGTTCTACTAGATGTCTGTCTGTGGTTGGTTGCACTAATAAAGTAATAACGATCTGTAGAAGGTCTCTTACCCGAACAAATCCCCGAGTAGAAGTATCGAACAAATAAAGTTCCACAACCGACAACCGTACATCAAAACACAAGGCGCGAAATGGATCAGAGCGAGACCGAAATCCGAGAAGTCCAAGAAACCAACTCCAAATCGGAGTTGCAACCTCTTCTTGAGACCCAGAATCCCAGTTTCAACTCCAAAACTGTGAAGACGAAGGTTCCGGAGGTTGAGATCCATCTTTATCGTCAGGGCAAAGGTCCGATCGATGTGTTTAAATCAAGCCTCGGTGGTTGGGATCAAGATCAGCTTGAGGTCCGAGATATTCTGGACAAATACGGATTCAAGTCCGTATTCGCCTTCAAACCTGACTCCGGTCGTGGCGTCCCCATTCGATTCAACCCTAGAAATGGCAGGTCTATACTGACTTACAGAGATGGAGCCGAAATTTTCATTGACGGAGAGCCTAAGGTAAAGGTTCACGACTCTATTCATTTCGATTTGAAAATTTGATTTATCTGGGGTTTTGTTAAATGAGGATGGAAAAAAGTATATACAGAGATATGCGTTTTACAGGTGTTTGAATTTGAAATTTAGTTTGTTGCCTTACCGTCCGATATTTTTTTTTTTTTTTGCTGCGGTGGGTGCTATTCTGCATTTTTTGCTGTTTGTTTAATGATGTGTATTAGTACACTTGACTTTTCTTTGTTTGGAGTTGAGGTTTAGGAATTGAAGGTCTTATGTTTAAGAATCGTAAGATACCATGTAACATGTTTTTATGAATTTTATGATTGATTATATGTGGGTGTAAGTTTGGGCGATCGCTCTCTAAGCCTATCCTTAATCTGGCCTTTTACTCAAAGTTGACTTGAAATGAACAGTAAGAGTGGATTGATTATTGGAAATTTATTTCTTAAGAATGGAAAACGAAACAATGCGAGGAGAGTTCCTAGATTCGTGGAGATATAGCTTATTGGTTATTGCAAAAGGTTGTATCTGATGAGTATAGACTTCACTTCAATGTTTGGGATGCTAGTTAGGTTGCTAATAGCACAAACTCCTCGAAAGCTATTCTCCAATGTTTTCCACTTCAATATTTGGTATCTTTACTTATTCAATCCTAGTATATCTTACCATTCACATACTTAGGAGGCGATGTTTCACAATTCACTTTCTAGAATAGCCTTATTCAATTTGGAGATTCTCGACATTCCTCGTATTAACTTCCTTGCATGCTCCTTTTTCCACTAAGATTTGGTACGTTAATATCTTTGAGGAGGTGAAATTGTTTTCTTTTCTGGCCAATTATCCTTGGGGAAGTTCCACACTGTTGATGGCTTTAAGCGGTTGGCTGCTTTTGTGCCTGTGTTGTTGTGGTGCGTTATTTGCAGAAGGCAGTGGAGTACGTGAACTGTATTCTTGTCAGGAGTATGTTAAATAGTAGCTCATTTGTGGAGAATTTCTTCCAAACACTCCGCGGTGGTGTTGGCTCCCAAGCTCTCTTAGAGTTGTCATGGTATAATGGAGAAAATTATCTTGCATTTGCTGTTTTAGGACAAATATCATCTTCTTGGATTTTTGCTATTCTCAGGAACATTTGGCTGTTAACAAAGAAGAGGATATTTTAGCGTATCCTAGGATCTTGGAAATATTTTATGTTGTAGCTAACTTTAATGCTTCGTTGGACCTACGAGTAAGTTTGGAATGAAGTTTAGAATGACTTTCTATCAGCAGTTTTGAAAAGGAAAATAAATTAGTTGGCTTCTTCTAGTAATTAAAATAATGTCTTTAGAATTTGGAATTCTTTTGATCGTGTAGCCAAAACATTACATTCAATTATGTATATATAAAATCATTTGTACGTTTGACTATTAGTTTCATTTTTAATTTATAACTGTGGGTGTTTGGGCACCTATGTTTGAAAGTTGATCTCCAATACTTTCCTGATTTCTCTTCAATCGTCGAAAACAAACAGCCTCGAAATGATCCACAATTTGTCAAAGTTTTCTTGGAATACTTCTGTGTTCTTGCACACCCAGTGTCTCTGCTGGGTTAGAACTATATAAATAATAAATGGCTTAGAGGAAATAGGTACAAGCTATGGTGGCCATCTACTTGAGATTTAATATCCTACATGTTATCTTGATTACCAAGTATAGAGGGATTTGACAATTTTCTTGTGAGATTAATCGAGGTACATGTTGGAAATCCTAACATTCGATAACTATCTCATACTTTTCATGTTAAGCTGACATGACAACTAGTTAGCAGTGCAACCTTTGGCATTGGTAGAGCATAAATTCTGTGTATATGCTATGTTTTAAGTTTTCAACACATGGCCTCGAGAGCATCCAGCTATTTGTCTCGCAACTCTTGCCTGTAGGCAATGATCAAGAAGTCCAATTGTGAGGTTACACATCAAGATCCCAGTTTTTTAAGATTTTTCAATATTCTTGAATTGCCCCAAAAAAATTTTCCTTTACTTGTCCCACCCTCAATCTTTTCTTGACTGCTATATGTATGTCATGTGTCTGTATATTTATCGACAAAAAGATTGCATTTCATGGACAAGATGAAACTACAAGAAATAAGAGCACCCTACAACAAGAGTTGGATGAATACTTTCAAAATTAAGAGAGTCAAAGGAGTCTCCAACGTATTATATACTCTCATTTGTTCTTGCCGTCATTTGGTTTATTTGGGCAGAATCGAACACGCAGGTTTTTGCTGAGTATATAGTAGTTTTGAGGACGTGTCTCTCTTCGACTCTTTCCTCTTGGCTATACCTTAGTCCTGTTCCATGCTCCTCTGTTAATTATTAATTGACTTTTAACAGCTCAAGCCAACTGTTATTTTTGTTCTTTGCCTATTTGATGGCTCCTCTTCTTCATCAGTTTGCTAATTTCCATTCATTTCCAATTAACACGGTCAGTTTATTAGCAAACTGATGGAGATATGTACCAATTTTGTTTCATGCTGTTTATATTCATTCTTTTAATCAGATTCAACTAAATGGCTAACTTCATGTGTTCATCTCTTTACTTCAGGATTCCCTGATCAAACCGGTAACCAGGATCATTTTCGGCGTGGCAATTATAACCATTTTGATAACGTTTCTCTCTCGAGACTCACAAGGGTGGATGAAGAAACTTAATATCACTGGGAACTTCCCTCCTTGGATTCTAGCTTGTGTCGTTATCGTTTTTACGCGCTCAAGGAAGAGAACTAGGGACTTACTTAAAAAGTACGGTTGGTAATTGTCTAGTCCTTCGTCTACTTTTGTTCCTTCAAAAAAGAGAAAAAAAATGTCATCCTCCAATAGAAAATGGAAAGCCATTAATCAATACGTTGATTCTAGGTTCTCAATTTCGAACTTCCAAAAATAGGAGACAGAATATTGTACCGTGTTGCTAGCACGAGGTCCATTGCTACCATAAATTCCCTGTCTTAATTTGTTCTTCGATATGTGTAGATAAGCAGCCTGTGTTTGCTGGACTGAAATTTGTTTGAGTTTGAGCCATAGTTTTAACTTTTTGGGTGAAAGCTTTCATCACTTTGAGTTGCATAATTTGGATTTGCTTGTATAGCGCGTTTCTCATACGTACGATTGAAGTAAATTTAGATTCTGTTTTATGTTTTGTTTATAAATTCACTGCTGCATTGTATTAATTTGATCAAAATTCTATGCTCTTATTAAGATTCTGTTAGAAAAGGCTCTCGTGCGAGTTCAGTTTAGAATGCTCTTGGCAAAAAGAATCGTTTGTAACGTAAAACGTTTGTTTTAGAAGTAATTTTATAAGAAAACTAAGGTCTAATATTATAAGCTAATTATTTACCTCTTCTAATTGTATTTTCCTTTTTCCTGCTTTTTCAATATGTCAAATTACATAAAGAAAAACTTTCGAACTACATTTATTTGAAAAAATAAAAACAAATACATTTTAATATTCTAGTTTGATAGTATGTGAAAACGTGTTTGGTAAAGTTTAGAAGAGAACTTATTAAAACAAACTTAATCATAGAATTTTACAATACAACTTGAACATAAAGTGAAGATTAAAAAAATCAAGTAATCGTTGAAAAAATGTTAGTTTTTATAAATATAACAAAATACAACAAAAAAACAAAAGCCTACGGAATCCCAGTACAATATTTTTATAGTTTCTAGATTTGTGAACAACTTGTCACTTTTCTTTCTCTTCTTTGCAAGTTGTTTATCTTCTCTGTTTTGCAAGTTGTTTATCTTCTCTTCTCATATTTTTTGGGAAATTGCCAAAAATAGGTTAAAAAAAGAGGGTTAAATGACTTTTGGGATAGTTTTTGAAAATGAAGAGTTTTAGGACAATTTAGGTGTGAACAAAATTGCCCTTTATTAAATTTCTCTCTCTTTCCCTTTCCCTTCTCTTCCACTTAAAAGCTTTCGCTTTCCCTTCTCTTTCGCTTAGAGTTTCCATTTCCCTTCTCTTTCGCGTAGAACACTTGAAGCAAAAAAAAAAAAAAAAAACCGCTCTGCTCCGATACTCTGCTCTGCTCCAGTACCGTTCGAAGATACTTTGGCCATTCGTCGCTTGTCGTTCGTCGGTCCTCCAATGCATTTCGTCGCTCCTCCTTTTCGAACCATTCAATCAACTTTGAGCGTTTTCTCTTATTTTGGTGAGTTTCATCTCTAACCCATTTTCAAATAAATTTGCTGTAAATGTTTGGTTTAGGTATTTGTTGCGAGTTTCATCAGTAAATGTCTGGTTTAGGCTATTTTGGAATGGACTTATTTGCTGTAAATTAGTTTAGTCAAAATTTGGTTTAGGTTCTTAGAAAGTTCAATGGGTAGTGAAAAATGCACAATTCAGTTGGGTCAAATAGAGGAGGAGTAAGCAATAGGAGTAGAAGGAATAAAGAGTTTTTATCTACATTGATTTCTATCTATTATGTATTGTCTTATATTGTGAGCAATTTTTCATTCTGCTATGGATGCTTCTCAAACCACTCTAGTTTCTTCTTTGATCACTTTCTCCCACTTGCATTTTATGCATTAGTTTGAATTGTTTTTATGCATGTTTAGTAAGTCTCTAAGGCCCTCATGGTTTATCTCGCACGTATCTCGCACGCATCTTGCACCTTCCAAACTTACACTGTTAATTTCAAAATCAAATTGGTACATCTCCTAATCCATTTAGAGCGATTCTTTGCATGTTTAGTAAGTCTCTTAGGCCCTCATGCTTTATCTCGCACACATCTCGCACCTTCCAAACTTTCACTATTTATTTCAAAATCAAATTGGTACACCTCCTAATCCATTTAGAGTTATTCTTTGCAAGTTTAGTAAGTATTTCCCTCATGCTTTATCTCGCAGTATCTCGCACACATCTCGCACCTTCCAAACTTTCACTATTTATTTCAAAATCAAATTGGTACACCTCCTAATCCATTTAGAGTTATTCTTTGCATGTTTAGTAAGTCTCTCCCTCATGCTTTATCTCGCAGTATCTCGCACACATCTCGCACCTTCCAAACTTTGTATCTCGCATTTATTTTTGTTATTTCTTTGCATCTCGTAAACATTTCGCAGGCATCTCGTAGGTTCTTAAGTTCAAATGCTTAATCTCAAATGAATTATATACTTATGCCTATGTGATTTAGGGTGCTTTTAGCTACTGTTCTTTAATCTCGCAAATAAGTCATACACTTTTTTTTTATGTGATATGTCTAACTTCTAAGTTCAATTTCAATTTTTGCAGGAACTAAAAAACTTAAGGTAGTTTAAGGATGTCACATGTTCGGATTTTAGTGCGTTACAGTGGTGCATGGGATGAGGGACGAAGAAAATATGAAGGAGACGTGTTAAAAGGCATTGTTGTCAGTAAAGAAATAACACACAAAGATTTACATGATGAATTATATGACCTTGCAAAAGTTGACCCTACAAAGTTCGACATAAAGATAAGATGTATATATATGAGATAAAAGGGAAAAAGGAAGGTTCTCTATTTGAGTTAAGCAATGAACGTGATTTGAAGTTTTTATATTCTTAGTGAAAATCCATAGGAGGTCTCCCTATACGTATCATTTGAGCCTAGAAGCAATCAAAGCAAGAAAGTGTTAAACAAAGATTGCAATTCAGTATTTGGGAGCAACCAAGTTCATAATTTAAAGCCTCATCCTCCAATTGCAATGGATACATTAGATGAGAATGAAGTTGATATTGGTGAAGTTTAGGTTGGCTTGTGTGAAAACATGATAAGGACCACTTCGGCTATCTGAGAATCATATGATTCATATGATTCAAAAGATGATACTTTTACATGGGAGTCAGTTGAGATGAACAATGAATCGTTTGACATCCCACAACAAAGAGATGCTCCTACAAAAGATTGCAAAGGAAAAGCTAAAGTTCACTACAGCTCCTCTAGTCAAAAGTTGAAAACAAAAAGAAGTGGTTGGTTCGAAGAGAGCTCTACAAGTGAGGAGTTGATGTAGGACAAATATTTTTTTGCAAGAGAGATTTGTCAATGAGATTAAGTGTGTTGACAATGAAAAAAAATTCAGTTTGTAGTAAAAAAGTCTACAAAAGAGGTTCTTTTTGTTAGATGCATCGACAACAAGTGTGGTTAGACATTGCGAACGGTGAGATTGAAGGATTAAAATATATTCAAGATTAAAAAGTATGTCAAAGTTCATTCGTGTTCTCTTGAGTTTTTGAATCGTGACCATAGGCAAGAAAAATCTTGGGTTGTTGGAGAATTAATAAAGTCCAAATTCAAGGGAGTCGATGGCCTATACAAACCACGTGATATCATAGAAGACATGAGGCAAGACTATGGCATAAATATGAGTTATGAAAAAGCATGGCGTGTCAGAGTAAATGCATATGAACGAGTGCGAGGGTCTCCTGAAGAGTCATATAATCTTTTGCATAGATATGGTGAAGCACTTAAACTTACAAATCCAGGTACAATATTTCACATGGAACTCGAAGATGATCGTTTCTTCAAATATCTTTTTATGGCTATTAATCCATGTGTCAGATGATTCTTAAATTGCATTAGACCGGTCATAGTCATGGATGGAACATTTCTTAAGAACAAATATAGAGGTCAGTTGATAGTTTCTGTTTGCTTAGATGGTAACAATCAGATTTATCATCTAGTCTTTGGAGTAGTTGATAGAGAAACAAATGACTCAATACAGTGGTTCTTAGAAAAATTAAAAGGTGCAATAGGGGAGGTGCCTAATCTAGGCTTCATGACAGATCGGAAAACATGCTTCTCCAAGGGTATTTCATCAGTTTTCCCTTCTGCATTCCATGGCCTTTATGTCCAACATTTGACTCAAAATTTGCATGATAAATATAAGAATGACACGGTTGCTACTTTGTTTTACAATGCATCGAGAACATATCGTGAATCAACGTTTCTAGAAGCGTTGAGAAATATTCTTGCATTTCCTAATGGTTCATGGAAATATTTAAATGACGTTGGAATAGCACGATGGTCTCGTGTTCACAGCCCAGGAAGACGATATAACATGATGACAACAAATATAGGAGAGTCCATGAATTCTATACTGAATTACCTAGATATTTGCCTATTGCTTCATTCCTTGAACATGTTCAAGCTTTGCTACAACGTTGGTTTTGGGAGCATCGAGAAGAAGGCATTAAAGTGACGTCTACATTGACTAAATGGGCAAAGTTAGTTCTACAAAAGAAACAAGAACGAGCTTTGACAATGAAGGTCAATCCAATTGACTGTTACCAATTTCATGTTAAAGATTTAGATAAGGAGGAGGTCGTAAATCTTCAGACTCAAGAGTGCACTTACAAGGAGTTTCAAGCTGAGCAATTACTATGCTCACATGCCATTGTTGCAGCACGGGATCGCAATATAAATGTTTATAGTTTACATGCTAATTATTACACTAATGAATGTTTGTTAACAGCATATGTGGAGGTCGTCTACCCAGTTAGAAATTAGTGAGATTGGAAGAAAAGCGAAGACTACGTACATATGACTGTTTTACCTCCGAAAGTAGTCAAAATAGTTGGTCGACCAAAGAAAAAGAGGACTTCAAGTGTTGGTGAAGCTCCGAAATTGCATAAGTGTGGTCGATGTAAAGAAATAGGTCACAACAAATTAATGTGTACCAATCCAATTTTATATACCGAGAAGTCGAGCATACAAGATTAGAAATTTCTCTACCAATGTTTTTTTCTTTTCGTACTGAAACATGCTTTAGTTTGTTATTTATCTGTCTGGATGTGTTTTCTTGACGATGTCTCCGAACATTCTACTTTATGTGCTTGTAGATAGATGAAGAAGACGAAAATAACAACTGGCTTATTCATTTAGGAATACAAAAAACACACGTATTGACACAGGTTTTAATTTGTTTAATATACAAACTGGTTTCACGATCCTTTAAATATAACTAAACGATCTTTTAATGTAACTAAGCGATCATTTAACATAACTAAACAATCGTTTATGATAACTAAATGATCATTTATGATAACTAACGATCGTTTAATTGTATTAAACGATCGTTTATATATTTCACATGACTGTTCGTTTAGTTTGTAATTCTTTAATTTATATATTTTTTAATTATTTGCTACTCAGTTGCTTTAATTTATATCTTTTTTAATTATTTGCTACTTAGCTGCTTTCATGATCGTATGTACATATTTAAAAGATTGTTTTGACTTAATTACACGATCGTTTATATATATATTAAACAGTAAAGAATGCAATTCAACATTTTAAAAAAATTACTCGAATTTACAATATTGCCCCTTTGGTAAAAACGACCAATAAATGATCGCTTATTTTCTAAACGATCGTTTATATATATTACACGATCGCTTAGTAAGTAAACGATCACTTGTATTTTCTAAACGATCGCTTATACTCTCCTTTCATTCATTAAACGATCTTTAAGCGATTATTTAGTAATGTCTAAACGATCTTCTTAGTAAACATGCATAAAAATTATTAAGCGATCATTTATATAAAGCACACTGATATCTAAAAGAATATTAAGCGATTTCCTAAACATACAGGTGAAGAATATTAAGCGATCGTTTATATGTATCACACTAATGTAAAAGCGATCGTTTACCTACAAATAGTTTTGCAAACAAATATCATAAACTACGTTTTCTCTAATTTAGATAGCATTTATACTTGTGCATTATAGAGAAGAATCGATACTTGTGATTTATTTATATATTTCGCAACATACATGATATATAACTCCTACAAATCTCGCAACAAAATTCAATACATAGGAGTATTTGTCCATAATTGAAATGCCAATTGTTTTCTGAAATATGACATGTTTTCTTGACATAATGTATCTAAATCAAAACCAGCAGCTATGTACTCAAAATACTTAATGGTGAATACGCCATAATCACTATTATTTCGTTGTAGTGGAATAGAGTCGACAATGACAACTGGTCAAGGTTCCTTGTACGTCGATGATCCACCTCTCCTAGCAAAAAATCTAGTACTATCTAACAAATTTGACAGAAACTCTCGAATCGGCAGTAATATGTTTCTCATCTCTTCGGCACTTGTAAGTGATAGAAGCGAATCTCATACCTTGACTTGACAACTTACTAAATCCAAGCATAATAGAACCCAATGGTTGGCATGGACATTGAATGGAGAGTAAACGTAATCAACACTTGGCCAAGGATCTTGGAAGTCCTATTTCAACCCGACAACATAGTTAACCAACCTATACTCTTCCTTCCAGTCAAACGGGCGATTCTCTTTAATACATTCTTTGTATTGAGGCCACTTCGCAACTAAAAGTCACTACAAAGAAAAAAATACAAACGCAAATATCAGACCGTAAGACAAATATCAAACACAAATACATACATAAAGTAACGTTACGATTCCAAACCATAAAGATTGTGTCTACAGTTGTGGAGTTTTGAGCAGAAGGTATCCTGGCTGCCTAAATCTTGAAGCGAATGAAAAGAAAAAGTGCATCCAAATGCTGATAGAAATAAAATGCTAATAGAAACAAAAGTAAGCACTAAATGTATAGAACCATAACAATAAAAAAAATTATAATGGCATAAATAATAAGATATAATCCCTTACCTCATCCCCCAACTACCGACAACATATAAACAAGTCTCTGAAAAATATCTTCGATTTTTTTCCATGAAAAGTTTCATGCACCTCATCGTTTGTACGTTTTTCTGTAATCCAAGCTCTAAGTCTATCTAAATCGACATCAAGTATTTTGTGCATGAGATCATAAACAATTGGTTCACACTGAGAGGTAGTGGTGGTTGATGTCGTAGACCATTTAGGTAGAGTTGTGAATGGAGTTGAGAGGTAAACACTTGCATGCTTCCTACAAGCGGGACGAACGTGTGGTCGTTGAGTGGGACATTGTTCTATCTCTGTGACGTCTGAATCAAAATGAGTATGAAGTTTTTCCCAGTGTCCTCAATTTCAACCTCATCTTCAACGACATCTATTGGCTCCTCTAAACCAATCTCAACCTTCTTCTCCAACACGTCGATTAGCTTCTCTAACTCAATATTAAACTTCACCACATTACTTGTGTCATCCTCCTTTGGCATCCTCAACCAAGGAGGGGTACCGACGGTGTGAACATCTTCGTCGCCCTATGGAAGCTCATAATGCATTAGTATGGATAATGATAGAAATTAAACATCAATATTAGCAAGAACATGGAACCAAAGCTTCTTTTTAAGTTCAATGTGTTTCGCCCTATTACTTGTCATCCTCCTTTGGCATCCTCAACCAATGAGGGATGCCGCCTATGTCAACATCTTCGATTTTAGTATTATCCACTTCTTCACTTTCTAGTGTATGATCTACTAAGCCTTCAAACCCCTTGCGGTCTCCTTCGTCACCCTATAGAAGCTCAAAATGAATTAGTGTGGATAACAATAGAATGTAAACATCAAGATTAGTAAGAACATGCAACTTAACGTATGAGTAATTACTAAATATCAAACAACTAAACTCAATACAATTAACAGTTTGATTCCTAACTTTTCTTTGAAGTCCAATGTGCTTCAACATGGTTGACATCATGCCCTTCAATTCGTCAATATCTGATTTTAGACTAGTAAGTTGCCCTTCAACAACTGCTACTCGATCTTGGAGATTTCGAATAGCCCTTTTCATCTTAGACTTCGACTTCTGTTTCTTACTCTTTTTGAAGTCACCTTCATCGTTACCAACTTCTCTTCCTCTTTTTGAACCACCATTCTTCGACTGAACAATGGTAGATGAGCGGAGGTTTTCAAAAAGTTCACCTGAAGCAATTTTCAACTGCTCCTCTTCAGGTGTCATATCAATGACCGCCTTAATTATCAACTACAAAGAGAAAAGACAAATGTATTTAGGACAAAGAAATAAGCACAAAATCATGTGATCCTTAAGTTAGTTACTATTACTTGCTACTTAGCATTAGCGAGTCAAACACCTGGCTTATAGTTTGGGACTTCGGTGATTGTTGACACTCCCACCTCAGCATTCGTGGTATGGCATCATCGTTTACTTTATCTACACCACATCCAATGATGGTTGGTATAGACTCATATGCCCAAACCTATTCCACATTTGACAAACAAGTTTAGGAAGTGCCCCAAGATATATATAGATATATAAATGTATGCATAAGTTTTGAAGTAAGAAGTAAGAAGTAGCATACCTGTAATGCATGCGGAAATCCATTTACAGTATATTTTGTCTTAGTTGATTTCTTCTTTCCCTTGGCATATTGCATGTTCAAGGCTCTTTTCAAGGCACTTAACGTGCGTCCAAAAACAATCCCGCCCCAATCATAATTATTAAATGTATTCCAATCATTAGCAATCTTGAAAAAATTTCGGTCGACTTTGATTCGCCTATCTTTTCCTAACAAAGATAGCTCTATAAAGTACACTAAAGCTAATTTCACAATATCATCGTCATCACCCTCGTATTCCAAAAATATATCCTCTAAGTCGCTTACATAAATACACTCTTTGTCTTTGAAAAACTTCTCCAATAATCTACTATTCCCAACCAACTGAATAGACTCCTCTTTAGGACCCCATAGACCCGTTATGATGTTAAACTCTCTCCTACCAAAAGTACAAACAACGCCCCTTAGTAAGAAACTTATATAATTCTTACCTTCATCTTCCACCTCTCTTAACAATAAGTAATGGATGAGTGGCCCATTAAAGACAATATTTAGGTCAAAAAAGTGCCCAAACTTTGTTCTCCTAAATAAGGCTAATTGATCGGGTTTGAGTTTGGCCTTAATATTATGTGTTGTCTTTTCTAAATGAGACAAACAACTTACTAGAGCATAAAAATGATGGGAAAGATTAATCTTGTACACGGGTCCGTCAGTCGATGTCGATGTCATTATTGAAGCCTGAACGAAAAGGAACAAATGAAATAATAATTGCATAAGAGACTGAGTAAACATGGCATAACAACAATACTAAACATGTCATAACAGCATGGTGAAAGTTGAAATAAATAGTGAAAGTTTGGAAGATGCGAGATACGTGCGAGATACGTGCGAGATAAACCATAAGGGCCTAAGAGACTTAACAAACATCAATAGAATCACTCCAAATGGATTTGCAGGGGTACCAATTTCATTTTGAAATAAATACTGAAAGTTAGGAATATGCGAGATGTCTACGAGATACGTGCGAGATGTGTGCAAGATGCGTGCAAGATACGTGTACAAACAAACAAAATTGCATGTAATCTAAAATTATCAACTCACATTCAACTATTTAAAATCTTATTAATAGACTTAACTCTTAATCTAAGCCTTTCTTCTTACAAACAAACTACCTCAAATTAAATAGAGCAGTTTTTTAAACATTTTATTATGCTCATGAGCTATGTGGACCAATACATCATTCATAGTATTTCAAAATTCGAAGTTATAGAGAAATCCAACAAAAGTGCAGGTGATAGAAAGTGATCAAAGTGAAAGCCAGAGTGGTTTGAGAAGCATCCATAGCGGCATGAAAAATTGCTCGCAATATAAGACAATACACAATAGATAGAAAGCAATGTAGCACTACAAGAAATTTGGCCTTTAATGTCGGTTTAAAACCGACATTAAAGGCCTTTAATGTCACTTGGCGACCGACATCTTTGTAAGCGTTATTAAAGGTCTTTAATGTCGGTTGGGCTTTAATGTCAGTTACAAACCAACATCTTTGAAGGTGTTATTGAAGGTCTTTAATGTCGGTTAATCTTTAATGTCGGTTTATAACCGACATTAAAGCTGTCTTTAATGTCAGTTTTTAAACCGACATTAAAGCTGTCTTTAATGTCGTTTTTAAACCGACATTAAAGCTGTCTTTAATGTCGTTTTTAAACCGACATTAATGTCGCTTAGTGCACATCTTTAATGTCGTTTTTCCACCGACATTAAAGACACATTTTATGTCGTTTTTTAAACCGACATTAAAGACACATTTAATGTCGTTTTTAAAGATTCATTTCATGTCGTATTTATAATAGTTTTTATGACGGCAAAACCGATATTATTTGAGTCGAATTACGTCCAGAAATGTTCGTCATCGTATATTGTAAAAAATAAAAAAATGGCTTGCACACTAGCTATAATGCCTACTACTCAATGCACACAATAATACCTAATTCACCTGCAATACACACAATAATACCTAAAATTCCAGCATACACTTCCATATAGAACTACAACAAATACACATCATATCCAACACTTACATATAATCACATATCAATAAACACAACTATATTCAATACTATAAGTCCAACTACTCCAAATCCTCCAATATATACACTTATATAATCACACATATCAAACAACACATCCTACCATCCATGGCAAACCAATAGTAAACACCTACAATGCATAAGATCCAACACTAAAATACAAGCACACTAACTAAAGTATAAAGATAATATATAAGATCGTGATTTATAAACACAATAGAAAGTTCCTTCACTAACTAAAGTATAGGTACAAACTATCTAACAAACAACAATTAGTACGGGACCACCTGCCCTTCAAAAAACTATAGGACTGCTCGTCCCCTACAAAAACTTAACTCGACCAACTACTAACCTAACTACAAAAATCAACTACTAACCTAACTACAAAAATCAACTACTAACCTAACTACAAAAAGCAACTACTTACACAAATCTGCTAACAAAAGCTGCCCATTCAGTTCGAATCTCATCAATCTCCTCTTGCCTATATGCATTTTTGGTATTGAACTACACACAAAGAGAAAGATATGGAAAGTATGAGTTTGGATCATAAATTGTAATATGTAAAAAGTTAAAGTAGAAACTTACAAGGTTAGTAATAGAAGTACTAGAATTATGCATTATCTCATGTATGTACTTTTGCACGTAGTACCCGCACCCTACAGAATCCAATTGACGAGGGCACTGCATGTATATCAATTGAATACAAATTAATCTTATGTTTCATAAAAAATAATAACCTGTAAATGCAAATTACCTTTACAGGTCTCCATTTTGGAGTTGATCGATAGCGTTGTAGATCGTGTTTCGCTTGCCATGTCTTCAACCCTCTAAATATTTTGAAACATTAGAAGACAAGAAAGTTAAATAAGAAGTAATAAAGTAAATACACTTACACATTTATGATTCCATGAATGTCTTCATTAACTTTACTCCGAAGAGAGTCCAAAACATAAACGCAATTTTCACGAAGATCGATAACATGCAACATCTAATGAAAACTACAATAAACAACATCTTCAATGTGAGTTTGTCTTTCATCCTCACTGCTATCCTCCATCTATATATATATTTTTATTAATATTTTCTTTTTCTTTTTAAGGAATTTATACGAGACCAACTTTAAGATCAAAAGAAACAGAGAATTACCAAAAATTACATCCATATGACTCAACCTAAAAAGTTAGATTTAACCAAGATGAACTTAGTTGAATTGACATTTGTATGTTTTCGAGGATAAAAGGTTTTAGGTTCAAATCTCCCACTCTTAATTGTACTAAAAAGACATTTTAAAAAAAGTAAAGAAATTAGATATCCAACATTTTCCAGCATAGTCTTTTGAATTGGAAGAGGGAAAAAAGAAAAGAAAATAATAATAGTAATAATAATATAACATAAAGCCAGCAACATAACGTGAGTAACTCCGATGAGGAAACAATTCACCCAACTCAACAACGACTTAGCTACATTATCTACCTTAGCAAAATCAAACAAAAAGTTATTAACCAAATTCACCACCTTCCCTAGCTAGCATCAAATTCAACCACAATAGAATGAAGGAGAGAACACATAGAAGATGAAGATAGGAAGACTAAACATCTACGATAGCTTGAGTTTCGAACACCTTGGTAGACCACTCATAGGATATATTCCAAAATCCAAAAATTTAGAAGAAGAATTCAGTTAATATTATTAGTAATTACGAAGTCTGTGGTTTGAATCTCTTTTATCCTAATTGTTGATATTGACTTGATTAGTTATATTAAAAATAAAATAAAATTCAAATTAGAAGTTTGATGACATTATATTTGGAATTGGAAGTAATTATAATACAATATAAAAATTTGATGACAGAAGAATGGCAGGTTTGTTGCATGAAAATAAGTTTTTTTTTTTTTGTTATTGGGTTTGATACTGAGGCTTATGCTTTATGTGCACAAAATGGAAATTAAGTATAACAACAGATAAGGAAAGAAAGGAATTTTCACAAACATATATTAAGAAAGACAGAAGCTGTAGCAGATAAGAAGGTACAATTATTTTTAAAGGCCACAAATTATACATTTTCTTTTATCTGGATTGAATCTTTTGCAAACAATCTTGAAACCAAATTAAGACTATGACATTATGTTCCTGCATCAATAATCTCTACCACTGTCGAACTAAAATAGTGATCAATTCAAACCACAGCCTAACATGCAAGATGTAATTTAAACCTACTCTTTTAAGCAAGAATGAAACCATGGAATCATTCAAACCTTGATCAAATATTCAAAAGAATTAAAGACCAGTCATGCTAGAAAGTGTAAATGTAAATTACCATTCAAAAAGAAAAACTTTCAACAAATCAAACATAAAAATTCATCTATCCCTAAAGCAGTGTGAGAAATTTAGCCTAAAATTTCTCCTATAGACAAGACCAACATCATCAGAATGATCTAAAGCTTTTGTTCTAGTGATTATTGAAGACATGGACATTATCACAAACAATGTAACTAAAAAAACAAAACTCCTCCATTAAGTTTGAACAATAATGCTATAATGGTAATAATAACGTTCGGTGTGTGCGTGTGTGCGTGGGGTTGATTTGCAGAGAGTAACAACGTGGAAGAAAGTGCACGTGATATACAATTTATTCTTTGTGAGAAAAGTGGCAGCCCATATAAACACCTTCATATTCTACTGTCTTGTATTACCAGCCACAGTGGTAGTACAAGATGTTGAAGTTCCTAAATGGGGATATGTTTACATTCCTGCTATCATTACTCTTCTCAATGCTAACTATCGCAAGAGGTCATAAATACTTTCTGCACCAAAGTCTTAACCATTCTAACTAGATGCCACTCTTAAGAATTTTTCTTAAAATCAAGCCAATGACCTAACAACACATATGAATAGAATATATATATATATGGAAGTAAATGTAGGGGATGCTCACAGAATTGAAATCACTTATAGAAATTTCTCCTCTCCTACATGAAATCACTTACAGAAAGGTGAAAGAGACTGAGAGACAAGTTTGCTCATAGAATTGCCCACTAACTTCATCACAAAATTGATAGTTTTCCTAATCTCCCTATCTCTGACGATATATTCATTTCTAACTATGGCTAATGTCCATTCATCTTCAATTAATCTACATTATAATCCCTAATTGATTACTGTACAATGTGTACCTTGGAGTCTTTGTCCTTCCTGTTCCTTTCCAAATGCTTTCTAATCGAGACAACCTTCTTAATCAAATGGTAAAGATCCTCAGGAATCTCCGGAGCAAGCCCTTTTGATAGTAATAAAAAAACACACATTCAATTACCACAACAGCTCAAACCTAAAACTAATACATTGTTAATACTCAATCTTCCATATATATCATGGTAACAGCTAAAACCTAAAAATAATACATTAAAATTTCGAATTGATGAACAAGAAGAACAAGTACAATACCATGAGCAAGAATGCGCAAGATCTTATTGCCAGTAACACTCTTAACCTCAGCAGTACCGTGAGAATCACGAAGAATGACACCGATGCAAACTATATCCTCACCTAAATCATCCAAGCGGAAAGGTGAGATGGAAACAAGAGAAGATTAGAAAACAGTTGCATATGGTCTAGAAAATTAGAATATATCCTCACCTAAACCATAAAAAAATTAGAAAATTAGAAAACAAGATCAATTACACTGATTTTTGAAGATCACCTCCACTATTACACAGCTGCATATGGTCTCTCAAATCTAAAAATCTCTACATTCCTACTTTATTGTCGATATTATAAGAACTTCTTGCAACTACAGCAATGATATAGCTTTATTTTCTCCATTCATTTTCCTGCCCAAGTTAAGCTAATTCTAAAGAGAATAGTTTTTTGATTCCTTTCTATGAACCCAGTAGAAAGTAAGAACTTCCAGTTTGACCAACATTTTAACATAGCACAACATCTCTAACCTGTACCTGTCACTACACCTCATCTACCAAATACAAACTTCCAGTTTGACCAACATTTTAACATAGCACAACATCTCTAACCTGTACCTGTCACTACACCTCATCTACCAAATACAAGAAGCTTATACTAAACGCAACTCCAGCCATTTCATCCTTATTTACAGCATTATTGTAATTTATGCTTTTCAAGATTCGTCGACGCCAATAAAGCCCGCAACACAAATCTTCCAATGCCTTGACAACTTCCCCTTGTCTAAGAATCCATAATCTAAATCGAAATCAAAAAACATGCTAAAAACCCCAAATGAAAGAAGATGGAAATTTTACCGTGAGAAGATGTATTTTGTGAACGCGGACGAATTTGATTCCAAGGGTGGGCGAACCTGGTTGCTGGTTGATGTGAACGCGGACGAGCGGATGAGTTTCAAAAAACCTGGTTGCTGTGAACGCGGTTGCTATGAACACGATTGCTATGAACGGGGACGACCGGACGAATTTCTTTAGAAGGAGAGAAATGCGGCCGAATTTGATTCCAAGGGTGGGCGAACAGAAAAACAATCGATCGGAATGGTGGCGGCGATAGAAATGGTGGCGGCGATAAAATGGCGGCGTCGATTAAAATTGTGGCGTCGATCTGAGAAGAAATGAAGGAGATTCGGAGAAGAAATGAAGGAAGTTCGGAGAAGACGAGGGTCGAATAGATTTGGAATCGAATAGGTCGAAAAGGTAAAGTAAGAGAGAGAATTCACGAAAAAAATTATTAAAAAAAAATTAAATGGACCTTTAATGTCGGTGGAAAACCGACATTAAAGTGTCTATTTTTTCACAAAATAAAAATATTAAAATTAAAATTTAAATGGACCTTTAATGTCGGTTCTCAAAATGGCGGACCTTTAATGTCGTTTTAAAACCGACATTAAAGCTTTGTCTTTAATGTCGGTGGAGAACCGACATTAAAGATCCGCTTTTTCAAAACCGACACCAATGGTCTTTTTTCATTTTTCCCAAGCGACATTAAAGCCTATATTTGTTCTAGTGTAGATAAAAAAAAAACTCACTACTGAATAAATGAGCTTCAATTGCACTTCTAAGAGGCAGCCAATTCAGAGTTAAAGAAGGGATCCAAAGAAAAGGGAGCAAGATGCCAACTATATTTAACTTCAATTCATTTCACTACCTATTTAACTTTCTAAGAACCTAAGCCAAACTTTGACTAAACTAATTTTCAGCAAATAAGTCGATTCCAAAAAAGTCTAAACTAGACGGATGAAACTCACAACAAATACCTAAACCAAACATTTACAGCAAATAAATTGAAAATGGGTTAGAGATAAAACTCACTGAAATAAGAGAAAACACTCAAAGTTGATTGAATGGTTCGAAAAGGAGAAGCGACGAAATGCACTGGAGGACCGACGAACGACAAGCGACGGATGGTTGAAGTATCTTCGAAGAGCAGACTGTAGGAGTAGAGCGGGAAATTTCAAAAGCCAGCGAAAAGCCATTTTTTTTTTTTTACTTCAAGTGTTCTAAGCGAAAGAGAAGGGAAAGGGAAACTCTACGCGAAAGAGAAGGGAAAGCAAACGCGGAAGAGAAGAGAAGGAAAAGGAAAGAGAAATTTAAATAAGGACAATTTTGTCCATTCACACCTAAATTGTCCTAAAACTCTTCATTTTCAAAAACTATCCCAAAAGTCATTTAATCCTCCTTTTTTAACCTATTTTTGGCAATTTCTCATATTTCTTCATCTCATCTTCTAAATTTTTTTCTTTTATTTCTAAATGATTTATTTCTATTTAAATATTCTATTTCATCTTCATCGTTTTCGATAATATTTTTTTAAAACTACTTTATTAATATCGTTTAAATATCATTTTTAATATGATCTAAACGATCATTTGCTATTGTCAACACGATCATTTACCATTATCAATACAATCGCGATCGTTTAGATTTGAAGTATTTTTGCATCGTTCAAAAATAACTACACGATCGTGTAGATACGATCTAAACGATCATTTACCATAATCGACATAATTTCGTTCAAAATTGAAGTTTTTTTTTTCTTCCCATCGTTTAGAAGAACTATATGATCGTGTATCCTGACTTAAACAACTGTATACATTCTTTTAGACTTTAGTACATGATCGTTTAGAATAAAGCTGATCATGCACACGTGGTCGATTAATCGCGTGTTGACTAGGTATTTTTGATATTTTCTATTGTGGGCTTGTGGACTTTTTTATGTTTTCGAAATTGTTCTATAAGTTGTATTTTACCCTACTATTATATTTTTTAAAATGTCCTATCAAAAAATCATAAAAATCATAATTTTAAAATTAAAGGTAAATCCGTCATGTAGGAATGATTTAATTTTAATAAAATTTGTGAACAAATCTTTTGAATACCATACAAATTAAAATTTTGAGATCAAAGCTAAAATGCATGATACTTGATAAAGTATCATTGGTATATTAATATATGTAAAATAAAATAAATATTTGAAAATTTTTAATCACAATCTTGTCAATATTATTGGCAGCTATACGTTAAAGAATCCATGCCATTCAA
Source organism: Cucumis melo (assembly GCF_025177605.1). Lineage (NCBI taxonomy): Eukaryota > Viridiplantae > Streptophyta > Magnoliopsida > Cucurbitales > Cucurbitaceae > Cucumis > Cucumis melo. The sequence goes on from NC_066859.1 coordinate 21,501,395, forward strand.
AAAACATCAAAATAAGAATCTAGCCCAAAATCTCCCTTTTAAAATTTTTGTTTTTGTTTCTAAAATTTATCTAAAATTTCTACTTTTTTATTTAGAAAGGATGCAACCTGGGTAAAAAAAAATAAGGACATGAAATTAGTTTCTAAAAACAAAAAACGAAAAGTGAATTATTGTTCAACAAGGTCTTAATGAGAATAACTACATGTAGAGTAAATTTAATTCACAACTACAAGAAAAATCAATGATAAATAACTATATGAACTATTTGTAATTCTTTTTTGGAAAATAAAGAGAAAGGAAATTGTAATATTCACTCCATAAAAATCAAAATTTATGAATTTTTTTAAAAATAGAAAAATTGACAAATTATTTAAACTTTATAGAACAAAACTACTCAAATATATTCTTTTTAATATTCGTTAGTGTCTGAGTCGCGCACATCGACTAATCTTACAAGATAATCTACTTGACCCTTATTGAAATTTATGTCATAAAACTCATAGTTTATAGTTTAAAATTATATTTTATTTAATAAAGTGGTTATTGATGACTTATCGGTAAAAATATAATACTATAATCTTAAATCCAATAAACTAATGCCTCAATACGATCTAGTGTGAACTTAAACTTAATGCAGATATATAAATGTGGATCAAATTCGAGTATATAGACCAAATAGTTTATAGTGTATGAATAAGGTTGAACATCTTATTCTGGGAACACTATGGTTGCAGCCCACTTTATAGTTAGTACAAACGATATGATCCTAAATCGCTTATGTAAAGACATGGAAGTGGGGGCATCTTTATGTAAAGAGTTTATATAAAAACTGGAACCATTAAATAATCACTTTTAAATTATAACACCGTTGACTATATAAAATTGATTATTTCAATTATGATGATCTAGGTAACTTAATATTAATCATGAGCTAATTATGAATTTCTGTTCAAACGAAATTATTCTTAGATTTGCATATGTGAGGGTAGCTCAACAGTGTGCTGGTCTAATAAGCCTCTCATTTCAAGCGTAAGATCGGGGGATGGTTAGGGACATAGGGTGCAAGACGGAATTCACTCCCACCCACTTTAGGTTTAGTAGACAGCTTGTTCCCTTAAGGACTTAATTCAAGTCTTGAATAAGGAACCTCACCCTCCCATTGGCCCGAAAGGGATTTGGTTTATAAGTTGAACCTTAAATCAATTCTTCAATTGTGGATCAGTGAGACTTAAGGAACAAGATATAGTCTCAGAGGTAAAACGATATTTTAATCTAAGCGATATTACAAACAACTTGTGAAAAATTAACTTACTGATCATAGTTATATCAGATGAAAATAAATATATCTATAGTGAAGGGAGTGCAACTACCGAACTTTAGTGCGTAGTCAACGAATGTTGATTATCTCGATCTAAAAGTGTTTAGCTAGTTAATCTCAGATTGTTGGAGCCTATGATATATAGGTCTATTAGGTTCTCTTGTTGGCTCATATGGAATTAACTTATAACACTTAAATATTATTTAATGGATGAAAACGTTGGGATTTTTAATTTCGATCCATGCAGTAACTGAAGGGATGAAAACCATTTCCAGCGGAAGAATTACATAGACTCAATTTTAACTGGAACCTTAAAGTTACCAATACATTGGAAAAAATTACAAAACTATTTTTATGGTTAAACATGCTTTGAAGAAAAATACAGAGAAGAAAACTTACGCTCGTTGACGACTCTGAATCTACCAATCATCAATTTGGGCACCACCACTTAGAAACCTTTCTATTCTCTGATTGAGATGGTCTGTGGGAACCAAAAATGGAAAAAGGAAATTTTTTCTTTAGAGAGAAAATTTGTTCAGACAGAACGGGAGAGCAAATCAAAACTTCGCAGAACTCACCCCTCTAATTTTCGTTACGCAAAAAAATTCTCTCTTCTTCGGCCGGAAGAAGAGAGAAGTTAAAGAGAATAAATAGGAACGTGGTAAAACCACCCATGTTGCTTATTAATTTAATAAATAAATATTAAATTAATATATAATTAATTGAATATATTTAATTAATATTTCATTTAAATCATATTTAAATGAATATCTCTCACATAATCTATAGTTTTAATTTAATTAATTTAATTTAATCAAATTTAATTAAACGAAATTAAACTAAACTACTAATTAATTCTCCAATTAATTAATTTCTAAATTAAATATCTTATATTTAATTTAATCTAAAATTTGAATCATATTCAAATATAAATTTCTCTCATAACCTATAGTTTTAATATGTATCACATACACATTAAATTGTAACCTATAGTTTTAATATGAATCTAATTCACATTAAGCTAATATTTGAACTCATTCAAATATTTTATTCTCTCGTAATTTAATTTTGAATCATATCCAAAATTAAATTTATATAATAAAGTCTAATTAAAATATAAACTTTATATTATAATGTATCAATATTCATTATATTAATTTCCAAAGTAAATTTGAACATTTCAAATTACGACCAATATAAATAAATCTCATTACTCTTTATGAGCTACGAAGGGGACCTAATGGACCTACAGATCAGAAGCTACAACGATATGAGATTAATTAGCTAAACTCATTAACCACATTAATCAATATTCGTTAATTGTGTGTCCACTCCACTAAAGACTTACAGCTGAACTCTTCTCACTGTAGATATATTTCTGTGTCCACGGATATAGACCAATACCAATAATTTAGTCCTTCACAAGTATTCGTAACATCAGCTGGGTCAAATTACCGTTTTACCCCTAGGTTACTTCTAGTCCTTAAATACCAATGCTCCTCTAATAAACAACCTGTTTATGGTCCAACCACTAAACAGAAACCCTTCTCGTGCCATAAAGAGGGTAGGGCCCTTTGTTTAAGTCTCGGAGACACCATTTAAGGGAACACTTATCTACTTACCCTAAAGGTGGGAATGAGTGAATTCCATCTTGTGTGATTATGTTCCCAGCTCCCCACTCGATCTTGTCCCCAAAATGATAAGCATATTGAGTCGGCAATTTGGCCACTCCCACCCGTACAAATCAAAGGACAATCCCTCGCAAACAGGAGTTTATAATACACTCAAGATTAAGACTAAGTCACCTAGGTCATCCTAATGAAATAGAAATCCAACTAGTTAACGGAGTTACATCTAGTGATTACTATTTCGTGGTCCAGTCTTATGCAAACTTATTGCATAGGATACTCTCACTCGCATGTCGCATACATGGACGCATTGGATCAATGTGTTTGTATCAAATACAAAGTGAGTCGTATCCATAGTGTTAACAGGATATGATACCCAACCTTAACCCTATACTATAGACCCTTTAAGCTGATCTTAAACATTAATCCCCGTATGTCTCTACATACTATTCAAGACTCATCAGACAGCTTAGGATGTTAGTTTATTGGATTAGGTTATTAAGACAAAACTAATAATATAATCAATAACACTTATTGAAATTATAATAATAAAACACTTTATTAATGACAGTCAATTGATTATATTTACTATCTACGAGTTTTAGGACATAAAACCCAACAGTAACATTGTTTTCAATACATTTGGAATTAACTTAGCTCATATGGAATTCGAATCTTATACCTCTTCGTGAGGGTGAGGATAGAAAATAGAAAGTATAATTCGAATTGTTCAAATTAAGTAAAAAAAAAGAGAAACTGATGTATATACTTGATATATCCACCAGTTATAAGTTTGAGATATAACTTTATATTTAAATATGATTTAAATATTAAAAATATGAATACAAATTCAAATTTGAAAGCTTGAAATTGATGGAAATGGTCAAAGTTGTAAAAAGTCAAAACATTGACTTTTGACTTTGAAAAGTCAAACTTTAATCAGCTTTATATTCAAATGTGATTTCAATTTTTGAAAAATGAATGCGGATTCATGCTCGGGAGGTTGGAATTAGTCAAAATAGACAAAATGGTAAAAGATTAAAATGTTGACTTTTGACTTGAAGAAGTCAAAGTTTGACTTTAACTTGAATGACCAACCGACCATATTGCCCTTAGCGGCTTAGACTACGTTTGTGGAAAAATATAACATTTTGTTAGATAATCTCAAAGTGGCTACATTAGATGTAGACATCTAGCCTACTAATAGTTAATGGAATGTTAGCTATTGAGATTTTATAAACTAATTCATGCATTTTTGCATGTAATTAGGTTATAAAGAGACATCAATTCAATTGAGATAAAACTTTTTGCAATTTTGGGATTTTTGTCTTAAATTAAAAATTATTATACCAATCATTTTCTTTTCTCTCATTTCTCTAATCTCAAAGCTAAGCTCCACCTCTAATTTTCATCTCTCTCAATTTCCTTCATCTAATCGAGTCTCACAACCCAGTTCTAAGTAAGAAGATTAATGGGTCAACTCTAGTAGTAGTTCCTGATTCGAGTTCGTGAGGAGATTACTAGGAACGAGAATTGATGCATGTTAATTACTAAATAGTTAGTTGTAATTAGAGAAAAATTGATCCTTATTTTGTTGCGCTCGTATCGTATTCCACAATCTTGTATTAGAGCATGCTTAATTTTACTTAATTTCATATGGTGGATGTTAATTTATTTGATAAATTATGGTTTAATTAAAATGGATTAGTGGTTTTGGAAATTAAATTAAGCTTAGTTTTCTTTTAATTATTGTAATTGGTCCAATTTTGTGGCTTAATTATTGTTGTCGAAGGTTTTTAATTTTTATTAGAGTCGTTAGAGTTGAAATTAGGTTGTAATTTATTCGATCGAGAGAGAGAAATTCAAAGAAATTGGTGAAAAGCGGAGGACAGACCCGGAAAAGCCTTTAGACCTGGTCCAGACCCGTCGGCCTGACCCTGCGACCCGCTTCTCCACCCGATCTTCGTGCATGCCACACTCCTGTTCAGCCCTTTGGTTTGCGCAACGGCCCGACCCAAGTTTCGCGCATCGACCCACACCCATCTCGGCCCACGCGTGTGCGATAGCCCGCCTGCTTCACGACCCACATTCCTTTGACCCGCTTCACGCCCATTTGACTCGGATTGATCATTGTCCAACCCGACTTGGCCGATATGCTCCACGTGCTTTGCAGTGCCACACATCAACCCGTTTCGACCCATCTCTTTGACCCCACGCGCGCCTGTGGTTCCATGTTGATTTTGGGTCGGTCCAAGCCCAAAGGTTGGGTCTTGGGTCGGTCCATAAGGATAATTAGGCCGGTTTAGTGTCGTTTTGAGGTTTTTCCAGCCAGTTCGAGTGGTTCGGGGACTGTTTTGTACTTCACCAAATTTTTACTATAATAATATATTTTAAACTTAATTTAAGAGCCAAAATCGATCTATTTTAGAGTATTTTTAATTAATTATGTATATGATGTATGTTTTAATTAAATTAAATTGTATGTGCGTAAAGTATGTTATATAGATTTAAAATTTCACCGTAAGTTAATATGTTCATGCATTAAAAATATGTTATAACATTATAAGGTATAGTCTGCATGTTAATTAATATTAATTAATTTTCATTAAATTTGGTTTAATTAATTAATTATTTATTTCAATTAAATATAATTAAATATTTATTAAAGATGCTTGGTTTGATGTTTTGGACTCTTGTACTTATGATAAGAAATTCTATTTTAGGCAAACAAAATTGGGCCTTGAAAAGGCCCACAACAGATACGAAACGTGGTCCGGTACGCCTAGCGTAGATCGTACGTGCATACTCTATAAATAAGCTCCCGCCATCTGCTACGGCTTCCTCTTCAAGAACTTCAATTCGTCCGTTCCTTACGTCTTCAACCTCCGAATCTCCGTCTTTGCTAGGGTTTATTTCACGATTTAATCCAATCTGGTGTGATACGATTTTCGACATTTGCCCACTGCAGTAACGCCGTGTTTCTCCCTTCTTACTAGAAGCTTTCGTATGTGTTCCCTCACCGTTTCTCTTCTTCTTGTTTCCGGTTCTAATTTTCTTCGCGATGAATTCCGAATTTCGTCTGAATTTTTGAGGTATTTCTTGACGTGTAAAGGTTGATGGACGGAGCGGAACTTTTCACCGATATCACAGAAACTACCGGAGCAATTAGGAAGACCTTAGAAGCTAACGAGTTTCAACCCTTCGATGGAAACCAAATTGCCAGTCTTCAATCCCAGCTTCGTCTTCTCCAAGACAGAGTGAAGGTTTGACCGTCTACCCTCATTTCAACTTCCGTTTGGTTAATGATAAAGTGGCGAAGTATCCGGAGAGCCATGACCAACGTTTGATCTCAATCCACTAATCGTACAGGAATTGGAGGAGGAAAATTCGAAGCTATCCTCTCCACTTGCAAGTTGCTGTTGTTCTGAGGTTTGGTCGGCTATATTAGAATGGAATCAGAGCCGTTTGGTTTTCATGCTAGCCTAGCTAACCAGCATTACGATAAGCTTTCGTCAGGCTAACTAAACGTGAATTCGTGCAGAGGAGGATGAACTTTGGCGACAGGAGTTGTTCGATTGAGAAAAGCACGGAATCTGGCACTACTAAGAAGAAATCAGTAGAAAGAACAACAGGCTAGTCATTACTTTATGAACAAATAGAGTCTATTTGTTTATTCCTCCATATTTGCGGAAGTATATATACATATATATATTGGAAGTAAGAGGATATCCATGGTAGCATGAGGGAGTAGTAATAGCTCACATGTATATACGAATGAGGATGCATATTTATATCTTGTAATGTGTAACAGCTATATATATACAGTAATGAGATTACCATGAAATTAAAGATTAAGAAAAGATGATTTGTGAATTTGAACTATGGTCAAATTATGCATTAGCAGGCGGCAAAATATTCAATGAGGCCGATACAATGTGGCTGCCTCTCCAAATAATATTCATGCCCCTAGTATCCATGGATATTAATTTGAGTTACTCAATCCAACGATGAAAAACTGGCAGCTACATAGTGAATGATGAAATATGATGCAATTCAGTCTAAAAGTGGCAACTTTTTTTAAAAGATTATTTTACGAGCAACAGACGTTTGGAATGTTGCAAAGTTTAGATGAAATATACCGTAGTTTTCATGCATATTATCAACCTTGTTTATTATCACAAGAGCCATACTCCATCTTTGTTTTGCGTGGATTATCTACTGGAATTATTTGCTTGTTTCTACTCTCAAATGGAGTTATTTTATGGGTGAAGGATATAACACCAGAATCTTGGATCACTGTTCAAAGAGATATATTGCTCTAAAAGTAATATACTTTGGGCAGAGGTATGTAATCTCTAATGGAGTTATTTTATGGGTGAAGGTTATAACACCAGGATCTTGGATCACTGTTCAAAGAGATATATTGCTCTAAAAGTAATGTACTTTGGGCAGAGGTACGTAATCTCTAATGGGAAAAAAACCAATGCCTTATCCTTCTAATTTTCCGTACATCACAGTCCACCATTACCTTCTTCTGAAGTAAGGAGACATCTTGTAAGAAAAAAAGACGGAAAAAAAAATGAACGAAAGAAAAATCAATCAGTTGTCATTAAAACTATTATCTCTTGGTCGCCTTTGTTATACTGCGAAAACTTAACTTTTTATCAAACAATACCTGAAGTTCTCGTTACATCGGCTGTACAGGTTTTATGGTTTTGCTTCAGAGGCACAAATGGAACCAACAGTTGAAGTACAATTTCAACTTGAGCTTCTTAACAAATTATTTATGATATATCAATTACAGTGGTACTGGTGGGAAGTGTCAAGAACGCACAATATTGGTTCTCAATGTTTACTGGGAGTGTCTAAACATTTAATAATGCACTTTTTTTTGTGATAAAATTTAATAATGCACTTAAAGGATCACAATATCAATTTTTTTTCTTCACCTTCAATCCTTTCTAATTGATATTTGATCAGACCATCTGTTAGAACTCATCTTGCAATTCTTAATAGTACATATAAGGTTCTTTGTCAACAATAGTCTTCCATTCCTACTTGTTAAGGAATGACATTGGGATTATTTTGATGCTGTGTTTAATTATGGATTTGGATTTTAATAAAGTATGCTATAAAACATAATAAACACCAATTCGGGTTCTTCTGATTAGTTGCATGAGTTTGAGTCATCAATCTCATGAACTTCTAAGCATGAACTATGTGGTTACCAGAAACCCCTCAGATTTCAGAGGCTTGGATCTTTCCTAACTGACTTTCACACCAGTAATAGTAACTAGCCACTCCAATCTTCACCCTTGCAAACCCTCCTTACTGCCACCCTTTCTTCACCTTTTCCTCTCTTTTGTGATTCTCTTGTGATCCCAAAAGAAAACAAGAGGCATAAGAAATGGATGGAGCCAAAGGGGCTGTTAACATCTAGCATCAATTTTTTTAAGGGAGGGGTAACGGTACATATAGTGGTTGTTAGGAATGTTGGGTGAGTAAAAATTTAACTGTTAATCGTTAATCCAAAAAAATTATTGTCAATTGGTTATCTGATCTTCCTGCAGTCTGAAATTTTCAGAGCTCTTGAGAAAGCCAGGCTTCTTGTTGGTGGTAGGAAAGAGTCTTGTTATTCAAGATGTGGGAGAACGGACAAGGGGGTCTCATCGGTTGGACAAGTAAGACATTTCAAATCTGAAAGGAATAACATTGTACTGCTAGAATAACATTGTATAATGTTCACATTTGATTTTCCATTAGCTATTCAAAGTGACATTTCTTGCCACCTCTTACATGTCCTTGGGGGGTTTGGTTGAGGTTTGATCTAGTAATACCTAGTTTATTTACTTGACTAGGACGGTCTTGTATTGTTCCGTATGTCTCACTCATTTGTACAAACTTATGAAAGATACATCAAAATCTTGTTCAAAAGCTTAATATTTTTCAATATGGCAACCAAAGAGATGGCAATAGATAACATAATTCTTTTAGTTATTTGGGTTTTTTCTACTATGGTTCCAATGTTGTAATTATCACGGGTACAATTTCGGTGACCAAGTTTGGTAATTAATTTAAATTTATATTACAAAATATTTTCTGGTTCTAAGTCATTATTCACCTAGTAGTCAGAAAATCAGAATTTTAATTGGGCAACTTTGTTGACTTTTCAAAATTCAATCATTATTTTATTTAATTTCTCTATTTTAGCATTCTCACTATTATTCCTGCAGGTAATTGCTCTCTATTTGCGGTCAAACCTTAAGGATCCTCCTAATGCTGAAAATAGTTGTCATAATGCGGAAGAGCAGCATGGTTAGCTAACTTGATGTTGCCAAATTTGTTCTCTGTTGTCAATACCCTGAATGTTGAATTATTCTATTGAGCTGAATGATGACATGAGTGCGCCAGATTTTTTGTTTTATGTTTACATTGATGTATTTTGAGTACTTTAATAGTTGACAGGTTTTCATAGTGTTAAGTTACTGCAAATGATAGAACCTACTGTTTTAGTTTGCCATTTTTTCCAAAAATTAGAACTGTCATTTAAATCGTTGTTCTCTAATTAGCTTTACTATTTGAAGATTGTTTCTTTTTTAAGAAAAGCTAATGTTCACATCACCTAATATATCTTCGTGTCGCTAAGAATAACTTTTAAAGTTATCTTATTGCAACAAATTAGTTTATGTACCAGCAGCAATTAAGAGCAAAATTCATTTTTGTTGACTGTTTTATATACGTTTGTGTATAGTATTTTAGATGATGGTGACTTCATTGTCTGATTTTTGTCAGAAATATAATATCAATGGAAGAGTTTTTAAATAACGATAAATTTGGTAATGATGGCATTCTTGTTTGAAACATCAAAATATGACAAAAGTCTTCCCTGCACTGGGAAAGTAGATGGTAGTAAGACTTTATCTAGGGAACTGCAAACATTATTTTTCTTAGGTAAGAAACATTTCATTTTCAATGAAATAAGCACCTATAGGTGATTAAAATAAAGTATAATAGAAACTCTTTCCCTTTTGAAAAGATGTCATCTATAATTTCTCGTGCTTACTTTTTCTGAATTTCATATTCTATAGGGGTAGGTTCTTTTATGTTCTGATTAGAATGTTGCATACTTTTTACATCTTTTATTCTTTTTGAATAGGAGCGACGAAGTGCATCCCTTTTCCATCTCAATTATCCTAATTTCATTTTCATTTATTATTTACTCTCAGATGGAGAAATTGATTACGTGAGAGTAATTAATAAAGTCCTTCCTAATGACATTCGGGTTTTAGGCTGGTGTCCTGTTCCTGTTGGCTTCAGTGCAAGGTTTGTCTTGCTCTTGTGGTTTTCCTTTGGCCTGTTTTTGCGAGAGATGTGATGTGTAGATTTTTAATGTGAAGTTAGGATTATGAAACCAGCATCCTGGAGATTAAAAAATCAATCTAACCGGCTTTGACTGCAGAGTTGACGTGCCTACATGAAATTCTTAACATAGCCGGGTGCTATGCTTTGACAATCTAAATGTTGGTACACCTCTCTTAGAGTTGCGGCAACCAGTAGTATCTCCTCGCACCCATTACCTCATATAAGCAGCTTTACTCGTGTGTTCTTTTTTTCTTTGTTAGATACACCTGGTGCTACATGCTGCTTAAGTTGTTTATACCTGGTTAACTATGACAATGTACTGCATCATGATCTGCGGATGCCACTTTTATATTACTTTGGGGCATTGGTTTTGAAACCAAGAACCTTGTTTTGGTTACTTTCTGAAATTTGAGTTTACACATAGGTATTGCGTTTTTGCTAAAGAATAATATTTTTGCAAGGGACTCAGTCAGTGGGGATTATGGTTTCATAATTATCTTAAAATTAGTTTTGGAAAGGCCACAATGTAAATTTGCTCAAACAACTCAAGAATGTTCTAATCGAAATTTGAGTGTTATACTTGATAATCAATCATCAGTACTTCATGGTGCTCCTGATGCACACAGATAATCTAATCAACCTGTATGCTCATATGGAACAATGTTAATGCTTACTCTGGGTTTCTTGTTGCCTCTATATGCAGCACAGGTTTAGTTGTTTGAGAAGAAAGTATAAATATTTTTTCTGGGGAGCAAATTTGGATATCTCGGTATGCAAATTATACTGTATTAGGCTTGTAATGCTGTTTCAGAAATAATTTGGATCTGCATTTTCACCAGGCTATGGAGAGGGCTGGTAAGAAGTTTGTAGGGGAACATGACTTCAGAAACTTCTGCAAAATGGATGCGGCAAATGTTCACAACTATAGGCGGTGCATCATGTCATTTGACATTTCTCCTTGTGATGTGAGGTTGGTGTTTGTATCAGATCTTCTCGTCTTCTTTCCAATTGGACTTCCTGTACCGTGCTTAATTGATGCCTGCCTTGCATTTGCACATTTTTATTCACGAATCTGCTTTGCATATGTGCTTCAGGCCATCCAAACTAGCTTTCCTCTAGCTATTGTCAAGCTTATGTTACTTTATTCTCCCATTTTCGGTCTCTCAAGTCTACTAGCTATGTTCTCTCCTAGGTGTTGCCAAGCTGACACTAGTTTACTGACTACAATAGTAGTGCTTCTCTGACCATATTCATTTTGAGTTGTCGATAGTACTGTTGAAATGGACCGTCTCTGTGATTTTGTATCATTTGCTGGGGTGGACTGAGTTCATATTATGCAAGATACTTTGAACTTTATAAGCATCCTGCAGTTATTGATTTGCTGTGTTACTTTTCCTAGAATGTATGAGATGACCGGACAAATTAAAAGAATAGAAATACTCTTCTACGATTATAGGAGAACAAAGTGTGTTCAATGATAGAATTCTATCAAATGCATCTTTTGCAACTTCATTCTACACCATGTTGTCCCGAACTAAGGTGTCTTCTAGACTCAGATATCCTCATTTTAAAAAATAAATTAATCTCTCTCTCTCTCATGCATATCTATGAAATATTTTTGTTTGTTGTTGACTAAATCTTTTTTGGTACTTTGCCAGGACGGAAGGCAATCTATTATGGGCTTTCAACATTGAAGGCAGTGCTTTCCTCTGGCATCAGGTCCGCTGCATGGTTGCTGTTGTATTCATGGTTGGGCAAGGTCTTGAAGATCCTGATGTGTGTGCCATACGTCTTTACATCTTTTTGCTTTATTATATTTGCTTAAATAAGTTGCTTTTAACATGTTAAAGTGCTTGCTTTTGCTCATGATAATATAGCCATCTTATACTTCATAGGCCTAAATACTCTCACTTCAGTTTCTTATATCTATCTGGAACGGCCAGAGGATAAATGAGTAATGGTAAATTTGATTTTAATTAGGAGCTAGTGTTTTTCGGAATTAATGGCCATATTTAATTTTATATAGTTGTATCTGCCATTGACAAGGAAACTACCTAGCCATTGTTTCTGCACAATACATTGATCACACAATTTGCACTGATTTCAATATGGCAGCACTGAAAGCCACTGTGTTATGGTTTCCCAATTATCAATTTTACTTGGCCTATGGTCTGAATTTGTTGTGTTACGTGGAGTATAGATGCATCTTAATCTAATAGATGAAGAGAACTGGTCAATTTTGTAGGTCGTAGACATTCTACTGGATCCATTAAGAACCCCAAGGAAGCCTCAATATGTTATGGCTTCAGAAAATCCTCTGGTTCTTCATTCTTGTGAATTTGAAGGTGTCAAATTTCGGTGTTCGTCAGGTACTTATGGCAATTGATTATAGATGGTGTGACTTCTACACCGGGTATATTGTCTTTTTCACCTCAGTTGTCGTTATTACTATTTTTCTATATTTAAATGATTTCCCTGCCTGCATTGCTTCTAGATGCTGGAGAAGCTCTTCAGTTGCATTTGTCGAATGAAATACGAACATACAAGCTCCAAGCTGCAATATTCAAAGAAGCTCTTCTAAGCTGTTTGCCAAATGGTTTGAATTTTAATCTTTCCCCATTACACATTTGTATTTCCTTTTCGATCAATTCTCAATACTAATGTGGCCACTTCTATCTACCCTTCAGATGGGAGCTCTTCAGACAATAGAAAGTTAAAGAAGAAAAATTCCCATGTTGCCTTGTTGTCAAGGCCAACTGAGCGTAAGTTCTTCACAAAAATACTGTTTTCTATTGGGATTATTTATTGGGTAATATTATATTGTATCATTGATAAAAAGAAAAACACTCGAGTTAAACGAAAATCTAAGAACTCTTGTTTACATACCAGTTAACAATTTTGTTTAGCATATCCACATTTAATAGGAAAGCAAACTCTATCCTTGTCTTTGCCCTGAAATTTTGGAATTCGTGTCCAATTGTCATTGATTCTGAAAACCACAATTTCTAAAACACAAATTTTATTCAAAATAAATAAATACGAGCATTTTGGTCCATAAACGATGATTTACATAATGCCTTTAGTTAATATGGAGCTCTTGGTTTCCCCAGATAAAAGTTAATTTAACAATCGGCCAAGTTCATATGTTTTTCTGTGAACTCCTCAAGTATTGTAGATGTCTTGAGATGAGCAAAAATGGGCTCAGGTTGGTTTATACCTCATGTTATTTTGCTTGCATTCCTTTGCCTATTAGAGGTGATTAATATCCCCCTACGCCATTCAGTTACAGCTGGATGCAACAGCAGGGTGTAAAGTATTTCCCTTACAATCTCTATTGATATGAGATGGAAAGAATTGCTCTGAGGCAATACAAACACTTCTCCGCTATTCGAGAGCGTTGATAAACTCTCCCTCCTCTATCAGCTCACTGAAAGATAAAAAAGTACGAAAATCCACTCCTTAATTCCTTACAAATATATAGCACCCCTTTCCCAAACACTCTGCGCTCACGATCTCACATGATCTTGAAAACGCACCTCAAGGAAAACTTCAAATGGTCCTGTCGACTCTAACTCACTCTCTGAAGGTACATCGTCCTTGTGACTTACCTCTTCTTCTGTATTGAAGAGTAATCAGGGGCCTAATATAGGGTTACTTTTTTGGAAAAGAAGGATGATTCTAAAGGTGGCTTGGCTACTTAGATAGATTTAGAATTTTTGGAACATATTATTCATAGATTTACATAGCAATCTTCTAGAAAATTAGCTTGTCTTTCGAATTCCTTTAATCTTGTGGCCGATCTTTCCAATAGAACTATGCATCTGTAGTGGAAAATCGATGGAATATTGAAACCGTAGTAGTGTTTGCAAATTATTTATGGGACTGCAAGTCTAGCCAGCTTGAAGGAAGATACTAATTGAAAACGTCAAATGTTAGATTCAGTCCTATTAGGTAACCATTTGGTTTTCGAAAATTAAGTCTATTTCCTCTTAGTTTCATACAATGATTTTGCATATTTTTTAAATAAAATAGTTGATTTCGGAGCCAAATTTCAATAACAAAAACAAGTTTAAAATAATTTTTTGAACTTGGGTAGATTCTTAAAATCATAGGTAAAAAATAGATAACTAATGGAGAAATTTAGAGATGGAAGGAGTGTTTATACTTGTATAGGTATACTTTTCAAAAACTAAATGGTTACCAAAGTGGGGCTACTTTGATTGATTTTTCATCTAAAAAGGCACTACACAGTTTTTATTCTATTCCTATTCCGGGTGCTCTTGTTCCAAGAATTTGAAGCCGTATTGTTCTGATTGAAATTGATAAAGATTTTGCAAGATAAGCCTTCGACATTCATTCATTGCCTTGTCATATCCTTCTTGGAAGACTTATAGTTTCTCGGATTGTTACACAAAGTTTTCGGTTGCTTTGGCTTTTGTTTGCTAATTTGGGATATTATGTATGGCTTTTGGGGAGTTGATGTTGTTTTACTCTTTTCTCTCTTTGTTATTGTTTTGTTCTCTTGGTTTGGATGTTTTTGGGTTTGATCCTTTTTATTATCTTTTATTTCGTTGAATTTCGACTCATTCTCTTGTAATTTGAGCATTAGTCTCATTCGTTAGATCAATAAGAGGCTTTTCCGTTTCAAAAAGAGGCATTGACCTTTTTTTTATCTCATCTGTTAAATCCTTGTATCTAAGTGTTGCATTTTCTCCTCATTCTCCAACGGCAATATCCTCTGCCATTTTTATTTTTAGTATTTCTATAAGCATACCTTTCCCACTGTTCTTATTGCAATGTGTTAGCGTATATATTGGTATCTGTTGTTACCTTATAAATCTTACAGGTAGTTTTACTTATCCCAGCTTCTTACGAAGAGCGGCGTGCCAAACTTGACTCAACATCAACGATTTGAATAAATGCATCTTCACAATCGCAAGGTAACATAGTTTTGCATTGCATGGTATATTCATTTCACGATAAAAGATATCTTTATGCTCTAACATAGTGTCTTCTTTCACAGTAGATGAATCCAAGAGCATCTTAAATTCCATTCTTTAAGATAGTGAAAGTATTTTAAAAGTAGATTTGCCTAACTTTGAGAAGACTAATATTTAAGGGTACTTCTCGAATTTATTGGAAATTCTAATTGCGTAACTTTTGTTTTGATGACAATTTGATTTTTAATTTTTTGTTTTTTAGAAGTTTTGTTGTTTCTTATCCCACTAGGTTTCACATCCCCCAATGAATGATTTGAATTTTTTGTCAAATTCTAAAAGCAAAATAAGCCTATTATTACGACCAATTTGATTATATTTGTGATAAACATCCACAATGCTCGATTAATACAAATCTAGAGGTTCTTCTAGGATCCTTGCAAAACTGTTAAGACTAACTTAGCAAATGATTCTAACCAAGAGCTCACTTAAAAGTGAATAAATCTTAGATTGAACCTAAAATCTATGATAGTCATTTGTGGATCTTAAGACAACTCATTCTAGAATTAGCTTGATCAAAGACTAATCCAAATTTAACCATCAAATCTAAAACAAGACTTGAATAAGATAACAACAATATGTTGAATAAAATATAAGTTTTTTAATATCATTCATCATTTCCATCCTGCCTTGAATGACTTGAAGAATAGCCATATTGGGGTACCTGTGGTACTCTTTCACCCTATGACATTTTCAAGTTAGTAATAAAAGACCTCGCCAAACTTCTCACCTATTTCACTTGGGACACTCGTATTTATCAATAAAGGGTAGGTTT
Organism: Cucumis melo; assembly: GCF_025177605.1. Lineage (NCBI taxonomy): Eukaryota > Viridiplantae > Streptophyta > Magnoliopsida > Cucurbitales > Cucurbitaceae > Cucumis > Cucumis melo. The sequence goes on from NC_066859.1 coordinate 21,517,475, forward strand.
TGGGACACTCGTATTTATCAATAAAGGGTAGCTTTTGGTACTGGGTCAAGATGTAAGGGTTAACTTGAATTTTTGGTGCAATCTAACTAAAAGTTCAATGAAAATCAATTCAAACAAACAACTCTCATAAACTAAAACTAAAGTATTAACTCAATCTTTATGATCCACAATTAAAAAATGAACAAACTAAAAAAAAATCAGATGATAAGAACTCAAACAAAATGTTTCTTAGATCGACAACTTTTGTTTGCAATTTTTTTTTTTAATGTTTATCTTGTTGCTAACTATTCTTTCTAACGATACCAAAAGCAAATTTGAAGAATATTTCAAGACAAGTTGTAGTATGTTTTGTAATACATGAAAATAATTGAGAAGAAAAACAATTTAAAAAAAATAAAGTAAAGATATTTCATCCTAGAGCTGGCCAAGATGATGACCAAATGCCTTGATACCAAATAAGCTTCTACAGTGCTTGATCAATGCAAAGCTACACGTCCTTTTTAAGGGCAACTTAATGAATGATTCTAACCAATAGTTTAGTTAAAAAGGTGAATAACTCTTATAGATCAAATTTAGAATTTATGATGGTCACTCATAGATCTTAAGACAATTTACTTCAGAATTAGTTTGATCAAAGATTAATCCGATGACTTGATTCAACATCAAATCTAAAACAAGACTTGTATAAGATAACGTCGTGGTGGTACTGAATAAAACACAAGGTTTTTAATATCATTCATGATGTTTGCAAATGAAAGTATATTTTGTCTTCCCACTGCTCAAAGGTAGGTTAAAAGGACCCACTACTCAAAAGAAATATTCCAAAATTCAACATAAATTCTTCTACTAATTCATCAACAGTTTTTTAAAAAAAATATGAACGACCCTTAAAAACTAATCCAAGTCTTTATTCCATGGTTGATCGCACAAAAGGGGGCTTCCATTCATGGACCATAGACATGGGTGGTCTCTCAATTTTAGAAGAAATTTAAAGGATGAAGAGATTAACAAGTGGCTTGACCTCATGAACATCCTTCATAGCATACACCTCTCGGCATTCAAAGAAAATGAATTTGGGAAAGCTGGACAACAAAGGCTACATCACCACAAAATCCCTTGCCTATGATTTGGGTTTTCATGTGAACTCCCCCGAACATCCCTTCCATGCTACCTACCATATGGAATGATTTTTACCCAAGTAAGATCAAGTTTTTCCTTTGGGAAATTAGTCATAGTCACGCTGCTATAAACACTTCAGATAAACTTCAAGCCTAGCTTCCCTATAAGGCCATCTCCCCCATCGTTGTGTCATCTGCAAAGCTGGGCTCGACTCATCTAAACATCTCTTTTTACGCTGTCACTTTGCCGTGAGGTTTTGGAAGAAAATCTTCCTTTCCTTTGGATGGTACACAGCCCTCCCGAACGACACCATTGCTGCCCTCTCATATGATCTCACCGGACACGCCTTCACTAAACAAAAGCAACACATGTGGATGCATATGATTTGTGCTTTCTTATGGACTACTTGGAAGGAGAGAAACAACCGCCTCTTCAACGATAAGGGAAGCTCTATTATCTATCATGCTATGAGTTGGTCTAAAAGCACATCTTTCTTCCCTATTGACCAATTGGAGAGTTATTATGTGACTTCATTGGCTTCAGCCACGACTTTTTTTTGTAAATTTCTTACATCAATGAAATTTGTTTCTTATATAAATAAAAAACGTTTAAACCATTATAGGTTTGTTTAGCGGTAAAAAAGTCTTAATAAGTGGCAAAAAGGTCATAAGTAAAATCTATGGTGGTCATCTACCTAAGAATTAATTTTATGAGTTTCCTTGACACTCAAATGTTGTTGGGTCTTTCTTGTGAGATTAGTCAAGGTAAGCTGATCTTGACATTCACAGTTAAAAAAAGAAACTTATAAACATTACTTTTATCGATTGCTTTCTTTTGTTTTCAGTTTTAAGAACTTGGTTTTTATGAATATAGTTAAAAAAGTATATAACAAGATAGAAATCTTCGGATGAAAGAAGTGTTTATAGGTTTAATTTTCATGAACTCAGAAACAAATTTGATGGTTAAGTATAAAATGAGTTGGAGTAACTTTAATAACAACGACTGTATCTGTAGTTTTGGAAGAGCGTGAACACTCAAACATTAAAAGAGAGGAGGAGCAGCAATGATGAGCATCTGGTGATGAAGGGAAGAAGAGATGTTTAAAGAAAAGGGTGAAAGGCCAAGGAGACCCAAACATCAAACATGTACCAACATCATGAATCCAGGTGCATTAACTCAGACCAAATCATTTTTCTCACTTCCTCTGTCCCCCTTTCCTTCCAATTATTATTCTTCACATCTTTATGGTTTTACTTTTACTAACCACGTTGACAATGACTACTGATGGTTCTGTGCTATTTGTTCTTTCTTAATGTTCCCAACTATGTAATTGTAGTTTTATTTGTTTTCTTTCTTTCGCATAATTTATTGTTTTTTTATTTTTGATAATAGTTGGGGATACTTTATTCCACTTGAAGGTATGTTTTCGTAATTTACAATTGTATAGAAGATTAAGTTTAATGTTGATATCTCTAAAATTGTTTATATAAAAGATTTTACATATCGGTTGTCCATCAATTTACATGAATGGTCATGTAGATGTTGTTGCGTATACCTTTCATTTTTACACATTTGTCAGTACCAGTTTTCATATATATTAACAACAAAAAAAAAAGCCTCTTCAAGGACGTTATTCTTTTGACAAATCTCCAAGTTCAAAAGGTCTAGTTGACTTTTCGAAGTCAGAAAGTATAATTGAAGAAACTATGAATATTTGAATAATTGAACTGATTATTGATTGGCAACTGTGAATAGATATGGATATGGTTATTCGTAAAAATAAAACACCTCAATTATCTAATTATTATAGATGAAAAGTTCTTCAATTTAGAAAATTCAAAGTTATTTCATTAGAAGTATAACTCTCAAAAAGGATTAAACCGAAATGAAAGAAAAATGAAAATAACAGTTTTCAATTAGGGATGATCATCAGGAATAAGTCGATTTTTCGACTAAATAATCCTAAACTAACTATGGTGAAGTTTATTTATCTTTTGAAATAAAAAATTAAAAAAAAAATTCAAATGGATACAGATTGACTTGACTTCAATTGGGTCAGTCTGCAATTTTTTTTATCTATCCTACTTTTAGTTTCAATTCGTGATTTTTTTTATATGATGAGCGGACAAAATTGAACAATACACGTAATGATATTAGGTAATAGCTTTGCCAATCAACAGAGCTATGGTAAGGTCAAAAAAGTGAAATTATGGTCAAGAAATAAAACAAAAGTTAATCATAGTTTTACTTTAACCTTATTCAAGAAAAGTGTTATGATTCTTCCTCCATCTTCACGTCGATATTGATACCAGATTGAATAATATATTATTGATACATAATCATTCTTCCACTTATTCTTTTCATGTAGTTAGGATATGGGCTCAATTAATAATAATGATGATATTAATATTAATAATAATAACTATAATAATAATAATAATAATAATGCCTGTCCATTTTGGGAAAATAAATACAAGAAAGAAGTATTTTTTAAGTTACTTGCAAGTTGGCAGCTTCATCTTTAATAAACTTAAAAGTGAGGTTTTTTTTTTAACATATTTTTCCCCCCTTTTGATGAAGAAGGGAAGAGTAGATTGAAGGCAAACACAGCTCATCTTAGACAAGACCTTAGTCAAATTTCTATCATAAGTCAGCAATGGACTAAAATTGCATCCTGCTACTGTTCTTTAAAAATTTAGTTAAATCATTTTATTTTATTTAGAATTAAGCCTAAAAATGCTCCTTTCATCTCCTAATTTTCCTTTGTTTCTTTGTTCTTTGCTTTTCTTTTTACCAATTAGCTAAAGAATCAAGTCAAAATTTGAAATGGTTTTTAGAAATGTGTTTTTGTTTTTAGAATTTTGTTAAGAATTCAACTCTTATATCCAAGTAAGATGTATATTTACGTTGAAAAATTGGAATGCTTAATATTTCTAAAAAAATGAAATGGTTGCTAAATATTGGTTATGAAATTACATTTTCATCTTAGAATGATGATTTACTTATATAGAGCTAGTCTTGTAGAAAATATAACTTTTTGGCTTAAAATTCTATCATTTGAATTTTCTTTAAAATATGTGTTAGGGAACAAAGCCGAATTGACATCTGATTGTCCATCCAAATGCCAATGATTTTCCATTCTCAAAGATTTTTTTATATAGTGTTATCCATATTTCACATTTAAAATCTCATTTGATCAAAGAGTGCTGATTTTTGAGAAAGTATAAAAGTATTTGATCTATCGAATTAATAAAAATATTGTAATCATTTTGATTGTTGAAAAACTTTTGTATGAATAATTAAGTACCTTCATAAATAAATAATATTTTGGGAAGGGTTAAAAATGAAAATATCGACTAGAGAAAATTATGTCGGGTGAATTTTTATAAAATATTTTGTTTTTCTTTTTATTATTATTATTATTATTCTTAAGAAACCCCACATATGAAGTTTCATTTGAAGAAAAAGGAGGTTTAAAAAATTTTCAAGAGGAATTTTCCCTATGAAGAAGAATAACCATTCAAATGAGGGTGTACGGTGAAAGTTAATTATTTAATTGCAATTTTTTGTTTAAAAAATATTCTTTGTTTTTTTTTTCAAAGAAAATAATCAAAGAGTAGTTCTACCCTGAAAATCTCTATTTATGAAACTTTCAAAATTAAAAAGAAAATTTTAAAGAGATAGAAAGGAAGTTTTATTTTATTTTATTACAAATTCTTCGAAGAAATATAAATAACGCGTTTTAAAAATTTGTACTGTGATTTTATCAATATCGAAACAGAAATTATTTTCTTTGACTTTTTGCACATAATTTCAAGGGAATGACAATTATTAACCATATCATAAAAAACGATCGTATCGAATATGGTAGGATATCATGTAAATGATCGTTATAAATTTCAAATCTAATAATTGCGTTGATCATACCAAACGATCGTGTCAATTATAATAAGCTGTTATTCAGATCATGTCAATATTATCGTTAGATCATTTTAAATGAGTGGAAAAATGGTTCAAATTTAAACGAAGGTGTTGACAATGACAAATGATTGTTTAGAACATGTAAAAGTAATTTTTACACTATTTTAATAGGAGATTTAAAATATGTACATTAAGCCAAGATAAATGTAAAGTCTATGAAAATATTGTATGGAGATGGATTTATGATGTAAAAATAGAAGTTATTTATTTATGGTGATAGTAAATGAGTGGGGTAACCACTAACCAACTCCGGCGCTGTTAATTAAAACAACTACACAACCAATAATTATTAAACTAATTATTGCGTTAAAATCTCAATAATTTATAATTATATTAATTAATACTAAGAAAAGGAAAGAAAAACAATATATATAATATTTATCCGAACTGGCGTAGTACATAGAAAGATCTTCTCGTTCCCGCGAGGGAAGCTCTGATCAAATCAAACGAGAGGCTATTCCTCTCTTCTCCGCAAAAAAATCATATTTCATTTTCACTTTCAATTCCATTTTTCTTCCGTTTATCCCTTCCATTTCTGTTCTCATTTCACAATTTGTGTCACGTTCTGTTGTTGTATTCATTTTGCGCCGAAAAATGGAAGCGGCCATGGGATTGATGAGGAGAATGCCTCCAAAGCACTCCGAAACCGCTCTCTCCGCTCTTCTTACTCTCTTACCTCACCATTCTTCCGATCTACTTTCCCAGGTTGACCAGCCTCTTCAGGTGATGCTGTTTCTTCTGTTTCCTTTGTTGTTATTTTGAAATTTCTTTGAGATTTTGTTGGGTTTTGTATATTATCAGCGTTTTCTTCTTTTCTGTTCTTTCTCACATTTTTTACTATTTATTCGGGTTTTAGGGTTCTAATTTGCTTCTTTTTTTTTAAAAAAAAAAAAAGAAAAATCTATCGGCTTTATCGTGTTTGGATTCAACCCAAATTTCCCTAACTACTATATTTGTAATTCTGGGTGCTGGTTTTAATTAGCTTGGGGTTTGAAGGATGGATGTTTTTGCGGTGGCATGGTTGAATCATTAAGAGTGGTTCTTTAATTTTCTTTTGAGTTATCTTTGACTTCATTTACAAGGTTTTGATTGTTTAAATAATGAGGTAATGGGGGTTCGTCACTTATTGTTACTCTGGCTATCTCCTGGGTTATTTTATTACTACTATGCTGATTGCTAATGACCTTTTTTCCTAATCGCCTTTGGTGTACGAAAACTTACATTTCTTCAATCCTCTCCGCATTGACAGTGCTTCAACTTGTTAAAATAAACTTAAGTTCCCTAGTTTTCTGAATGAGAAATCACAACATTTACAGGTTCTATGTGATGTGGACAATGGGAAGGAATTTATTTTGTGCGAATACAACAGAGATGCAGATTCATATAGGTATGTACGTAGATCCATTTTGCAGGGTTTTGTGCACCTAGCTTCAGTAATATGCTTATCAATGGTTTTAGCAAGGTTTCCTCAGTTAATAGATATTTTGATATTTACCTCAATGTTTGAGGCTAAAATGCCTACTGTTCCAGTAATGAGTAGCACTGCGAAATGTATTCCTAACTTCAAGACAAGTTCTTTGCATGTTTCAGAATTCAATGTGTGTTTGTACTTATCTACTAGATAGGTACAGCCAGTGGTCATGCATTATGTAAATCCGATTTTTTTTGTTATATGTATGAGTCCGTTGTATGCAAGTAATTATTACATGATTTATGAAGGGCTTTCAATGTAAAAAAAAAAATCTCTGAGTCTTGGACGGCTGTTTACCTTTTACCACCGGTTGTAAGCTAACAAACATAACATTAACAGCCTTTCAGACTTTCAGTACTGATTCTGTTGACAAATATCTAACAGAAACGAATATAAGAATATTAAGTTTAGGAATATTAAGGTTTTTTTTCTCCTATAAAAAAATATGACGGCATGATGTAAGTTTTGGTTGATTAAAAAGCAGCTTAATGACCAGTATATTTTTGGTTTCTAACAGTATCTTTTGTCAATGTTTTATTTATGCTGTATTCTTTTCTTGCCATATAGATCACCGTGGTCGAACAAATATCATCCACCATTGGAAGATGGAGCTATGCCATCTATAGAGTTGCGGAAACTTGAAATTGAAGCAAATGAAGTATTCACAATCTATCGTGACCAGTGAGGTCCTTTGCTTGCTTCCTTTTTGACCCTTGTGCAATAGAATAATCGGTTTAGATACTATTTGCAGCCAGTGTATACTTCTAGATTCAAGAAGCATTTTCTAGGGGAATTATTTATTTCTAAGACAAACATAGAATCTACCCAGTTCCCGTCCAAACCCAAATATAGAACCTGCCCCATTCAATTAAACAATCAATGTCCTTGTATGATTATGTATTTCTTAAGACAGCTGCTTTAACAAATGATTGGTCAGGTATTATGAAGGTGGCATTTCATCTGTGTATATGTGGGAAGATGATGAGGATAGTTTTGTCGGCTGTTTTTTGATAAAGAAAGGTAAGACTAACCAATACATGAATTGTGAGCATTAATCATAATGAATGTTTGATCATGTGATGCTTTTTGATGATAAAGATGGCTCAAAGACTGGTCATGGTCGAAGAGGATTTCTACAGGAGGGAGCATGGGATGCCATTCATGTTATTGAGGTATCTTTTTTTCCATCGATAAAAGATCATCTACTAGATTTTGGATTGTTTATGTACTCTGTCCATCTCTTGACCAAATTCAGGTGAGGCTAGAAGATGAGGGTACAGCTAGCTATTGTCTAACAAGTACAGTCATGCTATCGTTGACGACAGATAACAATGCAGCTGGGACTTTTAGTTTGTCTGGTTCAATTAGAAGACAGGTATTGTAGAATGAATTTTGTGATTTGACTATTTAGGTTTAGTTAGTAACGATCACGAGTTGATCTAGTGGTCAATTAGTAAAAGCCATGAGTATAATAAAGAACTTAGAAGGAGATTCAACCCATAGTGGATAGACTACCTACCTAGGATTTAATATCTTACAAATTTTGTTAGCTCCATAATGTATGTTGTAAGGGCAAGTGGGTTGTCTTGTGAGATTAGTTGAGGTCCATGCAAGCTAATCCATACACTCAAAGATGTATGTGTGTGTGGGTGTCTCCCTCTCTCTCTATATATATATATTAAAAATTCAAATAGTTGATTTTGGAGGTCCTCAAGGGCCATGGTAAGAGCTTCGAGACTTTTTGGTCCTACTGGCTTAGAGGTCCCAAGTTGCTTAATTCCAAAAACTTTTGATGTCTCCTAGGTCTTGGGATGGGCATGAGTCCCTCCTGGTATAGGGCAGGCGCCAACTCCATTATTGAAATGAAAATATATTTGACTTTAGAGGAAGAATGACCAGAAAACGGGGTGGGAGCCACACTCCTTCCAGAAAAATTTTGCAAAGCCTAAAAGCTTGATTGTCATCTACTTTTGTTCCATTTGTGCGATTGACTGTTTGAATGAGTGGTTTAGGCAGCACGGAACAAGAACATTAAGATAATAGTGGCCATCTAGTATCTTGGATTCTTTTCATAATGCAAATAAAATGGAAGCCTATACCGAACCTTTACATGTTCTTTTTTCTGTTGTATGTTTTGATTGATTAATCTTCTGCCTCTATAATGAGTCAATAACAAATATATGCCTGTGAATAGCAGTCATCTGTTGCTCTACCATGTTAGTTCGAGGGTTTTTATTTCATCCATGCTTCGCACCTCTAATACTATAATAATACTGTAACTTAGTGTGGGTTTGTTTTATTTGCCTTTATTTTTCAATTATGTTCTTTCTATATCCTTTCATCTAAAAAGAAAAAGCTATAATAATTCTGGTTCCACCGCATTTGTAGATGAAAATGAAGCTCTCAGTTGCAGAAGGCCATCTTTGTAACATGGGTCGAATGATCGAAGAAATGGAAAGTAAGCTGAGGAATTCACTCGATCAGGTAATTTTGTCTCCCAATACTTTGTCTGTCTCAGTTTGACATCTCTCGAACCCTATGCCCTTTTCAAGGCACAAGTTTTGACCATAGGAATGATTAATGAAACTATGCGATGTGGTACCCTTAATAGGTATATTTTGGGAAAACAAAAGAGATGGTTTGCACCTTGCGGCCACCCTCAGAAGTGTTGCATATGAAACTACCCGACAAGTGACCACTGATTATACAGAACCTGAATTGGCACAGCGAACCGGTGGACAGTTGTAAGTCAATTTTCTACTTGTGTAACTGTTTGTGATTTGAATTTGATTGTGTTTTCCGATCTCTACTTATGTCAAAAAAAAAAAAAAAAAAAAAAAAAAAAAAAAAGAAAAGAAAAGAAAGGAAGCTGTTTAGTTGTGAGTGTAGCGATTCTAGGGATTTGACAGTTTATTAGTTGTTGCAAATTTGAGACGGAGTTTTGAATTGAAAATTGCATTTGATTCTTCTGTGTGTTTTACTTGGATAAATGTAGAGATAGAAATTGAAACTGAATTTAACTTGGTTATCAAGCAGGCATTCTTTTGTAATTCGTTTTCCCAAAATTGTTTTATATATTTCGAGCCTCCTTTATTTTTACTGCATTGTCTCAATTATAAAAGAAAATGAAGTTAATTTACTTGATTCTTCGACCCAAGGAAAAAATGAGTATAATGCTTATACTATTAACTGTTTCCCATTTCATACATTGCGGGAATAAAAAGGTATGACTTGTCAACTTCCAGATTGTATAGGAGTGATGGCAGTTTAAAGGTCGATGAGTTTAAATGACCAACTGTAAATCAATATTTTGTTTTTTTTTTGTCTTTATTTTTTTTGTTCTACATTATATTATGATTTTTGTCAAAATTGAAAATATATAATCAAATCATTGAGTTACTTCGAATGTCAGAGTGATTATATTGGCACATATTCAATTTGTTCTAAATTTGAAATTAGGTTTACTTGATTGAAGTTCTTCATGCGATGAATAAGCATAATTTTGAACTAAATTAAAAACAAAATTAAGAGAGGAAAAACAATAAAGACGAAGTGCTACCTAATAGACTTCATAACTGCAGAATCAATGTTTAACATATCATCAAGTAATAAACCACTACTACTCATTACTGCAAAATGAACTCAACAATCCTAAAAACATATAGAAAAGACATACTTGCCCAAAATAAAATATTCTCAAAAGTTAAAAACTAAACGCAGAGATAATATGAACCATGCCAAGTTTCAGTTATGTATGTTATGCCATGTCCAATCCTTTTGCCTTAACTAAGTCGTTATGAGCTTAAGCTTTAGTATCAGGTTTTCTGCTTGAAGAGTCAGACTCATTAACAGGCCCTGCAAGAAGTGTTTGATCGTCTTTTTCCCCTTCTTTATCATCACCCTCGTCATTGATGTCGTTGTCATCTTCTGCATAGACACAAATGGATTTAATATGCACATGAATATATTAGAAACATTTTCAAGCTCAACTAACCATCATCCTCTCCAAATGCATCAGCACCCATGCCTCCACCAGGATCAAGACCGAGTTTCTAGAGATTAAACATGATTAGAAAGTCTTCGTGTAGTGTTTACGCTCTAATTTAAAACGAATAATACTTGAACTTACCGAAAAGTCCAAGCTGCTAAAGTCCATATCATTGCCAGCTGCGTGTTAGAATGGCAGGGTAAGAAAGACTCTTAAACAAAAATTTGCTAACAGACAATGACTCCATTTCATAACTATTTAATCTAGGGTTGCAAATCTATAAATATTCATTTTATCTCAAAGTTTCTTATTAGCGATTTTTTCATAATATACCCTTTACAAATGTATACGAACATCGAAACAAAGTTTGAAAACTTAAAAAACATAAAGTAGCTCTTCCTTTTTTCCTTTTTTTTCTTGCTATTTAGCTAAGAATTCAACTCTTTTACTTATAAAAAGTGTTCGGCATTTTCTCTTAATTTTTTAAAACGAAAAAACAAGTCAAATTTTAATAGTACTTTGTTTTTTTTTTTTTTTTTTTGAGCCTTGAACCCCAAATTGACCTCTAAATGTTTTAAAAAACCAAGTCGAATTTTGAAAATAGACTTAATCTTCTAAAACAAAAAAAACAAAATGGTTAACAAATATGGCCTAAACAAAACAAGTTCGTCCAAAGAAACAACTCACAATTATCTCCTTTTTCCTCATCTTCATCGATCCATTTGTCCCAATCAATTTTCACAAACACAGGATGTTTCCCCTCTTGCTTCAACAATCTACTCCACCACTTCTTTTCAGCCTTTTCTATCAAATACCGGATGTTTCTCATGCCAATACTAGCCTTGCTCTCCTGCCATTGTAGTGTTTCAACAATTAGACATTAATATTCAACAGAACAACAAAAATGAAAAGTGCAGAGCAAAATGATAATGAAATTCATAATATACATTTATGTCAACTTTATCATATAGATCAATATCAACTTCATATGGAATCTTCTCTGCTCCACTAACTGCAGAAAAGCAGAATTTCCCTTCAGGCTCCAACTTAAGCTTCACATCCTGAGCATCTGGCAAGTCAATTGTTATGAATAGCCTATTAGATGTTTGTGCCCATCTTAAGGTAGGGTGCCTGCTGTAAGTTTGATAAACAAAAAATAAGTCAGACAAAACAAAACTTGACATGAAAGGAAGAGTGTTAAATTATAGATTTGGTCCCTAAACTTTGAAGAAAATTAGAATTTGTTCTCTATAGTTCTTTTTAGATAAGATAATTGACGAACAACTAAAGTCAACCACTCTCTCACTCACTCATTGTAGATGAGTGAGAGAATACAAGCAAGAAAGACGTATTTTCAAAATAAAGGACAATCCTAAGACGATTCTAAAGTTGCAATAGCATGTACAATTTTGTTTTCTCTCCGGAGATATGACAAAAAAGTGAGATAACAAAATTCACAACAAAAATAATATCCTCACCAAGGATCCTGACATCAGCTAAGGAGCTCTCCTTTTTGTTCAACAATAAGTTTTTTAAGACAAAAGATGATTCTGTCCCACGTTTATGATCGAATAGCTATGGATAACCATCATAGTCAATATTCAACAAAACCTCTGAAATTCAAATGAGCTACAAGCTTAAACTACAACAGAATAAGAGAATCAACAATTGGTAAACACTATTTCAAAGTAAAGGGACCAACAACAGATCCATAGGGTAGAATGATAGTTCGCCTAGTACAAGAATCTGATTTTAACACAACATGAACACCATTGAAGTTTGCAAGAGGAAAAAGATCAGCCGTCATTTTCACATTTTACTAGGGATCAGGAATCCCTAATCCTCAAGAGTGAGTTTAGCAATATATAGAAAGTGAAATATTGAAGCCGATCAACCTACTTTTCTAGTTAACTTCAGCACGCAAAAAACTAAAGACTCACTTTCCAAGTACTATCGCGTATCAAAATGTTTCAAACAATCACTATAACAAAAAAACTCCAACAATCGAACTCCAGTTTCACAAATCTTCACAATTTCCATAAGCTTTCCAATCAATCAAACAGATACAGAAACTCACCGCCTCACTTTAACTACAAATTACTGCCGATTCCTCATCATGTTTTATAGAACAAGCAACGAAAAGAATGAATGAAGCGAGAGAGATACCTCATGTTTAGGAATCGATGAGGAGAATCGGAATCGAATTGTATTTTGGTGCTAATCGAATCGTTTGGTTTGAGAGGGAGAAATAGGAAACGGAGACAACGCCATGGATAAAAACAATGAAATGGCGGTTCGCTATAAGTAATGGATAAATGATGAGTTTTATTTTTATTCAATTTTTAGTTTCTAATATCAATGTATTGATGTCTGATGGATTGTAATTTTAGGGGTACGATAAGTATAGATTAACATTTCAAAAGGTTAGAAATATAGCATGATTTGTTTAGGTACCGGTTAAAATGTACTTTTTACCTTTGAAGTTATGTCTATTTGGTCCTTAAATTTTTAAAACAAACACCTCTATTTCCACTATTTTTATGATTTTAATGGTCTAGTAAGCATTTTGTTAAGTTAAAAGTTGAGTTAGTGACTATTTAGGAGTATTTAGCAAACGTGAGGATCAAAGTGCTTTTTTGAAACTTTAAACCAAAAGCACGTGAACTTCAAATCTCATGAATCAAAAGTGCATATTTACCCTTTGATATATCACTGACATACTTTGATTTTTTAATTACTATATTTACCACAGGTTGCATGTAGAAATATGAGCGTAGCTCAAGTGATATAGTGTTTGAAAGTTGGATAAGTTTAGGAAACTCAAGTTTAAATTTTGAAAATTCAAGGATAAAATTGTAATTACCAATCAATTGGTTTTTTTGTCATTTGTCAAAATAATAACAATAACAACAATAATAATAATTCATGCATTTAGAGTAAATTCCTAAAACTTTTTAGTATCGGATGTTTTTGGAAAATGGGTTTGGAATAATTTGGTTAAAAACCAATGTTCATCGTAGTGAACTATCATGAAACTAATTATGTATTCATGCTTTTATTAAAAACATACTTCTCAACCTAATTTAACCCAACTTGTTTACACCTTAAATCTAACCGGTTTATTAGATGAGTATTGGGATGGTATAATTAAACAGGATATTAAATGATATGACATATTGAGATGTCTGGAATCACTTTTGTCGGATCTATCGCCAATATTTTTTCTTTCACACACACATCTAGACTTTTTTTTTTTTTTTTTTGAGGTATTGTAATTAAAGTATGAAGTGTGAAAATCGAACATCTAACCTTGTGGTTGATAGTACAAGCACTGTGTGATTAGTTAAACTATGTTCATATAAAAAAAAAAAAAAGGTTATGGTAATAAATGATAGATCAAATTTTTTTAAAATGTATGAGAATAATAAGTTTGGTTGGGTATGATAATAAATTATTTTTTATTTAGTTTGTAAAATTAATCCAGAAAAGTGTATAAAATTTGAATAGATTAATTGATAAAGGATTTATGGACAAAAATGAAATTAAATATATATATATATATATATATATATATATATATATATATATATATATATATAAAGGACTAAAAATGGATTAGTTTTAACAACGGTGGGCTTTTAAACTCTGTAATGAATTGTTAGAATGGTTTGGTTGAAGGGATTTGTGCACGGAAATTGGCACAAATATCTAATTCTCATGTTTGTGTCATCGTTTTCAGCTTATGTTGCCATGAGAATAAACTGTTCCCGGACATCTCCATTTCCCACTTATAAGGGTTTTCTATTCCCTTACAATACTTTCCTTTTTTCTCTTTCCCATTTTTATCTTTTTTTTTTTTAATTTATATATAATTTTTATTTAGAATATAATTAAGATTTTTTTAAATAATGTGTTTTTTAAAACTAACGTCAAAAATAGGATCGAATGGAAAAACATTCTCAAAATTAGGGTAGTCTGAGTGAGGTGGTACACGACTTTGCTTGAGTCCACCACTTCAATAAGATGGCACGTGGACTCCACACTTTTTTTCTTTTTTACATTATTTAATATATATATATATATATATATATATATATTATATTCAATTTTCAATTTCCAAAAATATCTTTTCTTATTAAATATCTTTCTAAATTCTAATTTTCAATTTTCAAAAATATCTTTTTTTTTATCACATATCTTCCCAAATTCCAATCTTAAAAATATCTTTACATCAATTTAATAAATAGAACCACGATATGGAATACAATCCTTCACATCAATTTCATTCTTGAATTTTAGCCACTCAAACAAATGGAAAATTGATCCGTCTCCGCTAACATTCATAACGACCTACCTTGTTAACAAACGAGCCACCCCATTACAAAATCAGAAACTAAAAGATAGTGGACATTTTCCAACCAAGCATGAATCTCATCTAAAATTCTTTCGATAGAAAAGTTACACGAATCTTTAGAACAAATGACCTTAATTAAAGTTTGGGAATTAGATTCAACTCATATATTATTGTAGTCCAAATCTAAAGTCATTTGAAGTTCACATAGTAAAGCTAAAGCTTTTCCGACCAATTCACAATTCCTTCACGAAAATAAGCTACGGTCTTCATCATGTTTTATTGCAAATGACCCCATTTTTTAAGAATCAACATTTATAACAATGGATTTTTTTAAAAATGTGTTAAAAAAAAAAGTAAGTATAGAGTCATAGTGCACCTAATGATTGTTCTACAAAATTGGACAAACATCAAAATGTAGATAAGGTGTAGCGTATTCATTTACTTAGTTCCTTATTATCACTTAGACTAAAATATTTAAATATGATAGAATTTACTAATTGTGACGTGTAGAATTATATGGTTGGACAATTTAATAAAACGAAAAAGGTTAATACTAAGACCAAACAGTATTAAATATTAATTTACTAATTTAGAGGGAAAACTCGATGAAGGCGAGGGAGTCTCCATGGAATGGCAATGGCCTACTTCAATCTTCTTTTACAGAAATGTTCTTCCTTCTCCCACATCAAGCAACTCCAGGCAAACCTTATCATCAATGGCGATTTTCACTTCTCTTCCTCTCGCACTAAGCTTCTCGAGCTCTGCGCCGTTTCCTCATGCGGCGACCTTTCCTATGCCCTCCATATTTTCCGCTATATCCGTTACCCTTCGACCAACGATTGGAACGCCATTATTCGCGGCACTGCCCTGAGCTCCGATCCCGCGAATGCCGTTGTCTGGTACAGGGCAATGGCTGCGTCAAATGGGCCTCACAGAATTGATGCCCTCACATGCTCTTTTGCCCTCAAAGCCTGTGCCCGCGCTTTGGCTTGTTCTGAAGCGATCCAATTACATTCGCAGCTTCTACGATTTGGGTTCAACGCTGATGTTCTCCTGCAGACTACATTGCTTGACGTGTATGCGAAGGTTGGGGATCTCGATCTTGCCCAGAAACTGTTCGACGAAATGCCGCGACCAGATATTGCTTCGTGGAACGCGTTGATTTCTGGGTTTGCTCAGGGGAGTCGGCCAGCTGATGCTATAATGATGTTCAAGAGGATGAAGGAAGGTGGAAATTTGAGACCCAATGCAGTGACTGTTCAAGGTGCCCTGTTGGCCTGTTCACAATTGGGTACTTTGAAAGAAGGGGAAAATGTTCATAAATATATTGTAGAGGAGAAGTTAGATATGAATGTGCAGGTTTGTAATGTCGTTATTGACATGTATGCTAAATGTGGATCTATGGATAAAGCTTATTGGGTGTTCGAGAACATGAGGTGTGACAAAAGTTTGATCACATGGAATACAATGATAATGGCCTTTGCAATGCATGGCGACGGGTACGAAGCATTGGATCTTTTTAAAAAGTTGGGTCGATCTGGAATGTCCCCTGATGCCGTATCATATCTAGCTGTGCTATGCGCCTGCAACCATGCTGGGCTTGTAGAGGATGGGCTTAAGCTGTTCAATTTAATGGCACAAAGGGGGTTGGAGCCAAATATAAAGCATTATGGATCCATGGTTGATTTATTCGGTCGAGCGGGGCGTCTCAAAGAAGCTTATGACATTGTAAATTCACTGCCTTTCCCTAACATGGTACTCTGGCAAACATTGCTTGGTGCTTGCAGGACATATGGGGATGTGGAAATGGCAGAACTGGCATCAGGTAAGCTAGTAGAGATGGGATTTATTAGCTGTGGGGATTTTGTTTTATTATCGAATGTGTATGCTGCCCGTCAGAGATGGGATGATGTTGGGAGAGTTAGGGACGCTATGAGAATAAGGGATGTGAAGAAGACACCAGGATTTAGTTACATAGAAATAAAAGGTAAGATGTACAAATTTGTATATGGTGATCAAAGCCACTCGAGTTGCCGTGAGATTTATGCTAAGCTTGATGAGATCAATTTGAGGATCAAAGCCTATGGATATTCAGCTGATACGAGCAATGTATTGCATGATATTGGTGATGAGGACAAGGAGAATGCACTGTGTTATCACAGTGAGAAGCTTGCCGTGGCTTTTGGATTGACTTGTACTGAAGAAGGGATCCCAATTCAAGTAATTAAGAATTTAAGGATTTGTGGGGATTGTCATGTTGTTATTAAACTAATATCTAAGATTTATAATCGAGAAATCGTTGTAAGAGACAGAACTCGATTTCATCGATTTAAAGAAGGTTTGTGTTCTTGCAAAGATTATTGGTGATACTTATTCACTCCATAATTCTACAATTGAGATGAAGCTCTCTTGCAAAATGTCCCATGACTCTGGCGTAGGAACATATTCTTTCATCGAGTCGAAGTCTAAGGGGCAGCAAAAGTTTCAACTTAGAGGTTTGAACTCAAAACCTTGGATGTGTCTCCAAACATCCCTAACTCTTACACCAAGATTCTCTTGGAGAGTAGAACAACGGCTATCTTTCTTGGAAAAATGAAATACCATTTTTGGGAGGAGGGAGTGAGATCTTTACTCAAATGCCTTCTATGATGCATCACCTCTTGGTTATATGTTCATTAGACTAGTTTAATGTAGGACGACCATTTCTGGCTGCAAGGTCTTTTAGGCATGAAGTGAGTGCACTTCAAAATGGTATCAGGCCCGTCTTATTCTATCTTTAATGCTTCCAAAGCTCCAAAATCTAGTTCGAAAAGTATGCATGTTAACCTTGCACTTGCAGGGCTGTTATTGTTGTTGCTTAATCACTTTGATGATGACAGCAAAAGTGAAAAAATTGAAGAGGCGGGTAGCATTTCCAGAAATCTAACCAATGCCAAGGGTAATCATGCTAACATTACTTAAGATTCATAACTCCTTTCTTACCGAAAAGAACACAATTCTATATTTCTGTTGGATTCCCTGTTTACTTTCTTGCTTGGATTGGATGGATCAAGCTATGTGACACTGTGGAACCTACTTATTCTAAATATTTAGACCCTAGATCTGGCGGATGGGGCTAGTTGAGACAGAGGAAGAAAGAAGCAGCTGAAAAATATTGAATTTCAAACTGGGATCAATCTCTTTCATTAGAATCTCATCCAGAAAATGGAAATGGACAAGTACAATGTGTACTGAATCTGGTAAGTCCTTATTCATTAAGTTTGAATCCTGACTGGGAACAGTCGATCTAAAGATGAAATTGAGGGTTAGTTGATTATTTAGGCTTCAGAACCATTCTGTTTTTATTAAAAACTTATTAATAGTTAGCTTATAGAATCCACTTTTATCTATACTTAGCTTTTCTCTTCTGTTTTTTTTTTAAATATTAGCTAACAGACAACAAAAACAAGTTTTTTATTTTTTACAAGACTTCAAATTTATTTATCATTTAACACAATGACTGTTAGACTATAATAGAAGGGGGAAAAAAGTATTTAAGTATAATGTACAAAATCTAACAAATACTTGATAGGTTGTTTGTATTAAATATGGAGGCGGAGGGAAATCTATGGCTAATTGAAGGGAAAATAAGAAATTCTTTCACACATAATTAGGTAGGTAAAGAAGGTTTGAAATTTTAAACCCACTTAATCACATGTGATGGTTTGAAATGTGTTATTATTACTATTGGGTAAAATACGTGGCGTTAGAATATCAAACTTCTGAAGGTAAATAGTACAAATTTTATATAAGTTAAAATATGATCATTTTTTTGTCGAGTCAGTTTTTTTCAATAAAGTGGATTGTCAATTCTTTTTATAATCATTTGGTTGTGCCCCGGATTCTACTGACTTCTAGACTTATTTATAAAAAGTTTTAATATAAATATTTGATGGGATGTTTAGACATGCTTGAAACGGAGGAACATTTTTGTCAACGGGTTGATATTGATTTTTTGGCCAAATTAACGCGGTTTGTTTGGAAATGGAATAGTGAAAGATACCTACAGGTTCCAACATTTTTATTATTATTTATACATATAGTTTCTTTGTTTCTTTTATTTATAGGAATTCATTACATTGATGATAAACTTTAGTTTTATGATTATACAATAAAAATTCTAGCATTATATATAACAAATAAATATCAAGATCTTTAGATTAGATAATTTAACAAATTAAATTTAGTAGACAACAACGTACCTTATTCCATGTATAATCTTTTTAAGAAATTGTATTTCTTTCACTTTGTCTTCCTTTAGAATTTAAATTAGGTTTCTAGATAAGAAAAATAAACTATTTAATGAGTCAGTAAGAGGATCAATCCATAAGGTTTTATTTATACATCATGGTGTTTAATTAGGACATTATCTTTTAACCTAATAGGCTTAATAAAATAATAAACCCAAAAGAGATAAATAACATAGGGTTTCCAATTAAAATAACTTAAATTGTTATATGATATTACTTTTCTTTTTAATATATTTTATAAAAGTCTTAAATGGGCTAATATTTTTCGCAAAAGTATAGGTCAATTTACCTTATCACCCAAATTTCATTGATATAAATGAAAAAAGAAATTGAAAAAATTAAAGTTAGGAGACGGTGAACGCATGAGAGGGGAGGTTATTTGCACGTAAAAGGAAATATCAATATATCCGGCAAAAACTACCATGATTTTTCAAAACTGCTCCCAGTTGTTCAACGTCTTCAATTTCGAGTTTACATTAGGGTTTTCCTTTATCGTCTCTAGCAGTTTCGAGCTTCGGGTGTAAGCCATTTTCCATTAATGTGTTGCGAAGCCATCTTCCATTATGGTGAGTCTATTTTTAAACTTCGTATATGAAATAAAATGGGGTTTATTTGCTAGAGATCATATTTCTTTTCAATCTGGAACCATCTTCTTCAGACCATTTTATTTAGAAAATGAGACTGAATAAACATTTAGGGTTTATTAACAATCATGATAAATCGATAGATGTAAAATGTTGTTTTACTTTTAAAACAACAAATTAAGTAATGCATGTTGTATGTATTTTGTTCTGATGTTTCTAATCCTAAAATGCAACTTCGAAAAGAAACATGATGTGTTTGGCTATGATGTTTTTGAAATCTGCTATGTTTCCACTTAAACATGAATGTTGTTTCTATAAAAATTATAATATCGTAAATGATAGTTTATATTATATATTAACGTATATATGCAATTGAAAAAAATGGTGCGTCGAAGCGAAAGATGCCTAGGATCAAGGTTGAAACATATTAAGTCGAATAAGGATGATCCAATACTAATCATCATATTTTATAAAAACTTGGGCATTTTCAATACTGTAATTATGGACTTGATATTGTTTACTACCATCATTCATAAACATTAGGCTTAATCTATTTGATCTTTCCAAAATATTATAAAAAGATTTATCCTCATCATTGCTAGCAATTGAAGTAAGTGCAATGAGTTTCTCACTTAAGAGTGCCAAATAATTAATATCCAAAACTCCATGATGAAATCAGATTTGCTTGCATCAATTAAAGAATTTGAGTCCATTAAACTTGATTATAGATGTATAGCATACAAATGAATAGAAATGAGTGCAGACGATGCAATTATAGAACATATATGCTTATACATTATTGCTTTGAAAAATAAACGTAAAGATACAATATAGATTCTGATAATATTAAATTATCATTAACTTATACATTGAAGTTCTTCCTTGAAAGGCATAACAATGTACAATTTTTATACTTAATTGATGCTAGATTCAGTTTCATATAATTGATAATTTAAATGCCTAAATTAGATACATTAGTTATCTTTGAATATACTAATAATATATAATCAAACCCTCAATTAACCACAATAAGATTCAAAATTATAAATCTATTAATTACCTTTGGCTAATGTTTTATAATAACAAAAATCAATACACTCATGACAAATTATTAATGTTTCATTATATCATCTAATTTATTAGCATCAAATGAACCTAAGTAATTGAATATAGACATCATGACCACTTTGGTGACTAAAAAATTATTCATAACATAGACATCATGATAAAACAATTTCGATTAACCACAATAATATTCAAAATTATAAAACTATTAATTACCTTTGGGCAATTTAAATGTTTTATAATAATGAAAGTCAATATACTCATAATAATATATTTATGTTTTATAATATAATATGATTCATCATCATGACATAAATATGAGTGAGTGAGTTTAACATTAATTTAATATCTATTGAACTTACTAATTTGGCCACTTTGATGATTAACAAATTATTCATAATATAGATATCATATTAAAATAATCACAAATAATTATTTCTTTAATTTGCAAAACACCATCGATGAAATATCTATAAAACTTACTAATTTGGTCACTTTAGTAACTAATAAATTATTTATACTATAGATATCAAATAATCACAAATTATTTGTGATTTACACATAACGCAAAAGATCAAAATACATAATTTATTGTACCAAACTTTATGGAATTTAAACATGCATAATTTATTATATTGTAAATTTAAGCAACTCAATCATGAAAAAAAATAGGTAACATCAATGGAGTAATTAAGAACGTAATTAAATCTGGGATAACTTTAAATCCAAGAAAAATTTTGAATTTTGAAAAACCCTAATCTTGATAGTATGATTATTTTGGGTAAATTATCTATTGATAATATCATTATCTTCTTTTTCTTTATTTTTATTTTTCTTTTTCATAATAAGAAGATAAAATATTTTTCTTTTTCATAATAAGAAAATAAAAGATTTTTCTTCATTTTCTAAAACTTATTTGTTTTTTTCAATTAAGCTTAATTTGATATCTTATATAACATACTAATTTGGTCACTTTACTGACTAACAAATTATTCCTAACATATAGATATAGAATAACATAATTTCAAATTGATTTTAATTGCAAAATTTGTAAAAATATTAATATTGCAAATAATTTAATCAAAACTCTCATTCAATCTAAACAGCGTAATTTAAGTCACTAGGATAAATGGATACTTCAAAACATAATATATGCATAACACATAAAATATAATTAACACATGATGATCAACTTGAACATAAACTAAATATATGAGTATATCAATTTTCAAAAATCATCAAAATCTAAAATTTAATTAGATTTTAGAATGAATTAGATTTTCGACAATATCTTAACGATCATTAGATTTTAATTACTTTAAATATGGATTAGAATATTGATTTAATTCACTAATAACATTCCAAAGAAAACATTAAAATTGATACAATGGATATGAAAATTCAATAAGGACGTTGAATCTTAATTCTATAAATTATTAATTCTTATTAAATTAGAAACTTTAATTACTTAATAATAAATTGGAAACTTTAACTATGGATTGACAACCCCAAACATACAGTGCCTTAAACTAGGTGAACCTAGAACATTATCTTTTAACCTAATGTGCTAATAAAATAATACAGATCTTTTCAAATATATAACAAAGCGGCAAAGTTCCGGTTTGAGCTCTTGCTTTCATCCTGATTCCAAGGCCTTCTTTCTTTCGTGGGCTTTATTAGTCAATGAAAGGAAAAAGAGTTGAACCTTTCCACTAAAGATGAACGGAAAATCTTCTGAATGTCTAATCTTTCTCTCAATTCATTCAGCCTTAAGAGTCGTTCTGAACCCTTCTTTGTTTTTGAGCAAATAAGGTGCAAAGAATATTGCGCTGACATTGAGCCTGTCCTCCGGACTTTCCATATTACCAGAGCTTGATTTTAGCAGGAAGGGATGTGAAACCCGAAATAGTAAACACGGGGAAACTGATATCATTCGTCCGACCTTGTTCTCTCCGCGAGTGAGCCTATTTCACTCTTTTTGCTAAGAGGTTGAGCTTTCTTCACTTATTTCATTAATTATGGGCCTAGCGCCCTGTGTGAGTGGGTTAAGCTTCCACTTCTACGACAGCTACTTCAGTGGTTATTATATGGACAGGACTGAGGACGTCCTTCCGGTCCTCCGGATTTCTCCTCCGGACTCGTTAGCGCTCCTGTATACTATGGCTAAGACACCCTTCCTTTCTCAAGTTCTTTCTTCTATGAAAGGAGTCTCCCTCTTTGGAAAGAAAAGCCTTTGTCTCATTCTCCATTCGATTTGACATAGATTAAGTAATTACTTGACATCTTTACAAGAGAAAGTCTTTGTTAGGCTTGCTTTCGTCTTTTAGAAGCATTCAAACTAAGAGGAGGAGCAGGTTAAATTGCTCTTTTGAGGGGCCCGCTACGCGGTTAGGCGAGACAAGACCAGATATTTATGATTTACAGGAATATAAGAGGACTGAGGACGTCCTTCCGGAGTTTATAGGTTTCAGATTGAGAAGGACTAGTGGCTCAATAAGGGCTACCTTCTTACCGCTCCGTGGGGGAACCCACTTGACCGTGATTAGGGTGATTTTTCAAAAGAAGGCAACTGCGCAGGCACAAGCTCCTTTCACCTCTCCTTAACAGTCTCGATATTCTATAATCTCTCAGATCCGATGTGCTCTGGTGGGTATGTATATTGACTTCCTTCCCTTGACTCGTGAAACCTATTATTTTCTTCTTCTTGCTGTCGTCAACTCCTACTCCGCCTCACACTTGTTCTTTCTGACTTGCCTCTTCTGTAGGGCTTCGCCCCCTTATACTTCCTCTTCCTTAGACTTTCTTACCTCTTCGATCATTCTTTGCACCTGCCTCTTCCACGCAATATTCTTTGCACCTTCCTCTTTCCTAACACAGAATGTATACCTTTCCCTAACACAGACTTGCGCAATATTCTTTGCACCTCTTGCTTAACACAGACTTGTTCTTTCTTTCCTTCTGTTAACTCGCAGAGGTTATTCCATAGCAGGTCTCATCTATCTAAGTTAAGCAAAGGAAAACGGAGTCAACTGTCCAAAGAGTCCTGATCTCTGGCTTTTGCCTTTCTTATTTGATAGATTGCGGTCAGTAACATGGTTTCATTCGTACGGATTCAAACCTGATTCAATAGGAGAAACTGAAGGATAGTTCTCTCCCCACTTTGCCTCCCCACTCCGCGGTTCCCCGTTCTGGATCCTATGCTGCTGGTGGGCAGTTTGGGATAGTTTGTCCCATAACTAATTATTTACCTACCGGTCTGTGATAGCTTAATTCTTCTCTACCTTTCAAGAAAGGCCCCGTATTTGGGGCAGGATAGGGTCCTGACTGACGAAGGCGAAGGGAAAGAGAGAGCAACTGAGCCCCTACTTCAGCTTCTTTAGACCCTTGCTTGAATTCGAATCACATTCTGATTCGTTCTTTCCTTTTCTTTCTGACTCAAGTACTCAGTCGATCTTTCCCATTCTTGGATGAAACCCTAAAGAGCTAAAGGAATGGCAGGGCGGGTCGAAGAGTCACACCAATCCTTGGTACTCATACCGGCATAAGCCAAGGCCTCTGACTTATTGTCGAATGAATTACCATATCTATGCTTCTCGCACCGCGGAGTGGGCTTTTTCTTCTCTTGCCCCCGGATGCCTCCCACGGGGCGGTGTACCGGTAATGGGGTCGTAGTTCAAGTTCTGAGTTTTGGGAAAGATTTTCAATGAAATAAAGAAAGAAAAGGTAAAGAGATCGCACTCACAGGCCTCGTCAACTCGGGAAAGAGATCATGAAACTCATGACCCATGGCCTTTCGGCTAAGCCATCCAACTCGATGGCTCGATCCTATTCACTCTGATCCAAGGACGAGGACTCTCTCTTTTTCTTTTGCTTCGGTGAATTCCGGGAATGAAATACTGGCGGAGCTCCTTATAGCACCCCTGTAATAGCACAACCCCGATGAAGAACAATAATACTAACCCCGATGAGAGGGCCCGATCCGCCGACGAGAAGGCCCGCAACTCCGATCGGAATATTGGTACTTTTTTAGTATATTATTTAACCAACCAAAACGGAGTCAAATCAAAGGGTCGAGCGAGTGTCTTTCCTTTCTACCGCGTAGTGGGTACAGATTGACAGATTGATTCTTCCGTAGAGCTATTTCATCCATTCCTTCTCGTGCATACATTCTATGCATAATAGCTTTGAGAAAAGCAACTTCCTCAACTGCTGAAACCCCAACATCAACCTCTGAGGGCAACTCAACTGAAACTTCAGAGTTTCTACACTCACTTCTGCCTGGGGAAAAGAAGAAAAATCAGGCGCATGGTACGTAACCGACTCTCACTCCTGTTAATCGAGCGAGCGGGCTTCTGCTTCTCCTGATTCAGCTGCCCTCGTCCCTTAATCAACCTACTACGGCAAGGCGCGAAGCGACTGACAAGGCGCAAAGAATTTGCGAAGCGGAAGATTGAGTTACGAACGAGATAGAAGAAAGAAAGGGAGGCAAGAACTTGGAGTCAGATAATCAGCTAAGGGTCGAAAAATGGATCCTTCCCAGCTTTTTCAGCGGCTTAGGACCTTGTATCATAGTCCCTTTGCACGTGGAATACAGAGTCAAATCGAGTCACAAATGGGACATGTACATCTCTCAGTCAGCATTTGCCTTCTTTCTCATAAGCCTTCTTCATTCCTCTTGTTAAGAGTTCATCGGTTCTTAGAAAGGAGACGGAGTTATATCAGTCGATTAGAGTTAGGCGAGAGCTAAACTAAAGCGAGAGGTTCGATTCGATCTGGTGGATGGATGGCGGAGATCTAGGCCTTACCTTCGCTAACAAAGGACCTGCCCGTCTTGACCTGAGATTGAGTAGGAAGATAGGCAGGAGACTACCCTAAAGCGCTTTCAGATCAAAAGATCTCGGAAGGGGGATCGACAGATGAAGCAGAGTCTGCAGTTGAAGTAGAAAGAAGCTTTTTGAAAAAGCGGCAGATTCTGACTATTGTATATGATCAAAGATTCCCAACTCACTATATTCACTCAATTCTTGGTACCCGGCGAGACCGCCAAAACCTGTGAACCTTATAGGGGAGTCAGCAAGTAGCTCATATTTCAGACTGAAATAGGAAGACGGACGAACCGATCGTACTCACTTCTCCTTCAAGCTACTGTAGAAAGACTCATTCTTTTTTAAAACAGAAAAAGCTTAGAGGCACACCGTGTAAAATACAAAAAATTGCCCCGTTAACCACATGGTTAACAATCCGCCCGTAATATATTTGCACCCATAATATATTTGCGATCGTTTAGACGATTCGATTATTGTTTGGTACATGATTGTTTAGATATGGCTACAATTTATCTTTTCAATTTTATCGTTTAATTTTGTTACTCGTTTAATTTGGTTACACCAATTTTTTAATTTTTTTGGTATACTTTAGATTTCTCTACATCATGATTTATTTTTTTTACATGATAGTTTACTTTTTTACGGATCGTTTCATTTGGTTACTCCAATCTAAATGATTTTTTTAAAAAAATTCTTTAGGCACAATCTTTTATTTTTTTTACATGATCGTTTATTTTTTTACGCAATTGTTTACATTTGGCTACTCCAATCTAAATATTTTTTTTAAACGATGGTTTACTTTTTTTACTGATCGTTTACATTTGGTTTGCTATTTTTTTTGTACACGGTCGTTTAAATTTGGTTACCAAAATTTAAATGACCTACCAAAATTTAAATGACCTAAAAAATTAGGAAAAGAAGAAAGACGATGGAAAGAAATCACAGCGAAAAAAAACCATAAAAAAAGAAAAACGATGGAAAAATTAAGGACGTAAAAAAATTGAAAGAAGAAGAAAGACAATGGAAAGAAATCACAATAGAAAAAAAGGAAGAGGAAAAGAAGAAAGATGATGAAAGAAATCATAAAGAGAAGAAAGGCAGAAGACAAACTTGAAATATTTAAAAAATGACTAACTTGATCGGGTTTATTAGACGGACCGTATATAGTTTGGTATTTTGTTATATTTATAAAAAATTTCCAAAATAATATGCCCAAAAGGAATAGATAAGGTATAATGCAATTGGACTACATTAATAATAATACTATATTTAAAAATAAATCTAACGAAACACAGGTCAATTTTTTATACATATATTTTTTAAATATTGTTTTTTTCTTTCCGAAATTTTAATACAGGTATACTTAAAAAAAAAAGAAGAAGAAAAATTAATTAAAAGAAGTATTTTTTAATAAAAAAAGTTTAAGGTTAAACAACAAAAATATAAGTAAACTGTAAGAGTCAAATTTCCAAATTTCTACTTGATCAAAATTGAAATTACATGAGTTATTGTAAAATTGGATCAAAATATTTGTGGAGAGTATTTAAATTCTTCCGAAAAAAGAAAAAAAATGGATATTTTAAAAAAGTTATAGATTGAATAGATTTGCTTTTTAAAAATCATTTCTCCTTTTTTATTGATTTTTTTCTTTGGGTCCGGATTTAATATATTATACTCTAAATTATGGCTTTGGTTGTTTTTCTTTTTCCCCATTCTCTTAAAAGATAATTCTTTTAACAAAAATAAAAATAAAAGGAAAATTTTCTCACTCTACTATAATAAAATTGATCTAGTGGTAAAATTGAGATATAATTTCAATAATTGACTAAAAAGTTATTGGTTCAATTCATATTTATCACCTACATAAAAATTAAATTTCATTATAACTTTTTTTTACACCTAAATCTCGTAGGTTAGTGAATTGAAGCTTTAGACCTCGTTATATTATACATTTTGTTTTAATGTTTGAACTCGTTAGCCCATGTGGTGTAGATAATATGTAGTATTCAATTAATAAGATTTGATAACAATGATTAAAATACACGTTGATGTACTGTTAAAAGATCAAAACAAGAATTTAAAAAAAATATTATAACACAAAACACATAAACATGAAAGTCAAAGGCTTCACTTTTTTCCATATTACTTTTTCATTAAGTATATGTGACTAAACTAGATGAGAGATTAAATATTAAAAAAAATATTAATATCTTGTAGTTTAAAATCTTTAATCTTTTATTCTCAATAAATCTCAAATTTAATCTTTATTATCGAAACTAAATTTAAGCATTTTCACTATTAATTTTTAAAAACGATAATTTTAAGTATAAAAACAAAAAATGATATTTTATTATATATATATATATATTTATTCATTATGTAATATTATTAAATTGAAAACGGGATTTGTTTTGCGAGTGGTTGTTGATACCGCCGTTGAAAGTTCTTATGTTGAACAGTTGACCTAAGTTATCCTGTGTATTAAAAAACACATGAAACCCAATCAATTTAAGAAATCAAACCCAATAACATTCTGCCAACTCACAACTGACCGATCCACTGCCAAATAAGCCCAAGGTAGGCAGTTGACTCAGGCATACTGGTCTTGGCCGCTCCAAATAAATAATGCTAATAATAAAATATTATAAATATTTATATTCAATTTTCTATATTTCCAAAAATACCAAAATTCTTTTGTGGTCCATCTCATCCTCGTTCTTTTTTTTTTTTTTTGTAAAATTACGATTTTAGTGCTATATATTTGGAACTTTAAGGGGTTTATGAGTAATTTTCAACCATTATTTCATATTTAAAATAATAACTAAAATTGATTTTTTTTTTTTTAAAAAAAATATGCTACTAATAAAATACTTGAAGATTTAGTCTCAGTGAATAGATAAATAGATAGGCTACTCTCTTGTTTGAATTATTACATAATTACTAAGAAATTATTTCCTAACCATTAGGTTTAATCTTCTTAATTAAAATTTTCATTTTGAAATATTATTCTACGAATGTTTAGAAATATTAGGTGGTCATGATCACACTTTTTTTTTTCACGTGTTTATAGCTCAAACTTAGTTTAGACGTAATAATTTAAAATTTTAAAATTTATGGAAAAATGGAAATAAATTTTTTGGGGCAAAAATAATGATAGATAATAAACAAAATTGGAATACAACAAATATGCCAAAAAGAAGATTTAAACCTGACTAAAATGAAAAAATTAAAATAAGTTATCACTAATCCCTAAATCTCTGGTTCCAGGAAATTTCGGCGTTTTACCGTAATAATAAGAAGCCCGCCACCACTATCCCTTGCTCCTTCGTCCTCATTACTTGTTTTGACCAAACAACCTTCACTCCCCCTCATCTCTCTCCCTCTCCCTCTCTCTCTAGGGCGGTCTTTCGACCGTCTCCGGTGATCGGACATCTCAGCTCCGTCCAATTTCAACTGGGGTTTTTGTAGATTCATCGATTTCGGAACGAATTTCTTCACCGTCGCTGTCGATTTTGTCCGAGGATTTCGAGCCTTGGTTTCTTCATTTTGTGATTCGTGGTGTTCTTTGATGTCAACGGCGTCGTCTTCGAAGGGTTTGTGTGACGAGGGGGATTGGCCACCAGGGTTTCGGTTTCACCCGACGGATGAGGAGCTGATTCTGTATTACTTGAAGTTCAAGATCTGTAGACGCAAATTGAAGCTTGATATCATCCGTGAGACCGATGTTTATAAGTGGGAACCCGACGAATTGCCTGGTAAATATGTTATCCTTCCTATGATTGATTTGATTGATTGATGTTCTTTCGGTTTTTCCTTGACCTAGTCTGATTTTGATTCAGTTTGTAGTTGATTGATTTTATTTTATTGTTTATAATGGATTTTGGGATCTTTCTGAATCTATCTGTGTGATTTGCGTTTTCTTAAGCTTATTGTCAAATTTTAATTGTATCATACAGTTTGATTTTATCATTTAACTTCTTGCATTCGTAGTTGAATTGAAGCTATTCCTTGTTGTCCTTTTCGGTTTCATGTTCTTTGTGAGTCGTTTCTATCCACTCAATTCCTATTACCGATTCACTAGGCGAAGGCATAATTGATAGTTGATAGTATATTTTTCCCGAATGTTAGAGAGTTGGTCTTTCCTTTTACCTCTTTCAGTGAATGTTAGTTGTTCTATGAGTCTCTTATTCTTTGTATATCAACGAGTATTGATGATGTTTCTAATCATGAAAAAATAAATGCAGGTCAATCTAAGTTAAAAACTGGTGATAGACAATGGTTCTTTTTCAGTCCTAGGGAACGTAGGTACCCAAATGCATCAAGATTGAGTAGAGCTACAAGATCTGGCTACTGGAAGGCCACAGGAAAGGATCGAATAATACAGTGCAATTCACGTAATGTTGGAGTGAAGAAGACACTGGTGTTCTATCTAGGTCGTGCTCCTAATGGTGAGCGTACTGACTGGGTTATGCACGAGTATACCTTGGATGAAGATGAGCTTAAGAGGTGTAAGAATGTAAAGGTAATTGTGTGTTTAAGCTCTTCTTTTACGTAATAGTTCTCGTATGGTCTTGTTTAATTAAGCTGTGAGTTTTTCTATTTCAGGATTACTATGCGCTCTACAAACTTTATAAGAAAAGTGGACCTGGGCCAAAGAATGGTGAGCAATATGGAGCACCATTTAGAGAAGAAGATTGGGTTGATGATGCTGATTGTCTGGAGCCACAAGTGAAAACAGTTGATGAGGTTGATTCTGTAGTTCGTGAAAGAGATAATGGTCAAATTCAGCTTTCATCAGAGGATATTGAGGAGCTTATGAAACAAATTGTGAATGATCCTGTCCTAGAGTTGCCATCAGTCAGTGGTTATCATCAACTTGGCTCTGCTTTGCAGGTTGGCTGCCCTGAATGTTGCATTCCAATATTCTGTTCCCACTCCCATGTTAATTTCCCTTGGTGAATTGATTGGTTATTACTTTGAGATCACATCGTTTCTTTTTCAATTGATAATATAGCTGTAGGAACTTGGAACGTTGGTATATCAGATGCATTTCTAAACTTCTAATTTGTAATCAAAACTAATTGTAATTGTAAATAACGTTTAAGACTCCTAAAAGTATTATTCCGGTTGTTGGTTCAGGAAGGAACATCTACTTTAAGCTGATATGCATGCGCTGTATTTCATTGGTTATTTGGTTTATGATTCCTTTCTTATGTTCTTTATTTCCTCATTTTAATCGGTTAGCTTATAATTTATCTCCATTCTCTAATATAGGTTGATGATAAAGAAGAAACTGCAAGTACTATGATCGATGCTTATGCTCAGGAGCACATACTTCCTCAAGCGGATAAAGTATATCACTTTAGTGTTCAACCCAGTGATTTGCATGCAAGCTTTGACTTTACCCAGTCCGGTATCTCTCAGTTGCAATCATTTGAAGCTGAGGTTTCATCAGCCCTGAAAGATTGCGAGGAAGAAGGAGATTTCTTGGAGATCTATGATCTCATTGGTCCTGAACCAACTCCTGTGGCAAATGTCAACCCTTTAGGAAATATACCACCTTCAGAGTTGGATGGATTGAGCGAGTTAGACCTGTTCCATGATGCAAATATGTTTCTTCGCGACTTGGGACCCATCACTACTGAAACAGTTTTAGATCCATATTTGAATGCTCTTGATGTTGATGTTGCAAACAATTTGAATGGTAATTTGCAACATGTTTCCTATCAACAAAATCAGACGGACGATGGATTCTGGAAGAACAACGAGACAGAAAATGCCTTTAGCTTCCACGAATCACATGGACAGTTTGTTACTCAATCAACTTTAGGTATATACTTCAGTTGAAATTTAATATCTCTGTCGTCTTTTATCAGACATTTACCAGTCTGTTTTTACTGAGGTCTTTCTTTCTGTTTGAACTTCACAAAGTTGCTGGCTCGATTAGCTCATCTACACAGAGCTCTTGTTCAGATGAATGAGGTTTGTTTGATAAGCCATACTTTTCTCCATATGGCAAGAACCGCTCTGTGAAATATTGAGCCAGCTTCAGCAAGCTACCTAGTGCGAGTACTTCTCGTGTATTATCGAATTCTCTTGATTCAAGAGGAGCAATTCTCCAATTATATTTGTTGACTTTCATCATAAATTGCCATTATGGTGCCAATTCCAGGTGGCAGTTTGTCAATGTGAAGCAGTAGGGCAGTTTCTAATTATGGAACTTTCTGGTCTTGTTTAGGTGTGGGATGTGAATCTGTAAGTTCTACAGCAGCAGGAACAAGGGAGAACCAAAGTGCAAATGATGGAGGCGGTTCTACAAGTTGGTTCTCTTCCAACTTGTGGGCCTTCGTTGAGTCGATACCAACCACTCCCGCATCAGCTTCAGAGAATGTCAACCGCGCTTTTGAGCGGATGTCTAGCTTTAGCAGATTGAGACTAAATACTCTGAACACCATTAACACCAATGTTGCTGTTCGTAATCCCGAGAGGGGTGAAAGGAGGAGAACGGGTATGAATAAAGGATTCTTTTTATTTTCAATTCTTGGAGTATTGTGTGCAATTCTATGGGTGTTGATAGGAAATGTTAGATTATCTGGTAATTGCATTTCTTCATGAAACTATTTTATGAAAGCTGTGCCATCTTCTTTTATACCTTTGTTATATGCATATCTTAAAGTTCCAATATTCATGATATCTTCCACTTCATGGAAACTGAATATTGGATGTAAAGCAATCTTAGTTACCGCTGATTATAGATGAGAGTTCTATGAAATCTAGTTCGATTTCAATTATAATTCACAGGTCTATCTATCTCCATTGATTTTGTGTTATCTCTCTCTATTTTCAAGTTTATTAGCGAATAGAATGTTTAATTTTTTAGTAAGTAAATAGAATTCGTGAATCTACTTTACGTTAGATCGACTTTTTTAGTGCTTAAATAAGTATTTATAAGTGCTAAAATGTATTTATAAACATTTAGAAAGTTGATCCGAGTGAGCTTTTGATGTTGGAGTGATTTCGATCCTTTGTTTAAACACTACTCTCAACACAATATTTATTGCTTTATATTGTCTACTTTTTTACACTGTCTTACGAAATAGACTAATTTTAATATTTTTTTAATTGATTTAAAATATATTTTTTAATTGGTTTAACTCTTGTATTCAAGAAATATATATAAGTTACGGTAAGAAATTGGGAAGAAATGGAGTTAAATTTTAAAAACCTAAAAGGAACTGGTTTTGGTGGGTCAAAGTTAAACTTTTTGTAATATTGAAATTATTGATAAAAATATGTATTAATTTTGAGAACGTGGAAAAACAGTATTTCAGTAATACAGGGAGAGATAGCAGAACAAGGCTGCAACTAAGCAAGATTTGAGTTCTTGATGTATCAACTTTTTTATTTACTTCTAATCTGATGTTCAAATTGTTGGTTTGTTATTTATTTATTTATTTATCTTTAGACTTTGAAGATTGTACCCAGCATTATCTATAGATACATATCAATTTAAATTCACACCTTCGTTTGAAAATAATGTGTGTTAATTGAACTTTTAAATCAATGCAAGTGAATCAACAGTCAAGTTTGTTCATGTGTCAGTTCTTAACTGTATCTAGATCGGAATTCTTCACTGAGAATTTAATGATTATTTTTCATAAACTGAATTTAATGATTCGTTTATGAAAAATTCAAAAACTTATTTGATAAGTCTTACATGACGTTTATCAAAATGAGATTATGTTAGTTCTAAGTTTTTTAACTTTTAATGATTCATTTATCAAAATGGAAAATGGAATATAATAGATGGTATAAATTGATCTATATTAAAAGATAAAGGTAAAAGATTTAAATTAATATATTTATTAGTTTTAAGTTTTAATTAATATAAGTTCTAAGTTTAGGTGTAATATTTTTCATGGGTAAAATTTGATTCAATACCCATGTTAAAGATACTAATGGCGTGCAGTAAGAGATAAGTAATAACCTCACATAAGAATGATATTTCTTTAAATTAGTCTATTGTATGAAGTTGATTAAAAAAAAAAAACAAAATTGATCACAGAGATTAATATATGTAGATGTAAATTTTTTTTTAAATATATAAAAAAACAGGAATGTAATAATAAAAATAAAGTTCAAAGATTACTTTAATATATATATATATATAAAAGTGCCTCACCAACTAGCAAGCCATGGACCTTTAACATGGGTATTTATAAATTTAAGAATGTAGTTAGGTAGACTTAAATTATTATTTAAAAGTTCTAAAACTTCACAAGAGATCCTTAAGCATCGTAATAAATTCACTCGGCATTGGATATTTATTGGACCGGATGTTTTTTCTGTACTCATATGCCAATTGAGCTATATTTAAATTGAATATTCATTTTATTATAAAATACAACTAGTTAGTATTGACAAATAGTTTTAATGACAATGTGATCAAAATATTGACTCTTATCTCTCTATAAGAAACACGTGAGATCTAATTAATAAATGTTTATTTTATTACTAATTTAAACTAAGACGTTAATTGAACTATAGAGATCATGCCAACATTTGGGAGAAGAAATTGACAGCTCTCAACATAATACTTGAGGTAAGCAGTGAAACAAGTTTGCAATATTTAAACCAGGCAGCAAAAAAAAAAAAAAAAAAAAAAAAAAAAAAAAAAAAAAAGATCAAATAGATTTAAAAAGAAAAAAAATTGGCTTGTAAGGATTGATGTCATATATATATATATGTATTTGTGCACTTTGATGATAAAAAAGATCATCAAATTATTAAGTGTGCTCCATGTTTGTTATTATTATTATTATTTATTTAGTATAACGATTGTAGGGTGGGAAGAACAAATATCTTGTTTTGACAATAAAAAAAAAAAAAAAGTTATTTCACACTGAACTATGTTTATTGAAATAATATTTGTTGTTAAATATTTTAAGATCTTGTTGCAAAAAATTATAGGGAAAGAAAATAAATTACTTGAGATGCTTCTTATAATAATTTGTGTTGCAATTGTTGTTTAAAAAAACATGTTGTTAAAGCTGTAACAAATATGTATTTCTTTCTTTGAACTATATCTAACTTCAGAATTATTTTATTAAGAAACTATTTGGAGTGGATGATTTGAACTTAGATTTCTTGGTTTTATATAAGTTGAGCTATAAAATATTGGATCAACTAATATATCTTTTTGTATCTTGATTAGAGATGTCCAATGGAGTGAGACATGGCTGAAAATGCTCTTCTCTGTATCTGTCTCTACACCTCATTTTATTTCCCCCACCCCATTTTATTCTCCTTCTCGTGAAATTCTCAAGGATCAAGGGTTCTCTATGGAAAATTCATGGAAATTAAATTTCCGGTAGAAAATCGTCTGTTAGTTTTTCTTTAAATTGAAACAACTAATTTAAATTACTGCCGTAAAAATTTTTAAATAAACAATTGACCATATCACTAAACTTGTTTATTATGGTTAGTTGTACGTGACTACTTAAATTTAAAGTCAAATTACTCAAGTTTTGGTATAAAAAGAATTAATTGACTCTTGAAGAAATGAATCTAAATTAAATTATTCAAATATTTAATATATGCTTAAATATTAAATTTAAACATATTCATTATCTACAAATAAACCAAACTTGAAATTTAAACTACTTGACATTTATACTATAATTGGTATTTTCTCCCTCGTTCTCGCCTAATCTTGAATATAACTATTTGGAATTTTTTTTATTATCTATATCCATTAATTTGAGTACAATCACTAACGATAAACATTTTTCTATGTTTTTTTTTGGTTCGTGAGTTTTAGGCGTCGACATTTAAAATATGTCAAGTAAATAAAACTATATGTGATGTTTTTAACTCGTCAAATATTGAAAAAAATTGAAAAAATATGTATTTTTTTTAAAAACTTTTTTACTATTCTTGATGATTTTCTATTTTACTTGATAGTTTTTATTAAAAGCGTCAAGTATTTCTAAACTGCAAGCATCAAGTAAACCCATTTTTGTAGTAGTGGTTAGTCTTTTATTTTGTTTTACACTTATATTCTTTAAAATTTAAATTTGTTTTAATATATTCTTAAGTTTCAAAATGTTTCAATCTCGAAATATTTTAATTTCACCTTCAAGATTTAGGTATTGTTTTAATTTAATCATTTGGTTTCAAGATTTATACTTTTAATCACAATTTCTCGCTAAACACTCATTTTTCTCTGATGAATTAGTAAATTAGTTAATTTAAATTCATTTTTCCTCTAATGTTAATGTAAATTTAAATTAATTATAAATAATCTAGTTTGGGTTATTTCATCCCAACGAAAATTTAAATTACAATTTCTTTTCATGTCTTCTTTTAGAAAATAAATCAATAGACATTATCTAAAAATGAGTATTTGGTTAAATTGTGAAGCTAATTAAAAGTATAGATGTTAATTACTGCTAAATTATGCTTATTATTAACTTCTTCCTTTTAGAAGGTAGTAAATTATAAAGAAATAGTTTTATAAAGTATTTGTATAGTCTCTAATTTCCAACATAAATGTCTAGATAAATGTAACACCCTAAATTTAGGATTCAAAATTCGAAATTCGGTAAGTTATGGTCTCGGTAGATTTATCTTTAACTTCATTAATATTTAAAATTGGCGAGTCAAACAATGAATTTATATGTTTTACCAATTTGACTCATCCTCGTATTCATGAGTCAAACACTGTCCTAAAAGAGGCAATTTGCCATCAAACAAAGTAAACATTTTAACACAT
Organism: Cucumis melo; assembly: GCF_025177605.1. NCBI lineage: Eukaryota > Viridiplantae > Streptophyta > Magnoliopsida > Cucurbitales > Cucurbitaceae > Cucumis > Cucumis melo. The sequence continues at coordinate 21,553,926 of NC_066859.1, forward strand.
GAACTTGAAAATTGTGTAAGAATGGAACCTTTTGTTTTGGTTTTTATTAAAATTTTGTTTCAATATAGGGATGGATTTGTTTGAAGTTTATTATCTTCAAAAATTGTTCTTTTCAAATTAAATGAAACTCCAAACAAATTGATCATGGTATTAATAGTAAAGGTATTTTTGGACTTTTATTTAAAATTTAGGGTTATTTTTTAACGAGGTATTATAGAGTTTTGTTCATAAAATAATAGTAAATATTTTTAATTGATAAAAATCTTAAGGATGTTTTTTAACTTTGAAAAATGCAGAGGTGTTTTTAACTTTGAAAAATACATAAGGCATTTTCAAAGCAAACACATAAATGGTTTCCATCAAATTTTAACGATGACTATTTTACAAAGAAAACTTCTTTTTAAAAGTTTAAGGGTAATTTTGAAACTTTTAAAAGTTTATTGTATTTTTTGCAAAAGTTATAAAATTCACATAATCATATATACTTTTTTTTCAATGAGTCTAGCCAAAAGAAAATTACTTTGATAGATACAATAAGTTCATATTTGTGCAACCCGTTTAGTAGTTGAACTATAAAGTCATGTGACAAATTCTTTCTGTTTAATATCTTACATTTTTTTTTTCATTTTGATTTAAGTGAATTGTACAAACATCATGTAACTCAAGATATACCAAATGAAATTATAACAAATAGCATAATAAAAAATAATAATTTGAAAATATAACACAATTTAAAAATATTTACAAATGTAGCAAATATTGACTAGTCAACTTCTAGATTATGTTTTTTAGAATTTCAAGCTTACCCTTCAATGCACTCATCTCCATTATTGACAACAACTATATGTGATAGAAATTGATACATTTCTCAAATTAGGTGGTATCAATGATAGCACCTAATAGATATTCATTAATGGCAACCATAATTGATAACAACTGGCAACACATTTATCAAATTAAAAGTTATCACAGATAGTAGTACGACTGATAGAAACTAATCGATAGCATATTTTTCAAATGGGCGGATTTAGTATAGGTCTAGTGAAACTTGAGTCCCTTAACTTTATTCTCTTAATATAATATATATAAAAAACCAAAATAAAACTATATTAGTGTATATAGGCGTGACAATATTGCAATTTAATTCTTATTAAACTCAAATTCAAGTCTCACTCTTTACATTTTTTTATTTGATCATAGCTATCAATATAGCAACCGATAATAGTTGTACTAGGTATGAGTTTTTCAATAGTTTATCAATTTTTGTGCCGTATATGAAACTATTATATACTTATACTATATATATATATATATATATATTCTATTAACTTTGTCTTAAAACGTCATTTATGCAGCTCATCCATACCTAAATATTGCTCACTATGAGGCATAGTCAAACTTATTATTTTGACCAAATTTACCAAAGTATAGCTAACTTTTTTTGGCACTAAAAATAATTTTATTATTATTATTACTATTATTATTGTTTAAAAAAAAGGAAAGAAAGAAAAAAAGGAAAACAATATTAACACTTTCAGAAAGAGGGGAGACCTCTAAAATTAAATCTGGTTGGAATAGGATCTTCTCCGAACGTTTCATTCGTTCTTCTTCTTCGCCGTCGCCGTTGTTTTCATCGGAATCTTCAATTTCCTCATTCAATTTCTTCCATAATCTTTGTTCTTCAATACGAACCATCACTCACTTACCAACTCTATTGATCTGCGTTCCTTTTCCGGAGAGCTTCTGTGCAGTTTTTTTTCTTAGCTGCAGTGCATCACTGGTAGCTGGATTAGCTTAATAACTATGCTGAGGAGGAAGAAGATGAAGCACTGCTTCAGCTTCTTCTTCTTCTTCTATTGATTCATGGCCTCCTCTCAGCACCGCTGTGTTTTCGGTATGTTCTGTATTTTCCTTCTGTTGATTCTCTGATTTTGCGTTTTGATTTGATGGGGAACTGTTTCTTTATGTTGAAAAATGGTGGATTTTTGTTGTATCTATTGTCGATTCTTTAATGTCGCTTCTTATTTTGCTTTCAATTGTTCTTGGCTTTTATTAATCTGGGTCACGATTGAATTTTTGTGTTTGTGCCTTATTGTGTTGTTGAATTTTGCTTTCAGTTGGGAATATACCTTATGATGCTACTGAAGAGCAGCTTATAGAAATCTGCCAAGAAGTTGGGCCCGTGGTGTCGTTCAGGTCTGTGTTCTCTGCTTTTTTTTTTTCTTCTGGGAAATGAACCCTAAAATTGATATTGGATTGACATTTACGACCTAGAATGATATTGAGAGCTTTGAAGCCGTAAAGTTGATTTATTTTTCTTAATTATTAATTTTTAAAGCCTCCTTGAACTTTCTGTAGTTTCCTTGCCTTATATTTAGCCTCCTTCCATGTTTTGTTTTGGACCTTTGGTGGTTTACTATCTATCTGGGACAGATGAGTGGCTATGCCATGCTAGAATAGAATCCTTTCTTTTTGCTAGGTTTTGTCTACTGCCAGCCCATTACCAAGGTAGCCAAGGGCCGAGCATTCCGTTGTCAAATGTTTTCTATAGGTCAGTGATATGCATATAGTCTTGTTAAATCTATTTCGTAGCTGATGATTTGGCTATGTCTTGTCTGATTGATTGGGGGGTGTAGTGGAATGCCAGTGTATATTTTGATTAAAATTGTAGAGTGGTGTTAAGTGTTATGTCTTATTACAGATGTACAATCCTTTTAATAAATGTAACAGACTTTTTGGTTCTGTCATGGTATAGTGTTCCTGAAAAGAGGTCTTTATCTAATCTGTAAACAATGAACTACAACTAAAATACCACTTTTGGAATTCGAGCACAGTATTGGAAGCTGTAACTTTTAATTAACTGCAGTAAGCTGGGGCATGTGCTGTGCTTTGGGATATATGGGGAGAGAGGAATGATAGGGTTTTTAGAGGTAGGAAAAGGGACCCTTGTGATTTCATGTGTCCCTTTGGGTTTCAGTGTTGAAGCTCTTTTGCAACTGTTCTCTTGGAAATATTTTACTTAATTGGAGCCCCTTCCTTTAGTTGGGGTGTTTTGGTGGACTTCCTTTTTTTATACGCCCTCGTGTTTTCTCAATGAAAGTTAGTTGCTTTTATCAAAAAAATTAAAATTAAAATTAAATAACTGCAGTAAGCTATTCTTCAAAATCATCATCTTCTGAGTTTCCAATCCAAAAACATGAAAGAAAAAGAAAACAAACTAAGTGTAGGACTTTGAATATGAGAACCCTAACATCTGAGTCTATTAGGAATTTGAATATCATATTAATTTATCATTTCAGCTACCGTTTCCCGTACATTTTAAAGTTAAAATTAACATTTCTTTTTGTTTTTTAGATTAGTTATTGACAGAGAAACTGGGAAACCTAAAGGTTATGGGTTTTGTGAGTACAAGGATGAAGAAACAGCTTTGAGTGCTCGTCGTAATCTACAAGGTTATGAAATTAATGGTCGGCAATTACGAGTTGATTTTGCTGAGAATGACAAGGGTGCAGACCGAAATAGAGAACAGGTGAAATATTTAACCTCTTGCAATCTGTCATCGACTATTTTTGTCCATTGAGCTAGTTACATTGGGTTTTTGGTATTATTTTCAATAAAATACTTTCTAAACATTATTGACTTTATCATACAAATATTTAGATTATAATGCTGGCAATATTTTCCAAGAGTGTACTGTAAATATTAAATTGATTTTAATTTTTAAGACCTTGGAGGCTGCTTTTATTACTCTGCTTATTGTAATTTTCAACCAGTAGTTCAAGAAACAAGTTCGCAGGAGATTGTTTTGTAGTCTTTACACTGATATTTTTGTTTTTCATGTTTAAAATGGATTCAAATATATATGTTTGATTGCTTTATAGTAACCTTCTTAATGCCTGGATTAGATCTGAATTTTATTATATATACATGTCTATAAAAGACTGGTATTGTCCTGACCGAGATAGTATTAACAAGAACAAAACTATTTGAGAGGATTAATAGACTCTTCTGTAGTTACGATCTTGGTTTGATTTTGTTAGGTTGGAGCCCCTTTTGGTAGTTACTTTTTGGGCTCCCTCTTGCTATTGGTATTTGTTAGCCTCCTTTGTTTGCCCTTCTATTCCTTTCATTGTTTTGCTTGATGACAGTTCAATTTCTTACAAATATATTGGTACTTGTGAACTTTTTGATGTTAGGATTTTTCTTGAAATGTTAGCAATGTCCTTTGTGAAGAAAAGGATACATTTTTTATCTGAAACTGAAAGTTCTACAGAGGACTTCATTGCTTATTTCTATTTTCTTTTATTATTACTATATTTTTTTATTGGAAAGGTTCTTTTGGTAAGTATACCTCCGAGTTAAAAACTGAAGTTATAAAAGGCATCTAGAATTCATAAATCCAAAGGAAACATTCCAAAAATAAAATACTCAACTCAGTCTTCAGCTGCATTCTTTTCCTCCAATCATCATCATGCTCATTTGCAATCGAATGACTTGTCAACTTGCTGAAACTATGCATTTGAAATCAGAATATTTAAATAAATAAAAAATTTCCTTTTATGTGCTCTTCCACCAATACACCTTGACTAATATAGCATGTTAATTACAATTTGATTTGAAGAATCCTCCTTCTCTCTTTCAGGGTCGTGGAGGACCTGGATTGGTTGCAAATGCTGGTTGGTTTTCTCTATCTTAAATGTTTTCTTGCCTTCAGGTTTTTGTGTTAACATGAAAATTGCTAAATAAACAATTAGGTGGCCCAACACCCCATGGGGAGTCCAGTCAACATCAACCAATTGGTCTTCACATAGCTATCACTGCTGCTGCTGTCATGGCAGGAGCCCTTGGTGGTGCACAAGCAGCTTCTAATCAGAATACTTTGCAGAGTGCAACAATGCCCAATGATCCGTTAACTTTACATCTGGCTAAACTTTCTAGGAGTCAGCTAACTGAAGTTATGTCTGGGCTAAAGGTAACCTATTGAGTATGTCCCCCCCTCTCTCCTTAGTTTCCTGAATGGCTGCTGTTGATTGGTACGTTGTTTGGACTTAGGCAATGGCTACACAAAACAAGGATTTGGCTCGACAGCTATTGCTAGCAAGACCACAACTATCAAAAGCTCTTTTCCAGGTACCTAATTACCTTTTCTCCTTTAAGCATAGAGAAGATCCTCCATATCTAACGTGTTTTACTTCTTCTCTTTTTTCCTTTGCTTTTCTGTATAATATTATTTTCCTAATTACTACTAGTTATTTTCCAGTTCAGTGTCCAATTCCCAACATCTCTGCATGGAAGATATGTTGATGAAATTCTGCCCTCTGTTACTCTTATGATCCTGTTGTCTATGTGCGTCAACCTTCTAAACATGTTTATGCAATCTATTTCTTCATAGCTCTTACTCTAGTCGTTACTGGTGAAAAACAAGAAAAAGTATTTAGAGCAAGTCATGATGTGAATAAAATATGAGATTGAAGGTAGCTGGTTGAACCCAATTGGTTTTGTAGGTGTCAAGGGAACCAACGTAGATCATTACTATACATGTTAATTATTGGTTCATCTAGCTTGCCATTCATCCTCGATTCCTCATGCATGATGTTGATAATGTGTATATGCACATATTTAAAGTTCTCCTAGTTTTTCTCTCGCATTTGAGTTCAATAGGTTTATTGCCTTTCATTACGAATTGCATCTTTTTAAGAAACCGAGCTTCACTAAGAAAAATCAAAACAACTTACGTCCCCCAGATCATGAATTATCAGTGAGGATAAGAGACATTGTTTTACTTTTGGCATTTTCGATGAACAAAAATGATATTTCTAGAAGTGTTAACTCATAATTCTTTTTATAGAGACAGACTAACCAAAGCACTTGTTAAGTTAGGAAGAAAAGAAGGCTTTGATGGGAATTGAAAGTGTTCTTGCCTCTATCATTAGCTAAGGTGGTCTTCAGTTTTGATGTTTCAGTCACCTTTCAATGGTCCCTTAATTATGTTGATGTATTTCCCTCCTTGCTAGCATGCTTCATATGTTACAAAAATAAAAAATCCAATTGCCTAAGAAACACACCTTTATAGAACATTTTAGTCACACACTCTTCTTTTAGCAGATGCTCATAACTAGAGGACCCCTCTCTTTCTCCTTAAATTAAGAAAGTTGTGCAAAGACATAATTTTATGAACTTGTAAAGCTACTACAGCAGTAATATGCAAAATGCACACCTGGAGCCTTCTCATCAGGTTTAAGTCAAAGCTACTCTTTTATTGTTTTCTAGCTTTTATGGCTCAAAGCATCTTTAGGTCCTAATCTCAGAACCAATTTTTGTGTTAAATTTTGATTGAAAACCTATGTTGTGAGAATTAAAATAGTTCTTTGTTTAGACGGAGAAAGGGAGAGAGAAGACTTCAAATAAATATTTGGGAAAGAAGAGACCTGCAATATTTATATTTTTAGTTGTACCATATTAGTTATTTCTTTGATAACTTTCTTGCTCCTCACAATTTTATGGACTATATCTCTTCTTGTATGCAATATCAGCTAAACATCCTTTTTTCCCCTCTTTTCTGTAATTTTGTTTGCAGTCACAGATAATGCTTGGAATGGTCACTCCACAAGTGGTATTTCTCTTCACTGCCTATACTGTTACTATTATTATCATCATTACTACTATTATAATTACTTACGTGTGTGTGTGTGTTTTATAGCTGTTAAGATTTTCTCATGCCAAAGTCCCTTTCTTTGATTGCTGCAGTTGCAGAAGCCTAATTTACAGCAATCTGCTACTCATCCTCAGCTTCCTTTGCATGAAATTCAGCAGGGTCAGCCATCATCCGTTCAAATTCAACCTGGGCTGCCCCCTCTTGCACCTAACAGGATGCAAACTGGTTTTTTACCTAAAAAAGAAACTCAATTGTCTCTCACGCCCCAAAATCCTTTGGCTCCCCATCAGTTTTCTGCATCCCTACGACCTTCACTTCAATCTCAAATTCAGCCATCACACACTTTACAAGGCGCTTTGACAGGAATACCTGGAGGCTCGTCACTTCCTTCAATAAATTTGCAGGGAAATATATCTATTAGGCAACAGGTTCAGGCGCCCACCTCCTCCTCTTTAAAGCAGCACATGCGTCCTCCTCCTCAGCAATATCTGGGGCATGGTGGAGCTTTAATTCCTGGCCATAACGCTCACATTACTAATCCAGAAGCTAAACCATCTCTTTTGCCTCACCCCTCCATATCAGATGTAGACTTTCAGGTTCTACTTTATGTTTTTTTTATAGTTTAATATATAAATGTCTTTGAACTAGAAGAAGATAGATGTCAATCCTATTTTTTCTTTTCCCAAATTTTTAATAGGATTTTTTATGGGGCTTTCCCCCTCCTCTATATTTTACTTGGAGAGCAGGTAAGGCCAGCATAGGAAAAGTTGCTTTCCAACCATGAAGTTTACCTTTGATAGAATGACAAGTTAAAGCTTAATTCAATACAAATGTGGAGGGGAAACTATAATGCAACTAATTTTTATTTTAATGTTTTGCTGACTGTTATAGGTGAAAATTGAAATGTTCTTAATTTATTTCTCTCGTGTATGTGTCTTCGTGAGGAACTCTTTATGATCAATAAATGAGGCGTTGTTTAACAATGTTTGTAGTACTCTATTATATGGCTATATGCATACTTATTATTTCTTTCTTTTTTCCTTTTTGAGAATAAACAAAATTTTCATTCGTGTATGAAAAAACAAAAGGACAAACCACCAAACCATTGAAGTAAAAATGCCAAAAATTACAAGAGTCAAAACACAAAGAACCCATAAAGATAAAAAACATGACCATCAGAAGGCAAAACCAGTACAGCTGCCCAAATGACAGAACTCTGGAAAAAAGAGATCCAAAACAATTCTAGCTAGATGATAAAGAAGTTTCGCTACTTCAAAGCTACTAACTGCCATCAAGAGTTTTATTTATTTATAGTAATATCAAGAAATGTAACGTTTCATTGAAAATAAGATAGACTAATTGGTCAAAGGAGTCGGAGAGAGTAATTGAAAACACAACCATACTCAAACAAGGAGCCTACTACTAGCTCAAAAAATTTAACAAGATCCAGTAATATCTTGGAAGTCTTTGGAGCGTGCTCCCCTTGGTTCAGAAGTCTTTTTTTTCCCTTTCTTTTCATTTTCTGTCCCCCCTCCTCTTTGGGTTATGGTATTGTCATCTTGTTTCTGACTTGCTCTTCATAACAGCCTGGCCCCTCCACAGCGTATAGTACACCTCAGATAGTGGGCAGTGATGTTGATAAGTCTTCTCCAGTTCCTCTTGGTGTTGATGGTAAAAGAACTATGCTTCATGGCTTTTCAGGAACAACTAATCGCCCAGTAAAGCAAATAAAATTAGAGGATGGAAAAGGCAGCCCTTTCTCAGCAGGAGGTCTAAGTACATCAATAGGTACCAATGGATCCGGGCAGCTTGGAATTGCCTCAGATCCCAATGTGACGGGAACACAACTCTCTGAGAAACCAACTTCATTGGTACGTGATTTATTATCTGAATATTTACTTACTTTCTTGTTCATGATAATTTTGTTGCATTGATAGGATAACCTTAGCTGCGACTGCAATTTTTCTATCTGATTTTGTTCTTTGTTCCATCTGTTTCTGAATTAGCCTTTTTTTTTTCTTTTTTTTTTTTTTTTTTTTTTATTTTTTTTATTTTTTAATTTTTAATTTTTAATTTTTAAATTTTTATTTTATTATATATATATATATATATTATATATATATATAATTTTATTTTATTTTATTATTATAATAGTTTTCAGTGCTCATGTCATGTAGAAGAGCTGTGTATACTTATCTTTTGAGAAATTAGACTCTCACTAAGGAGTATAAAAGATTAGAGTAGTATTTTCCAGTATCTTTTTGAGGTATGTAGAATGAGCTTGAGTTTGAGAATGCCTTTTTATTGTACTGCTTTTAAGTGACATACTACTTATTTAGGTTGTAACAATTTGGTTTTTAGTTTTCAAAATTAAGTCTACAAACAACCCTCTCGTCCCTGAATGTTTTGCGTTTTTATCTACTTTTTAACCATGTTTTCAAAAACCTAACTAATCTTTGAAAACTAAAAAAGTAATTTCTAAAAATTTGTTTTTGTTTTTGGAATTTGGCTAAAAATTCAACTCTTGTACCCAAAAAAATGCACACTGTTGTAAGAAAATATGAGGAAATAGACTTAATTTTCAAAAAAACAAAAACAAAAAGCGTAATTGTTACCAAATGAAGTTAAACATTTTAGAATTTTCAAAATCACTTTGGAACAAAATACACTGGAAGTATGTTTAGCTAAAAGTCACATTGAACTTGATCAATCCCAGGTTTAAATTTATATTTCCAATTTCCTTCCAGACTGTATTATCTTTATTCTACTTTTTCCCTCTAATTTCAATGCTTAATCCTGAAAGCGTAAACTATCATAGTGAGATGAACCTTGACTATTTTCATTCATAAGATCAGCCAAAATTTTAATTGTTCAAAGCAACATAGTTCTGAATTGCATAAGTTTTAGTCCAATAACATCAACATTTTCTGTGTAATTGCATTCATAGCCAAATTATGATGCTTCAACATGAAATAAACTACCCCTTTTGTTCCTTGTTTCTTCTCCAGCTTCCCCAGAACGTTGAATCTGTACTACTGCAACAAGTTTTGAATCTAACTCCCGAACAGCTTAACTCGTTGCCGCTCGAACAGAGGCTGCAAGTTATTGAGCTCCAGCATGCACTTCGCAGAGACCAAATGCGGCCATCCTAGCAAGTAAATTATCCCTGATCAACCCAACAAGTAGATTGTAAAATATTTTGCTCCAGAAAGATTCTGCAAGTGACGGTAAAAAATACTGTGTAAAATTATTGCTTGTCGAAGGGGTCCGAAGCGATGGGTCCTGCCCACAAGGTATGAGTTTTTCCATAAACAACATTCATGTAAGGCTTACAAGTTTGTGATTATAGTGATTCCTTAATAATAACAAATCAAGATAGGGGAAAAGATCCAACGGTGGAAGAATTTTGATATATTTTCAGGGTCTCTTTTTTTGGCCGCTACATTTGCCAATTTTGGACTTTCTTTCCTTTGCTTCTGCTGTTCATTCCTTGCATGTAACATTTCATTGAGGCTTTTGGTTTTGTTTGTAAAAGAAAAAAAATGCTACAATTTGGATTCTTTAGCTGTTAAGAAGCTTTGATTTTTTTTCTTCTTTTTTTCTTTTTTAAATATGATTTATAACTATTTCCACTTTATTTATTTCGTCAATTTAAATAACTCAATATCAGCTAAATTTCGCTAAATGAGTTTTATTCTAATCCCAAAGTTAGTAATAGGAACAGCTTTTTACATAATTTTATTAAGTAGAGATGAGAGAAGATGAAAAGTAAAATAATTGATATTAATGGAAAGTGCTCGTATTCATTTGATTTTAATATTTTTCTTTAATATTATGTTAACCTCTTTTAATATGGGTGTGGAAATGGGGGTGGAAATCTTGATCGACTTATGAAAACGGAGGTTTATAACTATTTATAACAATGTATAAATTTGTCAAGGTGAAGTTTAGTTCGGTAATAATTAGCACAATTTAATCTATTGTTCATTTTGTATGATTATTGTACTAAAAAAATTAAATATATTTTTTTTGTTTCTCAAATTTAAATATTTATAAAATTATGTTGCATGCTAAATTAATTCTTTTCTTAGATAAATTTTGCATTTTTAGAAGTGTGTTTATAAGTTTAATTCAAAATTGAAAAATGGTTATCTTATGGAGTTTTGATTTATCTAATTTTATTTAGTTCTATCGCTTGCATTTCTACTTTTTATCTTTTTGATTTTAACTTAAAAAAAAAATTTTAAACTAAAAAGAAAAAGATAGAGAAACCTTTTTACTAAAACCTAAGGAGAATGGATTATGAATGAAAATTATTGTAAATGACAAAACTTAAACAATTATTTATAAATATAATAAAATATGATCGTTTATTATTTTGTAAATATTTTGATTTATATATCTAATAGCTCTTTAGTACTAGTCTAAATAAATATCGTATATTTAGGTTTAGTTCGTGATACTTTTATTAGAAATTTTCAAAACTTAACTAAATGTTGAATTTTCAAGCATGGACATGATTTTAATTATTTATCCAATTTCACTTTGAAAGAAACTTTAGAGAATATTTAAAGCTTACTAAAACACATAAATTAAAATTAAACAAATGCTCAAAATACAAAATCAAATATTGAATTTTCTAAAAAGAGAAAAAAAAAAAGATCAGACGCTATCCTAAGCCGCCTCCAGGAACCCTAACAGCCTCCGTCGGGGCTCCGCTGCTCCTCTCGGCGCCTGTTTTTCGTCTTCTTCTAACTTCTTCCTCTTCTTTCACCCGCTCACCACTGATCCGGAGCACTCCTTTTCAGATCCACAGTTCTCAGTGCTGCCGTTGTAAACGTTAGGGTGGGGGCGGCGGCGTAACTTTGTGAGTATAGCCCTAGCGAACTCGCACGCCGGTGAAATTACGGCGCACAACGGGATTCCACAGCCAATCCCAAGAATCTCCCTCTCCTTCCGCCTCACCATTCAAATAGGTTTCCAAAAATTGGAGTGTGTTACGCGATCTTTATGTTGAAATATTATCTCCCTCATTTTTTATGTTTAAATTTATCTAACTTTCGATTCACCATTCATGTTGAAGTTAGAAACCATGCTAGTGTGAACAATTTGATAAAATAAATGCTTCTTGTCTTTTTCGGTCGAGATTGTCATCCAGATTGTGCTTGAATTTTGATAGTAAACAATTTGACACAAAGCCACCGTTGTATTTTCACAAAATTTCAGATTGCTGTATTCTTCACTTTTTTCTTTTTCAATTTATTATCTTCTGCGTGATTTATTCATCGATCATATTTTCTTTATTCTGTGTTTAGAGTATAATGTCTGATCAATGGGATCGCAATGACTAAGGACCATTTACCATAGTTAACATGATTGTTTATATGGTCAACACAATCACTTGCTATGATCGCTTAAAATATATTATTTCAATTGTTGCTACATTGTGGATTTGTAGGTTTAAAGAGACTTTTAATTAAAAAATAATAATTTTACAATAAAATTGTAACTTTTACGAACATAACAAAACTTATCAAATATCCTTCAACTTAAAAAAACCATTATAATTATTAAGAGTCAAATATTTAAGAAAACTGCACAAACTATTCTTAAACTACGAGAAATGTTATACTTATTACTTTACCCCTTGGGGAAAGAGAATTCTATATTAGTGAAAAAAGAATATAAAAAAGGCAAACTATATCATCAAATTAGATAATACATTGAAGGAAATCCATTCGCAATGACAACATAACCAAACACTCATCTCCTAATCATCCGGCAAAATTTGGGATCAAATTGGCATTGGATTTACTTCAACAACTGCCATTTAACTGCACGGTTATAAAAAACGTTTCTTCAATTTTGAGGATTTTATTTGACCAAAATACCCAAAGTTCATGAGAATTGAGACAACATAAGCTTCAAACTTGTTTTCTTTTAGTTTTACAGATACGAGAATCGACAATTTTCCCATTTCAAAATGAACACCAACTAATATAAAGGGCTTATTGCAATACTCAATGAATGTTTTGAGTTACCACACTAGATATTATAGTACGCTTTATTATATATGTTGTTTGCGGTGAAGACTATTTCAGTTGGTAGTATGTATTTGGATGCTGATTATTTTAGAACGTAGTTAAATGTAGATTATTTTAATAATGTTTAAAAAATGAGGTATTTTCAAATATAGCAAAAAATTGAAACTATTTACTAAATACGAAAAAATCTCTTAAATTCTCTCTGATTCATTATCTACTTTTATAAGAATTTCTTTTTTTTCATCATACTTTGTCTTCTATCATACAAATAATTATATACATGAAATATTATTTTTTTTGAAAATGTAATTAAAACTACATGTTCTATCAACTTATACAAAATTAATTGCATTTTAACTTATTAACCTATCATTTTTTTTTTGTCATTTTGGGAGGTATCTTAGTTAACAGGTGAAGCATGTTTAATAAGTGAATCTCAAGAAAAAAACTTTCACGTGAATTTCAAATCAAGGATTTGGGAACGTCAAAATATTTGTTTGGAATTGGAATTTCCTAGATCAAAGAAGGGTATCTTTGTTAATAATAAAAAAGATGATGATGATGATCATCATCATCATATTATTATTATTATTATTATTATTATTATTATTATTATTATTATTATTATTTTGATGGTTATAAATAATGTATTCGTTTTATGGTTATAATGATATATTTAATACATTTTATAATTCCAAAATCTTTTTCTTTTTGTGGTTCTTCTTCTTTCTAAAAACCTTGATTTCTTTCTCTGCTGAGAATGATCTTCTATGATTCCATTCCTTACTCTTGTGAGTACACGCTTGAGTTGAGAAGTTGTGTTAGCTTTGGAAAGCAACTGACATATGCGATTAGCACCAAGGTTGTGCCGAATTTTGCTTTTCAAGGCAGTGGTTCAACGCGACACAATAACAATTAACATTTATTTCCAACAATTAATTTTTTTTTAATTGATTTAATCTCTTTTTCAAATAATGTTGATCATTTCCCTCGATCCATGGCTTAGATTGTTACTGAAGTAATTTCCAGCAAAAGATGTCGTTGATGAAGAACCTTACCCCACCACAAAATCTAGGGTTTCCATTTTGGTACTCATTCAGTAAATTCAAATAGCCATTTCCAAGCACTAAGATGGCGTTCTTCCTCCATCGCCGTTGATTTTGACTTAAAAAAAATAGGCTTATCATAATCTATCTCAAATGGAAAAAGGGAGTTCAAAGATCTCATTTGGAAGTGGTTTTCGTCGACTTTTTGATTCAAAGGTAGAGTTTACTCCATTGTCATTTGCTTTGAACCTTTGTTCATTAATTTAGTTGAGCCAAGGCATCCTTATCTTGATAGGTTCCAAAGGCACACAAAAAAGACAATAAGAAAACTCACAAATAAGAGAGAGAGGCTCGACTGAAAGACGAGGAGTTTGATTCGTAAACCTTCTTTCTAAACCTACTTAAACGCTCCATAAGGAGTTGACGCTCTGTGGGACTCGATATCTTTCTGTCGGTTGATGATGGAAGAAAGAGCAGTTCTAAATGAAGGAAGCTTTTAGTCGAGCCTCAACTCCTATGGAGCTTCTTCAGATTCTGAGGAATGTATGAATTCGTGCACTGAATTTGAATCGCAAAATAGAAATGCGTCGGCCTCTGAAAAAGAAAATCTATCTCGACCATCAAATTGAGAATCACGTGAAAACTTAGGATGGAAGAAGGTGAGAGACTGCAGCTATAGTAAAAGGTGGCAATTCCCACAACTGCCCTCCCAGTTTGGGCCCTGTCCCAGTCCCTGTGCAGAAGAGGTATGATCATAGGCTTGAATTCATGTTCTTGGTTTCACATCAATCATATTTCATTGATCATGACTGGACTTTCTTTTCTTAATGGCATCAATCATATTTCATTGATCCTCTAACTAGTAATCCGCGGAGTTGGAGTTGAATTGCTAAAATATCATCTTTCTTTTTAGTATCATAATCGAATATTTGAGAAGACTCAAATTCTTTGAGCCTCCTCTACTAATTTCATCCTATCTTTTAGCGTCAAACCTCCTTTATTGAAAAAGATGGAACTCAATTCAACTCCTATGGAGCCTTCTACGTCTTTCTCAGCCTTCTCAACGGAAAGCCTAGGTTCAAACCATAATGAGATTCTTCCAAACAAGGTATCCCACTACGCGGTGGAAAGATTCCCACCCTCTGATTTATCTTATTTGACCTTTATTTGATTCTCTCATTTCATTTTCACATATATGAAAGAAAATGGAATGTCTGACCTTTGAAGAAGAGAGATTCTACTCGTCTTGAGGTAGGGGATGCAGAGATCCATCTTGCTTGAACATGAAAAGAAGAAAGATGTGGGTGGGTAATCGACCTTTTACGCGAAAGAAGGATTCCAAAATAGGGTGCTTCGGGGAGAAGCTTTAGTGGCTTACTTGCGCCAAATCATTGAATGGAGGAGATTTTACCTAACTCATGACTGAAGCCCACTCCATCCACCGCTACGTGGTAGAATAAAAAAAGATGAAAACTTCGTATTTGTTCTAAAAGGAATCTCCTTGTCAGAAAGTTTAGTCATGAAGACGATAAAGGAGGAACTGGAGGCAAGGTTAGAAGTCTTAACCTACTATTTGGAAGATAAAAGAAGATAGACTTTCTCTTTCAAACCTACTATTTAGAAGTTCATATGGTAGATTTTAGATGACTGAGGACTCGAAATTAAACTAGAGAGGACATCTCGACTGACAGGAGAGAGGTTGACTCATTCACTCCACTAGACGAATTTGAGGAGATCTCTTTCGAAAGGAAAATCAGCTTATAGTTGGATCGAAAGATGTCCCACGTTTGTGACTCTTTTTTTATTTAAAGTTGCAGTGTGCTAGATCCCTTGAATGAGGTAGGAGGAAGAGGGCGGGATTGTTTCATTGTCCTTTACCTAGAGGTAGAAAGGATTCCCCATTTCAAAGATTTTCTATGAAATTCCCCCATTTTCTCTGAGGAAGAAGGTAAAGAAGGAGTGGAGGTGCCTTTATAGGGTCGAAATTCCCTATTGAACTACCTCGAGAGCTGCCCTTTTTGCTTAGACTTCCTTCGATCGCTCTTTCATTCATTCATTCATGATAAATAGCCTTATTGATTAGGATTCTAATCTTTTTTCCCTTCCCTCCCACTGGTTCCTAGAAATACCTACCCTTTTCGACCGATCGAGCCTGGATCTTATTGGTACTTCTTGTCCAGGAGAAAGGACGAGTCTGAAGCACCCTTTCTTGCCTATTTGAGTAGTTACAGATTCAGATTCCCCTGCCTTGTTCACTTAGTTTAGACGCATTCCGAGATCTCTTTTTTTATCCAGTATCCAATTTCCAGTACAGTACCATCCTTGGTCTAGCTCTTTTGACCTTCAAGTTGGGTACTCAATCCTAGGTAGCGATAAACAAGGCCTAACGGTAATGTCTCATACTCCAGCAGAAAGACCAGATGGTGCAACTTCCCTGGTCGATATGGGATCTTAGTTATTCACTTATTTGGGGACTACTTATGATAGAAAAAGAAAATAAGAGAACCCACGGAGCAGTGAGACTCAATGCTTATCCCGATCGAAGAAGCTTTCAAGAGTTGCCACAACGGATTCAACTTCAAGGGATGCCTCCCTTGCTTGTTCTACCCCAACCCGTCCTCACTTAGCCTTACTGGCCCACTCTTGAATCTCGGCCTAAAGTGAAGGAATTCCTTTAACCTAGAAAGAAACTCGCAGAAAAAAATAGGTCCAGGCTGGATGAATATAAGTTCGTTCTTTCGTTCTTTCTACTAAAACAAAGAAGTAGGTCGCATATGTCTTGAGTCTGAAGTTGATGAAATTCATTAAGTGCTTGCTCGAGCACTCATGATATAGATCTCATTTGTCGTCTTAATTTAAAGTCAAGGCTTATGTCTTTTTTTGCTGACTTTAATTTCATGGAAAACTTCCTTCTAAACCTACTAAACAAACTGATGGTTATGTAATAGCGAGACCACTCTGGAGGAGTAGAACATAGGGAAGGCTAAAAGTGAAAACCTATTAAATCCACTCAAATCAAAAGACTGATGGTTAAAAACTTCAGCAAAGAAGCTGCACAAAGTTTTCTTGAATTGGTAGTTTGAAAGAAATCAATGAACAAGGCTCTAAAAAAATCTAATGTTTCTTTTTTGCACTCCTGTAGTTAGGCACAAAAAATTTGTGAAGGACTCGTTTTCTCTTCTTAGATAAATGCACTTCTCCAATTCTTCTCAACCTTTGGTTTTCTTTGGTGTAATTTGACGTTCATGAGAAGATGAAGTCAGTGATCCATGTAGCCTTTCAACAACCACTTTCTCCCTTATTAGGAACGTAGCGACTGAATTTTCCCTTTTAACTTCATCAGCTTTCTTGGATGTTTCTGAATCTACTTTTCCATAGCATAGTGACTGAATCAATTTTTTGAGATAGCTACTACCCCTACGGGGACAACCGTCAACCATTATATTTCTCCTTACTTTTTTCTGAGCGTAGCGTAGCGGAAAATCGTCAACTACTTTCTATTTCGAAGGAGTAGAAGCTTGAGATTTTTCCTTTCTTTCTCTGGACTACTTTCTTTCCCCTGTCTTTCTCCGTAGCGAAAGTGGAGTGGAGCATAGCAATGAAAGCACTTTCTTTCAGCTACGCGTAGCAGAGCAGACCTTTCTTTGGGTTCTTTGTACTTTGTATTTTGTTCTCGGTCGGTGGCTTCAACCTTGCGGATTTGTACAGGCTGAACAGGACAAGCTCGACTCTCGATCGGTGGGCTTTGCCCTTAGTTTTCTATTTTTCAGCGTAGCATAGCCTTCTTCTATTAATCTAAGGTCTCCGTAGGAGTTGAAAGGAGCGCATTAATGAAATGAATTGACTTAAAACAAATCAATGAAAAAGGATTGAGTAATAGAAGTGTAACTTAGAATGGAATGAGTTCAAGAGGTCTTCAAACTTTGCTAAAAAAACAAAGGTCCTCAATGAACAAGGAATCCATTAAAATGCAGTGAAGGACTCATTTATTCCACAAGTTCATATGGAATTTCATGACTCCCAATGAAGTCGCCTCCTCCTACGGACCCTGATTTTCCACTAAAAAAATTCCGAAGGAGGGACGGAAGTAGCTCGACCATAGGAAGAGGGACATGACCACTCATACTTCTGCTTTGCTCCTTCGTAGTCTTCCTTTATCTTTCATTCTTCTTCTCTTTATTCAATGATCATGAAAAGGAAAACTTTCAATCGCTTCGCTTTACGCCTTACGGAGCCTTTGTTTTCTAGATTCCCACTAACGAAGGGGAGTGGACACCAGAAGCATAGCGGATCAGTGGCTTCGCCCTTTACATTTTTAGCGAGCAAGGAAGGAAGAAAAAGACTCTCATCTCAAACTGTATGATGAAGTCGCTTCGCTACAGGGTAGCTTTCGGTCCAAGAAAATTCAAGTAGATTCAGGCAGATCCAAGTAGATTAAGTAGCTATGCTTCTGGGCAATTCAAGTAGATGAAGGAAGTCGCTTCGCTCCTTCTGGCTCCAGGCTGATTAAGTAGCTATGCTCTGGGAAAGCAGATTCAGTCGCTCTAGTCCTAAGTAGCTTAATAAGAAGTTTCAAGAGCAGATTTAGTCACTCTGCTCCCTCTAGCTCCAGGCATATTAAGAAGTCGCTTTCCATATATCTAAATGATAACGTCGCGTGCGCACTATATGAACGCTGAAGTGTATGCCCCCTACTCGCTTCCTTTTTGGAGTCCACTCGGAGAGGCTTCTACTAAGCACATTATTCTCATCCTCTTAGATTCATTAATGAAGTTGGTTAGTTGGCCATCCATCTCTGGATAGGCTCCCCCTGGTCACCTGTCCTCCCCTTCACCTGGAACAAGTTATTTTTAAGTTCAAATGCTGATTCAGTCGTTACGCTCCAAGGGGAACTACTATTGGCTATGCTCTGGGGTAGCTGTCTCAACTCAAAAAGTGGATGAAGTTAGAGCCAAGCAAGCAGATTCAATTTCAAGAGCTGATTTAGTCGCTAGGCTCCGGGGTCGCTACGCTCTGGGGTCGCTATTGCGAACATTGACAATTTCGCTTTGCTCCACCAAGGGATGCTTCTTCCACATCTTCGAAAGAGGCTCTCCCCACCAATTCTTTGTGCCTCCACCTCCACTAGAAACAAACAATAAAGAAGGGGAATACTTAAGAAAGAAGGGGAACTACTACTGGGCTACGCTCCTAACCCAAGCATATTCAGTCGCTTTGCTCCAAGGTAGCTCTATCTTTCCAAGCTCCAAGAACATATTCTTTCCAAGCTCCAAGCACAGATGATGAAGTTGCTACGCTCCTAGGAAGGGAAAGGTTTGCTTTTCTTATATATTGATTGATGAAAATGGTGTATGCTCGAAACCGAAAGTGACTAGGGACATCGTGTACAAAGGGTAGAAATAGTAGGTTGTCTTGTGAGCCCAGTGATCTTGGGTGGCTGTCGAAAAATAGTGTTTCAACCTACGCCATTAACTGGAGATTGACTTGTTTGTTCTTGATACGCTGATGAAAGCGACGGTGGCTTCATACTTGGTAGGTAGATTGACTTTTCAAGTTTTTCTGCTCATACCAGTCACCTGTACCTTTGTTTTTGCTTTGAACTAGAAATTCATTATTTTGAACTTCTGTTTCTTATGAACTGACTCTATTTCTCAATAGAGAATCATCTTTCTAGTTGATTTGAATGAATGAGTGAATTGTGCTAGTTCGATCTTTTATCATGCATTTCATGGTTTGATTCTTTCTGAATTAGCAAATTTAGTCAATGATCCATGTACTCAGTAGAAGCAACCTGAACCTTCAAGAGTAGTGAAAAGAAGATAGAATCGCTCAATTACGACCTTGTTCATTGAGGACCTTTGCTACGTCTGAAATCCACCATAATATTCCAGAATGCTTAGTTGCATTCCTGATAAGGAGCTTCTCTTTATTCATTGATTCAACTTGAATCTTGAACTCCTTTCAGTCGAGACCACCTCTCTCAACTCCTACGGAGCCTCTGTCCTAGTCTTTTAGTGTCCTTATTTAATGACACCTGTGGATAAATAAGAGTTCGGACGACAGGTTGAGCTACTTATCGCGCCTTGCTCTCAGTAAGATGCATGTTTAGAAGGATAGGCTGAAGGTTGATGAAGTCGCATTCTCTTGTTTTTCTTCAAACTTGATACGACTCAGATCTATGAGCTTGTGGTATTTATTCCTTTCTTTGATCTCGTATAACCAATAAAACAATGTGAAATAGAAGATTTTTCTTAGCCCTTTTGAGTGGTTTTTTCTATTTGTTTTGGCCGGGTGTATGGAAATACACTAGATGTTCATTTTTGGGTTTTACCAATTTTCTTTTTCATACTTTGTTTTCTTACCCTATTTATTCATATTATCAAATACGATTTTCAAAAAGGAAGAGAATGAAAGAATTTGAGACTGTCAGTAAGGAGAAGAGGGATAGGTCAGATCCTTTTTTTGATCCTATATTTCTTTGTTCTTTTTTTCATCTCGCTCTTTGCCTACAGTTTGCGAAACCTATTATGCTTAGTCTTTTTTGTGACCCCCTCACTATGGATACTTCTCTCTCGATCCAACTTTAGAGGATGAAGAACCTCTTCCTTACGATCATACTTTATATGATCCTCTTTCTACGGATCCGCATCCTTCTACTCTCTCTTCTTCTTTGCCTCTTCATCTTTCTATATCTTTCCCACCTTAAAGGAGGATACCTTTGATTCTTCCAGGGAGGCCTTCGCTCAAGAGGTCATGTTGGATTTGGACCCTTGCCTCTCACCTCTCAATATATCTCTTGAGACCTCAATAAGAAATCGTCTTAGAATATTGGAGGAAAAGGAATCAAGGTATCTTCTTGGTTTGTTCGTAGAAGTTTTTTTTTTTGCAGAAATAAAAGCTGCCCTGGAGAAGAGTACCACTCTTCAGTCATATAGTGTAGAGCTCGACTGACAAAGTCGGTACTTGCAAATAATGGAAACACGTCAAGATTTATCGAAAAAATGTTTACACATACTTTCTAGGGATCAAAACATTTAAGGCACTGCTTCTTCCGATCGGGTTGAAGAAATAGAGTGTATTTTTGACTTTTTGACCCATATACGAGAGTAAATCGAACTTTTTGAGAATGAGGTCCACACGAGCTGCAGTCTTGAACAACAAGATCGCATGGAACTTGGGTTCCTTGATCAAGTCAAAGAAAATCTTTTAACCCATGGCCTAAACTCTCCTTATATTAGATGGATCACTAAACTAACTATATAATGGAATGCATGCATTAATAATCTACGATGATCTTAGTAAATAGGCGGTGTCATATCGATAAATGTTATTACTATTACGCCGACCACCACGCCGTGAGGCTTTCACAGGTGATGTTTTCTATTTACATTCTCGTCTTTTAGAAAGAGCTGCGAAACGATCGAATCAGACAGGTACATATAGCTTGATCGCCTTATCCGTCATTGAAACACAAGCTGGAGACGTATCGACCTATATTCCTACCAATGTGATCCCTATTACTGAATGAAAATTCTGTTTGGAAACTGAGCTATTTTATCGCAAAATTAGACCTACTATTAATGTCGGCTTATCCTTTAGTTGTGTGAAGTCTGTCGCTCAGCTGAATGCTATGAAACAAGGTTGTGATAGTTCAAAACTTGTATTCGTACAATATCGCGAAGTCGCCGCCTTTGCTCACTTTGGGTCAGACCTTGATGCTGCGACTCAGGCATTACTTAATAGAGGTTCAAGGCTTACAGAAGTCTCGAAACAAGCACAATATGCACCATTGAACATTGTAAAACAAATTCTAGTCATTTATGCTGCTGTCAATGGATTCTGTGATCGAATGCCACTAGAAAGAATTTCTCAATATGAGAGAGTCATTCCAAGTCGTATAAAACCAGAATTACAACAATCCCTTTTAGGTGGGTTAACTCAAGAAATCAAGATAGAACTTGATGCATTCTTAAATGAGAGCGCTTTTCCTTTCCTTTCACAAAGAAGAAATCAAACCTAAAATTTCCTGACTGTTAAACCCACTCCACCCAGTACTTAGCAGAAGCAACTTAAAACCTTATAGAGTTGAGAAGAAGATCAAGGTTTGAATTTCAAGTCGTCAAAGTTCATATGAATCAAAACTAGTCCTTCGTCTTCAGACTCCTAACTACAGGGTCCGATTCGAAGAAAGCCTCATACATATCAATGAACAAGGCTCGACTGGAAGGTGAGGGTCAAAGGATTTGAGCAATAGAAGTTGAGAGTGAGAATAGAAGAAGACGACTTCCAGCTAGAAATAGGTTCTCAATTCTCGGAGATTAGAAGTGGGACAAGGTCAAGTAGAGCTCTGTAGTCAGGCTAAGAAGAAGCTTAATTGCCCACCATAAGATAGAGAAAGGCTCGAAGTTTATATGTTTATAAAGTTGATTAATAGTGGCTCAACCTACGTAGCGGTGGGATTGCCCACGAAGCGGAGTGCAAGAAAGGAATGAGGAGAGGAAACATTCCCTCTAGAATACAGGGCTTAAAGGGAAGACTTTCTTTTCTTTTGTCAGTAGCGTTATGTGGAAATCTTTCTATTTCTTTAAATTATGCTTTTGAGAAGCTTGACCTTGCCTTGCTCGAACTCAAAGCAGAAGTAGCTAAGAGGAAAGATGCAAACTCTATTCTATTTGGAAGCATGCCAAAGACTAATGAAATAGGAAAGAGGCACCTCAAATCAAAGGAAGAGGATCAAAGTCTCGACCAGTCTTCAGTCTTCCCAAAAGAGTGGGGGAGGTCTTAGGCACAAAGAGGTCTCTTTTGGTAGTTTCGTCCCTTTTAGTTGCTGATTAGTTCTTCTTAATGAAAAAGCAGGAGAAAACCCACATAGCGGAAGGTTCGTAGGGAACCCACATAGCAGAAGGTTTGTAGGTAGACAAGACTACAGTTCTCGCTCTGTCTTCCGCGTAGTACGTTCTTGATTATCCCACATATTGGGATGCCATTACAATATAGTTCCATAAAGAAGTCCCATAATAAGGCTCAAAGAATTGGAGAGGAAGGAAAGCATAGGAATCAACTATCGGAAGAAAGCCTACCATAAATTAGTCCCCCAACAAGGCAATATTCCATAAATTAGTTGAGATATAGAGGGAGTCAAATCATTCTTGATCATAGTTGGGCCAAACCAACCGGTGGGTCCTTGCTTGAGCAGATCCCAAGCCGAGTGAGTCAATGCTTGAACCTATGGTTGGGACTGTAGGTAAAATCCGTCCGTTTTTGAGTTTGGGTTAATTTGCACTCATAGCACATATTAGATCAAAAACCAGGTCAGAGAAGACCGATCTACGAGAGAGTTACCTACCTTGACCTTCAGGTTTAGAAGTGTTAGAGTGAGAGCTTCTATCAAGGCCAGGTTAGACCAGTCAGCTCATCTTGCTAAGGATGTTGACAATGAGGCGAGGCTTAATGTAATTGAGTGAGAATGATAGGGAGAGGGGCTAAGAAGTTCAGTGAATAAAGACAATTAATATATGGGGGATAAATTCCCCTTCCTTTCCTAGAAGAGTTACGAGTTTTGACTTTTTTTAGCTGATGATCTTCTCTATTAAGAATGAGACACAACTGGCTATCCCTCACATAGGGGTTCAATTCTTCCGTAATTGTATAAGTATGGATTGATCCTGTGAGACAGACAGTTTCATGAGATCTTTCAGAATCCCATCAGAGTGAAAAGCAAGGGAATAATTAGACTTGGTTAGGGGCTATGTTGTGCTTGACCTAGTTTCAGCCGCTCCCCTTCCCACTCCACCGTGCTGTCCCAGAACGATGTTTTTGTAGCAAGAAAGGTCAGAGCCAACTTCTAGATCTGTTGAAGGATCCGTTTCATAGGTAAAGTCAACGTACGTAGCAGTTATCAGGCTAATATCAGGGTAGGAGTGAACAATAAAGATAAAGCAATGAACTTATTAAAGAAAGAGAGAAATAAATCTGAGAGTTTCATTCTCAATTGAAAACAACTAGAAAGAAATCAAGATCAAGCTTATTAAAAAACATGAAAGTAGAGAAAGTAGTTATAAGTTTAGATTTCTTCGAATGAGATCTTGAATGATCTCTGAATTCTCTCTTGATCTCTCTTCTTAGCAGCTCTTCTTCCCTTGTTCATTGATCGTTCATATCCTATTATTAGTTAGGAAGGCTTGAGTTTACGAACACATCAAGCTTATTAGTTAGGAAGGTTTGAGTACAGTACTATTAGACTTTGAGTATTTTGATTTGTTATGAGGGTATACTGAATTTGGAAAGGTCACAAGCTCGGAAGCTAGGGCATGAGAATCAGAATAAGCAGCGGACCTTCGCCTGACCCAACAAAAGAAGGGAAAAGGGATCGACTTCTCTCCTTGTAGGTCGAGCCTATATGATATCCTCAAGATAACTACGATAGCAGCAACCACTACCTCTTGTTATTCCCTTTATTCTGCTCTCATAATTATGAAATTCCTTTTCCTTGAAGTAGGTTTTGACACGACTACTACTGATTATAAGGAATCTGATAAGAACATCGATCAGTCTCATTGATAAGGACATGACTTACTTTTTTATTGAGGGCTTTGACCCTCCGAGTAATATTCAGAAAAGAGGAAAGCCTATTATAGAGTTCGAGGACTTTCCCAACTCAAGAGACCTTTCAAAAGAGTAGAAGGACTTAGCAGACTAAGAATTCTCGAAGATGCTTGCTTGATGAGCAAAAAAGCTGATTGGCCCATTACATTCAATGTTGATGTCTAGTGCATGTGGAAGTCAAGTCTAAGATATCTCTTTCTTTTGGCTGTAGGGGAATTTTTGTAAGCAAGAGAATGAAAATAGGAGACCTAGTTCACTCGAAGGATAGGCTTTACTGAAAGGCAAGGAGTTGAGATAAGAAAAAAGACCTATAAGGAGCAAGGTTTCTGTTTTAATCTTTTAGAAATCCTATTTTTTGACTATGCGAGAGAGAGATTTGACCACAAAACCCATTAAAAGAAATGCTCCTTCTCCGTCCTTCTATGGGAAAATAGCATTTCTCTAACGAGGAATCCTTATGATCATTTGCTTAAGATAAAATAGCACTTCCTCTGCCTCATCCTAACCTTGTGGTGGGAGAAGGAGAACTGTTCCCAGTATGCCTTCCCCAAAGGAAGGAGGTTTCGGAAGCATTCGACTAGGCTCTAGAATGATTTAGCCTTTACCTTTAGGCCCAATATCAGGTTCAAAATCAAATATTTCTTTGTTGCACTCCTATAGTGAGGAGTCTTGATTCGTTTTATTTTCTTTCCTTCTATCATATTACATTAAGCCTCTCTTTTTTTGTCAAGCTGCTTCGCACCTTTAAGTCTCACCTTTGTTCATTGATTCAGTCTCGTGTCCTCTTTAGTTTAATTTGGAGACCTCTGGACTTGTTAATGGAACTAATTATAGTAGATGAAGGACTTGTTCATTCTACCATCTTAATCTCTTTTTGCAGGACTTGTGAAATGGAATTGATTTACATTTTCTTATTAGCTCAAATTCAGAAAATGCAAGGTAGAATCAGGAAAGAGGAGAATCTCTGTATTTTAGATCAGATTAATGGGTGATCTAAATCCTTTCTTTTATCAATCAATTTGTCTCATTCCTCTTTTTGAAAGAGAATAGTTATCTAGCAGATCAAAACTAAGTGCTCTCGAGTGATTACCTTAAAGAGGGGCTCCTCAATAAAGCCTTTTCTCTTTTTCATGCATATGGGGAAAGATCTTATTCACGAGCAGCTGAGCTCATAATCTACTACAGGTTTTTCCGATCATACTCCCATAGATCTCATTTCAGATCTTAGGTGGTGGGCTTCTCTAGTAACTGGGACCTTTAAGAAAAGACAAGAAGAAGTTTGCCTAGGGTTCTGATTCTTTTCCAGAATTGCTATAAGCCTATCTATTATTCTCTTTTCTTATAGCATTAGAGATACCCAACAACATCCAAGTTTCTCTAACCTATTTTCAGTCCAATGGTAATCTTTGGGTCTTGCTGACTCTTCCTCGAGATCTGGATGCTACCTTACTTCATCTATAGCAGATGAATGACTCTTTAGTAGTCGAGTGTGGCATCCTAGTCAACAGGAAGAGAGTCGATGATTTCTTCTTTTCTGATATAGAAAATATAGTGGGAACAGTAAAAAGAGAAAGATTATAAAAGGGGTGCCTAACAGCGTAGTGGGCGTCTAGCTTCCTCAAACTCTCCCTTGAGTGCTTTCATTGTGCACAATCCCTACGTATGGTCGAGCCGCTCCGTGGGCTTCAAGGGATGCCTTGTGTGCTCCTTCTACCCCAACTAAGGCATCCTTATCTTGCTTTTGCTATCGAGCTATCATCCTCTTTTCTTTATCTACTTCCTATTGGTCTGACTTTTCACATGAATCTCAATCATTCTATTATTAGACTGCTACTTTGAATGCAAAAGGAAGTGGGAACGTCAAATCAACCATTTGGAATATTGCTCAAAGGGGTTTTGACTCTAAAGGAGACTCAATGAACAAGGGCTTGAATCTAATTAGTAAATTTGGAAGATAGAGATCAAGAGAATAGTTATGACTTTCTCATCGTAGATAAAAGAAAGTCAATGAACAAAGGCATAAAAAAAGAAGCTTGCTTTTCAAATGAAAGAAGAAGAATCTCTTTCTAAACTGAAAGAGTTTGAATGCTGACTTTATTATTATGAAGAAGGAGAAAGGGGAAAGGGGGGGCTAGCTTGCTTCCACTGGTGGTTGGAGAAGAAAGGAAAGGTAGCCGGGGAATCCTTCCTTCTTCTTCTTGAGGAGACTGGTTTTCTTCCTTTCCCTCTATCCTAAACTAGAACTGGGACTTTGTGAACTTCTCGCGAGTGGGTCATTGATCATTCCTCTCTCAAAATTAGAGATTGAAGAGAAAGTCTTGAGGACATAGTAGTCGAGTGTGAACCCTCATTCAGAGAAGGCTGAACATTTTTAAAACCTACTAAAATGATATAAGGAGAGGCGTCAAGGGAAGGGACCACCTACTTAAAGGAATAAGACGAGAGAAGTCCGAAGGAGCCACGATCAATGTAGAAAAGGAATAAAGAAGCGATAGGAATTGATTCTTTTTCAAGATCTCACCAATCTTCAAGATCTATCACCTATTGGGAATCCACGGGAGAATGTGAAAGGTAGATAAAGAGAAGTTATTTGAAACTAGAAAACCTAGGGGGCACGAGAGCTAGTTTGCAATTATGGAGAAGACACCTGCCATTCATTGACCAACTAAGGTCCAATTATCGGATGTTCCCTATGAGGAAGAGATTTGCTACAATCTCATTAAGGATAAAATAGACTAGCTCCCATCGATCAATTAAGACTAGCTTTCGTGCCCCCTATTCATATACAATCTCATTCCACTCCTCAGTGGTCTGAGACATCTCTCTTTCAAGGAGGAAGCAGGGATTCGACTTCCCCAAGGGTAGGGTACTACGAAAGAAAGTTTCTTATCCATGATCAACTGTTATTTGTCGCTGTCTCTTCAATTACATCAAGCCTAGTCTGCAACATTTGAGGCTTCTTCTGTCTCTTCCAAGTCTGTCAAGAGAATTCTCACTTTTGATTGATTGTAGGAAAAAAAAAGCCCTTTCTACCTCTTTACCTCACTCAATCTGATTGGATAGCTACACCCTTTCTGTATGTTCTTGGTCGTATTCATATCGAGTCAAATAGTTGTAATCGATCAAATTCATAGTGATAGTTTTAGGCTAGTTTTAACCTAGCCTTTCTTGGTCGCATGAATATGGAAGACTAACCTCACTCGTTGACTCTTCTTGTCTTCCTATTATGGGCTTTTCCAACTTAGCACCCTAGAAATAGCTTCTAACCCTATTTAGCTAACGATTTTGCTTTTCGAAATTGTATAATAATAGCTTGACTCAAGAGAGATCTGACTCCCCCTACTCCGTCTGATGTGACCTCTTCCTACATAGTTGTGATACCTTCCAACGGATCCCGCAACTACTTCTGAGCTAGCTCTTCGATTTCCTATGCCGAGAGGATCAATGAACAAAGGTCGGGTAGGCTAGCTAGTCCCTTTCTCTTTCAGTTTCACATGACAGATGTAACCCATACGCAAATTCTATCTATGGCTTAGTCCCGATCCCATAGGTCTGAAGAGGAAAGTGAAGTTTCTCCTGGACTGAAATTTCTTCTTTTTCACTATCTTGTCGTATATGAATCAAATTGGTAAAGTTCTCTATTTGAGTAGAATGGAAAAAGGTTCAGTGAATTAAAGAAAGCCTTTCATCTTAAAATTGTCTTTCTTCCTCTGCTATTGAACTAGATGCCTAAAAAAGCCCTAACCTCTATATCCCACTTCGCAGTTTTCCTCTCTAGGAGCTGAAATCCTCTCATCTAATATTCTATTAGTAGAAAGAAAGGTAGTCAAGAAGAGGCCCTCCTTAAGAAAAAGGAAGAAGAATTGCATTTGGATGGGCTATTAATTCCTCTATTTCTCCGCTGCTGAGTATTAAGAGTTCCCCCTCGCTTAATCGGCTAAGTCAGTGCCAAACCTTCCTATCTCTTCGACCTTAGTCGATCGACTCCTACGAAGCCTTGTTCATTGACTTTCCCTCTCCTTCTTAGTCTCGTTTTGCACTCCTTTGCTTCACATACTAATCTTTGGAAGACTCTTGAAATAAACCTACATAGTGGTCCCTTCTCAATTGAATCAAGCTTGAACCCCTTTAGGAATGCGAGTGAGTTTTGGCCATTTTCATCTTCAAATGACTATGGTAAGATGGGACTTTTCACCTCGATTGGGGTATGAGAGCTCTATATATGCAGAAAGGAGATTGATGACCTTCTAAAACGAGTTTCTATCTTGAAGAAAGGGTGGAAGAGTGGAGCTTTGCATTTTCTTAAGATGGGGAATTTGGTCTATGGCCTGCCTATGCCCTCTCCTAAACTAATATTCTTGGCAAAAGCCTACTTCGAAAAAGGAAATCCCCTACGTCTTCAGAACCAGGAACAATGAAATCCTCGGATCCACCGGGTCTGGTTTGGTAAAGGAGGAAATGGGAGAGAGGACTTTCCCCCTTTATAAGATGCCCCATCTTGTGGGCTTTCTCCTCTTGAAGAAGTAGAGAAAAGTAGCCCTTTTTTCTCTTTAGAAAGAAAGGAAGAAAGATTATTATCTCCACGGTGAAACCACAGTTGTTGCGACTCTTGCTAAAACAGAACTTCTTCATTCTATTAGATAATAAAGAATATGAAAAGAGTAAGCAGAATTTGAAGAATATCGAGAGGTGGAAGAGGGGGTGTAAACAACCCCCATATTTCATTGCATGAAAAGAATGGAAGGTCTAAGAGAAAGGGACGCCCGAGAATTCAATCTTTCGCTTGCTCCCATTACGCGGTGGCCTTTATTGTGATCTTGCTCCTTGATCGTATTCATTATTCACTTCCTTGATAGGCTTTTTTTAGACTGCTCTTTCGTATGGTCAACTCAACTATCCCCGCGGGTAGAACAAGGGGTTGATTCCATTTATCTTAAAATCTTTGGATTTCTTCTAGTTTAAGATTTCATTTAGGCTAGATCACATTCTTTTCTAAAGAAGACGAAGACTAACAGAGAATTTTCTTCTTCAACCAGAATTGGTAGAACTACCCTAGTCGGCCTTTTTTCTTGGGTGGGTCATGAAGAAGATTGAGGCGGCTATGCCACAGCTCGTGCAGTTTCTGTCACACCCCCTCCCGGACTACCTGCTACCTTAGACCGAAAGATGGCGTGAAGCCGACGTACAACGTTATTCTGTTCACGGCCTCTAGAGCGATTCTTAAAATCTTGACGGCTTGAAATATTTATCCCAGGCGTGAACCTCCGCTGCTCACGGCCTCTAAATCCACTAGCTGTTGAAGTCCCACGACTAAGCTCCACTGCCGATTTCTCTTCTGTTATACTCTGCTCCACACGAAGGGCAGTCTCCACTAACTGAGAGAAATTCGTCCACTTAGCAATGGCTGTAACTGGGGTACGTATTTCAAAACGCAACCCTCTTTCAAACCTTCGGCACCTGTCACTCTTAGAAGCTATAATAACGTCAGCATACCGTGAAAGCTCGGTATACTTCCTCTCATACTCAGCCACTGAAAGTGATCCTTGTTTCAACCCCAGAAATTCATCCCTCTTGGCTTCGCAGTATGTGCTGGGATAATACTTATCTTCGAATATGCCTCTAAAAGTCTGCCAATCTAAAGCACGTGCATCACTGCGTCTTGCTAATATAGATTTCCACCATTTTTCAGCCTCTTTTTGCAACAAAAATGTGGCCAATCTAACCTTTCGCTCCTCAGGACAATTCATCACATCAAAACACTTTTCAAGCATATTCAACCAGTTCTCTGCATCAGCTGGATCTGTGGAACCTTCAAACACTGTAGCCCCTAACTTCTTCAGCCGTTCAATTCCGTATGCCTTTTCTGGATCACTAGGCTCTGCTCTATCTGTCCTTCCTATTTCCTGTGTTGTTCTCGCAAACTGCTCGTTTCCTGCACCACCTCGAACTCCTAGGGTACTAGATTCCCCTACAGATGGACCTTGGGTAGGACCTTGCATCCCGTCCTGATTCTGCCGGCGTCGTCTACCAGTACGTGGTGGCATGACTCCTATAATATGTCAACACATTAGACATACTATAAATACTTAACTCAAATGCATGATACTAAATGTCTACTCACGTATTAATAATAATTGGACTCACTTCTACCCTTACCTAGACCATACTCCACTAGTTCCCTTTAAGCTAACTTGACGTTCAATTTTTTACTTTCCAGTTTCTTCTTAGAGCTAACCGCTCTACCTTAATTCCCATGGAGCAAACTGCTCTGATACCAAGTTGTCACACCCCCTCCCGGACTACCTGCTACCTTAGACCGAAAGATGGCGTGAAGCCGACGTACAACGTTATTCTGTACCTGTATCTGTCGACTCTGCTTAAAACTTTCATGTGATGAACTTGCCAATCTAGTATATAAACTATTGTACATGCCACAAAACACATTAGATCCTAGGCTAGTCAAACACAGCTAGTCAAACACATACATGAAGTGTACCTCAAAATTTACCAATTTCACGAGTAAACCTAAAGACACCTTAATCAAAATATAACCAACAAAATTTACACAACTACAGCTCCTAAAGCTTATACAAACTGTGGAGTATCTATAACATACAAGGGTGTGAATACATCACAACACAACAGACTTTATGCCCAACTCAAAACACGTACTGGCAATCGATAATGAAGCTTCCGCAGACTAAGGCAGTCTATCAGGCACCGGGAAGTCGATCTCTACCTGGAAAATGGGTAAAACATTTTGGAAAGGGTGAGCTATGGAGCTCAGTGAGTGACTCAGTTTAAAACTATGAATTTAAAGATAAGAGCACGTGAAAACTTTACACATATAAATCTATTTATACAAGTCGTAAATGTAAATGTGTAATAGTAAGAATAGCTTCCTTAAATACTCAGCATGTTCATCATTGAAATCTAGCAAGGCATATCAAGTATATCGAAGCATTTTAACTAACATGACGAATCTACGTTGTGTAGGGTACACCTAGTACAACAACGTTTACAAGCACTACGATGTAGTGGGGCCCACCCAGCACTCCCATCGTCTTTGTCGTAGTGGGGCCCGCCCAGCACTCACGACAGCATCGTTGTTACGGAGTACACTCAACGTCAACAACGAAATCTAACCAGTGTGCACACGGTAATCTCTAGCCTCAGGCTCAAGATCTCAGTCATGTAGTTAATGAAAATTTCATAAATCATCATAAAATATTAAAACATGCCTGCTTGTAAATTTTACACAAAGCTCGAACTTTACTCAGCTCTTTCGTGGAAAATTGTAGTTCTTAAAACAAAACTTCATACTAATTCATGCTTTGCTTAAAATATTGTGGTTTAAATACTTTCCAAACATTTAATATCTACGTGCTAGCATAAATTTCTTTAAGAAATCTGGTCTCCAAATGTATACTTGAAAATAGTCATGAAATTCAAATACCTTTCATGGCTTCGTAAATAAACATTTATCGCATTCAATCATAATAACAGTTATGGAAAATATTTCAAAGTTGGTTTTGTCACTCACAGTCTTGGGCTAGATCCTTGGTCTATAAGCTCGGTTTAATTCTTCTCGGCCTGCCAACAACCCAACCGAGTATTAAAACCTTAAACATTCTGGTTTCCTAAAGATATACATAACATGTCGCACCAAAGATGACGCTCGAAAACAAAGCTTAAGAAATAAAATCCTATTTCAACAATTCTCTAAAATTTCCAGATTTCTAACATAAACTTCAAAGAACTATAACTTTCTCAATACTTAACCAAAATGAGTGTTCTTTATATCAAACTCTTCATTTTGAGATCCTCTAAAACTTACCTGAAGACATATAAATCTGATTCCCCGTGCATAAACACATATAACCCTCAAAACAGAACCACTTCCAGAATCGCGCGCACACGACCTCTTTAACTTGTTCCTACAATTTAACCAATTTTTAGTCGTTTTTGGTTTACAATTTCTTCATGAAAGTTGTAGTAAATTGAATAATATTTCCAAAAATAGCAAATAGAAATTCTAACTCCACCGATACACTCTGAAATACAAGAAAAACCAGAGACCTCCTGATTTCGAGTGAAAACCAACTGCCCTGTTTTCTTCATCAAAAAGCACCAAATGAAAATCCGAATTTGCTCCAACGTTCTTCATAAAGTTTGTTTAAAAATGAGTTAACTTTCAGTAAATGTAAATCTCACCTCTTAATTCCTTTTGAAGAGTTCAAACCGAATTAAAAACCAGTGATGTGCAGAATGAACTAAAATTCAGCCATTGATACACTTTGCTTGAGTTCTCCTCCTCTTCTTCAACCTAAAAATTCTAGTAAAATTTCTCTTCTTCTTCCAAACTCTCTCTTAGAAGTTCTCTGCAAATTGAAGAAGGAAAAAGAACAAAAAAATAAAGGGAACTTGGATGTCTTCAAACTTGGCGGTGAAGGGAAGAGAAGAAGAAGAAGAAAAGAGAAAATGAAATTTTCTTCTCCTTTTCTTCTTTTTGTCCTTTCTTTTCTTTCTTTTCTTTAATTAATTTAATAAAACTATTTAATATATAAATATATATATTTATATTTACACTTAATTTCCATTTTTTTTCCACATTTAAAGAAATTAAACCAAGAAAATATCGGGTTTACAACTTACCTTCCCTTTAGAAAATTTCGTCCTCGAAATTTAGAATGTCCTTAACTGAAAAGTATCGGATAGCTCTTCTTCATCTGATATTCTGGTTCCCAAGTTGCCTCCTCCGCTCCATGATGTCTCCACAAAACTTTTATGAGTGGAATCGTGTTGTTTCTCAAAACTTGTTCCTTTCTGTCGAGAATCTGAACTGGTTCTTCAACATAACTCAAATCTTCTTTTAATTCAACTGGTTGATCTTGCAACACATGCGATGGATCTGGTATATATTTTCTTAACATGGATACATGGAAAACATCATGTATTCGTGCAAGTTCTATTGGCAACTCAAGTCTATACGCTGCTGGTCCCACTCGTTCCGTTATCTGATATGGCCCAATATATCTAGGACTTAACTTACCTTTTCTTCCGAAACGAATAACACCTCGCCATGGAGATAATTTCAAGAAAACTTGATCTCCAACTTGGAATTCTAGGTTTCTTCGTCGCTTATCCGCATAACTTTTCTGTCGATCTTGGGCTTTCCTCAGATTTTCTCTGATTAACTTAATATTGTTTGTCGTAATCTGAATCAACTCAGGACCTACTAACTTCCGCTCTCCCACTTCATTCCAGCACACAGGAGTTCTGCATGGTCTCCCGTATAAGGCTTCATATGGTGCCATACCGATACTAGACTGATAGTTATTATTATAAGCAAACTCCATAAGTGGCAAGTGGGTATCCCAACTTCCTTTAAGTTGTAGGACACATGCTCTCAACATGTCCTCTAAAGTTTGGATGGTCCTCTCGGACTGACCATCTGTTTGGGGATGAAATGATGTACTAAACTTTAGCCCTGTTCCTATTGCTTTCTGTAAACTAGGCCAAAATTTAGAAGTAAACCTCGGATCCCTATCTGAAACTATGGACAATGGTACTCCATACTGACTCACAATCTTATCAACATATAATCTCGCTAGCTGGTCTAACGTAGTTGTCATTTTAATCGGTATAAATCGTGTCGTCTTGGTGAGTCTGTCTACTATTACCCATATACCATCATGTCCACTGGATGTACGAGGTAATCCAAATAGAAAATCCATAGTAATATGCTCCCATTTCCACTCTGGCACTGGCAAAGGATTAAGAAATCCTCCTGGCCTCTGTCTTACTGGTTTAACCTGTTGACAAATCAAACATCTATCAACATATTCAGCTATCTCTTGCTTCATTCCAGACCACCAATAAGTCTTCTTTAAAGTTCTGTACATCTTGGTGCTACCTGGATGCATAACGTAAGCTGAACTGTGAGCTTCTTCTAGAATAGCATTCTTAAGCTCACTGATATTCGGAACACATAATCTTCCTTGTTTAACAATGGCTCCATCTGTTCTCAGCTCAAACTCCACCTCTAAGCCTTTCTTGGATTTCTCAAACTTCTTCTGTAAATTACTGTCTTCTGACTGTCTTCTTACAATCTCAGTTACTAGAGAAGACCGAACCTGAAATTGAGCTAAGAGACTTCCTGAATCCTCTGTAGTTACTACTGCCTTGGAACCTCTTAACTCATTCAACAAAGCTACTCGAATACCACACAAGGCACTCTTCGGAAGTCTTGACTTCCTACTTAATGCATCTGCTACTACGTTGGCCTTACCTGGATGATACTCTATAGTACAATCATAATCTTTAATCAGTTCTAGCCATCGCCTTTGTCTCAGATTTAGCTCTTTTTGATCAAAAATATACTTCAGACTTTTATGATCTGTGAAAATATGGCACTTTTCCCCGAACAAATAGTGTCTCCAGATTTTTAGTGCTAAAACAACTGCTGCTAGCTCAAGATCATGGGTAGGGTAATTACACTCATGCTCCTTCAACTGCCTTGAAGCATAAGCTATTACATTCCCATCTTGCATAAGCACACAACCTAATCCTAGCCTTGAAGCATCACAATAAATCACATAGTCCTTCCCTGTTACAGGAAGTGCCAAAATAGGTGCTGTAACTAGTCTTTTCTTCAATTCCTGAAAACTTTGCTCGCATTTATCTGACCACTCAAACTTAACATTCTTCCTTGTCAAAGCGGTCAAAGGCAATGCCAATCGAGAGAAATCCTCAATAAAACGCCTATAGTATCCTGCCAAACCCAGGAAACTACGTACTTCTGTCGCACTAATTGGTCTTTCCCAATTGACAACCGCTTCTACTTTTTGTGGATCGACACTAACTCCTTTTGCTGAAACTACATGCCCCAAAAATACTACCTGTTCCAACCAGAACTCACATTTGCTGAACTTAGCGTATAACTGTTTTTCACGTAGAGTCTGTAGAACAATCCTCAGATGTTCCTCATGAGATTCTCTGTCAACTGAGTAAACTAATATATCATCAATGAACACAATCACAAACTGATCTAAATACCGATGGAAGATCCTGTTCATGAGATCCATGAAAACCGCTGGCGCATTCGTTAAACCGAATGGCATAACTCGAAACTCATAATGCCCATACCTCGTTCTAAATGCTGTCTTAGCAATATCTGATTCTCTAACCTTCAACTGGTGGTATCCTGACCTTAAGTCAATCTTAGAGAACAACGTTGCTCCCCTTAGTTGATCAAATAAGTTATCGATGCGTGGTAAAGGATACTTGTTACGTATTGTAACCTTGTTTAACTGTCTATAGTCAATACATAATCTGAGGGTACCATCTTTCTTTTTCACAAAAAGCACTGGTGCTCCCCACGGCGAAACACTAGGCCTGATGTATCCCTTGTCAACTAGTTCCTGTAACTGCATCTTCAATTCTTTTAGCTCGCTTGGAGCCATTCTATACGGGGCCTGTGAAATAGGTGCTGTTCCTGGTAATAATTCAATGGTGAACTCAATCTCTCTATCAGGTGGCAAACCTGACAGATCATCTGGAAATACATCAAGAAACTCTTTCACCACAGGAACATCTTCTGGCTTTAGTTTTTCTCTCTGCACTACTACGATGTGTGCAAGAAACGCTGTGCAACCCTTCCTCAGTAATTTCTCAGCTTTCAAAACTGAGATTAGACTTCTAGAAACGGCCTTCCTCATACCTCTAAAAACCACTTCAGCAAAGCCTGGTTTTCTGAAAACCACTTCCTTCCTATGGCAATCCATAGATGCATAATGAGCAAATAAGAAATCCATTCCCAAAATTACATCTAACCTCTGCAACTCTAGTGGTAGCAAGTCCACTAGCAAACTGATACCTTCTACTAAAACTTCACAATTACGTAACACCTCATTAACAAGTAAAACGTCACCAAATGGAGTGTATATAGCTAACCCCTCAGATAAAGGCTCTAGCATCCTATTCAACTTAGTCAGAAATATACTAGAAACAAAGGAATGCGTAGCACCTGGATCAAATAAAACATCTGCAGGTACATTACAAATAAGAATCGTACCAGTAATAACGTCTGGTGCATCCTCTACTTCTTGTTGAGTCATAGCATAGACTTTTCCCTGTTGCCTCGGTCTTCCAACAACTCCCTTTTGCCTTGCACCACTGGTGCCCTCTGTTGGAACCACTGAAACTCTCGATTGCTCAATTGTCTGGGACCCAACTCCCTGATCTCTCTGAACTGTCATGTTCAACTGCGGACAATCTTTCTTGAAATGTCCTGGCTGTTCGCACTGATAACATACACCAGCACCTACCAAACACTGACCCCGATGGTTCCTGCCACAACTCGTGCATGGTATTCGCCTGACGGTACTAGGAATGGACTCCTGACCTGGTTGCGATCTTACTGTTGATCTAATGGGTTGACTAGGTATTCTCTGGCTCTGTCTCTGAAAAACACTACCATAACTCACGTTCCTCGATGCTTGGCCTCCAGAGCGATTCTTAAAATCTTGACGGCTTGAAATATTTATCCCAGGCGTGAACCTCCGCTGCTCACGGCCTCTAAATCCACTAGCTGTTGAAGTCCCACGACTAAGCTCCACTGCCGATTTCTCTTCTGTTATACTCTGCTCCACACGAAGGGCAGTCTCCACTAACTGAGAGAAATTCGTCCACTTAGCAATGGCTGTAACTGGGGTACGTATTTCAAAACGCAACCCTCTTTCAAACCTTCGGCACCTGTCACTCTTAGAAGCTATAATAACGTCAGCATACCGTGAAAGCTCGGTATACTTCCTCTCATACTCAGCCACTGAAAGTGATCCTTGTTTCAACCCCAGAAATTCATCCCTCTTGGCTTCGCAGTATGTGCTGGGATAATACTTATCTTCGAATATGCCTCTAAAAGTCTGCCAATCTAAAGCACGTGCATCACTGCGTCTTGCTAATATAGATTTCCACCATTTTTCAGCCTCTTTTTGCAACAAAAATGTGGCCAATCTAACCTTTCGCTCCTCAGGACAATTCATCACATCAAAACACTTTTCAAGCATATTCAACCAGTTCTCTGCATCAGCTGGATCTGTGGAACCTTCAAACACTGTAGCCCCTAACTTCTTCAGCCGTTCAATTCCGTATGCCTTTTCTGGATCACTAGGCTCTGCTCTATCTGTCCTTCCTATTTCCTGTGTTGTTCTCGCAAACTGCTCGTTTCCTGCACCACCTCGAACTCCTAGGGTACTAGATTCCCCTACAGATGGACCTTGGGTAGGACCTTGCATCCCGTCCTGATTCTGCCGGCGTCGTCTACCAGTACGTGGTGGCATGACTCCTATAATATGTCAACACATTAGACATACTATAAATACTTAACTCAAATGCATGATACTAAATGTCTACTCACGTATTAATAATAATTGGACTCACTTCTACCCTTACCTAGACCATACTCCACTAGTTCCCTTTAAGCTAACTTGACGTTCAATTTTTTACTTTCCAGTTTCTTCTTAGAGCTAACCGCTCTACCTTAATTCCCATGGAGCAAACTGCTCTGATACCAAGTTGTCACACCCCCTCCCGGACTACCTGCTACCTTAGACCGAAAGATGGCGTGAAGCCGACGTACAACGTTATTCTGTACCTGTATCTGTCGACTCTGCTTAAAACTTTCATGTGATGAACTTGCCAATCTAGTATATAAACTATTGTACATGCCACAAAACACATTAGATCCTAGGCTAGTCAAACACAGCTAGTCAAACACATACATGAAGTGTACCTCAAAATTTACCAATTTCACGAGTAAACCTAAAGACACCTTAATCAAAATATAACCAACAAAATTTACACAACTACAGCTCCTAAAGCTTATACAAACTGTGGAGTATCTATAACATACAAGGGTGTGAATACATCACAACACAACAGACTTTATGCCCAACTCAAAACACGTACTGGCAATCGATAATGAAGCTTCCGCAGACTAAGGCAGTCTATCAGGCACCGGGAAGTCGATCTCTACCTGGAAAATGGGTAAAACATTTTGGAAAGGGTGAGCTATGGAGCTCAGTGAGTGACTCAGTTTAAAACTATGAATTTAAAGATAAGAGCACGTGAAAACTTTACACATATAAATCTATTTATACAAGTCGTAAATGTAAATGTGTAATAGTAAGAATAGCTTCCTTAAATACTCAGCATGTTCATCATTGAAATCTAGCAAGGCATATCAAGTATATCGAAGCATTTTAACTAACATGACGAATCTACGTTGTGTAGGGTACACCTAGTACAACAACGTTTACAAGCACTACGATGTAGTGGGGCCCGCCCAGCACTCCCATCGTCTTTGTCGTAGTGGGGCCCGCCCAGCACTCACGACAGCATCGTTGTTACGGAGTACACTCAACGTCAACAACGAAATCTAACCAGTGTGCACACGGTAATCTCTAGCCTCAGGCTCAAGATCTCAGTCATGTAGTTAATGAAAATTTCATAAATCATCATAAAATATTAAAACATGCCTGCTTGTAAATTTTACACAAAGCTCGAACTTTACTCAGCTCTTTCGTGGAAAATTGTAGTTCTTAAAACAAAACTTCATACTAATTCATGCTTTGCTTAAAATATTGTGGTTTAAATACTTTCCAAACATTTAATATCTACGTGCTAGCATAAATTTCTTTAAGAAATCTGGTCTCCAAATGTATACTTGAAAATAGTCATGAAATTCAAATACCTTTCATGGCTTCGTAAATAAACATTTATCGCATTCAATCATAATAACAGTTATGGAAAATATTTCAAAGTTGGTTTTGTCACTCACAGTCTTGGGCTAGATCCTTGGTCTATAAGCTCGGTTTAATTCTTCTCGGCCTGCCAACAACCCAACCGAGTATTAAAACCTTAAACATTCTGGTTTCCTAAAGATATACATAACATGTCGCACCAAAGATGACGCTCGAAAACAAAGCTTAAGAAATAAAATCCTATTTCAACAATTCTCTAAAATTTCCAGATTTCTAACATAAACTTCAAAGAACTATAACTTTCTCAATACTTAACCAAAATGAGTGTTCTTTATATCAAACTCTTCATTTTGAGATCCTCTAAAACTTACCTGAAGACATATAAATCTGATTCCCCGTGCATAAACACATATAACCCTCAAAACAGAACCACTTCCAGAATCGCGCGCACACGACCTCTTTAACTTGTTCCTACAATTTAACCAATTTTTAGTCGTTTTTGGTTTACAATTTCTTCATGAAAGTTGTAGTAAATTGAATAATATTTCCAACAATACCAAATAGAAATTCTAACTCCACCGATACACTCTGAAATACAAGAAAAACCAGAGACCTCCTGATTTCGAGTGAAAACCAACTGCCCTGTTTTCTTCATCAAAAAGCACCAAATGAAAATCCGAATTTGCTCCAACGTTCTTCATAAAGTTTGTTTAAAAATGAGTTAACTTTCAGTAAATGTAAATCTCACCTCTTAATTCCTTTTGAAGAGTTCAAACCGAATTAAAAACCAGTGATGTGCAGAATGAACTAAAATTCAGCCATTGATACACTTTGCTTGAGTTCTCCTCCTCTTCTTCAACCTAAAAATTCTAGTAAAATTTCTCTTCTTCTTCCAAACTCTCTCTTAGAAGTTCTCTGCAAATTGAAGAAGGAAAAAGAACAAAAAAATAAAGGGAACTTGGATGTCTTCAAACTTGGCGGTGAAGGGAAGAGAAGAAGAAGAAGAAAAGAGAAAATGAAATTTTCTTCTCCTTTTCTTCTTTTTGTCCTTTCTTTTCTTTCTTTTCTTTAATTAATTTAATAAAACTATTTAATATATAAATATATATATTTATATTTACACTTAATTTCCATTTTTTTTCCACATTTAAAGAAATTAAACCAAGAAAATATCGGGTTTACAGTTTCAGAAGCCAGGTAATTGTAGAAAGCATGAGAAGAGGAGATTAAAATTCCTCAAAAGCCTACTAGGACCTGACTAATATTCCAAGGAAATCTCGATCGGTGAAGACACAACTTTTCTACCTTGTGTGAGCGATGAGTTGTATCATCTCAGTCCCAACTGTTTTTCTTGAAAGTAGTTGATAAGCTAGCAAATATTCCTAATGATAGAAGATGCTCCATCCTTTATGAAGTGAGAACTAGACTAAAGTGGAAGAGGTGGATGAGGCTCCGTAGGAGTTGAAACTATAAGGAAAGGGGCAACCAAGAGGCAAAAGGAAGTACCCAATCATACTCGATCCCAATTTCAAGCAGTCCTTCTTGCTTGTCTTCTTTCAGTGGCTTAAGGTGGCTTATGATTTAGTGGGCTCTGTGCACTCCGCTCATAATTAGAGAAGATAGTCCCTTCTTCTTCTTTCACCCACCACTCTCTTATTCTTTTCTTTGGAATACTCTTTCTAAAAGAGAAAAATCGTGGGCCTCATTTTTCGTTTTAATTATCTTTCCATCATTGATGAACGAGTAAGAACAATGGATGAAATGGACCAAGATCTCGCACACCTTTTGTGGTTAGTCTCAAGACTATTAGAGGTGCTAAGAGGAATAGACGAAGGAGAGGAATTGGGACGTGGTCTAGGGCCAGACTCCGTCTTCAAATCCCTCCATCCTGAAGAAGAAATATAGGGTATTCCTTTGTCCTAAAAGAAGAGACCTAGTGAAAGAGGTTATTATATCTGACTGAACCCTTAAGCTAAGGCGGACAAAGTGTAAGATAATGAGCATATAGGCAAGAGGCTCAAGTAGGAGGGAACGAAGTAAGTTGACCGCTCCATGGAGAATCCTATCGAGGCGATAACTCAGAGGATATTAGCTCTTTCCCCTTTTCTTCTCGACCACTGGGACGAGAGATGAGGCTACTTCACTTGCAAATAGTAGAATTGAAATTGAAGAAAGAACAACCTATGAAACTGCCAATCCGAGTGTAGAGTTTGTCTTTGCCTTTCGTGTTTGAAGAAGCAAAAGACGAGTTTCTTTTCAGGTTTTCTAGTAAAATCTTGTGAGAAATCAGAAATCATTGATCAACTTTTTTTTTTAATATATACTTTCCTATGGGAAAGAAGCTGATGGAAAGCATATAATTGCAGCGAAAAAATGGATCAAAACTTACTCTAATTGCATCAAAACTTATTTTAGAAATTAACATGCATAAACTTATGCTAATTAAAATAATTAGGGTTAAAGGAATACTTACCTTCGAAGAATTCCTAATGCTCGCAATCTCCTTCGAACGTGAAATCGGGACCACCACTAGTGTTGACCATCTATTCTTCGAACTCAAAACCGGGTTGTGGGACCCGTAATGTAAAGGATTTAGAGAGAGATATGAAAAATTGGAGAGAATTTAGGGTTGAGAATTAGGAAAAAATGGTAAAAATTTGTGAAAACTAAAATAATTAATTTTTGCCCAGAGTTTTCACAAAATTGAAAAAATTCCTTTAAAAAGACTAATTACATGCAAAATTGCATGTAATTAGTTTCTTAAATCTCAACACCTAATAATCCACTAACACTAAGTGAAACTTAGTGGGTTACGTGTCTACATCTCATGTAGCCACTTATCCCACTAAGTGTTAGTGGGATTATAAAAAAAATGTTGGATTTTTCCATTTAGTCCAAGGGCATTTTGGTCATTTGACCATTAAAGTCAGAGTCAACATTTTAACTTTTTACCATTTTGTCCGTCTTAACTGATTTCGACCTCCCGAGCATGAATCCACATTACTTTTTCTGAAATTCAGATCACATTTGAATATAAAGTCGGTCAAAGTTTGACTTTTCAAAGTCAAAAGTCAACATTTTTACTTTTACAACTTTGACCATTTCCATCAATTCCAAACGTTTGAATATGAATCTATATTCATATGCTTAATATCTAAATCGCACTTAAACATAAAGATCTTTCTCAAAGCAATAACCAATGACTATATCACATATACTTGTCGATTTCTCTCTCTTTAACTACTTCGAACAATTCGAATTATTCCAACATGTTGTTCTAAGTTAATTCTGTATGAGCTAGCAGGGGAACCTTATGGACCTATAGATCATGTTTTCCAACAATCCGAGATTAGATGGCTAAACCCTTTTAGACCGAGCTAATCAATATTTGTTAACTAACGGGTCATTCCACTGAAGTTCCGTAGTTGCACTCTCTTCACTGTAGATATATTTTTGTCCATCTGATATGATCGTGGTTAGTAAGTTTAATCCTTCACAGGTAGTTTGTAATCTCGGTTGGATCAAAATATCATTTTACCCCCAAGACTACATCTTGTTCTTTAACTCCCACTGATCCACTATTGAACAATTGGTTTAAGGTCCAACCTATAAATTGAATCCCTCTTCCGCCAATGAGAGGATAGGGCCCCTTGTTCAATACTTAGATTCAGTCCTTAAGAGAACAACCTATCTACTAACCCTAAAATATGGGTAAAAGTGAATTCCATCTTGCATGCTATGTTCTTAGCCATCCACCTAGTCTTACCCCTAAAAATGGGAGGCTTGTTAGGCTAGCGCCGTCGAGCTACCCTCACCTATGCAGATCTAAGGATAATATCGTTTGAACAAAAGTTCATAGTTAGCTCAGGATTAAAATTAAGTTACCTAGGTCATCATAATTGAAATAGTCAATTTTTTATATAGTCAACGGTGTTATAACTAAAAAGTGACTATTTCATGGTTCCAGTCTTATGTAAACTCTTTACATAGGATTCCCCCACTTCTGTCTCTGCATGAACGATTCAGGATCACATCGTTTGTACTAACTATAAAGTGGGCCACATCCATAGCGTCCCCAGAATAAGGTACCTAACCTTATTCATACATTATAGACCGTTTGGACTATAAACTCGAACTTGATCCACGTTCAAGTCTACACTATATATCCTCGGGATATTAGTTTATTGGATTCAAGATTATAGTATTATATTTTCACTAAAAGTCCGCAATAAATACTTTATTGAATAGAATGTATAATTTAAACTACAAACTACGAGTTTTAGGATATAAATTCCAATAAAAGTTTCCTACGGATGAGGCTACTACGTATCTCAGATCCGAAAGAAAAGAACTTCTGCACTGGTACCGATATCGAAGAAGTCTATGAACAAGGCTCTGTAAGGAGTTTACAAGGACCCCAACAAGAAGGACTGAAAAGAATGTCGCCTTTAAAGACGAGACCTTTCACCTCAGACTTTGGATTAAGGAGCTAGAATTTCTGCTAGCGGCTAGTGCCTTCTTGGTCGACGATTCTCTTTTATTTTACAAGAGTAGGAGTTCTCTTCTTCTTCAATGGATAATATCACCCTGTTAAGGGCACGCATAAAAGGACCCGTGCTCCCTGCCTTTTCTTTATTTATAGCACTTCTTTCTTCAGTTTGTCTACCCTTTCTTGCACTGCTCCAATCAACTTCTACAACTACTATCCTTATATTAGCTTCGAACTAAAGCTCTGATTTCTTTTCCCCTTTTCTCTTCACCCTTTCCCAAAGTTTGAATTTGAATATCAGTCTATTAAAGTGCTTCCTTTTAAAGACAGTAATAATCATTTGAATTTGACTTTACAAAAGAATCAATGAATAAGGAAT
This sequence comes from Cucumis melo, assembly GCF_025177605.1. NCBI lineage: Eukaryota > Viridiplantae > Streptophyta > Magnoliopsida > Cucurbitales > Cucurbitaceae > Cucumis > Cucumis melo. The sequence goes on from NC_066859.1 coordinate 21,597,909, forward strand.
TAGAGGGTTTTAATTTCAAGTCATCAAATAAAGAGAAAGCTCGGATATTGAAAGAAATATAAGAAGTGACTCTTAAGGGGTGCTAGAAATAAGGACTTGAATGAGAAGTTTCATAGGTCCAGTTAGAATGAGATCTTGAATGATTACTTTTCTTCTGTCATTTCATTCTTGTTTTCGATTCCAAAGTCATTTTATCTTGCGCTCATTCTCTTTTTAAGTTCAGTCATTTTTTCCATGCAAACAACAGTTGAGTTGGAGTCTAAGATTCAATTAAAGGTGCTCAACTAAAAGAAGTCCAACATTCAATTCTACTTGATATCTAGAATATAAAGTCGGGTTATTTGTAATAGACCACTGAAAATCATTCATAGGTTCTATTAGAATGAACAATGAATGACTTTTATCGAGGGATGATCACTCTATTTTCTAGGGTAGGAGCCCTTGTTGCTTATGTAGTAAGGTATTCAGTATAAGGACTGTAATTGATAAGGAACTCAAAGACTAAGAAAGTAGGACGCACCCTAGCCACTTGTATAAACTATTATACAGACGCCGCCCTTGCTGCTTTATCGAGTAGATACTTCCTCGTAGCAATATTTATGAAAGAGGGTAGAAGAACTCTAATTGAGCTTTGTATCAGGATCAATTCATCAAAGAATCCATTTTTTAGGATTTACAAGACCATTAGAAAGAAGAGTCAGAGAGGGGCAGAAAGATTAGATAGGCTTTCTTCATTTTAGTGGGTTTCAAGAATACAGAAATAAAAAGGGAAATTGGACCTATTCGGAGGCTCGACTGAAAAGAAAGCGAGACTAAATCAATAAACAAGGATCCGTAGGAGTTAAGGGTCCAGAGGTTATGAAATAACTCGACTCAAAATGAAAGGAGATGCGGAGTTAGGAGTTGAAAGCGAAAGTCATTAGCCCTTATTAAGAGTACAATGAAAAGAATTCCACTGACCCGACTATGTAGGATGAGTCAGAAATCTGTATGAATCTTCAAGGTGTGAAGCAGCTCGACTAAGAAGGAGAGGATCAGAGGATATTGAGAAGAATTTATGGAATGAAAGTGAAACTCCTTTTCATTATTATTCAAAGGATCAAAGAATTTGAGAAATCCATATTAATCTGTGGATAAAAGAGGTCCGACCGATAAGGAGGACTTTGAATAGCTATTACTTTGAAGAAAGTAAGGACTCAAGAAACAGAACCCATGGAGTGATGAGGACTACTAAAAAGAGGAATTTAATTTTGATTTTTTTTATGTCCACTTTCATGTTCTTAGATAGGAAAACCTTCTAAACCTACTAAAAAGAGATTATATTTCTATTTTGATGCATCTTTTCAAAGTAATAGCTACTTTTTGGAATCAGACTCCTTTAGAGCGGCTGTCAGCTTGATCAAGTCCTTCGTGAACATGAATATGAGGATCAATGGAATGAATATGAATTTAACCTCCTTTTACGTATAGCAGTTCAATGAAAATATGATTCATAGTCCTTTTTTTAGTGGTCCTTAGTGGAATCAAACTCGTCCTTCTACGGTCTTCAAACTCCTAAAGTCTGTAACTCAAAGTAATAGCTATTAATAGTCCTTCGTTTAAGACAACTTCTTTTTCGCAAATTCTCCTAACGTCTACAACTCAAAGTAATAGCTCATAGTTCTTCGGACTGGCTAGGTCCTCAATGAACAAGGAGATAGTCCTTCAGAGTTCTATAGCTCAAAGTATAATTGAAGAAGATAATGAAACTCATATGGAGCTTTATTTTAAGTGGAATGAATGATTCGTCCTTTTGCAGATGGATAAACAAAGAAACAAGTCCTCCACCTTGGGTAGAAAACGACTCAAGAGGTGAAGTAGAGGCAAAGAATTTATGAAGGAGCAAACAATTTGCAAAGGGTTAGGACCAAAGAATTTGCTCTTGACTTGTTTTTATCCATATGAACTTTCCTTTGAACATTGCATTGGTAAAAAGAAAGAGAAGGTCTAGCTTTGTTAGTCAATCCAAGTGCAAAGAGTGAAATGAATGCTTTAGGCCAATCCATTAAGATTTCATCTTTCTCATTCAAGAACTCGGGAACAAGGAATCCAAGATTGGGTCTCGCATTCTAGCCTAAAGAGAGAGAAAGATCTCTTTTTTATCTCGATCACACTGAGGTTTCCTGCTCCGTGGGGCTTCGTCATAGAGCTTCGTCTTCCCTTGTTCATTGAGGCGGTATAAGTCAGTGAATAAGTGAAGTGGTTTGAAATAGATTATAACGAAAACTTTGCGATCGACTAATAAGTTTGGCTTTCTCTTTCTTTCTTTTCATACTTATCCTTATCATTCCCTTTCATCCTTTCGTTGATTTTCTTACGTTCGAATTCCATTAAATCTTCTTGTGCTACTGCCTTCTTAGTCCCATTCTTCTGGAGACAGACCCACGAAATGGGAAAGAGAGAATACAACCCGATGACCCTTTCACTCGGTAAAGCTGGTTTCTTTGTAAGGCTTTTCTTAATTGAAGAGAAAAGCTTCCACTAGGACCTTGAAGCTTCTATTGGGACCTTGAAGTGGCAATTGTAGAAACTCAGTCTTCCCATCTTTTTCTTAGTATGTGGGATCTCTTTTTTCGCCTATCTGGCTCCCGATCAAGCTACTTTAAGCCTTTGGCCTTGGCCCCTCTCTGGCTTCTACCAGCTGTCTATGGAAAGGGATGACTCTTTTTCTTACTCGTCGATGCTAAGACTTTTTCATGAAAGAGAGTACTCACCTCTACAACTAAGTCAAGCCTATGAATACCTTTCCCGCTACGTGGGGGTCGTCTTCTTTGTCTGACTCATACGAAATGGAAGAAGGAAAGGCTAGCCCTTTTTTCTGACCAATCCTTTACTCTATAACTTGTCTACCTGGGTTAGCAGCTAAGCTCTATATCCTATATTCTGAATGAAATGTGTGATAGCTTCCTAGTTGTTGAGGCAAAATTCATGAAATCTAGCTCCTTCTCATATTCAAGAGTTCAAGAAATACAATATAACTCATAACCATACTTGCATTATAGCTTGAGCTTTCCTAAACCTTTTAGAGAGTTCGAGATCCTTTCTATCCTGTCGAACATTTATCTACATCTCCTTCATCGCAGTCCAGTAGCAGAGTGCTTTATTGAAACTGATTTAGAACTGAAATCAAGAGGCTTAAAGAATGTTAAAAAATTAGTGGAAAAACAAAGGCCCAAAGAATTTGTGAATGAACAGCTTAAATTCTTTGAGAATTCTTTGACTTTATTCATTGATTTAGTCGAGACGTTCTCTCTAGTTTAATTTCGAGCCCTCACACATTTCTCATCTCCTCAGTCCCAAGCGGATTTAGTCGCTATACTCCTAATAAGGGAGAAAGTGGTTGTTGAAAGACTATGTGGATCACTGACTTCCTCTTCTCATGAACGTCAAAGAAAACCTCAATTCATATCCTTCGCACTTATCTCATAACAAGAAAATAAAGCACAAACCATTCCCATTTCACTATCGAATAAACTTCATTCTCTATAATGATCAAAGAAACTCATTAATGAGAAAGCGAGACCTGTCTAGAGGACCTATATACTCCAGAAGGTCGTTCTAAATTCTATAATCTAACTCAATTCTCATACTTAGGGAAAGGCGTCCTGTCCGAGCTGCTTAACCTGCATAAGTAGGTGAAACAAGAAGAAGGTTTCGAAAGGGAATAGAAAGTCTAAGAAGTCGAGACAGATAAGTTATCGATTTCTCATCAATCAATTAGGGAGAAATAGTATATTGATACGGGTACGGAGTTAGTTATTATGTAGTACCTCAATGAACAAGGAGAGAACTTATGTGTTGTAATATTTCTTATAACAGGATCAACGATAACTCCTTCTCTAAAAAGGTCTGATACACACAGTCGTGTATTCTGACATTTTCATGCCTAGTCAGCCAAATTCCACACCGTGCATCTTAGCGCTATCGGTCTTCATTTCCTACTATACGATAAAGAAGGTGGTCTAGTCTATCTCCAACTTCAAGAGAGACTGAGAAAAGTGAACCACCCCCATTAGCGACTTTCCCTAACGCTTGTAAACAGAAAAGGAAGAAGTGCATATGGATAAACAAGCCCTTTTGATGGATCCAAGATTTCTCTTTCCGCATGGATGAGGCTGCCGACCCTTAATTAGGGAGAGCTTCAAGAGCATTTCTCTTACTAATGGGAATATAAGTAAATATATGATCTTTTATTAGAATAATAGCTTTTCAAGAACTAAAACTGCTACTGAAGAAACTTGGACTACTTTCCTATCTACCCCTGCCAAAAGAGATAGAGAATTCTTTCTTGTACTCTTTCTTATCTTTTTTCATTGAATTAATTAGCCTTTGGCAATAAAAGAAATTAACTCGACCTACAACTGACCCACGTAGCAGGAGAAGCGAAGTGCATTTCTCTAAGAAAATCAGAGAAAACGAATCCTTCAAACGGAGCGTAATCAATGAACATCCATAAATCAGGGGAGTCTGAAGGATGAAAGAAAAAGATATCGGAAGAAGAAGAAAAAGGTTTGAAGTTCACTCAATGAACAAGGTCTCGACTGAAAGGAGAGAGTTGAATGAGATAAATTGGAGTTCCATGAATGAGTCTGACCTATCCACTTAAAGTAGCGGAAGTTTCAGTTCCTGAAAGAAAGCAGGAACATGAAAGTTTGAGTTCCATTAAGAGGTATGACTATCCTAAGATGTTTCATAAGGAAGGCCTAAATCCATCTTTTTGGGATAGGTTTCTAGCATGAACCGGTGTGGAAGCTTCTTTGAAAAGGGCTAGTTATCCCATGGTGATATAAGGATCCGAAAATACTAATATTGGAGTTTGGCATCCCATGTGGCGATTTTCTTGAAATGAGATTATGGTTTATAACTGATAAAAATTATAGAATATCAGATTAGTGCGATTCCTTATCCCGTCTATGATACTCAAGGGAGCATGAGAAATGGAATGAATTCACGTCTTTGTACTGAGGAAGGCTGTCAGGACACTCTTTCCATTCGCAGTTTGACTCTGTCTGTCCCCTACATCTAAATGGGACTGAAGAAGAAGGTAGGTTATCAGCCGCTCAAATGAGCCTTTGTTCATTGAGGCGGTTGGGTAGGACCTGCTTTCAATAGAGTTAGAGTAAGAATTCCCAAGTAAGAAAGGGGAAATATCGAAGAAGGAATTCACATTTTCAGTTGGAATTCTCTTTAGCTTTATTTTCTTATGAATAAGAGTAGAAGACGACGTAGAAGCCACTATTTCAACTTGGTTTGGGGCTAAGCTGTGCTTAACCTCATAAGCGAGAAAGAAGAGGATCGGGAGAGGTACGAAGCTTCTTTACTCTCAAGGTTCTACTGAGTCGAGTATTCATCTGTACTATTTCAAGAGAGAGGATAATCTCATCATCGGGATAGAAGGTTAGATCTAAAATCTATGGTTAAGGCGAGATCTACTTGAGGAGACCTAGTTCATGAAGTCGAGAACATCAACTCTTCTCCTGTTCCCTATCTATCTTAGTTCTTGCTTTCCTCAATAGGTCATATCAACTTCTGATTCGAAAGCTAATTTTGACTCACTTCTTCTATGAAATCTTCCCTTTCTGATTCAATTGAGTTTCAATAATGAAAGGTCCTTCGGACTTCCAAACCTCAAATAAATACAAAACCCTATGGTTGGTACTCTCAGTCTCATGAAGAAGAAAGAGTTGGGGGCACGCGACCTAGGGAGGAAAGGAATCCCACTTTTCTGAGGTAGAAGTTGAACTGCTCTCGCTTGTAGATGAGCCAAGTCAGTCCATAGGCTTCTTTCTTTCTCTTTTTCCTTTATGTGTCCAATCATGTAAATCTAAGTGCAGAAATCGGCTGAGGCCAATCCATTCATATTGATAAGGAAGGTATTGCGGATCGAAGAACAAAGGCAACCAGCACTAGAAGAACTGCTACGTGGGCGTCCTTCTTTATCGGCAAGAAAAGAAAGAAGAAGAGTGGCACTAAGACAACAACTTCTCAATCTCGTGCCACAACCTCCGCGCTCGAACCTCTTCATACTCCCAACTCCAAATCCTAAACTGGGACCTTGAGCGAATTAGTCTCGTAGTGGGATTTCAAGGACTAAAGATTTTGATCTGACTAGGTAGAATGAGGGAGGGCATATGCACGAGGGCTTTCCTTCCTTCTTTCACAGACCTTTCCATCTTCTTCTTTGAATGGCACTATGGCAAGTTCCACTTAATGTGACCTCTGCACCCATAAACGGAAACGATGTAAAAGCTTTCGCATCGCATACACTATTTTTAACAGTATTTGGTACCTGTAATCTATCTCAGTCTCATTAGAAAATAATAGAGGTCAACTGGACTAAGCGAGGCTGCCATATCCGAGACTATTAGCATGAGTTCCCCTCTCACCAAAGCTTCTGAACTTGCCAATAAGTGGTCTATTCCTAGGGTACGGGTCTTCTATTAACTAAGTCAGTGCTAAAGAGAGGTGGGACACATCGATAGACAATAGACCAAGGAGGTTGTTGCTTGCTAAATCAAAGAGAGCAGAGCAGAAGGCCCCTCGCCTAAGATTATAGGTCTAAATATCTTCTTCTTTCTTTCGCGGGAAGAGAGAATCAGTCCCCGGAGAAAGTAGTGGAGGCTCAAAGAATTTGAGTCCTTATTGAGAGAACCTTCCAAACCTCAAAATAATATGAAAGCCTATCGTCGAATCGCTTTCAGAACTAAAAAGACAGTTTATTCTTAGTTGTCATTCTCTCTGAATTTGATCTTTCATTCTCTCTTTATCCCCTATTCATTGATTCCTTGTTCATCACTTTGATTATTAGAATGCAAAGCCACTAAAAAGAGTTTACGAAGTTAAGAGACTCGAAAGAGGTGTATCAGGATAGGTGCTATGCTCCCATAGGATGCCAAACCAACCAGTACACATAAAGCAATAGTAAGACCATAAGAAGATTAAAAGAAAGATGACCCTTTTTTCCATAGGTCTTCTTTCATTCGATGTTCTTGAGTCTGAGTCCAAAAGGACTCTCAAAAGTTCTTTATTGACCCTGATGGGGATAAGGGTCAAATGTCATGAACATGAAGAAGAAGGGAAAAGGACATTCTCTTTCGCTTAACTCGTTTTGGAAGGAAGAAGAAAGTAGCTCAGTAGTCTCTATTGAGGAGGTAGTTAGTACTTAATCTCTTTGGTTTCAGAAGATGATGTGGCTTAAAAGACAAGAAGAAGAAATATATTCCATGATTAGACCAGTTCGGAGGCTCGACTGAAAGGAGAGTGAGATTGCATTAATGACTAATTAAGCTAGTCTAGACACTTAATTTAATCCATATTAACCTATCCTTCGAACGGAGGAGGTGCCAAGCGAAGCGACTGTGAAGGAGCGCATTAATGAAATAACTCGACTCAAAACAATAAATAGAGGTTCAAAGAATTTAAATGAAAGCAAAGGTCATTCTTCTTCAAATTTGAAGGAGTGCAACAAAGTGAATAAAGAGTGAAAATAATATTTCAGAACAAAGACCTTAATATTTTGTGAAGAAGAGGTCTCTCTCTTTAATTATTCCTCTTTTCTTGGTTAATTGGTTAGGAAGTCTCTCTCAGTCTTTCTGGATTTATTGACTTCCAAACTAGTTGATTCTTCTGAACAAGCTTGACCTGATCTAAGACCGGTAAGAAGATCAGAAGCCAACAAGAGGATCCAGCAAAGAAAGCAAGAACTGAGAATGGGTGGAAGTCTCGACCGAAGAGGAAGAACTCAATGGAAGATCAAGATCCAGAGGTTTCTCCCCAGTTTCGAAGGCAGAATAGGGGAGTCTACATCATCCCCTTAGAAGTAGAGACCTATAGAAAGATTGAATGAAGAAGTCAAAGGATTCATAAGAGAAATCCAAGGTAGAAAGAGGAAGAGAAATGAGAGACTCCCAACCTCGAGGCTCACAGACTCTTTCTAACTCGGCTGATTCTAACCCATCCTTTCTATACGATACCCAATCCTGAACCGATATTTTCAATAAAGCATGTCCAGCTCCTAATTTGAGTTGGGTTTATTGCCGATTCCTTCTTTAGGAATGGAATAGAGTGATATAACATTCTCTATTTTCTTCTCACTTTCTAGAGTGGGATTTCACTTTTTGATTAGAATATTGACACTAGATCCTTTCAACTTACACTAGATCCTTTCAACTTAGGCCTTTTATATAAAGTAAAAGGTTCAAGGCTAGAGAAAAATGCAAAGATATTTCATCTTTCTGCTAACCGAAGTGACTTGAAACCAGAACTGGTAGCCTCAGCTTAAAGACCAGATGGTGAGCGTCCTCTACTAAGGCCCTGTCGAACCGCTACATGGGCAAGAGAGACGAAAAATGCCTATGGCTAGAGAAGCCTTTAAGTTTTCCTTTCTAAGCTTTTCTGGACTGACCGAACTTGCCCTGCCTGATTGATCCTTCGAGTTTCCTATGATAGGTAGTCCTTTACCTTCTTTCTTTTGGTGGGGGAGTTAGTTCCCGCGCCTCTTTTAGTGCGCCCCGTAGGAGTTTCCTTTGTCCCATAACTATTTATTGGCAGATTGATTCATCCTTAGGCTTTCTCTAGCATCAAAATAGAATATCATCCCTTTATGTATGGAAGGCTTTCCTGGAGATAGTTGATCCTAGGCTTTCCTCTGTATAATACGTAGTAAGAGCACGTAGGAGCAGGACTCGCCAAAGAAGTAGAGCGGGAACTGTAGTCTTTTCTCCTTGCTTTCCTTCCAGTCCGTGGGCTTCAATAACTTCCTCCTTCCCGTCTAAAGGACTAACGACTTTCCTTCTGCCTCAATGAACAAGGGCTTCGATTGTGCCACTTCTTCTTCCTCCTCATTTTACAGATTACCTCACACCTTCATGTGAGACACCCTATGAGTTCGAGCTTCTATAAGTTAGAGCTTGCTTGACCTACTGAAGCATGGAGTCGGACGCTAACTTCTGATTTGCGTTAGAGAAATCCTTGACTCTCATTTCCCTTTCGTACCATAGGCTTTTCACTAGCTTAGACCAACTGGATCGAGGGTGTGAAGCTTCCAATACGAATATAGTCAATACCTACTACACGGGTTAGTGAAATTCAGAGGTCCAACTATCCTAACTAGTGGAACGTGATCTTGCTTGAATGAAGACATAAGTCACATGAAAAGAGAGTAAGAGTTGGAGTGTTGGAAACCCAAGAAAAGGACGGTAATGTCCTAAATGAACCCATTCCAAGATGCAAGTGCAACAGAGCCCACAAAATTGTTAAGGGTAGCACTTTGATCGAGAAGCTCTAATCCAGAGATGCCAAAAGCTTTCTAACTAAATGAGAAAAGACGAAAACCCTAGAATCGACAAATGACCTATCGACATAAGTAGCAGTTTTAGCATAAAAGTGTGCAAGTCATTATTTTTCTTATTCTCCTTGTTTCGATTTCAGACCCCTGGTTGAAAGAAGTTCTCACCTCAAATCACCTTTCAATCATGAGTTAGCCATTCAAAAGGGTGAAACTCAACCATAAAATCTAGTTTCCCAAACTGCTAATCCTTTCAGTTCCATTCTCACATAAGAGAAGGAAGATTAGTCAGAAGAAAAGCAGCGTAAAGGAAGAGGAAGAATAAAGGCTAACAAGAAAAGAAGGCTTCTATTATTATGTCGCGACTTTCATCTTCTATATTATGAGGCTTACTAGTAATGCTAAAGTTTCCTCCCCTATCTTTTTCTGGCCATCCCATCTAATCAAGTTTTTGACAGTTCAATAACCCCACGTGCTTCGAATTCCAATGTACTTCCCCTTGAGAAAAAAAAGGTTAGACGGCCCCTCCGAAGGAGTCCCGAAATCTACCATATTCACTCTTGATTTTCTCGTCATAGAGGATTCAAAATTCTTTCTTGAGTTTGAAGACTAAAACCAACTATCATTGGAGCAATTATCCCTGGCAATAATAAAGTGGTCGTGCATCGGATCGGAAGATGAGTCTGCCTTGTATCAGATTGATGTACAGTAAAGGTCTTGACCTTACTACTAAGAGGCTCAAAGAATTTGAGCTCAAGAGGATCAATGAAATATAATTGATGCCTGAAGTGATTCATTTCATCAAGAAAAAGTGGTAATTTAGTTGAAAGGGAACTATCTCAATGGAGATGCCATGTCTATAAAGCAGGGTAGGATGGATTGGATTATATTGCCCCAACCCAACTCGATCTTAGGGTGGGTGCAACATCCGCCTTCATGCCTCCTCACTGCTTTGTGGGTTGAGGCCTTTGTCCCACCACCAGGCTGAGTTGACTTCGTTCTTCTCTCGAGCTGCAAGGCGACGCATGTCTGACATCCAATCTAGGGATTCTAGCCTTTCTTTCCAACTCAGATAAGCCTGATTTAATGAGGCAAGAGAGATAATCACCGCTCCGTGGGCACTAACCTCATTAGAATCGAGACATCGGAAGGGATCTTATGTCACGATCAGAGTACGAGCTACTTCAACTCAACCATTAATAACACATGAGAAAGAGACCTACGAGATTGGTTATTCTGGAGCTAACTCAAGAACTCAAGATATGAAGAAAGAGTCAAACCTATACGAACTCTAGTCCACTCATTCACGATCAGAAAGTGGTTAATATTCCATTTCCTTCGTTGCACTCCTTTGAAGGATAAAGACTTTCGCATTCATTCCACAACTCTTGTTCATTGATTTGTTTTGAGTCAAGTTATTCTAATCTTAAGGGCTCGTTCCACAACCCCTGTTCATTGGTTTGCTTTCAAATTCTTCAATAATTCTTCGATCCTTATAGTCGAGTTATTTCATAACCTACTCTGCCTTGTCTCGATCAAAGAAAGAGGAAGAAATAGGAAGAGGCAAAAGGCTCTCAGGAATTGAGAAGATCGAAGAGAGAAGACGTCTATCCCAAGCTGGAATATGATGCATGTTGATAGCGATAGGGAGAGGAGTGGAAGAACTTTCCCTTCTTTAGTTGGGGAGAGGTGCTCAGCTGCTTTACCTACAAGGAAATTTCCAGCGTAATTAGATGTTAAGGAACCAGAGGAAGCAGCCTTATCCCTTTCAAAAGCAAGACCAGATTGATCGCTATGAGGGACTGACAAATTCGTCTTTGAGATAGCATAGCCTCCCAGTCGTTTACTTTTGAAGTCGGGATCGTGGAACGGTTAGTTTCCTAGTCGTCTTCTGAATTGCCTATGGCCTCCTGAAAGTCAAGTAAGAAAAGCAGGATAAATCTTTTAAATTTTAGAGTAAATCATCAAAATCCGTACCACAAGCTTCTTCTTCAACTCTCAAACAAAGCAGTTAGCTTCTTGACAATCTCTTCTCTAACCCAACCCAGGATCGAGGGAGTACATTATAAAGTCTCGGGTGTAAATGGGGAGCTTAATTTTGAGAATGAATTAACTAAATGAGAATACGACCTCTAAGCTCGTGGCTTCCTTATTCCCTCGTTCGCGGTTCCACTTATTCTGGGATCGTAATCATCCCCTTCCACTCATATGAAATGCGGTATCAAACCGCTTAAGGTCTCCTTGCCTCCTTCTTTCTTGATAAGATAATTTCAGAGGCAACCCTTGAAAAAGAGAGGCAATCAATGAACAAGGGTCAGTCCGTAGTGAGACCGCGCGAAAGAGATGAGTACTAATTCACAAGAAAAAAGGGGTTTCACTGGGCTCTTTGCACTTGTAAATATGACTTCCAAATGGGTTCCCACTTGCACTCGGTATGGATGGATGGAAAGAGCTAAAAATGACATGATTTTTCCTTCCAAATACACTGAGAGTACCACTTTAATTATAATACAAATTTCATAACAATTATCCATAATACAAATGCAAGCAAGCTAGAAAATAATAAATCTAAATTAAAAATGTGACTCATAAAAAGTCATTGCACAAAAAAGGACAAAAGAAAAAAAAAACTCAAAATTTCAAAACAATCCATAATGAAAAAAATGTAAACTAAAACAAATAATCTACATTTGTTTCCTAATATGACATTGTAAAATAAAGGACCAAAAAAATAAAAAGAATAAACTCAAAATTTCAAACTCCAAAATACAAAATGCAAGCAACCTAAAAAAAATAATAAACCTAATATAAAAATGTCTCATAAAGAGATATCACACAACAAGGACAAAAAAGAAAAGCAAAAAGCATAAATTAAAAATTTAAGAATAATCCATAATGCAGAGCAAGCTAAAAAGATACTAAATGTAAGTTAAAAATGTCTCCTAAAAAGACATCACACATCAAAGAATTAGACTAAAAAAGAAACTCAAAATTTCAGTGAAAATTTTGATGTTGTGGTCTGGATAGGTTTCAAAAAGGAAAGTTTTGAGAAGGAAGCATGAAGAAGACAAAGAAGGAAAGATTGAAGAAAATGTATGTCTTATACATTGTTGTACTTTAATTCATTAAACGTACTCTATTATATAAATTCATAATATAACCTAGACAAATAGAAAAATACTGAAAGTGAAGAAGATCAACAAGGAGAACAAGATAAAGATGAAGAAGAAGAAGGTGAGATAGTATTAGATGAAGAATCCAGTTCATGGACGAAAGAGACGAGTGAACAGAATGAAGGATCAATAGATGATAAAAAGAGAAAAAAGACTACGGAAAAGGAAAAGAAGGTAATCTATATAACATTTGATAACTATAGATTTTTTTTTGGAATTTTTCTATAAATTTTCTTTTTATAACATAGGTAAAGAGTACTAAAAAGGCAGAAAAGGCAAAGGAAGATAGAAGAGGAAAGGCAAAGCACCGATGAAACAAGAAAAAGCTGAGGTATGTGTGATATGGTATTGTCGTTTATATGATATAGGGGTAATTACACTGTATTTGTGAATTCTGTTGTATATGATGGAATTCATTCTGAAATATATTGAAACTTGTTTATCAGAATTACAGTGTATTCGTGTATTATGTTTAGAGTGTTATGCATTATGGAGTATGATACTTTGAATTTTGATAACTTAAAGATTTAGTCTATAATTACACTGTATGTTTTGTATTCTATTGTATATGATGCAATCAAGTCTATAAATGGACTTAAATTCATTTATCATAATTACAGTGTGTTCGTGTATTATGTTTGGAGTCTTATACCTTATAGAGTATGATACTTTGAAGTTCGATAACTTAAAGATTTAGTCTATAATTACACTATATTTTTTAATTTTGTGTATATGATGCAATCAATTCTGGAAATAGACTGAAACTTATTTATCATAATTAAAGTGTATTTGCTTATTATGTTTTGAATGTTATGCATTATGGAGTATGATACTTTGAAGTTTGTTGACTTATGGATTTTATCCATCATTTTTTTTAATTGACCCTGATAGTTTTGCATTACTTTGTACTTAAAATTATTTATGAATAAATATTGTATATGACGCAATGAATTCTGGAACATGTTAAATGAGATTGTGATTAATTGTAGTGTATTATGATTGTGGTTAACTTATAGTTTATTACACATCAATATTAGAACTCAGTGTACTTGATATGATCTAAACGAAGGAATAAACCTTTAAAGATTAATCTGCAAACAAAGAGCACAATAATAGATAAGATCAAAGAAAATCTTGCAGATAGATTGACCAATAGATTTAGAGAAGGAATATTTGGGCACTTTGTTGAATTCTCCATAACAAACAAGTCCTCCCAACTATTACTGCACCTTATTCAAAGAATGTGTAAACCTAAATCAACAAACCAACTACATTCTTTTAATAGGAAAAAGGGTGCTTAAGTTTGGGTTGAGAGAGTTCACTCTCATTATTGGTCTAAACTACCATGAAATACCTGACATTAGCAAATAAAGTATAAAGGGGGATCGATGATTGAAAAGAGTGTATTTCGAGAACCTGAAAACTGTAACTAAGCAGTACTTGAACATTATGTTCAACGTAAGCATTGTTGGAACAGATGAAGATAGAATAAAAATGGCAAAACTGTCCTTCCTTGAGAGGTTCCTGATCCTTAAATAAGAAAGCTTAAGTATAGAGCAGGATCACATCATTATGGTAGACAAAGATGAACTATCTGACGGGTATCCATAGGGGAAGGTTGCTTTTGACCTTATAGTGGAGTTCATGAATAGAGTTGTGTGTAGCAAGGGGCAAACAGGGATTTCAATGGGAGGCTTTATTTTCTCCATTCTTGCTTAGGCTTACAGGTAATCCCAAGATTGAGTACCCCACCCAACTACTTTACAAGGAGGATTTCAAATGAAGTCCCTAGAATAATTAATTGGACAGTAGACATGCAACCAAAATAGAAGGATCTGAAATAGAAGGTCTTCGATTCAGCCACGATATGTAAATCTTTTTATAACAGTTTTAATACTTGTAACAATTTTAATACTTATAAAATATTTTTTTTTCCTTTTAAAATAGGTTGAAGTGTCCCTTATGCTCACTACACCTAATGAAGTGGGCAGGCCATACTTCGCACCATTCCTAGAGGCAGAAAAAATATACGGCAAGAAGCAGAAGATGAGCTTAGAAAGAGCCAAAAACCTGATCGCATTGCTCATTTGTCCCTGAATAGAGGCATGCCCTCTACAAGTCAGATTGATGGGTTGAAAAAAATTGTAGAAAAGATTGAAAAATGTTAAGAGATAATGGAGAAAGGTATAGAGGATATTCTTGAATTTTTTAAATCTATAGAGTTGAAAATGAATAAAAAGTTTGAAGAACTAGGACAGAGATTGAACAGAACTATTGAAGAAATCAAAAGTCAGCAGCCTAGTTCTTCGGATGCCCAAAAGACTAATGAATATATGGTAAGCATGTGATATAAGCATAAATTTTCTTTTCTGACAGATTGTACTTCAATATTATGTGTACATGTAACAGAATGTTAAAATACATTGTATTTGGTATGTAGGGAAAAAGAGCATTTGAGGAGCACCTTGACAAGGTAGAAGAGGATCGAGATAAAGAGGAAGAACAAAAAGACGAAGATGAAGATCTGAACTTGGAATTAAAAAATCCAAAAGTGCTTCGGAAAAAAGATGACGAGAAAAGGAAAGGGAAACATGGCTGGAAATCGAAACCAAACTTCCAGAAGGCTAGATGGTGGACAAACTAAATTGAACAAATCATGAACAACACCTACCACCCAAAGACAAGATGGAGATCACTCACTGTATAAGGTAAAGAAATAAACTGAATATATAGTACGACCTGTCAAAATGTTTAGAATACATCTTAGAAACTAACATGTTATTAGAATTTATGTTCTAAAACTCGTACTTTGTTATTTGATTCAATAAATTTGTTATTGAATGCTATAATCTTAAAACCAATAAATTAAGGTCCCAAGGCTATTTTACTAAGTTTGTCAATACACTTGAACTTTATGTAGAGACATAAACATGGATTAAGTTCAAGTTAATAGACCAAATAGTCTATAGTGTATGAATAAGGTTGGACGCCTTATTCTTATTCTCGAAAAACACTATCAATGCGGCCCACTCCGTAGTTAGTACAAACGATGTAATCCTGAATCGTTCATGTCAAGACATGGAAGTGAGGGCATCCTATGTAAATGGTTTACATAAGACTGGAACCACGAAGTAGTCACTTTTAGTTATAACGCCGTAAACTATATAAACTGACTATTTCAATTATGATGACCTAGGTAACTTGATCTTAATCCTGAGCTAACTATGAACTTCTGTTCATTCGGTAGCATCCTTAGATCTGCATAGGTAAGGGAAGCTCATCATTGCTAGCCCAATAAGCCTCCCATTTCAGGGATAAGACCGAATGGATAGCTAAGAACATAAGGTGCAAGACGGAATTCACTCATTTAAACCAATTGTTCAATAGTGGATCAGTGGGCCTTAAGGAGCAAGATGTAATCTCGGGGATAAAACGGTATTTTGACCCAGCCAAGATTACAAACAACTTGTGAAGGATCAACTTACTCATCATGGTTATATCAGGTGGATAGAAATATATCTATAGTGAGGGGAGTGCAACTAAGAGTCTTTAGTAGAATGACTCTTTAGTTAACGAATGTTGATTAAGCTTTGGTTTAAAAGAGTTTAACCAGTTAATCTCGAATCGTTGGAGCCCATGATCTATAGGTCCATTAGGTTCCCCTACTAGCTCATATGGATTCAACTAAGAACAATATGTTGAAATAACTCGAATTATTCGAATTAGGTAAAGAGAGAGAAACCGACAAGTATATATGATATAAGTCGGTAAATATAAATTTTAAGCTTTATGTTTAAATATGTTTTAAATATGAATATGGATTCATATTTAGAAGCTTGGAAAGTTTTGAAACGGTCAAAGTTGTAAAAGTCAACATGTTGACTTTTGACTTTGAAAAAAAAAACTTTGACTGGATTTATATTCAAATATGATTTGAATTTTAGAAAAATGAACGCGGATTCATACTCGGGAGCTTGAAATTAGTCAAGATGGATAAAATAGCAAAAAGTCAAAAAGTTGACTTTTGACTAAGAAAAGTCAAAGTTTGACTTTGACTTAATTGGTTAAATGACCAAATTGTCCTTTGACTAATATATTTATTACTAAATGTTAGTGGGAAATGTGGCAGCTTATAATGCAATTAGAAGCCACTAATTCCATTAATAGTTAATAGGAATACTTTTTCTCTCTCTTTCCTCATCTTTTCTTCTTTATAGTACGACTAGGTTATGGAATAGCGAGACCAAAGGAAGAGGAAGTTGGAAGCCCAGAGTTGGGAGGAGCCTCCTTTGTACAAGGCTTAGTTAGCCTTTATCAGACAGTGTTCGCTGGTGTTGAGATTTCATGAAGTAAATTGCATGCATTTTGCATGTAATTTTCTTTATAAACTTCCATTTACAGAATGAGAAAGAGATGATAGAAATTTCATAAGAAATCTCTAAACGATGCACCTACCTCCATCCATCTCTCTAAGATTTCCTTCATAAAAACGAGTCCCACAACTCGGTTCTTAGTCCTGAGATTAGTAGGTCAACATAGTGGTTGTCCTTTGCTCGTGATCTTCAGGCAAGAAGAAGTTTTAGAACGAAGAAGAAGTTAAGAACTACAAAGGTAAGCTCATCGTTTACCTTCTCTATTCTTTGTTTAGGTCTATCGTTTAGTTACAACATGTTAATTTCTAAATCGTTTAGATGCATATAGAGTAAAGCATGATCCTTGTCTTCCGCTGCATGTTTCTCTGATGTTTTTTTTTGTTCCTTCAGTGTACATAATTATTATAGGACAAAGGGGATAGTGAGGAAGAAATAATTAAACAGGCTCATACGGTTAATCGACGAAAAAGTTATATATGATTAAATGAAGAAAAAAGAAGAAGATCGAATGAAAATGGTATAGTACTGAATGATTGGCATATGTTTGTTATAATGAATGACTATTAGATTTTAAGAAGTGTGGATCCCAATTACAAGGTGTTTATATCTTTGAGTGCATGAAATAGGTTCTATATAATCAATGATATGTATATATTTTTGTTATGAACAAATTGGATATGTTTGTTATCATGAGTGACTTGTAACTTCAAAGAACTGGATATTTGAATTCTAGAGACTTTATGGTTTGAGTACTTTATTGATAAGATAAGTAATGTGTATGTAAATTATAATGTATTTGACATATTGACCCTACAGTTGTGAATTTCAATTACAATATTGAATAATTTTGCTTATTGGACTTGTAGTTTGACTACCCATTCCTTATAATGATGTGAATAGTTGTGTATTCACATCATTCATCTTCTTATAATACTAGTAGCTAATCCTTGAGAAATACTAAAGTATACACAAGGTCAATCTTCATTAAATTCAACCACAAGAATAATGAAGAAAGTGCAACCGACCTTTGGCAGAACCAAAGAATAACCACAAATGGCCAAAGTAATAACATAATTAATATGAACGTCAGGGCACAATTTCAAGAATGGTATAGTTACGTTAAACTTTTTTTTGCTAACTTATAAGTTAAACGAAAGATGCCAAGTGTGGATAAGCTTTCAAATATAGACAAAAATAATCCAGAAACGAGGATTATACTAAAACACGTAAGCATATCTCATACTTCGTATGTAAGTCATAATTTATTATCCTATTAATGGACTTCGTTTTTTTTATATATATATAGTTGAACACAACAAAGGAAGAATTGATAAAGATGGAAGAAGATAGGGAACAACCAATGAAAAGATCAAATGATAAATTGTATAGAGAGGTTAAGTGACATCAGGAATATGGATAGATGATGTAAGAGGGAAAATAGGTCCATCAAACAAAGGGAAAGAATTCATATCCAAACACGTCATCATTTGATTTGCATCTGAGTTCGGCTTGATAGTTTGATTTTAAACTTTTTTGTTATGGGGTACGATTTATGGACATATTTTTTGGTCTGTTGGTTTAATTACATTGAATTTATAAATTTTTTTATATTATTATTTTTAGATATATGAACTTTATCAACTTATGTTTTAGATATATGAACTTTATGAACTTATGTGTTAGATATATGATCTTTATGAATCTATTTGTGAAAGAGGTGTGTAAGATACACTGTGATTCCCAAATCAGCGTATTGTTCTAAACTTGTGAATAAATTAAAGGGAAACTTACACAATTATAACAAAACACCAAACTATTTATGGCCCGTATAACAAAGCCCATAAAATTAGCCATTTTTAAATATTTCAGGTTTGCTCTTCCATCTTTCTTTTGCGATTCGGCTTCCTCCAGCTATTTCTTCTTTCTTCTTTCCTATTTTTTTCTGCAATTTCTTTCCATCATCTTTCTTATTTTTCAATTCTTTATTTACGTCGTTTAATCTTTCCGTCGTCTTTCTACTTTTCCTCTTCTTTTTTTCGTTACGATTTCTTTCCATCATCTTTCTTCTTTTTCTTTTTTTTTACGTCGTGTACAAAAAATAGCAAAATCTAAAAAATCGTATATAAAGAATCTTGAAAAACATCATTTACATTGGAGTAGCCAAATGTAAACTATCGTGTAAAAATGTAAACGATCGTGTAAAAAAAAGATTGTGTATAAAGAATATTGAAAAAAAATCATTTGGATTGGAGTAGCCAAATGTAAACGATCGGGTAAAGAAATCTAAACGATCGTGTACCAAAAGAATTTAAAAAGTCGTGTACCAAATTTTGAAAAATAAATCATTTAGATTTGGGTCCCCAAATCTAAACGATCGTATAACCAAATTAAACAATGGAATTGAAAAGATAAATTGTAACAATATCTAAACGATCACAAATATATTACGCGCCTGTTATTGACGGCGTGGTTGACGGGGCATTTTTTGTATTTTACACGGTGGGTCTCTGAGCTTTTTCCGTTCTTGGAATTGTTCTATAGAGTGTTAAGAGAAATACTTCGAAAGGCAACTACGGTAACAAACTATACACAACGTATCTTGACCCTATATGGTAATATATGTCGTAACTTTCATATTAGGACGATCTCAATGTATCTAGTT
Organism: Cucumis melo; assembly: GCF_025177605.1. NCBI lineage: Eukaryota > Viridiplantae > Streptophyta > Magnoliopsida > Cucurbitales > Cucurbitaceae > Cucumis > Cucumis melo. Next base: position 21,617,442 of record NC_066859.1, read on the forward strand.
TGAAAAGGACTATACTTGAATTTAAAACGAACAACTTACAATAAAGTATATTTGCAAATTCAACACACCTAAGTCATTGTAAAGTATAAGAAATACTTTGTATTTCAATGAACAAAAGATTGATTTTATTCGAACCAACCATTCAACCCCAATGACAACAGAGAACACTTTGAATAATAGACAGTTTCAAAAAAATAATAATAAAGTACTTAAAAATTAAAACTAGTAACATGTAAATTACTAAAACGGTAACTTAAAGTTGAATAGGTTCTTTACAAGACCTACAATTGTGACCTCTTTGACCACACCTGCTGCAACAAACAGTCACTTTTTTTTCTCTAAAAATGAAGTAAACATCTTTTTTTAGGCCTTCTAGCTAAACGTTTAACCTATGGTGGAAGTATTCCATCATTGCCACCTTGGTTTGTATTCCTAATTTGGTCTACACTACCAATTGACGTGTTCCCTTCTTGTACAAGTTTATCAAATTTGAAACATAGTAGAAGTTATCAGTATACATATGCAGATTAAGATTCTTTGTAGACAATGCAATACATGTATGTGAACAAGGGATTAGATCAAGGTCCTATTGATGACATGAGCACGTGCAGTCTAAAATGTTGACAACATATTGTTCCTTACGATGGTGGACTTCAAATTCATGTTGGTCTACACGATATATCTGCCAAATAGTTAAAATAAAATGTCATGTACAAATAAGTGCATACATAATTATTGCATTTATTATTCGAATATCAAACAACTTACATTCATCGAGTGACTTTCCCTTAAAGCTTCTCAAATCATATCTTCTGCATATATTGAAAGTTTCATACGATGGAAATTCCATTTGGTACGATGTTCGTAGAACCATTTTTTAAGCAAACTACGAATTGATTCTAGAAGTCCAATTACAAGCAATTCTCATGATTCTTTTAGAGTAGAATTTATACTTTCAGAGATGTTGGTTGTAATAACTTGGTATCTTTTTCTCCTAAAAAATACCCTAGCCCACCTATGTCTTCCAAAAGCTTCCAACTCATGCCTAATTGATGGAGAGAGATGATCGAGTTGTCTCATGTAGTATTCAAACGTCAATGGGGTATAAACTCTGGCATATTTATGGAAGGAGTCCTCGATGGGAAGCAATTTATGGTTCTTTTCAAGTTCTTGTGAAAATGGAATGCACATAATCCACATGTTCGGTGTTTCGTAAACGACATTATACCCATTTTCTATAATTTTGTGAGCATCAGACACAATTATCATTTCATTTTGTTCTCTAGAAACAACTTTAAGATTAAAAAAAAAACCATGCCTATGACAAGTTTGTTCTCTGAATCAATAACAGCAAAAGCTAGTGGCATAATTTGAGAATTGTCATCAATAGTGCAAGCACAAATGAGCATACCAAGGTATTTGTTCTTCATGGTTGCACCCTCAACTGAAATAATTGGTACACAATAATTCCATGCATCAATTGAAGCAACTAGTGCCATGAAATAAAACTTAAACCAACTTTCATCGTATTATTCAGCCGTATACGTACCTAAAAATAGTGAAATAAAAAAATTGAGAATTACAGTGTATTTCCATATTGACCAAGTGTTATGTTTTAACATACAGTGTATTTGTAGTTTATTATACATGGATTTTTTCGGATCAATGAATCGGAAAAGGCAAATAGCATGGCGTACAAGGTCTCCGGAGTACCCCTAATGGAATTCAACACAATCTCACGTCCTCTCCAAGCCTTGTCATAGCTTACGTTCACTTCATGATGAATCTTTATATAATTAATAACGTCAGAAAGACAACATGGAGCCTTGTCATTCATTTTAAAGAATGACTTCGTACACTCAGAAACAATCCAAGATGTTGCTTGCTTGTGATCATTTTTAACGATGTGAACAACACACTGGTGGGTATCCGTGAATTTAGGAACTATCCAAATATCACTTTTTTTAATACAGAAGCACATAGATACCAAGGGCAAGATGAATCTTTACAATTAATATCAGACAATGTACGATTGGACCTAATAGTAACTAGTTTAAAGTTATTGTTCACAACAAGCATATAAATAGCTTTCTTCTAATACTGATTTACTCCTAAACATTAATCCTACTTTAATAGGTATTCTAGCATACGGAAATTCAAATACATCAACATCAATAATCCCTGTTTCATGATTTGAATCTTAAGATCTAGGTACTTCACTGTTCAAATACGAGTTATTTTCAACAGCACCAACAGATATAGAATCAACAACAACCAATAAATCATTGTCAGAAAAATTCGACAAAACTAACATAAGCCAATACACATCCTTATCGTCAACAATCCGAATGAGGTTCGAATTATTGCAGACATCCCAGTAAACAGTCAAACGAGACATAGAAAGCTCTGAAAGTGGGAAAAGTCTACCTTGTATGCAATTTACAAATCTGTGAAATGAGGATAAAATTGGAAAGTATACATTTACAACACGATAATCAATATATCAAGAAGATTCAATTCATCTACCATCCAACACAGTCTTCACTCGTTGTAAAGGCATCACAAAAATTCATAAGGATGTGCTGTAAAGATTGAAAGCCTTCAACGAAAACCATTACACAAAAAAGAAAACATTTAATGAAAAATAAACGTGAATATTAACGTTACCAAAAAAACGTCTCAAAATAATTAACTGAAAAATAGTCTCCTAAAATATTATTAAATTAGCACACTTTTAGGGGAATGATTAGAAATTTAAATTCAAATTGTTATTAAAAATATGTATTACATATTATTTAACAAATTGTTTATAAATATTTTGGAATATAAATAAACCAAAAATGTTGAATTTATCTTTACCATTATTTTAGAGATATGGTGTAAAATTTGAATTCAAATTGACGATTCTAGGGGATGATATAAAATCTAAATTCAAATTGTTAATAAAAATATGTATTATATATTATTTATATATGTTTTTTGATAAATTGTTTGAAATATAAAAAATTAAAAAATATTGAATTTATCATGTCATTATTTTGGAGAAATGATGTAAAATTTAAATTCAAATTGACGATTTTAGGGGATGATATAAAATCTAAATTCAAATTGTTATTAAAAATATGTATTATGTATTATTTTCATATTTTTTTTTATAAATAGTTTGATATATTAAGAATCCGAAAATGTTGAATTTATCTTTGCCATTATTTTAGGGGTATGATCTAAAATTTGAATTCAAATCGTTATTATAAATTATACAAATAAATTGTTAATTAATTGACTTAAATAGTAAGAATCCAAAAATGTGGTAGAAAATACTAGCATTATTTTAGGGGATGGTGGTGCAAAATTCTCGAGCAACAAAGTAGTTGATTTACCAAAGATGAATGTTGTTTACCAAATACACTAAATTTGTTATATTCTTCTCATATATATCTTGAATTATTTAAAGGGGTCTTTTCAAAAATATAAAAAAGCGGCAAAGTATTTACACTATATAGAACAATTTTGAAAATAAAAAAGCCCAGACATCAGCTGTGTAAAATACCAAAAATGTCCCGTCAACTACGCCGTCAACAACGCACGTGTAATATATTTGCAATCATTTAGATATTTGTGATCGTTTAGATTTGGCTATTGTTTGGTATACGATCGTTTAGATATGACTACAATTATTTTTCAATTCTATCGTTTAATTTTGTTACACGGTTGTTTAATTTGGTTACGTTTAAATTTGGTTACATGATCGTTTAGATTTGATTGTTTATATATTGATTTGGCTATTGTTTGGTACACTATCGTTTAGATATGGCTACAATTTATTTTTTCAATTCTATCGTTTAATTTTGTTACACGATCGTTTAATATTTTGGTTACGTTTAAATTTGGTTATACGATTGTTTAACTTTAATCGTTTAGATTTGGGGATCCAAATCTAAACGATTTTCTTTTTAAATCTTGGTACACGATTGTTTAGATTTGACTAAACGATTTTTTTAAATTCTTTTACTACACGATCGTTTACTACGATCGTTTAGATTTGTCTACACGATCGTTTAGATTTATCTACACGATCGTTTAGATTTGGCTAAATGATTTTTTTAAAATTCTTTTGCTACACGATCATTTATTTTTTTTATACGATCATTTAGATTTATTTACGCAATCATTTAGATTTGGCTAAATGATTTTTTAAATTCTTTTGGTACACGATCGTTTAGATTTGTCTACCGATGATTTATTTTTTTTACACACTACAAGAAAAACCATCTATTATGACAGTTGGTTCTATCCCAAAATGAAAGAAGGGAAGAAAAAACTGTCATCAAAGGTCAAAAAATGCGTTTTTGGCAGGAAAAGGCAGAATTTTTCGGATTTGAAGAATTTATAACCGTTTTTAAGTGTCATAAATCTATGGCAATTTTTAAATGTCATCAATTATAAATGTCAAAATTCGCGTTTTTAATGGAAAAAAACGTTGTTTTTGGATTGCACTTATACATAACAGTTATTTGTTGTCATAAAAAGTAAATTCATTAAATAATTATTAAAAATATTTTTATTCAAATTTATTAAAATAAAAGTTAATTAAAATACATTTTAATAATAATAATAAAAAAGAAACCTTCATCTCCTCTTTGAGACGATTCTTCTTCTCCTTCGGCCTCCTTTGATCTCTTTCTGATCTCTCATCTTCTCCGATCACGCATCTTCTCCGATCACGCATCTTCTCCTTCCGACTTTCATTCACGAAATTTGGACCTCATCTTCTTTCATTCCCCTCTCAAATTTTAGAAACTCGTTGTCATCTCTTCCGTTCTCTCTGTCGCTCTCTTCTGCTCACCATCTCTCTCTTTCGTTGTCTATCACGCCACGACTGATAGACTGTATACTCGCACACCGACGACCGATAGACTAGTACAAAAACCCTTATCTCCCTTCTTCACACAAAAACCCTTAACATTTGGTCCTTTGGTTCTCAATTTTTTTTCCACACTCGCCGAAGCAAAAATGTTATCTGGGTTTTCACAGGAACTGGCCAGAATGTACTCCGCTATTTCGGCACTGCCGGTGGACGGCGGTGGGGGTAAGTTTCAGGGTTCTTTAGATGGAACGAATCTTCCCGGTGATGCTTGTTTGGTTCTCACGTCAGATCCGAAGGCACGCCTCCGTTGGACGGCAGAGCTTCATGAACGACACGTTGACGCTGTCACTCAGCTTGGTGGCAAAGACTGTGAGTTTGTTTTTTCTTCTTCTTCTTCTTCTTCTAATTGCTTCTTCTTAGTTCTCTATCTGAAATTTGGTCTCTATGTTTGTGCAATGTTTAATTTAATGTGTTAGGATTTTTTTTTCTTCTTTTTTTGCAATGTGTGATTAACCTAGAACTTGTATAACTGCTTAGAACATGACTTCTGAACAATTTTCAATATCTCCAAATTGTTACGAGCAAAGCCACCCACCTTTTAATTCTATGCTCATTTTACTTTTTAAGTTCTACTTTAATTTTGGATGCACATTTGATATATATGAGTTATTAGATTTTGAATGTTTGAGAGAAAAAGTTTGAAGGAAGCCGTTAGAAAATTGGAGGCACAAAAATTTTCAAGCTTGGAAAGGTAATTCCATCCTTGTTAAGTCATCTTCAAGATGGTTAAATATAAGTTTTCTTCATTTTTTTTCTCAATTAACTTTTATTGGGTCCTTACTTGTTGTGCAGTGTACTTTTATATTATTGTTTTGTAAATTTTGGTAGTAGCGAATCAAAATTACCATTTTGTGTATATTGCTCCTGAGGTGTTGCTTAAGAAAGAGTATGGTGAAAAGGTAAATGTTATAGTATAATTATATATATATACATGTGTATCAATATGCCCATTCTATCTTGTGATTTGTTTTAAGGTTGAGATTATTTCTCTTTTTTGGGTCTACCAATGATGCATTTTAGATTGCAGATGTGTGGTCGTGTGGGGTGACCTTATATGTTCTTTGGTTTGTTATTTATTTGTTATAATTAATAGCAAAATTAGATATTGTTATTGGCTACATATGTTTCCTCTGTGCTCCTAAAAAATGGTTGATTTGTTCTTCATGTTGACAACAAGATATTGCTTTGCAATAGGAGCTAACTCAACAACGCCTTTGTCCATTCCCTAAGGTACCGTAACTCAAAAATGCATTTTAACTTTTTTCTGGTTTTTTAAACCTATATTGATGGTTTTGTGAAATATATTGATGGTTTTATGAAATATATTGTTGGCTATGTGATAAAACATTTTGGTAGCTTACAATGTGTTTGATGAAATGCCTCAATGAAGCCTTTGGTTGATTTTTAATTGATTTTTGTTTGTTTGAATTAGAAAATCAAGGCCAAGGGAGATTGCATGGCTATGGGAGGAAGTTTTGAGAAAAAGAGAATGAAAAATGAATGGTTAGATTTTAAACTTTGATAATGTGTAGGGCCTTTAAGCATTTTTTAGGATTTAGTTGTTACGGTCATACATGTTTAGTGTTAGGTTTTATTTCTAGTAGGGTAGAAACTTCAATCTCCTCTCTTATTGAAAAGAATATATAGTCTTAGGATGTATTTAGGATTGTTTCTCAAGTAATGACTTTTTGGAATGAATGAAAAATCATTTGGATACTTGATTTTATATTCTGCTATGGTTTCTTATATAGCACTTTAAGGATGGCCTTCATCACACTTTCGCTTTCTTGAACAAATCCAGGTTGAACTCAACCAAGTGATGAGTTTATTTTGTAGCTTGAACTCAACCAAACGTGCCATTTGTTTGCATATATATCGTGCCTGAGACAGAAGATTATTGATATGAGGCTGATGTTATACCTCAAGAAGATCAGATTAAAAATTCTTACAGTAAGCCCACTCATCAAAACATTGAAAAGAAATGCACAAAATAACATTTCCATCTCAAGTAATTGAATGATTTCTATGAGTATTTATTATGGTGTTTGCTAATGGTTTGCTTCTCATTCCAAGAGCCCCTTGTAGTTTCCAAGGTTGAGAGTTGTTTTTTTTTATTTCAAGTAAGATTAATTTTTATGTAAGTGACGTCTGTTAGTTTGCCAATTTTATTTTGAATTCTTGAATTTTTTACTTATTTTCTAGGAGATAAGGAGTGCAAAGATTGAAAGGAAGAAAAAATTGTACTAGATGAACACGTTTTGGTGAACTCGTGATTCAGAGTCTTTTATTGATATTTTGTACATACTTTTGAGATAGGTTTGTGTTGATGATTGTGAACTTTGCTTTGTTAGTTATTTTTGGTTTAATAAGTCCTTTGAACTAAGTAGTAAATTATGGAACTACTGACTTTATTATCTTTGCTAATATCCATGGACAATATTTTACTCTTTATTCAACAGCTTTCTATTTTATAGTGTTGTCTTTAGAAGTCCAATTTGAGTTAACCTACTGCTTTCATACATTCAAATTTCAAATTTCTCATTGCAGAGACCTTGTAAATGTTTTTGGAGAGTTTCTTCCAAAAGTTAGTGCTTGTAAAATATAGCGAGTAATTCTTCCTCATACTTCATCATATGTATCAAGGTGTGTTGGGCATAAAACTTTTTAGTGCACATCAATGAGCTTTTAAATCCTTTGCAAATGTACGTACCTCTCACTGTGTTATAGTTTTATTGCCTCATAATGTAGTTTAGTTTTATTGCCTCATAATGTAAAGGTTGTTGAGAAAGAAGACTTTAAAGAATCTATAAAATTAAAACTATTTGTGTTATAGTTTCAACTTGAAGTGGCTAGCAAGGAATGAATGACACTTTTGTTTTGACTTTTTAAATTTATTGCTATTCTTAGTTTATTTTTAGGTTTACTCTTGATGATTAGAAAATCTGAATCTCTGTTGCATAATACTTTTGTGAAAAATATGGTGTGGCACTCAAATTTTCATCTCTACCGGCTATACATGCTCATAATTATGCAAAGCCCATTTTTAGCTTTGAGTTTTGTTATTTGTTGTTGGTTTTGGACTTTGTGTGAAGTTTTGTAATTCATTTAGCTAAGTTTGTGGGCTGAATTTGGTATTTGCGATTCTGTTTTTCTTCTTTTTCATATGGATGAATTTGTAGATTTCATTTTTAGTGATGAAATTGTGCATTGTGTACTTCAACAGTAGCATAATTTTGTGACCGTATATGTAAGATTTTCCATTTGAATACCCTCTACATTCCAATACCAAGCTTAGAAGTTATAGAAAAGAATAATTTACTGCCAAGCTTAGAAGTTACTATTGTTGAAGTGTGTACGTGTTGTGTTGTTGAAGTGAATGTGCTGTATTGTTGAATCAATTTTGTTTCCTTTTATTTTCTTACTAGGTTTTTCCAGAATCCATTGGAGCAGCGAAGCCATATTTGCGGCAATTCATTGATGTATAGGCTTTTTTGTAGGTTTGGTAGGAAAATTTCTGGTTTAAATGTAGTTATTTAAATAGCTTGTTCGTAACAAATAATATATGTACCAACACTTAAAGCAATATTATAAAGTGTATGTTTCTTTATATATTAAAGTGTTCATCGTTTCTTTCCGTATGTAATTGTATTGGTCTGTGTAATGGCAGGACAACATGAAAAACAGGATTCAATAAAAAATAGTGCAAGAAAAATAGTGACTAAAAACAAAATTATGACATTTAAATGTAAAAAAAAGAAATTGTCATCGAAAAAGTTTTATTGACAGTTAATTAATGTCATGGAAAGTGAAATGATTCAAGTTAATAAGTGTCATAAAAGATAAATAATGACATTTAATATTTGTCATACAATATTAATAATGAAAGTTATTCGCTGTCATGAAATGTAAACAATGACAGTTATCCGATGTCATAAAATATAAACAATGATAGTTATTAACTGTCATTGAAAATAAATAATGACAGTTATAGTCTGTCATAAGATATTGAATTCGTGACATTTCTTCTATGTCATGAAAAACCACATTTCGTTACAGTTTATAGAACTGTCATAAAATACTTTCCATGACTACCGCATCAATGACTGCAAAAAACTATCACGAAAGCTTTTATTGACAGCATTTAACTGTCATCGTAGCCCATTTTTCTACTAGTGACACGATCGTTTACATTTGGCTACTCCAATCTGAATGATTTTTTTCAAGATTTTTTATACACGATTTTTTAGATTTGCTATTTTTTTGTATACAACCAAATTCAAACGACGTAAAAAAGAAGAGGAAAAGAAGAAAGTTAGTGGAAAGAAATCACAGCGAAAAAAAAAAAGGAAAAGAAGAAAGACGATGGAAAGATTAAACGACGTAAAAAAGAATGAGAAAAGAAGACGAAGAAAATACTAAACGATGTAATAAAGAATCAAAAAAGAAGAATAGACATTGAAAGAAATCGCAAAATCAGAAAAGAAGAAAGACGATGGAAAGATTTAACGATGTAAAAAAAGAATTGAAAAATAAAAAAGATTATGGAAAGAAATTGCAGAAAAAAATGAGAGGAAAAGAAGAAAGACGATGAAAGAAATCGCAGAAGGAAGAATATGGAAGAAATCGCATGAGGAAGAAGACGATTTCATCGCGAGGAAGAGAAAACGATGGAAGGGCAAATCTGAAATATTTAAAAAATGGCCAACTTTATGGACTTTGTTACACGGGTTATAAATAGTTTTGTATTTTGTTACATCTATGTAAGTTTCCCTTATTTAAATACACTTTATCTTAAATAAATAGATTGTCTTTACTCTAGCACTATAATCGGGTATAAAATAATAAAAGAGGGTTGCGGTTTTGCTATAAATATTAATATTTCTGACTTTTGCTATTTTTGGGCTTGTTATTTAATATTTTGTCATTTACATGGTTATCTTTTGTCTTAATCCCTTCCTCTATTCATCACTCTCCCATTTTCCTATTCATCACTCCCCATTTTCCTATTTATCACTCCCCCAACCCTTCGCTATTCACTACTCCAATTTCTTCTCTCTTCTTATCGCGGTTTTTCTTTTCTTCTTCTCCAGCTCTCTCCTCTCTTTTTCTTTTTGTCGTTGTCTTCTCTTCTTCTCCAACTTTTTGCTCTCTTTTTTCGTCGTTGTTTTCTATTCTTCTCCGACTTTCTCTTCTTTTTTTTATCCGTTGTTCGTCTTCTCTTCTTCTCTAGCTTTCTCTTCTTTTTTTTGTTCGTTGTTCGTCTTCTCTTCTTCTCCCGCTCTTCTTTTCTTCTGTGTTAAATAAAAACTCCCATTTCTCCTCTCTTTTTTTTTTTTGCCGTAGTCTTTTCTTCTACTCCCGCTCTTTTTCTCTTTTGTTTATGATCAAGCTTTAATACCCCAGGTCCCCAAGGTTTAAGGTTTTCGATATTCTTCAGTTCTCTCAATGGGATTTCATTTGATTTTCTCTAAAAGTCCAAGATTCTTTCTATTTTTCTTCATTTCTTAATGTTTGAAGTTGAAATTGGAAGGGTTTCGGCTGTACCATTTTGTGTAGTGAGAATAAATCCAGTTTATTTTGTGGGTAAACGGGATTCCTTTTTTTTTTTTTTGGAATTTTCATTTTGGCTCCATTAGAGAGAAACAAATTTGAAGAATAGTTATTTTTGGGGAATTTGAGTGTGGTATATTTTTCTTTGGGGTAGTGTTTCTTAAGTTGGTCAGCCAAGGGTATATTTCAGGTATTGGTTTTGTTTTTCTTTCTTTTATGTTGTTCCTTAATTTCTCTGTTTGTGATGGTACGTCAAATGTTTTAATGTTTCGGAATCTTTGATAGCTGTCGCTATTTTGTTCCATTGTTTGAAGAAGAAAGCGATGTTAATTTGAAGATCTTGTGTGTTGTCATGATTTTTCATTTGATCTGAGTAATTTCTAGAATGTTGTTTATTTTGACAACTTGGGGTTGCTGAGGATGTTTTTGGTGTCATCCATTTTAAAGAAGCTGTTGGTGGAGAAGGACGGCGTGGAAGTGAAGCAAGAATGAGTGGCGAGGTTGTTACTGGAGTCGAAGTGTGACTTTACGGTTGTTCCGTCCGATGATGGCGGAGGAAGTAAAAATAAATTCAAAATTTTAGAATTAATTTTTCTAATTAAGAAAAGGGAAACTATTATAAATCTAACAAAACATCAATCCCATAAAGTTAGTCATTTTTTAAATATTCCAGGTTTTCCTTTTCATCTCTCTTTCTTTCTGGCAATTCGTCTTCCTCCTCTATTTCGTCTTCTTCGTCTTCCCCTGCGATTTCATCTTTCTTTTTTCTTCTTTCCTATTTTTCTTTTCTATGATTTCTTTCCGTCATATTTCTTATTTTTCAATCCTTTATTTATGTCGTTTAATCTTTTCATCGTTTTTTTTTTGCTTCGATTTCTTTCCACCGTCTTTCCGTCATCTTTCTTATTTTCCAATTCTTTATTTATGTCGTTTAATCTTTTCATCGTTTTTCTTCTTTTTCTCTTTTTTTTTTTTTTGCTTCGATTTCTTTCCATTGTCTTTCTACTTTTCCTATTCTTTTTTTCACTACGATTTCTTTCCATCATCTTTCTTCTTTTCTTTTCTTTTTTACGAATTTGCATTTGAGTAACCAAATCTAAACGATTGTGTATAAGACTGTGTACAAAAAATAGCAAAATCTAATGTGTATAAGACTGTGTACAAAAAAATAGCAAAATCTAAAAGATCGTGTATAAAAGATCTTGAAAAGAAAATCATTTAGATTAGAGTAGTCAAATGTAAACGATCGTGTAAAAAAATAAAAGATTGTGTATAAAGAATCTTGAAAAAAAATCATTTAGATTGGAGTAGCCAAATGTAAACGATCGTTTAAAAAAAGTAAACGATGGTGTAGAAAAAAATAAAAGATCGTGTATAAAGAATCTTGAAAAAAAATCATTTGGATTGGAGTAGTCAAACGTAAACGGTCGTGTAAACCAAGTAAACTATCATCTAAAGCAATCTAAACGATCGTGTACCAAAAGAATTAAAAACATCGTATACTAAATTTTGAAAAAAAAATCATTTATATTTGGGTCCCCAAATCTAAACGATCGTGTAACCAAATTAAAGGATCGTGTAACAAAACTAAACGATTGAATTGAAAAGATAAATTGTAGTCCTATCTAAATGATCGTGTATATATTGAACCAAATCTAAGCGATCACGTATAAATTGTAGCCATCAGATCGCGTATAAATTGTAGCCATATCTAAATGATCGCGTATCAAACAATAACCAAATCTAAACGATCGCAAATATATTACGCGCGCGTTATTGACGGCGTGGTTGACGGGGTATTTTTGGTATTTTACACGGTGGGCCTCTAGGCTTTTTCCGTTTTTGGAATTGTTCTATTGAGTGTAAATATTTTGCCCCTTTTTTATATTTTTGAAAAGACTCCTTAAAAAAAATATGCTCTGTTGAAAAATAAATTTATTGTTTTTTCTCTTGTGAATCACAATTTCTTTGATGTTTTTGGGGTGTACGATGCATATGATGTAATATTGTAATGTAAGAAATTGTATAAAAATCTTGATTTTATTCTTTATTAATATTTTCATTTAGGGTAAAATTAAAAAATATATGAATAAAAGTGGTATTTGAGAGTTTTTGAGAGTTTTTGAGTTAACTATACATGTTAATTGACTAATCTTGCATGACAATTAGTTGATCTAATAGACATTTTTCTTTAAGTTTATGAGCATATTAGCTATTTTTTAAAATTAGAAAACTATATTCAAGTTAGTTTACAAACTAACCTTGTAATTGAACATAAAACTCATTTACTTAAATTTCTTGTGAAACCCAACAACAGACCAATATACACACATCATTCAAAAGAATAAAATTCAATAGATATCCCTACACAATAAAATATTCGACGACAATGACATATAAAACCAAAATAAACTTTTCGTATAAAGTTGAATAAATACTTAAAATATATGGTATAAAAATAGAAATATGAGTTAATAGAACCAATAGAATTAAAACCGATATTAAAGGCCTTTATTGTCACTTGGCAACGGACATCTTTGTGAGCGTTATTAAAGGCCTTTAATGTCGGCTTTAATGTCGATTTAAAAACGACATTAAAGGCCTTTAATATCAGGTTAAAAACGACATTAAAGGCCTTTAATGTCAGTTTTCAACTGACATCTTTGATGGTGTTATTAAAGACCTTTAATGTCGGTTGGACTTTAATGTCGGTTTAAAAACGACATTAAAGACATCTTTAATGTCGATTTGTCAGTTTTCAACCGACATCTTTGATAGTGTTATTGAAGCCCTTTAATATCGGTTGAACTCTGATGTCGGTTTAAAATCGACATTAAAGCCTAGTTTTTGAATTCATTTTTACAAATTTATTTTTATTTAATTGTTACATTATTGTCCTATAAACCGACATTGGGTCAATGTAGATAAATATGTTTTTCACACGCCAACAAATCAATGAAATTCATATTATGTTAGAAACTATGATATTTGTCTTTTACATTTGAATACACAAAATAAAATCTTAATATTATGTTTATATATACATTCTACAATAGTACATGAAAGAAGATTCTAATACAAGAATTAAATAATTAAAAATCCTAAATGCCTTCTCAGTCTTCAATTTTCAACGGTCGCTTGGCCATCTCTGCACAATCGCTTAGCTTTCAACCCGATATGACTTCAATTATCTAAAAACAATATCCAAATAAACCATTTATATAGAATAACAAAGTTCTTAAGATTTTATATCCACACCCCAATCCACATAACTCTCTTCAGTCTACCTCATCCATCAGGCTTTCCTAAATCTCTTCAATCTAATATTAGAAATATTCCATAGATGCAATCATATACAATCATTTTCCCAAATAAAAAAAAAACATTTTATGTGGCAACCTATGAACTCTTGTAATTGATTAGCTCATAATATTGCCCGCCAAATGAATAATCAACATTTTTTTACATAACATTATTATGAAAACCAATATCAATCTGTAAAGAAATAAGCAACATCAACATAATAAGCTGAAAAGTAAAGCAATCATATTTTTATACCTTGGGTGTGGAGAACCCTTGATTGGCTTTTGGCCATATTTCCTCCATGAATAATCATCATATCTGCTAGCTTGTTACTAATCGTGGACACCTTAATCGACCGCTTCACTATATGTTTCACTCTAGTGTTATTAAAGGTCTTCCCCTTTTCTACCATTGCATTTCATAACAAAAATATCAACACAAAATACACAATCAACAACCAACAATCCATTTGAAGCATCATTTAATCTTTAGAACACAAAAACACTGTGTAATCAAGAATTTACTTGCCACTTATGCATTCATAAAGTGTGTTCAAACTAGAAAGCCCTTTCTCATTGGATTAATAGGAAGTAGGGTATGACTGTTCTAAATGGGGAGGGAAAAACAGATAAAAGGAGAAATTTTAGTAAAAATTTGCCAAGGAAATGAGCAGGTGTAGCCATTTCATCAATCCTTACTCTTGGACTTATCAGGATCAAGAAAGTGAAGTAGAGCTCTAAGTGAGGCAAAATGGATAAACAATCTTTCAATTGAACACGATAGAGAAGCTGAAATTAACACCAATGAGCATTGCAAAAATGGCATTACATGGATAAGGAAAACATGCCACCTTTAGATAATAAATTCCTGAAAACACCCAGCAAGGATCACCTGGCTATCAATAGAAATTTAGAAGTTGTTCATTGCAGCTTCAATTATCATAATCGGCACCTCAAGTTCACTCTCATGAATTAGATGCTCAGTTATAATAACTTCATTATCTGCTGATACTTGAAGATGAATAAAAATGGAAACAAAAACCTTATGATTCAAGAGAATGGGGAGGAAAGCTTTACATACCTTTAGCTCTTCTTCTTACATTTCTAATGATAAAAAAGCTGCTCGAAGCCAAGAAGATTAATACTGATATGATTGGCACAACTACTAGAACTATTATACTCTTGCTTTCACTTTGTTCTACAATCGCAAAAACATTAAAAAAAGACATAGATTTTCATTTGAATTTAGGTGAAAAATGAAGAGAAACAGCTAAACTAGTACCTAATTCTCAAGCAACCTCTCTAAAAAACACATCATCTTGAGATCCAAAATCACGAGCAAATCTAATATCAAGCAAGTTTATAAGGGAACTCAAATTTGATTTTCCAAGTTTATAAGGGAACTCAAATCACAGAAGAGTAAACTATACATAAACAAACTTGTAATTTAAGTCTGCAAACTTGGGTTTCTATAACAATTATGGAAACAACTTTTTCTACTGCTGCAACAAGCATTCTTCCATTATTTGGACTTTGTCGCACCACCCTAATTTAGTTGTTAAACATATTAGTACATTACGATGCATAGGTGATGTTTTATAAATAATACCAGGTGCAGTTTAATATGAAGAAATCAGAGTTAAAGCATGAGTTTGAGTTTATACCTTAAAAATGCCAACACAACTACCACTTTTAATGCTCCAGTACCTGATCTCGATACTAATATCAGAAGAGCACAAATGAGATCATCTTTACTAGGGTGAAAGTCTGAAGTGATTGGCCATGCTGTAAAATATCTCAGAGCCAAGTAGAAAGAGTCATTATTCTTAAAAGCTTAACAAAGAAAATTCTTGTTTTCTAGAATATTGCAGGCAATTGTCAGACTATAAGAATACAAGATATAATGGATTAAGGCCATTTGATAAAAAAATTGGCTCGCTTACATTATCAACATCCCAAACCTTGAGAGTCCCATCACCTAAAGTGTTGCGATCCTTTAATGTCCTTGGGCTAAAGCGAACATTAGTTATCCATTATGAGTGTTCATCAAGTATAGACCTCACTTTAAAAGACTTTGTGTACTATATTTTAGCCTGCACCATAAAATTGTTAAGAAATGTCCTAGAAACTAAACATACTGCATACATACTTAAATTAATCAACATAGCACCATACTTGATAAATCATCAAGAACATTAAAAGTTTGACCTTTAAGAGATTTAATAATTTTGATAACCCACTTAATAAGAATATATTTAACCTTTTTATCACTCCCACCACCTGCAAGTAATTTTCCATCAGATGAGAAGTAGCAGCATTCGACCTTTTTTGTAGTTGAAGGAACTACACAAATTTCCTTTAGGGTGGAATAGCTAATTTACTTGCAAAAATGCAATAATACTTACAAAGAAAAAATACCTCATGTTTAAAAAGAATAATACTTACCTAATGTTTGGCTCATAGTTTTCATGAAGTTTTTTTTTTAATTTTTTCAAAA
Organism: Cucumis melo; assembly: GCF_025177605.1. Taxonomy (NCBI): domain Eukaryota; kingdom Viridiplantae; phylum Streptophyta; class Magnoliopsida; order Cucurbitales; family Cucurbitaceae; genus Cucumis; species Cucumis melo. The sequence continues at coordinate 21,633,718 of NC_066859.1, forward strand.
GTAAAGCATAAAAAAGAGTTTTTCGAACTATGGAAAAGCTTGTGATTGAACCTTCAAGCATTTAGCAACAAATGTTTTCCAATTTAGAGATTTGTGTAAAGAACCCATCTGAAATCCATATTAATTCGCCAAATAAAGTCACAAATTAGCCAACATCACTTAATCTCCATCTACCTACTAATTCAGCTGAAGCAATTATCTACTAATTAAATGGTGAAGAGAATTTGGCATCTAACCCTTAAATCAAGGAACCCAATTTTGTATCTATTAATTAAACTATGGTAGAATTTTTACAATCTAAGCAATCTTCTTTTAATCACCAAATAGGTAGAATTTCATTAAAATTAAGCCCAACTAATTACCTCTTGTTGAGATCTCAGGTACTATCACTTGTACGAAATTTGGAGCTTGATTTCAAATGGGTTCTTTAAACTTTGAAGTGAGTGGTCTATATTTCCTACAAACATAACAAAAGCCACATTACAGAGAATATGAGAAGGTGATTGTTGAAGGTGAAAAGGAAATTAAATCACCATCAACATTTTATTTTAGGTTAGAAATAAAGAAGAAGCCAAAACAAACCCAAAAAATGAAAGAAAGTAGCGAGCTACCAGATCTGCAACCACACACAACGCCACCAAATCGCTACCACACCGACATTACCTATCTGTTCTGCACGACCACACGAACTCTACTTACGACAATGTTTTGGTAGTGGCGACAATAACAAATGGTGGAGCACGACGACGGCGATTTTAGGGCTTAGTGGACAGCAGATATTTGAAGGTCTGGGACGGCATGACACCAGAGACGACTGGGCACGAAGAGAGGCATGAGGGACGACTGGGGAAGAAGAGTCGGCGGTGGTGGATGGTGGACGGAGCAACGTTGGAAGAGTGACTAATTGAGAAAAAGGGTTTGGGTGGGGAGTTTACGTGAGATGAAGATAAGAGGAAAGAGAGTGAGAGTAAAGGGAGGGATAGTTACTTAATTTTACAAAATGAAAAAAAAAATGAAAAAAAAATTAACCATAGGCTTTTATGTCAGTTTTAAACCGACATTAATCCTCCCTCTTTGATGTCAATTTAAAACCGACATTAAACATCCGCATTTTAAAAAGCGACATTAAAGATCAATTTTCAATTTTACCAACCGACATCAAAGGTCATATTTCTTATAGTGGGTATAACGATTCAATATGAACCGATAAAAAAGAAATAGAGAAGAATAAGATTAGAATATAAATAAAGTTAGATGGTTGGAGATGATGCAATAATTTCTTAAAAAGAGAAAAAAGAAAAAATATTGTATAATAGAAAATGTAGTCATCCTAAAATGGGGATTTCTAAATAAAATAGAGAATAAATATTAGAATTTTCCCATCAAAGGAGATAATTTAAAGAGGGGATTCAAAAAGAGTAATGAAAAACCAAGTTTGAAACTAAGTTTATTAGATGAACATCCTAATTAACTCAATTTAATAAAATCAATTGAAAAAAAAAATGTATATTTATGTATGGCACAAAAGAGTAGTGAAAAACCTAGATTATAATAGTTTTCACCTCAAACACAGATTATAATAAGTAGTGTAAAATAATCTGCACCCTAAACAAAAACTATAATAATCTGCACCCTAAATGCAGACTATTATAATCTTCATACTATTATAATACTCAGACTAATATAATCCCCAAATTATAATAAGTCACTCTTCGTCCCAAACGCTCCCTTAGAATTTATTAGGATTGACTTAAAAAAAAGTTTTTAAAAAATCTTATTTTTATTTAAACTATTTCGATAAAAGTGGTTTAAAATACGCTTCATGCATATCATAGGAAGACAACCATAACTATGGTTAAATGTAACTCTACTTGACTTTTGTTTTTGCTTGACCCTTTTGGTTGTGCTTATTTTGAAACCTATTAGACCTTCTTTAATGTTGCTTAACTGGAACTTTCATAAATCCCATGAGATTACGTGACTTCTTATATTTTGTGAATAATTTGTAATATTCCTAGTTAGACCATTCATGTTAATGCAACTGTAATCAAAATTATTGTTATTAAATCTTAAAATTTCTCATTTTTACATTATTATCATGAAAATCAATAGAGTCAAGAAATTGAATTAGAGGTATAAAATATGAAAATAAAATCAATTAAAATTTTGATATATACATATAAATTTAAAATTTACAATTCACAATTCACAAAAAAAAAAATACTAAACAGATTAGTTAAACCCAGGAATTCAAAACTGATACCCTAAACAAAGCCATCAAAAATTCAGTTTTCAAATCATGCACCTCAAACACAAACATCTGTAATTCCTAGACATCGGAACTCCATTAGATAAGCCCACAAGAATTTAATTCTCAGAAATTTGATTATGATCCTACACATCGAACACCCTCTTAGGGGCCAATTTGTTTCTTGGAGGAATCTAAGACTCTCATGGGGTGAGCATATATATGGATTACCACATTCGTTTTGCAGTAATGCAAGATATCAGAGCATTTGAAATTTTTCGAACGTCCTAGGATAATCTCACGAAGAACAACTCATGAGTTTTAGATATTCTCTTACAGCATGAGTTTTTGGGATTTCTGAGATCCACTTTTTACCTTTTTAAAAGGGAAATTGTTATGGATAGCACAAGGAATGAAACTATTTACAAAATATATCAAAAAGTTCAAATAAACTCACAGAGAAAATCGATGAACTCTATTGTATTTTATAAATAGTTTTAATATTTTTCTATTTTTGAAAATATCCTTTTTAATATTCTTTTTTCATATAAATATAAAAATATAATTCCATCCTCGTCTATTTTATTTTTATAATTAAAAAATATTTTCTACCAGGTAATTCACTTTCATTGATTATGTTGCAGTTGTTTTATTAAGAAAATATATATTCAAGTTTTATTAAGAAAATATATATTCAGATTTAAATTAATATATATTTTTATAAATATCTTAAACTAATGTATCATTTTGTTGAGAAAACCGACAAATAAAATAATAAAACTATATTAATTTAAGGTTAATTTTCGTAAATATAATAAAACACCAAAATATTTACGGTATATATAACAAAATAAAAAACCTCATGATATTTTCAAAAATTTCAGGCTTGCCCTTGAATAACGCTGACCATTTTTTCACTTCTTTTTCTTCTTATTCTTTACGATTTATTCATCTTTTCTTCATATTATTAATTTCTTTGTACTATTACTTATTCTTCATTTTACAATATTATGATTATTTATGTAGATATTTACCAATTTCTTCATTTTCTCTTTCAGAATTTCTTTTTTCTTTTTCATTTCTCATCTTCTTTTCTTTTTCTTCTTGGTACAAGATTAGATCGTTTAGACTATGTACAATGGTACAAAATTGTTTAGACTTGCTACGAGATCGTTTAGATTAGGTAGAAGGGTATAAGATCGTTTAGACTTGGTACAAGGGTATAAGATCGTTTAGACTTGGTACAAGGGTATGAGATTGTTTAGACTTGCTATGGGATCGTTTAGATTTGATACAAGGGTATGAGATCGTTTAGACTTGCCACGGGATCATTTAGACTTGGTACAAGAGCATAAAATCGTTTAGACTTGCTACGAGATCGTTTAAACTAAGTAGAAGAGTACATGATTGTTTAGACTTGGTACAAGGATACGAGATCATTTAGACTTGTACGGGATCATTTAGACTTACTACTAGTTCGTTTAGACCAGGTTCAAGGGTACAAGATCGTTTAGACTTGCTACAGGATTGTTTAAACTTGTTACGAGATCGTTTAGACTAGGTAGAAGGGTAAAAGATCGTTTCAATTTGGTACAAGGGTATAAGATTGTTTTAGACTTGCTATGAGATCGTTTCTAAGAGATCGTTGCTAAAGGATGAGATTGTTGCTAAGAGATCTTTGTTAAGAAATCGTTTAGACTGGGTACAAGATCACTTAGACTAAGTACAAAATCATTTTTTCACGCGTGTGTGACTGAATATTTATGGGGGTATTTTTGTTATTTCACGTAGTGGGCTGTGGGGTTTTTTTCTTTTCTAAATTTGTTCTATACGGTATAAACATTTTCGTGCTTTGTTCTATTTTTGAAAAAAATCCTTAATTAAAAATAAAATATAAATTAAAATTAAATTCAACTTATATTAATTAATTAATAATCTTAAATAATCTTTGGAACATCATGTTAATAAGACATCTAAGATAGAAAATTCATAAGAAAGAAAAAAAAATACAAACATTTCCAAAAGTACTCAAATAAAATAAGAAATAAGACATCTCGGATAGAAAATTCACCTAATTTTTCCACGATATTTCACAAATGCCCTAAATTTGCAATTATTATCTTAAGTTGGTATTTTAGGACAATTTTTGAAAAATCTTGAACAATATTTTTCTATTTTTTCGTTTCGTATATTATTTATTCTTTCGTTTTGTAACATATATTTTTTTCCTTTAAAAAATTGTTCTTTCTTCTTCTATTTCGTAGCATATATTCCGGTAATATTCCTCCTATTTTGAGTTTTTACACATATGATACTGAATTATACATTTATGTTTTGTAATTTGTTACATATATACTATTGCATATATATTTTTTTCCTTTAAAAAACTATTCAATAATACACATACACAGGTTTTTTCTCATGTTTTTTAATTTTTTCTTACTCAATTTATATACAACTGCATACACATATTATGTAACGGATCAGTATTTTTTTATTATTATTATTACATATATACATTTATATAATATTATATACCATATACCATTCAATATTCAGATTATGTTCTTAAAATTATTTTTGTTTCATTACGGCATATTTCAGTTATCTTGTACAAAATATTTACATGTAAATGTTCCGTGAACAATCTATACTATTATATACCACAAAATAGTCTATGCCTGTTATGTGAATGGTATGTACTATTATATACCACCATATTTAAAACGATTTTGTGTTGTGACCTATATATACTCATATATATTTAAAATAATACGTAAGCAGAAACACGTATAGATCTATTATTTCTTGTTAGGTATGGCCAAAATTGTTGAATAGTAGGATAGCCATCTCCTTCAACTATAATGAACTTAATTTTAAAGTTTCTGAACTCTGGACCAATTATTCATTTTTAGGATCAATTGTGCACCCTACATACGTACAACATAAAAAATATCATATAGTTTACAGTATATATCATATATCATTAAGCATTAAGCATCACACACATAATATATAATTAAGCAGTAGACACATAATATTTCATATATGTTGCAGCATATATTAAATACCATTAAGCATTAAACATTAAGAATCACTCATAGAATATATCTTTAAGCAGCATACACATAATATGTCATATAGTATTCAATATGTATAAAATATCATTATCAATACTTTTTTCTAATTGTATTGATATAAATTTGTACTTTCGCATAACGTACACATACCTTGTAAAATTTGTTACAAAATTAAAATAAAATATAAAATATGCACACATACCTTGCCTATCTCTATCTATAGGCTTGAATCTTTCTCATAACAGCACTTTGTAGATAAAAAGAGGCTAGTCCTACTCACTTCTTCTTCTTGTTATCTAATATTATGTTTATGTATACATTAGTATATAATGATGTATTTAAATCAAAAGTAGTTTCAATCACAATATGATTTTACAAATTAACTTCAATTATATGAAAATCATGTAAATTTGATGAAATATAATAAGTATATATCATAAATTATTAAATTACGTGGAATATATGAAAATAAATGCAAAAAGAAAGAACAGATGGAGAGAGAGATTGGAAAGTAAGAGAGAGATCAGGAGACAAAAAAAATAAAGGATAATTTAATTATAATATCACCATAATAGAATAACATACCATATTTACATAAGGTATCTAATAAATACAAATCTTAATTCTTGTTCACTTTTCTTATTTTATTTTTCTATTTTTTAATAAATTATTAAGAATAAAAATGGGTAAATTGATCATTTGGATCTTATATTTGCGTAAAATATTATCCCATTTAGGACATTTTTGAAATTTTTTTGAAGTTTGGGTCCATCTTCTAATATGTATACCAATTTAGACGTTAGTGGTAAAAAGCCCATACAACAAACATAATATCTAACCATATCACACCCATGTAATTTCAGACATCTAAAATTATGGGCATCTAAATATTCCAACAACTTGTATTCCCAAAAGACAATGGGTCCCTTAAAGTGCGTTTGAAACACGTTTTTTAACTTTTTGATTTAAGAAAAAGTAATTCATTTTAAATTAATTGAAACCTTTGATTAATATTCAAAAGAATTTATAAAATATATTTTAAACAATTTTTTAAAAAATATATATTAAATAAAAAACAAGTTTTTCGATGAAGATTTTTTTAATCCAATGAAGACAGACTTTCACCGCTATTGAGAATGGATAACAAAAACTGATTTATCATTTCCAATTCATGAAGTCATAGATACTGTGCTTATTTTAGAGAATAATTTGTAAGAATTCCAAGAATATTTTTATTCAAAATGTGTTTCTTTAACTACATAGCTTATTGTGAGTGAGTGTCTTAAGATAATGCAATATGTGTGCTAGGCAATATGATTAGATATCTTATTCTAATCTAGTGGTCATCGAGTATCTTAAAAAAAAAAAGGAAAAAGGTTTTGTCTAGAGATGTCCATGGGTATAACAGGGTCAAGGATGATATTCCCCATCTCCATCCTTGTTCTTTAAGTCACTTTTCATTAACGTAAAACTTTTTATACGGATTTGATTCTCCGTTAAGATTTCTTTTTTATAGTTTTTTTTCTTCGAAAAATCAATTAGTTTAACTCACTAATGTAGTAAAATTATAACTTAATGTTAACTTTATCACTAAATTGTTTATTATGGTCAGTTTTATGTGATAATTTGAATTTAAAGATAAATTAGTCAAACTTTGTCCTAAAAAAGATAATAAACTTTTAGTAGGAAGAAATAAACATAAATCGAGTTATTCCCATATATAATATAAATTTAAATATTCAATTTAAACGTATTCATTATTTTGGTCAATAGACAATAAAACTTGAATGTAATATTTATATAATAATAATTACAATATAATCTTAAACAACTATACTAAATAAATAAGGGGAGGTAATCGGGGCACGAGCAAGGAATGCATTCCTTGTTCCATCCTCGTTTAGTTCACGGAGAATTTTTTCCCCCACTCCTCCCCCATTCTCCACTTAATGGGGAATCTCTGTCCCATTTCGGAGCGAGAGTCCCATTGGAAAAATTGGGCATCTCTAGCCTTGTCCTTGAATAAATCGACATGATTTAGATGCTCATCCTATATAAATGTATCTATAATAAATTGAACTAAAAACCTTACTTGTTTGGTCTCACTACAAAAAATCGGAGGTCTGCCGACGTCAAAAAAAGTGACGTCGTAAGAAAAACCTTTTCGCGATGCCGTGAAGAAAGCGTCGGCAATATGGATCTCTAGCGACGCCGCATAAATAACGTCGACAGAGGGTGAGGGTTCCACGATGCTGCGCGAGGAGACGTCGCAAAAATTTTTAATTTAAATAATAATATAAACTTTCACAATGCCATGCATGTACGCGTCGCCGTTGCCCCAATTACTACCAACGTTGCAAGCAAGGCGTCATGAGAAGTTGACCTTTTGCCAACATTGTTTTTACCGTGTCGGCAAAGGTTGAACATTTAAAAAATTCTGACAACCATATCATAACACCAGATTGCATGGCGTCGTGAGAGGTCAAACCTCTACTGACATAGGGTAGGTGACGTCGCGAGATGTGTGACATATTGAGTTTTCTCGACGCCATAAGTGATTACGTCGCATGTTGGGGATCCTATGTCGACGTCGTAAGTGAAACGTCAGGAGTTCTTCTATAAAAAAAACTAACTTCACATTCAGTAATTCACAAAATTGGGAAAAAGAAGGTCAAGAGAGAGTTGAGAAGCCGAGAGGGAGTTAAGAGAGGCCGAGAAGGACAGCAATCGTCGCCGCGCACTTCATTCTGTTTGTCGTCATCTGCCGCCGCCGCTCTTCATTATGGTAAATGGTTTACTTTGTTTGATTTTATTTTAGTTAATTAGGTTTAGTATTTAGATTTCAAATTAGTTTTAGGTTTTAGATTTTAAATTAGTTTTAGGTTTTAGATTTTGATTTAGTCGTAGGTTTTAGTATTGCATTTGAATTTAGTGTTATTAGGATGTAAGATTGAAGTTGAAATTGAAGTTACCAATACCACATTCTACCAGCCTTGTATTTAGATTTTGATTAAAGTGATGGCAACATATATAATACTAACTTATATGATTTCTTGCTTAGGTGAATAACGGTAAAGTTACTGATTGTAAAGAAGAAAAATTACATTTGCAGTGGGATGTACTTTTGCTAATGGATGAATGTTTATTTTATGTATGTTTGATATCAAACTCGTAGTGTATTTTAGAATTATAATATGCCATATTGAAGCAGCGAAGAAAGAAAAGGAATAGTATGAGAAGTCTATAGAAGAGCTTATGTGCAATGGAGGAGCTCAAAGAAAGTCAAATAATAGTAATAAAGAGTTCAACATGGACTGTAGCTAGTATGATCATAGAGACATGAGCATAATATGCAAAGAGGAAAGTTGAACGTTATTACGAGGTGCGTTGCGAGAAATACAAGATTGCTTCAAACAGAAACAAACCTTACTCTGGTGATTCAGAAAATTGATTCGGAAGAAAGGAGCAGAAAATGACAAGATCGAGAACCAAATAGGTAAGACATAAAGTTCTTCACTTGCATATATATTACGTAAATATGATTGATTGTTAAAAAAACTATCAATCACATTTACTTAATATGCAAGTGGGAAACTTTCTATGGCTTACTGTTCTGTTATCTATCTTGTCATTTACTGCTCCTCTCTTCCCAATCAATTTTCTAGAACCACAAGAGTTATAGTTGTTTCTGTTTGAAGTAACCTCGTATTTCTTTCAACGCACCTCGTAATAATGTTCAATATTCCTCTGTATACATTCTGTCCATGTCCCTATACTCATACTAGCAACAGTCATGTTGAAGCAATGTGCAAAAGTTAAAAAAATTGGCTTCGGCGCTTAAAACTATGTTTTAAGTTTTCATTTTTTACTTTTTATTATTCAAGTAATTTTTGTACCTATGAACGTGAACTTTTTTTTTAATATTTGAATTAATATTAATATAAATTCAATTTGGTATTTTAATAATTTTAATTTTACATTAATTGTAATTCAATTTGGAATTTTAATAATTTTTATTAATTTTACGTTAATTGTGTTTTTAAAATGAATTTAAATCAGATAACACTATGACACTGCATACTAGACAATGCGACGTACTTGACGATGTCTGCAGTAAGGTATTTGTGACGCCGTTAACAAATGTTCGTAGTTTCCTACTGCCTAAGTGTTGACCATGTCAGTGAACAGTGCGTCTGTAGTAACCCTTTGCCGACGTTGTCTCGTTTGTGCATAGGGAGTGCCTTTAACGACACATCTCTCACAATGCTCTTGCCAACGTCCATTTCTGCATTGGCGTAGCCTTTTCCAACGTGGATCTGACATCTGCCGACCCATCTCTACGTCAGCAAAACCCCTTCTTCTTGTAGTGTCTTTTTAATTCTTCTTCCTAAAATTTTTAAGGCTTGAAGATGGGCGACTCAATGGTCCGTTTCAGAATCATTAGAGCAATAAAGATTGATTGAAAAGTTTCTTGAGTTAGAAAATGGCTGAGTCATAGATCTTGCTCTCTTTAAGACGTTTCGCGGCTCTACTCGTTTGTGTAAAACAATTTCGATAGCCTCGTCGTCCCAAGAATAAAACAGCCTCGTTCTTCAATTAGTTTTGCACTGAAACTAATTGGAATTCACAACACTCAAATAGACACTCTATTGCTCGATATATGTAAAGAGAATTTTGTGAGAGAACGAAATCTTTGTGTTGCTTTCTGAGTTCATATTAGGAGAAGAATGAGACCAAATATATACAGCAAGCAGGAAGAGACTCCAACGATCGTATTATTAATGACAAGGAAAAAACCAATTGAATAAATATACTATTTATTTTGAAACGATTTTGGTTTTGGAAAGAAAATAAATTAGCAAAACCGTTTATAATAAGAAAACGGTTTAGCAAAAATATATTATTATTTTTATTCCTCGTCACGCCACACCCAACCGCAACAGCGGCTCACGCACGTGAAGATATTGACAAACCTATTTATGCCTATCTCCTCATCCCTTCCAAAACTTGGGTGTCCTTATTATGTAATTTCATACCACATCTTTAAAAATATACATACAAAACAAACATGATTATCTACAACTTGTATTTTCAAAAGACAATCGATGCCTTAGAGTTCGATTGAAACTCATTTTAAACTGTTTAATTTAAAAAATAAAAAAGTAATACATTTTAAATTAATTGAAACCTTTGATTAATATTCAAAAAGAAATTGTAAGATATATTTTAAACAATTTTTTCAAAAAAAAAAATATTAAATAAAATCAAGTTTTTTGACTAACATCTTTTCAATCCAACGAAGACACACTATCACCGCTCTTGAGAATGGATGCGGCCTAAAAGGATAGAGAAAAAGAATGGATGCGGCCTAGAAGGATAGAGAAAAGCTAATTAGAGAAAAGCTAATTAAAATTGAAGCAAAATCTGATTTATCATTAGAAAAGCTAATTAAAATTGAAGCAAAATCTGATTTATCATTTCCAATTCATGAAGTCATAGATACTGTGCTTATTTTAGAGAATAATCCGTAAGGAATCTTTTTCTAAAATAATATACTATTAACAAAAATAGAATAATTTGGTCGAAGTCGTGTACCTGTACACGACTTTGCTTGAAAGTCGTGTGCCTATACACGACTTTGCTTGGAAGTCGTGTACGGGGTCCACTACTTCAATGCATGGACCCCACACTTTCTTTATTTTTAAAGATATTTAATATATATATATATATAGATGCGTGCAGGGGATGAGGAGGACGGGGTAGGGTGGAGGATGGCGACGATTAACAAATAGGAAAATGAAAACGGATGAGGAGAACAGCAAACTTCAACGGCAGACTCGTAGGAGAGCCACCAAGAAGTGTCGAGGAAAATGGAGACAACGGTGAGGAGGAGGAGGACCACTGCAAATTCAATCGCCATCATCTTCCCACTGCGGTGGTCCTCCAGATTCAATCGTCGCAGATTCTTCCCACTGCGGTGGTCCTCCGATTCAATCGCCACCGTCTCCATTTTCCTACCCCATCAATCGCTGCCATCCTCCACCCGACCCCGTCCTCCTCCTCGTCGCATGTATCATATTAAAAATAAAGAAAGTTTGGGGTCCACACATTGAAGTCGTAGACCCCGTCCACAACTTCCAAGCAAAGTCGTGTATGGGGTACACGACTTCAACCAAATTATCCTATTTTTGTCGATAGTTTGTCTTCTATATTTTTTACATTATTTTTAAAAAATACAATATTGAAAAAAATTATTCATTTGTAAGAATTCCAAGAATATTTTTATTCAAAATGTGTTTCTTTTGCTATATGGCTTTTTGTAAATGAGTGTCTTAAGATGATGCGACGTCTGCGTGCTAGGCAATATGCTTCGATATCTTATTCTAATCAAATAGTCATCTGAGTATCTTTAAAAAAAAAAGAAAAGCCTTTTTATCCAGAGATGTTCACGGGTATAACAGGGTCAAGGATGATATTCTTCGTCTCCAACCTTGTTCTTTATGTCATTCTCATCCTCAGTGAGGTTTTTTATATTAATCAAATTCCCCGCTAAGAATTTTTTCTTATAGCTTTTATTTTTCGAAAAACCAATTAACTCAACTCACTAATGCAGTAAAATTATAAGTTAATATTAACTTTATCACTAAATTGTTTATAGTTTTATGTGATAATTTGAATTTAAAGATCAATTAATCGTACTTTGTCTTAAAAAAATAATACATATTTTAGTATAAAGAAATAAACGTAAATCGAGTTATTCTCGTATATAATCTAAATTTAAATATTCTATTTGAACGTATTCATTATTTTAGTCAATAGACAACAAAACTTGAATGTAATATTTATATGATAATTATAATATAACCTTAAACAACTATATTAAATAAATAAGGGGAGGTAACTGGGGCATGTACAAGGAATGCATTCCTTGTTTCCTCCTCGTTTAGTTCACGGAGAATTTTTCCCCACTCCTCCCCCATTCTCCACCTAATTGGGAATCTCTGTCCTATTTTAGAGCGAGAGTTTCATCGGAAAAATTGGACATCTCTAGTCTTATCATTTTAAGATGCCTAAATAAAGTGACATAATTTAGATGCTCATCCTATATAAATGTTGAGTCTATGATAAATTGAATTAAAAAAATATATATTTGTCTGCTCTTTTTCACTCTTCTTCCTAAAATCTTTCAAATTCGAAAATGGGAGACTCAATGGTCCATTTTGGAATCATTGGAGCAGCAAAGATTGCTCAAAAAATTTCTCGAGCTATTGCTCTTACTCCCAATGCCACTCTCTTGGCAGTTGGCAGTCGTTCAATCGAAAAAGCCTTAAAATTTGCTTCCAATAATGGGTTGAGTTCTGAGGTAAAAATCTATGGTTCTTATGAAGCTGTGCTTGATGATCCCGACATCGACGTCATCTACATTCCCCTTCCGACTAGTCTTCACTTGCGTTGGGCTGTGCTCGCTGCCGAAAAGAAAAAGCATGTACTCCTCGAGAAGCCCGCAGCTCTTAATGTAGTTGAGTTAGATATGATTCTTGAAGCTTGTAAGGCCAATGAAGTTCAATTCATGGATGGTACCATGTGGATGCACAATCCTCGTACTGCTAAGATGAAGGAGTTTCTTTGTGATGCAAAAATGTTTGGTCAACTCAAATCGGTATGTCATTTTAATTTAATTCACAATCATGTAATTCATCTTCGTGTTAGGGAGAGTATAATTTCTATAAGATTAAAATTTTGACTCATGAATCGTCAAACTTGTATTTCTATACCAATATTTATTAAGTTTTGGGTTTAATTTTTCATTTAGCTTCCAAGTTCGTTTCAAAATGTTAAGCATTAAGTCTTAAGTTTTAAATTTTCAGTTTCATTTCAATTTAGTTCCAAAAAAATTTAAATTAATACACTTTTAAACTTGATTACTTTTTTTTTTACTAAATACTTATTTTTGTGTTTTGATTTAATGTCTATCAATTAGTCCAAAACAATTATGAAATGAAATTTTAAATTTAGATTTAATAGTGAAAATTTATTATCATTCTTCTAAAATAATAAATAGATATTGACAATAAAGAAGAAAAAAAAGCAAGTGTTTAGTAAAACAAATTGTAGTCAAAATCTAAAAAGTGTAAACTTTGAAAGCTATTGACTAAAATTGGTAACATATAAGAACTAAAACCCAAAGACATTTTTAAACTTAAAGAAAATGAAAATTGGATAGACTAAATACATTTCTTTTTCTTTAATTTTATAATAGATTTCTTAATAATCAATCATGCCTATAGATATTTAAGTCTCACCTCCATATCCTCTCTCACGTATTAAAAAATTTTAAAAATTGCTTGTAACTTTGACTCTAATAATAATTGTTTTATTGAACATTTTTCTTGAAATTAATGTAACTATTAATTACAAAATTAAAACTTTTAAATTAAAAATAAGTAAAAATTATGTAGAAAAAGATTAATTTACATATATATAGAACAAAATATGAAAAATATTTATGGCTCGTATAAAAAATAAAGCTTATGAAACCACCATTGTTTTTTCATAAATTTTATGTTTGTCTTTGTTGGTTCTGAATTTCATGGGAAATTCATACTATTACTTCTCCTTCATATTCCCACTTATTCGTGTTCGCAATTTCTTCATTTCCTTTTCCAGAATTTCTTTCTTTTTCATCATCTCTCATTTTCTTCTTCTTCTTCTTCTTTCTTCACTACACTATCATGTACCGAAATCTAAACGATCAGCCGTCTATCTCAGATAGATAAGTAATGATAGATGTAAATGATTGTTTACTAAGATCTAAACGATTCTTTACCAATATTCAAATGATCTTGGTACAAGATCATGTACCAAGAGCATTTGTATCTAAACAATTAGTTGTCTATCCCAAATAGGTAGAGATAGACCATTATCACTATCTATCCCAAATAGATAAGTAGTAGACTCAAACAATCGTTTATCAAGATCTGAACAATCGTGTACTAATATCTGTTGAATAAGAAATTTTGGAACCAATTACAAATTGTCACATCATTTACTAAAATAATTGTATTTGGGATTAACTAAAAATTGGCATGTGTCCCAAATTAAATTTAAAGACAAATTGGACAATTCTAACGATGTCACATGTCTTTATTATGACAATTCAATCAAATTAATTATTTTGGTTCAATTAAATATTATTTACTTGGGCTAAAATTCAATTGAGCCCAAAAATAAACTTAATTTAGCACAAAATTAAATATGACCCAAATCTATGTGATTGAGTCCATGGATATGATCCATGAACCAGACGAGGCCCAAGTCCATACAAGCCCACTAGAGAACTCTATAAATAGAGGAGTTCTCTTCATTTGTGAGGGGTGGAGGGGGAATTTTTTACTCTAGAAGATCTAGAGAGAATTCTCCCAAGAGCTAGAAAACTCCCCAACTCCTGAAGTCGACCACCCTCGAAAATTGAAGCTCCTTTGAAGATACAAGCTTTCTTCTAAGACTCCAACTTCAAGAACATCACGTGCTCCACTTTCTCAAATCAAGCATAAGCATCCAGTCGAGAGAGAATCAAAGGATCAAATTTTAGAGATCGAACCACATCGCATCAAATCAACGTAAATACAACATCAATACAAGTTCAACTTTACGAACCAAATTTCTCCAGAAATTTCGTGTGAACAAATTGACACATCTAGTGAGACATCTCTACCTCATCTCTCTCGTCATCCAAATCTACAAGAAAATCAATAGCATCAAAGAAGGCTACATACAAATCTTCTGCTGCAAGCAATGCTTACACAGGACCCATCACCCGCAGTCGTTCTAAGTGAATCACTCAGGAGTAGAATCAAGGTTCTAACATCGCACAGAGCATTCTTAAGCAATTGATGGAGTCTCTTAAAGCTAGGATTGTCGTCAAGGAAAATTCTTTATATGATAATTCTGATTCTACTTCTAGTAAGTCAAAGAAGGATGCACACCCTGACATGATGTCTGTCATGATGGCTGATATAACAACCGAGGCTGCCATGGCGAAGATGGAGAGAAAAATTAACCTCTTGATGAAGGTTGTGGAGGAACTAGACCACGAAATCGCAACTTTGAGAAACTAAATGTGGGCTCGTGGAACTGTTGAGTCAAGCAAAACTCCTCTTGTCAAAACTTGCAATAAAGGAAAAGCTGTGTTGCAGGAAAATCAGATTTAACAATCCATCTCTGTCGCCTCCTGGTCAGTCCAACAGCTACAAGATATGATCATAAGTTCCATAAGAGTTCAGTATGGAGGACCACAACAAACTTCTTTCATGTACTCCAAGACATACACCAAGAGAATCAATGACTTATGAATGCGTGTTGGGTACCAACCTCCAAGGTTCCAACAATTTGATGGAAAGGGAAATCCAAAGCAATACATTGCTCACTTTGTTGAAACATACGAAAACGCAGGATCAAGAAGAGACCAACTAGTCAGGCAGTTCATTCAAAGCTTAAAAGGAAATGCTTTCGAGTGGTATACTGATCTAGAGCTGGAAGTAATTGATAGTTGGAAACAACTGGAAACAGAGTTTCTCAACCGCTTCTAGAGCACTAGGCATGTCGTCAGCATGATGGAGTTGATGAACACCAAACAGTAGAAAGGAGAGCCAGTCATTGACTGCATAAATCAATGGAGAGCTTTAAGCCTCGATTGAAAAGACAAGCTCACAGAACTGTCTGCAGTGGAGATGTGCACCCAAGGGATGCACTGGGAACTTCTCTATATTTTGTAGAGAATAAAACTTCTCACATTTGAAGAATTGGCAACTCGCGCCCATGATATGGAGCTGAGTATCGTCAATAGAGGAACAAAAGATTTCTTGGTTCAAAGAACGAGGAGTGACAAGAATGAAATCAATGACACTAAAAAATTACAAATAATGTCTTAAACGAGTCTATGGTTATTCAAGAGACTTCATTCAAATCTTTCTCTAAAAGAAAAGAAACAAAACTTTGAAAGAAATTATAATGGCGATGAAAAGCGACGTCCAACTCTTAGAGAAACAAAGAAAAAAGTTTAATCTTAGACAAAGAAAGAAAAAAGTTTATCCCTTTTTCTGACTCTGATGTTGCAAACATGTTAGAGCAATTGATAGAGAAACAATATTCAGTTGTCAGAATGTAAACGACCAGAGCAAACAAGAAAAGTAGATGATCCTAACTACTGCAAGTATCATTGGATCATTAGTCACTTTGTTGAAAAATGCTTCGTGTTGAAAGAGCTGATTCTAAAGTTGGCTCGTGAAAATAAGATTGAGCTGGATATTGATGAAGTAGCTCAAATGAATCATGTTGCAGCTAAGATGACTTTAAGTGTTCAGCCATCAATGTTGCTTTATGATCAAAGGGAAAATTTGATTCAATTTAGGACTTTCAAACCTATACTTGTTTGATTAAAAAAAAAATCATGATGACAAACTCTCAAAACAAAGAAGAGCTTATTGAGGATAATAGCAAAGCATAGATAGTTGTGGCTCGTCAAAAAGGGAGACAAACAAATTCCATTCAAACGAACTCACACTTCCATCAAAAGCATTCAAAGGGAAGCATCTCTCATAAAAATAAGGGAAAAAGAAACAAGAAGATGTTGAAGCCTAGGCCTAACAAAGGAAAAGGCGAGGACTTCCTCTGACTTCGACGGTCGATAACTTGACAGAATTCTTTCCAAGAAGCTTCCTTTAGGATAATCCAAAAGAAATATTAGAAGGCATTGCATGTCATGTTGCCAGCATAGTAGAAGTCGACAACAATTATGCATCTTTTGAAGAAGTTGACAATTCAAATGAAATTAAGCGAAGGACTTCTGTCTTTGATCGTATCAAGCCTTCAATTACTCGATCTTCAGTCTTTCAAAGATTGAATATGGCCATGAAAGAAGAAGAAAACCAATTTCCAACGTCTACTTACACTCGAACTTCAGCTTTCAAAAGGCTAAGTATCTCCACATCGAAGAAAGATCGACCTTTAACATCTACTTTTGATTGTCTAAAGATGACAAACGATCAACAACAAAGAGAGATGAAATCTTTGAAGGCAAAACTATTTCATGAAGAAAATGATAACGATAAGATTTACAGTCGTGTCCCATCACACATTAAGAGGAAGTTTTCTGTTGACATAAATACATAAGGTTCCTTGACCGTGAAACCAAGATTTATTATGTTCACCAATCCTACAAACGAAGGAGATGAACAAATCCTTGATGAAAATAAAAGCTGTTAAATATGTAAAGCTCCTTATCGCAAGAGCCTAAACTGCATGGTGCTCCTAGCACACAAGAGATTAAAATGTGAATGGCAAAAAAAAAACAAATTAAACTACGTTATGACTTGATCTTTATGTTATAAAAGGGTACGTAGGCAACTTAAAGTTCACTTTAAGTTCAGTCACACATAAAAAAAAATCATGTTTCATTGTCATCTCATATGTAAGAATTGCAAAATAAATATAAATGCAACCATAGTAAAATAAAAAAAAATTATCATCATCTATCATGGACAAACCCAGACGTTGACAAATCAGTAGGGCATCATGATAGAGTTGCATCGTCTATCATGAACAAACTCTAAGAAGCAGCAGGACGTCATGATAGAGCTTTATCGTCTATTATGAACAAACCCCAAGAAGCAGCAAGGCGTCATGATAGAGTTACATCTTCTATCATGAACAAACTCCATACGCCAACGAAGCAGTAAGACGTCATGATAGAGTTGCATTGTCTATCATGAACAAACCCCAAGAAGAAGCAAGGCGTCATAATAGAGTTGCATCGTCTATCATGAACAAACCCCAAGAAGGAACCAGGTGTCATGATAGAGTTGCGTCGGCTATCATGAAAAAACCCTAAGAAGCAGGAAGGCTTCATGATAGAGTTGCATCATCTATCATGAACAAACCCCAGGAGCTAATAGTTAAAGAAGCAGGACGTCGAGGAGACTGTAACCTTATATATACTTGCATAGGACCTTCAAAGGCTTGCAAAAGGAAAAAAAAAAACTTAACCTCTGATAGAGCTTCAAGTTAATGCAACAAATTAACAGCTACTAAACCTAAAAATTAAAAAATTAAAAAAATTAAGTTACAAGTTAAGAAAAAAAAAAAGAGAAAAGAAGAAAAAGGAAAAAAAGAACAAAAAAAAAAGAGAGGGAGAAGACAAGCTTTTTTTCTCTCGTACCTTTGTTCTGCTAGATGATGAAAGAATGATCTAGGAATGAGTCTATTTATAAGGCTAACAAGTCGAATTCTGATTTGGAATGATTAAATAATAAAATAAAATTAAAATTGAATTATCTTATGTTATTTTATTTTTGAATAAAATCTCGGATTTCATTTTTAAGATATTTAAATATTTTTTAATTTTTAATTTTTTAAATAAAATTAAAATTTAATTATCTTACGTTATTTTGGAATAAAATCTTAAATTCCACTTTTTTAGATAATTAAGCATATTTAAATATTTCAAAATTTAGATTTTACTCCCAAATTAAAATTAAATTTTAGATTTTACTCTCATTTTTATCTCAAATTTAAATTGGAGTCATAAATCTAACTTTATCCTAAGATTGAGATCTCGTATTTATCTCAAAATTAAATTTGGCCATTTTATCCCAAAATTTAAATTGGTCATTCCAAATTCTTGTGCATCTAAGGACAAATTAGGGTATGCTAGAAACCTATCTTTGTCTCAAAATAAAATATGGTTTCAAATTTTATCAAAAAAAAAAAAGAAATCATCAAATTTTTATCCTCAAATCAAAGCAAGTCGAGGATAAAACCTTAAACTTTTCTCAAACTAAGAATTGATCATATTTCAACATTTATTTCAAATTTAAATCAAACTCATCTACTAGATTCATAGTTTGATTAATTTGATATGTCAAATTGAGCAAAGAAAAAAAACTCATATTTTGACTTTAAATTTATCTTTTCGAGATTCACCCACTCATACACGTGCATAAATCTCGAGAGGGGGCATTTGTTGAATAAGAAATTTTGAAACCAATTACAAATTGTCACGTCATTTACTAAAATAATTGTATTTGGGATTAACTAAAAATTGGCATGTGTCCCAAATTAAATTTAAAGATAAATTGGACAATTCTAATGATATCACATGTCTTAATTATGATAACTGAATCAAATTAATTATTTTGGTTCAATTAAATATTATTTACTTGCGCTAAAATTCAATTGAGCCCAAAAATAAGCTTAATTTGACCCAAAATTAAATATGACCCAAATCCATGTGATTGAGTCCATGGATATGATCCACATGGATATGATCCATGGACCAGATCATGCCCAAATCCATAAAAGTCGGAGTTCTCTTCATTTGTGGGAGGGGAAAATTTTTTACTTGAGAAGGTCTAAAGAGAATTCTCACAGAGCTAGAAGACTCCTCTAAAGTCGACCACCCTCGAAGATTGAAGCTTCTTTGAAGATACGACTTCAAGAACATCACGTGTTCTGCTTCCTTAAATCAAGCGTAAGCATCCAGTTGAGAGAGAATTAGATAATCAAATTATAGAGATCGAACCACATCGAATCAAATCAACGTAAATACAACATCAACACAAGTGCAACTCCACGAACCAAATTTCTCCAGAAATCTCATGTGAACAATATCTAAACGATCTTTTAGACTATAATAAAGATCGTTTAAATTAGAAGCTTTTCACTTGTGTGTGTGGCCGATTAATCGCAAGACATTTTTGTTTTTTGACGTTGTGAACTTGTGAGTTTTTTTCTTTTTCAAAATTGTTCTATACGGTGTAAATATTTTTGTGGTTTGTTCTATTAAAAAAAACCTCTAAAAAACACTTCGACACATTTTTCTGAAATCTATGCACTTGTCCAACCACATAGGGATGATCATCGATCAGTCAGAGTCAATTTTTTGTCAAAATCGTCATTGGACTAACCATAGTCGGTTTATTAAATGTTCAAATTGACTTCGACCTTCGATAAGTAAGTGTCAGTCATTTGGTTTTTGTTGGATCGGTTTAACACTTAGAAATACTTTTTGAAAATTCTTGATTTGAAACTTTCCCAAACCGACCCCTCTTGTTTTCCAATCGGCCAGCATGGGTTTGGTCAATCAGCTTGATTTTTCGGTCTATTATGCTCACCACTACAACCACATATTTATAATTTTTCTCTCTTTTTTGAAAATTATTTTTTAACTTTTTCTATCGTGTGGTGTGTTTTTACATATAGACTTTATAAAATGTAGATACGATCTCTGATGTATCAAAATATATTTCAATTACCGAATAAATGATGTAAAAAGTTTGGGAGAGGTAAGAAAGTAGTAAAGATATGCTTGGGAGTGATACTTGAAGTTTAGTGATTTTAGAAAAAAAAAACAGATTTAGGTACAATTAATTTTAATAAAATTGATATCTAAACAATCAAATTTATGTTTGATAACAACCTCTTAAAATTGATTTTCAATCGTTATGTTTAATGGTGATTTTAAAACTATTAAATTGCTAAAAAAATGATATTTTAGGTATTTAAAAAACTATATAAAATAAGGTAATGATTTTTGATTAATCACTTTTCCACGATCATCAAAGTGGTGATGCTTCAAAAATCAATTTTGAGTTATTTTTTATTTTTCTAAAATCACATTTTGTTGATTGTCAAACATCATATTTTTGTGCAAAAGTGATTTTGGCTATGCCATAATGACTACCGAGCGAGAATCTTATATCTCTTCAAGAGTCAAAGAACTAAAAGAAGTATTCATTTCCTTTGTATTTAGCTTTAATTTTGACCTTCTCCTTGTTTAATCTATTGGGATTTTCCTTCCGGAAAAAAAGACATTATTGTTTTTTATCATTCCAAATTTGTCATAACTTTATATTGCATACATATTAGAAAGTTTAAGTGAACTAATATTTGGATTAAATTACAAAAACATATATGTTAAATCTTGATTGGAGTTTCTTTCGGAGAATTGAGCTGGTAATTATTATATGAAAGAATAATTAGAAGAGTTTGACGCGAATAACAAGTTGAGAAATATAAACTTACAAATAACGAGATGATAAATGTGGGTTAACATAAATGAATAAATCTTTTCGATTGTTGGTGACTTAAATAGTAAGTGAGTTTTTTTACCCATTCAAACTCAATTATATCGGTTTCTAAATGTCCCTTAGTTTACTTAAACCAACTCGTTTATCTTTTAGATAATGTAATTAATTGATAAATGCATTTATTTGCTTTTTGTTCAAGTATTGCAGGTACATAGTATTTACACTTTTGGAGTTGAGTCTAACTTCCTAGAGAGTGATATTCGCACAAAACCTGACCTTGATGGATTTGGTGCTTTGGGTGATATTGGATGGTATTGTATTCGTTCGATCCTTTTTGCTGCTGACTTCAACTTACCAAAAAAAGTGATTGCCTTTCCGAATCCTGTTCTGAACGAATCAGGCGTGATTTTATCTTGTGGATGCTCTCTTTTTTGGGATGATGGAAAACTAGCAACTTTCTATTGCTCCTTCTTAGAAAACATGACCCAGAATATGACTGTTATAGGAACAAATGGGACATTACATCTAACTGATTTTGTCATACCTTATACAGAGAAAGAGGTATGTTTCTCCACCAATTCAAAATATGAGTCGACCAGTTCGGAACCTCTACCAAACAATCACACCATCCCTACCGATCTTCCTCAGGAGGTCCATATGGTGATGGAATTTTCTCGTTTGGTTAAACAAATCAAAGAAAATGGCTCCGAACCTGAGGAAAAATGGCCAGCCATGAGTCGAAAAACTCAACTGGTGCTCGATGCAGTGAAGGCATCGCTCGATCAAGGATCCGAAGTTGTTGAAGTAGGGACAGTGTGATTCTTGTCCGAGTGTGATCATATTTTCCTTTGATATATATCTTTTGAAATGGCCTATAAATAATGCTTCTATCTATATATGTATGTTAGTCGTTCTCTAGTTTGCATTAAGGAGTGAAATAATAATGCTTCCTGAAGTTTCAAATAGTTGTGAAGGAAGCCATTCCTTGAGAATAAATTCAAGATTAATTTGTGTTTTCCTTTTTAGATTTTTATTATAATATATTAATATTGAAATTACTAATTTAATATTGTAATTTTAAATAGTTAGATAGAGATCATCTCTTGAAGAGTAGAGGTAAAATGTGGTATTTTGTTTTTGTTTTTGTTTGTTTGTCTTAACAAATGTATATACATCACAATAATCTGCTTTTGCTATTCAACGACAAATATAAATGCATGATAACAATTAAATACTAAAAAGGACTTAAGATTGGACTCTAGTTTTATGAGGGGATTGGAATTACCACTACCAAAGCATACGAAAACCTTGTATCTCGAAATTTGTTCGTAAAACTTAAATAAAGGCAGAGAATTAGATGAAAATATGGATAAACATATCTGAGGATCGTCTTTTGATCTCCTTCTCTCGTATGTGAACATAAACGTCAAAACCTTCCTCCCCTTCTCACGAATTTATTAGCAATGCTGCCCTAAAACTTGCGTTGTTCTCAAGATGAGATTTACAAAGAGTTTGTGACCTCGATATAGGTAGATTACATATAGGGTCTTTTCAAAAATATAAAAAAATCATAAAATATTTATACTCTATCAAACAATTCTAAAAATGGAAAAATTGTAGAGGCTTACCGTATAAAATACCAAAAATATCCTATCAACCACACCGTCAACAACGCGCGTGATATATTTGCGATTATTTAGATTTGGTTATTGTTACATATGCGATCGTTTAGATATGACTACAATTTAATACTACTACAATTTCTACGTGATTGTTTAGATATGATTTTTTTTAATTTTGTACACGATCGTTTAGATTTTTTTTATACAATCTTTTACTCTTTTTATAGTTTTTTTTACGCACGTTTACATTTAGCTACTCCAATCCAAATGATTTTTTTTTCAAGATTCTTTATACACGATTTTTTATTTTTTTTTACACGATCGTTTACTTTTTTAAACAATAGATTCTTTATAATCTTTTTTTACACAAATCGTTTACATTTTAACTACTCCAACATAAATGATTTTTCTCAAGATTCTTTATACACAATCTTTTATTTTTTTATATGATTGTTTACTTTTTACAAGATAATTTACATTTGGCTACTCTAATCTAAATGATTTTTTTTCAAGATTCTTTATACACGATCTTTTAGACTTTGCTATTGTTTGTACACGTAAAAAAAATGAAAAAAGATGATGGAAAGAAATCGTGGTGAAAAAAAGAAGAGGAAAAGTAGAAAGACGATGGAAAAGCGAAAAAAAATGAAAAGAAGAAAAACGATGGAAAGATTAAACAACGTAAATAAAGAATTGAAAAATAAGAAAGATGATGGAAAGAAATTACAGAAAAAAAAAGAAAGAAAGAAAGAAGACAGATGAAATCGCACAAGGAATATAAATCGCAAAGAAGAAAAGAAAGATGGAATGCAAACCTGAAATATTTAAAAAATAGCTAACTTTATAGGTTTTGTTATACGGACCGTAAATAGTTTGATGATTTGTTACATTTACAAGAGTTTCCTTATAAATTTGGTAAAAAACTATTGTTTCCTTGTAGTCTTTTTTATCGAATTGTACTTATGAAGAGGTCAATTTGGATAGCCCATTTTAAACAGAATATTAAAAGTGAGTGAGAAAATAAAAATTATTATTCGAAATTGAAAATAAAAAATAAAAAATCACTCTCCCCCCTTCTCCTCTGTCCGCTCGCGAAGTCTTTTGGCCGAAAACCCCATTTGACCTCCATTCGAAAAAAAAAACCATTCAATCGAAACCCCCCTCCACACACACACATTGAAACCTCTACCATCGGCCACGTACAACGACTCAGTTGCCTTCATTGTCACCGATGACGTCTACCCACCCCAAAGGAACCCCTAGGCGAAGTCACTCTTTTGGAAACCCCATTCGTGCGAAACCCTCAAACCCATTCAACCCCCCCCCCCCCCCACACACACACACACGCACACCGAAAACCCCCTGTCGTCGGCCATGCACGACTCCATGCCTCCATTGTCGCTGACGACCTCTCTGCTTACTATCTCTTTGCATCAAACAACAAGGTAAATATCTTGCTTTTTTTAGTGTTTTATTTTAGTGTTCCTTTTCTTAGGTAAAGTCATATATTGCTTAGGAATAATGTATTTGGATGGTTGGAACTACTTTTACAACTATGAAAATTCGATTTGAGGCCATTTGTGTACAGTGGAGTGGAGTGATGAATAAGGAACAAATGTGTTTGAGAAAGATTTTGGAGAATATTCATTTTAAGATCAACACTTTGGATGAACCAAATATACACATATATGAAGAAAAACCTAAAGACTAAAAAGATATTCTACAAAAACAAATTTTGCTAACCTAAAGGTGCTACTATTTCACCATTTATTTGTGAGAAATGGGAATATCAACAACATTAATGTATCTTTATTGTTAGAAAAAGATTGCATTTGTGTTTTCTTTGATGAGTAACAGCTTTAGAGAAAGATTGTATTTGTGTTTTTTTTTTATGATCAGTAGCTTTCTCTTTCTTTTATGTGGTAACTAGGTTGTTACTAAATGGAACTAAATTGTAAAAGTTTAATAATTCTCTATTTCCTTTTGCCTTTTCTTCTTCTTCCTTTTGCTAGAGCTATTTCTGACCAAAAAAAAAAGCTCCAATTTCCCTCCTTCACCACCCAAACTTCCCATCATTGGCAACCTACACTAGGAACCTTACCACACCAATATTTAGCTTCCCTTTCCAACAAGTATGGTCCTCTCATGCTCCTCAAACTAGGCCAAACCCCAACTCTAGGTTTCCTCACCAAAAGTGGCTAGAGAAATTATGAAGACCGATGACCTTAAATTCTCCAATAGGCCCAAAACCACAGCCACAAATCTCATGTTCTATGGTTGGCAAGATTTGGGTTTTGCCCCATATGGTGATTATTGGAGAAAAGCCAAAAAGAATTGTGTGTTCTTGAGCTTTTTAGCCACAAAAGAGTTGAGTCTTTTCAATATGTTAGAGATGAAGAAGTTGATATTCTTATCAATAAAATTCATAAGCTAAGGGAGCTAACTAAGTGAGGGTAGGGGGTTCGCGGTTCGGTTCGCTTCGGTTTGAAGCTAAAACCGCATTGAACCGCAAAATGAAAAAAAAACTATTGTCTACTTCTAGAGAATATTTTCAAGTCTTTTCATGCTTATGGTTTCTTTTCTTGATCTTTCTAATTTTCTTCTAATACTTGTTTTAGACTACATTTGTAACGACCCAACTTCTTATACTAAGTCAAAGTCATTACTAATTTAAAAGATAAATAAAGTTTGTAAAGTTTGGATAAAAATAAAACAAAACCTCAAAATTTTCATTTAAAAGCATAAACAAATGTGACTAGAGATAAGTATAAAAATAAAATCCTAACTCGGACCCTATCTAATTTTAAAGAAATAACAATTAAAGAATAAACAAAAATGAAAACATTAAAGTATGAACTTAGGACATAAAGCGGAAGCAAGAGATCCCTATGGCTCGCCACGGTCACTTCTGGTCGCTCGCCAGCTTGCCTTTGCCCTTACCTCTGCCCCTGCCTAAAAAATAGAAACGGAAAGAGTGAGTATAAAATACTCAGTAAGGCACCCACTACTAGTCCCGCTAGGTGCCTGTTAACTTCCTATTAGAGTCCTGAAAGTGGTACCCAAGAACTGGCACATTCCCAAACTCGTGCAACATGTGATCCCGGAGGAACATAACTGGTCTTCGGTGAACCCAAAGGAACACCTAGGACAAACTAGTTTGTAGTGTACCCGGAGAAAACACTAAGACAATCGGGCTGCGAGCGATCCCGTCGAATCACTCGAATCATGTCTATGTCAATGCCAGACTGGCGGTCCCGTCGAACTGCACAGTCCTAAAAAGGTGGTGATCCCGAAGGACACCCATGCAGGTACGATTCTAATAGGATAAGCTAACATACACCCTAACCATAAGATGCACGTAGCAAACCATCATTACATCATCAAGTCATGTCATATCATCATGCCACATCACATCATCATGTCATATCATGTCATCATGTAATATCATATCATCATTAATTGTCATGTCATTATGTAATCTAGTCATCAGTATGCATAACTACAAATACATGCGATCTCTTAATTTCATTCGTAGGTCTAGTAGTAGAATCTCTTACTTGGAGATTTGCTCAAACGAGTTCTAACAGCAAAATCACGCTTTGCAAGCAGCGAAGTCCTAACAATTAGAAGAAACACCAAATTTGAATAACCTAACCACCAGAAAATCAAGGACCCAAGAATTCAGTCGAATTAATTCACCCGAGGTCGAGGTTGTAACGAATAAGCCCTTAAATGGAGAAATTCCACGCTCCAAAATCACTTGGTCCAAACTGTCCTTCAAGAGAAATAATTTAATTTAACATAAAATTAAATTATTTAAGATCCAAAAATTTTAAATCTTAGTTGGGTATTCCAAAACCCAATCAAAGCTTACCAAAACAGGTAAAAAATGACCCAAAACAGGCTGGTGGCTCAAAATTAGTTGGAAAGCTCGACTGGGACGCAGGCGCGGCTTGCGACAGGAGGCGCGACTCGGCTACGGTGCAGGCGCGGCGTGCGTCCGACTCGACTATGGTGTAGGCGCGAGTGTGCGTGCGGGTCGGCTCGCGGAAAAGGGCACGGGCGTGCGGGTAGGGTTTTCGGGTTCGGGTATGAGCGACGGACTTAGCGCTCGGTCTTCCTAGGATGCGGCGCTGACCAGGTGGCAGTGAACTCCAACGATCGACGACAGAACGGGGCGACGGATGATGGATCAATGCAGACGATGACGGAAGCGACTCGAACGGCGTCGCCTTGGTTCGGAGCTACGAACGGAGGGTGGCACACGGACCGACTCGGCGGCTGCCCACACCACGGCGTACGTCAACGGCGGTTGAAGAAGAAGGAAAATTTAGGGTTTTTGCTCTCTTTCTTAATGAAGAAGATGATGGAATTAATGAGGCACAGGTCCCAATGACCTTTTTTTTAAACACAAATAAATAACCAATAATATTTTCTCTTTCCTTTTCCTTATTTTAAACCAACAAAAACCAATCTTCTCTCTCTTCAATTAAAACCCACCAAATCTCCCTTTTAAATTCTAAATCAACCAATCACATCAATCTTTTTCCCAAATAAAATATCACCATTATCTTTAACCAAATAATTCAATTTTCTCTCTCCACAACCCAATTCTCTTTATCTTCAACAAATATCTTTACCAATTTTATTATCCAAATAAAATAATTATATATTCTCAAAACTTAATTAATTACACAACCAAAATATAATTAATCAAGTTTCCTCAAATACCTCCAATTAACACAACTCCCAAGCACCACCACCATTAGGTATTTTCTTAATGTCTAATAAAATCAAATATTCACAAATCAATTAATTCAAAACATCCAAAATTTTAGTAATTACACTTAAGATAAATGAAACTAAATCATCCCAAATTTTTTGGGTGTTACAACATTGGTCTTTCTTTAATACAAAAAATTTGAACCGTTTTGAGTTATTCCATAAAATCAACCAACTGAATTTGGTTAAATCAACTTTGCCCTTTTCTTCTTCTTCTTTGCTCATATTGCTCATACTAATATCAATAATGTATGTTGACTTTATTGCCCTTAATTATCACTTTTTTTTCTTTTGTAGCTTTCTTCATACTTGTTCTTTCCATCGTCTTCTTGCTTAATTTCTTCTATCAATAATGTATGTTGACTTTATTACTCTTGGCCTATTTGTGAACATTATCTTTGAATATCAATATATTTCCATAGAGTATTGCCTCTATTTCTATCCTTGTTGGGTTTTACTAAGTTTCAGGTAGAAAATTCTAACATAGCCTTAGGTAAATGAGGCATTGAACCTAGACAAAGCCAGACCTCCACCCTAATGAGAATCATTTTTTTTTTTTGTTTTAATACATGCATATCTATACACACATTTGAGAATGAGTGCTTTACACACACACACAAGAGACAATGAGTGCCTATGCAAGTTCTGCTCTCCTTGACTGTTCTTGTGACTATTTCATGTTCAAGTCAATTTCATCATGTTCCAAAGAGATATTGATACATTTGAAGAGTTTTACAGGTTTTAGAAGGCATCTTTACTGGTTGCAAATGCAATTTGAGACAACTCTTAATGGCAAGTTATAAGAAGCCAAACCTTTATACATAATGTTTGGAGAAAGAATGTTCAATAAAGAGTGGGTACATCTGAACAGGTACAACAATTTAGTAATTTATTAGAATACCAATAATAAAAAATAGTTTTTCATTTTAAAATGATGAACATTTGTATCTTTTTTAGAGCCACAAACGAGTATATGAAAGGAGCATGGGAGTTAATAAAGAAAGTAAAGAAGGATGCAACTGATGTGGATTTGATTATGTGCCCTTGCAAGGATTGTAGAAACATGAGTCATCAATCCTTTGATATTGTTTATGAGCATTTAATAATTAAGGGAATGGATCCAACATATAAGATTTAGTACAATCATGGGGAGGAAGTTTGTATAAGGGAAGAAATTGAGGATGTAGATATGTTTGATGTACTTAACATGTATCAATCTACATATAAAAGAGAAGAAGTAAATGTTGAGCCTACTTTTTCAGATACTGATAGTGAACTTCATCAAAAAATGAAAAATGCAAAGACCCCCTTACATCCTGTTCGTACAAAATTTACAAAGATGTCAGCTACAGTGGTCTTATATAAACTTAAAGCTTTGAGTGGTTGGTCTGATAAAAGTTTTAGTGACTTATTGGAATTATTGCATGTTATGCTACCTTCAAACAATGTTATCTCACAATCTCTTTATGATGTTAGAAAATTTTTTAAAATATTTTTTTTTGGGATATGATTCATGCATGTGTAAATGATTGTTGTTTATTTCAAGAGGAAAATGAGAACTAAGAAACATGTCCGCATTGTGGTTTGCCTATATGGTTGATGGATGCTCGTACTAAACGAAGTAGACAAGGTGTATCTACTAAAGTCTTAAGATACTTTCCTATCATATCTAGGTTGAAACGCATGTTTAATACCTACGAGATTGCTAAGAAATTAACATGGCATTCACAGCATAAAAGCAATGATGGTAAAATGCATCATCTTGTTGAATCAGTAGCATGGGAATTAATCGACATGAAATGGCCAGATTTCCCTATGGACCCACATAATTTAAAGTTTGGTCTTGTCATGAATGGTTTTAACTCATTTTCTAGTTTAAGTAGCAGGTATAGTTGTTGGTCAGTAATACTTGTTATGTACAATTTGTGACCATGGTTATGCATGAAGAAGGAGAACATAATGCTGACATTGCTAATTCCTGGTCCTAAACAACTTGGTAATGACATTGACATTTATTTGCAACCACTTGTTGAAGACTTAGAAGAATTGTGGAAAGGAGTGTCATGTTATGATATAGTTAGCAAAATGACTTTTAATTTAAAAGCAATTCTCATGTGGACCATAAATGATTTCCAGCATATGAAAATCTCGTTGGATGTACCACGAAAGGAAAAATTGCATGTCCAACTTGTGAAGATGATACACATGCAATTTGATTGAGAAATAGTAGAAAATTTTCTTACATGGGGTCAGAAGATTTTTACCCTCTTCTCATTCATATAGAAATAAGAAATCTTGGTTTAATAGAAAAGTAGAAAAGAGATTGTCGTCCAAGTTGATCAATGGAAATCAGATTTATCTACGTCTTAGAAAGTTTGAAAATCATTGCAGAAGGTGTAATAAGAGGAAGCAAAGTACACAAATGAAAGAAATGTGGAAAAAATGATCCATCTTCTTTAATTTACCATATTGGAAGGTAACTTTTTGTCCTCATTTATTACGTCCAATTTTCACGTATGTTGAGGCACATTGAGTAAATAATCTTTTACTTGTCTAACATTATTCATTTCATTTTCACACAAAAGCTAGTGTTACGCATGTTGAAAAGAATATTTGTGAAAGCATTGTTGGGACTTTATTAAGCATTGAAAGCAAATCTAAGGATGGAGTTAATGCTCAAACAGATTTAGAATTAATGGACATAAAAATCTATTTACACCCACAACAAAGAGGAAAACAAATATACCTTCCTGCAGCACAGCATACGCTATCTAAACCAAAGAAACAATCTTTTTGTAAAAGATTGTACAACTTAAAGTTGCCAGATGGATACAGTTCTAACATTTCAAATTGCATATCTCTAGATGATTGCAAAATTATGGGGTTGATGTCACATGATTGTCATGTATTAGTTCAACAACTTTTACCCATGGCTTTAAGAGGATTACTACCTAAAGGTCCAAGAAATACAATAATGAGATTGTGTTCGATGTTCAATACACTTTGTCAACAAGTGATTGATAGAGAAAATTGGTAGAGATTGAATATGAAATTGTTGAAACACTATGCCTTATTGAGAAGTTTTTTTCTCCTTCGTTCTTTGATATTATGGTACATATGGTTGTTCACTTGGGACATGAAACTCGATTATGCGGATCGGTTCAATTTCGTTGGATGTATCCATTTAAAAGGTACGTACAATGTTTATTCTTATATATACGAGTTTGAAGTAACTTCGGTTCTAATTATTGTTGGGTTTTATGTCCTAAAACTCATAGATAGTAAATATAATCAATTGACCATTATTAATAAAGTGTTTTATTATTATAATTTCAATAAGTGTTATTGATTATATTATTAGTTTTGTCTTAATAACCTAAATCCAATAAACTAACATCCTAAGTTGTTTAATAAGTCTTGAACAGTATGTAGAGACATACGGGGACCAATGTTCAAGATCAGCTTAAAGGGTCTATAGTATAGGGTTAAGGTTGGGTACCTTATCCTGTTAACACTATGGATACGGCTCACTTTGTATTTGATACAAACACATTGATGTAATGCGTTCATGTATGCAATATGCGAGTGAGGGTATCCTATGCAATGAGTTTGCATAAGACTGGACCACGAAATAGTAATCACTAGATGTAACTTCGTTAACTAGTCGAATTTCTATTTCATTAGGATGACCTAAGTGACTTAGTCATAATTCTAAGTGTATTATGAACTCCTGTTTGCGAGGGATTGTCCTTTGATTTGTACGGGTGAGAGTGGCAAGATTGTCGATTCAATATGCTTATCATTTTGGAGACAAGATCGAGTGGAGAGCTTGGAACATAATCACACAAGATGGAATTCACTCCTTCCCACCTTTAGGGTAAGTAGATAAGTGTTCCCTTAAATGGTGTCTCCAGGACTTGAACAAATGGTCCTACACTCTCTATGGCACGAGAGGGGTATCAGAGCCATCTCAGTTTTAATTGAGAATTTTAAAAAATTTACATTGGTTAGGTGGGATCTTTGCATTATGAATGTGGGTTTTGCAATTGAATGTTTTTGTAATTTTGGCCATAGATTTACTATTTTGATAAGATCAAAATGTAAAGACCCCTACGTTTTTTGGCATTTTAATTTGTAAATCTATAATTTAGAGTCCAATTTTTGGATTCGGGGTGTTTTTCTGAGTTTTTCGACACCAAATTTGCCAAAAACGGACAATTGGAAGGCTATGGACGGAGATTTTTCGATTCTGTACGGAAACCGAAGGAAAATAAAGTTTTGCTACTAGAGGTAGAAGAAGGGATGACGTCATCATGACGTCAACAGCAGGGATAGGCTAGGCACAGCTGCTCGGCTCAGTGCGGTTCAATGGCGGTCGGCTCCGTGTGGCTCGGTTCGGCTCGGTCGGCGTCGGTTCAGGCTGTTTTTGAGCTGGTTCTTCATATTTTGGGTCGATTCAAGCATTTTATGACCGGTTTGGAGCGGTTTTTTACTGGTTCAAGGTTTTTTGCCCAGTTTGAAGCTTTTTGAAGGTTTTGAGGCCGGTTTTGGAGCTTTGAAAGCACTTTTAGGATATTCTTAAGGCTTTATTATTGTAATTATTGCTTTATTTTATCCTAGAGGCCAATTTTACAAGTTCAATTGTTATTTAAATGTTTTATGGATAATCATTTAGATAAATTCCAACTTAGGTTAAGCATGCATTTTTATATATTATAAATGATTTTAATGCATTATTGTAAATTTCATGAGTAATTTAAAATATGTTGATATTTTAAATATATGAAATTGGATAAACATGATGCATGACATTACTTAGTTAAATATAATTTGTTATATTTAAATTAATGTCTTGTGTATGCTTAATTGATTTTCATATTTTATTTAATATAATTGTTATATTAATAAAGATGAAAATTAATTTGCATTGTGCATATTACATCCATAGTTTAAAATAGTTGTTATATTAATGTAATGTATGCATGTAATATGGTTTTATTTAATTATAATTTGATTTTAGTTATTTAAACCATAGTATGCATGATTATAGGGCTAATTAACTAATTTTATAATAGTTATAAAATTTAATAATTAGAAATTGTCAACCTATAATAAAGAGTTGCATGCAAACATAGGATCTTAGGATTAATTTGGTTTAATTTTAAATTGTTTAGAGTTAAATAAGACCTAAGATCACATTAATTCTAATAGGATTAGAATTAAGTCTTATTTTTAGTTTAATGAAACTAAATAAAACAAATAGGACTTAAGGTTATAAGGGAACTCCACCGGTAAAGTTCTGTCTAAGGCTGGGGGTACTTAAGTTGACGGTTTACGGAACACCTCCTACCTGGGAACTGACCTGAAACTGGCGTTGAATTAACCTTATTCCTATTAACATAAGATGTTACTAGGTAAATTAAATGGTTTAATACACCTAGAACTTTAGTGTAAAGTTTTATTATAAGTTTTATGATAAAAATAGACTTAGTTAGATTCATTTTGCCAGAATTTAGCTAAGTACAACTAAATCTTAAACTAATAGAACATTTTAGTGGGAGAAAAATGGTATATATGATATATCAATTTTTTGCTCACAGGTCCCTAACAAGGTGAATAGGGGAAATGTTATATGTCGCTCTGGGTGCAGCCTCCCTTCGGAAAGTATTTGTATTGGTCAATAACAAGGTGAATAGGGGAAATGTTCATAGTAAGTGGGAGAAGAACGCGTGTCAACGTATCCTACGGTCTCCTCCATTAGGTTGCACCATGAGATTTCTATGATCCTCCTGCGTGTCATCCTGGAGCGACCATCCCTTCAGAGGGCTTGATCATTTAAGTCGAAACATCGCAAACTCCAGAAATGAATAGGATTTCTTAGGTTAATCTTCAACAGTTGTCTTTTCTAATGGTAGCTTGTTGAAGCGTACCTCTAGGATCTGAAAATGGTAGGGTCACACTTACGGGATGAATTAAGTTAGTTAATAAATCCTTGACCAAACAACGATAGCTAAGAACTATAGGAATACGAGTTATTCTGGTATTAGTAATTAGCTGAGATTGTCTCAATTCATAAGAGGAGTAATTAATCACCCTTCGGTAACTGTTGCTCTAAACTTTTGAAGTATCGTTACAAAAACTAAATATTAGTTTTATTAGGATTTTTTGATTGTTTGTTTTTGTTGAATTGATTGGATTATTTTGTGTAATGGATGAAGACAAAGATAACTAATACGATCAATTGTATGCTATTTCACCATGTCTTCCTCAATTATTGCTTTGTTTAAAAAAAAATCAATTAACCGATAAAAATTATGCGACGTGGAAATTGAAACTGAATATGATTCTAGATATCGGTTGATCTACGCTTCGTCTTAATGGAGGAATGTCCTCCTTTCCCACTAAAAATGCATCCCAAAATGTTAGGGATGCATATGACCGCTGGACAAAGGCCAATGACAACGTTCTCCTCTACATCTTGGCTAATATGTCTGACATATTGAGCAAGAAACATGAGATCATGGTCAGTGCACGTCAGATTATGGACTCTCTTAGAGAGATTTTGGGCAACCGTCCATTCAGATCAAACAAGAGGCTATTAAATACGTTTATAATGCACATATGAAAGAGGGCCAATCTGTTAGAGAACATGTTCTCAACAAGATAGTCAACTTCAACGTAGCACAAATGAACGGAGCGGTCTTTGATGAGAAAAATCAAGTGTCTTATATCTTGAAATCTCTTCCGAAGAGTTTTCTTCAATTTCGCAGCAATGTGGAAATGAACAAGATAGAGTACAACATGACTACCCTCCTAAAAGAGTTGCAAATTTTTCAGTCTCTTATGGGACAGAAAGAAGGAGAGGCAAATTTTGACTATTCCAGGAGGTTTGCACCTTCATCTTCTAGATCTAAGAAAATTCAGAAGAGTAAAGGAGGGAAGGGGAAAGGTCCTACTGTTGCTGCTGAGGGCAAAGGGAAGGTTAAGGTAGCCATCAAGGGGAAATGTTTCCACTGCAATGTTGATGGACATTGGAAAAGAAACTGCCCTAAGTACCTTGCTAAGAACAAAGAAAAGGAAGGTAAATATGATTTACTTGTCTTGGAAACATGTTTAGTAGAAAATGACCAAAATGCTTGGATACTTGATTCAGGGGCTACTAACCATGTTTGTTCTTCTATACGGAAACTAGTTTCTTCAAGTAGCTTGAGGAGAGTGAGATGACACTCAAGGTTGGAACGGGAGATGTCATTTCAGCTCGTGCAATGGGAGATGCTAAGTTGTTTTTCGAAAATAAATTCATGTTTTTGGAAAACTTGTAAATAGTTCCTAAAATTAAAAGGAACTTAGTTTTCGTTTCTTGTCTTATTGAACATATGTACTCAATATTTTTTTTATGAATGAAGTGTTCATTTCTAAGAATGGTGTACATATTTGTTCGACTAAATTTGAAAACAACTTGTATGTATTAAGACCTAATGAAGCAAAAGCAGTTTTAAATCATGTGATGTTTAGAACTACTAATACTCAAAATAAAAGGCAAAGAATTTCTCCAAATAACAATACCTATCTTTGACATTTAAGATTAGGTCACATAATCTGGATCGGATCGGGAGATTGGTAAAGAATGGACTTCTAAATGAGTTAAAGATGATTCATTACCTCCATGTGAATCTTGTCTTGAAGGAAAAATGACAAAAAGATATTTTACTGGAAAATGTTATAGAGCCAAAGAGCCTTTAGAACTTATACATTTAGACCTCTGTAGTCCGATGAATGTAAAAGCTAGAGAGGGTTTTGAATACTTCATC
The DNA here is from genome assembly GCF_025177605.1 of Cucumis melo. Classification (NCBI taxonomy): domain Eukaryota; kingdom Viridiplantae; phylum Streptophyta; class Magnoliopsida; order Cucurbitales; family Cucurbitaceae; genus Cucumis; species Cucumis melo. The sequence goes on from NC_066859.1 coordinate 21,669,346, forward strand.
TCTTTTATAGATGATTATTCAAGGTATGGTTATTTATACTTAATGGAACATAAGTCGGAAGCTCTTGAAAAGTTTAAGAAGTATAAGGCTGAAGTTGAAAACCTATTAAGTAAAAAGATTAAAATACTTCGATCTGATCGAGGTGGAGAGTACATGGATTTGAGATTCCAGGACTATATGACAGAACATGAAATCCAATCTCAGCTCTCAGCACCTGGTACACCTCAACAAAATGGTGTATCAGAAAGAAGAAATAGAACCTTGTTAGACATGGTTCGTTCAATGATGAGTTATGCTCAAATGCCTAGCTCGTTTTTTGGGGTATGCAGTAGAGACTGCAGTTCATATCTTGAACAATGTTCCCTTGAAGAGTGTTTTTGAAACACCTTTCGAGTTATGGAGAGGACGTAAACCTAGTTTAAATCACTTCAATATTTGGGGTTGTCCAGTACACGTGTTAGTGACAAATCCCAAGAAGTTTGAACCTCGTTGAAGGTTATGCCTTGTTGGTTACCCTAAAGAGACGAGAGGTGGTCTATTCTTCGATCCACAAGAAAATAGAGTGTTTGTATCGACAAATACTACTTTCTTGGAAGAAGACCACATGAGAGATCATAAACTACGAAGCAAATTAGTATTAAATGAAGCTACTAATGAATCAACGAGGGTTGTTGATGAAGTTGGTTCTTCATCAAGAGTTGATGAAACCATCACATCAGGTCAGTCTCATCCTTTTCAATCATTGAGAATGCCTCGACGCAGTGGAAGGGTTGTATCACAACCTAACCGTTACTTGGGTTTAACTGAAACTCAGGTTGTCATACCAGATGATGGTGTTGAGGATCCATTGTCCTATAAACAGGCAATGAATGATGTAGATAAGAACCAATGGGTCAAAGTCATAGACCTTGAAATGGAGTCTATGTACTTCAATTCAGTATGAGAGCTTGTAGATCTACCTGAAGGGGTAAAACCTATGGGTGTAAATGGATCTATAAGAGAGATTCAGCTGGGAAGGTACAGACCTTCAAAGCTAGACTTGTAGCAAAAGGGTATACCCAAAGGGAAGGAGTTGACTATGAGGAAACTTTTTCCCATGTTGCTATGTTAAAGTCTATAAGGATTCTCTTGTCCATAACTACATTTTATGATTATTAAATATGGCAAATGGATGTCAAGACTGCTTTTCTGAATGGCAATCTTGAAGAGAGTATCTTTATGTCACAGCCCGAAGGGTTCATAACCTAAGGTCAAGAACAAAAAGTTTGCAAGCTGAATCGATCCATTTATGAGTTGAAACAAGCATCTAGATCTTGGAACATTAAGTTTGATACTGCGATCAAATCCTGCGGTTTTGACCAAAACGTTGATGAACCTTGTGTATATAAGAAAATCAACAAAGGTAAAGTAGCTTTCTTAGTACTTTATATGGACGATATCCTCCTCATTGGGAATGATGTAGGATACCTTACTAACACTAAAACTTGGCTAGCAGCCCAATTTCAAATAAAATATTCGGGAGAGGCACAATATGTTCTTTGGATCCAAATCATAAGGGATCGTAAGAACAAAATGCTAGCATTGTCTCAAGCAACCTATATCGACAAAATGTTGGTTCGATATTCGATGCAGAACTCTAAGAAGGGTTTATTACCTTTCAGGCATGGGGTTCACTTGTCTAAGGAATAGTGTCCTAAGACACCTCAAGAAGTTGAAGATATGAGACGTATTCCCTATGCCTCAATTGTGGGCAGCTTAATGTATGTTATGCTCTGCACTAAGCCAGACATTTGTTATGCAATGGGAATAGTCAGTAGGTATCAGTCCAACCTAGGGTTAGACCACTGGACAGTGGTTAAAATTATGTTCAAGTATCTTAGGAGAACGAGAGACTACATGCTTGTGTATGGAGCTAAGGATTTGATCCTTATATGATACACTAACTCTGATTTCCAAACCGATAAGGATTTTAGAAAATCTACGTCAGGATCAATGTTCACCTTAAATGGAGGAGCTGTAGTATGGCATAGCATCAAGCAAGGATGCATTGCAGATTCTACAATGGAGGCTGAATACGTCGCTCTTTGTGAAGCGATAAAAGAAGCAGTTTGGCTTAGGAAGTTCCTACATGATTTGGAAGTTGTTCCAAATATGAACTTGTCCATCACTCTATATTGTGATAACAGTGGGACAGTAGCCAACTCTAAAGAACCTTGCAGCCACAAACGAGAGAAACACATAGAGGGGAAGTATCACCTGATACAAGAGATTGTGCAACGAGGAGATGTGATCGTCACCAAGATCGCTTCGGAACACAACATTACTGATCCATTTATGAAGACTCTCACAGCTAAAATGTTTGAGGGTTATCTAGAAAGTTTTGGTCTACGAGATATGTACATTAGGTAACCTAGGGCAAGTGGGAGATGTGTAATGGTCCTAGTTTATTGTATTTGTATATATACGTTTTATGTAATATACTTGTACCTTTTACCATTTCCAATGTTTAAGGATTATTTTATTATGTACATCCCATAAGGACTAGCATTTTAGTCCAAGTGGGAGTTTGTTGGGTTTTATGTCCTAAAACTCGTAGATAGTAAATATAATCAATTGACCATTATTAATAAAGTGTTTTATTATTATAATTTCAATAAGTGTTATTGATTATATTATTAGTTTTGTCTTAATAACCTAAATCCAATAAACACTATGGATACAGCTCACTTTGTATTTGATACAAACACATTGATCTAATGCGCTTATGTATGCGACATGCGAGTGAGGGTATCCTACGCAATGAGTTTGCATAAGATTTGACCACGAAATAGTAATCACTAGATGTAACTCCGTTAACTAGTTGGATTTCTATTTCATTAGAATGACCTAAGTGACTTAGTCTTAATTCTAAGTGTATTATGAACTCCTGTTTGCGAGGGATTGTCCTTTGATTTGTATGAGTGAGAGTGACCATATTGTCGATTCAATATGCTTATCATTTTAGGGACAATATCGAGCGGAGAGTTGGGAAAATAATCACACAAGATGGAATTTACTCATTCTCACCTTTAGGTCAAGTAGATAAGTGTTCCCTTAAATGGTGTCTCCGGGACTTGAACAAAGGGTCCTACCCTCTTTATGTCACGAGAAGGGTTTCTGTTTAGTGGTTAGACCATAAACAGATTGTTCATTAGAGCAGCACTGGTATTTAAGGACTAGAAGTAATTTAGGGGTAAAACGGTAATTTAACCCAGCTGGTGTTACGAACACTTGTGAAGGAGTAACTTACTGGTATTGGTCTATATCCGTGGACACAGAAATATATCTACAGTGAGAAGAGTTCAGTTGTGAGTCTTTAGTGGAGTGTACACACAGTTAACGAATATTGATTAATATGGTTAATGAGTTTAGCTAATTAATCTCATATCGTTGTAGTTTCTGATTTGTAGGTCCATTAGGTCCCTTTCCTAACTCATAAAGAGTAATGAGATTTATTTATATTGGTTGTAATTTAAAATGTTCAAATTTACTTTGGGAATTAATATAATGTATATTGATACATTATAATATAAAGTTTATATTTTAATTAGACTTTATTATATAAATTTAATTTTGGATATGATTCAAAATTAAATTACGAAAGAATAAAATATTTATTCAAGTTCAAATATTAGTTTAATGTGAATTAGATTCATATTAAAACTATAGGTTAAAATTTAATGTGTATGTGATACATATTAAAACTATAGATTATGAGAGAAATTTATATTTGAATATGATTCAAATTTTGGATTAAATTAAATATAAGATATTTAATTTAAAAATTAATTATTTGGAGAATTAATTAATAGTGTTGAATAAGAAATTTTGTAACCAATCACAAATTGCCACATCATTTACTAAAATAATTGTATTTGGGATTAACTAAAAATTGGTGTGTTTTCCAAATTAAATTTAAAGACAAATTGGACAATTCTAATAATGTCATGTGTCTTTATTATGGCAATTGGATCAAATTAATTATTTTGGTTCAATTAAATATTATTTACTTAGGATAAAATTCATTTGAGCTCAAAAATAAGCTTAATTAGTCCAAAATAAAATATGACCCAAATCCATGTGATTGAGCCCATGGGTATGGTCCATGGACCAGACCAGACTCAAGTCCATAAAAGTCCACCAGGGAACTCTATAAATAGAGGAGTTCTCTTCATTTGTGGGGAGGCAATTTTTTTACTTCAGAAGGTCTAGAGAGAATTCTCCCAAGAGATAGAAGACTCCTAAAGTCGAACACCCTTGAAGATTGAAGCTCCTTTGAAGATACAAGCTTTCTTCCAAGACTCCAACTTCAAGAACACCCTCAAAGAAGGTTGCATCTAACTCTTCTGTTGCAAGCAACGCTTACACAGGACCCATCACCCGCAGTCGTTCTAAGGGAATCACTCAAGAGCAGAATCAAGTTTCTAACGTCGCTCAAAGCATTCTCAAGCAATTGATGGAGTCTCCTAAAGCTGGGATTGTCCTCAAAGAAAATCATTTGTATGATAATTCTGATTCTGCCTCTAGCAAGTCAAAGAAAGAAGCACACCTTGATGTGATGTCTGCCAGATGGCTGATATAACGGTCGAGGCTGCTATGGCAGAGATGGAGAGAAAATTTAACTTTCTCATGAAGGTTGTGGAGGAATGAGATCATGAAATCACAGCTCTGAGAAAGCAGATGCGGACTCATGAAACTGCTGAGTCAAGTCAAACTTCTTTTGTCAAAGCTACTAATAAAGGGAAGAAAGTGGTGCAAGAAAACAAACCACAACAAAAATCAGTCTTTGTTGCTTCTCTTTCAGTTCCGCAGCTACATGATATGATCGTGAATTCCATTAGAGCTCAGTGTGGAGGACCGCCGCAAACTACTTTCATGTATTCTAAGTCTTATGCCAAGAGAATCGATAACTTGAGAATGCCACTTGGGTACCAATCTCCAAAATTCCAGCAATTCGATGGAAAGGACAACCCAAAGCAGCATAACGTCCACTTCATTGAAACATGTGAGAATGCAGGATCAAGAGGGGACCAGCTTGTCATGCAATTCGTTCGAAGCTTGAAAGGAAATGCCTTCAAGTGGTACATCGATCTGGAGCCAAAAGTCATTGACAGCTGGGAATAGTTAGAAAAGGAGTTCCTCAACCGTTTCTATAGCACCAGACGTACCGTAAGCATGATGGAGCTTACAAACACCAAACAGCGAAAGGGAGAGCCAGTCATCGATTACATAAACTGATGAAGAGCTCTAAGTCTTGACTGCAAATATCGACTTACCAAACTGTCAGCTGCAGAAATGTGCACCCAAGGCATGCATTGGGGACTCCTCTACATTTTACAAGGAATAAAGCCACGCACATTTGAAGAGTTAGCAACTCGCGCTCATGATATGGAATTGAGCATCGCCAGTAGAGGAACTAAGGATTTTCCTGTTCCTGAAGTAAGAAAAGATAAGAAGGAGACAAAGAGTGCCGAAAAGGTAGTGAAGAGCACTATGAAAGAATCTATGGTCGTAAACACGATCCCACTAAAGTTCTCTAAAACAAAATAAGGAAGAGCTAAAAAGAAGGATGATGGAAGCGAGAGACGACATCTGACTTTAAAAGAAAGACAGGAAAAAGTTTACCCATTTCCTGATTCAGATATTGTTGACATGCTAGAGCAACTATTGGAAAAGCAGTTGATCCAACGCTGGAATGTAAGCGACCTGAGCAAGCAGGAAAGGTGGATGATCCCAACTACTGCAAGTATCATCGAGAAATCAGTCACTCAATAGAGAAATGTTTCGTGTTGAAAGGGCTAATTCTAAGGTTAGCTCGTGAAAAAAAGATTGAGCTAGATTTAGAGGAGGTAGCTCAAACAAACCATGCTGCAGTAACGATAATGTCAGAGGCTCTTTCGCCAAGATTGATTTTTGAGCAAAGGGAAAGTTTGGTCCAGTTCGGAACCTTCGAGCTTGTAGTGGTCCAATTCCATCAGGAAGTTGCACTCGAGGATTCTCGAGAAAAAGAAAGACCGATTGAAGAAGACAATGAAGGGTGGATCGTTGTGACCCGTCGAAAGAAAAGGAAGTCAACTCTGATCGAAAAAGAGTCTTGCTTCTACAGAAATTATAGAAGAGGGAATAAGGCTCAAAAGAATAAGAAAAAGAAGAAGACTCGAAAGCTTAAGCTCGTGCACAAGGAAGATAAGGATTTTCCTCGACCTCAGCGCTTAGTAACCTTGGCAGACTTCTTTCCAACAAGATTCCTTTGTGATCATCAGGATGAAAACCCAGGAGTTGTTGCATGTCATGCTATTAATGCAATGGAGGAAGAAAGCATCCCGCTAAGATCATTAGAGGAGGAAGAAGTGTCAAAAAACCTATCGAGGTTTAATGTGGATGATTTTTTATCACTTCCTCAAGAAACCAAAACCATCCTTATTAATGCATTGTTGAATTCAGCAGCATTAAGTTCGAATGCTTCAACTGCAACATACGAGAGTATTCCTTATTACATGTCTATAGACTTCTCAGATGAGGATTTACTGTTGGGATCTAAACTTCATAATAGACTCTTGTATGTTTCTGGATATGTTCGAGAACAGAGAGTCGACCAAATTCTCATCGATAATGGATCGGCTGTCAACATAATGTCAAAGTCGACTATGAGGCAATTAGGCATCTTAATGGATGAACTCTCAAATAGTAAACTGGTAATTCAAGGTTTCAACCAGGGCAGCCAAAGAGTAATAGATATGATAAGGATGGTTTTGGCTTAGAACTCATAATTGGTTATCTGAAGGCTAGTGCATTGTTTCATGTTATAGATTTGATGACCACTTATAAGTTGTTACTCGGTCGTCCTTGGATTCATGAAAATGGAGTAGTAACAACGACACTGTATCAGTGCTTTAAATTTTATCAAGATGGCGTAAAGAGGTTGAAGCCGACCTCAACCCATTCTCAGAGGTTGAGTCTCACTTTGCAGATGCAAAGTTTTATTTGAAGAATGACAATAGCCCAGAAGCCGTGTCTGTAGAAGTTCCTCTTGTAAACAGAGAAGATAATTTACAGCTGAAATCACTTGCAAGCAGGAAACCACATAAAAGTACAGGAACCTTTCATTCTAGAAAGGGTGAGGCATTCACAAGCACCACAAAAAGTATGATCTTGATGGATGAAAATACTTAAAACCCATCGATTTTACGTTATGTCCCCCTGTCGAGGCGCAAGAAAGGCGAATCACCACTTGTAGAGTACCCACAAGGCTTGAAAGTTGGTGACATTGAAGTCCTAAAAGAAAGCTTCACTACTCCGCTTACCGAAATAACTAAGCAAGAAATAAAGATAGACCTGTCAGAAGCAAGCTTGCCACAAAGGCAAACAAAAGACGGGTTCGACCCCAAGGCTTACAAATTGATGGCGAAAGCGGGTTATGACTTCACAACTCACATGAGTTTAAAAGTTTGACAATTCACGAACAACCTAAGCTTTCCTCAACCTAAAAGAAGCTATTACAAGAAGGACATGTTATACCCATGTCAAGAAAAGGGCTCAGATACAAGTCGCCAAAGTCGATCCGTATAACTAGAAAGGGGAAAGAAAAAGTGGTTGACAGCAATCATATAACTGTAAAGGAGGTCAATAGTATGGAAGAAAAAGAAGGTGCCGGTCAAAGAACCTCAGCATTTGACCGAATTAGTCCACATGTTGCACGCGCCCAGTATTTGAAAGACTAAGCATGATAGAGGCAGAAAGAAAAGATCATCAGTCAACATCTAACCTTGATCGACGATCAACCTTTCAAAGGCTAACTATGACTTTTAAAAAAGAGAAAGGTATATGTCAGGCCTCGATGACTACAAGACCATCGGCCTTTGAAAGGCTAAGCGTGGCTAAAAAGAAAAATGTACAAACACCTCGCCCTCCAATTTTCAATCGTCTTGGGGATGGAGGCCCACATGTCCAGACTGGTACTAGCATAAACACAAAGAAGAAGGAATCAACATCTCGCACGTCGGTCTGGCGTAGAATTAAGCATACAGACGTAAAGAGTTGCCATGGTAAGGAGTTTCCTTGCGAGGTAAAGGGAGAAAGAGAAATTCGTAGCAATGTTCCTTCCCGAATGAAAAGAAAAACTTTTGTTACTCTCAATACAAGTCAAGGTTCCTTGAAGGTGAAAAGACATGATGTTATACTAACTAATCCTGAAAAGGAAGACTCAAAACAAAGAGAAGGTGAAATCTCATGTCATCACATCACCATTTTTGAGGAATTAGAGATTGAAATCCCTGAAGAAGACGCGGAAGATGTCCCACAGAGTCTAGAGGATGGTGGCCAATCTATTGTAGATGAGCTGAAAGAGGTAAACCTTGGTACAATAGAAGAACCATGCCCAACTTTCATTAGTGCATCTCTCTCTAGTGAAAAGGAGGGTAAGTACATGAGTTTGCTTACAGAGTATAAGGACATTTTTGCTTCGTCGTACAAGGAGATGTCAGGACTTAATCCAAAGGTAGCAGTCCATCATCTCGCAATTAAACAAGAGTATCGATCGATTAAGCAAGCACAATGACGTTTTCGACTAGAGCTTATTCCCCAGATCGAGGTTGAAGTCAATAAGTTGATTGAAGCAGGATTTATTCGCTAGGTCAAATATTCAACATGGATAAAAAACATTGTCCCTATCAGAAAAAAGAACGGGCAGCTTCACATTTGTGTAGACTTTTGTGACCTGAATAATGCATGTCCTAAAGATGATTTTCCTTTACCCATCACAGAAATCATGGTTGATGTAACCACTGGACATGAGGCATTGTCCTTTATGGATGGGTCCTCTGGATATAATCAAATACGAATGGCCCTTTCAGATGAAGAAGTGACATTTTTCAGGACCCCAAAGGGAATATATTGTTACAAGATGATGCCCTTTGGATTAAAAAATGTGGTGCCACTTATCAATGTGCTATGCAAAAAGTGTTTGACGATATGCAACATAAGTATGTCAAGTGCTACGTTGATGACTTTGTGGTCAAATCCAAGAGACGACAAGACCATTTGAAGGATCTAAAAGTGTGATCGACCACTTGCGAAAATATTAGTTGAGGATGAACCCTCTTAAATGCACGTTCGGTGTAACTTCAGGAAAGTTTCTTGGCTTCATTGTAAGACATCGAAGGATCGAGATAGACCAGTCCAAGATTGATGTGATTCAGAAGATGCCAAGGCCAAAGAGTTTGCATGACCTAAGAAGTCTCCAGGGACGATTGGCCTACACTCGAAGGTTCATCTCCAACCTGGCTGGTCGGTGCCAACCTTTTCAAAAGTTGATGAGAAAAGGAGAAAATTTTGTGTGGGATAAGGCTTGTCAGAATGCTTTTGATAGCATAAACAAATACTTGCTCAATCCCCCAGTATTAGGAGCTCCAATACCTGGCAAGCCATTAATATTGTACATTGCTGCACAAGAAAGGTCTCTAGGCGCATTGTTGGCGCAAGAGAAGGAGAAGGGAAAGGAACGTGCTCTCTACTATCTAAGCAGAACTTTAGTTGGGGCCGAAGTTAACTATTCTTCCATTAAGAAAATGTGCCTTGCACTTTTCTTTGTCATCGATAAGTTGAGACATTATATGCAGGCCTTCACGGTTCATCTAATAGCAAAGGCAGACCCTATAAAGTACGTTCTATCTAGGCCGATTATCTCTGGACGCTTAGCCAAATGGGCGATTCTACTCCAGCAATACGACATTGTCTATATTTCCCAAAAGGCGATAAAAGGACAAGCGTTGACAGATTTGTTGGCGGACCACCCAATTCCTTCATATTGGAAGTTATGTGAAGACTTGCCAGATGATGAAGTTTTCTTCACAGAAGTTATGGAACCTTGGACTATGTATTTTGATGGCACAGTGCGAAGAAGTGGTGCGGGGGCAGGCATCATCCTCAATTCTCCTGAGAAATATATGTTGCCTTATAGTTTTGCGCTCGCTGAACTGTGCTCAAACAATGTGGCTGAGTGTCAGGCCTTGACAATTGGCCTTCAAATGGCATTAGAGATTGGAGTATCACTCATAGAAATTTACGATGATTTAAAGTTGATAATCAATCAGCTATCGCTTTAGTATGATGTGAAACATGAAGACTTGAAGCCATACTTCACTTATGCTCGACAATTAATGGAAAGGTTAGACAGTGTGATGCTGGAGCATGTCCCTAGAATAGAAAACAAGAGAGCAGACGCATTGGTAAATTTGGCCACTGCCTTGGTGATGCCAGATAACGTAGCTCTAAATATACCACTTTGTCAACGATGGATTATGCCTCCAATTTTGCCTGAATGTCAGGAAGCGAATGTAACGACATCCCATTTGATTGATGAAGAAGATTGGCGCCAACCTATCATAGAGTATCTTGAGCATGGAAAGCTTCCAAAGGATTCTCGTCATAAAACTAAGGTACGAAGAAGGGCCACACGCTTTATTTATTACAAAGGAGCCTTATATCGTCGTTCTCTTGAAGGACTCTTTCTTCGATGTCCCGGAAAGAAAGAGTCGATAAAAGCTCTAAATGAAGCACAGCAGGTGTTTGTAGAGCACATCAATCGGGACTGAAGCTTCAATTTCAGTTGAAAAGAATGGGCTATTATTGGCCTAAGATGGTTTAAGATTCAATAGACTATGCAAAGAAGTGTGAAGCTTGTCAATACCATGCAAACTTCATACATCAACCTCTAAAGCCTCTACATCCAACCGTGGCTTCTTGGTCGTTTGAGGCTTGGGGACTTGATCTGGTTGGGCCTATTACACTGAAATCATCAGCAGGACATTCTTATATCCTTGTGGCAACAGATTATTTCTCAAAGTGGGCTGAGGCCATTCCTTTGAGAGAGGCCAAGAAAGAGAACGTGGCGAACTTCATTCGTAACCATATTATCTATCGATATGGTATTCCTCACTGGATCATGACAGATAATGGAAGGAAATTCTCCAATAGCATGATAGATAAATTATGTGAAAAATTCAAGTTCAAACAATACAAGTCATCTATGTATAATGCAGCTGCGAATGGCCAAGGCGAAGCATTCAATAAAACGTTATGCAATCTTCTGAAGGAAATTGTCTCCAAGTCGAAGAGGGATTGGCAAGAAAGAATCGATGAAGCATTGTAGGCTTATTAAACCACTCATCGCTTAAGAATGGCAGTGCAATAGGGGTTGACTACTGAAAACAATGTCAAGTTACGTCTTCAAGAGTAGAAGCACTTGATGAAGAGCGATTAGAAGCTCAACAAGCATTGGAATGTTATCAAGCGAGAATGTCTAAAGCTTTTGATAAACACGTCAAACCTCGCTCCTTTCTGGTTGGTGAGCTAGTACTGGCTATAAGAAGACCAATCATCACAACAAGACATACAGGAAATAAGTTCACATCTAAATGGGATGGACCTTACATTGTAAAAGAAGTGTACACAAATGGCGCATACAAGATTGTTGATCGAGACAAATTAAAAATTGGTCCAATCAACGGCAAGTTTCTTAAGAACTTTTATGCTTAACATCATTATCCAGTAAAAAATATTGAACTACGTTATGACTTGATCCCTATATTATAAAGGGTACGTAGGCAGCTTAAGGGAAACTTTAAGTTCAGTCACACGTAAAAAAAAAATCATGTTTCATCGTCATCTCATATGTAAAAAATTTGCAAAATAAATGTAAATGTAGCCACACTATCATAAAAAAAAATCTTTTGCATTATCATTCAACAATTTTTATTTACAAGGATTGCAACAAAAGAAAAAGGGCCAAAGGGGGGGCATAAATCAAAGTTTCCACTTGAAGTTCTTAAATTCTTCTCGTGCAACTTCCATGCTCTTGCGAACCGTAGCCAGGGCCTCAATCGCTTCTTCAGTAATAGTAGGGGTGCCTTCAAGAGTGTTAACTTCATCCTGAAGCTTGGCAACTTCTAGTTCTTACTAATCTATGGCCTTTGTTTTCTCGCAAGATAAGATTGATAGTTGTTCAGATTCAGCATTTATGCTCTGAAGTCTCCTCTCCAGTTCCTTCTTTTCTAAAGATAACTACGTGGCTCTTTCTTGAATAACTTTGGCATCCTCTCGTAGTTGTTCCATCAAAGTTAAAGCTTCCTCAATGGCAGAGGTATTCTCATCTAATTGACGAGCTTTATCTATTGACAATAACTGTGCAGAATATGAAGATTGCACATCGTTGAAATTGTCTACCCTCTTAAGATAACTATTTAGATACTCTTCAAGAGGAGTCAAGCCATCTGCATGGATCTTCTCAATCCCCGAGAGAACTATTGCTATTTCTGGTCTAAGTCTTGGGATATATTCAAAAAGAGTTTGCATGATCTTATCTTGTATATCCTCCCACATACATAAGTCTATTTTCTTGAAGAAGTTTGAAACCACCTTTTCACCAACCCATTGAGAAGGTTCAGGGTTTCTCGTAATCTGTCTATTAGAAGCGTCTAAAGGCGATTCAGAATACTTAAGAGAAGCATGTGCCGAGCTAACCTTCTGTAAGGGTTCTTTAGGACAGGCATCTAATTTGGATGGAGGACTCCCAATGCTTTTTCCTCCCATTGTCATCTTGCTTCGACGAATCTCCTCGAAAAGAGCAGATGGACGTAAGGATTGTTCGGCTGGTTTAGAGACGGGAGTCTTCGAGGTACCAACTCTCTCAATGGTTGAATCAACTACATGAGGTCCCGCCAAAGATTCATCATTGTCTAGTTCTACGAGGCCTTCAAGATGAGCGTTCAAAGGCGACTGCAGAAGTAAACAACTAATAAGTCATTTGTGAAGAAGAACAAAAAAAATTTAAGAAAGGAAAATGTGCAAACCAGTGGTGGAACATTAGGGACTCCCAAAGCACTTGAACCCCTTCCGTCGCGATCATCACTGATACCTTTGCTTTCTTCAAAGATCTTTTCCAATGACAATCACTTTTGCTGCTATCACTCTCATCTTTATGCTCATTTATCTCCTCTTTAAGAGTAGCAGCCATCGCCTCAACCAGACGAATTTCTTTACCACTCAGGTTGCTTCCTCGGTTCTTAGGTAGTTTGGGTTGTGAAGGAGGAGGAATGACACTACTCACCAAATGATGTATGTTATCCTTAAGATAGGTCTCGAGCCTCATGGCCCACCAGTCTGTGAATTGATGTGTCACATGCTTGCAAGGCTCTAACGAACGGTCGGGCAAGTATAACTCAAATAAAGTATTACGCCTCGTACTTATCCTCTAGTGGTGTAACATATTATCTGGTGTGATCGCAGGTGGCATGCCTCCTATATCATTAGAGATATCCTGGTAAAAGCCAAATTGTCGTCCATATCAATACGGACTATATGATGTTATGATCCAAGTATTTCCACACTGAGAGGACAAATAGCAAGAACGCATGCTCACAAAATAAGAAGTCTGCAGAAATGATGAATCATGGGTATCAACCATGCGTTTGTGTTTATTCCTGTTTGGGAGGTTAGCGTGCCACTAAATTCTTGCACCATTATGGATCAGTTCTCGCGCCTCATATTCGCCAAAATAAATAGATCCGTCTTCGCTGAAAAAATTAGTCATTTTGGGACCTCGAACTACTGTGGGAAGTGGATAATGTGTACCAAAATAATGGGCTAATCAGCCATGGACATAATGCATAGGAAATGAAAGTCCATGCGTCCTATCGGATTGGAGGCTTTGGTTATCAAACCTAGCCCATGATATATGTTCGCTAAAGCTGGAACTGCAAGACTATAAATAGCATCAGTGGTCATTAAGCTTGCAGCCATAAATACTCCAGGACGAAGAAATGATCCTTTCTGTGGAAATACAAAAAGGCATAATCAGCAAGATAAAAAGGCAGCTAAATACGTTTCATCCTTTAGATCGTTCCTAATTCTGAATTCTGCAAATAACAGGTTCTCTCTAGAGGACCAGTCACAAGCCTGGATCTTCGAACCATCAGGATTCTGGGTAGATTTGAAGCGTGACACCTTCTTTTGTTTTCGTGTGGTTGACTTATCTAGCTTATGGACCCAAGGTATCAAAACGAAATCCAAGAGCTAATAGTCATTTGGGAGTCGTTCTTAGAGGATGTCATGTGATCCTTCCTCTACGTACAACTATTGAATAATACGCCTGGAAAGATATTGACAGGATGTCGAAAGATCTCGCGAGGAGGTCAATTCCTTAAAATAAAGGATCCTTCCCTTGTAGAGATCTCCCTTAATGGGAAGACCCCCAAAGGACCATAGGTCCCACAAAGAAATGGATAACTCGCCCGCTATAGTATGAAGAGTATTAGTCGAAGGACACCATGCTTCACAAAATGCTCGAACAACATCACTATTACGATCGTAAGTGTACAAAGAGGTTGTTACGGCACCATATAAACGAGAACTATAAAGAAGTCGCGCATTTCGACCAACTACAAGCTCTAGCTGCCCAATAGCAGTTAGTAAAGCAGAACTCTCCAGGGACCTTGGTCATAGCACCCCAACGTGTTTGGCCTTCAATTAAACGTTGTCCGAGGGTAAGAGCTCTATCAGAATTAGGAGCCTTGTTATGGATAGAAGACTGTATGACCCATGCAGTTTTTCCCATGGATAAAGGTATCTCCACAGACAATCTGGGAAGAATTAAATTGTTGTCTAAACATGGCCAACGATTTGCAAAAGAGCCAGTCCATGGCTTCTCCACAAGGAAATTAAGTTCATCTTCTCTTGGTTGATTTCTATCTGAAGAAACTACAAGGTGTCGAACTCCAGACAAGAATCGTTTTGTGAAGTAAACCATCGTTCTACAAAAGAAGATCAATAGAAGCAAGTTAGTGTGCTGATAACGTGGTCTTGGAACAAAGGATATATGAAAGTAAAAGTGGACGGAGGAGGACGTCATGATAGAGTTGCATGTCTATCATGAACAAACTCTAAAAAGCAAGAGGGCATTATGATAGAGTTGCATGTCTATCATGAACAAACCCTAAGAAGCAAGAAGGCGTCATGATAGAGTTGCGTGTCTATCATGAACAAACCCTAAGAAGCAAGAGGGCATCATGATAAAGTGGCATGTCTATTATGAACAAACCCTAAGAAGTAGGAGGGCGTCATGATAGAGTTTCATGTCTATCATGAACAAATCCTAAGATGCAAGAGGGTGTCATGATAGAGTGGCATGTCTATCATGAACAAACCCTAAGAAGCAAGAGGGTGTCATGATAGAGTTGTGTGTCTATTGTGAACAAACCCTAAGAAGCAAGAGGACGTCATGATAGAGTGGCATGTCTATCATGAACAAAACTTAAGAAGCAGGAGGGCGTCATGATAGAGTTGCGTGTCTATCATGAACAAACCCTAAGAAGCAAGAGGGCATCATGATAGAGATGCATGTTTATCATGAACAAACCCCAGAAGTTGACGGTCAAAGAAGTAGGACGTCGAGAAGACTATAACCTCATATATACTTGCATGGGACCTTCAAAGGTTTAAAAAACAAGAAGAAGAAAAAAAAAGAAAGAGAAGTTGTTTCTCTCGTACCTTTGTTTTGCTTGATGAGTAAAGAATGATCAATGAATGAGTCTATTTATAAGGCTAATAAGTCCAATTCCTAAGAGGATTTGGAATTATTAAATAATAAAATAAAATTAAAAGTGAATTATCTTATGTAATTTTATCTTGGAATAAAATCTCGGATTTCACTTTTGAGATATTTAAACATATTTTAATAATTTAATTTTTTTAAATAAAATTAAAAGTAAATTATCTTATGTTATTTTATCTTGAAATAAAATCTCGGATTTCACTTTTGAGATATTTAAACATATTTTAATGACTTTATTTTTTAAAAAAATTAAATTAAAATTCAATTAACTTATGTTATTCTTGGAATAAAATCTCGAGTTCCACTTTTTGAGATAATTAAGCATATTTGAATATTTCAAAGTTTAGATTTTACCCAAAATTAAATTTTAAATTTAGATTTTATCTCCATCTGTTTTATCTTAAATTTAAATTGGAGCCATAAATCTAACTTTATCCCAAGATTGAGATTTCATATTTATCTCAAAATTAAATTTGGTCATTTTATCCCAATATTAAAATTGGTCAGCATCTAAGGTCAAATTAGGGTATGCTAGAAATCTCATATTTGTCTCAAATTAAAATATGGTTCCAAATTTTATAAAAAAATCATCAAATTTTTATCCTCAAAACAAAACTAAGTTAGGAATAAAGCCTTAAACTTTTCTCAAATTAAGGATTGGTCATATCCCAACCCTTATTTCAAATTTAAATCAAACTCATGTACTAAATTCATAGTTTGATTAATTGGATATGTCAAATTGAGCAAAAAAAAAAGTTCGTATTTGGACTTTAAATTTATCTTTTCGAGATTCATCCACCCATACATGTGCATAAATCTATGGGCATTTGTTGAATAAGAAATTTTGGAACCAATCACAAATTGCCACATCATTTACTAAAATAGTTGTATTTGAGATTAACTAAAAATTGGCATGTGTCCCAAATTAAATTTAAAGACAAAAATTGGACAATTCTAATAATGTCATGTGTCTTTATTATGGCAATTGGATCAAATTAATTATTTTGGTTCAATTAAATATTATTTACTTAGCTAAAATTCAATTGAGCCCAAAAATAAACTTAATTTAGCCCAAAATAAAATATGACCCAAATCCATGTGATTGAGTCCATGGGTATGGTCCATGGACCAAATCAGGCTCAAGTCCATAAAAGCCCACCAGGGAAGGGCTCAAGTCCATAAAAGTCTACCAGATAACTCTATAAATAGAGAAGTTCTCTTCATTTGTAGGGAGGCAAATTTTTTACTTCAAAAGGTCTAGAGAGAATTCTCTCAAGAGATAGAAGACTTCTCAACTCCTAAAGTCGAACACCCTTGAAGATTAAAGCTCACTTTAAGAACACCCTCAAAAATTAAAGCTTTTTTTAAGATACAAGACTCCAACTTTAAAAACATCCTCAAAGGTTGAAGCTCCTTTAAAGATACAAGCTTTCTTCCAAGACTCCAACTTCAAGAACATCACGTGCTTCGCTTCCTTAAATCAAGCATAAGCATCCAGCCAAGAGAGATTCAGAGGATCAAATTCTAGAGATCGAACCACATTGCATCAAATCAATATAAATACAACATCAACATAAGTTCAACTTCACGAACCAAATTTCTCTAGAAATCTCGTGTGAACAAATATTTTAGTTTAATTTGATTTAATTAAATTAATTAAATTAAAACTATAGGTTATGCGATAGATATTCATTTAAATATGATTTAAATGAAATATTAATTAAATATGATTTAATTAATTATTAAATTAATTAATTATTTAATTTAATTAATTAATTAATTTAATATATATTAATTTAATATTTATTTATTAAATTAATAGGGAACGTAGGTGGTTTTTCACGTTCCCATTTATTCTCTCAACTTCCCACTTCTTCCATTTGAAGAAGATGGAATTTTTGCGCAACAAAACAGAAGGTGATTCTGCGACTCTCTCTTATTCTCTTTAAAAAAAATTCTGTAAAGAAATTCCCTTAGTCCAATTTGATTCCCATAAACCATCTCAATCAGAGAATAGGAAGGTTTGCAAGTGGTGGTGCCCCAAGTTCGTGTTTGATAGATTCAGAGTCGTCAACGAGAGTAAGTTCTTCTTCTCTGTATTTTTTTTAAAGCATGTTTAGCCATGGAAATTCATTGGTATTTTTTAAGGTTCCAATTAAAATTGTGTCTCTGTATTTCTTCCGCTGTAAAGGGCTTTTTATCCCTTCAATTATGATATATATTTATTGGCATAGATACATGAAGGTACTCAAAGCATATGTTAGCTAGGAATCGAGCAAGACCAGAATGGTGTACTGCTGAAGGTTATTTAGCATATGAATATGTAAACTTTTCCAGTGGATTTTTTAATGAGTCGCCAGAATTCTTTCATAAAGAATGTCGTTATGAAGAATTGGAGAATAATGTCATTCTTGAAGGTCATCCAATATCAACAGGGATATCGATTATAATGGATGATAATGACTTAAAGAATGAACGTAGATATATGCTATTAAACACTACAGAGATTGAACCGTTTGTTGAGTATGTATTTGAAGTTGAAGCCTAAGATTATTACTTTTTTCTTATTGTATAATACACATGTAACCCAATAATTTTATAGGATGCATATGAATGAGCTACTTACGTCGAATAGAAGACTTGTTACAGATAGTAGCTTGTTGTAGAAAACACACTCTGATGAGTTTCCATCATGGTTGAAATCAAAGGTAGATTATTTCTTTTATGCCTTAGTTGATAAGCTCTAAAATAATAAGCTACTAAAAGCAACTAAATCATTGGATTTGACAAATTAAAACGGAATCATCTAACACTAATGAATCGAAGTTAGTAAAGTGGCTTGCAAATAGACCTAGAAAATCTACAGTATCTTTCACTGGTTTTATTGTTAATAGTCAAAGATTCCATGTCAAGATTAATATTGAAAGATCAACACAAAACAGTGGTGTATCTTTTCAAGTAAAAAAATTATGCAAATCAAGTTCTAGAGATGAAGCTGAAGTTGTTGATATGGTTTCTTATTATGGTGTGCTAACCAAGATTATTTTGTTAGACTATTATGTACATCAAATTCCTCTGTTTAGATGTGTTTGGGTACAAGTTTCAAATGGAGAGTTGAAGATGGTTTTACGCTTGTCAATTTACATCAAAGCCAACATCAATTTAGTAAGGAGTCGTTTATACTTGCATCGCAAGCTAAGCAAGTATTTTACTCAAGTGAGAATGAGACATCCTATTGGTATGTTGTATTGAAGGTGTCATCTAGAAGATTTCATGATTTGGAGATTTATGATGGAGAGTATGATGCATTTATTAGTGAAAGTAATTCTACTCCATTCAAGAACGTTGATGAATATAATGAAGAATGTAGTCATGCAAGAGATGATTGCGAAGGACTCTTGATTTGAAATTTACATATTTGAACTTACACCCCGTATGGTTATTATTTTCCTCAACCAAAACTATATTGGGAACCATAACCTAAGTCCCTAACTAGGGTTTCAATTAAACTGAGCCAGCTAATTATCAATTCAAGAATAGATTTCTACATTTAGTTGGGAATCTAGGGTGTTGATTAAAGAGTAATTGGATGGAATGGAAAAATTAGACGTAATTAATAAGTTTTACAACAAATTTCCTGACACGTGTCTTTTTCATTCCCACTTTGCCTCTGATTCTTTAGTGGTATGTTATGATTTTCACATACACTGTATTTTTAATGTATCATACATTTCTAAGGCCACCGGATTTTTGAAACACTGTGTATTTTTCAAACTTGGATATTATGTTAGATCCTAACCGAATCTAAGATTTATTCTTACAATATTATTGAACCAAATTTTTCTTATGAATCTCTATCCATAATATCTCCAATTACTTATCCTAATCGAACTTTTATATCTAATAAATATTTATTTAATAAAATTACATCCTAATTTAACCTCTTATTTTTAATAAATTTTTATATATTATTTTCTAAAATTTTTTAAATATACATTTAACTAATCCAGAATATTTATTTTTCTAAGATTTCAAAAAAGTGTAGGTTTAATAAAGTTTCCAAAATATTTTATTTATTTTTATTATTTTAATCCTATATTAAACTAATTATATCTATCTTTAACGAACTTTTTATTCAATTTTTTCGGAAATATCAAAATACTTCATTAGTAAACTTCATAAAACGGTATATATTTGGTTGTTATATTAGATTCAGTTTCATTTATCTAAAATATGAAAAGAATTTTTTTCAATCCATCTAAACGTTTTGACTAGTTTGGAAATCGTCATATTTCTTAAATAAAATTCAAACTCTTAACAAAGTTTTTGTATTTTCCCGTTATAAAGAAAAGAAGGTTTTCAAACCGTGATTTTGCAAAAAAACGATGACAAAATGTTTCCATTAGATTATAGATAAAAGAGAATAGAAGAATTTCAAACTTTGATTTTGCAAAAAACGACAAATGACAGAGAGGCGGAGTATAGTATATGTCATCGCCACTGGTTTTTAACACCAATGGCTATGTGGATGTATGCTTTTAGGAGGTTAGCTTTGATCTTTAATGGAGACGAAGAAGGTGAAACGATTTGGAACAGTAGGGTTTTGAGTTTTTGTTTGAAGTTTTGGGTTTTGTTTTTGGGGAAAAAAATGTTCTAATTTGACGTTAGTTTTGAGATGTGAGTCTTAATTATGATGTATTTCTGTTTTTACAATGATTGTATTTTAGGAGGTGTCATTTGGACTAGAGTAATGGCCATTTAATTCCGCTTTTTAACAATTTATCATTCTATTTTTTCATTTTTGACATTTTTATAATTAAAATAAAATTTTGCTATTTTTACAAAGTAAACTTCATTTTTTACTATTTATCTAGTTGCCCCCTTTTTTTCATCGTTAAAAAGAACTACACATTCGTGTTGGTATTCTTAGTATATAAGAACATTGAAACTTTATTATGAACAAACCCTTAGTCTATAAGAATACTAGTTAATTCAAATTAAAATTTTATCAAATTGACGCGATTTTATTAACTTATAATTAAAAAAAAGCATATTCTGCAAATAAAAATTAAAAAGAATCAAACAAAAGTTAATAAAAAATAATTGAATTTACACAAAATCAAACATTACCAAATTTCAAAACTCAAAGTAGGAAAAAATATATGATTGAACAAAAAGAAAAAATAGCATTAAAAAATAAGTAAAAATATTTTTTTTTTTTAATAAAAGGAAAAGAAAAAGGAAAGAGAGAAATGTGATAAAGAAAAATGAAAAGAGGAGTGGGGAGACGCACTCCAATAACACCAAAAAGGCCGGCCTTTTTGCCTAATGATTGACAACCCTTTTTACCAAATGGTCACTCACAGTTATACAAAATCAAATAAATTTGGAGGTGACAAAGTTACGATTCAACCGTATAACAAAGAATGTACCAAATTACTTTTTCCTATACACTACAATATATACCTCTTCCTATAAAGTCGATTTCAAAATATACATAATCCGATTATCTCCATCATTCTTTCCACTTTCCACCAATCTCCAAAGCTCCGGGCATGGCCGACACAATCATCCGTTTCGGGATCATCGGCGCCGCCGACATTGCTCGGAAAGTTTCTCGAGCTATTGCCCTTGCTCCCAACGCCACTCTTTCCGCAATAGGCAGTCGTTCACTGGAAAAGGCCTCAAAATTTGCATCCGATAATGGCTTTAGTCCTCATGTCAAAATCTATGGTTCTTACGAAGCTGTACTCGATGACCCCGAAATCGACGCCGTCTATGTCCCTCTTCCGACTAGTCTTCACTTGCGCTGGGCCGTTCTCGCCGCCGAGAAGAAGAAGCACTTGCTCCTCGAGAAGCCTGTGGCTCTTAACGTAGCTGAGTTTGACAAGATTCTCGAAGCCTGTGAGGCCAATGGAGTTCAGTTCATGGATGGTACCATGTGGATGCACAACCCTCGTACGGCCAAGATGAAGGAATTTCTTTTTGATGCTGACAAATTTGGCCAGCTCAAAGCGGTATGTCATTCAAATTTCATTCAGAGTGATGTAATTTATCTACTGGACTCTCTGACTTAATCCAATTGTGATGGAAATTCGAATTATTTGATTGCTTCGTGGAGAGTATTCAGTTGAGCGTCTATTATGTGGTTATACTTGATTGTGGTCTGCTGTTTCTTGAAATTGATGATAATTTGTTTAGAAATTTGAGATTCAAAACATAGGTTGTTAACTTAATCGTTTATGATTTCAGACACTGAAGAGAAGCAAGAGGGAGAACATATGTTTAATTTGTGATATTCTGTACAATTCTTTGGAGCTTTTAGATGGAAAGAAAGCAGAGTATTTGATACATTCTTGAATCTTTTGATGTGATGTTTAGTAGATTGTTTTCTTTTTGCAACAAACATGGGGCTCCTTCTCTGTGATACCTTGTAAATGTTTTTTTGATGATAGCTTGTTTCTTTCTAAAAGCTTTCAAAAGTAAAATACTTTATGTTTTTAAAAAAACTTTCAATAGTAAAATGTTCTGTTTCTTTTTATAAACTTAGATGGGTTATTAAACTTTCAATTTTGTGCCAAATGGTTCCTAAAGTTTTGAAGGACTTGAGTTTTTCAAAAATTATTTGATATATTAAGTATAAATTTGACGAAAATGTCCAAGGGAACCATAATTTTTCAATCTTACATTTAGTAGGTTCCTGTTTTTTTAATAGCTTGTGGACTTCATTTGTAATTTAAAAGTTCAAAGACCAAATAGACACGAAGCATAAAGCTAAAAGGCTTAAATTATCCTTTTTTTCATTTTTATATAGTGTTGTCATTACAAGACAATCCCATAGTTGAAGGATTCTTATTCTTGTTCGTTGGGCTGTCCTTGCCCGTTATTGAGATCATTAAATTCCTATAAATACCCTTTCTTCCTCTTTAAGTTCAGTGCATTTCGTCCTTCTAATAGGAGTTGTTAACTGCCTGTCAAGTATAGCAAACTTAGAATAAGAGGAACTGGGAGGAGGGAGCAAATGTGCATGACTATTTAGTTGGTACGATAGTGTTGGCATGTTTTATACTGAAGGAGAAGTGGGACTGTTCGAGTTTGGGTAGTTGGAGCAAGCACCAAATAGATGACGTGTAATAGTGGGGAGAGTTAAGTAGTAAAATCAGTGGAGGGATAACCTCAGACCTCTTGAATATCTGAAGAACTTGTACTTCTTCCATATTGTTTGGCAATTGGCACATCACCTACCTTCCCCTTGTTTCACATTCATTCATTTTGAAGAAGGATTGTACATATTTTGACTGTTTATATAGCAGCCTTTCCATCTTAAATTTTGAGAGTACTAGTTAGGCATATATTTAAAATACTAGTAGAATATTAGTAATGGCATAGTGGTAGTTAGTAGTGGTATCTTGGTTATAAATAAAGGGAGGGGCACCTTGGAGGAGGCACCGGCGGATTTAGCATAGGCCCAGGGGGGCTCGAGCCCCCCTCAACTTTATTGTCTTTATATAATATGTATAAAGAAAACTACTTAATTATTAATATTTATCATTAGCTTAGTGGTTACTCTGACTGTCAACCCTCCTACCCACCCAAGTTCAAATCCTACCTATGTAATTTATTTTCCATATTTTCCTTTTAGCCCCCCTCAATATATTTTCTAGATCCGCCGCTGGGAGGAGGTATACTTTTTGATATTGTCCAGTGTGGCACTTTGGGCGAGAGATTGGCCTCTCGAAAGGCCATTGATATTGTATTTTCTTCGTTGGTATTATGGTATAGTTGTATTTGTTGTTTTATTATTTCTTATGTACTTAGGAATGGATACCTAACAAAAATGCTTGTGCATGAGTGTCAAGTCTCTCCTGTAATCCTGTTGCTCATCAAAATTGTTGGTCATGGTGTCGAATGAGATGAAATGAAACCGGGGTTCTCCTTTGGCCTTCATCATTTGTTGTCATGATCGCATTGGTCTTTACTATTTCAAATTTGATGATGATGTTGCATAGATGTTAAAAGGTGTGAGTGAACTCTGGTTTTTGGTTAAAAAATATAAAAACAAAACGTTAAATTTAGCAAATGCAATGGAGAATATTAAACTCTTATGTAAATGTTATTTTTTGTTCGGTGTTTTTGTTGTACTTAAGTCGATCAGTTCAAATTTTCCTCGAGATTTGGATGATTAATTAATTGGAAGATTGTCTGCTTTTCTTTTTCTATGAATATCACAGGTAAACAGTGTTTTCTCTTTTGCTGCTGATGCTGACTTCTTAGCTAATGATATTCGCGTGAAACCCGACCTTGATGGTCTTGGTGCTTTAGGTGATGCCGGATGGTACTGTATTCGTTCAATCCTTTTTGCCGCCAACTACGAACTGCCTAAAAGAGTGATTGCCTTGCCTAATCCTGTTTTGAACGAATTGGGCGTGATTTTATCATGTGGATGCTCCCTTCTTTGGGAGGATGGAAAAGTAGCAACCTTCCATTGCTCTTTCTTGTCAAATTTGACCATGGATGTTACTGCCATAGGAACAAATGGGACATTACATCTTAATGATTTCATCATACCTTACGTAGAGAAAGAGGCCTATTTCTCCACCTGTTCAAAATCCGGGTTCACTGAACTCGTGACTGGTTGGCAACCTCTACCAAGCAAACATATCGTTCCTACTGATCTTCCTCAAGAGGCTCACATGGTGAGAGAATTTTCTCATTTGGTTAAAGAGATCAAATTAAATGGCGCCAAACCTGAGGAAAAATGGCCAACTATCACTCGAAAGACTCAGCTGGTGCTCGATGCTGTGAAGGCATCGCTCGATGGAGGATTCGTACCTGTTGAATTAGGACACTGATTCCAATGGTGTTTCTTCGTTCCATGTTGCTGTATAAATGCATTGGAACTTCAACGTGTTGGTCTATTAGTGTGTGATCATGTTCATTTGCTCTTTAAAAGGTTGGAAAGCTCTGCTCTGATATGCTTGAAGAGCTAAAAGCATGGTGAGAAGTCCTTCCTTGCATGGTTAATTTGTAATAATTGAGTTTATGTTGTTAAAATGTTCTTGTAATAAATTTAGAATCATGAATTTGGAAGCTTAGATTTTGATAATTTTATGCTCATAATGCTTAAATTTATCACGAGCCATTTTGTTGGATCGGTAAATGAGCTTAATGAGAATTAGAGGTAATTAAATTCGGTGTTAGTCTTTTGTTGTTAATAAATTAATAAATTGTATTATATATACTTCTAAATTGGATCGTATTTAAATTGCTTGAAGTTCAAATGGCATAATCTAGCTCTTGTACTAAAAAAAAAAGCAAAGGACTAAAACGGCCTTTGATAATAATAATTTCTTTCCTTTTTTTGGTCTATGTATTAATGAAACTGAACTTAATGATCTATTAAATTAGATTGTAAATTAAAATTTGGCTTGAGTAAAAAATAATAAAATAATAAAAATATGAAATTGAAAAGAAACTACCAAGGTTAAAAAATCAATTTATTTATAAAAAAATTTCAAAAGTCACTCGTTTATAAGTTACCCTCTTTCAACAATGACAATTGGATTTTAAACTTTTAAAAGTGTTAACCATCACACTATCAGATATAATATAATTACATGACTTAAATCTATAAAGCATAAAATTGTTCAAAATTATATAATCAATGCAGTTTATACAATGAATTACATAACATAGATAAATCTAAGGATTTAATTTTTAGTTTTTAAAATTTTAAAGATATAAAAGCAACTACCACCATGTCAGTTCTGTTTTAATTTAAAATGTACTTTTGGTCCATGAAGTTTGTCACGTTTATTTGGTTCTTGAGTTTTTAAGATAGACACTTTAGTCCCCACGTTTGTTAATGCTTATTAGCTGGTGTGGTCATTAGTTGTTATATTTCGATGATAGTGTAAATTATATTGAATTAATTGAAAAATAAATCAAAATAAAAACTTTAAAGTAGGCATATACCTCTAAAATCTTTTTATCTTTTTTTTTTTATTATTATTTATCTTGTTGGTAAGAAAGAAGATACATTTTTTTATTTAACATGTAAGTTAAAAACGATATGGTAAAATAATAATAGAAATAGATAATGGATAATTATAATAATGTTTTTTTCTAATATAAAATTTTGATTTTATATTAGGAAAAAATAATATTATTAATTTAATATTAGGAAAAAATAATACTAAAGTAATTATCAATTATATATTTCTATTATCCATGTCTATTTGTCATTTATTTAACTTACATGTTAAATAAAAAAAATGAATCTTCTTATTTTCCAACAAGATAAATAAAAAAATAAAAGATTTTAAAGTTACGAGACATTTTAAAGCTTTTATAAAGTTATAAGATATTTTAAAGCTTTTATTTTGATTTATTTTTCAACTAATGCAATATAATTTACGCATCATCACATATAACTAATATTTACGTCAGCAATTAACAATCTAGTGAGCATTTCGTTGAGTAAAAGTTAACTCAAGCACTATTTAAAAGTATTTAGCAAACGTGGGGATCAAAGTGTATGTTTTAAAACTCCAAATAAACATCAACCTTATGAACCAGAGGTCCAAAAGTGCATTTTACCCTTTATCTTTCAATTACTTTCTCATTTCTCTCATATGATCCTATCTTCCTTTTCTTCTACAAATTTCATATTCTCCATGTGTATGGTTCTTCCCCTCTTTCAACTTCTTTCAATATTTTAGTAGTTTTCCTTAGAAGCTTGTCGATGTTCATTGTCACTACAGTGATAACGAGCATATATGATCAAGTTATAAGCAGTCAAATGATAGAGTACTAAGGAAGACAATACGGCCTAAAATAGAGAGAGTCGTTGCCATGGAAAAGATAACGTTGAAGAGGGAGTTTTGTAAGGATGACCACTTTTTGGAAACCCAAATTAAAATTGACCCATATTTCAAATTTTCATGAAGGATAGTTGTCTTTATTTCCGCGTCCGTGCTTCACATAGTAATCAAATTTCTTCATTTTCTCACTCATGAGTAACTTTTCTCTCTTCATTCTCGTTCAAGTACTTATTTTTCGCTTGTGAATAACTTACTGTTTCTCTTTCTCGTCCAAAGTACTTAAAAAAGAGAGACAAGAAGAAGAAAAATAAACATAAAATTGGATGAAGAAAATGATGACACAAAAAAATGACAAAAAAAGGAAAGAAGAAAAACAAATCGACAAGGAGAAAAGTAAAAAGTGTAATTTTATAAGATGATAACATCATAAGACTAACCTCACTTGTTTTTTTAACTTAAGGTTGTTTTCAATTATACCGTTGGAAAATAGGATAAGACACTATAGGAAAGATAAAAGGATTTGAAAGAGAACAAAAACAAAATAGTTTTTAACAATTATATTGGATTTGGATTTTTTAAATAAAGAAAAATTGTTTAAACTATTTAAAAGTTATAATAAAATTAGAAAAATTGTTTAAACTATTTAAAACTCATAACAAATTTTTTTACCTTTATTGATGTTAATAGAAGCCGGCATCTATCGATAATAAAAACTGATACAAGCTTATTCATAATTAACTAGAAGTCTATTTATCAGTGTCAACAATCGATAGAAGTTATCATTAATACTATCAATAATAAAAATTGATAAATGTATATCATAGAAGCATTTGAATGTTTAGTTTTTTACTTTCTATAAATAATTTAACATTTTTCTATTAGTAAAATTTTCTATCACCATCTATTAATTATAGGAAAACTATTGTAAATGTAACAAAACATCAAATCATTTATGCTCTGTGTAACAAAACCCATATAGTTAACCATTTTTAAATATTCCAGATTTTTTCTTCCATCTTTATTTCTTCCTCGCGATTAGTCTTCCTCCTCTATTTGGTATTCTTCGTTATTCTCCTAAGATTTCGTCTTTCTTCTTTCCTCTTTTTCTTTTTTGCGATTTCTTTCTATCATATTTCTTAACTTTTCAATTCTTTATTTACATAGTTTAATCTTTCAATCGTTTTTTTTTTTTTCGCTTTGATTTCTTTCCATCGTATTTCTACTTTTCCTATTTTTTTTTCGCTGCGATTTCTTTCCATCGTTTTCTTCTTTTTATTTACACATTTGCATTTGGGTAACCAAATCTAAACGACTTTGTAAAAGATTGTGTAAAAAAAGTAACAAAATCTAAAAGATCGTGTATAAAGAATCTTTAAAAAAAATTATTTAGATTGGAGTAGCCAAAGGTAAACAATCGTTTAAAAAATTATTTAGATTGAAGTAGCAAAATGACGATCGTGTAAAAAAATCTAAACGATTATAGCAAAAGAATTAAAAAAACCGTGTACCAAATTTAAAAAAAAAATCATTTAGATTTGGATGATCGTGTAACAAAATTAAACAATAGAATTGAAAAGATAAATTGTAGTCATATCTAAACCATCGTGTATAAATTGTAGCCATAATCTTGTATTAAACGGCGTATATATTGAATCATATTCGCCCTTCAATTGTAGCCATAATCATGTATAAATCGCAAATATTTTATGCGCCCGTTACTTACGGTGGTTGACGGGTTATTTTTGATATTTTATACGGGCTATGAGCTTTCTCTGTTTTTTAAATTGTTCGATCTAAATAATTGGTCGCTTTTTTATATTTTTTGAAAAGACCTCTTCATTATATTTGTTTATATTCTTAAATATTTTAATTAATTTTGTTAATTTGTTAATTTGTGAGACTGCCGTAATCTATTTTTTACGGAGTACTTAAAAAGAAGAAAAGTAAATCTATTTTTGAAGAACACAGTGTTTGACAAACAAAATTCTAGAAAATCATTTCATTTCAAAGCAACTTCGTTCGTTGTTCGGCCTACCATTTCATGTTGAGGTTCTATTCGTCGTTAATCTGGTGAGAAATTTCGGAAGTAGCTTCGTTAATCAGATCCATTTCCATTCGGATAAACAAAGATTGTTTCGAAGTTGAAGAATCTGTTTATCAAACACTAGAGATCCCTTCTATTTTCAGAATTCAAGTTTTCGTTTAATTACATTGACTATCTCCTCGATTTTCAAGTCTCTTTTCTGTTTCCGATTTCTGTTTAGTGCAAGATGATGGTCGAGGATCTCGGTATCGAAGCAAAGGAAGCTGCCGTACGCGAGGTTGCCAAACTTCTGCCGCTTCCAGAGCTCCTGCAGTCAATTAGTTCGATCAAGGCTGATTATATTACTCGTCAGCAGGTACTTTTTTTTTTTTTATAAATTTCCATCACATTCTTCAATTCCTATGTTCCTCTGCGAGATGTGCCTTGAATTTTATCTTGCTTTTTTTTTTGTTCCAAATTTTTCTGTTGGAGCTTTGTAGGTATTCGTACTAATGATAGGACGTAGAGCAAGGAATTCTAATTTTGTTTTATGTTCTGTTGTAAGAGTTATTGACAACGACAAATCTTTGATTTGGTTTTGTCAAGAAATACCAGAATGCTGCATCCTTGTGATCCTAGTCAGTCTAAAAAATTCTCAATTCCTCACCTAGAGACTATGCTTACTGCATTTCAGAGTTCATAGCACTTGGACTTAAAATCCTACTACGACCATTCGTTCCCAGGAACATATATGGTCTACAAAAGTTTCAGGAGTTGGTGCTTTTAAATAGTTGAGAACTGATGACGTCCTTGAGAATAATGAATAAAAATTGATGCTGCAAACAGAGCGTGAATGCAGGCTTTAACTATAACACTTGTCCATGTTATCGATTTCAGACCTCACTTAAGCTTCCTTAAGCTGAGCTAGTTTTTGCTTTCGCTTAATTTTTCTAGTAATTGAGTCTGAATGTTGCACGCCACACCACAATTCTGGTCATGTGACCTTCAGAACGTAAGTTCTCCCTTTTTTCCTAGTTTTTCTGTATTTTTTTTTGAAAAGGAAACTGATCTCTTTATTAAATATATAAATAATAATAAAGAGACAAAGCTCGATGTACATCGGGGATATACAAAGAGCAATAAACCTAAGTATCAATAGGCATACTGGGACATCTTAGCTAGGTTTACACCACCCGAGTGCCCTTATCAACCTAGTTTTTCTGCATAATTGGGGCATTTGATTAAATTTTTTGGTGCAAAGACAACTTATGTTTTATAGATGAAGTTCTGAGTTTCTTGTTGCTGTAAACATCATCTAAATAGGTTTAATTCAATTTCTCAAAATGGTAATGATGCTTATAGTTATAGATTAGAAAATATGTCTGGTATAACCTGGTTGTCCAAGCGAATCCATTTGTGTAAGGTATTGACTGAGGTGTCCCATTTCGTCTAGGGAGGATGGGGAGTTGGTGGTCCTTTTTACTTGGATGAAATCAAGATGGCGGTCTTCAGGAGTAACAGAAACAAGTTCCTGGGATTGGATGGTTTTTCCATGGCTTTTCTCCAAAATAATTGAGATTTAACTAAGGTTGATTTGGATGGAGTTCTTAAAAGGTTTTTCGAGAGAGGCTTTTTGAATCGTTCTATGGTGGAAACATTCATTTGTCTTGTCCCAAAAAAGGAGAATGCTAGTAGGGTGAAGGAGTTCACGCCCATTTGTCCCATAAGTAGTATCTGTATGATTCTTTGCCCTCGAAAATTTTGGATGCGCAATGAGCTTTTGTAATGGGGAGGCAGACTTCTACCAAACTCTTATTGCCAACGAAGCCATTGAGTACTATGGAGTGAATAAAGAGGGAGTTATATTCAAACTTGACCGTGAAAAGGCTTATTTGATCATGTCAATTGGAACTTTCTGGATATGGTCGATGGCGTGATGCAAAAGAAAAATTTGGATATAAATGGTGGACGAAGATGTGAGGTTGTGTTAGAAATGTAAAATACTCTATCATCATTAAAGGATCCCCAAAGAGATCGATTCAGGTTTCTTAGAGGGTTAAGGCAAGTAGACGCTTTGTCTCCCTTCTTGTTCTTAATCGTCATGGATGTCTTAAGTCAACTCATTTTAATGGCTGTGGAAGGAAACATTATTGAGCCTTTTAGGCTTGGGTCTGATTAGGTCGCCTAGTCTCATTTTCAGTTTGCAGTTGATACAATGTTGTTTTGTTATGGCAATGAGGATTCCTTCTTGATCCTTAATCATATGGTGAAGTTCTTTGCAGGCCATGCCCAACCTTAAAATTAATATGAGCAAGTGCCAAATCTTGCATATTAATTGGGATCAAGACAAGCTTAAGAGATGGGCAGATGTGAGTGGTTTCAAGGTTGGCTCCTTTTCTTCCTCTTACCTCGGTCTTCCATTGAATGGTAACCCAAGGTCCTTGTTTTTTTGGAACCTCATATTTGAAAAGATTCGCAAGAGGTTAGCTTCGTGCGCGAAAGGTTATTTCTCCAAAGCTGGTAGACTAATTTTGATCAACTCAATGCTTATTGACGTTCCCATTTATTATCTTACCCTAGTTTAGGCTCCTAGTTTGGTTTGCAAGAGCCTTGAGAAGTTTATGCGAGATTTTCTTTAGAAAGGGGTGGATAAGAGGAAGGGTTCTCATCTGGTTAGCTGGGAGGTTCTTAGGCACCTTGTAAACTAGGAAGGGTTGGAGATTGGCTAGTTAAGACTTCGAAATTAATGCTTTGTTGACTAAGTGGCTTTGGGCTTTTGCCCTTGAGCCTGAATACTTGTGGTGTAGGATCATCGCGAATAAGCATGAGACCCATCCCTTTGATGGGTGGCTAAAGGGATTAAAGGCACAAACTGAAATCCTTGGAATGATATTTCGCTTGAGCTTCCCTTTCTTTTTTTCTCATTTAGTCTGTTGCATTGTGTGGGGAATGGTAAGGATTACATATTTTTGGAAAGATCAAAGGGTGGGGTATAGTCCCTTTGCTTTACATTTCCTCATCTTTATCATTTGTTTTCCTTAAAATTTCATCTTGTCTTTTATTTTCTTGGTTTGGTGATGTATTTTAGTAGCTGATAGTTGGTTGCTGTGTTTCCTGCTATAATGGCTGTCTTTTATTAACTATGTGTTTCATGCTAGGCAGGTAGTCCTAATGTTGTGGCAGATGCTCTTAGTAGGAAAGCTAATCTTCTCACTATCCTAAAGACCCAAGTGTTTGCTTTTATTACCAAATCTTTATAAAGATGACCCTGATTTTGACAATACTTGGTCTTTATGTGTTGATCACGTTAATTGTAGTGATTTCCACTTGACTAATGAGTTTCTTTTCAAGAATAATTTTCTTTGTATCCAGAGAACATCGTTTTGTGAAACTTTTGACTAAAGAACTTCATAGCAAGGGTCTTGTGGGGCATTTTGGTATAGACAAGGCCTATCAACTACTTAGTGAAAGGTACTATTGGCCATAACTACGTAGGGATGTCATGAAGTTCATCAAACATTATTTTACTTGCCAAACCGCCAAGGGACAGCAGCAAAATACGAGCCTTTGCATCCCATTACCTATTCCTAAAGGCATTTGAGAAGACATGTCCATGGATTTCATCCTAGGCCTTCCAAAAACTCAAAGGGGGTATGATTATGTACTTGTAGTTGATTGATTTAGCAAGATGTCTCACTTTTTACCTTGTAGGAAAACTTTGGATGCCGTTTATGTAGCTAACCTATTCTTTGAAGAAATTGTGCGTTTGCACGGACTACTTAAATCTATCGTGTCTGATCAAGATGTAAAGTTTCTAAGCTACTCTTGGAAGACTCCTTGGAAAAAATTCAACACAACACTCAAATTTAGCACCACGAGTCATCCATAATTGGATGGACAAACTAAAGTCACCAATTGAACTCTAGCCAACCTCATAAGATGCATTGGTGGGGACAAACCTAAGAATGGGAAATTGTTTACGGTAAATTACATAGACTAACTCTTGATCTTGCTAACGTTCCTTCTAAGGTTGATCTTAGTATGGAAGCCGAAAACATGATGGAAAGGATAACGAAATTGCATAAAGATGTAACAAATCAACTAGGAAAAATGAATGAAGAATGCAAGATACAAGCTGATAATTGTAGAAGATTCAACAAATTCAAAGAAGGAGATCTAGTCATGATATATCTTCGAAAAACTTGACTTCCGGCTGAAAAATCTAGTCAATTACAGCCAAAGAAGATAGGACCTTATCAAATAGTAAAAAAGTTCGGAGACAACGCGTACAAGATTGATTTACTGGATCACATATATATCAATCCCATCTTCAACATAGCCAATATCTTTGAATACTTTCCACACGACCAACTGCATATATCAGCCTAAAACTCGAGGTCGAGTTTTCCCTAGGAGGAGGGAATTTGACGTATTTTAGTAGCTGATAGTTGGTTGCTGTGTTTCCTGCCATAGTGGCTGTCTCTTATAACTATGTGTTTTTATTTTAGTATTTCCTGGGCTTTAAGTCTAGTGTCAGCCGGTTGTATAGGTGCTAAGTCAACTATTGTCTTTTTTTTTTTTTTGAAAAGGAAACAAGTCTCTTTATTCATATAAATGTAAAAAGAAAGAGACTGATGTGGGTTTGTGTGTGCTCTTGGAAAGGAAGACACAAAATTGGGTTCTTGAAAATTACTGAATTTTTATTCCATTCTGGAAAATAACAAACTAACAGTATTTATACTGAACAACTTTAAAACCAACCTAAGTCAAACCTCAGGCAACTAAAAAATAAACTAAAAACTAATTACATCAAATTCCTCCCTCCTAAGAAGAAAGGACTCATCCTCGAGTTTTAGGCTGATAGATGTAGCTGGTCGGGTGGGAAATACTCAAAGATATCGGCTACATTGAAGATAGGGTTGACGTGTATATGATTGGGAAGATCGATCTTGTATGCATTATCTCCAAAAAATTTTATTATTGGGTATGGTCCTGTCTTCTTTGGCTGTATTTTACTGTATTTTCCAGGGGGGAGTCTCGCCTTTGGATGAGGTCCCACTGTTTGGGTTTGTCTCCTGCAATGCACCTTATTAGGTTTGCAAGTGTCCTATTAGTAATTTCGTTTGCCTATCGGTTTGTGGGTGACTCGTGGTGCTAAATTTGAGTGTCATGTTAAATTTTTCCCAAAGTGTTCCAAAAATAGCTTAGAAACTTGACGTCAAGGTTGGAAACTATGGATTTAGGTATTCCGTGCAAATGTACAATTTCTTTAAAAAATAGGTTAGCTATGTAAACGGCGTCCGAGGTTTTCCTACAAGGTAAAAAGTGAGACATTTTGCTGAAACAGTCGATTACAACTAGAACAGAGTCATGCCCCCTTTGAGTTTTTGGAAGGCCCAGGATGAAATCCATGGGTAAGTCTTCCCCAATGCCTTCAGGAATGGGTAAAGGTGTGTAAAGTCCTGTGTTCTTCTGCTGGCCCTTGGCAGTTTGGCATGTAAAACAGTGTTTGACGGTTTTTGTAACGTCTTGGTGTAGTTGAGGCCAATAAAATCTATCGCGCAATAGTTGATTCATCTTGTCAATGCCAAAATGTACTGCAAGACCATTGCTGTGAGGTTCTTTAATCAAAGCTTCATGAAGAGATGTTCTAGGAATGCAAAGAAAGTTATTCTTAAAAAGAAAATCATTAGTTAAATGGAAGTCATTACAATTGACACAAATATACCAAATTTGACCAAAATTGGGGTCGTCTTTATAAAGAGTAGGCAGGGAGTCAAATACAACTACTTGGGTTTTTAGAAAAGTAAGTAGGTTGGTTTTCCTAGTAAGGGCATCCGTTACCACGTTGGTACTACCAGCCTTATGTTTTATCACAAAATTAAAACATTTAATAAAAGAAAGCCACCTAGCATGCATTCTACTAATCTTTTTTTGTGTTTGCAAATATTTGAGCGATAAATGATCGGAGAATAGAATAAACTCTTGGCCTTAAAGATAGTGTTCCCAAACCTTTAAGACTCTTACCAAAGCGTAGAGTTCTTGTTCATAGGTGCTCCATTTTTGTCTTGCCTCACTTAACTATTCACTAAAATATTCAATTGGATGAGTGTGTTGAGACAAGACCACTCCTATTCCAAGCCCACACGCATCGACTGCTACTTCAAATGGTTAAGTAAAATCTGGTTGCAAGAACGGGTGTGTTGGATAACCTATCTTTCAAGAACATAAAACTTTGAGATTGGAAGTTAGTCCAAGAGAATTTTCCTTTCTTTAAACATTCTGTTAATGGAGATGCTATGGTGCTAAAATTTCTTATGAATTTTCTATAAAAAGAAGCAAGCCCAAGGAAACTTTGCAAATCTTTTACTGTTTTTGGTTGAGGCCAATCTTTTATGGCCTTAATTTTGTTGGGGTCTACGAATATTCCAAACTCATTAATGAGAAAACCTAGGAAGTATATTTCTTTAACAACAAAGGAACACTTCTTGAAATTAATACTAAGTTTATTTTCTTGAAGTGTTTTAAAGAGTTTATGCAAGTGAGATAAATGTTCATCACAAGTTTTGTTATATACCAAGATGCCATCAAATTAAACTACTAGGAAGTGATAAAGGCGTAGAACCTAAGTCATTAACCTCATGAACGTGTTGGGCATGTTAGATAGTCCGAATGTCATTACCAACCATTCAAAGAGGCCGTTATTGGTCTTGAATGCCGTTTTCTACCCATCTCTTGGTTGGATTCGAATTTGATGGTATTTGCTCTTAAGTCGATCTTGGAGAAAAATCTTGCTCCTCTGAGTTGATCAAAGAGGTCGGACATTCTTGGAATCGCAAAACGGTATTTGATTGTAATCTTGTTAATGGCGCAACCGTTTCACACATTCTCCACGAACCTTCTTTTTTGGGGCTTAGAAGGACGGGAACGACGCAAGGACTCAAACTTGGTCTTATGTGTCCTTTTTCTAGAAGCTCATTTATTTGTTCTTGAAGAATCTCTTACTAGTGAGGTAGATTTGAGAGAGTGGAGCTCGGAATGAGATCAATGTTGTGTTGAATATCCGGTAGTGGTGGCAAGTTATTGGGGGTTTCCAACACTTGATGGAATTCTTCTAGCAATTTTTTAATGTCTTCATCGTCTTCTTGCAAGAAGGGAGTTAAAGCTTAATCTTTAACTATCAAGGCCCACACTTCTTTATCCTCTATATCAATGATTCTTCCACTTTTTTGGATGTAAAAAAGTTGTTTCTTGACTTCTTTCTTGGTCTTGGAACCTAATCCTTCTGTTGGGCTCGTGGAAGGTAGGAGTTTCACCTTTTTCCCCATCCAAGTGAACTCATGAGTATTCTCTCTTCCTCGATGTATTGCTTGTAGGTCGTATTGCCAAGGACATCCTAGCAAGATATGACATACATCCATATCAAGAACATCGCAAATAATTTGATCTTTATAAAAACTACCGATAGAAAGAGGAATGGTGCAAGTTGAACTTATCTATGCTTCGCCGCTTTTTTTAATCCAACTAACTTTGTAAGGATGCGGATGTGGGTCAAGTTTGAGGTTAAGCACTTGAACAAGCTTTGAGGAGACAATGTTTTTGCTATTCGCTATCAATTATGACATTACAAACTTTACCATTAACGGTGCAATATGTACGAAATAATGAGTGTTGTTGTGGATGAGTCTCCATCTTTGGTGTTAGGAGGATTCATTGTATCACATAGGATAGTTGCTCCCCTTCATCCCATGCCAATTCATTTACTTCCTCATCGGAGTTAGGCTCCGTCTCGTCTTCTTGGCTTTCTTCTCCCTCAACATCTTTTGTTGTGGGCATTGATTAGATAAGTGTCCTTTTTGGTTGCACTGATAGCAAAATCCGAGATTCAGTCTTGGGTAGTTGGTTGAACCGCTTTTCTTGTTAGAAAGTTCTTGAGTTCTTGGACTTTGGTTGGCTTTGGAAGGTTGTTCTTCTTTCGCCTTTCATGTACTAGAGCCTTGACCTTGCTTGATATTGTCATAATTCTTTCATTGGTACGGAGTGAATGCCTTATCCCACTAGTTCTTCTGTCTTTTTTTCCAGTTTCAGTTCAGCTTTAAAAGTCATTGAAATAGCAGCCGATAACGTGGCTATGGGTTGCAAGTCAAGTTGTTCATGTATGTCTTTCTTGAGACCATCAACAATTGTGGCTATTTGATAGTTCTCACTCTCATTCGTCTAGGTTCTTGCACTCAAACGGTGGAATTCTTCAACATATTCTGCCACTTTCCTATTACCTTGGCGGTATCGTTGGTATTGTTGACAAAGAATTTGTTCAAAATCCGCGGGTAGGAAGTGTTCTCTCAATCATTTTTAGCATTCTTGGCCAGCTTCTTATGGCTGCCTTGCCTATTAAATGTCGATTGACTTGGATTTGATCCTACCAAGCCAATGCACCCGATTTGAGTTTTAATGCGACCATCTTAACTTTCTTGTCTTCGGCCATCTCCATGTATTCAAAGAAGCTCTCCACATTTTGAACCCAGTCAAGAAATGTTTCTACATCCAATTTGCCATTGAAATTCGGTAAGTCAATCTTCATTTTGAAGTCTGGTGAAAATTTTCTCCTTCATACTTCTTTGTATTGGGCAGGCTCTAATCGGTCTTCAAACCAATCCCCCCTCCATTTCGTCCCCTTCTGAAAATTGGAATTTGGTTTTTGATCTCTCTCTGTCATCAGCCCCTCTTCTTTCCCTTTGTAATGGCCGAAAGTCTTCCCCTTCATCGGAGGCTTCCGAATCTTAAAGACCCATAATGGGTTCTTGAAGTCGGCGGTGTTTGAGGTAGGCTGGGTCTTCGTCGAAAGATTCTGAAGAACTTCAAGGGTCTTCGTGGCACGATTGGTCAAAAATTCGGCAGCCGATGTGCCAAACCTCTTGGTGGTTTTTCATTGCCGATTGCTTGCTGTCGGGGAAAGGCAATCAACGCGACTTCAAGCCACGAGCAAGTCGTTCCACGGTGGTTTGAAGATTTCCCATTCGGTAGTTGAGATCTACCACACGTTCTTCAACGGGCAGCCGAGGTGCATGGGGATGGGATCTCTCCTCTTCATCAGGCACAACATCCTTTCCCTTGCCGGAGATGTCCTTGTCGGTCACAGCTCTCTTCATTGGTGAAGCTTTGATACCAATTGATGTGGGTTTGTGTGTGCTCTTGGAAAGGATGACACAAAACTGGGTTCTTGAAAATTACTGAATTTTTGTTCAATTCTGGAAAATAACAAACTAACAGTATTTATACTAAACAACCTTAAAATCAACCTGAGTCAAACCTCAGTCAACTAAAAATAAACTAAAAACTAATTACATCAGAGTCTAATGCTCTTAGTACATGAGGGTTATACAAAGAGCGTAGGCTAAGTCACCTATTGTCCATAGTATAAAGCATAGGCTGTTATTATTTTAATTCAGAATATTAAAAAAAATTCTCAGATTTCTTGTTTCGGTGTTTACTCTTCCAAGAATCCATCATTTGGTCAGAAACTCCATGATGTTCAGTTCAAATAGCTGGCGAGAGGGATAATCGTGTGATGGTTGGAACTTCCTCTTCCATTTGCCTTGAGAGGTCGCCTTTTGTCGTTGGTTGGGGGGGGGGGGGGGGGGTGTTATGGAGAGAAAATAGTGTTCAGAGGTATAGGAAGTCTTGGGAGATTTTGGTTCTCTAGGCAAGATCTTAGTTTGAATCCCTTTCTATAGAAAGGATGTTATGTTTTGGTGTGTGTTTTTGTATGTACTTGTATTCTTTCATTTTTACTCTATTGATTCTATAAAAAAAAACATGTTTTGCACAACTGAAGCTCAATTGCTGGTATTCTGACGTTGTATGCATTTGTTATCCTACTTTGTTTGTTAGGCAAATGATGCACAGCTCAGTACAATGGTTGCAGAGCAGGTACAACTGACAACTTTTCCCATAGTTTTTGGAGACCTATGTTGTCTCACCATTGTGTATTACCATATTTACTATTGAACCAAATATTTTGAGACACACTTGAAGATAAGGTAGCCTGTGTTTCTGAAATAGTATTGCTTTCCCAACATGAATGTAGGTTGAACAAGCACAAGCTGGACTGGAGTCACTTTCTTTATCTGAGAAGACAATAGACCAGCTTCGAGAAAACTTCATTTCAATCGAGAAGTATGAAAATAGATGCATTAGAGTTCAAATACATATTTTGATTCAAGCATTTTGACGACTCAATTGCCATGTGCATTCAGGTTATGTCAAGAATGCCAAACATTAATAGAGAACCATGATCAGATAAAACTCCTTAGCAATGCAAGGAATAACTTACTGACAACCTTGAAGGTCGGTCGCCTTCTTCGTAATTACAAATATAATTAAATTGGAAAGTACATCTCAAATGTGGCCTTGAAATTGAATACACACTTGGATGATCTATGTGGCTCTCTTTTCTTCATCTTTGTTCTCGTTATTTTCACTATTTTTTAGGGGTTTATAGAATTCTAGTTGTATAACTCGAGAAATATTTGTAAATTGAACTTGTAGCATTGGGGTTGCAATTGCATTAAGAACTCAGACCATTAATTTAACAAGCTAACTATCAACTTTTTTTCTTACGAAATCTTACACATCCTGCATGAAATACTAAATCGAAAATCAATCCTCTCTCTATAAGCTCAAGTCTTTTCAACTGTATTTATTTATCTATTTGTTTTCTTCCATGCTGGTTAGCTGCACTTATACGGTGTTATAGAACTAATACTTGAGCCTTCAATAGGATGTTGAGGGTATGATGTCCATATCCGTTGAAGCAGCAGAGGCCCGTGATTCTTTGAGTGATGATAAAGAGCTTATAAACACCTACGAGGTGAAGTGGCTTTATTGTTATTTTTAAGGTTGAAAAAGTTATCTCGTCATTTAGGAAATCTTTGCATTCTTTTTAAAAGATTGAACAATGTAGTATCTTCATGTAGCTCATCATGCATTTATATTTTGGCCCTTATAGTTTTTTCCTGTTATTTGCACACTTGTCACAGAGGCTAACTGCACTTGATGGAAAACGGAGGTTTGCTTTAGCAGCTGCAGCATCTCACAAAGAAGAGGTCGGAAGACTAAGGTATCTGTCCTGTCTTGTTTTGTTTTTGTTTATGTATTCCTCTGTCTATCATGTTTCCATTAGGGAATAAAAAAAACTTCTAGGTAGTTGCAATCACATGCAAATATATTTTAGTTTGGTATCCATTTTAGTTTGGAAGGAAAGGAATTCTTGAATCTTTCAAGGCAAAGAAAAATCTCACATGGAGTCCTAGAAGCCTCTCTTTTTATGACTCTTTCATGTTGTAAATCCTTTTAACAGCTACAACTTAAATTCTCTGCTATCCAACAGGAGAAGCTTTTTGCAACCTTTTTGGATGAGTTCTCTTTTTTATCATATCGTTTAATTAATGAAATTGCTTCCTAGTTCCTATAAAAAGAAAATTGAATATTTGATTTTTGTTTTCCTTTTTTTTTCACAATAAACATGTATATTCATAGAACAAAAGAGAACAACCTAGGGGCAAGGACAAGAGGGCCCTCCCCAACAAAAACTAAAAAATAAGGGCCTTTTAGTTGTTGAAAATCATAGAAAGACTGTAATTACAAAAGTGTTTGGTGTAATTCGTACTCCACCAAAAAGTTGTATGTTGCAACACAGTCCAGAAAGAATCCAAAGAATTATAGTTGTCTTCAAAAATTCTACTATTCCTCTCTTTCCAAATGCACCACAAAAGGACGGGTAGCACATCTCCACAAGATGTTTCCTTTCGGACTATAACCTCTAATGTTGAGCCCTTCCAACATCCAACTATCAACCTTTCTAGGAAGACAAAGCTCCAAGTCAAAGATTCTAAACAAAGTGTTCCAAGCTTTCCTAGTAAAGAGACAATGCAAAAATAAGTGGTCCAGGGTTTCCTCTTCTTTGAAACAAAGGCAGCATATTGAGGGGCTGAGCATATTTGTTTTCTTTCTAACCTTTATCAATTTTATATCTGTGACTTCGTTGCTTGGTTTAAGGGTCTGACCCACCCTTCCTCGTTTTGTACATTACATAGTTTTAATGAAACAATATCTAGAATAATTATATGATAATGGAATTTAATGATAGACTTAAGTGGCTTACTTGTTTGGTAGACCGGTAGTGTTAGAAGTTCTTAAAGGAACTAGCTTTGGTTGGTGGGACAATGGTAAGACAACAGAGAGAATAATACTTCAATCTTTAGAAACTTTCTGTGGGCTAATGTCATTAATTAGCAGCATGACAAACAATTACACTTATTAGGATGATACCATATTGACATTTTATGTTTCTTTTTGCTTCAGTTTATATTTTAAGATCATTTTTTTATAATATTTTTGTGAAGTTAAGTTTCTTAACACACACACACACACACACACACACATATATATCATTTTATAATTCTTCTTCTCTTGCTACATAGCGTGGTGTTCTCTGCTTCCTTCTAATCTTTGGAATTAACAACAGAGAATATTTTGAAGATGTAGATCGAACGTGGGAAACATTTGAGAAGACGTTATGGGAACATGTATCCAACTTTTATAAACTTTCTAAGGAGAGGTACAGTGTGTACAATTTCAGTATCATTGTTAAATTTAATTTTATGCGCACAAGCTTGTCATTTGTTCTCTTTTGTACTGTTGTCTCTTATTACTTGAACTTTTAGTTTTTCACCCAAAACAAATGCTTGATTACGTTTCTATATCAGAGACCCTTTTTGCCAATAAGAGTTTTTTTTTTTTTTTTTTGAAAAAGAGATTGTCTCTTTATTATTTCATAATAAACTCAAAGTACAAGAGATAACCTTCATTAGTAGTTGAATGCACATGGCAATTGAGTTGTCAAAATAAATTTAATATGAGTTTATTATGTCAAGGTAGAATTTGTTATCTCAAAGTACAAATTCTGTAACCTTCTCATCAGATTATTTCATAATAAACTCAAAATACAAGAGATAACCTTAAAAAAACCGTAGGTTACAGAATTTTTTCATTCTTAAAGTTAAAGCTTCATTAGTAGCTGTCCATGATTTTGTTCCTTTTAGCAATCTTTTTCTAACTGTGTAAAATTTCCATTCTGCAGTCCACAAACATTGGTT
Organism: Cucumis melo; assembly: GCF_025177605.1. NCBI lineage: Eukaryota > Viridiplantae > Streptophyta > Magnoliopsida > Cucurbitales > Cucurbitaceae > Cucumis > Cucumis melo. Next base: position 21,710,995 of record NC_066859.1, read on the forward strand.
CGTGCTATAAGGTAATGTCTACATTGACATTTTGCCAATCTTGGATTGAATTTTTTTTATTAATTCAGTTAGAACGATCATTCAGACATATGTTTTGGATCTCATGCTGGCATTTGATTTGGAGATGATGAAATGTAGAGAAATCCTAAATTAATTAATTCTTTAAATTCAGTGAACTTCATATGCCAGTTTTTGGAAAATCCTTGATGGGTTTTTTCATGATAGCTAATTTTATTGATGGAAATGATTTAATGTGTAATTTGTCAATCATACCTTTTCAGAGTTGTTGAAATGCAAGAAATTCTCGATCAACAACTTGCTGAGGAAGCAGCTGAGGCCGAGGGAGGTGGCGCAATGGCGACAGTAGCAAACCCTCGCAGAACTACAAAGTAATTATTTTAACATATTTTACGCATTTTTTGAGATTTAATGTTGTTTATGCTAATCAATCAATTTTCAATTTATCAAACCAGAAAAACCACGACAGCAACAGCTTCTTCTAGAAACCTTACACAACAAAAACTGAAGGCTCAGGGGAAAGCATACAAAGACAAATGTTACGAGCAAATAAGGAAGACTGTTGAAAGAAGATTTAGTAAACTTTTGACGGAGGTATTTCTCTTCAAATTTTGTATGGGAAAAGAAAAATGAAATATAGTTTGCAAGGAAAATTGCAAAAACCACTCCTAAAGTCTGGTGATAGTTGCAATAATACTCTCAAACTTTCAATTGTAAAAATCGAGTCCTCAAACTTATACGAGTGTTAAAATTGGATCTAGTTATAAAAATTGTAGCAATTGTACAAGTTTGAGGGTCAATGTTTATCATTTGGGGGTCCAATGTCTACTACTACGATAAGTTTGAGGGTCAAATTTTAACACTTACATAAGTTTGAGAGCTCCATTTTTACAAAGGAGGTGTAATTGCAACTGCCACCATACTTTAGGAGTGTTCTTTGCAATTTTCCCTATATTTACCTACCTGGCTTCTTGTAAATGAATCTCATGAAAATTAATTCTTCAGCTTGTTTTTGAGGACCTGAAGGCAGCTTTAGAGGAAGCTCGAATGGTATGCATCACATATTGTAATCCTTCTAGGGTTTTTTTCCCCTTTTTCTGTAATGCATCTCTGATTTGGAATGAGGATCAGCAATTGTGTTTTCGGTGTAAAATTAAAGCCAGATATTGATGTCAGAAATGATGGGTTAAACTTGCCGGTGTTGTAACTTCATGAATGTTTTGTTCTGTACCTGTTGGTTAAGATCCAAAATGATAGAAGATGTCTGAGTAAACTCTAAATGGAGAAAAATGAGAAAAATAATTGTTGTACCATCAAATCCGAGAAGCAGTTGGCATTGCGCCTGAAGTTGGCCTAGTTACCAAGTTTCTACTTTCTTTGTATCAAGAAAGCTTGAGGTTGAACCAGCATAGCCTTTTGACTTGATTTTGAATAAACTTTGGATGCTGTAGGTTGATAATCAATCGAATCATTGAAAAGGCAAAAGAATTTAATAAGTGGATATATGAGGACATTAAGGTAAATAGTTTTTGCCTCTCTACTAATTGGAAAGATTACAAGATTCTCTAGAAGCTAGCAATGTTTAGGCTGAATATATTAGTCCCTAATATTGGAATCTTTTTTCTGTTTATCTTTGTTGAGTGATATAATATTAATTTGCCTTCACCTACTAGCTTAAACTTTTGGATCAATTGGTGATTTAAGATCTTATCAGAGTAGGTGGTCAAGGAAGGTTCTATATTCAAGTCCCTACAATGTTATTTCTTTCCCAATTAAAATTGAATTCCACTTGTTGGGTCTTTTTCATATATCGAGCCCACAAGTATGAGGGTGTGTTGAGTGATATCATATTAAATTTTCCTTCAACCACTAGCTTAAGCTTTTGAGTCAAGTGGTGATTTAAGAGTCTGGAATCTCTTAAAAGTTTTATCCATTATTTAATGCTCAGAATATTTTGCAAACAAGTTTTTATTATCTCAAAATGTTAAAATTAACTAACAAAATCAAGATGTTGCGTCACAAATATACTTTACCAATTGAGTAGACATAGCACTAACTGTAAATAAAAAAAATTCTCTTTTCATACGACTTAGCATGTAGCAACTTGCTTGCCCAAAATTTCTTTCTTGTTGCAAAAAAAAAAAAAAAAAAAAAAAAAAAAAAACAAACGAAAAAGCTGTTGAAAATTGGTTTCCTAACCATTGACAACCTTAGAAAAGTTACCAATTTTAAATCCATATATTCTCATTCTGTTGACATTTAGTGGTTGCCTTACAAGGACTTAACTGAGAGTTTATTCTTGTAGTGCAATAAGTAAGCTTCTTCTACTATCATATTCACAATAATTCATTCTCGTAATCTTCCTCTGGCCATTCCAATTTTTCATGTTTCAGATCGGAGAAGAGCTTGGAGATGTTTATGACTATGTGGCGCCTTGTTTCCCTCCAAGGTTTGCTGATTTTGTTCCTCCCCTCAAGATTTATTCATTCATTCATTATTTTTTTTAATGAAACCATAAGTTCATCAGCCCAACAAAAGTATCCTTCCCAGTACCTGTATTTGTGCCTCATTTTGGCTTGTATGGAATATATAATTTGAAGATTATCTTTGAAGTTTCTTAGAAATTCATAAGACACCTTGTTTCTTTGGATAAAATTATCATTTTATCTTTTATAAAAATTAAGCTACCAATTTCTGATCGTATGCTTTTGTAGATATGAGATATTCCAACTCATGGTCAATCTATACACTGAAAGGTTTATTCAGATGCTCAGATTACTCAGTGACAGGGCAAATGAATTGACCAATATAGAAATTTTAAAGGTATTTGTTTTGTCTAAACAGTCGTTTATTTATACATTTGGTTCTTTTTTGGGGCGATGAATGTTGCCTTTTGACTTTGAGATTCTTTGCAAAGTGGCTGGCCCTATGTTTGGACAATGGCAGAGAAGATGGCTTTTTTAGTTTTGATTGGATACTCTACAATAACGTAGAAGTTTACTTCAGTTATATGGATTGTTAGGGGATTAAGAGAAGGGATCTCACAGTAGTTTGCTTCTTAGTTAGATACTTTCCGTTGATGTTTCATTCTTAGTGGAACAAAAACTTGTGCCAAGGATTCTGTGAAATGCATAGCTTGATTAATTCATAGAGTTTGTGATGATGTGGATCCTTGTCCATTGTTTTACAAGGCACCTTGCAGTGTGCACCTCTGCACCAGACTCAAATCTAGCCTGGAAGAAGGTGCACAATAAGCGCGTCTTCCTGTGAAGCCCCATGACCTTAAGCCCTTGGCTTTAGGGTTTCTTTTGTTAAGGGTTTAGGGTTTGTGCTTGCATTTAGAGTGTGTGAGCAATGGTTTTTTTTGCGACACTCCAAGTTAAACTTCGCATTCTCCTTTTTATATATATATATTTTTATATGTAGTGCACACAGGAAAAGGGAAAAAATGGTCTCATGCTTAAGCCCAGAAGGCTATTGTGCTAGTGCGCTTTGAGCTTTAGAAACACTGTCCCTATAGAAGAAGAGTGAATTATCCCTAGCTTTTGTTGTAATATTTTAAAACATATGGGCACCAGATGGGTTGACCCTGGAATTGTGAATAAACTGTTTTGGGATATTTATTATTGAGCACTCTAGTTAGTATTTGAATCATACATACTTTTCACTTATAGCTTCCTTGCAAAGAAATCAAAGTGTGCAGTTATTTGCTAAATTCTCCAGTTCCCTGTTTAGAAATTTACGAGAGATCTTAGTTTCTAAATTCTACTCTTCTTCCTTCACTATTGGAGTCAGGTGACAGGTTGGGTTGTAGAGTATCAAGAGAATCTTATTGGACTAGGTGTTGATGAGTCCCTGGCTCAAGTATGTTCTGAGAGTGGTGCTATGGATCCTCTGATGAATTCTTATGTTGAAAGAATGCAAGCTACTACAAGGGTAATGATTCATCTATAATAATTTAACGGGAATGATGTTGGATTCACTGATCATTTTCAGCTGTTATCATTGTTGCTTTTTATGGTTCCTAGAAATGGTACTTGAATATCTTGGAGGCTGATAAGGTTCAACCACCAAAGAAAACGGAAGATGGCAAGCTGTATACACCTGCTGCTGTTGATTTGTTTAGGATCCTAGGTGAGCAAGTGCAAATTGTTCGTGATAATAGCACTGATGTCATGCTTTACAGAATTTCATTGGCAATTATTCAGGTGAGAGATAAATTTGCACTCATGATTGGACTCTAGCTACTACTTTTACTTCAGTGATACTTCAGAATTAGACAGTGTTCTTGTATTGTTGCTTCAATAACATGAGAAATTCTTCTTACACCTTTGGAGACACGTTTTCTCGTAAATGAATGAACATGTAGATATCTTTGAAAGAGTCTTGGCTTTAGTATCGCTCTTTTTTTCCCACTTTTTGTATAATGTTTATTTGATTGTTGCAGTTTAAATTTTATCATATTATGTCATGCACTTTTTTTCCTGTTACTACTATCCCCCTTTTTTTAGAAAGCTATTATACCATTTTTAAATGGTAAAGAGGCGCTTTTGATATATATATATATATTTTTTTTGTCCCAAGGTAATGATTGATTTTCAAGCAGCTGAGAGGAAGAGACTTGAAGAACCTGCTTCTGAAATTGGTTTAGAACCTTTGTGTGCAATGGTTTGTTTTTTTCTCTTATGTAGGATTTGTTATATTTTCAATACTTAAGCTGGACCTCGCTCTTACTACTTGATATTGAAAATGCCTTCAGATAAACAACAACTTGCGTTGCTATGATCTTGCCATGGAACTAAGTACTAGCACAATTGAAGCCCTCCCTCAGAATTATGCTGAACAGGTGATGCGATGGTGATCTCTTTGTGGGTTTACTTTTCAATATTATCTTGTACCTTGGTGGTTCTTTTAGATGTTTTCCGTGTTAAATAAAATTTGTTATTTATTCTGTGGAAAATCTAGTCTCCTAATGATTATTTTAACCTCCCTATTAATTAATAAACAACCACTAACCTATTTTTGGACTTAATTTGTAATCTTTTTATTTAATAGAAATTATCGTGATTTGGAGAATGTTTGTTAGCTTGTTTTCCTATTTCCAGTTTGGTTCACAATTGTATTATGAAAAAGTGAGAATCTAGTTAAAGTTTTCAATTGTACTGGGTGTCTGTTTCCTCTCTTAAAACACTTTTGTGATTGTGATTTGACGTAAAATTTGTGGAGGCGACTTGTAATTCCTTGGACACTTGGGGATATCTCATCTTTTTCCTCTTTCTTTTTTTGTGCATCTACTATTAGTAATAAAATCTTTTGTTTACTAATAATCATCAACATTTCATTTGAGTTTTGTTTGTTTTTCTCATATTTTACAGATAAATTTTGAAGATACTTGTAAAGGTTTTCTAGAGGTTGCCAAGGTACCTGATCCTATGAGAATTACTTTTCCTACAGTTTTTTGTGGTCTCTTTATTTTAATCCTCACGCACAAGCTTATTGTATTTATGTTCGTTTATGCACAAGTATATAATATTTCTCATATTGATGCTAGGAAGCTGTGCATCTTACTGTCAGTGTCATTTTTGAGGATCCTGGAGTGCAAGAGTTACTTGTCAAGCTTTATCAGAAAGGTAATATTCCTTCTCTACATCATAATTTTCTGTAAGTTATGCAGTATTTGCATCGTAGTCAGTTCGAAGAATATATTGTTTAAGATCGTACGAATGCATAAGCGGTAAGGAAATTTTTGCCTTCCACAGACTAGGAGTGGTAGAATTTTTTAGTGTCTTATGTGGTGCATTGACATATAATTGTTGTAAAAAATATATACCACAGAAATATTGACAAGTATATTTTTGATTGCTTATCTCTTTCCACACCATATATTGTTTCTGATGTAAATGAAAATGGTTCTCCCTTCTCATCTATTTGTTTCAGTAATATATGTTTCTTTCTGTACTCTGTCTCATGTTTTTTTCCCCGTTACTTCTTAATCCAAACCAACTTGAAAGGACACTTGCAATTTTTGATGTGTATTATTGACTTCCCTTACACAAGTTACCCCATTCCTATGTTAGAATGGTGCGAAGGGCTTGTTACTGAATACCTAGTCGCAACGTTTGGAGACTATTTTACAGACGTGAAGATGTAAGTTCTTATTTTCTTCGACTTTAGTCTTCTTGCACAAAGCATTATGAACCCCCCCCCCCCCCCCCCCCCCCGCCAAAAGAAAAAGAAAGGAACCCTATCTATTTAGTCGTGAAAAGAATCTAGGGTTGAAATTTAGACTCTGCAGTGTCATTAGTGATCACAAACTCACTAGTGTTTAACTCCAAAGGTTGAAATTTAGACTATAAAAGAGACTTCTTATAGAAAATAAGCTTCCATGCATCATACACCAGTCTTAAATTGAGTTTAATCTAACTCCTTTTCTTTCTTGGAGAAAACTTTCCGTCATGCTAACCGATATAGAAAAACCCCCAGAATGTTCTTATGTTTCACCATTATGTTCTGCTGGTTTTTTTCCCTAAAGATGTAGATAACACTATCAATTTGTAGAGCATAAAATTATGTACAAGTTGGCTTTTCAATGTCTGCCTTTCACCATATAAATTGTGATTACGATAAGTAATACACTGTTTATAGGTATCAAAGCTGGACAATCTTCATATATAATTTTTAATTATGAAGGTATATTGAAGAACGATCATTCAGAAGATTCGTTGAGGCTTGCTTGGAGGAAACTGCCGTTGTCTACGTAGATCATTTGCTTACACAGGTTTTACTTTGGCATAATAAATCAAGTTCTCAATACTTAATCTCGACTTCTTATTCCTGTACAATTTGATTATCTAAAATACTATCTTGTGAATTTTGATTCTAGAAAAACTACATAAAGGAAGAAACTATTGAGCGGATGAGGCTGGATGAGGAGGTCCTCATGGACTTTTTCAGAGAGTATATAAGCATCTCTGTGAGTAATCCTACACATTTTTATTCAAATATTCCTACTGCATTTGCATTTTATTATCACATAGATTAAAAGATAAATGTTTTTTTCTTCTTAAGCTTCTTTTCCTTGATTCTTCCTTCTGTAACAGAAAGTTGAAAGCAGAGTAAGGATACTGAGTGATCTAAGGGAACTTGCTTCTGCCGAGAGTCTAGATACTTTCACGCTCATATACACTAATATCCTTGAGCACCAACCAGATTGCCCGGTAAAACTTCTACTTAGTTTTTGGTATATCTGCAAAATATTCATAAACGCAAGTTAGTAATTCTGACTCAAGTATCTTGGGTTTGAATTTTTTATAATGGAATTGCTCGTATATCAACTTGCAGCCCGAGGTGGTCGAGAAGCTTGTTGGACTTCGGGAAGGCATACCTAGAAAAGATGCTAAAGAGGTATTTTTCACTACTTTTTATAACCATATTTTATATTTTATGAACGTGACTAACATGTCGATATGGAAGTAAAAAGAAATCATAGAATTCTTAAAATATGGAAGTAAGAAATGAGTTTTAATATGGGAAAGGTGAAAGGGTGGTGTTTATATTTTGAACACAGGTAGTACAAGAATGCAAAGAAATATATGAGAATTCCCTTGTTGGAGGAAATCCCCCAAAAGCAGGGTTTGTATTTCCAAGGGTCAAATGCTTAGCTCAGTCTAAAGGATACCTCTGGAGGAAGCTTACTTAGTATATAATATCCTCTCCCATTCTTTTTTAACTTCCTTCAATTTTCTTCATACCTCACCATTTATTAGTATTTTTCAACTCTTTGTTCTCTCTACCTTTTACTTCTTCTTTCTTTCTTTTTCTCTCTTTTTTTTTTTTTCTTTTTTCTTTTTGAAATTTTCTGTGTAGAATAATGTGTATATTTGTCTCTGTTTTAATTTACTAAGACAGTAAAAAGTAAGAAACGTTCAAGTGATTCATCATGAAATAAGTACAAACAAACAAAACAAGGGTGAAAAGTAGAGAGGAGAGATAGTAAAGAAAAATAATTGAACACAAATGGTATATCTTTTAGTATCCACCACTATCTATAGGACATGTCATAATCTAGGTTATAATATGGAATTCAATGGGAGGTATGTTACAACATAAAATATATATATTGTAAAGAAAAACTTATGGTTAAATTGCAAATTTGGTCTCGAAAGTTTGAATTTAATCCCAATAGTTCTAAAAGTTAGAATTTCATCTCTATGGTTTGGGATTGTTTACGGAGTTTTATCAAATCATAGAAACTAAAATTTGGCTTTTAAAGTTATAGGTATCAAATTATAACTTTTCTTCTAAACTATAGGAATCAAATTTGTAATTTAACCAAAACTCACTTTAGAAAAACCTTACTAGATTTAGCAACTTGGAGTCTGTGCATGACTTAAATGTTTGCACATTACCCTTGTTCAGTGCAATCAGGGAATTTGGATCACTAACTTGTTATTCACTAATACAATTAGACTCTTTTAAAGTACAAATAGAACTCAACGTCTACTGAGCAAAGTTCTTGTCGGCTACTAATACTATTAGACTTGAATGTAACCAATACATATCATTAATCTCAATTAATTTCTATTTTTCTTTTTCGCTTCCTTAATCTGCATGTACCTTTTTATTTAATTGAAGATTCTACGTCTCTTAGATATGAGCACAATGAACTAATAAAAACAAACCAAGGGATATAGAGTGTCTTAGGTCAGTTTGGAATTATTTAAAAAAAAAAAAAACGTTTTTCAAAAATGCATTTCATTTAAACATTTTTTGTAAAAACTTTTTAAGATGAAGACACGTGTTTGGCAACCTTTTTAAAAAATGTTTATAGGTAAAACTAAAAATGTTTTATTAATAAAAATTTGTCCATGGAGATGATGGTCAGAGTTTCGAAGGTGGCCAATGGCATCACTGGAAGTTTGTTATTGAAAATTGGTCAATGATGGTAACATGAAACAATCACAAAAAACGGAGGTAAAAAATGATTGTTTTTAATTTTGTTGTAATCTAAAATTAATAAAAACATATTTACTATGTGTTGCTTGAAGATAACTTTTGCCCACACTCCACCAATTTTAATGGTGGAATAAAATCTTTCAATGAGTTGTAGAAAATGACTTGAATTCATCTTTGCCTCCACTTCTCCAATTTTAATGGTGGAATAAAATCTTCCAATAAACTATAGAAAATTATTTCAATCGGGAAGAACAAGACAAACTTATTCTATACTCCAATCCTTAATACAACAAACCTTTATTCATTGCTTACAAAATAAGACAGAAAGACGAAAATCACCTTTGAACTATAATGACAATTGCAATTCCAGCTTTAAAATTTCGGTTATAAAAATTACTCTCTGAACCTATCCAAGTATTCAATACTTGGACTTTCCGATTTATCATAGCGGTAGAAATTTAATTCTTAAGTTCCTGGGTAATCATTTCATTTTTCTTTTTGTAATTTTTTTTGTTTTTAAAACTTTTGTTTATTAAAAATAAAAGTCACATATATTTGATAACTAACACACGAAACTACTTCAATTACATTTGAGAAGTGAATCCCTGCATAGTAACAAAAATAATCCTGATTAAACAAATAATTAAACAACCCTAAGAAACATAAACAATTTTTTGCTTGGAAAGATTGATCATGGAGAACTTGGTCCTAACTCAAGGTTTAAAACTCTTCACAAACTAATTGATCAAACTAGATTGAAAATCCTAAACATGCATTTTAATACAAAAATAAAAAGAAAATCATGAAGTTCATGAGATAACACTCTACGAGAAATTTCATTCAAATTCAAGTTATTTTTCTAAAATGTGAAAACCACATCCCTATTTATACTAAACAAAAGTTTTATATAAAAGGACAAATTTTATGTCTTTTCAACTACTATGATAAATGAAAATATATAACATTAAATAAAAACATAATGCATTGAGGATGTATTGAAGATGTGAATAAATCTAAATTTCTAGATTCATTATGATTTTTAAGTGTCCATTTTTTAAGTTTCAATTGTTGTAACTCTTCAAATTTATTAGGAAGCTTAGCTTGAAAGTAACTCATTCGCTTTTTTAAATGCTTCTTTTTTCATTTTCAATTTTCCTTTGTAATTTTAAAAAATATCTCTTGGTCCTAAACAAATGTCAGTTAAGTTAAGTTCATGTTGTCCATCTTTTACAAGTTTTACACTTAATATAAGTTTAAACATTCAATTTTAATACTTGGTTAAGTTTAAGGACTCGATTTATAGGATTAAAAATTTGAAATATAATTGCAACTACTACGATAATTTATAGTTGATTCTTACCATTTAAATCTCAACATAAAGGGGAAAATATTTTAATTCTGGAACCTCTTGGTAAGTCATTAAAGCTAAAATGAACCATCACTAATATTCATTTAAGTGAAAAGTATAATCGATAATATTGAAACATACAAAAGAAAAGAAAATAAATTGAAACTTTTTAAACAATATAAACTAATTTGGAAAAACAAATCAAAACAAAACATATATTCTACATAAATATGTTATCGATAAAACCTATATAACAAACAAATTTAGAAAATGAACTACTTTTCATGGAATTAAATTATAAATATTTAATCTTTAAACCTTTTTGTCTATTTAATTTGTAATAATTAAACACAAAATTCATAGTTTGCCATTAAAAGTATTAAAATACAAATAATCATAATAATAATAATACAAGCGCAACTCTATGAAATATAGTATTAAAATAATAATAATAATAATAATAATAATAATAATAATAATAACAAATTTCTTAATTTAAAATAATAATGATAATAATAATAATGGCACTCGGATTGAGAAAGAAAGAGAAGAATTGAGAGGAAGAAAAAGGAAGGATTAAGAAGGAATAAGAAGGATTCAACTTATTCCTTCTCCAAGACATGGAAAGGAAGTTTCCTTTCCTTTTCCTCCCCGAACAGCTCCTAAAAGATTATCTATAATCCTTATAGCCTCTACAAGATTATCTATAATCCTCGTAACATTCTTTTTACCATCGACAAAGATTTTTATTTCATTTCATTTTATTTTCTCATAACATAAGATTACTTCTAAATTTTTACTAGATTGCAAAAGCAAGCTTAGCTATAGAGTAATTAACATAACCTTTCATATAGAGGTGGGACGTTCGAATCTTCCAAACCCTAAATGGTTGACTATAAAAATTTGAACTTTTTTTCAAGCCATTTTTTAAAGAGGGAAAGATTGAGTAGAACTAATTTAATGTTTAATTAAAGTGAATTAATACTACAACCATATGATAGTTGATACTTGATAGGATTAAACTTGGGCTTCTTTGAAATTCAAGAAAATTTAATATGATGTTGATTTATTTGTTGTGCTCCAAAACTCCAAAATGCATCCATCCATTGTATTATGACAGGAGCAAATCTATTAATGCTAAAACGAAACTATATGACAATGTGATGAAGGAAAGGTTTAGAAAAGATGCAAGTCAATGTAAACTTATTCATTGTCCATTTACGTACGTTTTAGAAAGCAAACTTATTAGTTTTATGGGTACTTGGACGACTTATTCAATTCAAATACGCGAATGGGTAAGGAGGAAGATTCAAACAACGCAGGTTAGTACAACAATTATGGTAGAAATATGTGAACCTTAACCTCCCAAATGGGAAAATATAGTATCTAAATGGACCTGAAGAAAAACCTTCATCTATCATACAAATATTATAGAAGATGGAAATTTTAACAATTATACAATTTTAATGAAGTTCCTAACTTATTACAACTTTGTTGGGCTTGCACCCTCAGCACCAAAACAAAACTGCACAATGATTTACAAAATATATTTACAGTTAACGTCGAAAAATAACTTGAAGAAAAAACTTAATTGTTACATCACCATGACTAGGAACTATAAAGCTTTCTAGTAAATATTTGAGCAAAATATTTGCACCCAAATCTGTGTAAGAAGATTCGAATGTGGAATGAACTGAAAAGCTAAAAAGTTAGTCGTACCTTGATTGAAGAAGGGATGAACTTGTTTTCTCAATCTTGCTGCCACCAGGAGTCATGTCTAGTGCAGCAAGAGATGACGAAAATGAGGCCGGTGTTTCGGTTGTGGGTGTGGTGGAGAAATTGCTCAAATTGCTGCTGATATAAGTGCTTGTTCCACTTGCGGAAACCATGGATGTTACTTTTGGTGCAGGAGGCCTCTCGATGTCGATGACTCCTTCGATCATCTGCACGACTTTTCCCATTGTTGGCCTCTGAGATGGTTGCTCCTGGATGCACCAAAAGCTCACCTGAACCACCCTACTAACTTGGTCCATATCAATCTCTTGATCCACAAGTCTTTTGTCAACGATTTCTATGAGATTTCCTTTTTCGAACTCTTCGTAAGCCCACAAAGAGAACCGCTTGTGATTTGTTTCTTCAGAAACATCAAAATTCCTTCGTCCACTCACGATCTCTAAAAGAACCATACCATAGCTGAAAACATCAGACTTTGAAGTCAGTGGCAGGTTTGCTAGCCATTCAGGTGCCAAATATCCCCTCGTCCCTCTTACGCTAGTCAAGGTTCGATATCTGTGATCTTTCATATTAATGAGCTTTGCCAGACCAAAATCTGAGACTTTGGCATTTAAATACTCATCTAAGAGTATGTTCTCTGGCTTTATATCACAATGAATGATGCAATCACGGCACTCCTCATGAAGATATGTGATCCCCTTGGCAGTTCCAACAGCAATTTTGAAACGATCTTCCCAGCTAAGGAACTTCCCAGATTGCCCTTCTTCCCCCTTGAATAGCAATCCATCAAGAGAGCCATTCTTCATGAGCTCATATACTAATAGCCTACGCCGTCCTTCTGAGCAAAAACCAACCAATCTCACCAGATTCAAATGGTGTGTGCTACTTATAGTTGCTACCTCCATCCTAAATTGCTTCTCTCCCTGCTCAATTCCCTCGAGTTGCTTCACTGCAACAACTGTCCTATTAGTAAGAACCCCTTTATAAACAGCACCAAATCCACCAGCTCCAAGCTTGTCCTTGAAACCGTTCGTCACACGATGGAGTTCTTTATACGAGAACTGCACTGGAGCACCAGAAGCATACTCAAGAAGAGTGTATTGGCTGGACATCCCTCCAAAATTGGAGGTGTGTCTACAACACCACCACCATAAACCAGCCTCAAAAGCAATCATGGCAAAAAGGGTAACCAAAACCACAACAGCCAAAACCCAAGTCTTCACATTCTTATCACCCGGCCTCGAAACATCTGAAGATTCCTGTTGATTTGGGAGCACATCCCCACAGACCTTGAGGAATGAAGTGCTTGGCAAAGCAGGACTCTGATATCCCCTTATAAAACCTGAAGATATGTAATAACAAAACCCACTCCCGTCTGATGGTGCAGTAGAAGAATCACAGGCAGCACTTTGTCGACAATTTGATTGACACCCCGATATCTGCATGGAGTACTGTATGCCTGGAAAATTCCATGGATATTGTAAAAGCTTTGTATTCTGCAATGGCAACATGTTAATGCCACTGCTACAATTTCCGAGATCCAACTTCCTCTTACATCCTTTCTTCCAATCATTTGAATCAAAAGGTTCAAAATTTGCAGATGGGCAACTACAAGTTGGACTTGTATCATTATAACTACAAATACTAAGTTCCCCACAAAACCCAAATATCTGACATCTGTCAGGAATAGCTTCCCATCCTGCTGTTTCAGACCCACTTCCTCTAACAACACTACGAATCTCTAAATTTCCATCTCTTGTCAACTTTAGAAACCTAAAAGTAGGCTCAGCATTATCAGCATAATCGTTGCTATAAGCTACAAATGAACCAGCTGGTATTCTTGTATCAAAAACAGCCAACATCCCAATAGGATCTAATCGTAAACTAGGAGAATTCAAAGTTCCACCGATCGATGTATTTAACCCATGATTCCAATAGACAACATCACCTTCATCTCCATTCCAAGTCAGAGTTATATTCCCAACATCAAGTAATTTAAAAGAATACTGACCAGATCGCAGTACCATCCCCACAGTAAAATTCTGCGATGGAACAATCGTATCGGTCGGATGATCGAACGAAGACCAAACCGGCTGGGAACTACTATTTAGAAGGACGAGGTTGCCGGTATCCTCGAGCACAGCGGAGGAAACGCCAAGGCCAGTGGTGTTAGATTCCCAAACAACGGCACCAGAACCACTGACGAGACGGAGGTTACCGTCAGATTGGAAGTGAAGTGCACTGGAAGCATCCACCGTAGCGCCGCCACCAGCAGACCATATAGTAGGAACGCCACCAGTGAAGACTATGCCGACTTTAAAAGAAGAACCGGAAGAAGAATCCAATGGAGTGAAACCCAAAGAGAAATCTCCATTAGAGGAATTCCATGCCTGATTGGGAACCGAAGCTCTCAAAGAAGAGCCTAGAGTTATAGCAGCCTCCGAGAAAGACACTGCGAAAGCAAAAGCAATAAAGCAACGAAACAAATGGGTATGGAAGTTCATATTTCTTTTCAATCGTGATGAACAGAACAGAACAGAACGTCGTTTCAAATTAGCGAAATCCGGTCATAATCACCAAGAAAATGGACTGGAAACGGTCGGAAAAGTAAGAAACTCCGATCAAAATGTGAAGATAATGGGTTGTTGAAAAGGGAAATCCAAAGATTTATAGAAAATGGAGAGGAAGAAAAATGGGAAACATGTGGAAGGAGAAGACTGGAAAATGGAAATGGATTCATTGGATTGTAGAGTGATTGAATCTTCGTTTCTTCACCGGTGGTCAATTTTCTTGAGTCAGAAAGTTCAATTTTCTTTTCTACCAAACAGTATTCATTTATGACTAATTTTGCCCTAATTTATGGGTTTTGATTTGGAGCCATTTGTTTTGTTCAATCGTTCTCAACTCAAACGTGTGATCTGCCCCTTTTGATTATATCAAATATCATTTTAGTAACTAAGATTAACAAAACATCTCATTCGAAATTAGTTCGTACACTTAATGCAATCTCTATACTTTTAATCAACAATGCTTTTACATATTTTTTTTAAACCAAAGTGGTGTGAAAGAAAGTCAAGATTTATATTTTAAATTAAAAATAATAATCAAGTTTAACCTAATCAAAAGTTTTAGTTAGCAAATTTGATGCCTAGAGGTTGATTGGTCACAAAAGTCTACTCAATCATAGATGTTTTTTTAATTGCATTTCATTTAATACATTATTTTTATTCACACTAATGGCATTTAATTTAGGTGTATTTTAATTTTATGAGTAGCTATATTTTAAAGCGTAGAAAAACACTTGAACAGGTTTGTAATATTTAATTTTTTAAAAAAAAATACAATAAGAAAAAACAATAGTATTGGATTGAGAATAAGAAAGAACACCCTAAGGAATTAAATAGGTTATATTTAACTAAATTACATAAAAAAAGTATATGGATGGTCAACTTTTTCTTGCATAGAAACAGTCCAACATAACCTTCAAACCAATTTTTTCTTAGAATAAAATCAAATTTAATTATACATATTCTAAATTAACAATGGTTATATAGCATCACTAATATATGTCTTTTTTGCACTTATGCTTTATTTAAAAAGAAACAAGTTAGGTTTGTTACTTGCTTTTTTTTTTTTTCAAGTTTAGAGAAATTTGTCTTTTTTTTTTTAGGCTTTTAACTCAAATGGCCTAATTTGCTATATGATATTACACAATGGGCTTTTTCTTTCTAATATATTACATAAAAGTCCTAAATTGGCTAATTTATTTCACAAAAGAATGGACCAATTTACATTAATACCCATACTTCTTTAATGTAAACAAAAAAGAAATTTGAAAACGCAAGATTTTGAGACGTTATGCGAGTGAAAAGGGGGATATCATTGCACGTATAAGGAAAGTGCAATTCGTCCGGCAAAAACTACCATCCTTTTTTCATTCTTTGTCTTTCCCAGTCCTTTGTCGTCAACCATTACGAGCTCATGTTAGGGTTTTCATTCTTCGTCTCCAGAAGTTCCGTCGTCCAGGTGTAAGCCATCTTCCATCATTGTGTTGCGAAGCAATCTTCCATTACGGTAAGTCTGTTTTTATACTTCTTATATGAAATAAAGGGGGTATATTTACATCAAATCGTACTTCTTTAAAGTCTGGAATAGTCTTCTTCATACTATTTTATTTAAAAAATGAGACTGGGGAAGCATTTAAGGTTTAATAACATTCATGATTTGTACTTTAAAATCGATGTTTATATTCTTAAAACCACCACTTTAAAGTCCGTAAAGTGTTGATTTTCTCTTAAAACCTCAAATTAAGTAATGCTTGTTATATATATTTCATTTTGATGTTTATATTCTTAAAATGCAATTTTCAACTGAAATAGGAACTGTTGGCTATGATGTTTTTTAAGTTTAGCTATGTTTTCACTTAAAAATGGTAGTTTATATTGTATCATAATCTGTATATGCAGTTGAAAAAAAAATGGTGCGTTGAAGCGAAAGATGCATAGGATCAAAGTTGAAACATATTAAATCAAACAAGGATGATCTAATTGTGATTGACGATAATACAGAGGTATAGTTTTTAGTTTCTAAATATGTATTTGAAATGGTATAAATCGTTAAACAAAAATATAATATGTATATATATGGTAGGAGGAAGTAAGATATGAAAAACCAATTCAGTATGAACCACTGTAAACTATATATCCAGACGATGATGAACATGAGTTAAGAGGACCTACAGGCACACAGATTGTGGTGTACCAGGATCAGAAATTGTGAAACTGGATGTTGTCTTTGAAACACTGGAAGCAAAAATGCCAACACATGACAAAGGAAAACAGTCAAAACCAGTAAGTATATTATATATTTACTGATGTATATATTTCATCTGTTATTTGCTAATGCTTTTATTATATTTGTTTGTAGATGAATGAAGGGGAAACATCATAACCACTTAACAATTTATCAAAGTCTGATGAGATTTATTTATGTTTTGTATGGATTGGAAATGATTTATTCTACAAATGATGAGTTATGAAATTGTACGTTAATGATAATCAGTTTTCTGTAGGACAATTTATCCATTGTCAAAAGGAGATTGTTCAAATCTTTGTTGAAAGGGAAAAGGAAGGCCACTGAAAATGAAAATGTACATGTGATGTAAAATTTAGTTGTATTTATTTTTAAGAAACTAACTTTACATTAATATAACCTTTTAATTATTTACATGAAGTGTAGGTATCTAAGAAGAGAAAGATAGAGAAAGTGGTCAAAGGAAGGGAAGAGAAGAAGGATAGTACTAAGAAGCTTAAAGAAAGTGATAAGAAACAAGATATGAAAAAACAATGAACAAAACATGTGAAGAAAGGAGGAAGAAAATCAAACAAAAAAGTATATATATAATATTTGTGTACAGTAAACTGCACTCATTTTTTATTGAAAATTGTTATTATAATTTAAAATCTATATTACTAATATTCTTTTAGAAATCTACTGAGGAGAAAAAAAAAAAGAAAAAAACGGTTGAGGTAGAGGATGTTTATGAGATACTGATTAAGTTATTGAAATATACTTAGTGTCATATGATGTAATTGTATATATTAAGTATACATAGAATGATATTCTTCTATAAATTATGTTTGCAGGGTGCAACATTGATCCTGAAAAGGAGTCAATGATCAAGGGTATAGAAACTAAACATATATGCAAGACGAGAGATCATTAGAAATATAAAAAGAAAACTAAATACTACAGAAATTAGAAGTTTTTAGAAATTCGTCTTTTGGTAGTTTTTTAGACATAAAATTCTATAAATTCCAAAGTCAACTTCTATACCACATTATCAGACGTCAATGTACAATGAAGAAGAACGATGAATTGTGGTTTAACTTCAATTATAGCTAAATTTGACATTAGAGAATTCGAGGCAATAACCAATCTAAATTGCAGTCCCTTGCCAGCAGTAGATATTTCTAAAGTGAAGGAAATTTTTTTATCAAAGTACTTCAAGAATGAAGACCCTATCCCGAGGTCAAGAGTCTTATTTTTATTTAATAACTCTAAAAAATTGGAGGAAGATAAAGTGAAAATGGCAAAAGTATACTTCCTAGAGAATTTCCTACTGGATAAACAATTCACAACTGGTATAGATTTGGAACACATCAAATTGGTGAATGATGAAAAATAATTTGATGTGTATCTATGGGGAAGGATAGGGTATAATATCCTAATAAATTCTATCAAAAAATCTATAAAAAAAAAAAAACATTCTGCTCTAGCTGTTGGAATCTCTGGATTTGCCTACTCTCTTTTAGTATGGGTATATGAATGCATTTCACTGTTGACTGGTCCTTCAATATTCTGTGTGAAAAGAATTGATCAAACAAGATATGTATGCTGAACTAGGTAGTTGACAACCAACCAGAAGGGAAATAACTTGCAGAAAGGGTTTTCGACCATAAACAGATTTGATGACACAAACTGTATATTTTATACCTACTGTGAATATTATACATGTATATGCAACTAGTATAAACTGATTTCTAAATGTCATTTCTGCAATAGTTCCAATACAAGATCATGTTTCCTGAGGATGATTTTGTGGAATGAAGCACGTTCCAGGAAAGGCAAAGTACAAAGGAAACTAATGAAAGATTTGAGAAATGAGAATGCTCACGACAAGCTGAGCAATCCAATGTGGAAGTTCCTGAATACTTTCTCAAATTTCAAGAATTAATGATGGCCAACAATCAAGTTTTGAACGTGAAATTAGACAAACTACTTTTAGAGGTTGAATGTTTGAAAAATATGTTGAAAGAGAAGGAAAGTGCAACAGTGGAACCAAAATGAAACCATGCAGAGGGATGAGAATGATGAGAATTATTGAGGTGAAAGTGATAAAAATAATGGTGAAGAAAATAAAGGACGAGAGGATTTATGGATATTATGATTTATGGATTGTTCTGTATATTACACATAAATATCTGTATATTTTTCATATTAACTTTAAATGAAGGTAAGTATATGCAGCTAGTATAAACTAATATCTGTATATTTTTCATGCTAACTTTAATGTACATTTATAACTGTATATTTTACATTATAACTTTAATGATGATCAGGATGGAAAAAATAAAAAAGAAAATAAAGGATGAGAGATATATTACACAGGTTTAAAACTTTATATTTTAATATATAAGTGTGTATATTACATACTAATTATGAAGATGATCAGAGAGGACAAAATGATTTGGTTAATGATGTAGTATATAACACTGCTCTACTGAATGAAGTAGACAAAATTGAAAAGGAAGCAATAAAAATGAAGGTAAGTGTGGGGGTAAATATGGTTATTATTATTTAATTTATATGTAGATAGAAACTATTATAAATTACGTTAAATGTGTTTTATGTAGAAGAAAAAAAATGGAAAAATGACCTCTTCACAGACTTGTAACTATTAAGAGTGCTACAATGGGTGTACGTATATTTGAAATGTTGATCATATATATGACGTAATATTGAAAATGTACAATTCTAATTCTTGACTGGAATAACAGGTTCGAGGTAAAGATATTTTTGCTTATCAACAAGTTGTGAGAAGGAGCATGAGAAGAGGAACTTTACCTTCTAGGATAATGAGATCTCCCTTCCCAACGAAATTTGGATCAGCGGAGCCAAAGAAGGAAAAATTAGAGTTGAATAGCGAAGGATTTGAAACACCAACTTTTAAATTCCTCTCTCAAGGCCTGTAGTACATTGTATTTGCTAATAGCTACAAGAATGAATGAACAACTTTTAAATTTCTATTTTGGATTATGTTATTTGGATTTGAAGGAACAACTTTTAAATCTCTAATTTGTTTACTTTTATAAAGTGTGTATTGTGTTTGGTAATAGCTACAAAAATGTACTTTGTTCAACGGATTTTATAAATTAAATGTTTTATTTATCTAAAAGAACATGGTTGTAATGTATGAAATGTATGTTTGGGATGTAGCAGCCTTTATCAGGTTATGGAAGATGAAAGGAATTTGATGAGAAACATGTTGACTGGGATGAAAATGTTACATTGGATTTATTATGGTATATATTAAATAATATGATGTATGAGAATATTATGCATTATAATTTGATATATATATATATTGAAATGAAAAATGTGATAAAGTGTTTATGTTGAGTATATTTGCAATAATATTACATATATGATAGTGCAATGCAAACTTTGAACTAAAAAACTAAGGAAAATAATGTATACATCATTAGTAGATATGGAATATTCAGGAAATTAGTGAATAATTAAAAAATACTATTTGAATGTTTTATATGAAATTTTTTCTTATATATGTAATAATATTGTGTATATAACATATATTAAACATTAGAATTGAATATATAATAAAATGGAAAAAAAATCATGTGGTTCAAAAAATGAAAAATGTTCCAATATATATTTTCAATAATATCACATATATAATAACAAGCGAATGGAAAGTTTTTAACGGTACTCAACATAGAAAATATTTTCAATAATATCACATATATAACAATAGATAACTAAGGAAAATAATGTAAAAATAATTGTAGACATATGAAAATTTGATGGAATTTGAGGACAACTTTAGAATTGAAATTTAAATTTTTACATTACAATATAAAAAATTAAATTATAAGTATAAAACATAATAAATAACGAATAATCTAATTCAATAAGGAAACCTCGCATCTCTTCCGATTATGACCTGATATTTCATGTTGTTAACAGGATTAACCTACATTTTAAATATACAAAAGAATTATATAATGTATATATACAATATGGTGATATATATGTAGAATACGTAAGTATATATAAATTCAGTATATCTTCATTGATCGACTACGTTCAATCTGTTCCCTTAATATATCTTTAATTGTTTTGGTAAAATCTGTAACTTGGTAATCAACTTCATTTCTTCGTTCGAAAAACCATCTTTGCAACATCATTCACAAAACTTCAAGCATGGAACATATTAGTAACTTCCTAGCCTTCAACATGGCAGAATTCAAACTCTTAGATATATTAGTGGTCATAACATTATATCTCCTACATGATGAGTACGCACGAGACCACTTAGCAAAACCAATGGATTCAAGCTCCTCACATATACCAAGGCAAAAGATTCCAACAAACGTGTATCGTGTTCGAAGTCTACAATATTAAAAGTCTTCTCACATGCATGAAATACGGTATTGACTATTCTCTTATACTTCAACTTCACGTTCCTAAGTAAATGAACAAGGCACATGCAATGTAGAACGTTGGGAAATACTACCTTTATAGCTTTGCATATACTTTTATGTCTATCAAATACTAGGACAATCTCATTCCGTCCACCTATAATTGGTAGCAAAACTAGGTCCAAGAGTAATCATTCTCAGAATCCACAACACAAAGGCTGGTGGAAATATTTTATCATTGGTATCAGGTGTTGAAGCAGATCAAAGAGTATCACCATACTTATTCTTCAGACTTGTTTCATCAATAGAAATGACTAAATGACAAAATTGTCAACTAGAAATAGAAGCAGATAATGCCACGAAGAAGTAAAGAAATCTACCATCGACATCAACTTTGTATTCAACAACAGAACCTATGAACATAAAAAATATGTAAATATATGACGAAAAAATGGTAAGGAAAGAATGACAAAAAATAATTACATTTATGAATATGTATATTGCCAATATACCTGGGTTGTTGAGTTTCAATATGTAAGCAAATTTGGGTATCATCTTGTAGGAGTCCTCCGAAGATCCTCGAATCTCATCCAATGCAGCCTCACGTGCACGCCATACTTTTTGGTAAGATATGCTTAAACCATGTTCAGCACAAATGTAATGAACTATATCTTTGGGAGTTAATTCAGAACCAGCTAAAGTTATTTTGTTCTTAATTAGATCCTTGATAACGATAAAGGTGACATGTCTATGATTTGTTAATGAAACATCTACTGAACATGTATGTTCAGAATCAAACCTAGTAAGAACTCATAAGTCCTATCCCCATGAACACACACAAGAAGCACGCAAGGAACATTTGCA
This sequence comes from Cucumis melo, assembly GCF_025177605.1. Taxonomy (NCBI): domain Eukaryota; kingdom Viridiplantae; phylum Streptophyta; class Magnoliopsida; order Cucurbitales; family Cucurbitaceae; genus Cucumis; species Cucumis melo. The sequence continues at coordinate 21,733,135 of NC_066859.1, forward strand.
ATCTTCAATTACACATTGCAAAATCAAAACTTTCTTTTTTGATTTTACAGTAACGTATTGAAAATTGTGTTTAATAGTAATGACTTGTACGCACTGTTTGAACAAAGATTTGGTTGAAAACATGTCTTGGATTTTTAGTGCAAAGTTAGAATCTATCTTAGAGATATCTATATTTTAAAAAAATAAAAAACAACCCCCATCGTCATGGATTTGAGTTTGAAAAGAACTTGATGACGATGAACCTAAACAAGTTGATAAATGGCCAACAGAATGGACAATAAGGACAATATGACGCTCAACATTCGATGTTATTATATGGTAAACCCATTTAACATCGTTATCATTCGTTATAGCCAAATCCTCCTTAACACATTCTATAGGACCTAGCCAAAGATATATATATCAATATTGTTTATATCAATAAAACTGCCTAATTTGGATGTAAGGCTAGCGTACACTTATTTATAGCACATATGTTCATTAACTGTAATTTCGAACACACTAAAACTAACGTAATTGTTCGATTCATTGAAAAAAATCATCGAAGTAAACTACAGTTTTGGCCATCCTGCCAAAACATATTAGAAATATATGTCACTACAAATTTATATTGTAATTAAGTAAAGACATATATATACTAAATCACAAAAAAAAATATATGATCTTCTACGGGTACTGGATTTCCATATATATATATATATATATATATATATATATATATATATATATATATATATATATATATATATTATGGTAAATAAGAAGAGGTATATGTCTAAAAAAAACAGAACACACAGATCATATTCGTCAATTACTGTATGTCGACTTATGTATATTATTGTATATATGAAGGGGTTTATATTTAAAAAATAACATAACACATATCATATTAATCGGTTAATGTATCTCAATTTATATGCATTATTGTATATATGAAGAGGTATATATAAACTAATTCACATAACAGACAATTGATATTCCTTGGAGACTGTATGTAAAAATATATGCATTGTTATATATATGAAGTGGTATATGTTTAAAACAAATATTCCGAAATATAACGTTAAACGTTCTAAGAATACTATGATGTGATGGAGTACAGAAAAATATAACGAATTGAGGAAAACAACTAACCGGATGTATGAGGAGAACGAAAGGACGAAATAAATTGAGATTGTGTGAATAACGGAATCGGAATCGGTGATGGGCGAAATATAGGGAGATGAAGAATGAAACTGGATGTATCGGAATTGGTGAAGAAATTCAATAACTTTCCCCCGGAGGATGTACCGAAATTGGTGGAGAAATTCGATAATTTACAGGCAACAGATGTAACAGAATTGGATTACTGTCGATAGCAGAGATGAGGATGTAAGAATTATGCGACTGATGAATAATTAAGAAAGAGAATTTTGAAAATTATTTTAATATTTAAAGATATATTATTTGATGATAAATTAAAATAAACTATATAAGGTAGTGTTATTTTATTAATAATTAAGATTTTACATTAATTAAAATCATAATTAAGAAAGTTATAATTTAGACAATAATGATAAATATAATGTAAATAAGGAAAAATATACTTTTTAATTTAGAATTATCTATATAATTAATAATTATAGGGTTAAAATTGTCCTAAAAATATATGAATTTCTAATTAAAAAAAATGATTTTAAGATATTTGTGAAATTTCACAGGTAAATTAGATCTTTTCTCTAAATTTTTCTTTTTGGGTATATTTGTCCCATTTAGATTTGTGACATTTGGATCGAAATGGTTAAGGTATTAATGGGCTATGAGTTTCAAGTGATGTGTGTTGGGTCATGGGTATTATGAAATTGCAAGAATAATTTAGCTATGCGTAAGTTCATCCATGATATAGTACAAAATGTATGTGTGAGTCTCTTATTACATTTAAGATTTTGTGTAAGGTAAATTTAAGCTGGGATCTAGTTTAGTTGTTGCCACCAAAGCTCCTATGCATATGTTCCTTCAAGCTTGGATTGTGGTTGTGGATACATTTTGAGTTCCAAACGGGTGCAACATTAATGTTAAAGATGGTTGTCATTTTGCAAAACTCTATATAAAGGTTTTTGTCGACTCTTTCTAAAATTTCAAAAATACTCTTTAATTTGAAAAATGTTCAAAAATAGATAAGATTCAATATATGAACAAAAACTACAAAATGTTTAATACATGATTGCAAAAATATTTTTACTTTCAAAAGTTTCATCAGCATTCTCGTCCTACAAAAAGATTAGAATACTTTTAATGTATATGTTTACTAAATTACCTCCTCTTTCACTTCCTCTCGCTCCCATACTTCATAACCTAATACTTCTTTATTTTACCCATATTTTTTGAATTAATGGTATGGAGAACCCTTTTTAAAGGGCCCAAATGAAAATAGATCCAAGTTTTGGAAAAAAAAAAAAAAAAAGAGATAAATATATTTTGGTCTTTCTTCTTTCTTTTTTTTTTCTTTTCTTTTTTTTTTTTCTTTTTTCTGCATTTTTTCTCCTTTCTTTACTTTTCGTTTCTTCTTCTTTTTTGTTTTCTTTTTTCTTTGGTTTTGTTTTTGTTTTTGTTTTTTTTTTTTTCCATTTATTCGTTTGTTTCTTTTTTTTTTTTCTGTGTGATTTTCTTCCCCTTCCATCTTGTATGCTTTCTTACTTCTTTTCGGTTCGTGCACTTTTTTTCTTATTGGTTCTCCAAAATTTTATTCATTATGTAATTTTTTTCCAAATGAAAAATTGTATGTACAACGAAACACAAGAGGTAAAAGTGAGAAGCAAGAGGTCAGAGCGAAAGGAAAAATCTTATCAAAGAATAAATCAAAGAGAAAAAAAACTATAGTAGTGGCCGAGGAGGAATTAGAAAAATCAACTAGAAGCTAGAATGAGAAGCTAAAACGGCATATTATCAAACAAAGACTGCTAAACGAGGAACTAAAAAAGAGTTAGAAACTAGAACGTGAAGCTATAACAAGAAGCGAGATTTCATCAACTCCTAGCCTTCGTATGTGATTTGAGGATAAGATGATACTTTCCAAGACCATTTTTCGAACAACTTTAGATCTTTGGTCAAATTTTATTTGGAGTTCTAGCAACATATCATCAATACAAAATACTTTGCTCCTGTTGTATTCTTTTTCTTAATTGTTTGACTTCTATCAATCATATTAAACAAAATATCTTCATCAATTAAAGTATATAGATTATAACAAAAACAAAGATAATAACTGTTGAAAGGGACGTTTTTTAATAAGATAAATAAGGGGAGTCATGTCATGATCTATATGCCATAGTGGAAAGAGACATTTTTTAATAAGATATACAAAGGACCAACAATTAATAAGAAGAGAGAGTGAAGAAAAGATGGATGAAATAGGGAATTGTCAGATTATAGATTGAAGTAGACTAGTGAGACGAAATACCAAGAGAGTGTAAATATACCCAAGTGTAGATTTAAAATGAAAGTACTAATGCAGACTTGTTGATAGTTTAAAAATATGTTTGCCATAGGTATTGAAAATTTTTGTATTCTAACAATAGAAGTATTTCTGAACTTTTCATTTAAGTTCAAAACTACTTTTCAAACTTTTAAAAAGTTCTAAAAATTAACCGTAGGTCTTTTAACTTTTTTTTTTTTTATTTTTTTTTATAGAAAATGCAGAGTTTAAGGAGACAATTTTCATATTTTACACTTTAGCCTTGGTTTATGGGTAACTATCCCGAAAAGAAGAAAAGAATGCACTATATCTTTTTGTTAAATGAAAACTATTATTATTTTTATCAAATTAAATAAAAATTAACTTTATACATAGCATAAAAAGAATATAAAAAATAAATAATAATACTAATAATGAGTTATCTTCAAATATGGCAAGATAGAGCAAAATATTTATAAAAATATAACAAAATATCACAATTTTAAATAAAATAAATTTTCCAAGAATGCTCTTTAACATTAATAGCAAAAACCAATATTAAAAGAACAATGGTTAAAATAAATGAATTTCCAAATACATAAACTATAATTAAAGCCAAGTTTAAGCTACAGAATTTGTTTCCATCCACAAAATCCAAAAATTAGTTGGCCGATTTCACTTATGGATAGATTTTATTAGTTTTAATCAATTTGATTTTGATTTTACACCAAAAAAAAAAAAAAAAAAAAGAAACAAAGAACAGAGAGAAAATGATTTTGGTCCAATTATTTGATCGAGTGGTTAATTTGATTTTCAAAAAATTAATTTTGACGTTTGACGTAACATTTTTTTTAAAAGAATAAATAGGTTGATTTATATACAAAATAATGATTAATAAAGCCTAACGAACCAACATGGACGTAAGCTCAACCGACCTAATATTTGTTTTGTTTCGCCCCCTCGAGTTAATTACAGTACCTTTGGGAAAAAAACAATAACAATGTGCTTAAGGGCAAAAATATTGATGCAGTTTATCGCACCTTGAGCCAGCTTTTACCACCATTTACACGACAGAATATTGCATTTCCTTTCATAAATATTTTTCAATAGATAAAAAAACATTAAAAACAATGAAATAACAAGGGATTAAAGAAACAACAAAGATAGACTCAAAATTCAAAAGTTTCAAGAATACACTATAAATATCATTAAGCAAAAAAAACAAATAAAAGAACTTAAATATAGTTTACATTATCAAAGTAAATTAAAACAAAAAAATGACCTGAAATCCCAGCTAAAATTCCTTATTTCTCTCTAGGTTCTAGTTAATACCTATATGGCTATACACTACTCCCAATCTTCAACCTCATTCCTATTCCATCCTAAGGGATTTTAAGTACTTCATCAAAACTCTGCATTGTTATCATTCCTGTACTTGTTAATAAAACACCTAAACTCTTCTTCTGTCTAAGTTATACTAGAAACAAAACTTCAGAAAAAAGTGTTGAGAGATTGAAGAATTAGAGCCAACCTCATTCATCCAACTTAACACGCTTCGAATGTGTTTCCCGAATCCAGTCGATGCATTCTTCGGATGTTCCTGAGGGGTGTGCGAGCTGCCATGCAAGTATCTTCTGTTGCTGCAGTATGAGAAAGCCGATTCGGTGTCATGTCAAGAGTATTTTCTCAACTGTTATAACAGTTTGTTGATGTTTAGATATTAGAAATATTGATTGATCCCTTAGTATCAGTGTCATATCGGAAGAATTGTAATGCTTGGTCTTTACTTGGAAATTCACTCACCCATTCTCTAACAAGTGGTCCTCCTGCTTTCAGTTGCAAAATGTTCATAATCTCCTTCCCATTCACCAAAGGTTTCATCTCCCACACATTTTCCAAACCTGAAAAGCAATAGGAAAATGGGCACACCCGAGGAGGAGACGGGTTAGAGGTCAAAATGATTGAATGGGGAACACGATGTCTTCATAATACTTTGCTGCACAGCTTTTGGGTTTATACCTAGTTTAACAGTCTCGTTGTAAATGACGTCAAACAGTTCTTTTCGCTTTTCCAGTTCAAAGTTTTGGTTTAACAGATCTTGTGCATAATCTACATTAGCAGGATATAACAAGGTGGCCATCAATAAAGCTACAGGCCAGAAGTCTTTAATTTCCCGCAAAAGAAGCCCTGCGAAGAAGAAAACTGTGTCAACAAAAACAAAGGAATGGAACAAGTGATTACCACTTGTAATTAGGACAAAAGTTTGATCAATAAAATATCCAATATACAACAGATAATTTAGGTGGGATTAGTAGAGCTCGTTGAGGTCATCATCTTAAAGGTTACTCGATCATTCATCTAAGCCACAAGCTATTCCTCCATTTCTCTGATAAAAGGTTACCTATAATTATTGTGTAATTTTGTAAATTCACACCTCTCTAGTTATAGTTGTGAAAGGTTCTTCAACAGGTGAGCATATAAGATATATTACGACAGATGTTTCTTCCATCAAATAGGAGGGGAAAAAGCCACTAGATACAGAACTCCACACCACAATTATTCTCTGAGTTGACTCATTAATTGTGCATTGCTATAATTTGTTTTATATAAAGTTTTATACAGTACCAGTTAATACTCGAATCCTTGATACAGAACTCCACACCACAATTATTCTCTGAGTTGACTCATTAATTGTGCATTGCTATAATTTGTTTTATATAAAGTTTTATACAGTACCAGTTAATACTCGAATCCTTGACGTAGCAGGAACATCTGCACATTCAACACCCCAATCAAATCCATTGGGTTGAATTTCCTCTTTAGATACAAGAAGAGGAATCAAGGACAAAAACTTCTCCAAGACCTGATGTACGTTAACAACCTATATGGGAAAGATGTAATCTGTTAAACATTCACAGCTTATTCAAAACTCCACGGAAGCGTGTAAGTTTGAATATATAAATAATTGCACAAAAAAACTAGGTCAGAGTATAACTAACTGTTTCAGCATCGCTAACTTTTCGCTTGAGAGAATCCCGGAAAATATAGTTGACAACAGGAATCTGCAGGGCACAAGATTCAAAATTTAAAGCAGCCAAGAATATCTTAAACATACAATACAACATGAGTGAAACGACAAATACCAGAATGACTTGATGAATACCTTTTTGGATTTCTTATCTTTAAATGTGAATTTTCTGAATGGAAGGCAGAGAGAAGCATACAAAGAGAGCCTTTTCTGTTCGTCCTAAAAATCAAATGTTACAGAACACCGTAAGTAAAATAAGAACAGTACCAAGGGCATAAAGAAACAAATAAATAAATACCGACAGTCAATTTAGCAATATAAAAAATAAATCCACCGAGGGAGAAACTGCAAGGACATAACTCTAATAGTTCTTCACTTACACTAAAGGTAAAGCAATTGATATGTTGAATGAGGTTCCACGTGGCATCCAGACAAGCAATGCAAAGCCTAACAAAAATAGCAACCTAAGAGCGTGAGAGAGAAAAAGACAGAGAGATCAAGTTTCCATGGATGAGCTATAAGACATATGGTAGAACTGTATATATGCATTTATAAGAAGCATTGATTTGTATCAATTTTCTTGTTCTGAATAATAATTATAATGTAAAGTATACAGTTATGGGGTGATAGAACCCACTGTGTTCATTCTCCAGCTTCTTGGAACCTTATGCATACATAGCCCACGATATTATGTACTTGGCAAACTACATAAACACCTCCTTTGGCAAGATGAACTAATCATACCTATTACACACCTCAGATATTTCAGGTTCAGTGTTAGAAGGAAGAGTAAAGACAGTCCAAAATAAAGTCAAATCAGAAATGTAGCTCATTGCTTTTACTGGCTGATTCCCAGCAATCATGAGATCAATCTGCATAAAGGATAAAAACCAAGAAAGAGTATCAAACCAAGAAAATAGAGTAGGTTTACTGGATTGAAAAAATATATGTTGTAATTAAACCGTTTATGAGAAAACTAGAACAAGAGATATTCTATATTAAGTGCACCTCAACTCCAATACGTTCCCTGCTAATCTTTGCAGCAAGAGCAGCCTTTACTTCTTCACAAGCAGCAGCTTCCTTCAGTTCTTCGTCCAATGTGAATTCAAATCTTGCACCTGAAATAATAAAGTAATCAAATATAAAGAAGTGTAATTACAGAGCTTGGTTCAGAAAACATATAATCTCCTTTTACGGTGAACAATAATACGAGATGAATGGAGTACGTAATTAGAAAATGGAAGCTTGGAAAGTGTACCACATTGAAGATATATAAAGAGACTAGAAACTAGAAAGAGTGAAAAGTAGCATAAAAAATATCACTCTAAGACCAAAAAAAAATACAAAACACCGGAGAAACGACAGAAATTTAGGATAGAAAAAGTAGATAAAAATGAAGGTAAACGAGGAAAAGGTACCAACAAGATCAAGACGAGTGCTTTTTCTATTCTTTTTCTTTCTTTTGAACTATGTTTTTTTTATATGAATCTTTCTTTCTTTTGGCCTATGCTCAAGTTGGTCTGATAATACACCTAGTATTTAACAAATAAAATCCTAAGCTTGTTTGTATGAGAAAAGAAACCCAAAATCAAATGAACCCAATAATTTGAGTTGTGAATGATAAAGATTTACATGATTGAAATAAATAATTTAATATCTAATATCACTATCAACTATAAAAATATCAGGTTTTAATATATACAGTTTCAATTTTTTTTTTTAAAAAAAAAAAAAAAGGAAAGGTTTAAGAGATATATTAGTTCCATATGTTGGTATTATTTCAAGTAAGCCACGCTGGTAGGAATGGTATTAGAGGGATATTAGGGGTATATTAGTAGTTAGTTAAGTAGACTGTTAGGGAAGTTGGTTGTAAATAGAGGGAGATGGGAATGGAGAAGATGAGCAATATTTGGAGAGTGAATCAGGGGCTTGAGAGTCCTCAAGACTGGGAGGATCCAAGTACCTCAAACACTTGGTTTATCTTGTATCTTCATTATCTTTTAAATTTCAATATATCCAGGTTCTATGGCAGGCCTCCAAGAGAATGATAGTATCAATAAACAGAAAATACAAGTAGGTCATGACCCTTAAAAAGAGATTAGAGTTCGAGACCAATGCTAATTTAACCATAAACATAAAAGAAGAAAACAACATAAGATCGTGTCCAAGGCTCACATAACTAGTAAGACAGAGAAATAAATACAAACATACAGAAACGTATGGCTCGAAGGACTCGAAGTGGATCATCCATAAATGTAGCTTTAGCCGGTAAAGGAGTCACAATTTTCCCAAACTTCAAATCCGAAATGCCTGTAATTCAAGGTTTTACGAGTGGAAAATTCAGAAAATGAACAACTAGTACTCTTTCCCAACCTCAGTTATCAAGGAATTTAGTAATATTCAATCCATCGTCTCATCCATTATATAGCCTATTTCATCTCTTATAATTATTGTATATTAGAAACTGACATCTCTTATAATTATTGTATATTAGAAACTGACGGTTTTTTTAGAGAAGTTTAATAAATCAGTTCTTGATTTGAATTGCAAAGGAACGTAAATTAATACAAACCTCTTTTCGTAAAATCTTCGACTATGCTCAAGTTGATATTGTAGAACAAACTTTCAGGAAGCAAAAAACCTAACGTTAATATTAACAAAATATATATATATATATATATAATATTGAAGAAATATAATATCTTAAATGAGCAAGCTACGTGATAAAGAAAAATATACCTATTGATTGTTAAATCCCTTCTATATGCATCCTCCTCTGCCGTCCCAAACTTTTGCTGTAAAATCAAGAAACAATTAACCATCATGTACAAAGCATACATTCAGACTATATCCAGCATTAGTAATACAAGTGTTGCAGATTATACAATTGATTAAAGATTTAAGGAAAGGTGCCTGCGTTAGCACTGGCATATCTAACAAGAATGTGGCCAAAATATCAATAATCAATAAAGATTCTGCACTTGCAACCAGTCATCTTATGGCCAAAAATACACTGTTTCTTACAGCCTAAAGTGGAATTTTTTTTATCTCCATGAGAACAGATATTACAAATAAACGGGTAAATGCATGATCCAAAAGCTGCTCTTCATCCTAAAATGTTTGACATTTTAGAGCATTGATATCCCAGGTTGTTGCCTGCTGAGATTCCAACCTATAGCTATAATCTCAAGGGCAGCTGAAATTTCTCTACTGAAAACGAAATGTGAACTTGGAAATTAACAAGACTACGTGCAAAACAGCAAACACCTACATACCTTAGTAGGAATACGGCTATTCTCACTGTATTCCTCACACCTCAAGTTTACAAAATCAATCCACATATCAAAGATACGCATCCTTGCTGTTTCTAGATGTTTTGATTGGTCAGGGTTACTGGAAAAATATAATTAGAAGTTAGAAATTGCTTCCGAACTGTTCAAAAGAATCCAAAAACTCACAAAGATCGAGGGGAATCAAGACATAATGTTCTGCCAATGACTTCGTGCAATGAAAATAAAGCCTTGGCATAACAAACTCGAAAAATTAAAATGAAAGTGTATCGTCCTTAAACTAAAATGCCTCCTACATTCTCTTCAATGTACCTCCTAATTAGCATATACTGTGCAAATACAAATGATCATACCATGGAATAACAGCGACTCCTTGCGCTTCTTCCCCAACTGTCAACAAATATTCTCTAACCTTGTCCACAAACTCGCTACCCAACATATTATCCAGAGCGATATCAATATCGTAACAATCTTTGCCGAGAAGCTGTAAAAACAAAAACCCAGTAAAAAAAGATAATCCAAAACCCAGATGAAATAAAAATAAATTTCCAAAACCCCACAAAATAGTTCCTAAATTCAGCCCTACTTTCACGAAGAAAAACAAGAATTAATACACTTCCAGAGCAAGAGAGACAGAAGAGGACCTTATCACGAACCCAACCGCCAGCAACACGAAGTTGGGTTTGGAGATTGAAGTGACGAAGGGTCCCGAGAAGCCTGTGGAAAATCTTCTCCTCGGTTTCAGTGAGTTCGATGTTGTCCTTGACTTGAACAAGTGGTTTAGGGGAGGACATAGCGGTCGCCATTGATTTTGGAGACGGAAATCTGGTTGTGGGGAATTTGAGGGGAGGGTGAGGAGGTGAAAACTTGAGTAAGGAAGTGGGGATAGAGAGCGAGGGAATGATGAGGGAGTGGAGTTTCAGAGGTAATTTCAAAGAGAAAAGCAGTTTCATGGCTTCCTAGAGAAGAAGAAGTAGAAGTTGTCGCCTTCCATTTTCTTTCCCCTCACAAGCCTCGAAATTACGCCACTCCCGCCCGCTCCTGTAATTATTATTCAACCCTTTGTAAAGATTAAAAATCAATATCGATATTTTCAAAGTTTTTAGTTTGGTGACCCTAATTTTAATGGAAATTCTAAAAATATTTTAAATAAACTTCATTTTGGGTCAATCGTAGTCTATGGTATATCGTGGTGCATTGTAATATATTTTGTTATATTTTATAAGTATTTTTTTTATTTTATTATATTTAATAATATATATCTCTAATTTTAATTCATTTTCTATTTTGAATTTTGATTCATTTTGTTCCAAGTATAATCTTCATTTTTCTACTTTTATTTTTGTTTGATTTTTGAAGAAATTAATATAAATAGGTCTTTTCAAAAATATAAAATAGCCGTAAAATATTTACACTCTATAGAACAATTCCAAAAACAGAAAATGGTCAAAGGCTCACCACCGTGTAAAATACCAAAAATGTACCGTCAACCACGCGTTAATAACCCGTGCGTAATATATTTGCGATCTTTTAGATTTTGTTATTGTTTGATACGCGACCGTTTAGATATGACTACAATTTATACGCGATCGTTTAGATATGACTATAATTTCGATCATTTAAATATGGTGCAATCGTTTAGATATAGCTACAACGCGATCGTTTAGATATGACTATAATTTATACGCGGTCATTTAAATATGGTGCAATCGTTTAGATATGACTACAACGGGATCGTTTAGATATGGCTACAATTTATACGCGATCGTTTACATTTTGCTACTCTAATCTAAATGATTTTTTTTCAAGATTCTTTGTACACAATCGTGGTAATTTGTGATTGGTTCCAAAATTTCTTATTCAACAAATGCCCCTTTCGAGATTTATGCACGTGTATGGGTGTGTGAATCTCGAAAAGATAAACTTGAAGTCCAAACACGAGCATTTTTTTTACTCAATTTGACATATCAAATTAATCAAACTATAAATAAGGGTTGGAATATGGTCAATCCTTAATTTGAATAAAGTTTAAGGTTTTATCCTCGATTGACTTTGATTTGATGATTTTTCTTTTTATAAAATTTGGAACCATGTTTTAATTTGAGACAAAAATGGATGCACAAAAATTTGGAATGACCAATTTTAATTTTGGGATAAAATGACCAAATTTAATTTTGACATAAATACGAGACCTCAATCATTAGATAAAGTTATATCTATGACTCCAATTTAAATTTGAGATAAAAATGAAGGTAAAATCTAAATGTTAATTTTAATTTGGCAATAAAATCTAAATTTAGAAATATTTAAATATGCTTAATTATCTCAAAAAGTGCAAATCGAGATTTTATTCCAAAATCAAATAAAATAAGATAAGGGAAACTTTCATAAATGCAACAAAACACCAAACTATTTACGACTTGTGTAACAAAACCCATAAAGTTAGCTATTTTTTAAATATTTCAAGTTTGCTTTCCATCTTTCTTCTCTTTCTCGCGATTTCTTTCATTATCTTGCTCCTGCGATTTCTTTCATCGTCTTTCTTCTTTTCCTTCTTTTTTTTTATGTTTTGATTTTTTACATCGTATTTATTTTTTTCCTCTTCTTTTTTTTCTGCTACGATTTCTTTCCCTCGTATTTCTTCATTTCCTCTTTTTTTTTTTCGCTGTAATTTCTTTCCATCCTCTTTTTCCTTTTTATCTTTTTTCTACGTCGTTTAAATTTGAGTAACAAAATCAAACGACCGTATATAAAAAATAGCAAAATCTAAAAGATCGTATATAAAAAATTTGAAAAAAAAACATTTAGATTGGAGTAGCCAAATGTAAACAATCGTGTAAACAGAGTAAATGATTGTATAACAAAAATAAAAGATCGTGTATAAAAAATCTTTAAAAAAATCATTTAGATTAGAGTAGCCAAATGTAAACAATCGTGTATAAAAAATCTTGAAAAAAATCATTAAATTGGAGTAGTCAAATATAAACGATCGTGTAAAAAAAGTAAACCATCATGTAGCAAAAATAAAAGATCGTGTACAAAAAATCTTGAAAAAAAATCATTTAGATTCAAGTAGTATACGATTATGTAAAAAAAGTAAATGATCGTGTAAAAAAAATAAATTATCGTTTAGATTTCCCTAAACGATCGTGTACCAAAAGAATTAAAAAAAATCGTGTACCAAATTTTGAAAAAAAAATCGTTTAGATTTGGGCCCCCAAATCTAAGTGATCAAATCTAAACGATCGTGTAACCAAATTTAAATGAAACAAAATTAAACGATATAATTGAAAAGATAAATTGTAGTCATATCTAGACGATCGTGTACCAAACAATAACCAAATCTAAACGATCATAAATATATTATGCGCGCGTTGTTGACAGCGTGGTTAACGGGTCATTTTTGGTATTTTATACAGTAGGCGTCTACGCTTTTTTCGTTTCTGGAATTGTTCTATACAATGTAAATACTTTGTCACTTTGTTATATCTTTTAAAATACCCCATAAAATAATTGAGTTTTAATTTTATTAAAAAAAATCAAATTATTAAAATATGTTTAAATATCTCAAAATGAAATTCGATATTTTATTTCAAAATAAAATAACATAACATAATTGAATTTAAATTTGTTTTATTATTTAAAAATTTAAAATCATTCAAAATCCTCTTATGAATTGGACTTGTTAGCTTTATAAATAGAATCGTTCCTTACCATTCTTTTCACAACAAGTAGAACAAAGGTATAAGAAAAAAAAATTTCTCTTCTCCCTCTTTTTCTTCTTTTTTTTCTTCTTTTTAATAATTTTTTTTTAACTTTTTGCCCTTTTTTTATAGGAAATAAAGTTATCATACCTCTCTTTCCTTTCCAATGCGTCTTCAAAAGGTGAGTATTTTTTTTTATTATTCTTCTTTCTTCTTCTACTAAGGATGATCAGACATTTGCCGTCAGATCCACCGCCCTAGTAGGAGCGATTGAGCATCTTTGTCGTTTGGAAAGGTGACTCTGCTATTAGCGATCCAACTTCTACTGGAGACGATCGAGCATTTGTTATCAGATCCACTTCCCTAGTAGGAGTGATTGTACGTCTTTGTCGCTTGGAGAGGAGACCCTACCGTCAGAGATCCAACTTCTACTGGGAGACGATCGGACTTTTGTCATCATATCCATTGCCCTAGTAGGAGCAATCAGACATTTTCGTCGTTTGGAGAGATGACTCTGCCATCAGCGATCCAACTTCTTCTGGGGGACGATCGGACATTTGCCATCAAATCCACCGCCTTAGTAGGACCGATCAGACATCTTCATCGTTTGGAGAGGTGACTCCACCATTAGCGATCCAACTTCTTTTAGGGGACGATTTGACATTTGCCATCAAATCCACCGTCCTAGTAGGAACGATCGGGCATATTCATCGTTTGGAGAGGTGAGTCTGTCGTCAGTGATCCAACTTCTACTAGGGGACGATCGAGCATTTTCCTTCAGATCCATCAACCTAGTAGGAGCGATCAGACATCTTGGAGAGACAGAGGCGAAGTTGTACAATCTTCATCATTTGGAGAGATGGAGGTAAAGTTGTATCGTCATCATCTTAGAGAGAGAGAGGCAAAACTACACCATCATCGTCATCTTGGAGAGAAGGAGGCAAAGTTGCACCATCGACGTCATCTTGGAGAGGTAAAGGCCGAGCTACGCCATAATCGGTCCTCTCAGGGCTACAACATATTGGAGATGAGGTAGAGTTTTTTTTTTTTTTTTGCATCGACATTTTTTAGAGGAGTTAGAGCTGTACTCTGCAGCGAAACCTAAAGTCTTCAAACTTGTTTAAAGAAGCAACGATGAAGTTTTTTTTTTCTCTTTTGGCTTGAAGAAGACAAAACTTTTAAATTTAAATATAAGAAAACGTTGATGAAGCCTTCGAGCTTGAATATGGGGAAGCATCGATGAAGCTTTCAAGCTTGAATACGAGGAATTGTTGATGAAGCCTTGGAGCTTGAATATGAGGAATTGTTGATGAAGCCTTCGAGATTGAATATGAGGATGCATTGATGAAACCTTCGAACTTGGACATGGAAAAGTAACAATGCAATCCTCGAAGTCGGTAGAGCATTGGTGAAATCTCCAGTCTTGCATTTGAATAAGCCTTTATGAAATAATAAGATATGAATAGGCTAACCCTAGTTTACCTGATCTTCTGCTCGATAGGCATAGATATAGTAAGGGAAAGCTTAGGGCTCGCAAATAGGACGTAGGAGGCTTCAGAAAGGAATAAGACTCCTCCTATTCAAATTTAATTGCATTTGTTGAAATATAATTATTTAAGGAAAGGATAATTGTATTATATAGAAACATAAATAATAATTAATTATTGTGGAAAATAATTAATTATTTTGGAGAAACATAATTAATAATTAATTATTGTAGAAGATAATTAATTATTTTGCAAAAAGATAAATATTGATTATGGAGTGAAGTTGTTATGGTTGGGTTAAGATAATTCATGTTAGAAGTTATAAGTGATTTATTGGAAAAGATTTTATTGATTAAATTAATTGAGGATTTAAGTTAATTTGAGATTTTGGAGGGAAAAGTTGGTTTTGGTGGAATTAGATTTAATTGAGTATATATATATATATATATATATATATATATATATATAATAATTTGGAAAAGTGTAGTTAATTATATGATGGAATATAATTATGTTTGTTTGAAAAAGAAGATAATCCATGAGGAGAGAGATGGTTGATTTGATTGAACGATAAAGATATATATTTATTTAGAAGAGAGAATGATGGTTTAAATAAATATATTGTTATGAAATAAAGAACCAAAAACTAGATAAGAACATAAAAGAAGAATAGAGAAGAGAGGGAGAAGAGAAGACAATTGAACTCAATTGAAGTGTGTATACAAATGATTTCTACAACCTCTATTTATAGGGTTGTGAGAATAATGGTTACAAAACCAAACATAAATAGGGATAAGAAAGTTATGGATATTGATGGGGAGGTTATTGGATGAATTTGTAACCTAAGGAGGTTATGGACATCTAATAATATTTGACTTTAATATTGAATATTCATAACACTCCCCCTTTAGATGTCCATATTATATAAAATAAATGCTTCGTTAAAACCTTACTAGAAAAAACCCAGTGGGAAAAAATCCTAGTGAAGGAAAAAGAGTACATCATTTTATATACTTTAATAATTGCCTCATTAAAATCATTGCTAGGAAGACCCAATCGGAAAAACCATAGTCAAGAAAAGAATGCAACATTTTTACTCCCCCTCATGAGTACATCACTTGAATTCTCCGAGTAGCACATTTCAATGTTGTGCTTAAGTTTTTCAAATGGCGGAGTTGGTAATTGCCTTTGTAAATAAATCTGTCATGTTGTCTTTTGAAGAATTTTGTTGAATATTGATGTCATCATTTGATGCTTTGTCTTCACATAAGAACACTATTGGCTAGTTTTGTACATCATCAATATCGCTGCATGATTTAAAGTAGTTGTTCTGATCTGCTTCATAAGTTGCCATAATATAAAAAAAATCTTCTATATATATTGAGTAACTCGTGTAAGATCTAACTCGCATGAGTTAGATAAATAACCTGTATCTTCATAATCAACTAGATCACAATTAGATCTATTAGAATAAATTATTGTAAGCTAATAATTCTTAAATTAAACATAACATAGTTTAATTCTATTTCAATATTTTTTGAGAAATATTATTTTTATGTAACAAAATTACTAAAAATATTACAACAGATAGTGGATAAACTAGTAAAGATACAAGTGCACTTATTTCTCAAAATTATGGTTCTTCACGACCTCAAGTTCTTCTTTATCTTTCTGATACGAAATGATATAATTTTTTTTTTTCACATGGCCAAGTGAATGAATCACCCTAGGAAAGTTCAATGATATAACTAGTCCAATTTCATTTGCTTTATGCTTTATTTGCAAGTTAAGACAAAACATATAATCTCAAATTCTTTTTAGAGAAATTTTATTGTTTTTGAAATCTCTTGAGGAGTTTCTACTCAAATCATCAAATTGGACAAATAAGAGTTATGTTTATATCCTCTTATCAACAAAAATGTAATAAGAGATGATGATATTCGTCTGAAAAATTTTATAACTCTCTTATTATTGAATCATAAGATTTCATAACCTTCAATCCTTCAGGGATATAATTATTAATAAATTTATATCAAATGTATAATGACTACATCCATAAGGTGTATGTTAAGCTTTGCATACACACTAAGATATGTTAGATATCTCATGGTATTGTATCCACCATATGAGAATATGTATCTCTCATATAACCAATACCAATTCTTTGTGTGGAACTTGTCCCACTTTCTATTTGTTTTACAAACACTTTACTTGTATTCATCATGTTCGATGTTTTCTAAATGTCTAACTAGTTCTCACGATTTGAAACATATAAGTTTATTTTGATTGGGTTGTTTCTTTTCACATAAGCCAATCTATTTTGTGTTGTCGCAACATTGAATATGTCTAGGTACATATTACTTATTTTCATAAATAATCGTGAGCAACATTGTATGCAAAAATATTGTCAAGTTATTTAAGTATGGTTCCATTTCTTGTCATGACATATAATTTTATCGAGATCTCTTTACCATCTTTTTTTTTTTTTTTACTTTAAGATTCTTATGAGTACTCATATTCAGGATTTCTTCTAGAATATTCATATCCTTAACTGATCATTAATTGACTATTTCTTCTTTAAGGATCTTTCTCTTTGGAACTCACATTTGCCTATCACGCTTCAAGCGTGTAGTATTGACAACTTGTTGCACTAAGATATCGTTCTTAGATGGTATCTTTGTAACCATTATAACTTGGTCACTTTCTTACATTTGATTTGATATCATTTTATTCCAAATGAGATATCTTTTGAACTTCTAGTTCAAAATAATTTGTATGATGATCAAAATGAGACAATACTTATACATTTAATTCAATTTATTTTTCCAACATTTTCTTAATTTCTCTCCCTAATGTTGGAAAAAATGTCTCATTAATGAGAACTAGCAAATTGCATAGTAAATATATCATCCATCCGGGGTTTAATTGTTTCATCATCTTAAACATGATCTCATACAAATTTAGAAGCTTTTCTATTCAAACATATGCTACAATATGTTCGTTCACTTATCTCAATCAATTATCAAATGTTTGGGATGCAAACTCACTAACATTCTTAAATCAAAATAATAAGTATATCTATGGCCAACAATAGGATGCGCCAACAAGAATTAATAAACCATGAATCTCTTCCCAAAAGCATAAGAGTTTCAATTTCAAATTTCGCTAGTGAGAGTTTGATAATTAACCTCTTGAGAACAATAGACTCCTTGACAATTTATTACATGAAAGAATCTTCTAGTTCTTCAATGGATGTCAATGTATATTTCCAATCATACATTAATTTCATTATTGACCCAAAATGACTCTTATATCAAATAAAATTATGTTTGGATCAATGAACTTCAGGTTCGTTGTTGCATATATATCAATTGAGAAGTAAAAGTAGGCAAATTTTCTATATGCACTACCCGCAAAAGATTATATATAATATATGCATATCATATATTATTCTTATAGTCAATCTCTCTAGATATGATATCGATTACAACATATACCTTTCCAGTTTACTAAACTTCTCTTTGATAGATTTACAAAGATAGTAAAGTATATCAAGACTATCAAATCTTGAAGGTGTATTGTTTAGTTTTAAGTATAATATGCATAGATGTACTATATGCAACACATAAATATCAAGAGATTATTCTTATTCTCTCCAAGAGATTAAAAGAAAATTCAAATATTTCATCCATATATAAATGAGCAAAAAGAATAATCATCTCTTCAAAAGATTGTAAGTAATCTGTGATATCCGAATAATATCATATTTGTAAGGTTAAAATAAAAACTATGATCTCTTCGAGAGATACAAATAATTTATCAAAGTTTGCTTTCATACATCGTTCTCCTTTTCATCATTAAAGATTTTAATTTTTCAAATAGACTCTTAATGTACAACAAGTACAAGATTATCATATCTTTTCCAAACATATTTGGAAAATAAAATTTTCATATGGTTCTAATCAAATAAACCCTTATTCTCTATTAACATAATTTCGATCTTACTAAATATTGGTGCACGACAAAAACGATGAGCACTAATTGATTTATGCAACTTCAGGTGCATTAAATCAACATTGAGTTTAAGAAGTAATTAACTATTATACATAACTTTCATAAACTTTGTCATAAGAGAATTTAATCAAATATATATAATCACTACATATAAAATTTTTAAGACCCATAAAATTCACATGAGAATAATTTAAATATTCAACAATCAAATAAGTTTTAAAGACAACATTGAGAATTTATTCTCATATTTGAAAAACAACATTAACATTATATAATCTTAATGTATATATATAGAAGATAAATATTACCACAATATTTGTCAAGTAAAATGAAATCCAATTAGGAAAATAAATATTCTAATTTAAACTTTCATATAAATTAATTAGAAAAACATCTCAATCAAATATTTCAAATATAAGTGCTCACACGAGATTTCAGGAGAAATTTAATTCGTGGAATCGAACTTTGTATTGATTTATGTATTGTGGATACAATCTCTAATATTTACTCCTTTGATTCTTTCTCTCGAGTGCAAAAAAATAAAATTTAGAACTTCGTGGTCTTCGATCTTCAAGATGTTGTAATTACAAGTCAATTCGAGCTTCAATCTTCTGAAATTCAAGGAAAGTTTGATCTTCCAAGTCTTCGATCTTTCAGAAGGATGATTTCGAGGTTGATGATAACTTGCACGTCTTGAGAGTCTTTAGAAGTTTTTGTCTTCAATTCTTCAGAGCTTCGATTCTTCTTTTCAACCAAAAGGTCCCCCTAAATGAATGGTAGATGTCTCTATTTATAGAGAAATTTTATGGGCTTTAAGTGGGCTTGGGCCTGTTTGTTTGTTAGGCTTGAGTCTATCTGTCTGTTGGACTTAGGCTTGGCCCATTTGCTTATTGGGCTTGGGCTTGAGCCCACCTGACACTCTGGGCTTGGGCCCATTTGCTTGTTGGGTTCGTGTCCGGGCCCAATTGTTTGACGGGCTTGGTCCATTATTTCTTGCCCTAATTTATATTTAGGGCTTAATTAGATCAGGTACAAGAAAGCTTAATTATCCAAACCCAATCAAATTATGATTATCACAATATTTATTGTGATGACGTGGCAGAATTTAATTGGCCAAAATTTATTGCTCAACAAATGCCCCCTTTTCGAGATTCGTACACCTGCATGAGTGGATGAATTTCGAAAACAATAATCTGAGATCAAAAATACAAGCGATTTGTTCTTGATTTTGGCTCCCATAAAAAATGTCAAATTAATCACTATGCATTTGGATATGAGTGATTAAAACACTACGTGAAATTTAATTAATTAATTTATTATTATTATTATTATTATTAAATAGTAATTGGAAGATTGACGCTTAAAAGTAATAAAATTGGAATATTGCCAATTCATGGATGTAAGTTGTTTATTATTATTATTGACTCTAATGTTAATTTTTTTTTTTGTAAAAGAGAAATGGGATGGTAAAATTAGTACTTATTTATTTATTTATTTTATTATATTTTCTACATATTTAGAAGAAAAGAGAAGAAAGAAAAATAATAATAATAATAATAATAATAAAAATAAGAAAGATAAAAAATATGTATATGAATGACGTTCATTCTTTTTTTTTAATTTAATATATATATGTATATATCTTCCTCTTTTGAATTATTATTACTTGTATAGAATATATAGATACATATTTTCCAGAAAACGGAAGAGAAAAAGAAAGATAAATAAATAAATAAATAAAATCTCAAACTTCTCTAAGATTTAAAAAAAAACTTTTTTTAAGATTTAGATAAAGATCTCAACAATTTAAATGTTTTAGATGAAGATCTCAACCATTTAAATGTTAAATCTCACCAATTTAAATATTAAATCTCAACAATTTAAATGTTAAATCTCAACAATCCTAGATATGATTTATTTTTAGTCCCTATAAATACGTGAGGCTATGGTGCAAAGAGGCACAACATTCACATCATTTATTGTCAAAGAGGGAGGAAGAAGAAAAAGGTTTTTCTTTGTTTTTTTTTTTTTATTGTTGATTTTTTTTTGGGTTTTTTTTTTCATTCCGCCGGCTGCACGCCTCTGTTAGTCCGCGGGCGAAAGAAAGAAGAGAAAAAAAAAAGGAGAGAAAAAGGAAGAAGAAGAAGAGGTGCAAAGATGTAGAGGAGAAGGAAGAAAAAAAATGGAAAAAGAGAAAGAAAGAAAGAAAGAAAAAAAAAAAAGAAGAAGAAAAAGGAAGAAGAAGCAGAGAAAAGAGAAGGTAGAAAAGAAAGAGAGAAGAGGGGGGGCGACGGCAGACTTTAGTTTTTTTTTTTTTTTTATAAATATCTATTTATAATTTTCTTTTTTCTTTTTTTACGTATTTTTTTTATAATTTCTAAAAGAAAAATTTTTCCTTTTTTTTTCAACCTTTTTTTTTTAAACTCTTTCTTCTTTTTTTTTTTACTTTTTTTTTTATAAATGTTTATTGCTATTATTATCATTATTGTTTTAAAATTAGTTTCTTCCCTTTTTGTTAACTTTCCACTTTGTTCGCCATTTTTTTGTAGTCTATTATTTATTTATTTATAATTCTTTTTTTTTCTTTGTTTTCTATATATATATGTGTATATATATATATTTACCCTTTTCTAAAAGAAAGATTTTTTCATTTATTTATTTATTTGTTTGTTAATCCCTTCTTTTTCTTTCTCTTTTTTTTATCCCTAACTTACCTATATTTTTTTTTCAGGTTTGCACCAACCAGAAGCTCTATAAAAGGTTGGTTCCATTTTTTTTTGTTTACTATTAACGATTTTTTTTCATCTTCTTTTTTTTTAAGAAAGAAAAAAAAATGGAGATCCCATGCAAGTATATATGAAGTTAGATCTCCTGGATGCCCTGCTTCTATGACTGCCAACTTTTGGGGTTTGTTCATGATAGACGATGCAACTCTATCATGACGCCCTACTGATTCCTCGACGCCTGGGGTTTGTTCGTGATAGACGATGCAACTCTATCATGACGCCCTAGTGATCCCTTGACGCCTAGGGTTTGTTTGTGATAGACGATGCAACTCTATCATGACGCTCTGCTGCTTTCTCGACGCCTAGGGTTTGTTCGTGATAGACGATGCAACTCTATCATGACGCCCTACTGATTCCTCGACGCCTGGGGTTTGTTCGTGATAGATGATGCAACTCTATCATGACGCCCTACTGATTCCTCGACGCCTGCGGTTTGTTCGTGATAGACGATGCAACTCTATCATGACGCCCTACTGATCCCTCGACGCCTAGGGTTTGTTCGTGATAGACGATGCAACTCTATCATGACGCCCTATTGCTTCCTCGACGCCTGAGGTTTGTTCGTGATAGATGATGCAACTCTATCATGACGCCCTAATGATTTTTCGACACCTGGGGTTTGTTCGTGATAGACGATGCAACTCTATCATGACGCCCTACTGATTCCTCGACGCCTGGGGTTTGTTCGTGATAGACGATGCAACTCTATCATGACGCCCTACTGATTCCTCGACGCTTGGGGTTTGTTCATGATAGACGATGCAACTCTATCATGACGCCCTGCTGCTTCCTCGACGCCTAGGGTTTGTTCGTGATAGACGATGCAACTCTATCATGATGTCCTACTGCTTCCTCGACGCCTAGGGTTTGTTCGTGATAGACGATGCAACTCTATCATGACGCCCTACTGCTTCCTCGACGCCTGGGGTTTGTTCGTGATAGACGATGCAACTTTATCATAACGCCCTAATGATTCCTCGACACCTGGGGTTTGTTCGTGATAGACGATGCAACTCTATCATGACGCCCTACTGATTCCTCGACGCCTGGGGTTTGTTCGTGATAGACGATGCAACTCTATCATGACGCCCTATTGATTCCTCGACGCTTGAGGTTTGTTCGTGATAGACGATGCAACTCTATCATGACGCCCTGCTGCTTCCTCGACGCCTGGGGTTTGTTCGTGATAGACGATGCAACTCTATCATGACGCCCTGCTGTTTTCTTGACGCCTAAGGTTTGTTCGTGATAGACGATGCAGCTCTATCATGACGCCCTATTGATTCGTCGACTTTGTTTTCATATACTCTTTGTTCCAAGACAATGTCATCGACACTAACTTGCTTATGATGATTTACTTTTACAGAACGATGGTTTACTTCACGAAACGATTCTTGTCTGGAGTTCGACATCTCGTAATACTTTCTGATAGAAATCAACCCAGAGAAGATGGACTTAGTCTCATTGTGGAGAAGCCGTGGGCTGGCGCTTTTGCAGATCATTGGCCACGCTTAGACAACAACTCAGTTCTTCCCAGATTATCCGTGGAGGTACCATTGTCTGAGGGAAAAAGCGCATGGGTCTTGCAATCTTCTATCCACAATGAGACTTCTAATTCTGGCAGAGCTCTCACTCTTGGACAACGTTTAATTGAAGGCCAAACACGTTGGGGTACTGTGACCAAGGTCCCTGGAGAGTTTTGCTTTACTGACTGTTATTGGGAGTGGTTGGAGCTTGTAGTTGGTCGAAATACACGACTTCTTTACAGTACTCGTTTATATGGCGCCGTAACAGCTTCTTTATACATTTATGATCGCAACAGTGATGTTGTTCGAGCATTTTGTGAAGCATGGTGTCCTTCGACTAATACTCTTCATACTATGGCGGGCGAGTTATCCATTTCTTTGTGGGACTTATGGTCCTTTGGGGGTCTTCCCATTAAGGGAGATTTCTACGAGGAAAGGATCCCTTCTTTTAAAGAATTGACCTCCACATCGTGGGATAAGACGAAGTGTCTTCCGACGACCTGTCAATATCTTTTCCAGGCGTATTACTCAATAGTTTGTACGCAGAGGAATGATCGCTCTGCATCTTCTAAGAATGACTCCCAAGTAACTATTGGCTCTTGGATTTCGTTCTGGTATCTTGGATCTAAGAGCTATGATAAGCCAACAACGCGAAAGCAAAAGAAGGCGTCGCGCTCCAAATCTACTCAAAACCCTGATGGTTCGAAGATCCAAGCTCGTGAGTGGTCTTCTAGGGAGAGCATGTTATTTGCAGAACTTGGAATCAGGGATGATTTGAAGGATGAAACGTATTTAGCTGCCTTCTTATCTTGCTGGTTGTGCCTTTTCGTATTTCCTCAGAAAGGATCGTTTCTTCGTCCTGGAGTGTTTAGGGTTGCAAGCCTAATGGCCGCTGGCACTATTTATAGTCTTGCAGTTCCAGTTTTGGCGAACATATACCATGGGCTAGGTTTAATAACCAAAGCCTCCAATCCGATAGGACGCATGGACTTTCACTTTCCCATGCATTACGTCCATGGCTGGTTAGCTCATTATTTTGGCACACATTATCCACTTCCCACGGAAGTTCGAGGGCCCAAGATGACTAACTTTTCAGGCGAAGGCGGGTCTATTTATTTTGGCGAATATGAGGCACGCGAATTGATCCATAATGGTGCGAGAATTTAGTGGCACGCTAGCCTCCAGAACAAAAGTAAACATGAACGCATGGTTGATACCCATGATTCATCGTTTCTGCAAACGTCTTATTTCGTAAGCATGCGTTCTTGCTACTTGTCCTCTCGTTGCGAAAATACCTGGATCATAACATCATACAGTCCATATCGATTTGGACGACAGTTTGGTTTTTACCAGGACCTTCCTAATGGTATAGGGGGTATGCCACCTGCGATCACGCTGGATAATATATTATATCACTGGAGAATATGTACGAGGCGTAACACTTTATCCGAGCTATACTTGCCCGCCCGTTCATTAGAGCCTTGCAAGCATGTGACTCAGCGATTTACAGACTGGTGGACTACGAAGCACGGGACCTATTTTGAGGATAACAAACACCATTTGGTGAGTAGTGCCATTCCTCCCCCTTCACAGCCTAGACTACCGAAGAACCGAGGGAGCAACCTAGGTGGTAAAGAAATTCGATTGGTTGAGGCGATGGCTTCTAATCTTGAGGAGGAGGTAAAGGAGCATAAAGATGAGAGTGATAGCAGCAAAAGTGATCGTCATTGGAAGAGACCTTTGAAGAAAGCGAAGGTATCGGGTGATCATCCCAACGGAAGGGGTTTAAGTGCTTTGGAAGTTCCTGATGTTCCACCACTGGTTTGCACGTTTTCCCTTCTAATTTTTTTTTTCATCTTCTTCGTAAGTGACTTATTAATTGTTTACTTCTGCAGTCCCCATTGGATGATCATCTTGAAGGACTTATAGAGCCAGACAGTGATGAATCTTTGACGGGACCTCACGCAGTTGATTCAGCCTTTGAGGAAGTTGGTACCTCGAAAACTCCCGTCAATAAACCGGCTGAACAATCCTTACGTCCATCCGCTCTTCTCGAGGAGATTCGTCGAGGCAAGATGACAGTGGGGGAAAAGACTTTGAGAGCCCTTCATCCAAAGAAGGTGTCTGTCTTAAAGCATCTTTACAAAAAGTTAGCTCAGCACATGCTCCCCTTTCTGAATTACAATTAGGCGCTTTTAATAAACAGACTGCGAGAAGCCCTGAGCCTTCTCAGTGGGTTGGTGAAAAGGTGGTTTCAAACTTCTTCCAGAAAACAGCCTTATGTATGTGGGAGGATATTCAAGATAAGATCATGCGAACTCCTTTTGAATATATCCCAAGACTTAGGCCAGAAATAGCGACGGTTCTCTCGGGGATTGAGAAGATCCATGCGGATGGCCTGACTTCTCTTGAAGAGTATCTAAATAGTTACCTTAAGAGGGTAGACAATTTTAACGATGTGCAATCTTCATATTCTGCACAGTTGTTGTCGACCGACAAAGCTCGTCAATTAAATGAGAAGACATCTGCCATCAAGGAAGCTTTGACTTTGGTGAAACAACTACGAGGAGATGCCAAAGTTATTCAGGAAAGAACCGCAGAGTTATCTTTAGAAAGGAAGGAACTGGAGAAGAGACTTCGGAGCATAAATGCTGAGTCTGAACAACTGTCGATTTTATCTTGTGAAAAAGCGGAGGCCATAGACCAACAAGAACTAGAAGTTGTCAAGCTCCAGGATGAAGTCAATACTCTTGAAAGCACCCCTGCTATTACTGAGGAAGCGATTGAGGCACTAGCTACGGTTCGCCAGAGCATGGAAGCTGCACGAGAAGAATTCAAGAACTTCAAGTGGAGGCTTTGATTTATGCCCCCTTTGCCCCCTTTTTCTTTTGCTGCAAACCTTGTAGATGTGATTTTTTTTTTGAATTATAATGCAAAAGGAATTTATATATATATATATATATATATATATATATATATATACATTTACATTTGTTTTGCCATGTTTTCATATGAGCAGACAATGAAACATGATTCTTTTTTTTTTTTAATACATGTGACTGAACTTAAAGTGAACTTTAAGCTGCCTACGTACCCTTTTTATACTATAGGGATCAAGTCATGACGTAGTTCAAAATTTATTTATTTACTTATTATTATAATTTTTTTTTGTTTACATAACTGGATTAGGCATAAAACTTCTTGAGAAATCTGCCGTTGATTGGGCCAATTCGTAATCCGTCTTGATCAATGATTTTGTATGCTCCATTCGTGAAAACTTCTTTGAAAATGTAGGGTCCGTCCCATTTAGGTGTGAACTTATTTCCCGTATGCCTTGTCGTGATAATAGGTCTTCTTACTGCGAGCACTAAGTCACCAACTTGAAATGATCGGGGCCTTACCTGTTTGTCAAAGGCTTTTGACATTCGTGCTTGATAACATTCGAGTGCTTGTTGAGCTTCCAGTCTCTTTTCGTCAAGTGCTTCCAACTCTTGAAGGCGTAATCTAGCATTGTCTCCAGTAGTTAGCCCTTCTTGAATAGCCATTTTTAAGGAAGGAATTTCTCTTTCTAGTGGGAGTACTGCTTCAACGCCATAAACTAAGGAATAAGGTGTAACACCCGTAGGAGTACGATGGGTAGTTCTGTAGGCCCACAATGCTTCCCCAATCTTTTCTTGCCAATCTCTTTTTGTCTTAGAGACCACCTTTTTAAGCAGACTGCACAAAGTTTTGTTGAATGCTTCTGCCAATCCATTTGCTGCAGCATTGTACATAGAAGACTTGTACTGTTTGAAGTTAAATTTTTCGCATAGCTTGTCCATCAAAGTGTTAGCGAATTGTCTTCCATTATCAGTTACGATGCGATGAGGAATACCATATATGTAAATGGTGTGTGTCTGAACGAAATTTACAATGTTTTCCTTCTTTGCTTCTCTTAATGGCACGGCTTCAGCCCATTTAGAAAAATAATCAGTTCCTGCAAGGATGTAAGAATGACCAGCCGTTGATTTAGGCGTGATAGGTCCAACCAGGTCGAGTCCCCAAGCTTCAAAAGGCCATGAAGCTATTGTCGAATGGAGCGGCTCTGGTGGCTGATGTATAAAATTTGCATGGAATTGACAAGCCTCACAATACTTCGCAAAATGCATCGAATCGTGGATCATGGTAGGCCAATAGTAACCCATTCTTTTCAACTGATATTGGAGCTTTGGACCAGACTGGTGGGCACCACAAATACCTGAATGAGCTTCCTCTAAGGCCTTTGTCGATTCCTCTTTTCCTAGACATCGCAGTAGAAGTCCCTCATATGAGCGTCTGTAAAGTGTGTCTTTGTAATAAATAAATCGCGCAGCTCTTCTACGTATTTCAGCTCTATGTCGAGGATCGGTGGGAAGTTTTCCATGCTCCAAATAGTCTATAATGGGTTGGCGCCAATCTTCTTTATCAATTGCATATACAGATATCACATCAGCTTCTTCGTATTGACTTTCAATTGATGGCACAATCCATTTTTGGCAAAGGGAAATGTTTATTGGTATATCTTCCGAGACTGTTAAAGCAGTGGCCAGATTTGTAAGTGCATCAGCTTTCTTGTTTTCTGATCTCGGTATATGCTCCAATATTATGCTGTCGAATCTGTCCATCAATCTTCTAGCATAACTAAAGTAAGGCTTCAAGTCTTGATGCTTTACCCCATACTGATAAGAGAGCTGATTTATGATTAACTTCGAATCGCCGAATATTTCTATGCACTTTATCCCAAATTCTAAAGCCATTTGGAGACCGATAATGAAGGCTTGGTACTCGGCAACATTATTTGAACACAATTCACCGAGTGTGAAGCTATATGGCAACATATGTTTCTCAGGAGAAATGAAGACAATGCCAACACCAGCTCCACTTCTTCGTGCCGCACCATCAAAGAACATGATCCAAGGCTCCATGCTTTCAACAAACAATACTTCCTCATCAGGTAAGTCGTCACATAACTTCCAATTTGATGGAACCGGATGATCAGCCAGGAAATCTGCCAATGCTTGGCCCTTTACTGCTTTTTGGGGGATATATACAATGTCATATTGTTGGAGTATAATAGCCCACTTCGCGAGGCGTCCCGAGATGATTGGCCTTGATAATATATATTTGACAGGATCAGCTTTTGCCACCAAGTGTATAGTGAAGGCTTGCATATAATTCCTCAGTTTATCTATTGCAAAGAAGAGGGCGAGACACATTTTTTCAATTGGAGAATAATTTAATTCGGCTCCTGCCAGAGTTCTACTTAGATAGTAGAGTGCACATTCCTTACCCTTATCATTTTCTTGTGCAAGTAATGCCCCGAGCGAAGTCTCTTGAGCCGCAATATACAATATTAATGGTTTTCCAGTTGCAGGCGCACTTAAGACCGGAGGGTTGAGCAGATACTTCTTTATGCTATCAAATGCATTTTGGCATGACTGGTCCCAATCAAAGACTGCATCCTTCCTCATTAGTCTCTGGAATGGTTGACATCGACCTGCAAGATTAGATATAAACCTTCTAATGTAAGCCAAGCGACCTTGCAATCGTCTCAATTCGTGCAGGTTCTTCGGACTTGGCATCTTCTGGATAGCATCAATTTTTGAGTGATCAACTTCGATGCCGCGATGTCTCACTATAAATCCCAAAAACTTCCCTGAAGTTACACCAAATGCACACTTGAGAGGGTTCATTCTTAGTTGATATTTTCTAAGGCGATCAAGTACCAGCTTTAGGTCTTTCAAGTGATCGCATTTCTTCTTGGACTTGACTACGAGATCGTCAACATAACATTCAATGTGTTTATGCAGCATATCATCAAAGATCCTTTGCATAGCGCGCTGGTATGTAGCACCTGCATTTTTCAATCCGAAAGGCATTACTTTATAACAGTATATACCTTTTGGAGTTCGGAATGCTATTTTCTCCTCGTCCTCTAGAGCCATTCTAATCTGATTATATCCTGACGACCCATCCATGAAAGATAAAGCTTCATGCCCTGCAGTTGCATCTATCATGATTTCCATGATAGGCAAAGGAAAGTCATCTTTTGGGCATGCGTTATTTAGGTCGCGAAAATCGACACAAACACGTAGTTGGCCATTCTTCTTCCTTACGGAAACAATATTAGCTATCCATGTTGGGTACTTGACTTCACGAATAAATCCAGCCTCAATGAGCTTATTTACCTCTTCCTCGATTTGAGAAATGAGTTCTGGTCGAAATCGTCGTTGGGCTTGCTTGACTGGCCGATGCTCTGGTTTGATTGCTAAGCGATGAACGGCCACCTTTGGATCGAGCCCAGGCATTTTCTTGTATGACCATGCAAAGACATCTTTATATGCTTTGAGTAAGTTTACATACTCATTTTCATCATTGTCAGAAAGTTGGGTGCTTATGAAGGTTGGACGAGGTTCTTCTTTCGTACCAAGATTGACTTCTTTTAACTCGTCAATCGTGGATTGACCCCCATCCTCAAGTGATAACGGAGCTGCTTCGGCATCCTCTTCAAATATATCATGATCAGATGTCTCTTCTATTGTAACATGGTAACAACCTGCCACATCTACTTCATCTTCTGGTTCATTATCTTCTGGTCGAGTAAAAACAACATCATGTCGCTTTACTTTCAATGAACCCTCTGTATTTACTGAGACGAACATCTTTCTTTTCATTCTTGATGGAAATGCACTACGAATTTCCTCGTCTCCTGTCACTAGGCTAGATTTGTTTGAGACGGACATGGAGGCTTTCTTTTGGTCTCTTGTTACTGATACGCTTAACCTTTTGAAGGCATATTTTCTTGTGGTCGGAGTTGGGCTGATAGATCGTACTTTCTTTGCACTTGTGTTTAGCCTTTGAAAGGCAGAAAGTCGAGTGGAGCTGCAGGTTGAAATTTGATTACTGTCTTTCGCTATCGATGTACTCACCCTCTGGAAGACTGAAGGACGTATAGCAGAAAAAGCAATGCGATCGAAAACTGAACTTCTTTGACTTCTATCTTTTTTGCCCTCTTCAGAATCTTTGCTTTCTTTAACCGTAATGTGGCATGTATTAGCAACTTTTGCTTTTCCTTTACCAGTTATTCGAACTGGTTCAGAAGACTGATATCCAATTCCAGCTCTAGAATTAGGTATAGAATATCCTTGTTTCTGAAGCTTCTTTTGAGTAGGGGAAAGCTCAGGCCTTTCATCAAATATTTTCACGCTTTTAAGCTCAGTACAAGTCGTAAAGTCATAACCCGCCTTTGCCATCAACTTATATGCCTTTGGGTCGAATCCCTCCACTGTTCGTCTTTCTGGAAGGTATGCTTCTAAGTCTTTTTTCTCAATTTTTTTCGCTTCTCCTTTCTCTATCTTGGTAAGCGGCGCAGTGAAATTTTCCTTTAATATCTCGGTATTTTTGACCCTCAGGTTTTTCGAACATTCTGTAAATGGTGATTCTCCCTTCTTACGTCGGGACAAAGGAATATAACGTAAAACAGGGGCATTTGAGACTTCCTTTTGTAAGGTTGCTATCTTTTCAGCCTCTGGCGCCCTTAACTTAGTTTCGGTCGTCAATTCACCATTTTGTTGACTATTAAGTGCATCCCCTTTACTTGATTTCTTGCTTGTGATCATTTCTTGCTCGTTCTTAAAAGTGCCCTTAGTCACTGGAACTTCAGTTGATATGATTTCACTCACGTCTTCACTTTTTGTGTAAAATTTTACATCAGCAAAGTGAGACTCAGCTTTTGTAAATGGCCTAGAGTCAGCATCAACCTTCTTAATTCCCTGTTTATAAAATTTGAAGCATTGATGAAGCGTGGAGGTTACTATTCCATTTTCATGTATCCATGGACGTCCCAATAACATTTTATAAGTAGTCCTCGAATCGATCACATGGAATATTGTGCTTGCCTGCAAATCCCCTATGACGACCTCCAAACGAACAGTGCCTATTGCCCGTTGTGCTCCTTGATTAAAGCCTTGAATCACCAGTTTACTATTTGATAACTCTTCTACTGAGATACCTAATTGATTCATTGTTGACTTGGGTAGAATGTTGACGGCGGAACCGTTATCTATGAGAATTTGATTGAGCTTTTGCTCCCGAACGTACCCTGACACATATAAAGGTCTATTATGGAGCTTTGACCCAAGTAGCAAATCTTCATCACTGAATGATATCGACATACAACAGAAATCACACGCCTTCGTTGGTGATGTAACAGTAGTCGAGACATCATCATTTTTTAATATCTCGACGATTGTATCCTTAACTTCTCGTGATAGTGACAACAAATCATTTATGCCTAAAGGAAGCACATCCTCTGGTCTGGGTGTCTCCTTCATTGCATTTAAGGGGAAAGCGTCCTCCTCCGTCGTGCTGGTAGTATGACACGAGACTATTTCCGTTGGAAAGTTTTTAGGGAAGAAGTCCTTTAGAATTATCGGTCGTCGTGGTCGAGAAAGCCCCTCACTTTCTTCAATAATCGGTAGAAACTTTCTCAGGTTCTTTCTTGTGTTTCTTCTCTGAGACTTATCCTTGCTCCTGTATGTTCGGTACGAGCTAGATTCTTTTTGGAAAAAACTTTGCTTGCGCTTCTTTCGACGCGTTACCAGCGTCCATCCCTCCTCAACATTATCTACTTGTTTTTCTTCTTCCTTAGGACCGTCAGCCCGGAAGTCATTATTTTGTAAATCCTCCGGTGAAGAATATATAACAACAGGCTCCAACGATCCAAATTGGATTAGACTCCCTATAACAGACAATCTACTATCTGACTGTATGATTACTGCGGCGTGATTTGTTTGTGCCAAATCATCAAGTTCTAGCTCGATCTTTTTGTCTAGAGCTAACTTTAAAATCAACTCGTTCAACACAAAACATTTTTCAACGGGATGGCTGATGACCCGATGATATTTGCAGTAATTGGGATCGTTTACTCTCCCCATTTCTGCAGGTCATTTACATTCGGGGAGTTGAATGAGTTGTTTTTCCAGTAGTTGGTCTAACATGTCAGGTAAGTCAGAGTCTGGAAAAGGATAAACTTTTTCTTGCCTTTCTTTTAATGTTGGACGTCTTTTTTCGCCTTCGTCTTGGCGTTTTTCCATTTTCTTTTCCTTTGAGACAAGCTTCAAAGGGGTCGTACTGACGACCATAGCCTCCTTGGTAGCACCCTTCAATACCTTCTGGGTGCTCTTCACTTCTTTCTTTTCTTTTCTAACTTCTGGGACTAAAAGATCATTGTTTCCTCTATTAGCAATACTTAGCTCCATATCATGAGCTCTGGTTGCTAACTCTTCAAAGGTACGGGGTTTTATTCCCTGCAAGATGTACAGGAGTCCCCAATGCATTCCTTTAGTGCACATTTCAACAGCTGATAGTTCGGTTAATCTATCTTTGCAGTCGAGGCTTAATGCTCTCTAGCGATTAATATAGTCAATGACTGGCTCACCTTTTCGCTGCTTGGTTGCAGTTAACTCTATCATGCTAACAATACGTCGGGTACTGTAGAAACGGTTAAGAAAGTCTCTTTCAAGCTGCTCCCAACTATCAATGGATTCAGGCTCCAAGTCGGTGTACCAGTCGAAGGCGTTTCCTTTGAGGGTTCGAAAAAACTGCTTGACTAACAAATCTCCTCGTGTACCAGCAGTTTCACAAGTTTCGATGAAATGAGCAACATGTTGTTTTGGATTGCCCTTTCCATCGAACTGTTGAAACTTGGGTGGCTGGTATCCATGTGGCATTCTCATATTATCAATCCTTTTTGTATATGATGAGATCGAGGTGGAATTTTGTGGTTGACTTTCTTGCATAATCGCTTTCCCTTTGTTAGCATTTTTTATAGTGTGTGTGTGACTTGATTCAGCAGCGTCACGACTTTCAATGTGATTCTTCAACAATGCGATCTCAAAATCCCTTTCTTCAACCGCCTTCATGAGCATATTAACCTTTTTTTCGAGCTCTGCCATTCTGTCTTCGTTTGTATCCACATCAGTTACCATAACTGACATTATATTTGGCTGTGGAACCTCCTCGTTTGAGCGCTCAGACAACGAGTTGTGTTCGTCAATCGCAGGATTCTCTTTGATTACAATTCCACCTTTTGGTGGCTTAGAGATTTGCTCCCAAATATTCTTTGCAACTTCAAAAGGAGGCATATCCTCAGATGACTGAATCTCCCTTGAGCGGCTACGGGTGTTTGGTCGTTTGCCGATGTCACTGAGAGCTTTGGAAGTGTTGCCTTGAGATGTCATGATTTTCTTTGGATGTTCTTCGAAAAGAGAAAGAGATGAAAGGTAGAGATGGTCCCAATGGGCGTGCCAAATTTTTCACACGAGATTTCAGGAGAAATTTAATTCGTGGAATCGAACTTTGTATTGATTTATGTATTATGGATACAATCTCTAATATTTACTCCTTTGATTCTTTCTCTCGAGTGCAAAAAAATAAAATTTAGAACTTCGTGGTCTTCGATCTTCAAGATGTTGTAATTACAAGTCAATTCGAGCTTCAATCTTCTGAAATTCAAGGAAAGTTTGATCTTCCAAGTCTTCGATCTTTCAGAAGGATGATTTCGAGGTTGATGATAACTTGCACGTCTTGAGAGTCTTTAGAAGTTTTTGTCTTCAATTCTTCAGAGCTTCGATTCTTCTTTTCAACCAAAAGGTCCCCCTAAATGAATGGTAGATGTCTCTATTTATAGAGAAATTTTATGGGCTTTAAGTGGGCTTGGGCCTGTTTGTTTGTTAGGCTTGGGCCTATCTGTCTGTTGGACTTAGGCTTGGCCCATTTGCTTATTGGGCTTGGGCTTGAGCCCACCTGACACTCTGGGCTTGGGCCCATTTGCTTGTTGGGTTCGTGTCCGGGCCCAATTGTTTGACGGGCTTGGTCCATTATTTCTTGCCCTAATTTATATTTAGGGCTTAATTAGATCAGGTACAAGAAAGCTTAATTATCCAAACCCAATCAAATTATGATTATCACAATATTTATTGTGATGACGTGGCAAAATTTAATTGGCCAAAATTTATTGCTCAACAATAAGAATTATATTTAAATATAAGGCATGATTTACTAACTTAATCTAAATAACATTAGAACATTTATAACATAAATCTAAAATGATATAACATATTTGACAAATCTATAAGTTTTAACCAAAAAATTAAAGTCAAGAAAACTTGATTATTCAATATTTTTGTTATTTTTGGATCACTCAAAATAAGATTATTTAAGTTTCTCAAACATAAATTTTATTCCTCAACAAATATGAAAATTATTTATGGTCTAAAATAGTAACCACACACATATATATATATACATATACTTCAAATAGAATTTAAGTTTGAATATATACTTATTCAACACATATGTCATGATATACATATCTTATGCACCTAAAATTTAATATCACAAAATTTTACCATGAAATGTCGTAAATAACTTGAAACCAAATTAAGGATAGTTTTTCATTAAATCTATGCAATCACAATTTTTTTTTTTCTATTTAGTCATTCTATCAAAGTATGAAGATAAAGTACGTGCAATTTTTGTCGAACATATGAAAATATGAATAAATTTTTTCGATTCGATCAAATCAAATTATAAAACTAATAACAAATATATCTTAGCAAACCATTTTATAATTAACATATATTGCATACTTAGTTATCAAGAAATATGAATGATGGTGATGAGAAGAAAAAATGATGAATACACCAAATAATATATATGACAAAATCATCAAAATCAAAATACTCACCATATTTGGACTAAATTCTAAATACCTCAAAAGATATGAAAATAATTCTAGCCGATCTTTAACAAGAATCAAAATCAATTGCTACAAAACCTTCAAATTAGTAGAGACTCGTGCTGATAACGTGTTATGAAATAAAGAACCAAAAACTAGATAAGAACACTAAAGAAGAATAGAGAAGAGAGGGAGAAGAGAAGACAATTGAACTTAATTGAAGTGTGTATACAAATGATTTCTACAACCTTTATTTACAGGGTTGTGAGAATAATGGTTACAAAACCAAATATAAATAGGGGATAAGAAAGTTATGGATATTGATGGGGAGGTTATTGGATGAATTTGTAACCTAAGGAGGTTATGGACATCTAATAATATTTGACTTTTATATTGAATATTCATAACATATATATGTTTATTGTAGATTTTGGTGCGAGAAAAATAATAATAATAAAGAAGTATTATTATTATTATTATTAATGGTTATAAATGCCTTGATGTTATTGATAATGATTGTCATTATCTTGATGATTGTTGATGTTGATGTTAATGCATGATATATTAATCACATGATTAAGAACGTTAAGATTAATACTCATGCCATGTTATGATCTTATGTTATGCTACATTCTATGGACAAGGTGTTCTGTTAACTTTGTCTATTAGAGACGTACCCACATGGGTGTCCCTCGGGATCACCACTTTTTTTTACTGTGTAGTCCGACGGTATTATCAATCCATTATGACATAAACATTGACATAGATATGATTACGAAGGATTCGACGAGGTTACTCACAGCTTGATTGTTTTAGTGTTTCCTTCGGGTACACTAAAGACCAGTTTGTCCTAGGTGTTCCTTTGGGTTCATCGAAGACCAGATATATTCCTACGGGATCACATATTGCACGTGTTCAAGAACGTGCCAGTTTAGGGGTACTTCTTTACAGGACTCTAATGAGAAGTTAACAGACACCTAGCGGGATTAGTAGTAGGTCCCTTATTGAGTTTATGTTTATACTCACTTTTTCTATGTTTAATATTTCGGATGAAGGTAAAGGTAGAGGAAAGCTGGCGAGCGACAGAGAAGGATCCGTGACATGTCATATGGGGACTCAGTTTTGCTTCTGCGTTTATGTATCAATGCTTCAGTATTCCCTTTTTAATAAAAATTTAGTCTTCCCTCTTTTCAAGAAAGTGTCTAATGTTATTGTTTTTTTTTAGTAATGACCTCAGCTTAATATAAAGTATTCAGTCGTTACATTTTTCTTTCATTGATTTTATTAAATCTTGTTAATTATGATGTTCATTTAATAAATTTAGCTTCAAACTTGGTTTTTCACTTTTTTTTTTTTTTTTTGCCATGCATATATATGGTACATGAAATACACATTTTTTTCAACTGGTTTTGTTAAATCTTGTTAATTATGATGTTCATTTCTTCAATTACATTTTTTGTAAGTCATTAATTACATGTCATAAAAATATTTTTGGGAGAAAGTTTAATTATTAATTCTTCGTTTTCATTATTTAATTACTAGTGTTTAAAAGGAAGTTATAAGTTTGTTAATTTTGTAAACAAAATTAAAAAATTATATAAGTTTTTGCATGATTATAGCTACTATATATCGTTATTTTTTTCTAAATGCATTTGTCATACTATCATTGATTCTTTATTTTTCATAAGTATGATACAAATTTATTCTTTTTATGATAGATATTTATTATTTTTTTCTCTTTTATCATGCCATCATTCTTTTTATAACACAAATTGTCTTCTTAAAAAAAATGCATTATATGATGTATATCTTTTCTTCCTCATATTTATTATACAAATTTGGTTATTCAATTTTTGTTTTATGCTAAATCTTTTCATAAAATAGGTTTTTAATGAAAAAAGTAAAATCGTATTTTTTCTAAAAATTATCCTTTGATTTATTTAGAAATAACAGCTAAAAAAAAAAAATTTGATTCAATGGAAATACAAGTGGGAAACTTTCATAAATGTAACAAGATATCAAACTATTTACGGCTCGTGTAACAAAGCTCATAAAGTTAGCTATTTTTTAAATATTTTAGGTTTGCCCTTCCGTCCTTCTTTCCCATTATATATTTTTTTTCAAATTTTTATTTGGTTGTTTAAGATATTGTACTGAATATAAAATACTGAAAAAATAGCAAAATCTAAAAGATCGTCTTTAAAGAATCTTCTTTTCCTCTTCTTTTTTTACGTCGTTTAAATTTGAGTAACCAAATCTAAACAATCGTGTACAAAAAATAGTAAAATCTAAAAAATCGTGTATAAAGAATCTTGAAAAAAAATCATTTAGATTGGAGTAGCTAAATGTAAATGATCGTATAAAAAAAGTGAACGATCGTGTAAAAAAAATCATCGTGTAGACAAATCTAAATGAACGTGTCCCAAATTTTGAGCCAAATCTAAACGAACGTGTACCAAATTTAAAAAAAAAATCGTTTAGATTTGAGTCCAAATCTAAATGATCGTGTAACCAAATTAAAGGATCGTGTAACAAAATTAAACGATAGAATTGAAAAAATAAATTGTAGCAAAATCTAAACGATCGTATACCAAATAGTAGCCAAATCTAAATAATCGTGTACCAAATATATTACACGTGCGTTGACGGTGTGGTTGACGGGACATTTTTTGTATTTTTCATGGTAGGCCTGTGAGTTTGTTTCGTGCAAATATTTTGCCGCTTTGTTATATTTTTAAAAAACCCCAATACAAGTATAATTTCATTTTACCCCACTTAATTACCAATATATTTTTATTATGTTTATTTGTTTCTATAGCAAACATTGTCAAAAGTCGTTAATTGTCTAGTCTGTTTTTTTCCTTTTTGAAAACCATAAATAAATTGATAAAACTGCGAATTACTATTTTTCTTAAGTTTAACACAATTGATTTTTCGTATTATGTTTAGGCATTAACCGTTTAACATAATTTTTCTAAATTTTTGCAAAAAAGAATTTTCTAAAAGATTTTTCCTAAGTAACTTTTACTATGTTATTTTTGTAAATATATTTTTCGTAATTTATTTTTCCTAACAAGCCATATTCTTAAGTTATTTTTACAAAGTAGATTTTTTCTAATTTTTTTTCTAACAAAATTCATTAGATAAATCTTTTGGTGGCATAATTAGAATTTGTGAAATATATAGTAACCCTTAAAAGAGTGAAAAATATTGATAAAAAGGAAATGGGAAAGTGAGAAATAACGAGAACAAAATGGAGTGAAGAATAGAAATAGAGGACGGGTATAATAGTCCAAGTACTAATTCAGGTTATTATAACCCAAATATATATATTGCTATATTATAAAGAGTTTGTAAATGTATATATTGCTATATTTTATTTTTTAGACGTGTTTTAGCTTAGAATCCAAAAAGTACATTTTATCTTAGATTTTTTTTTTTTTTAAAAAAGATTAAACTTCCTTAATCTCTATATTTTGTTGTCATTTTGCTTTCAAAAATGAATCAACTTAAAAATTTTAGTAAAGAAAAAATGAAATCATTAAAAAAAACAAAAACAAAACAAAACTGGATTCACCTTAACCAAATACTAGGACTGTATGACTAAGTTGTAACAATGAAATAGATCAAAATAAAATAATGACAACAAAATAATTACAAAAATTTATAAGAAAATAGTACACCAAACAAATAGTAAAACTTTTCTAAAGAGATATAACATAAATCAAATACATTTTTCTCTCATCATTTCTGATCTTTCTACCTACATAAATTTCCTTGTACACCAACTCATTCCACTTTTTTCTACTGATGACAACAAAACAAAGCCAATGAGATATGGAGATTCCAATTCACATTGATAAACAACACTTTAACAATGGCAACCAAACAAAACTGGATGAGCTCAACCATTTCTACCACCCCTTCTGCTCACCGTATCACACACCCGACATGGCAGTGTGTCGAGGCTCGCAGCTCGGGTCCTTCTATAGTTACCTAATGCACGGCATCGTCTCCAAGCATGGTACTCAGCATAAGCTACTGGATCATCCGCAAGTCGTTTTACATAAGAAGCCAACTCTTCTAAAGAGCTGAATTTAGACCCATCAATGATAGAATGTGGAGGAACAAAGTCCCAGACATTAGGGGCACCAAAATAGATCGGAATGGAACCAGAATCTAGCGCGTAAAATAGCTTCTCAGTTACGTAACTCTCAGTCATTGTGTTTTCGATTGCAAGAACGAATTTGTAGTGAGACATTGCACAATGCAAGTGATCCCACCATTTTGGGGTGACACTAGCATCATTTGCACATTCAGGGTAAATTGAAAGAGCCATGTCGAGTCCACCTACGTTGTTCAAGCATTTGCCAAAAGAATGGTGAGGCAGCAAACTTAGAAGCTTCTTAGCAAGCTGATTCCTTTGGGGAAGACAACGAGATGACGACCAATAAACGAGTGTATCCTAGAAAAATAGTTAAATGTCCTTAGTGTCACATTCCCCAACAAATTAAATCCTGCATTACAGCACAGAGGAGACGAGAAAATTCGGATAGTGTATCAAAGACAAACATCAGATGGGATACAGAAAAACTCACATTGTTTTTAGAAGAAGATATGTGATAGTTTCGACCGTTGTGAAAGAGTGCTCCTGCATAAGTTGCCTGAACATCTTTTGCATGATAACTAACAAATAGATCCTCAAAACCTGAGCGCTTCCGACCAGCCTCAAGATCCATGTATATGCGAAGAGGTTCTCCTCTGCGCCTCTAACAAACATCAAAGAGAAAAGTAAACTAAATTGGTCCAACCCCAACAAAACAATGACAAAGGATTTAGTTCCCAGTATATTATCATGCGTAAAATAGAGGAAGCTGAAAAGATGTATCATATTAAATTATGTACAAAGAAGAGACTAAGATTTCAAAATCAAGTTCGTATATTCTTGGTTACCCATAAATTAGTATTGTCAACAATTAGTACTACAAAAAAAAAACCTGGCAATCCTGATGGTTCTAGTGATCCATGGTTATTGATGTCATATGACGAGGTAAAAAAAGTTCTATCCAACTGTCAATGAACTTATTTCAATTTTCTTTCCTCAAAAAGTAACATCTGTATTATATATCCAGGTACTGCAACAGATCGAAAGAAGTAATCACTAATAAGGTGCAGAATTCATTTAGCTACCCTTTAATTTTAAGCAAACAACTTTGAACAAAAGATCGCACTTTGAACAAGACAAATGAGTTTTACTGTAAGAGTGCATCCATGTATATATGAAATTAATTTTCAGTATTAATAGGAAACTTTACCTAGTAATCACCTATATACTTGACTCGAGAATCCATCAGAACTTCCTAGTTTCTACCTGGACAGTATTTCTTGTGTCGTGTGGCAGACAAGGCAAAAAACTGATTCTTCAGTTTTAAGTCGATAAATTCCTCGGCATGGACTAATGCTTAGAAGAAAACTCCATTTCGTAATAACTAAAACAAAAAAGTCTCCCTAAGTATACAACGGTATGGCAACACATTGAAACTCAAATATGAACATGACCACATGCTTATCACTATTGACTATAAATTCAGTGCAATCATCATTTCAATGGTTGAAGAACCGAATAAAGACAGACCACTAGAACTAAATACCATTTTTAAGGCAGGCCAGGATTCATCAGATCATATTCTACTGAGTATACTATCTATGAGCTCTCCATTATATTATCAGTACAAAGCACAAAAACGCCAACAATGATCAGTTTAAAATCCATTTGAAGCCAACCCTTTGATGCAAAACAGCAGAAATCAGCACTGCAGTAAAGCATAGGCTAATGATTTCAAGCACTTTATAGAGATTTAATCCCAAACATCAAGTACTTCTCATTGTCATCCATGGTTCAAGCTATTAGAACTAACGATGGCTTCATCAAAATAGATCATAGGAACTGAACAAGGCAGGAAGAACAATCATCCAAAATCGAGCAAATGCATATACCGGTTAGAGAGAAAGAGACTCAGATCTCTTCAAACATAACTCGACTATGATCTTAAAATAATTAGAAATTTTGGAATCCAAACAGATTTTAAAATTCGAATAGAACAATGGAAAACTAAGGCTACTAATAAAATTTA
Organism: Cucumis melo; assembly: GCF_025177605.1. Classification (NCBI taxonomy): domain Eukaryota; kingdom Viridiplantae; phylum Streptophyta; class Magnoliopsida; order Cucurbitales; family Cucurbitaceae; genus Cucumis; species Cucumis melo. The sequence continues at coordinate 21,774,295 of NC_066859.1, forward strand.
CCTGTCGGGGAGGCGTACTGGTTTCGAATAACAAGGCGTCCGGCTTATCAGCAAGAACAGAAGATTTAGTCCAAAGACAGCTCAATCCACAAGAACACGAATACAAATTATCTAAATTATCAGGAATCCAAGTCCATCCTTTCACCAAAACAGCAACATGATTCAGTTTCAGCCCGCCACATTCCGAATTAGAGTCGCCACCGACTTGCTGCAGCGAAACCGACGAAGACCCATTACTCAAACCGCCGCCAATTTTCTCCCGGAACCGATCACAGCCCACCTGAGAGTCCCATTTCTTGAAAGCTGCGATCAAATCAGTGAAAGGATCAGAAGCAAACTGAGGTGGGGAGAGATTCAGATCGTCGGTGGGCGGTACGATCGAAGTGGATGCCGGTGGAAATTCGAGGAAGCCAGTGAAGAAGATGATGAAGAATGCGAAAGCGAGCATGAATACGACGGCAACGGTGTTGAAGGGCTTCAAGAGCATGGTTGGTCGGAAATGGCGGTCTCCGGCGGAATTTCTCTCTCCGGAGAGAGAGAAAAAGGGGAGAAATTGGTGAAGTATCAAAAGTATGTCTTTGTGAAGTCGTTGGCAGAGGGTAAAAGTGGAATAATCGACCAACAAATTGAAGACATTCTTTACGTTTTAGATTGAGAATGAATTTTGCCAATTCCACAAACTCCATAACTCCCATTTCACACGTTACAATTTTTTCCCATAAAAAAGTAGAAGTCAAATTACATTTTAAGTCATTGCAATCAGATATGCACACTCGCGAGAGGGTCGAGATGCCATTTCCCGTCCCATCATTCTTCTCACTTCATTCCTCGTCTCGTCTTCGTGGAATAAGTATCTTTTGGGATAGTCTGGGGAAATAATTGAGTTATGGGGTTAGGATTATGATAATATTATAATAAGATGTGGTCGGAGGGAATTAAGTATATGAAATTTGTTTTTTTTCAAATATATATATATATATAATTCGTATTATAAATTCAATATACAAATTTCATATATTAACTTACCAAATTGTCATAGTTTTCGTAGAAAAATTTGTCTTAATGTCTTTAAATACGACGTTCATTTTTAACCTTTTTCAAGTTATCCTTAAGTGCGAATATTTTTTTTTTTTGTTTTTAAAATATGAATTTTAAATCCAATACACGAATTTCGTATATTTAATTTATTAAATCGTCCTAATTTTCATAAATCAATTTGCCTTAATTTATTTAACTACAATGTTCATTTTTAACCTTTTTAAGTATACGTTACGTTTCAATAAATTGATTTTTATGAATATGACACTCACACAACTTGTAAACATGCAAATAAGTACAAATAACAATTGAAAATACGAAATATTGAAAACAAAAAATAACAATCAACGCTTTTACTAACTATAATTTTGTTTTTTAGTGAAAATTACAATAAATCTAGTTTTATGTTTCTCTTCAATTTATTTTAGTCTACTTTTAAAATATTAAATTTAATTTTTATTTTTTTAACTGTGATTTATATACTTTCAAAATATTTATTTCAGTCATTCTGCAACAATTATTGGGTAAAAAATTCATGACCCTATTGTCTCTATAACAAAATATTTGTTATGTTAATTTAACCAAACTTAATTTAATAACCAAAATAACATTATAAAAAATGTAGACAAACCGTCTCTAAATAATAGGAAATTACCACTAATTGTTAATTTAATCAAATAGTCCTTATAATTTTTTAATTGTTGTAATAAATTTGTGGTAGTTTGTTAAAATGTTTTCATTTTTTTATTGAATTGACATTCCTTAAATATTTAAGCTAATTAACAAAATACATTAAGGTTAAGATTGATATTAAAATTTTAATTTCACAGGAAATTAAAATTTTAATGATGTAATTATACCAAATTCATAACTTAAAAATAAACTATGATTTTAAAATAAAAAGATTAAAAATAACAAAAACTCATAAATATAAAAATTATAAATGAGAAAAAAAAATGGATTAAGGAAGAGTTGAAAAAGAGTTAAGGAAAAGTTGAAGAATGGTTAAAAAGTGTTGAAGAAGGGTTAAAAAGTGTTGAAGAAGGAATGAGGAAAAGTTGAAAAAGGTTTAAGAAGTGTTGAAGAAGGGTTAGGGGCTAAAACTAAGGTTATATAACCCTTCCTCAAACGAGGGTTAGATTACATAACTCTAACTCTCATAACCCAACCATTCCCCCAGACGCTCCCTTAATGTATTGTTTTATAGCAAAAACTAAGATTAACTTCATCCTACCTTATCTCTCTTTACTCATTAAATTCACTTACTGTAAACCGGTGAAAAATGAATAATAATGATATCTAAAATCCCAACATAAAAATATTGATTTGATCAATCCTCTATGATCACTTATTTATATGTGATCGTATGCAAGTTTCAATCAAAATAACATTGGACTTAAAACTCTAACTACTCACAAAAGATTACTTTGAATTGAAAAATCAATTGATATATAGTGTGGTTTTTTTTATTTCCAATGTGAAGAGAGCAACTATTCAATCCAACCATAAAAAAAATATCAGAGGCATTGTATTGAGTAAGCTAGATCATCAAAATATTGATTTAGATATGACAAAAGAAAACTGCTATTTCTATTGATTGCCTAACAAAATCTCAACTATCTGGACTTGAGGTGAATTCAAATCCCCACTCCCAGCTTTTACTTGAAAAAACTATATAAATTGATTGAGCTTTAACTCATAATTTCTTTTTTCTCCTAATAATTCTACTTAGTGTCTAAACGTAATTGTTTTATAGTTTGTTAGTGGTTTGTTTGTTATAATACACATATATGTATATACGTATGTTTACATACATACCCACATATTTGACCCACTATAATACCTAAACGCAACTCGTTTGGACATCCAAATTTCTCAACCACACCTTTTCCCCATTTTTTAAAACCAAAGTGGAAAATACATATTATATAAAATATTCACCTTTCAAATATTTGATCTTTGCTATGAAACTCAAACAAATATACAAATCTTAGAAAACTCTAACCTCCATTACACAACAAACATTCCTATACTCTCTTTCATTTGTTTGTGTTGCATTTAACTTATGTACAAATATTTTAGACATGACAAACTATTTCTATTTCACAAATTAAAAAAGAAAAAAAAAAAAAAAAGGAATCTCACCACTTTTTAATCAATTCCCTATACCAATCTCCATGAACATTTACAGACACAACAGCCATCACAACTAGAACTTCTGCTGCTTCAACCACCTTTTTCGTAAGAGCTCCGGCTCCTATAGGCACAAGAGCCGCCTCTGCCTGTTGCCTTCCCTTTCGGCCACTTCCTCCTAGCACAACACCCCGCATGGCCAGATAAATGTTCCGTGAAACCCGAGTGTATATGACATCGCCTTCTTGTAAGCTTTTTATCAACATATTTGCTATGATCTGCTTTCTTGCTTGGAGTTTTTCAGGGTCTGAAATGCGATCAACTAATACACAACCGAGGGCTTCAACAATCTCCTCTATTCCTGCGTTTTCTACATTGTCTAGGAGGATGCAGAGACGTTTGGCACATGCCGATAATATATTGTCGACTTCACTCAGGTTGGATACCAATCTCTCGTTGAGAAGAATTTGGCGCATGACCAACAAGCTGAACAGAATACTTACAATATTATGACTAAAAGACTAGATTCTATGACATGCTAGGTATCATAAACTGAAACTACAATTTGTAGACAGAGGAATGCAATATAGCTTTGATTTAGATCGCAACTTGTTTTAACTAGACTTTCTTTTATAAGGTTGCAGATCCTGATTTGCTTCCTGTTTCCCTACTTTCGAATTTTCTAGCCCCTGAATTCTTTATTGTACTGTATAAGAATCAAATTTGATTGATGTATGAAATTTAAAATCAAAATACTTCATTATTTGGTTCTCATCTAAGGATCTTTTCTAATAACCGGGAGTTGAAGCTTTGCTCCCCTGGGCCCACAAAACATCACACGTTTGACATATGTCTGAAGGGTCATACTTGAAACATCTAAACCAGGTATGACCAAAAGAACCCAACCATGTGAGGTTCTAGTTTGATTATTAGGAAACCAGGTAAATTCTATTTTAAATGTTGACCATGTAAAATAAAATAAATTTGAAAATTCGGTACCAAAACAGAACTTAAAGGTAAAAGCTGCAAATTTCACCAACCTGGTAGAAATGACGATAATCCTTTGTAGTCGAGACTGAACCATCCGGAGCCTTGCGAGATTAAGGTTAAGAGTCTCTGGCAGAGTATCACCACTGAGTCCTGTTATTTGATTTACTAATTTCAGCAGCCCGAGCCTAATTAATAAATCAAGTCTCTCCCCCTTGCACTCTGGCTGTTCTTTGCCTGAATACGTTAAAAGCTCACAGTTAAATCTAATAAGTTGGAATTAAAGCATATGTTTAGAAGTGATTTTGATTAACAGTCACTCCCGACACAGTTAAAATCTCTCCCCATGAATACCTATATTGAAATTATTTTTTATAGACAGCTTATTAGAAGAAAAAAAATACTATTAAAACCACTATTTCTAAAATCACTCTCGATCATGTCTGAAGTTGGAAAGAAGAAAATAAATGGAACACCTATGTGAAGACTGGTGTTACCATGGATACTTGTTCCTGACGTCGAGCTGTTCTTTGATGGAATCAGACTGCTTCCACCAGTTCGTATGGTAGAAGGCAGGATCTCTGGCTGAACTCCTGCATTTCTTGACATAGCAGCAGCCACAGAATCAGTGTATTCTTTCCATTCCAGCTCCACATCCGGCCAAACAGATGAAAGCCATTGCCTTGTGAGGGGTAAAGAGGTAGGTGCACCGGTAGGATATCCACATCGCTTAGAAAATGAACTTCTTAGATACTCCAAACCAGCAGGGCCCTTGATGAGCGGTTCCACCATCCTTAAATGTGCATTTGCTATTTCTTCTTTTAGATCCTGCCATTAAAAAATAGAAGTCCAATTAAAACCAACATGCGGGCATGACAAACCAATAAATGTTTCGACTAATGTAAAACCATCTGTGGTCTCACTGCATAAAGAAGCAGGCAGAAAATATGCTTTAAAAGGGAGACACAAGAGAAAAACAATATCGAGACTCTCCTATGTGCACCTTCCCCATGCCCAATAAAATCTCTCATTTCGTCACATTAGAGATTCAGGTCCATTTAGCGAGGTGAAGTTTAGGCCCTTAGGTTGTTCACTCATTTTCTTTTGACAAAGACAAACAACCCTAAAATATCACAATCTTCATTTTGACTGAGAAGTTGAGAATAATGCAAATAGTAAATCCCCACTTCAGAATGTAGAAAGAAGCTGGGCAGGTGGAAAGGAACCTGAGGACTAATTGCGATGTTCACTATTAAAAAATATACATTTCGTTTATGAGCATCCATGTGCAGCAGCCAAAGGTAAATTGCAAGAGTGATGAAAGCTTTATTATGAGAATTTGTGGAAGAGGATAATAACAATTACTTGGTCTCCTATGAAGGACCCAAAATCTAGTTTAAGGAAGCTTGGACACTGATACCATGCTACTTACAAAATGTAAAAATAATAAAAGCTACATTCAGCGAGCTGTTGAGGAGGATTCTCATGAAGAACAAACTGGTACTAGCAATTGGAAGTTAAATATTGAAAATGGATGGGAAAACATACACCTTGGAAAGGGTTTACTCTATCATCCCTTGTGTTCATGAATTTGGAATTGATTTATAACTTTTTAAGTAAAATACTCAGAATGTGGTACCATAATATGAAAATATGTTTTTCAAATATATATATATTCGTGTGCAACCAGAAATGGACCTGAATCTGATGTAGAACAAAGCGTAAACCTCTGACCATCAAGAGAGCAAATGAACGCTTCAAGTTCTCTCCAGAAAAGGAGACTTCTCCTAGCTCTTCCATCAGCTTCTGGTAACTTGCTTTCATCTCTTTCTCTTTAGCTGGAGCGGAAAGTTTTTGCAGAGTGACTACACTAAAGTCCAGAAGTTGTTTGAAATAGTCCACATCTAGAGTCCCTGAATTTAGAATCTTCAACCAACAAAGAAACAAGAGGACAGATCAGTTAAGAGATCGATACTTCATTTTCATTAACATTTACCATTTCATGTGGCCACCAATTGTTGACGAAAAGAATCAAATTAGATTCAAATTAGATATACCTGCGCTAGAATCTCGATATCAATTTTCTCAGCAATCTCTGAACACCACGATGGCGGAGACATCTCACACAATTCATCCCTGACCTCTTTCAGGACCTTGATAACCCAGCTGAAATCAGGCTCATCTTCTTCCATAGATTCCATGATGCCATCCCAAAATGCTTTTTCCATCGTCTTTTTCAATTTTGCCTAAGTAGGTCAGCATGCACAAATAGTTAACTCCAGAAATTACAAATTCATGTTTCCTTTGCTATTTGTCATCTACATATCAGAAAGAGAATGAAACGTTCAGAAGTGTCAACCTTAAAACTGGTTTCAGCTTCAGTTGGAGCATTGGAGGTGACTGTAGGGAAATGGTGATAATCATGGACAATCTCATTTGCAACTAACTCATTCTCAGTGACTAGCATTTCACTGGAGCTTGTATGTTGCACTGCAATATATTTAGCAGAAGGAAAATTGTCATTTTACTAAAGGAAGAACAAAAGCATCTATCTTAACCAAAAATTATTCATCATGACAGACAAAAAGCCAAAAAAGCATCTGATAAGCTATGCAGACCTGACTTAGAACTTTCTGCTTGTTGGAACCCTGTAGTATATTCAGTATCCAATCCCGAGGAGCTTGACCCTGCAACAGATAAAGGTTTTTCTAAACTCCCAAGTTGTTGCAACTTCTCTCTCATTATCTTCAGCTCTGAGTTGACCTACCATCAACCAATGAGTGTCCAAAAACCATTAACCAACTAGGAATATGCTGCTAAAAATGCTTAAGAAACTACAGCCAAAGAGAATTACCTGTGCATCATGTGGCTTATTACCATTATCACCTTCCAGTCTCAGCTTAGAAGTTTGCGCCATAAAAAGCTCCAACTGGTGTGCAACACCCTTCATATTCTCCTCAAAAAATATAGAATCCTTGTCTTTCCACACCACAAAGTGATGAAGGTAAGAGCACCATCTTTTGTCAAATATCTCCAACTGGGATCTAAACGAAGGTGGTGTGGAAGATTGCTCCTCATGAAAGGTTTGTAAGGGACCCTCTAATATAATTTTAATCAACAACTCAAATTCCTGAACAAAATTTGATGCAGACTCCAGCAGCGCATTTTCAACCTCACTCTTCCCAATAAAAACTGTCTCTGGATGCCCCAGTATCATGTAAGCAAAAAGCACTACTTTTGCAGGGTATCTAGATAATTTAGAGGCAATATTTGCAGCTTTCCTTGAGCCAGCAGTCTCTGACCTACTTGTCTTGCTTACTTGATTGCGGCTTCTGCCATGCAGTCCAACACGCTTGAGAAGGTGATCTACCTTCTCAATGCTTAATTTGTTTCCAGAAGTTGTTTTCAAGATCGTAAATCGACTTTCTATGCGAACAAGTAAAGCCCTTACAGTTTGTATGGTTGGAGTTGCATTGATCTTAGAAGCAAGCTGCTCAAATTCCATTGACTTCACAAATTCTGCTGTAATATCTAATTCTTGAAATGCTTTTGCCAAAGCAAAAGTAGTTTTTCTCGTTTGCACAAAACTCCTCCAGAATCTGAAAACAGGACAGATTGCATTATAATTTATTAAAAGCAGTAAAAGAAAATAGACACCGAGTTATATAGAAACCCGATTACCGGGAGAAAAACCACGATTTGACTTTCTTATTATTATTTCTTATGAACAAAAGATACAAAGGGGAAAAATAAATAGACAACAAACTTATGATAAAACAGAAAAGAAAATTAGGGTAAATCTTTTCTTGGACCAAGCCCATTAATTCTAACATAATTCATGTTATCACACAGGCAAAAGAAATATAAGGTAACAGCCAGTACAGTAGATACTGGGTGAAGCTAAAACCGAATCAGTATCCACAAAAACCATAGAAACAGCTGCAATCAAACTGTATATTAGGAACTAGACATTAAATTTCAGATTTTTCTTTCTATTCCAAGTCCTCCCAAGGCCAAACCATTCTTTTCTACTGTTATGTGTTACCCTTGAAGCCTCAAATTGATATTCCAAGAAATGAGATATTAAATTTTGCACCTAAGAAAACTTACCTACGATGACAAACATTTACAAACTGACCACAGAAAACAAAGGGAAAGAGAATTTGTAGTACTTCCTTCAAACATTTCGTAGATATATAAAAAGAAGAAAAAACATGTGGGGTGTCCATCACATTTTACTTCCTAGCTTCCACACAATTTGTAGAGAAACGTGCCAATATTTGATTTCCTTCAGTTTTCTTTCATGAACCAAATCCATATGTTATCCTGCTATCTTCACAGACAGAAAACTAGCATAATTGCAATTCTCAGGTAACTACTTACTGGAGCCAGATTTTCTCATAACATGGCCACCATTTCTCACGTAACTATGTACTTCCAATTGATGCCAGAAGACCTTAGCCAAACCACCCACCACATAATTGCTTTGTTCATAACTGCAATTTTTATCATTATTTTGTTCACAGCGAGGTTTTATCATCTTTGGAAGGGATGAGAGTCAGCATACTACTTGGGTCATGCGCACTTAATATCCCAATTTTATTACGAGAGCAATAAAAATCATTTCCCATGGGGCGTAGATGACTACCATAAATTTGCCGTACCTATTAATGCTTCTCAGTTTCTTTGTTAGCTTTACCTTGATTTAACTGACTAAAATATAATACAGAAGCTTAAAGTATGCCAAAGAAGGTTCAGAGTTCCATTGTCACTCTTATGACTTATCTTGATAGCAAGATGCATGACATAAAGAATCAAACTGTGGTACTTGATTGACCTTGTAGAAGTTTTCAAAACCCCAGGTAAATACCCAATCACAAACAGGCAGTCGAACTTAAGATAATTCTAACATCCTCAATGCCTAAAGAGGAAAACTTTTAACTTATAGTCATCAGTCATAATGATCATGCTAGACTAGATTTCAGAAATATGAAGCAGTATAAGGGTGCCAGTAGTGTACCTTGCTATAATTGCCGATGGCTCCTGCTTAGCCATCCCTTTCATATTAGCACGAACAATATCATATGTTCTTCTTCTCTCCATCAAATACCCAGCTCTTTGCCTCTTGGCCTATCCAGATAGTTAATAAATCGATCATTTTAATAAGAAGAAAATCTCCAAATGAAGAGGAAAACAAACGAAAGAATTTGTCTTCAGAAGAAATCGAATTCTATTGCCGCTTAGCTTTTCTTAATTTCTAAAATGGGGATAGCCGACAAAAAGATATTCTATACCTTTCTTTGGAGAAAATAAGGTTGAACTATCTTTATCCAGTACGATAGGTCACACTTAATAGAGAACGACAATCGGAACAAAAACAATAAATTTAAATAAGAACAATATTACACGAGAAAGAAACCTGACGACGGAGATCAGCCTTGTGGAGCTTTGCTTCAATCTCCTCAGCAGTAGACGGCGCCGCCTTAGATTCCATTAGGCGACGGCGAAGCCTGGGGGGAAGCTTAGGAGGTGTAGAAGACGATGCGGACGAAGTGTCGTCGTCATTTGCTGGAAAAAAGAGCGCAACTCCGCCCTTCCTCTCCGACTCCGACTCCTCCTCCAGTCCCACAGCCATGGAACAAAAATTCACCAACTTAAACGACTAGGAAAGTTGGAATTGATGAAGGTTCGATCTCAGAGATTCAGCAACGGATTTCGAATTGAAGGAGTTGAATTGGTAGTTGAAACAGAGAGATGATTTGTGGCAATTAGGAATATCAAAAAAGCTACTTTGTAGGAAAAAGGAAAATAATGATGGATTTGGATTTGGATTTGGATTTGGATTTGGATCGCGCCATTTTGTTCTAGAGTGTTCCAGATCTTTTTGGCGTTTGTAAATTTTGAAATATGAAGAAACAGCTGGATTCTTTTTTCTTTCTTTGTTTATTTTTATATTTTTAACTTTTAAGGATCAATAATAACAAATAACGAATAAGTCTATCGTCTAATTTTGATTTTATCCACTTATTTAAAATTAAAATTAAAACTAAAACATGGCAACATATTTAATATTTCTAATAATTTTCTTTTCATTTTTTCATTTAATTGCAATTTAATTTTTATTTTCAAAATATTACCATTTTATTGTTGTTTTAATTTAGTTTTACAGTTTGATCGTTGAAACTTCGATTCTCACTTTTAAATAATCAACTTCTCACTTAATATTCATTTTCCGTCTATAATGTGATCTAGTTTTTAACTTTTTATCATTGTTTGTGCTAAATTAAAATTTTTATTTTAAAAATTATTCTCAAAATATAAAATATTAAAATTATTTACAAAATACGGTTCAAAGATAATTTATATTTTGTAATAGTTTTTAAAATGTCTCCTTTCATTTCTTAATCATTTTAAGTGAATTAATATATATTAATATTAAATACCGAAAAAGTGAATATTCAGTACAAATACGAGGGTAAGGGTGTAAATTTTGAAATTTTAGAGTCCAACTAGAATCAAATTTAAATTCAACGGCAAAATTGCAACTAATAGATTAAATTAGAATCAAAGTCAAAACTTAAGCAGTAAAAGATAATATTTTAAAATTTATTCACTTGATGAAAACTAAATCAAGAAGTTATTATTATGTTAAGATATTGTTTGCATGTGTACTTTCGAGGTTTTTTTTTTCCTTTTTTTAATTATAAATTTTGTATTTTTTTAGTGTAATGAATAATCAATCATTCAAGTTTTTATTTTAAGTTTTTGAAAATTAAGTTTACAGAGAACTCATCCTTTCAACAAGTCAAATTTTCAAATATAATAAAAAGACAATTAAAAGAGAGTGAGTAACTTTCAAGTTTTTTGGTACTTGTTTGTAAAATGTGTTTGAAAATTCAATTGCTTTGTGAAATGAGAATGTTAGAATGAAAGTCTGTAAGAAAATAAATGTTGATTTCGGAAATATAAAACTACCAACAAAATTGTTAACCAAATTGCCTCTCAATTGGGGCTTTAATAAAACTTTTACTGTTAGTATAAATAATTAGAATAAATCTGAAAGTTATATTTTTTTTTCTTTATTGAAAATAGTTGGATAACAATAATAGTAATAATATTAAAGAAATAAAAAACATTGTGTAATTATACTTCGCAATTTATAAAGGGGTGTTCATAAGAGTAAACACTACAATTTTTAAGGAAAAAGAATGACAAGAAGTAGGATTTGATTAAAGATTTATTAAAAATATAAGTAGAAAAAACAGATAGACAAAGTTATTGCGTAAGAATTGAATCCACAAATTTGTTATCAATTTTACAATGCTTTAAACTCAATGTTTATCATTAAAGAATTGGAATTATGATGCAATTACCAAAGTAATTTGCGGTGAGCTTTGCAATTTACCGGTCTCATCGAAATGCTTACGTTACCATCGTATTTTGCAACAAACGGTCGACCCATGGGCCTAAAGTGGGCTAGAATTTGAATGCAGCCCAGAAAAGTGATCAACAAATCCAGAGCCGCCCCATTGAATTACCTAAATAAGGCCCATAGGCTGGGCCGTAGATTTAATAGTTCAAGTAAATATGGTAGTTGGAATTATATATGAACATTTTCGGAAACTTACATAAGTGTAACAAAACTGTAAACTATTTACGATTAGGTAACAAAGTCCATAAGCTTAGCCATTTTCTAAATATTCTAAGTTTACATTTTCATATTTCTTTTCTTCCTCTCAATTCGTTTCCTCGTCTTCCCCTACGATTTCGTCTTTCTTCTTTTCTCTTTTTCTTTTCTACGATTTCTTTCTATCATCTTTCTTGTTTTTCAATTCTTTATTTATGTCGTTTAATTTTTCCATCGTTTTTTTCGCTTCAATTTCTTTCCATCATTTTTCTACTTTTCCTCTTCTTTTTTCGCTGCGATTTCTTTTCATCGTCTTTTTTTTACACGTTTACATTTGGGTAACCAAATCTAAATGACTGTGTACAACACAATAACAAAATCTAAAAGATCGTGTATAAAGAATATTGAAAAAAAAATCATTTAGATTGGAGTAGCCAAATGTAGACGTTCGTGTGAAAAAAAATAAACGATCGTGTAAAAAAAAGTAAACGATGAAATTGAAAAGATAAATTGTAGCCATATCTAAACGACCGCGTATGAATTGTAGTCATATTTAAACGATCGCGTATAAATTATAATCATATCTAAACGATCGCCTTGTAGCCATATCTAAACGATCGTGTATATATTGAACCATATCTAAACGATCGCGTAAATATTGAACCATATCTAAACGATCGCGTATAAATCGTAAATATATTACACGCGCGTTATTGACGGCGTGGTTGACTGGACATTTTTGATATTTTACATGATGGGCCTCTGGGCTTTTTCTTTTTTGGAATTGTTCTATAGAGTGTAAATATTTTGCAGCTTTTTTATATTTTTGAAAAGACCCCGAACATTTTTTTTATGTTAATAATTTAACAATAAAACAATATATTTTTAAAAAATTACAAATATAATAAAATCTAATTTGTCTCTGTTAGGCTATATCAATATAAGTCTATCACTAATTGATTTCATAATTTTTATTACACCTATAACTTTTTGTACTGTGTTATATCTAATAATACTTTGAGAAGGATAATTATATTAAAACCATTCGAGTAGTTTTTGCTAAACTTAGGGCAATTAGATGAATGTATAAATCTAAATAGTTAGTTTGAAAATGAATAATTAATTTTTGGGATAGCTGCAAATATAACAATCTGGTCTAAAGTACTTGAAAATATAGTACAATGTAAAAGAATTTGTAGATATGACAAGATTTGAATTGAACTTTTAAAGTTTATTAATAATAGACTATGTCATTGTTACGAGTCTATCAATGATAGATCATATTATTAGCAAGCGATTGGCGATAGAGTCTATCATTGATAAACATTGTTATATTTGTATACTTAATTATTATTCTTAAAATTGTTACCCTACCTAATTACTTATAACTTTTTTATTCACACAAATAGTAAAAAAAATTAGATATTTAATTGACGTAAACCAATATGGATTAGAATTTGAATGTATCAGTCACCTTGGACTAGTCGTATCATCATTCGTACCATCTCTATCGTGACATGTTGAAAAAAACATCTCCACTAAATATAATTTGAAAATATCGATACATACCACTAAAGTTGAAGAGAATAATTTGATATGGAAGTCTAAATAAACTAATAAAGTCCTAACACAATGTAGCATACTTGATATCAATTTTGACAATTGATAAAGAAAATGATACAAAGAATTGGGGCCTCCGTTGGTCATTTTTCATTAACATTTAGAGAGCCTTCTTTTTTTTAAAAAGAATATGGTGTATTTATGGTTATTTAATCCACTTTCCTTTAAAAATACATGTTTGAGTCTATAATTTTTTTTTTTTTTGACTTGACCGTGCTTTAGCAGTTCAGACTTCATATGAATAATGTTGTTTGATACTAACTTTGGTTGTGGCAGTGTTTGGTTGTGAATGTCCGGATAAAACAAAAGAAAAAGAGAATTCGTGTAAATAGCAAATACGAGGATTGAAAAAAAAAATACCAAACTGTTATTTTTTTATTATTTATTTATGGCAAAACTAACTGCTATAAATATTTTTTCACTATTTTTTGCCCGAAATTATCCTTCTACGGATGACAATAGTCCATATACAAATATTTGTTAAGATAAAAAAATCAAACAAAATATCACATATCATGTGTATTTGTAAACATACCCACTTATGATAATTATTAACTAAATAAAAAATTTTATATTTTTTCAACAATCTAACATATTCAATTAGTTTCGAACATCTCCTAATTATCACGATAAAAATCAACAAATTAACGAAAAATAACTTCAAATATTCAATTTTTTATTTTTCAAATTATAGATTCAAAATTGAATCTCTCCCTAAAATGCCAAATATAATGCAATAATTAATTAATAGGATAAACATTAAGAAATTAACGAAAAAGAATTTAAAAGATTCAATTTTTACGAACCTAAATACCAATCCTTCCCTAAAATCATGACAAATATAATGCAAATAATTATAATAAATTAGTTAAGTTAAATTCAAAATTCAACCCCTCCCTAAAATCATGTCAAATATAATGCAATAATTAATTATTAGGATACAAATTAAGAAATTAAGGAAAAATAAATTAAAAGATTTAATTTGAAGTAACGACGATCTTAACAATCAACCGAAACAGAGGAAAGAACAAAATGGCCACGCGAACGAAAATTTGAAGGATATTGATTTGAGGAAAGAACTGAGATTTGAGAAAAGAACGGAGAAAAGGATATTGATTTAAAGAAATAACGGAGGAAAGAACCAACATCATTTTTTAGTTTCTAAATTATTTACCAAAAAACCACAAATAATAAATTAAGTTTACATTCTCTTCATTTTAACATTTTTATTTTCTAAATTATTTATGAAAAATCATTAATTTTGCATTTCTAACATTAGATTTCTAGAATTATGCCATACCGATGTATTTACTGAGATAAAAAAAAATCAAACAAAATATCACATATCACAAATACAATGTATTTGTAAACAATAATTCTTAACTAAATCAAAAAAATATTATATTGTTCCAACAATTTTATAGTATATTAATTTTAGATTCTTAAATTGAATTCCTAAAATTATGTCAAAGATAATGTACAATCCATTGACTTTAAATGAATTTATTTTGTTGGGTGTTAAAGTTATTTGAGTTTCGATCAAAGGAAGAAAAAATAAATAAAAAGTATATAAATTTTATAATATTATAAAATAATATACTATAATATAATATGAATTATATTATTATTATTTTTAAAGCCCTAAATTCATCATCATCTTAGTCGTAGCCTCCCCCCACTCTCATCTTCTTCTTCGAAATCACACTGCTGCTGCCGCCCCTGCCTCTCTTCTCTCCACTGAGATCTTCGGCGAAAATCTCCCTCCGTTCATCGAAGTCACCACCGTTACCTTAGTTCTCCGTCAAGCTTCTGTTCGTCGTTAGCCCAAGCCGCCACACCCCGAGCCACTCCCCTTTCCGCCAGCCAACTCCTCTGCGTCGTAACGTTCAGATCTGAAGCGAGCGGACTGTGTCTACTCCAATCGGTGTTTGTCCACAAAGCTTCGACCGCCATTGTCGCATCTCCACGAACCCAGCCGCCGCCGTCACGATCTCCCATTCACATGGAGCTTAGCTTGTTGCACCATCCATCCTTCTCCGTAGCACGCTGCCGCACGAGGGTGTGCTCTCCTCACCGTTGAAGAAGCCTCTGTCCTCGAGCAGTCATATTCCAAGTGTGGGTGCATAATTTATATTAATTATAGGATATTTGTGGATTCTGTTACAAATGTAATTGAAAATCATATTTGTTAATTAGGTAGGGACATTTAAGGCATTGTTCTCCCATTTGTTATTTAAAAATTTTATGTTTTTCTATTTTGTTAATTTAAAAATAAAATAATTATCATTTATCCAATGTAAATCTCTAATTTTGCCATTCTCCTTGTCAACTCTAAAAAAAACCAACAAATTACGCATTTTATAAAGTTTAGGGAGAGTTTTCTCACATCTTATATGGGCTTGGGCACATTATTTCGTTTTGGATCAAATATCTATCATGTGTTTGAATTAAGTTGGACTTGGACTTGCGTTTTTCTTTACACAATCCTATTTCACAATCAGCTTGGGCTTTTATTGTGATAACGTGGTGAAATCTAATTGACCGAAATTTTTCATTCTTTTAAGTATTTTTAATAAAATTTGATTTAAAACACTAAATTTATATTTAGTTCATATCTTTTTGTCCTCGAAATTAAAGTTTAACTAAGTTTAAGTTTAAGTTTTGTAACGTATTCGGATTAAAATTCAACGAACTTCAAAGACATAGATCCAAATTGTATAATAACGTTTAAAAGCAATTAAAAGTATAAAATTTAAATAAAAAATTCATAAAAATAAAGAAAAAATAGAAAAAATATTTACCTCTATAAAAAATCAAGTATAATAAATTTTGGTTTTATTTTAATAGAGTATAAATAGGTTGTTTGTTTTATTTTTATTTTTTTTTAAAACCCTAATTTAAATTATAGAAACTAAAATTTTTTAGCACGGCTTTACACTAAACTTAAAAGCATAAAATGAAATTAAACATTGTTATTTTTAATCACCCATCAACAAAAACATTACAAAATAACGTCAATGGACACAAACAAAACAAACAAAGTAGAAAGCAGTAGCAAACATAAAAACTTCCACAATGCCCAATGCACAACCAAGTGTGCCAAAAATTGTAACAGTGCCTTACATAGAAAAATAAATAAATGAATGACATCCAGATCTAAAGCAAAAGATTTTGCCTCGCGAATGAGAAAAAAGACACTTTAGTAAGATCTAGATCACCATCATGAAACAAAACAACGATTTAGAGACAATGGAACTCCACCCTAATATCATGGATGATTACCAACAAAGTACTCTACTTCTAAGAAGTTTTGTCTCACCAACATCAAAGAATGAAAAAGGAAAAGAAGAAGAAGAAGAAGACCTAATTTTTGTTTAGATAGAGTGGTGTACAATACTTTATTCCAAAAAAGAAAAAAGAAAATGGTTCAATTATGTGGTGATGAGGAGTGCGACAAAATGAAAGAGATAGGGTTTTTGAGATTTCAGAGTGGGATTATGAAAGCGACGTGGGTACATGTGAATGATATGGATGGCCAATTGCTTAATATTAATAGTGTTCTTAGCCAACCTGACTATTATGACATTTCTTTCATTCAAGAAAGTGCCATACACGAGCGTCGTCTTTCTCGGACTCTCCTTCACGCGCCGCCCCCTTTCCTTTTCCTTTTTTATTTTTCCCTCTTCCGTACGTCCTCTCCTTTATTCCATTTCTTCTAGAATATCACTTTTTCTTTTTGAAAAATTATACTACCTTTTCTTTTCTTTTCTTTTCTTTAATATTTTATTCAAATATTTATTTTTAAAAATAATACAAACCGATTTGAGATGCTCTTTGCCTCATGCCTCACTTCGAGCTTATTTCAAAGCGCTTTGGCTATTAGTAGTATTCCATGCACATATTCACAATAACATTTTTAGGCAAATTTAGCATGATTGTACTTATAACTCTCACGTCCATTTTCTCTCAATCTTCATCGTTCACGTTGGTCTTCTTAAAACAATGAATCACGATGGATTTTGTTGAATCACTATCAAAATACTATAGATTTGGTGTTCTTTGATGTGCAAAACACGTCAAAAAATGTTTACCTTGATGCTCTTTGCCCATCAAGTAGGCAGATATCAAGAAAACCCGATCATCAAGAACATTATTTTTCTTGATGTTCAAAACATATCATCGAAAACTCTTTCTTGATGGTATTGCTTGTTAAGAAAGGAGACTATGAGGTATTTTGTCTATCAAGAAAACTTAAAGATCTATCAAGAAAACTAGTTTACTTGATGATCAAAACATGTCATTAAAAAACTTTTATTGATGGTATTAGTCATCAAGAAATGGAACTTTGACGTCTTTTGCTTATCAATAAATTGATATGCCCATCAAGATAACCTTTTTCGTTTATGTGTTTTGCCCATCAAGATAGTCCTTTTATTGATGGTCTTTTGTCATGGCCATCAAAAAATCAAAATTTATGTGCGTCAAGAAAAACCAAATTTGTAATAGTGTCACCACTTAACTATTTAGGAGTACCACTACTTGGTCTTCCTTTCAAGGTTTTGTTCCAGATTGTGCATCAGTACATCCTTGACTTGTACTTTCCACCGAAGTTTGAATCATCCATCAAATTTCTCTACATATATACTTTACTTTCAAAGTAAAATAGCAAATAGTTAACAACTCACACTATTCATAATATCTCTACTTGTTTCAAGAAATCTCTTATGATGTGAAAGGTAAAGCAATGCTGCAACAACAAAGTATAAGAATAAAATTTAGGAAACTACGGATATAAAACTATGATACTATTTGTTCGAAAAAAAAAGGCCCCCTATTTCTATCGTGGGGAACAAATAGAAAAATAACAACAATTTGAAACCATGAAAATTAATGTCGAAAATCTCCTTACCAAAGAAAAAATCACAGACAAAAAAAATACATAATGTGAAAAAGTGTTACAATAACACATAATAAATTTTTCTCCTCATCTCGAGTACTCTTTCAAAGCTTTTGCACTACTCACGCCCTCCAACCCACCCACCCTTAAACTAGAGATTACAAAAGAGAATTTAACTAGAATCTAACATACCCAAGCTTAAAGTGTTTATGATCCGAGTCCTTTTAAAACCAAAGACATGAGATTCTTTTATTGTGTTTAGAGGCTCATGACTTCCCTGAACGTTTCTGATGTAGAATAGTCGCACTTCTAATATTTTGTTGAAATCCAAGATCACTACTGGTTGTCTCCTCCTATCTCTTGTTCTTTTCTTTACTTGTAATATGGGTTGGGTGAAGAATGGGCATTTGGGGACATTGGAACATGGAGATCATGCAGGGGACATTGTTATGGAAGCTTACCGCCACATATATGAACCATACTTACATTTTCTATTAGAATTGTGTACGATAAATGAAAATGTTAGAATGATCTCTCATCTCTCATTTGCTTCCCTTTGTTATTATTTCATTAGATAGTCTTGAAGCAATCTAAATTCTCCAAAGGAACAAAATAAATTTTATCGCACCTTAAGGGCAATCTCAGACGAGGTGTTCAGACTAGCATGTGCTGTATGGAAGTTCTTTCTTTTCGCATTGTATCAGGTGTTCTCATATATAACAAGGTAGATAGCCTTGCTATGTACATGATGGGCACTACGGGTTGCTCGAGTATGGACAAAATGTACTCTCCGATGGCTAGTTACTCTATCAATTAAGATAAGAATGATTTAAGGGAAACTACTGTAAATATAACAAAACATCAAACTATTTACGGCCCGTGTAACAAAGTCTATAAAATTAGCCATTTTTTAAATATTCCAAGTTTATCCTTCCATATTTCTTTCTTCTGCGATTCGTCTTCCTCTTCTATTTCGTCTTCTTCGTTCTTCCCTGCGATTTCATCTTTCTTCTTTCCTCTTTTTCTTTTTTGTGATTCCTTTTCATCATCTTTCTTATATGTTTTTCAATTCTTTATTTACGTCGTTTAATCTTTCAATCATTTTTCTTCTTTTTTTTTTTTTCGCTTTAATTTCTTTCCATCACCTTTCTACTTTTTTTTTACGTGGTGTTTGCATTTGGGTAACCAAATCTAAATGACTTTGTATAAGACTGTGTAAAAAAAATAGCAAAATCTAGAAGATTGTGTATAAATAATCTTGAAAAAAAATCATTTAGATTGGAGTAGCCAAATGTAAACGATGATGTAAAAAAAATTATATTGTATATAAAAAATCTTGAAAAAATTTCATTTGGATTGGAGTAGCCAAATGTAAATATGGTGTAAAAAAATCTAAATGATCGCGTACCAAAATAATTAAAAAAAATCGTGTACCAATTTTTTTTTTAAAAAAATCATTTAGATTTGGGTATAAATTGTAGCCATATCTAAACGATCGTGTATAAACAGTAGTCATATTTAAACGATCGCGTATAAATTATTGTCATATATAAACGAATGCATTGTAGTAATTATTTAAACGATCGCGTACAAATTGTAGCCATGTTTAAAGGATCAATAACCAAATCTAAACGATCGCAAATATTTTAGATGCGCATAGTTGACGGCGTAGTTGACAGAACATTTTTTTGTATTTTACACGGTGGATGTCTGAGCTTTTTCCATTTTTAGAATTATTCTGTAAATATTTTGACGATTTTTTATATTTTTTTTGAAAAGATCCCATGATTTAATCTATTCTCAATTGTTTGGTTCACTTGTTTAAAAAAATGTTTTTCTTCCACGTGGTAAGCATTTTGTGGTGAATTGATATAGGATATTAGGTTATTTTTTATTTCCAATGTTGGACTTTTGTGCGAGTTAGATGAATTTATTGTTCAAAAGTATACTCAAACATTCCATTCCCTTTACAGTATTTTCACCTTTTCATTTTCTTCCTTATGTTCTTTTTCACACAATTATATAAATTCGAGCTAAAGATTCCACTATATATATATATGTATATATATATATATATATATATATATATATATATATATATATTTTAAAAAAATCACTCGTATCTTTTTGCTAAATTCTCAACAAGACAATGATTATTGGTTTAGAATTAAACCACGTGATCTTCAAAAATTACTATAATCACTTTTCTTTTTGAGAGAAAAAGAAGTTCATGAACACGTAGATCTTCTACTTCTTCCTCCTTGTGAGTCGCAATCACTTTTATCTTTTTTCCCTTTTATTTCTTTAGTGGGTTCTTTTCATCACCTTCTCATGTATATATATTACTTCAATCACAATCTTACAAATACACAATAATAAATAAATAAATAAATAAATATTAAAAAAAGTGTCATAAATGGTGTTGTCTTGTGTCGGCCAAAGGGGTAAATGATGAGAAGAGATGAAATATATATGAGTTGTTAATTGAAATTTAAAGATTAAAAAAGAAAAAAGGACAGGGGTCCAATTTGGCCTAAAAGAATATGGGCATTTTGAAATAGAGAGTGTGTATTTGTAGCAAAATGAAGGGATGTTGATGGGCTACCCATTCTCTTTCTTTCACATAATGACAATAGGTAATGGGTCATTTGTGGAACCCATGTGCCCCTCGTTTAAATTGCCCTCCCTCTCCTTGTTTTTTCCTCCCACAAAAGAAAGGAGAAAAACCCAAACCTCCAAAAGAGAAAATACTCTCGAATTTTTATTAGTTCAACATAAGTTCAACTGTGATATGTTGGAGATTCGAGCATCTAACCTTTCTTTTTATTGAGAGTATATGTATAAACTGTCTAAACTATGTATAGGTTGGTGGGTAAAATTTTCATATGGAGAGTTGTTAGTCTCATAAATGTTAAGTGCATGTTGAGGGTGATCTTTTAATCATTAAAATTACTTTTATCATGTTCAAAACTACTCTTAAACATATTTTTAATCTCTTAAAACTTATTTAACGTGTCATTTTTTTTTGTACTTTTAAACGTGATTGTCTCATTAAAATTATTTTTAAATGTTTAGAGTGTTTGAGTGAACGAAATAGTTGATGAGGTTGTGAACTCTATGCGTACAAGAGAAGAAGTTGATATATGAAATATAAAACTAATGCTCTTTAAGAATGAAACCCACCAGCTCCTTCAACCAAACAAAAAGTGAAGTTGGTGGAAATACTGCAATGTTGAGGTTGTAATTTAACATTTACTTTGGGGGTAAAAAAGTAAAATAGTTGGTTGGAGTTTTACCATTTGTATTGAATAAAAAGAAAAGAAAAAACAAATATAATGTAAAAAGAAAAAAAGAAAAAAAGTATCAGATTTGAGGATCAATTCCTTGCTGCCTCTTTGTTGGTGTGCAATCCTTAAAGGATGCTTTACTCATAAACAAACCACTCTTTTCTTTTCTTTTTTTCTTTTTTGTGTTAGTCTAGGTTTAAATGACTTTATTTCCAAACTTTTTATGATATTTATTTTGATTTTAAAGTTCTTAAAATTTTGTTTATGTAATATATCCAATTTTTTCTTATTTCAGCAAAACATGTTTAATCCATTTGAATGAACATATAGGCAGGGATGTCAAATGGTGGGACAACTTCTCATTTCCTAACCTCCATTTAATTTTTTGGTTCCACACAATTTTTCATTAATTTTTGTAGGGATAGAGTCTGAGATTCTCTAAAGAAAGTTAGCAAACTATTTATTTTTTTTAAATGGACATTTTTAAAATTAAAAAAATATTAAAGCTATTTACAAAATATAACAAAATGCATTAAAATCTCTGTATCTTAGTTAAATTTTTTGTTATATTTTGTAAATAGTTTCATTTTTTTCTATCCATAAAAATTCCCTTTTTAAAAAATTACGATTTTTTTTTCTTTTTAATTAAATATCTCCATTTAAAGACAAAAAAAAAAAAAAAGTAGAAATGATACTATCAAATTTTGTATATAGGATAAAGTATCAAATTAAGTAAGTCATAAGACAATAAAACCTAAAATTATGCATATAATTATGAAATTTTAATTTAGATAATATGAAAATATTTACAAATATAGCAAAATATTATAATCTATCTATAACCTATCATAATATTCTAAGATAGATTATTATATAATGAATCTATCATGATACAAACAGATAGAGATATTAGTCTATTGTGATTATCATAGATGGGACGATGATATTCTGTAACTATTTTGATTTATTTTACAATAATTGAAAATCGTTGAATAATTATAATTTAAAGAAGACAATGATAATAATCACTCAAAACATGGTTCAGATCGTGTAACTGGTTGGCCTCTTGTTTTAGGTTTGGATTTTAGGCTCATGGAAATGCTAATCTTAAATATCATGGACAACATTTAAAATGAATCTATTTCACTTACTTCTATTCAACTCCTTTGATGAAGATTTGTGAAAAAAATATACAAACATAAGATTGAAGTTGAACTTAGTGGTAATCGATATGACATTTTTTTTTTCTACGTAGAAAGTTTAATCCCTCACTCTTGCAATTATGTTGTTGCGCTAAAAAGAAATTTAAGCACCGATTTTCTAATTTCTAGACTTTAAACATTGTTTTATAATTTTCAAACTTCAAAACACTTTAGTTTAAGAATGCAATTTTATTTTCTCCGTATTACTTCCAAGATCTTATTCGAACGCCGGCAAACGACTCCATAACTTCCATCTATCTTTTACCAACAAATCAAAACTTGTTTTGAACTTTACAAAAAAGAAAGAAAAAAGAAAAGGACTGATTTACTCTTCATTCTAGTTCTTTAATTATTAGAATCTCAATGATGTAGATTTCTAGAATATACCATCTCTAATTAAGCTTGAATCACTAAATTTCAATTGATGAACTAATTATAATGTTAAAACCTATGTATCCTACATGTAGTTGACAATACCAAAAAAAAATTCTTTTTTATTTTTCTAAAAAAAAAAATCTACCCATCACATGAACATCATTTGTTTTGTTTTGTATAAATATTCATGAAATTGAAAAAGGTAAGAGTTCCACAAAATGGTTAAATGGACTGTCACTTCTGTTTTTTATTTTTCTAGGGGACAAGAAAGATTGCTTGAGATCCAAGGGGTGTGTGGTTCTTTTCTTTGGAGATTTAAATTTCAAATTTGTGCATCTTAGGGCAAGGCCATTTAACCCTTTTTCTCTTAACCATCTAGTGCTTTTTTGGAGCTGCTGAGTGTATCTTTTTTGGAAAGATAAAAGAATATCAAAATGAAATTTTTAAAAAGATTATGTTGTTTTATCTTTTTTTGGAATTAAAACATTTTGTTTTAGCTCTTTTCATCTATACTATTTGGTTGAAATACTATTTTCGTTTCTTTTTACTTAAATTGATTCAATTTCTGTATGTATTCTTTAAATTTTCCAAATCTAATCCATATACTTTAAATAAACCCTAAATTTTCGATTTTCGATTCTAGTCCATATATTCTAAAAATAAATAAATAAATAGAAGTTGTAAATAATATAACATTTCACAAAATATTTGGACTTTATACAATTTAGTCTTTTAGTTTTTTTTGTTTTTTTTTTTTGAAAAAACTCTTAAATAAATCATAAATTTAGTCCTTTAACAATAAACATATAATTTTTTTAAATTGTTACCTCCATCATTTTAATATAAAATTTAAAAATGTATTATTATCATTATTTAATAAAGTAAAAATCAACTTTTAAGATTCATTGAAATTATGTAAACTAAAATTCGACTACTGAAAGTAAAAAAATTAATATTGAGCAAATTTTAAAGGATAGAGACCAGCCAATATTCTATTTTTTTTAATTATTAATTATGAAACCCAACAACTTACCTACCATTACATGATACTTTAAATTGGAATAATATTTGCTCTAAAAAAATGAATAAAATATATGCATGAATTAACGTATAAAAAAATAAATTAATGGCAAGCAAATAGAGAATGGTCATGAATAATGAACATTCACCGCCAAACATAGAATCTAAGCTAAGAATAAACTTGAACTCACAATTAATATTTTAAAAACTTTTCCGATTTAAAAAAAAATTAAAATTTCCATAAACGTATAAATAATCTTACCTCCCAATTATCAAAATTTCTTATCCAATTCTGGAAATCCTGCCAGCCAGCCTGACACATGTAGATTATGAAAAATAAAATATAAAATAAATAAGGAAAAAGAAAAGGTAGAGTAAGAATAATCGTATCTTCAATGATTGGGCTGAAAGAAAGTATTGGGTAAAAAAAAAAAAATTATAAAATGAAATAAAACTTTGGGTTTTCGAGAACTGAGAGAAAAGCTGACTGTTTTTTGTTATCCCAAAAATTGATGTTTCCACTCCCCTCGACACCATCCAAAAGAGGAGTGGAATTTGTAAGTTTTGATCCAAAAATGTGAAGGGCAAAGAAAGTTTGTTCACTTTCCCCTCTTTCTCCATCAGCCATAAGCCTCCAAAACTGTGACCAAATAATCTCCCTCTCTAATTCACTTCTTCCGAGAAAGTATTCAGTGAAGTCGACACAATGTAGCTAACAGTATAATTTATACTGTTTGAATATATGAAAAAGAAACCGTAAGAGTATATCGAACTGGCATCGGGTGGTGGTTATTAGAATTTACATCTAATGGTTATTATGGAACAATCAGGCTGTGGTGTGGCAGTTTGATTGAATAAATTTTCTTCTCTCTCTCTCTCTCTCTCTCTCTCTCTCTCTCTCTCTCTCTACTTTTTGTAATCTCTTTTCTTTTTCTCTCTCACCAATACAAAAAAAGCACTTCACAAGTCACCAAAGTTGGTCTCTTTCAGTCTCTCTCTCTCTCTCTCTTTCTCTCTGTTTGCTTAAGTTTTCCTTACCGGTTTTTGCATGTCTCTTCTTTCTCTCACTTCTAGGCTTTCAGTGCTTCTCTTCTTTTTCATAATGGTAACTTTTCACCAAAGTGAGTAGCATATCCAAGGAACTTCACTTCTACTTATAACTTCCTTTCATTTCTTCTACAATCTTCAAAATTTTCTTACAATTTTCTCAACAACCAAACACCTTCCTTTCTCAAGAAACCCCCCATCACTTTCCCTTCAAAAGCTTTCTGTTCTTCCTTGAAAGAACTACAGGTTAAAGGTTTGTTGAAAGAAATAAGAAAGGCACCAAGACTTCGAGCATTTATGGTCAGTTGAGGATATCATGGAGCATATAATGAGTTTCTGGCTGAGGAAACGATAGAGAGATAAACCAACTTTCTCCAGGTAAGATTTACAGATCAAAAAGCACTACAAAAAAGTATTGGAAGAATCTGAAATTTGGGTTTAGGTTTTTTTGATTTTGTGTTTTGAATTTTGAAATGATAATGTCAAGGTATGGAATGATACGAACTTTGTTCTTTCCACTTTCCTTCCATAATGAGCAATAGTTTTGCTATGAGTGGCTTTGAAGTAAATCTCTTTCTTCTTTTCCACTAATCATGAATATCATTTACTAATTATGAAGAAAAATCCACTTGGGTTAGGCAAAAATGACATCCTAACATAATCCTCTCTCTTACACAGCTGTTTTTGGTTTTCATTCTTTGGTTTATTTCTTTAAACACAAACTGATTTGGGAGTATATCTTTTTCCTTTCCTCTGATTTTAGTGTTTGGATTGTAGAACAAGCAATCCGCTGCCAAGAATGGAGTTATCCATGATTAGATCATACATATACTGAGGATTCCTAACCTCCTTGAGTTGGCATTTTAGTCTCATTTCTAATGGAGAAGTGCCCTGTTTATCCTCTTCGTTCCCTGTTGATGCTCCTATTCATTTTGAGTCTTTTTGTTCCAAGTATGCCTCTTCCGACCGAGACTCAAGCGTTGCTTCGTTTCAAAGAGAATCTCAAAGACCCGACAGGTTTTCTTAATTCTTGGATTGATTCTGAATCCCCTTGTGGATTCTCTGGGATTACTTGCGACCGGGCTTCTGGAAAAGTTGTAGAAATTTCCTTGGAAAACAAGTCACTTTCTGGTGAGATTTCTCCATCCATTTCTGTTCTGCAATGGCTCACAACACTTTCATTGGCCTCAAACCATATTTCTGGGGAGCTTCCCAACCAACTAATCAACTGTAGCAATCTTAGAGTATTGAATCTCACTGATAATGAAATGGTTAAGAGGATTCCTGATCTTTCTCAGCTAAAAAAATTGGAGGTTCTAGATCTATCAATCAACTTCTTTTCAGGCCAATTCCCAATTTGGGTTGGAAATTTAACTGGATTGGTTTCTCTAGGACTTGGTCAAAATGAGTTCGAGGTTGGTGAGATTCCAGAATCTATTGGAAATTTGAAGAATTTAACTTGGCTATATCTGGCAAATGCACAATTGAGAGGGGAAATACCAGAGTCTCTCTTTGAATTGAAGGCATTAAAGACATTGGATCTTTCAAGGAACGAGCTTTCTGGTAAAATCTCCAAGTCAATATCCAAGTTGCAAAATCTGAATAAGCTTGAGCTGTTCGTTAACAAGTTGACTGGAGAAATTCCACCAGAGATTTCAAACCTTACCCTTCTACAAGAAATTGATATTTCTGCTAATAGTTTGTATGGCCAGTTGCCAGAAGAGGTTGGGAACTTAAGGAATTTGGTGGTTTTTCAGTTGTATGAAAACAACTTCTCTGGAAAACTTCCTGAAGGATTTGGAAATATGCAAAACCTTATTGCATTTTCAATCTATAGGAACAATTTTTCTGGAGAATTTCCAGTGAACTTCGGCAGATTTTCTCCGCTCAACAGTATCGACATATCTGAGAACCAATTTTCAGGGATCTTTCCTCAGTTCTTGTGTGAGAAAAGGAAGTTGGAGTTCTTACTTGCTCTGGAAAATAGATTTTCTGGAGAGCTGCCATTTGCTTTAGCTGAGTGCAAATCACTGCAAAGATTCAGAATTAACAATAATCAAATGTCTGGCAGCATTCCAGATGGGGTATGGGCTCTTCCTAATGCAAAAATGATTGACTTTAGTGATAATGAATTCATTGGAATTATATCCCCAAACATTGGTCTATCTACTAGCTTGAGCCAGTTGGTTTTGCCAAACAATAAGTTTTCTGGTAACCTTCCATCAGAGCTTGGCAAGTTGACAAACTTAGAGAGGCTCTATTTGAGTAATAACAAGTTCGATGGAGAAATACCTTCTGAAATTGGTTTCCTCAGGCAACTTTCATCGTTACACCTGGAAGTAAATTCATTGAATGGATCAATCCCATTAGAGATCGGTAACTGTGAAAGACTTGTGGACGTAAATTTTGCTCAAAACTCTCTGAGTGGTAGCATTCCATCTTCATTTTCGTTAATCAGCTCTTTGAACTCCCTGAACCTGTCAAGCAACAAACTTTCAGGTATAATCCCAGAATCCTTGGAGAAGATGAAACTAAGTTCGATTGATTTGTCAGGAAATCAGCTGTTCGGAAGAGTTCCATCCAGTCTTCTGGCAATGAGTGGAGACAAAGCATTTTTGGACAACAAAGAACTCTGTGTTGATGAAAACTACAGAGAAAGGATAAATACCACCCTGGTAACTTGTACTGGAAAGAATAGTCAGAAAGGGGTGCTTAATGATGAACTTCTATTTTTCAGTATCATAGTTTCCATCTTGGTTTGTGTATTAGCAGGGCTAGCGTTTGTAAGTTATAATTGCTCGAAGATCAGTCAGACTGACCCAGAGGCCAGTCGGGAAGGGGACCGACAAGGAGCTCCAAAATGGAAAATTGCATCATTCCATCAAGTGGAAATCGATGCAGATGAAATATGCAGCTTTGAAGAAGAAAATTTGATAGGGAGTGGAGGAACAGGAAAAGTTTATCGGTTGGATCTCAAGAAAAATGGCAATACAGTGGCTGTTAAACAACTCCGGAAAGGAGATGCAATGAAGGTTTTGGCTGCAGAAATGGAGATTCTGGGGAAGATAAGGCATAGAAACATCTTGAAGCTCTATGCCTGCTTAATGAGAGAAGGCTCAAGTTATCTAGTTTTTGAATATATGACTAATGGCAACCTGTATGAAGCACTTCAGAGACAGATCAAAGGTGGACAGCCTGAGTTGAACTGGTATCAGAGGTACAAGATTGCACTGGGAGCAGCAAGGGGGGTTGCTTACTTGCACCATGATTGCTCACCACCTATAATTCATAGAGATATAAAATCAACAAATATACTTCTTGATGGAGATTATGAACCAAAAATTGCTGATTTTGGGGTTGCAAAAGTTGCAGATCAGTTTCAAAGTGCTTCTGAGCACAGCTCTCTTGCTGGCACTCATGGTTATATTGCTCCTGGTGAGTTTTATATCTTTCCAATTAACCTCCCTGTTTTTATTACCATCAGATTTACTTGATGCAAATGTACCTAATAAACATTAAAATGACCTTCCTCTGGCAACACAAATTTTTAACCAAACAGTCATATATTAGTAATTCCATTCAGATCAACTTGGCATCTTTCTTCTTTTCTAAGGAGCAATCAAAAGCTCTATAGATACAAATTTATCATGTTTGATGTTTAACACTATCAGATTCAAGTTGAACATGAAAACAAGATGGGCTAATTCCAGTAACAATTTTCCTCTACAGAGCTAGCATATACTCCGAAAGTTTCAGAAAAAAGTGATGTGTACAGTTATGGTGTGGTGCTATTAGAATTGATTACTGGAAGGAGACCAATAGAAGATGAATACGGAGAAGGAAAAGATATAGTCTACTGGATTTCAACACACCTCGATGACCGTGATAATGCCCTCAAGCTTCTAGACATCAGAGTTGCATCTGAAGCCATCCAAAATGACATGATTAAGGTCCTGAAGATTGCTGTACTTTGCACAACAAAGCTTCCATCACTTCGCCCTTCGATGAGAGAGGTAGTGAAGATGCTATCGGACGCTGATCCCTACTCTTCTTCAATGTCCCTGAACAACAGTTCAAATAAAAACATTAAGGATTTTGTTTAGTTCTTCATCAAGAATGTAAGCTTCGCCGTAATGATCAAAGTACTCAAGATTTTTACAGTTGCCATCAGAAGCTTTGCCCATCAAATATAAGAGCAATAGCATGTACCCAATTAGCAGGCTCTGAAGAATGTAGATCTCCAAGGAATTTAGCATAAAACTAAGGATAATATATTTGTAGAGCTCATCAAATGAAGTGTGTATAAGAGAATTTTCTTTCTGAAGACTGCTAAAGTCATCTTCCTTCCCATTTAAAGAAAAAAAAAAATTTCTGTTATGTCATATATGTAAAACATATTGCTGTCAAGAACAAGATCCTCCAACTTTTAAGTTGGAAGTGTCAAACCAGAAAATTTTTTAGCCTCAATTCTACCAATCTAGAGTGTAAGTGAAATTTACGATAACCTCGACGAGACCACTCCGACTGTAATGACAAAACATGGAAGAGATCAAGCTGCGTATGAGAAATAGTATCAGAAATTGCTTTTAAACAATCTATTCACCAACCATCTCCCTGCCAGCAATGGTGTCATTGTGAATATCTACAGGCATGTTTACAACAAATTTAATATATGTTTCAATCCTTACAAACAGCAGACTGCTTTAATTTTAGAAACTTGTGTTAGACCCTACACACCATTCCCTTCTCCACGAGGAGCTCTTGCAGTCCCGCAAAGGAAAGAAGAGACAGAAGCACATGGGCTTGATTGGAGGAATCAGAGAAACAGAATGAAAAATTTTCGCCAACCAAACCAAATCTAGTCCAAATATCTCTCAATCCCACTAAAATTCACTTCCAGCTACACCCCCATGAAATCCGAAATAACACACATGTCATAACACTCTTCCCTTCTCATCAAAAGGGATAGTTTTTAAGAGCGACAGAGCCTATTTATTGTGCACCAACGCCAACCCAAACAAATTAAAGCATCGACTCCAAAGAGAGTGAGCAAACTGATAGTCCCATAAGAGATGGTTTAGATCCTCCTCATGATCACCTCATGACATCTGCAAAAAAGCACAACATTGGGGCTGTAATCTGGGGTGGTCCAGATGGTTCAGATCCTCCTCACGATCCACGTCATGATATGATCTGGGGTGTTCAATCTACCATGCAAGATTTGTCAAGCGAAGAGCTTTACTTTCTGAGGAACTTCAAATCTTCCATATGAATGAGAAAACTAAAGCACCCTAAAATAAGGAGTGGAACAAAGCAAATGGGAGTTCATACAGCAGGAGTCCCTCAGAAGGATCCCTTCCCAAAAAGTCCTATAGTGTAAAATAATATAAAGAAGGCTCACAACCACCAAAGTCTCACGATCAGATGACGAAAACCAAATGAAAAAGAACTTTTTCCTTCCATTGAGAATTGATAAAAGAATGAGAAAACAGTTACTGGATGCCAATATTGAGAATGATATAGGAAATAACATCAACATCTTCCTATTGGATCCTAAAAATATTTACAACCATAAATTGTTAACAGTACCTACCATCAAAAACAAAAAGTCAAAAATAACTTTTTTTTTAGAAAACTTCAATTCTGTCAAAACTATTGTTTCCGTCCCTCAAATATTACGCATGCCTTATTTCAGTCCCTAAAATTTTCAACCCATAACATATTCATCCTAATTAATAGAAAATTTGTCTAAACTCGCGGATAGCAAGAGGTACAAGAGAGTTATAGAGAAAACTAGGGGGTTTTATTCCCCTCATTTGATTTGTTCTTCATATCATGAATTTAATCCAAAAGAGATGCTAAAGTCTATCAAGACGCTACAATGAGTTAGTATTATGTTTGACAAGACATCTAAAGGTAAAAAGGTTTCTCAAACCATTTCTTAAATATTAATCAATCAAGCCTATTACATTATTAAGAACTGATAATCTCAATTTATACAATGGAAGCAAATTAACAGTTAGAATAAGGAGAATGTTGGAGATACCCAAGAATACTTCTTTTAGGGACAAAAATATTTTCACTCCAATCCAAATGATTTAGAAGAAATCTGCTCACAGATTCAAGCTCCCAGCAAAAGCAACAGATCAGAGGCCCGGAAGTCTCTCCCTCCAAAATTTAAGTACTCTGTTTTATCATTCCCCAATACAAAGGTGAATCTTCAAAGAGGAAATTCCAGTTCGCAAATGATCCATCTCAGAGGAAAAGAAAAGTTGATTTTGTCTCCCATTCAGTGTAAGCAGTGAGGAATTTTGACCAGATTGAGAAATCAAATGAAATAGGAAAGTAGAGATCAAAGGAACCAATAGAAGTTGATTTGAATGCTTTGTTTCAGTGTGAAGAAGAACCAACAGTTGAACAACAAGCTTTGAATCGTTTATCTCAAGTTTAGCTTTGTGAAGTTTCGGTTCATCTGAAATCATCGGTAGCCGATTGCAATCTAATTTTGGCTAATTTCCAGGAGCATCCTTTGCTAGAGTGAAGATTACTTGAAAATGAAAATCGTGTCGTGGAGCACGAGAGTTTTGAAAGACCCATCCAAGAGATTGACCCTCAAAAGAGTATTGTAGTAACCGTAATATGGATCTAATGTTAATTCAAGAATCCAAAAAGATGATCTTAAGTTGTCCCGATGTGACGGCAATTTTTAGCTTCAACAATAAAGATTTGGAAGTGTTCGGAGAAGGTTATTATTCGGAAGGAAGGTAAGTTTGGAAAGAGAGTTATACGAAAACCACGTGGGGTGTGCTTACTATTAGTGTAAGCAATGAAGAGCCAAATGAGGGCGTGCTTTAGGGGTTTTTAACAAGAAGAAGTCGTCCCGCTACTCATCCTTGAGCGAGACTTTGGTAAACTATTCCTGGAAGTTTTGTCATCAGAAGATGTTACATCAAATGGCATGTCCTTTCAAAAGTCAAGGTAGCAGCTTTTTAGCTCATGTTCTTTAGTTGTGTTTCAAAAGTCATGGTAGCAGCTTTTGTTTCAAAAGTAGTTAATGATTTTTTAAGAGATCATATGTTCTTTTGTTGGTTTCAAGATGCATCTTCTTTCAAGCTTTCGCTCACTAAATGAGTGGAGTGGAGTGGGCTATAATAGCCCACACCATGTTTAGCCCATGTATTATGCAATAACCAAAGGATTAGGGTTATTTCAAGAGCCGACCAGGGATATAACATTTTAGTTTAAATTAATTAAGGATATAGAAAAAGTTTAAAAAAATTGCAAATATGACAAACTCCAATCCAAAATAAAAGACAAAAATGCCCCTGCAAGCAGATACACTTCACGCTTCTACCGCTTCGTATTTCGATTTCAAACATACTTCACGCTTCAGTCTTCACGCTTTCCTTCCATCTTCCACTTTCTTCTCCTTTCTTTGTATTCCGATTTGGTTTTCCGTTGTCGGTGCCTTCGTTTTTCGCTTCGCTTCACGTTCTCAACTTCATCATCTACATACTTCTTTGCTTTTCGTTATTCTCCACTTCAATTGTAAGTTATTTGTTTTTCTTTTGAAATCATAAGTTATTTTTGTAAAGTATCTTTGTTTTCCGTTTAGTTGTAACTTGTTTGAAATAGATTTTTTTTTCTTTTTCTATTTGTTTGAAATCAATTTCTTCATTTTATGTTTGGTTCTGTTCTATTTTTCAGTTTGTGTGTTGTTACTTAGGATTTAGGGTCTATCTCGAAGGATGTTTAGTTTGTTTGCATTGAAATGTTATTAGATAATTTAGTTTAATGTAAATTTTTATATGTTGTACTGTATAGATTCTATCAGTGATATGTTTCTATCAACTTGAAAAGAATGTTTAACTTGTTTGTGTTGGATTGGTATTAGATGTTTTAGCTTAATCTGCATTTATTATTCGTTATTGCTTATGGTCTATTAGTGATATGGTCTATCAATGATATGTTTCAATCCTTGATAGACTTAGAAAATGTTTAGTTTGTTTGACTTGGGAAGTTAGTAGAAGTTCTAGTTTAATGTGCATTTTTTTTTTTGTGATGTTTAAAATCTATCAGTGATATCTTTCCATCACTGATTATAGATTTGGAGGATGTTTAACTTGTTTGTGTTGGAATGTTTAACTTTTTCTATCTTGATAGACTTTGAGGATGCTTAACTTGTTGATTTTGGATGTTAGTAGAGGCTTTAGTTTAATGTGCATTTTTTATGTGATGTTGCTTAGGGGTCTATCGATCATATGTTTTCATATGTTTCTATCACTGATAGATTTGGAAGATGTTTAACGTGTTTGCATTGGGATGTTAGTAGATGTTTTAGTTCAATGTGCATTTTTCTATACGTTATTACTTAGAATCTATCAGTGATATGTTTCTATTACTGATAGACTTTTGATAGACTTTGAGGATGTTTAGTTTGTTTGCGCTAAGGTGTGTTAGTAAATGTTTTAGTTTATGAGCATTTATTTCTGCGATGTTTCTTAAAAACTATCAATGATATGTTCTATCATTGATAGATTTGGAATATGTTTAGAGATGTTTAATAAATATATACTTTAGTTTAATGTGCATTGTTTATGTGATGTTGCTTAAAGGTCTTTCGGTGATTGATTTCTATCACTTATAGACTTAGAGGATGTTTAGCTTGCTTGCAATGGGATGCTAGTAGATACTTTAGTTTAATATATATTTTTTATGTGTTGTTGCTTAGGGTCTATTGGTGATAGGTTTCTATCACTAATAGACTTGAAAGATATTTAGATTGCTTGCATTATGATATATATATTTCTAAACTTTAATTCAATATTATCATTTCAGGTTGTTCAAGAAAAGAAAAAAAATGAAAACTATGGAAATAGCGAAAGAATGTTAAAAATGTTAGACCGAAGATACAACTTAACCGATCAAAGAGAATGTTGGTGAATGCAGAAGACTAGAAAATTGCAAGAGACCGGTTGATTTGTCCCTAGTTTGATTGCAACTCTCTAATCAAGTAAATGGACATTGCTATATATTAGTTTTGTGGATATTTCATGATAGAAACGATCAATGATAGGCTTCACATTTTATTTGATTTTGTTCTATTGATATAGAAAAGGTTGGACCACAGGTTGAACATTGCAAATTATGCTCTTTATATTCTTAAATAGTTGTGACTTTTTAATGATAGACCGATAGACCATAACGGTGAAAGAATTGATTTTAACATATGAATATAGAAAAATGTTGGATCACATGTGGAATAATCATTGTAAGTTATGTGCCTTTGTGTTCCCATTGAGAAATTAGAATTATACATGTTGAATAATTGCAAATTATTATTAATGGGTGCATTTTATTAAGGAAAATTTTGTTAATATACATGTTGAAGTCTATCATTGATAGAAGCTATCAAAAACAAACTTTATAGTAAAGTTTATAAGCGATAGAACTATCAACTATAAATTAAACTCCATTATGATTACATTACTATTTTATAATAAAGTAACATGTATAGACTTGAAATGTATTGATAAAAAATGTGGCTTATTATCGAAAGGTTTGAGTCAAACAAATAGAAAGTATTTCCTTCTAACAAAAAAAAAAAAAAAAAAAAACAGAAAGATTATTATCAACAACATAATGTCAAAAGATTATTATCAACAACATAATGTCACATCATTGTAAAAATAGTGGAAGTGTGCACGTTCTATGGTTGTGACCAACACGACAAAAATGACTACATTTTGAGTGACTTTTCTTTTCATCAATCAATTTTTTTTCGTGGTCCTTTTGCTCGACGCCTAAAGTAGTGTTACACTCATAACATTGATTAATCATAATTCTGAATTTCTGCAAAAAGAAAAAAAATACAAAGTTATATCGTTATCATCCTAATGTGTTACACTCATGGCATTAATAGAAGATAATATCTGTCACTGACTGACTAATATCAGTGGTGGACTAGGATACTGGTCTATCAGTGATGGACTAGGTAGGATCTATCAATGATGGACTAGGTAGGATACGGGTCTATCAGTAATGGACTAGGTAGGATACGGGTCTATCAGTGATGGACTAGTATAACTTAGAATTAATATCAGTCATGTAGGATACAAGTCTATCATAATATTAGATGTAGGATACAAGTTTATCATAATATTGGATGTTGGATACAAGTCTATCACTGATAGACTAATATCACTATGCTCATATTACCTAGTATAACTAATAGTCTATAAGTGATAACTTGTATTTATCAATAATTTCAAAAAAAAAAATCTCAATTTCTTTTAACCTAAAACGTAAAATTGATAGAAAAATTCATAATATGTTCAATTCTACAAAGTCTCAAACTGATGAAGTCCAATACAAGTAAAATAAACATATTTTTTATATAAAAATACTAGTAAATCATCAAATTGATTGAACCAAATCAACCTACAAAGATGAAACTAAATCAAATTGTAAAAATTGGATGACATCAAATGAAAAATTTAGGGAAGAATCACATCTAAAAACAAATATCAAACTTAGATGATGAACATAAATTGGATGAAAAAACTGAGAAACAAATTTTAGATTTTTTAATAAATTTGATTACATACCAAAAAATTAATATCAAAACCATAACATTGACCTAGCGAAGTAGAAGCAAACGGAAAATTGTAGAAAATTGCTACTCGTCGAAAATCTTTGAAAGCTAAAAATTGGGACGACGATTGGTTGTTGGAGGCGAGAATCGAACGGAAAATCGACCAGTTGAAAGTGAAGATAAAATTATAGAAGAAAAAGGGAGAGGACGAATTGTGAAAGATAGAAAAATTGATTAGGTTTGAGAGAAAGAAAAAAATGATATACCAAAAGAAGATCGTGGAGGAGAGAAAATCAAGCAATATATTTTTGATCTAAAATAAGGGTATTTTAGGAATATATTAAAAAGAAATAAAAAATTTGCTATTTTGCAAATTATTTATGAAGTTGCTATATCCTTTATATTTTATGCCAAGAAAGATATCCATTATAAATTCTCTTATTTCAAAAATAATCCTAATCCTTTCACTGTTCTCTTCTTTGCGAAGTCGATTCCACTTCGTCAGCGTACTGTTCCTCACTCCAACTCAAATCCACTTTCCACTTCGTCTTTCACGATCCACTTCATCTCCGTCTCCCTTCTTGTCTCCTTTTCGTCTCCCTTCTTCGAGATCGTTTTTGGGGTTATTGTTCTGTGATTTCCTTTGCCGCTCATTCTTTTTCCTTGCCGCTCATTCTTCCCCCTTGCCGCTCCAATCTTCTACCCAAAATATTTTTCTTTTGGCCATCATTTGGTTGTAGTCCTTCACGGATCCAACATAATTTAGTTGTTAAGGTTTGTGGACTTTTGTTTGGAGCTTGGCAGGGGTTTTGCGAGGATATGAGCAAGGTGATAGTTTGAAGAAAGCATGGTAGGGATGAAGATTTCCCATCCCTTCACGGTTTGTATCACTTTTCTTTGTTATTTTAGAAAAGTTGATGATGAGGTCCTTTGGTTTTACTGATTTATTCATGAAATGATGAGGTACCTTTCTTTATTTCACAAATTTATATTGTTCTTTGCATGTTCTTGAAGCCGATTGGTGTCGCTTGGTGCCCGATTATATTTCTGATTCGAGAGGTATCCGATTGGTCTATATTTTTTCCTACCATGTGATCTGATTTCTTTTGCTTTATGTATTTTGTGATCATTGGTATTCTACTGTAAATTTTTATCTCCATGTACTCTATGTGCTGAAGCTGATTGATCTCTGTTTATTCTAATATGTGACCATCTAAGGCTGATTTTTCCTTTGCTTTGTATTTTGTGACCAATGTAATTCTTGTTCTTGTATTGTAATTAATCTTCACCATGTATTTCATATGTTGTATTGAA
This sequence comes from Cucumis melo, assembly GCF_025177605.1. NCBI lineage: Eukaryota > Viridiplantae > Streptophyta > Magnoliopsida > Cucurbitales > Cucurbitaceae > Cucumis > Cucumis melo. The sequence goes on from NC_066859.1 coordinate 21,811,436, forward strand.
TTGATCTTGTATTGTAATTAATTTTCACCATTTCATCTGTTGATTGAATTGGTTTCCCTTGGTCTTGATTAAATGTAATTTGATTATAAATTTTTTCCTTTAATATCTCAATTGAATTTTTTTATTCAGTCATGTAAAAGGTGATTTAACTTTTTTTACATTGTTTCAAAGCATAAAAATGTTTTGTCCTATATGATAAAAAGGATGAATTTCTTTCTTTCTTTCTTTCTTTCTTTTTTTAAGAAGGAAAGTCTTAAACATGTTTATGTTGGCTATATAAAATAAGATTTGGACTAATCATCAAGCAAATAAGGTATGGAGTCATGAATGTAATGGTGGTAAGACGTCTAATATTTAAATAAAGTAATTTCTTAAGTCATCAATGTTGTGTGGGTAAGACATTCAGTCTATGTTTTTCCTAATATTTGAATATCTAAGATTGAATAGTTTTGCTTGCTTTTCTGTGATCATTGGGCTTCTATTTCATTATGTTTTGTCATTCTTTGAAGAAAAACAAAACATATTATTATCCATAAATAGAGAGGCAGCACATGATCAGTATTTTTCTGTAACTCTTGAGTTGTTGTGTGAACTAGTTTCCCTAAGAATTAGGTTCATTACATCATTTCCATATCCCTTGTTTTTGGATTAATATCTTGACTGATGTTAGGGTTGGGTTAAGACATATCCCCATTTTCATGGTTTTTTTATACTGTTTTGATTCTCTACAAAATCACTATTCCACTTAAAAAAATTTCAACATCTTCCCATGTACTTCATGGTCAACATCTTGAAGATGTATGTACTTTTTATTTGGTAGTTTTGAGTCAACATCATGGACTTCATCACCCAACCATTATAAACGGTCTCCATTTAACTCAAGTATTATTCAACCTCATCCCATATCTGTTTTTTGATAATTCCTTGGTAGGCTTTTTAGTTTTCCACTTATGTTTGCTCTCCAATTGTTTAGTATAAACATAATTACATAGTAACTTTTTTGTCATTCTCTGTTATGCATTTGGTCTTGATCCCTCACTATTTTCTAATATTCCTTGCATTTGCTTGGCACTGATTAAGGCTGAACCAATTCTTTTGTAGTTGTGTTCTATATTTTCTGTCGATCTGTTCTATTTGTATGCAGAACATATTCCTCTCTGTTTTGCATGTTTTATTTCCACTTGATTGGTATCCAAAATGCTGTCAATTTTACAAGAAATTCAAGTTCAACTAATCTAATGAATTTCTTACCTCTGAGGCTTGTCCAATTTAATTTTTTTTTACCTTATAGACACTGTCCTACATCTATTCAAACTATTTTTACCCTTTTTTTAACCTTAAATGGGTGTACGTCGAGTTAAACAATAGTGGTATGTCATCCTTCCTTCTAATTTTGTAATATTGTTAATGTGTATTGCAATTTGTTTGATGAATTCGTGGCTAACATTTGTCTGTGTGACATTTTTTAGGTTGGTGAAGAGCAAGAGTTCATTGTTCGAGGTTCGTACACCAATATTTTACATGGTTGGAATAGTTTTTCACCATCATTGTTTTGTCAATGGCATCTTATAATAGTAATTTTTTAGATGACTCAATCTTGTTGGAAGACATGTAATTACAACATTTTATATTCAGTATGACCGCTATTTTTCAATTTTATATTTATTGTAAATATAATGATATATTATAAATGTAGATATCCACAACCTACATAGGTAACAATTTTCATATAACTCTCACATTCAATTCCATATTGTAACATTCATCTCATTGAATTCCATAATGTAACCTAGACCATGATATGTCCTATAAATAGAGGAGTGTGGTGCCTTTGTAAGACACACCACAATTGAGTTCAATTGTCTTCTCTTCTTCCTCTCTTCTCTATTCTTCTCTTTGTTTGTTTCATTATCCTTTATTTCATAACACGTTATCAGCACGACACTCTACAATTTTATTATTTGCAAAAGGTAGGTTATAATATTAGTTAGTTTTTTTTTTTTTGGTATTTGTGAATATTGCATGAAACAATCCATGTATACATCATGCATAGTTTAAATGTTTGAGAATGTAATATTTTATACCTATTGCATGTTGTAATTTTACATATTTCGTTTACATGGTTATTGTTTGTTAAAAAATATTTTTAGTTCATGATAAGATTATGATTTAGTTTATCTTTAATTTCTTTATGATTTATATGATCGTTTATGTTTGGTTCTTATATCAATTATTTTAAGATCTATGTATAGTTTATGGGTTCTTTATAATTTGTGTTTATAATTTAGTTGTTTACTTTCTATTAGTATAAGTTTTGTAATTGTTTTTATGATCTAAATGCTTTTATCAATTTACTTAAGTATGTTGTAAAATTAACATTTTTGGTGTGTATTGTTGTTAATTTTCTATGTATATGTAATTTTTATTTGTAATTTTAATTATTGTACATTAACATGCATGTTTTGAATTATTATATATGGGTTCCATTGATTTTTGTATCATGTGCATAATATGATATTTATCTAAGTTGTCTTAGAATGCATGTTTGACATGTTTATTAAATTTCTAATATAAGTTAGTTTATTTGTTCTTTGTTATAGTTTTACCATGTCAAGTCTTACCTAATTAGAATTTCTAGCTCTTGATATCAATGGTGATAATTATTTATCATGGGTGCTTGATGCTGAAATTCATTTGGATGCCATGAATCTTGGAGAAACGATTAAAAAAGGAAACACGACTTCAAGTCAAGAAAAGGCGAAAGTTGTGATTTTCCTTCAACATCATCTTCATGAGGGACTAAAAATTGAATATCGTACGATAAAAGATCCCTATGAACTATGACAAAGTTTAAAAGAAAGGTATGATCATAAAAAAAAGTGTGATTCTTCCTAAAGCTCGATATGATTGGATGCACTTAAGGTTGCAAGATTTTAAAACAGTAAGTGATTATAATTCCGCATTATTTAAAATTTGTTCAAAATTATTGTTATGCGGAGAAAAAGTTACTGATGAAGATATGTTAAAGAAAACTTTTTTAACATTTCATGTCTCGAATATGCTCATGCATTAGCAATATCGAGAAAGAGGTTTTAAAAAGTATTCCGAACTCATATCATGTCTTATTGTGGCTGACCAAAATAATGAGTTATTAATGAAAAACCATGAATCTTGACCAACTAGAGCAACACCATTCCCTGAAGCGAATATTGTATTTTTAAATAATATTAATGGTCGAGGTCGTGGTCGTAATCGTAGCCGAGGTCGTGACCGTGGTAGAGGAAGAAGTAATTATACTTTACGTGGTAATAATAATTTAGATTTCAAGAAAACCACAAATGATGATAATAGAAGGAAGACTCCACAAAATAAGAAAATTAAAAGTGGTGAAAATCAATGCTTCCGTTGTGGTTTGAATGGTCATTGAACTCGTACTTGTCGTACATCCAAGCACTTAGTCGACCTCTATCAAGCCTCATTGAGGAAAAAGGGAAGAATGTGGAAGTAAACTTTGCCTATCAAGATAATGTATTTGACCCTTCCAACATGACTCATTTGGATGTAGCGGACTTCTTTGAGTCTCCTGAAGTGAAAAATGATGTTAATGAAACTTATTGAATTTCAAAGATATAAATCAAAATGGTTATCATGTTGAAACTAACAATAAAAAATAATATAGAATATCTTTATATTACATTTATTATTTCACATGAGAAGCGTATATTGGAAACATTACCTGCCTTTTCTTTTAGATTATATTATACTTATATATGAGTAATTGAAACATATGCCACCATGAACCCGAAGTTCGTGAAAATTTAAATATGTTTACTGTTTGGCATGATCGATTGGGTCATCCCGGGTTAATAATGATGAGAAGAATTATTGAAAATTCTCATGGTCATCCACTAAAGAACCAGAAGATTCTTCAATCCAATGAATTATCATGTATTGCTTGCTCTCAAGGAAAATTAATTATTAGGCCATCACCAGTCAAAGTGGGAGTTGAGTCACCTACATTTTTAGAACGAATTCATGATGACATAAGTGGACCAATCAATCCACCAAGTGGACCATTTAGATATTTCATGGTTTTAATTGACGCATCAAGTAGATGGTCACATGTGTGTTTATTATCAAGTCGATACCTTGCATTTGCACGATTACTTGCTCAAATAATCAAATTAAGAGCACAGTTTCTGGATTATACAATAAAAAACATTCGACTTGATAATGCTTGTGAATTTACATCTCAAGCATTTAATAATTATTGCATGTCAACTAGGATAAATATTGAACATTTTGTAGCTCATGTTTATACACAAAATGGTTTGGTAGAATCATTTAACAAGCGTTTACAATTGATTGCTAGACCATTACTTATGAGAGCAAAACTTCCATTATCTATATGGGGTTATGCTATTCTGCATGCAGCGTCACTTATACGCATAAGACCGACATCTTATCATAAGTATTCCCTAACACAATTAGCTTATGGCCAGGAACAAAATATTTCTCATTTGCGAATTTTTGGTTATGCAGTATATTTCCAATTTCCCCACCACAACGTACTAAAATGGGACCTCAAAGAATGTTAGGAATATATGTCGGATTTGAATCCCCATCAATTATTAGATATCTTGAACCCTTGATGAAGGATGTATTTACTGCACGATTTGCTGATTGTCATTTTAATGAGACAAATTTTCCAACAGTAGGGGGAGGAATTAAGAAGTTGGAAAATGAAATTGATTGGAATGTATCGTTATTGTCTCATTTAGATCCACGTACAAAGCGATGTGAACTAGAAGTTCAAAAGATAATTCATTTACAAAGTGTAGCAAACCAAATGCCAGATGCATTTACAGATACTAAGAAAGTGACCAAGTCATATATTCCGGCTACAAATGCTCCATCTAGAATTGAAATCTCAACTCAGCAAGTTGATACAATTAATGAATCAGCGCTGCGCCAAAAGCATGGTAGACTGATGGGTTCAAAGGATAAAAATCTTCGGAAAAAAAAGTGACCAATAGTCAAAATGACTTAATTGACAATAGAAACATTAAAAAAAAAGTCATGGACACGAATACAGGTAAAAATTTAGAAGAAACTCAAGTATATGAAGATAACAATGAGATCTCGATAAATTATATCATAACAGGAAAAAGGTGGAATAGAATTAATGTAGTTGTGGACAATATTTTTACATATAATGTTGCACATAATATCATTCATGAAAATGAGGATTATGAACCTAAATCTGTTGACGAATGTCGTAATAGAATGGATTGCCCCAAGTGGAAAGAAGCCATCCAAGCAAAAATAAACTCACTCACGAAACGTGAAGTTTTTGGACTTGTAGTTTATACACCTAAAGGTGTAAAACCTGCGGGATTTAAATGGGTATTTGTGCGTAAACAAAATTAAAATAATGAGGTCACTAGATATAAAGCATGACATGTTGCACAAGGATTTTCTCAAAGATCAGACATTGATTATGAGGAAACATATTCCCTGTGGTGGATGCTATTACATTAAGATATTTAATTAGTCTGACTGTATGTGAAAATCTTGATATGCATCTTATGGATGTAGTTACAGCATACTTGTATGGATCTTTGGAAAATAAAATCTATATGAAAATCCCTGAAGGATTTAAGATATCTGAATCATATAATCCAAACTTTAGAGAAATATGTTCAATCAAATTACAAAAATCATTATATGGATTGAAACAATCAGGACGAATGTGGTACAATTGTTTAAGTGGATATTTATTGAAAGAAGGTTATCAAAATAATCCAATTTGTCCATGTGTTTTTATTAAGAAATCACAGTCAGAATTTGCGATTATAGCTGTATATATTGATGATTTAAATATAATTGGAACTCCTGATGAGCTTTCAAAGGCAATAGAATATCTCAAAAAAGAATTTGAAATGAAAGATCTTGGTAAGACAAAAATTTTTCTTGGCTTACAAATTGATCATTTAGCCGATAGAATTTTTATTCATCAATCGACATATACAGAAAAGATTTTAAAAAGATTCTACATGGACAAAACACACTCATTGAACATTCCAATGGTGATTCGATCACTAGATGTAAAAAAGGATACCTTTCAACCTTGAGAAGATAATGAAGAATTATTTGGTCTTGAAGTACCGTACATTAGTGCACCTATTGCTCTCAAGGAATAGGTGCAATAGGTGCACTAATGTATCTTGCTAATAACACAAGACCAGATATAACATTTTCAGTAAATTTGTTAGCAAGATATAGTTCTTCTCCAACAAAAAGACATTGGAATGGAGTTAAGCATGTACTTCGTTATCTTCGAGGGACAATTGATATGGGTTTGTTTTATTCAAATAAATCAAACTTTGATCTAGTTGGTTATGCGGATGCTGGACATTTATCTGATCCACAAAAATTAAGATCTCAAGTAGGTTATCTGTTTACATGTAGAGGAATTGCTATATCTTGGCAGTTTGTAAAGCAAACCATGATGGCCACTTCATCGAATCATGCATAAATTCTTGCAATTCATGAAGCTAGTAAAGAATGTGTATGGTTGAGGTCAATGACCCATCATATTCGAAAAACATGTGGTTTGTCTTTCAGTAAAAATTTACCAACAATATTATTTGAAGATAATACCGCATGTATAGCACAAATCAAAGGAGGGTATATAAAAGGAGATAGAACAAAGCATATCTCACCAAAACTCTTCTATACGCATGACCTTGAAGAAAATGATGATATTAGTGTTCAACAAATTTTTTCAAAAGAAAATTTGGCGGACTTATTCACAAAAGCATTACCCATATCAACATTTGAAAAGCTAGTGCATAACATTAAAATGCTACGACTCAGAGAACTCAAGTGATGTATCCATAAGGGGAAGTAGAAATATTGCTCTCAAGGAATAGGAATACTGCACTTTTTTTCCCTTGACTATGATTTTTCTCATTGGGTTTCCTAGCAAGGTTTTTAATGAGGCCATTATTAATGTATAAAAATGATGTACTCTTTTTTCTTTACTAAGATTTTTTCCCATTGGGTTTTTTCCTAGTAAGGTTTTAACGAGACATTTATTTTTATATAATATGGATATCTAATGGGGGTATTGTAAATATAATGATATATTATAAATGTAGATATCCATAACTTACATAGGTTACAATTTTCATATAACTCTCACATTCAATTCCATATTGTAACATTCATCCCATTGAATTCCATAATGTAACCTATACCATGATATGTCCTATATATAAATAGAGGAGTGTGGTGCCTTTGTAAGACACACCACAATTGACTTCAATTGTCTTCTCTTCTTCCTCTCTTCTCTATTCTTCTCTTTGTTTGTTTCATTATCCTTTATTTCATAACAATATTCATTTTATGTTGATATTTATTGACTTTAATTATTCACGAATGTATTGCTTGTTTTGGAATTATTGCCCATATTTTGCAAATATATTAGTAACTTTTATGGAATTTTACCATGTCTTAAATATGTTTTGTAAATTTATTGAATTTATATAATAAAAAGAATATTAATTCAACTCTACAATGAATTGAATAGTGAGTATTATTACTTTAGTACCCCTTTTAGAACATTAATTCAACTATACAGCGAATTGAATAGTGAGTATTATTACTTTAGTACACCTTTTAGAACATTAATTCAACTATACAGTTAATTGAATAGTGAGTATTATTACTTTAGTATACATTTTAAAACATTAATTCAACTATATAGAAAAGTATGGGGTAATCCAACTTTTGGATCCAAAAAGGTGGAAGGGTCTAAAAAGGGAGGGTGAAGATGAATTATTTTCAGAAAAGTATGGGGGTGATCCAACATTTAGAAGAAGAATACCTTACCTCATATAGATTATGATTCAAAATTTTTAACATAAGTTGATGAATAAAAGATTTTTGGTCAATTGTCATCTATCGACATTATTTTAATGATTAAATCTTAAAAGGAATATTTTTGACTAAAATTTGTCACAGATTCTAATTATACAAACAATTCTAAAAGTTCAAGTAGTAGCATTTATTAAATTAAATGTAAAAGCTAAAACCCTAATTCAACTTTAAGATGGTATTAAATACATAAAAATTGATCCATCATACATGTAACCCAAGTACAACCATATAGTTTTCATAATACTCAATCTAATAAATATCTTGGTTTCTTTTCAATTAATAGTCAATTGCTATTATTATTATTAGAAATAATTTTAAAAAATATCGAACATAATAATTGTAAATATTTGCTGAAATTTGGTAATTTAAAATAATTCTATCATATTATTATTATTGTTTCATTTAATATTTACTTCAACAGACCTACCTAACATAGGTAGCACAAATACATGCTTATCAAATATTAATTCAATTCACTAAAGATCATGTTATTTAAGTTGAAAATAAATTATTTTGAAAAACATTGAAACATTAGAAACCATTTTAAATGGTTTTCAAACACTTTCAAAAATTTAGATAAAATTTATTAAAAGAGTTTAAATAAAAACTATTTTATTTTTACATTTTTTTTCTTTAATAGATAAAACATGTCATCAGTTGATAAAACATCATTTTATAAACAGTATATTAACTCTAAACAAACAATATGAATTGTTCAGGTCATCAGTTATCATCACATAATGGATCCACAAGAGCTAGTTACGATATTTACAACTTCCCAACGTCAGTTACTTCTGACACTAGAATTATTACTGAATGATCATAAGAGGATAGAACATACATCATTTGATAGTAGAAATCGTATTAGACAATTAGCATATTTTCGACTAATCCATGAGTCAGATCTTTGTTGTTGTCAAAGTACACGAATGGATAGAAGGTTTTTTTCCATTTTATGCCATTTACTATGGACGACTGCTGGATTAGTCGGAATAGAAGTTATAGATGTAGAGGAGATGGTTGCCATGTTCCTGCATATATTAACTCATGACGTGAAGAACCGAATGATACAAAGGCAATTTGTACGATCTGGTGAGACTGTTTCTAGACATTTCAACCTTGTCTTGTTAGCAACTTTGCGGTTACACGACGAGTTGTTGAAAAAACTTCAGCCAGTAACAAACTCGTGCACGGATTCGAGATGGAAATGGTTTGAGGTAAATACCATTTGTCTACATGTTAGTTAGACCTACCAAACAAATTGCGTTAGATGGCTATTTCATACTTGTTGATGTTATTATATCGTAGAATTGTCTTGGTGCGTTAGATGACACATACATTAAGGTGAATGTCAGTGCAACCGATCGTCCAAGGTACAAGACACGTAAGGGTGAAGTTGCGACAAATGTACTTGGTGTTTGCGACACAAAAGGTGATTTCGTGTTTGTTTTATTCGGGTGGGAAGGATCGGCCGCTGATTCCAGAATTCTTAGAGATGCAATATCAAGACATAACGGACTAAAAGTTCCGAAGGGTAAATAGCTAGATGTTTTATCTCTTTATAGTCTTTATATTCATAGGGTGGGAATTCAAATAGTCGAGTTCTGAACATGGTATTATTATCTATGTGATGTTGGGTACCAAAATGCTAAGGGTTTCTTGGCCCCATATAGGGAGAAAGATATCATCTTTCAGAGTGGCATGGAGGAGGTAATGCACCAACAATAGTTCGAGAGTTCTTCAACATGAAACATTCTTCAGCAGAATGTCTCGAAAGAGCATTTGGGTTGTTGAAAGGTCGCTGGAAAATTTTAAGAGGAAAGTCATACTACCCAGTCAATGTCCAATGTCGAACAATCATGGCGTGTTGTCTGCTACATAATCTTATCAATAAAGAGATGGCTAACAGTGAAATAATCGACGATTTAGATGAGGGTGATTCAACGTACGCTACAACTGAAGGTGACGAGATTAATTACATTGAGGCTTCAAACGAATTGAGTGACTGGAGGGATCAACTGGTTGTTCAGTGATTGGGAGTTACGTGACCAGTAGTGCCTTAATACTCTTCTAATTGTTGTCAACGCTTGAAATTATTTTTTCATTTGTTCTAAACTCTTAATGTATGAAATTCTTGTGATGTTTACTAAATATGTAATTTCGATTGTCTACAATTAATTATGTTGAATACTAGCACCTCTTATTTCACTTTATTAAATGATGCTAATATATACGATAGAATGGCAAGTTCGTCACGAGCAACGAAACACGCATGGACCAAAGAGGAAGAAGCAAAACTTGTTGAGTGTTTGGTGGAATTGGTTTCAGCTGGGGGATGGAGGTCCGATAATGGGACATTTCGACATGGGTACCTAACCCAATTACAACGAATGATGGCAGAGAAGTTGCCCGACACTAATATCCAAGGATCGCCGACAATAGATTGTCGTGTGAAATCTTTTAAAAAAACCTACCAAGCAATTGCAGAAATGAGAGGACCATCATGTAGTGGTTTTGGATGAAATGAAGAATTCCAATGCATCATTGCAAAACAAGATTTGTTTGATAGTTGGGTAAAGGAATTAATTTCAGAATACAATTGTACGTACTTTTTATAATCACAATTGCCAACTAATAGGCCTAAATTATATTTCTACAGAGTCATCCTGCAGCCAAAGGTCTTCTACACAAATCATTTCCATATTATGATGATTTATCCTATGTCTTTGGTAATGATGGGGCAACGGGAGCACATTCAGAGACCTTTGCTGATGGAGGATCTAATGTGTCGAACATGTTTAATGATGGTGTTCCCCTCGGTGATTCACATAATCAAGACATCCTGACGATTTATAGCCAAGGAGTGCATATGTCACTAGATGAGATATTTGGAATACGTGCAGGTCAAGCAAGTGAGAGAAGAAATTATTCAAGTGGAAGTAAGAGGAAACGAGGAAGCGAACATTATGAAATGGTAGAGGTGATCAGTAGTGCAACGGAATTTGGAAATGATCAATTAAAAACAATTATAGATTGGCCAAAAGAGAAGCGTGCAACAGAGGTCGAATTGCGTACTGAAGTTGTGAAACAGCTGCAAGATATCCCTCAACTACGAAGCCGAGATAGGGCAAAGCTTATGCAAATCCTATTCCGTAGTGTGGAGGCCATTGAGGGATTCTTGTTGATTCCAACAAAACTTAAATTGGAGTATTGCAATATTCTCTTAGAAAATAATGTTTGACCAATTAACTATTTTATGACTTTGTACTCTTATTTTGTGAACTCATAATCTTGGTTTGTATTGATCAAAGTTTTAATTACAAATGTTATGGAACTTTATATATTTATATTTCACTAAGAACATATTGTGCAGGAATTTAATTTTGTGGGATTAATCTCTTTTGAAATTTGTCGACGATTTGTAGAATGTATCTGTAACATAATTTCAAACACGATCACCTAAACAAATGAGAAAATTACATTATGGAGATTATAGATAAATTTATTAAACGAACTACATAATTAATGAAAATGAAAAAATAATTTTGGAAAAAATGTGTATTGCAAAAAAGAATAGTGAAAAAGACACTTTTGATATATACAGAATGGTAAAAGGGTCCCTATAATAATATGCACCTCAAACACAGATTATAATAAAACATATTATAATAATATACACTTCAAACACATATTATAATCATTCAGGTTATAATAATCTGCATCCCAAACACAAACTATAATAACCCACAGACTATAATAACTACAGATTATAATAACTCACTCCACGCCCCAAACACCCCTAAAAGATTACTTCTTTCATGGTTATGGTCCTTTGAAATACTTTTGTTTCAATACTTTTATTTCCTTGCCCAACATTTCATTTGTATTGACTATTTTTTTCAGTTGCTGTTTTGATTTTTTTCTACATTATTTGGAATTTGTTAAATTCTTGATCCTCGTTCTGTTAGTCCGTATATTTAGATTACAGATTCTTTACCCCTTACAGATTCAAACTATTTGTATAATTCTATTATACTTTGAACATCAGTCTCATTTCATTATATATATTAACGAAGAAACTCGTTTCCTTTAAGAAAAAATTAATCACATGATGTTCTCAATTACACAATCATTCCAATTTCCATTCAATGCAGCTTGCCATAAAAACAATCAAACAATATAAATAAGGGTAATTATAATAGGTAACAATTTTTAGAATAATTATTAAGTATGTATCAATATTTTTAAAAAATTGTAAATATAGCAAAGTTTAACAGTGATAAACTTCTATCAGGTTTATCAGTGATAGACCAACATTTGTTACATGGTCTATCAATAATAGACTCCTATCATTGTGAAATTTTGACAGATTTTACTATATTTGCAATTTTTTAAAAATGTTGCTATATACTTAATTATTTTGAATATAATTGCTACATTTGCAACTATCCCTATAAATAAATACTAGGCTTATGAAAATGAAGTAGAAATTTCATATAAGAAAATGAAGTAGAAAAACATAAAGAATGTATCACTCTTCCTTGGAATTTCAATTCATTCAATCAGACATTGTATTGATATTGCTGAATAAAGTAAGAAGAAATTAAGTGTAGGACAAGCTTTTCTCGTCTTAAGCCACCCCTTAACTACATAATGATATTTTCACATGTTTATTGCTTCTGTACATAGCCATAATAAAAATGTAAAATAATAGATAGGGGCTACCTTCCCTACCCACCGATAGAAAGAATAAATAATAACAACAAAATTTCCATTTTATGAGAATGTAATCTCACATACTTAAAAGGGACCTTCATCTAACCATGCTGCAGAGTTATCTATGCGGCCAGAGATTCTGTAGCAGCCTTCCGTTGCTCTAGAAGTCCTCTTAGCAGTCTATCTATTTCATCAAATACATCCGTCTTTGAAGCATTTCCATTCACCTGAAAGGACGGGAAATAGCCCTCAAGTGTTATTTCTCTTATGTGAAGTTTTTATTCACAAAAAAAAAAAAAATTAAAGAATACACGGGCGTAAAAAATTTACGAAGACCAATAACAGAAAGGCCACAAGTTTTATGATGAACTGATGCCGAACGATCAAGTAAATCGATAATTAAGATTCAAGTCAGTAATGTTCATCATTTGCGATTTCTTTTAAGAAGACTCGAGAGACATTTGATTACTGGAAATGTGTCCTTTCCCATGGAGTTGAGAGGTATTCTTTAGGGAAGATTATCTTTTAAGACTGTCTGCTTATTAGCAAAGTCAAAGTGACAGTTTCTGAAGATGTGAACTCCTTGGGCCATAAATTAGCTCCAGTACGGCCGGTAAAATGAATATATTTAGTTGACAAAGAGAAGCCTATAGAGTAGTTATCTTAGCGTTTGGATTTTCATTGCATTATGCAACGTGATTGATGATAGTGATGATTTTAGGAGAGAATGAAATAAAGTTGTGCGAGAACTACTCAATTGGTCAAAGCATGCTTTGTCTCCTTTATCCTCCCGTCTTTGCGGTAGTCAACTAGATACTTGAATCAATTTGTGTGGGCTAAAATTCGAAAGTCAATAACATAGATTGGCTTTTTGAGAATGGTCAAGATTGATGAAATGGTCTAAAGAGGTTGTGATGAGTGAAAATTCATCAAATTCATGGGACCTTCAGTTATTCAGATTCTCAAGGAAAATCAATGAATTTCCCTGACTTCTTCCCAAAAGTAAAAGAATGAACAGCAGGCTACATACAAAGCTACGTTCTCTCTCTCTCTAACACTGTATCCCCCGCCCCCAATTGCATACCTTAACTGTCACATCTTGATACATCGAAAGAACATCCTCCACATTCTGGTGATGAGTTTGCAATCTTAACCTCACCTGAATAAACCCAATTGCAAGGAACATGGTCAATACTTCACCCACGTAAGTTCTCAAAAACCGCCACAAACAGATATGAAGATTAAGAAACTTGCCGTAAAGGATTGAAATGAAACCTTGTGAAATTTAGACATTGCCATAGAGAATAATTCAAGATGACATACCAAATTAGATGTAGTATTATAGAAAATACCTTTTCTTCAGTGTCATCAAACCGCTGCGTGAGTCTAGCAGCAACCTCTTCAGTGTCAGGAGGAGAATACTTTAAGTGATATATCTTACCAGTAATGGGATCTAATCTTCTTCCAACAACTCTCTCGACAAGAATTTCTTCAGAAACCTACAATAACGAGTGGATGTTATTGTAATTTGTAAGTTCTGGTCTTTGAGCTCTGATCAGATGTCTGTTTGTTAAGACTGGAAAATAGTAAAAGCTATATTTAAAAAATTAAAAAAATAAAAATCACGACAAATCAAGATCATATCTTCATATGCAGTCCAATTATCCAAATTCATCTGCCAACATTAAATTTAGTTTTTTCTCCTTCTTTCCACGTACAAACCCAATTATAAACAAAGAGCAACTGGAACTGATCACTCCTCTGTCTTGGCAATTCAAATGAAATTTCAATCACTTACTTCAAGAAGAATGAAAAGATCAGGCTCAAAGCCAAGTTCCTTGAGAGCAATTGCTTGAGAATAACTCCTAGGATAACCATCCAAGAGCCAACCATTCTCTTGAGAATCAGGTTGCAACAGCCGTTCCTTTACCATCTACAAGATTCCGATAGACATGTTACAGACAAAAATTACCACATACCAAAGTAATAATATAGAGTTTCCTACTAGCACGACTATATCATTAGGGACTAATTGTCCTTTCTCCATGTACTCTTTCGCCAGCTTCCCATTTTTGCTGCCACTATTGACTTCTGCCCTAAGTAAATCTCCAGCAGCGATGTGCACCAAACCATACTGCACATAGGAGAATGGCTTGATTCAGTCTGCTATTCTCCATGGGCAATAGAAAATGAGAAATTTATAGCAAGCATAAACAAATATTGTAGGTTATTAAAAAAATGACAATAACAATAATCGAAGTGTGAGCAGATAAAGGGGATAGGTTCAGTCAAAACATGTAAGACTTTAGTGGAGATATAGGCAGAAAAAAATTGAAATAACATCAGCCTACTAATTTCAGAACTAATAAACAGACACAATGAGACTCAAAAATTGTTAATGAACCATATAATCTTTGTCCTTTTTAATAGTAAAAAAATTAAATGGAAAATAGCCCAAGAATATACTTTCTTAACTCAAATCCTCCCTTCTCCAAACTCCAAGACATATTCACAAGTGTTCTTCCAGGTGTAGCCAACTGTAAGCTCTTTTATGACTTTGCTATTGTATAGGTTTCTTATAGTCAACCTGACCAAGATACCTAGAAAGATTTCAAAATGGAAGAATGCTCCCATCTCCGGAGGAGAAGGCTAACACAAGAGAGCTCTGTCTGAGGTAGCACCCCAAATTGTTTTCCCTCTGTCCTTAGAATCAGTAACTTTTAAGCCTACATAATGGCATATACACTTTAAAGCCTAGTTGTTATTGAATGATGTTCACGTGTATCTTAAAGTAAACAGCTCTGAGTGTTATGAGAAGACAACCGTAAACTTGGTACTTTAAGGTGCATAATTTATCGGATTAGAAAGAAATTTTACCAGGTGCAAAATTTATTGGATTAGAAAGAAATTTCTTACTTCTTAACATGTCATAAAATCTTTTCTTTTACTACACTACACTTGGAAATTGGAATATACTAGGCTCCTTCTATCAAAGCAAGTAAAAATCTCAAAAAATAATTTGATCTTTCGTGATTAAAAAAAGAGATAACTTACCCCTCGAAGCACACGACGGAGAGACGTTTGGATGATAAAATTCAACAAATTATCAATTTCCCGCCCAAAAAAAAACAAAAAACAAAAACCACGAGAGTACGTCCCGTGGGGGGCGGGGGGAATCATGAAGGTCTCATAAGGAAATCATACAAATAAACGGCGTTTAAATATATATGTAATCAATAGACTCCAGATCTAGGTTTTTCCCTTCCCACAATCAATAGTGACCAAAATTCTCTCCCTGAGAAATTGATTTATGTAACTAACACAATGTCAAATCGGTAAGAGAAAATAGATGCTTTGCGTAGAGTTGATTATTAATGAAATTGCTTACTTTCTGAGTAATAAGTTCACATTGTGTGCCTTTACCGGAAGCGGGAGCACCAGATATCATGATTCTAAGAGGCTCTGGTGTTGCATGCGCCGTTACCTGCCAACATACACAACCAAGCTCAGTCCACAAAATAACAAACCACACAATTTTCCAAATCGTAGTCGAGATCAAAAGGAGCAAATTCCCAATGATCAAACCATCACATTGTAAATACTGCAACTAAAACGTGTTTAATCATAAACAAAGTTTGGACGGAACGAACTTCGATTCCCTAGAAATTGGCAACTCCAGTTTTCCTTAAATTCATTAAGAAGGTTCACTGCATGGGAAATCAATCGCCAAACAACTCAAACTAAGATAAACAAAAAACAATGCGATCGAATCATACAGTGGGAGAGAACGTAGCCTTCAGTGACGGAGAAACGTCGGAACACGGGAGACTTAGGGCTCGACAGTGACGAGTCCACGAGATTGAATTGTTGGAAACGTAAGGGAAATGAATTGGTTGCCGTTGCCTAGATGAAGAAACTGGATTCGCGTATGCAACCGTTGTGAAACTGGAATGGAGCGCCATGGTTTCGATACCTCTGCCGCCGTTCGTCGGAAAGTCCGGCACTCAGAGCAGCAGCAACAGCGGCGGCAGTAATTTCCAGTCGATTTCGAGGCTATTAGCGAAGCGAGACGACAGCCACTAGCCCTCGACTCGTTTTCGTCCACAAGCTCAATGCTTACGATTGGGTTTCTATAGTTGGATTTGGAAGCTTAATTCTTCGGTTCATTTATTAATACAACTTTTATTTGTCGTAAGTTCTAATTCTAACGCTTCATTCTTTAATACTTTTTTTAATACTTTAATACTTAAATTTTAAATATCTAAATCGCATTTTTTGTTTTCAAAAATTAATGGATTGATTAAATAATATTTCAATTTCTTTCTAGATGATTGCAAGGAAGCATCTTAAAATTAAAAACAATAACTATTTGTCCGTAATTATTTGATTTTTTTTATTTTAGTTTCTTCAAAATTGAACATAAAACACTCACTTCTAAAATTATTGTTCTGTGATCTACTTTACTTATTTTTAAAATCAAGGCAAGTTTTAAAAACTTATAAAAAAAACTCCAGGGATAACTAATGGTTTTTTTTTTTAAAAAAAATTAAACTATAAACACTTTTTCAGCCAATACCGTTCTTGTTTTTTTCGCTTGCATTTTACTATCGTTTTAAGAAAATCAAACAAAATTTTAAATACTAGAAGAGTAGTTTTTCAGAAACTTGCATATTTGTTCTAAAATTTGACAAATAATACAACTATTTTACTTGAATGAGATGCAAACTAGTTCAATAAATTAAGAGGCAATATGCGTAATTAAAATGAAAAACGAAAAAGCGAAAGGTCATTGAATGAAAATATTCTTTTTAAGTATTTTGATTTTCTAAAGTTAAGCCTATAAGCACGTTTCTTTCATTTGTTTAACATAAATAATATGCAAGTTTTTAAAACTAAAAGAAAAATCATTTCTAAAAGCTTGTTTTTTGTTTCTATAATTTGACTAAGAATTAAACTCAATTAGTTAGTAAATGTGAAATTTGTGGTAAGAAATTTAGAACCAAAAAATGAGATAGTTACCAATGAGAGATTCAGGATCGTTGCGTGCGTGCGTGTATGTGGTGGGGTGTGCGTGCGTGCGTGTGTGGGGGGGTGCGTGCGTGTGTGTGCGTGCGTGTGTGTGTGTGCACGTGCGTGCGTGCGTGCGTGTGCGTGTGGGGGGGTGTTGTGTGTGTGGGTGTGCGTGCAGGCGTGCGTGCGCGTGTCCGTGTGTGTGTGTGCGCGCCTTAAAACATTTTAATTACGCATATTGCCTCTTAATTTATTGAACTAGTTTGCATCTCACTCAAGTAAAATAGTTGTATTATTTGTGTGTGTGTGCGTGCGTGTGTGCGTACTTTAAAAAAACGAACAACAAAAGACCAAAATGATTATTTGAAGTTTTAGTTGGTAGGTAAATATGTATGCTTTAAATTTGAGAACACAAAATAAAACTAAAATTGCATACCAAATTTGCCTTAAAACATTTTTAAACTAAATTTTGACAAAAGATAACAAGTATAGAAGTATACGAACTAAAATAGTAGCTTATGAGGCGTTTGAGACAAGAGTTGATTGTTATGGTTAGGTTATAAAAGTTTGTATTTGTGGTATAGATTATTTTAGTTCGAGTTGTAATGTGTTTAAGTGATAAACTATTTTAGTTTGAGAAAAAATAGTAAATATTGTAGCAAATAATTGAAAAGTGACAAATGTGCAATAGTAAAATTTGTAGCAAATAGAGATTTTTTAGACCGTACTAAACATAGTTAATTAAGTAATACAAAATGATATTTAGTGTAACAATAGACAGTTATTATAGTCTTATGATGATCCTCTAGCGTTGGGCATTTATGAACACTATTGATATATTCAAATAATACAAAGTTTTAACATTTATGGTGTTGGAAATCTCTTCCACTTAAATTAGAAAGGTCAAAGTCTATTAAAATAACACACGATTTAAATTTTAGGATTTAGGATACATTTTAAACCAAACTAAGTTGGTAAGTCAAGAGATTGAAAAGTAAAATTAATACACTAAAAACCCAATTTAACCTTAAGAAACCTATCAATAATTTACGAATTTAGTCACTTGAAAATTGACACAACTCACTATAAGAGGCACTGACAGATTTAGCATAGGTCAGGGGGACTCGACCCCCCTCAATTTTATTGTCTTTATATAATATATATATATATATATATATAAAGAAAACTATTTAATTTTTAATATTTATAGTTAGCTTAGTGGTTACTAACTTTTCTAATCCAGGTTCTAACACTTTACACCCTCATTCAAATTTATTAAAATACTATTACAAAATACTTATAAGTGTATCAATTAGACTCTTAAATCGTCATGAGCTAATCAATTTAGGTTCCATTTGGTAACGATTTTGTTTTTGAAAATTAAGCCTATAGATATTACTTTTATCTTTAACTTTCTTTACTTGTTATATATTGTAATACTCGTACCTAAGTTGAAGGTTAATGTTGGTAAGCAAAAATTTTGAAAAAGGTTTTTGAAGAAGTATTTTTGTTAAACGATTGTATAATAAAGTAAACGATCATGTAGGAAGTTAAACGATCGTGTAAGAGGATTGAACGATCATATAAGGGGCTAAACGATTGTGTAAGAAAATGAACCATCATATAGAAGGATGAAAACGATCGTGTAGGATGTTTAAAGAGGTTTTCAGGATTATGTCGGTCAAAAGTATTGTAAATATCATATCAATGGAGTTGGAATCCATATGTCTTAAGCATATTGTAGCTAAGTAGAAGCTGACAAGATTATAAGAGTTTAAAGAGTGACTAATCTATTTTTGGATTGAAGGGATTATTATTTTGAGATTTAGTTAAGCAAAAGAAAGTTGTTACCGAGAAGCTTTTCAACGAAGAATAAAGGGTTTTGAGCAAGGCTTTTTGAGAAAAAAGGAAACTTAGTACAGTGAGTAACTTTCCAAAAAGTATGTTAACATATTTTAAAGCTTTCTTCTAAATTCATGCTGATTTATAATGATATTTTATACACGAATGCATATGTTATGTTTAAAGTAAATTTTATATGTTTAAAATGAATGTGAAATTGTGTTCAAGTTTTTTTCCTATCAATGAACTAACTATAATGTGCACATAAAGAGTAAAGGCAACCATATAGAAAAGGATTGCAGGATGTGGAATGAAGTTGACCAATGCGTAAAAGAAGCATATTGTATTTGGCAGCCTGAGCAATGAGGAATGAACTAGGAAATTTCTGGATGTTGTTGATGAAAAGGGCATCACAATAGTCTAAACGCAAGATGTTGAGTCTTGGCATAGGGAATGGTTCATGTTCTCGGCTAAAGGACATGCGAGACTAATAAGTATTTATGCGATTTGATGTATTTGTGAAATGAGGTATTAAGCCTGTTTTAGTGAAACGATTATGTTTCAAAATTGTTGAAGTGTTCTTTGTCTAAAAGAATATATTTAAAATTAAAAGAAAAGTTTTATTTAAAAGAGAAGATAATCTGTGAATATTTAATTCTCCTATATTTAGGGAATCACTCCAACTATCTCTAAGATATAAAATAAGTTCCTATATATTCTTTAGGGATCTTATTTTTTAGAAGATACAACTCGGGTTATATATGTTCTCTGAAGAGGATTGAAACGTGAGTGAAAAAATAGAGAGAAAAAGTTTTGGGTGCTGAATACGAAGACGCAACTTTCGATTGATCATTGAAGCGGTTGCGGCTGAAACGAAAGGTAGGTTATAACTTATGGAGCAACATGACTACCTAAAGTAAAGTTCTACGGATGAGTAATATACATAATGAATCTGTGGATGGTTTGATTAATGAAGTCACTCATACACTCAGGGGGAGCCTGACCATTAGACGCTGTTGACGGGAGTCTTCCTTATTCCAGGGGGAGCTTGGAGTCTGAAGTTAATACACATATCATATAGTTATAGTATTAAGAATTATACATAAGCTATATTGATGTTTTGATGTTTATGACGACTATTAATAAAATTACTTATCTGAGTTGTGAGCAGCTCCCCAGACGTAGGCAGTATTGGCCGAACTGGGTTAACAAAGTCTCATATGTTACTCTCTTCTGATGTCTCACTTGTTTTTACAAACATTATTAACTGTCGTTGTAACTAAAGGGTCCTTGATTATACTTTACTGCTTTTCAAAAATGTTTTCTTAAAACTTCACTCAAAGTCTTTTAACTTATGTTTTAAGCCCCCTAACCTCCTGCCCCTAGGTTGTAAGAAGTTAAGCGATTGGTTAGAAAGGTTAGTGATTGGAGCTAAGCGATCAGTAAAGGAGCTAAACGATTAGACTGGGAACTAAGTGGTCGTTGAAGGTTGAGATTGTGAAGGCTTTTGGCATTTCTTTGTTAAGTTCTCATATGAAGAACTTGTATCTTGTATTGTTGTAGAAGCTTTTGTGTTTAATTGAATAAGAGTTGTGGTTTGCATTACTGAAGTTGTTGTAGTTCTATTGTTACTGTTAAATTTGCATGGAAACAGTGACAAATCTAGAAATTTTATATAGGGGAGGCACTATAAAAACACACTAAAAAAATTCAAATATTAAAATTTGCAAAACGCGGGACTTGAGGGTGAAGGGTATAACCAATGTGCTACAATCATACTTTCTTTTAAATAAAGCATTATTTAATATATATTGTAATCTGATACTTCAAAATTAATATTATAATACAAAAATCGATAATGTGAGGGGGGCACGTGGTGTCACAATCGTAACTCTTAAAGTACGGAACGGGCGATTGTACAGCACTTGTTCTAATGGTGAACAAGTTAGCCGTCTAAACTTTGAAAGTCTCGAACAAACTCATGGTACGATGTAGCCTCCCTTCATGTTTTGAGAGAAAATGGTTTTATAAAACGTGAGAGAAAGAAATTCATTGAAAACATTGTTAAAGAAAGCATTGAAGATTGTCAATTGCAAGGAAAGCTTAGATTGCAAAGAGTACAACAAGGCTTGGTAAAGGATTCAACTACTATATCTTCACTATAGTACATTTTTAACAATTTTAGCTTTAATAGGCTTGCATATGAAAATACTGAAACGTCACACTCTAGCTCGGTGACAAGTAGTTGTAAAAGCAATAAGCTAAACTAAGTACGAAACATAAAGATAAGGTGGTTTGAGGATGTTCGGACATGCGATCATGAGCAAACAATGCCTTGGACAAGAATGCTCATGACATTCTCCCTAACTTAAACAATCGACGTCCCTACCGACTGGCCAAGTTGGAATTCTTCGATCTTCTGCTTCTACGCTTCAAGGTCTTTGACACGTTCCCAACTTATTTCTTCCATGGGGAGGTTCTTTCACTTAACTAGGAATTCATAGATTCTCCTCATAGGTCTTCTACCTTTTCTTACTTTGTCAGCAAGGATCTCTTCGACTTCTTTCTTTTCTTCCTTCTATTTCAGGTCAACAGATGGTCAAACACAGACATAGCACTGCTTGTCATCGGGGTTATGATGGTAAGGTTTTAAGTTGCTTACATGAACTACTGGATGGATTTCATCCATACAGGCAACGCCACCCCATATGATGTGTTCCCTATCTTCTTGAGAACTTCCATAGGCCTCTCATATTTTCTAACGAGGCTTTGGTCTTTATGTCCTCTAAATCAAACCTGTTCCGCTTTCAATTTGATAAGGACTCGATCTCCTTCACAAAACTTGAGAGACCGCCGCTTCTTATCAATCCGCTTCTTCATACGCTTCGAGGCTTTCTCTAAGTAAGCTTGAGCGATGTCTGTAGTCCGCTTCCATTCTTTTGTGAAGTTGTGAGCTTGCGGATTATTTCATGCATAAGGATGGCCAAAAATATATGGTAGCAAGGGTTGTCTTCCACTCACAATTTCAAAGGGACTTTTCCCTATTGACAAGCTAGTTTGAGCATTAAAACAAAATTAAGCCACATCCAATAACTGGACCCAATTCTTTTATCTTGCATCGAAAAAATGGTGCAAATACACTTCGAGCATACAATTGAAGCGTTTTGTCTAGCCATCAGTCTGAGGGTTGTAGCTTGAGGATTTGTTCAGGCTCGTCCCTAAGAAAGTAAGTAACTCGATCCAGAAGGTACCAATGAATCTACCATCGCTGTCGCTCAAAATGCTCGTCATGACTCCCCACAACTTCACGATGTGCTTAAAGAATAGTTGTGCAGTCAACTCGATAGAACAAAGTTTCGTAGTGGGAACAAAAATGGCATACTTCGAGAACCGATTAATGATAACTAGGATGGCTTCAAAGTCACCCACTTTTGGAAGATGTGTAATAAAGTCCATAGAGACACTATTCTACATGAAATGGGCAAAGGTTCGAGAAGCCCATCAACTCGATAGTACAGTCTCATCGGAACGAGCAAAGGTTTGAGAAGTCCATCAATTTTCGCTTTCTCGACCTTATCCTATTGGTAGATGAGGCACTTCTTTGATACTACATGACATCGTCTCGTATGTTAGGCCAGAAGTAGCCTTTTTTCAATAGCGCATACGTCCTCTACTACCCAGGATGGCCTGCTCATAGCGTGTCGTGGCACTCGTGCAATAACTTTTTCCTCAGGTCCCTTGCTCTTGGAACATATAGTATGTTTCTCTTTGTCAACAACAAGTCTTCTTCAACCCAAAACTGTCTGGTTTTGCTGACTTTAGCTGAAGTGACCACAGCTTGGGTGAAGAGATCCTTTTGAATGAACTCCCTTATTATGTCGCGCATAGATGCATCAATTTTACTCGAATACATGAGGGCTAGCATGCACAGGGTCGCATGTTGGCCTTTACGACTTAAAGCATCGATAGCTTGATTGTTGGTTCCTCTTTTGTATTTGAATTTGAAGTCGAATTCTGCCAAAAATTATTGCCATCTCGCTTTGTTTAAAAGTCAACTTCGGCCGGTTGAAGAATTGACAGATGGCATTGTTGTCAGATTTCACAACGAATTGTGATCCTAGTAAATATTGCCTCTAGGCCCTCAGACAATGACCACGACAAGAATTTCCTTCTAGAGACAGTATACCTTCTCTCAGCGCTGTTAAGCTTACAACTCTCATAAGCTATTGGATGACCCTATGGGTAAGGACGTCTCCAAGGGCAAAGTTTGAAGCATCGGTCTCCACTATAAACAATTTAAACACGTCCACTAATCTGAGGACAGGACCCTTCGTCATTGGCACCTTTAAGTCGTCAAATGCGGTTTGACATTCAACTGGCCATTTTCAAGTCGTAATTTTCTTCAACAACTTGGTCAATAGTGAAACCCTTCTTGAGAATCCTTCAATTAACCAGCGATAATAATTAGCCAATCCAAGAAAGAAACGTAGTTTTGTCACAGAAGTAGGAGCTCTCTACTCCTTAATGGCATGCAACTTGTTTTTGTCCATCCGAATCTTTTCAAATTTGATGATATGACCCAGAAAATTAATACTCTGTTGAGTAAAAGTGCATTTCTCTTTCTTTACATACAACTAATTTTGCTGGAGCTTATTAAAGACTAATCGCAGATGGACTTGGTGTTCTTCAATGCTAGAGTTGAAAACCACAATGTCATCGAGATAGACCACCACAAATTGATCTAGATTGTTGGAGTTTTTGTCTAAAAGATTTTATGAAATATCTTTGATTAATAAATTAAAAGATGAGATATTTAAGAGATAAAAGATTTCCCACTATTCTAGGAATCTTGTTGAGAAAAGAAGATTTATACATATATTATATATGTGACATTATGTAGTTGTTATGTGGGCGACGAAGAAACAAAAAAATACAAATTGAAGAAGATCTTTCACGTCAGCATCATCCGCAGAAGCTACTAAGTTCCAAAGGTACGATGATCTTATGTCTATAAGGTCGTCATGTTCATTGTAGTAACAATAATTGACGAGTGACAGACGTGACAAGTGATTGGTATGATCACGAGGATCTTTAAAGGGATCTAAAGACGTTGCCAAAGATATTCACTCATTTGTTCAGGGGGAATCTGAAGCTAGACATCGTAAAGATAAGTAATTCAGGGGGAGCCTAGAGTCTGATGTCAAGACGCATGTTATTAAGTTATATTATTGAACAGAGTACCATATGTTGTATCGATATATATTAACTCAAGTGAATATTAATAACGATTACTCATGAGGGTTGTATGCAGCTCCCCAGACGTAGGCAATATTAGTCGAACTAGGTTAACAAAGTTTCATGTGTTATTCTCCTCTGCTGTCCCTCTAGCTATTACAACTGTTATTAGCTTTAGTATTAACTGAAGACTTAATTGATTATCTCACTGTTTTTTCAATTAGTATCAGAGCGGGTTATTAGATCATGGAGATAATCAGAGAGGGACCATCAGCTTCACGTCCTCCTGTACTGGGTGGTAAAAATTACTCTTATTGGAAGCCTCACATGATATTTTTCATTAAAACCTTGGATGGATAAGCATAGAGAGCACTTGTTGGTGGTTATGAACCTCCAATGGTTACTGTGAATGGAGTATCAATGCCAAAACCAGAAATTGACTAGACAGATGTTGAAGAACAAGCTTCAGTTGGAAATGCAAGAGCCATAAATGCTATCTTCAATGGTGTCGATTTAAACGTGTTCCAACTTATTAATTCCTGCATTACTGGTAAAGAAGCTTGGAAAATATTGGAAGTTGCATATGAAGGAACTTCTAAAGTGAAGATATCCAGACTGTTGATAACTTCAAAATTTGAAGCCTTAAAAATGACTGAAGATGGTCAGTTTCTGAATACAATGAGAGGGTCCTGGAGATAGCTAATGATTCGCTACTACTTGGTGAAAAGATATCTGAGTCTAAAATTGTTCGCAAAGTGTTGCACTCCTTACCCATAAAGTTTGACATGAAGGTCACTACCATAGAAGAAGCCCAAGATATAACGATGTTAAAACTTGACGAGCTATTTGGGTCGCTACTTACGTTTGAAATGGCTATGTCGGATAGAGAAAGTAAGAAAGGTAATGGGATAGCCTTCAAATCAGCTTATGATCAGGAGACCACTGTAAATCAGTTTGGTAATGAAGCTAATCAAGATGAGTCAATAGCTCTCTTAACGAAGCAATTCTCTAAGATGGCCAGAAAGTTCAAAAGTTTGAATACTGTTGGAAAATCTGAAAAAACTGGAAGACATGATGGTGAGAACTCTATAAGAAAGGTTAATGACTTCTTTTACAGAAGAAATAACGACCATGGTAAGAAAAAGGAGGATGTAGGAAGGTCGTTCAGATGTAGAGAATGTGAGGGGTTTGGTCATTATCAGGCTGAATGTCCCACTTATCTCAGAAGATAAAAGAAAAATTATTGTGCTGCCCTGTCTGATGAGGACTCAGATGATGATGAAGATGATCATGGTATGAATACTTTCACCGCGTGTATTATAGAAATCAATTCTAAAGCTGATAATGAGTGTTCCGATATTGATGAGGATGAAGAGCTAACACTTGAAGAACTCAAAATACTGAGGAAGGAAGACTCAGAAGCCAGAGCTATTCGAAAAGAAAGAATTCAAGATTTGATGGACGAAAATGAACGATTGATGGGAGTCATATCATCTCTGAAAGTAAAGTTGAAAGAAGTTCAGAATGTGTATGATCAGACAATTAAGTCTGTGAAAATGTTGAATTCTGGAACTGACAGCTTAGACTCGATCCTGAATTCAAGGTAGAACGGTTCAAGTAAATATGACCTCGGATTTGATACTTCAACTAAGGGTGTCAAGATTACGCCAGAAGTAAAATTTGTTCAGCTTCAGTAAAATAAACAACAGACCCAAGTTGTAAAAAGTTGAGTACCGATACAGGTGCCAGATTCTCCAGATGGGTCTATTATTATTGTGGCAGAAGAGGTCATACACGGTCATTTTGCTACAAATTACTGAGAGATAGGAGACATCAGCAGAAATCAAAACTTATAAACCAGCAAAATTAGTGTAGGCCCACCAAAAGAAACAATAATGTAAGGGGAACTCACATGATCTGGAGGGTGAAGACTTCTGAGAAGTGCAATGTTGCATTTACAACAGTTCAAACCCATGTTGATGCTTGGTACATTGACAGTGGATGCTCAAGACATATGACTGGCAATTGATCTTTCTTTACTGAGTTAGAAGAATGTGCCTCAGGTCATGTTACTTTTGGAGATGGGGCCAAAGGAAAAATTATTGCAAAAGGAAACATTGACAAAAGTAATCTACCATGTCTTAATGAATTTAGATATGTGGATGGATTGAAGGCAAACTTGATTAGTATAAGTCAACTATGTGACCAAAGATACAGTGTAAACTTTAACAACACTGGTTGTGTAGTTACAGACAAGAATAATCAAGTGTTCATGAGTGGCAGATGAGAAGCAGATAACTGTTATCATTGGAGTTCCAATGGTTCAAACATATGTCACTTAACTAAAATTGATCAAATTTGGTTGTGGCATAGGAAATTAGGGCACATCAGCTTGAGAAGTTTAGATAAAGTTATCAGAAACGAGGCGGTTGTAGGCATTCCTTCGTTAGACATAAATGGCAAATTCTTTTGTGGTGACTGTCAAGTTGGAAAGCAAACCAAAACCTCCCACAGAAGGCTAAAGGAATGTTATACAATCAAAGTACTTGAACTTCTACATCTTGACCTTATGGGTCCCATGCAAACTGAAAGTTTGGGGGGAAAGAAGTATGTGTTAGTTGTTGTGGATGACTACTCCAGATTCACTTGGGTTCGGTTCTTAAAAGGAAAATCAGATACTGTTAAACTATGTATCATTTTATGTTTGAACTTGCAACGTGAAAAGAGGCAAAAGATAATCAGGATTCATAGTGATCATGGGAAGGAATTTGATAATGAAGATCTAAATAACTTCTGTCAGACTGAAGGAATTCATCATGAATTTGCTGCTCCCATAACTCCTCAGCAAAATGGAGTAGTTGAATAGAAGAACAGAACGTTATAAGAAATGGCTCGAGTTATGATACATGCCAAAAATTTGCCTTTGAATTTTTTGGCAGAAGCTGTAAACACAGCATGTCATATTCACAACAACGTCACTACACGATCTGGTACGTTAGTTACATTGTATGAATTATGGAAGGGATGGAAACCAAATGTTAAGTATTTTCATATTTTTGGAAGTACGTGTTACATTTTGGCCGATAGAAAGTATCATCGGAAGTGGGATGTGAAATCTGATCAAGGGATCTTTCTAGGTTATTCTCAGAATAGTCGAGCGTACAGTCTTTAATATTAAATCCGGAACAGTCATGGAAATAATCAATGTTGTGGTTAATGATTTTGAGTCTAATGTCAATCAGTTTAATATTGAGGATGATGAGACCCATGTTACACCTGATGTTACTTCTACTCCTCTTGATGAAATGCCTAAAGGTGATTCGCAGCCAAACAGTGCTAACACCAATTCAAACATAACTGATGAGGTCATAAACAATTAAACTGTGCTTGTCCCCTCTGCACATGTAAAAAAGAATCATCCTTCAAGTTCCATAATAGACGATCCGTCAACTGGAGTTACTACCAGAAGAAAAGAAAAGGTAGATTACATGAAAATGATTGTTGATTTATGCTATGTATCAGCAATAGAACCCACATCTGTTGAGAATGCTCTCAAGGATGAATACTGGATAAATGTCATGCAAGAAGAGTTATTACAGTTCATGAGTAACAACGTTTGAACTTTGGTTCCTAAACCTGATGGTAGGGGTGAGCATCGGACGGTCGGGGTCGGTTTTTCGACCAAACCGCCCCGAACCGACTACAAGTCGGCACGAAAGTATGAAAACCGGCCTCGACCGCCGGTTCTAACGAAACCGGCCGGTCCAACCGACGGTCGGTTCGGGTCGGGTCGGTCGGTTTTCCTTTTTTCCTTTTTTTTCCTCTCCTTCTTTCATTCTTTCCTGTTTCTTCTCCTCCTCCTCCTTCCTTTCCTATGTTTCTTGCTTTCTTTTTGATAAACAAACGATTTTAAATGACGTTATTATGCTTTATTTCACTTTTTAATTTCAATAAAAAAGTCTACGATATATATTCTATATTGTCTTAAAATCATATAATTGTAATTAAAAAATAAAATCAAGTTCTATTAATTTCAATGCTTAGTTCATAGGTATTACACAAATTAATAAAATAAACAACATAAAAATAAGAATCTAAACATACTACCAAAATGAAATATATATCAAATATTATAGGGTTAGAAACATCCAAGTTCAATTCAGTTCACCACATTACTATTAATAGTCACAAATACAACCAAAGTATGAAACAAAAACACTATGATAATCTAGTCAATAGAAATATTACTAGTCTTGGATCAGAATTAGTTAATAATCAGTAATTGACAACTTATCAAAATTTGGAAGGTCTTGGAGCTTCTTTTCATTCTCCATAACCACCCGAAATCCTACATAATCAATATGAAGAATTTACTAAATAATTTAAGATTTCACTAAAGTTACACATTACAACTACAAAAGATATCATGTAAAGATTTGAAAATACCTTCTTCAAATTTTGAAGCCTCTTCCAATTCATGTTGAAATTGAAGATGTATTGGATCAGAATTTAGCCAATTTTGAGTACATATGAGAGCCTCCACTGTTTTAGGAGCCAATGAGCAGCGTGATGAGTCAACAATACGTCCTCCAGTACTAAAAGCCGACTCAGACGCTACAATAGAAACTGGAATAGCCAAAATATCTCTAGCCATATGACCAAGAACCTCAAATCGATCACTGTTCATCTTCCACCACTGTAGTATCTCAAAATCACCTTCGGTCCTAACATTGGCTTCCAACAAATAGATATCAATCTCCGATGATCTCTGTTCGAAAGGTGTAGTAGAATCATCTTCAAATTCCTTAACAATCGTGTCGTAGACAAAATCTTCACCCACATTTTCATTTGAATCGAAATCAATATTAGCATCCAAGCCTGAAACAGTTTGTGTACTAGTTGTACTAGTACTACTACATCTTTGTCTACTCCCACTTCGAGTAGTACTATACTCATGAAAGAGACGTCTACAACATTGTTCCACTACATTTCCCATGGATTCAGCAACCTCGGGACCAAAAAAATTTTTCAAACAAAAAGATACAAATCTTAATTTCTTTCGAGGATCCAACACAATAGCAACATACAACAACAAATTATTCTTTTCATTGTTTCCCCAATATTTCTCGAATTTTGCCTTCATGTTATTAGCCATTCCAACTAACAATGCATTTGCACTACCCGCATTCAAACGTATACAATTCTGAACCACTGTAATCTGATGGAAAACCAAGTTTGAAGTAGTATACAAAGAACCCGAAATCTTTTATGTGACATCATAAAATACTTTTAAAAATTGTATTAACATCCTAGCATTTGTCTAATCTTCCTTATTCGGTGACATATCATGTCTATACGAGGCATCTTCATCTTCTAATCTATCAAAAGCTTTTTCAAACTTAACAGCAGCTTCAAGCATCATATATGTGGAGTTCCATCTTGTAGGAACATCAAGACACACATAACTCTTACAAGCAATTTTTTCAAGTTCAATGCACTTTTTAAATTTCAAAAAACGAGCAGGAGAAGACCTTATAAATCGCACAGCATATTGAATCCTATCAATACAATCATTATGTTCCTTAAAAGCATCAGTTACTATAAGATTCAATATATGGGCACAACAACGAACATGCAGAAATTCCCCACCAAACAATAATCCTTTATTGAATCTCTTTAAAAGATAAGCAACAGTAGTGTCATTCGAACTTGCATTATCAACCGTCAAAGTCATTACCCTCTTAATGCCCCAATCCTTCAAATTCTTTTCAATGGTTTTACCGATAGTATCACCTTTATGATTCTCAATTGGAGAAAAACTAAGTATTCTCTTATGTAATTTCCAATCAGAATCAATGAAATGGGCTGTTAGGACCATGTAATTAATATTTTGTCCCGATGTCCAACAATCAGTGGTGAGAGAAACTCTGTACTTATTTTTTACAAACATGTCTCTCAAACGATTCTTCTCATTAACATACAACTTAAGCACATCTCTAGCCACAGTAAATCGAGATTGAACAACAAATCTAGTATGATTTCCACATGTTAATTTATCCACAAACTTCTTAAATCCCTTACCCTCCACAAACTTAAAGGACAATTTATCAACTATTATCATCTCAACCAAAGCATCCCGACAACCATCTAAACTAAATGATTCACATACAAGTTGTGAAGAATTATCTCCAACTTTGTCTTTAGGTTTAAAAGCTAATGTCATTTGAGTTTGGTCTCTCTTTTTTTGGTAAAGGTACTTTTTGCAATTTTCTAAATGATGCTTCATAGTTCCAGTACCATTACGTTTAGAATGACATGCATAAACAACTCCACAATATTTACATTTAGCACGAGGGTCACTAGGATCACCTTTAAGCCTCTCAAAGTGGTCCCAAACCATTGATTGTTTGACATTCTTCCTTATTTTTTGGGGATTTGGAACATCTTCTCTCCCATATGAATCAAGATCAACATCAATGGTTTTACGCTTGCCATCCGTATCTTCGTCCCTTACGATTTTTGAAGCTTCACAACTCCCATCACACTCTAACTCCATATCCGTTGAATCCATTTGATTTAACTGTAATGAGAGTAAAAAAGATATTCCATTTTAGTGTGTGTGGGAAGAATAAAAGAAACCCAATACATATATCCAATTATTTCACAAAAAAATAAAATTCAACTAAGACAATAGCTCATGAAATCGTATATAGAGGACAATAATTTAAATACAATAATAGTATTATTCTATTACTATTTAGACTGAAAGACAATAATAATCATCAACTATAAACAACGGGAGACTTAGTACCCCAATACCTTAAGAATTGATAAAAAGAGACAAAGTAATTAACATGAGACAACAAAATCAAATCCAAACAGTGTATGCCAAGTGGGGATGTACGATGTGTTTGGTTCCAATTCAAAGTGATTAAACCTTCCATCTTCCTCTTTGTTTAATACAAGTAAATACACAAGAAAACAGCAAGGCTAGCCAATGTGAAGTAGAGGTTGGACAGAAAATGATTTATATGTATGAGGAGATCAATTGGGAACACCCTTTATTATATATTTATAAGAAGAAAAGAAGAAGCAACTCTCACAACCAAAGTTCACAGTTTGTCATAATCTTTGCAAATAATACAGCAGCAAAGCGAAAGTAAACGACACTAACAAGTGACCAGAAAAGAGAAGGAAAAAAATCGATGAATCAAACCACACAATATCGATTTCCTCAACTGATACAACACTTATTGCATATGATACAACATTTAAGCTTATTGGATACAACAACTCTCACAGCAACTCTTACAGCATCTCACAGCATATGATACAACAACACTTATTGCATATGATACAGCAACTCTCACAACATTTAACACTTATTGCATCTCTTACCTCAACTGATACAAATGATACAGCATTTAAGCTTATTGCATACACATATATTCAAAAAGAAAAGAAAAAAATACCTACGGCGGCGATGGCGAGGCGTGACGGCGATTGCGGACTGCGGCTGATGGCGAGGCGTGACGGTGGAAATTGCGACGGAGAGAGGGAAAAGGAGAGAGATCTATGCGAAACGAAAATGATTGCGAAAGAAAAGGAGAGAGATCGGCTGATGGCGCGACGCGAGGAACTGACTCAGCTGAGGACGATTGCGAAGGGGTTTAATTGCAAGGACTATTACAATTTTAGATCTGTGCGAAACGAAAACTTGCGAAAGAAAAGGAGAGAGATCGACTGAGGACGAAAGAAAATTCCTAAATATAATATATATATATATATATATATATATATATATATTTTTAAATAGGGGGTCGGTTCGGTTGGTTTACCAGACCGACCGACTGCATAGCTTGAACCGACCGACTCAAAGTCGGTTTTCAAATTACAAAACCCGAAACCCGACCGCCCATACTATTTTTCGGCCGCCCGACATCGATTCGTTCGATTTCGGTCGGTCGTTTCGATTTTTCGGCCTACCATGCTCACCCCTACCTGATGGGGCGAACATCATAGGAACTAAGCGGATCTTTAAAAATAAAACTGATGAATCTATTAGTGTAATAAGAAACAAGGCCTGTTTAGTGGCTCAAGGTTATGCACAAGTAGAAGGTGTTGATTTTGATGAAACTTTTGCACTTGTGGTTAGACTTGAAGCTATTCACCTTTTGCTCAGTATATCATGTTTCCAAAAATTTAAATTGTTTCAAATGGACGTTAAAAGTGCCTTCCTAAATGGATACTTAAATGAGGAAGTCTATGTAGCATAACCTAAAGGGTTTGTTGATTCTGAATTTCCTCAGTATGTCTACACGCTGAATAAAGCTCTATATGGGTTAAAGCAAGCTCCTCGGGCTTGGTATGAACGACTAACAATGTATCTTGGTGAAATAGGATATTCCATGGGTGAGACTGACAAGATACTATTCATAAATAGAACCAGCACTGATCTCATTGTAGCTCAAATTTATGTTCATGACATCATCTTTGGTGGATTTCCTAAAACACTTGTTAATAATTTCATTAACATAATGAAATCAGAATTCGAAATGAGCCTAGTAGGCGAACTGTCATGCTTTCTGGGGTTGCAGCTCAAATAGAGAAGTGTGAGAATGTTTATATCACAAGAGAAGTATGCCAAGAACTTAGTCAAGAAGTTTGGTCTGTATCAGTCAGAGTATAAAAAGACTCCAGCTGCCACTCATGCTAAAATTACCAAGGATACGGTAGGTACTGCAGTCGATCATAAATTGTGTAGAAGCATGATTGGAAGCCTTTTATATTTGATAGCAAGCAGACCTGATATTGCCTATGTTGTGGGAATATGTGTTCGGTATCAGTCAGACCCACGTACCTCTCATTTAAATGCAGTTAAACGAATAATAAAATATGTTCATGGAACAACTGATTTCGGGATTCTGTACTCCTATGATACATCCTCTGAACTGGTGGGATATTGTGATGCAGGCTGGGAAGGTTCTGTTGATGATCGGAAAAGCACTTCTGGTGGATGTTTCTTTCTTGGGAATAACCTTGTTTCATGGTTCAGTAAGAAACAAAATTGTGTATCTCTATCATCAGCAGAAGCGGAGTATATAGTTGCAGGGAGTGGGTGTACTCAAATGATATGGATGAAAAATATGTTGAATGAATATGGGATTATCCAAGATATTATGACCTTATATTGTGATAATATGAGTGCCATAGATATATCGAAAAATCCAGTCCAGCATAGTCGCACTAAGCATATTGATATAAGGCATCACTTTATTAGAGATCTCATTGAAAATAAGGTTATTACATTTACAACACATTCGCTCGAACTCACAATTGGGTGACATTTTCACTAAACCCCTTGAAGCAACCACGTTTGAGCATTTACGTGCCTGTTTAGGAGTTTGTAAAATATAGCTCCTTAATTAGCTAAAATGACGGAGCACTTTTGCACGTTCCGTAATGATGGGCTTGTTTGCACCGAAATAAGGATTAACGCCTATCTCTTTGGCTTATGTGGTAATCCTTCTTTGTAAGAGAGAGTAATTATAAAGGCTTCAGGGCTTTTTAAGCTACACGCTTCATTCTCGGATCGTCAGACTTCTTTATCTTCTTGTATTCAACTGTGATTTTGGTTGAAGTTTATTATTCTTAAGAATATTCAACAATGGTGAACACTCGTAAAGGAACCTACACTGACAAGTCCACTGAGGAAATACTTGAAGCTCCGAGTCCAAGAGCAATTGTGCATGGCATACGAGTTCGTGGGCTGCGATTCAAAAGCACTCCGCACGGAGACCATATAAACTTCCGTCTGAAAAAGCACATGCAAACATTCCTAGTGGTTCGACTAAATCGGTACACGAAAAAATAGTTTCTGGAAATGCTATGAAAGATGACGAAACTGCACCAGCTGTATCTGAGGCTCATCTCTTTGACATGGACTCCGATGACCTAGATGATGTTCCTCCGGCCCGATTAGTGAAGAAGGTTACTGCACCTGATGTTGTTCCTGAAAAATTTGCTGATCATGTCTTGTTTGATCACTCTTAAGAGAGTTCATCGTCTGAGGGTGTGTTCGTCCCTACCTCTGGTCTTCGTCAAACGTCTTCTGTAGAACCAGAACCATCGCTTTATTCTTCTCCAATTCAGTCTCCCATTTCGAACATTGCTGCTCCGTCTGATCCACATGCTGTTCCGCCTGTTGCATCTAGCGTACCTAAAGGAGGAACTGAAGCTCAAAGTGAAGAAACCCCTCTTGATAATGTCGACAGTGTTGAGCCTGTTGCCCCTGGTGATCATAATGATGAAGTTCCTGTTACTGATACTGTCGATCCAAGTGCTCAACAAGAAACTCCATCAGTTTCTACAGTCCCAATTGATGGTATATCATTTCATCTTGAGGAAAACGTACAACGTTGGAAATTTTTTGTGCAACGAAGGATAGCATACGAGGTAAATATTTCAGACAAACATCATTCATGTGTGAGCATTATGAATCTGATTGAGAAGGCTGGATTGTCTAAAACTATTTCGGATGAGGGCCCATTTTATCCTCAACTTATTAGAGAATTTATAATTAATTTTCCAGCTGATTTCAATGACCCAAGTAGCCCAGATTATCAGACGGTTCATGTTAGGGGCTTTAAATTTACAATTTTCCCTACTGTGATAAATGGTTTTCTGAGAAATGTTGTTTCAATTAACTTAATTTCTCCATCATCCCCATAAACTGATGTTTTGGCCTCTGTAATGTTTAGAGGGACATTATCCTCGTGGCCTGTGAATGGTATACCTGCAGTTGCTCTAAGTGTTAAGTATGCCATACTGCATAAGATTGGTATTGCCAATTGGTTTCCTTCATCCCATGCCTCTAGTGTTTCAGTTGCGTTAGGAACCTTCTTTTATCACATCTGCAATGATAACAGGGTAGACGCTGGTGCATTTATCTATAATCAGCTATTAAGCCATCTTGGATCATTTTGGGTTAAGCTTCCGATTGCTCTACCAAGGTTCTTTTCTGGTTTACTACCACACTTAAATGTTGCTGTATTGACCACCTCGGACGCACCTGACCCTGATCCTAAGACATTATCACTGAGCTATAGACTCTTTTAGGGCAGTCATGTGCCTGACATAGATCATGATGTGCATCCGTCTCGAGGGCCTCGAGTGTTTGATACGATGGATTGGGATGAAGCTATTGATGGGTTCTTTGTTGATAAGAAGTTGGCTTCCAGAATTCTTAATTCCCTTACAATTGAGTCTCGTTCACTAGCTACTGCCATTAGTCTGATGTCTGGACGACGTTTGGAAATCGACTCTCTTATTCGTCATTTGAAGACTTTTGCTCCATTCTCAAGTCGAGGGAAGCCTAGTACTGATTGATGTATTTTTTTCTAGTTCAAATGGGGAGTTGGTGGTGATGGTGCAGGCTGATATTGTCGCTGGTTTTGCTGTTTTTGTTCGGTTGATGATTGTTTTGAAGATTGTTTACTCTGTGTGTTGTTTGTCTTCTAGTAACAGAAGTTGTTTTGTTGTTTTTTTTCCTTTGATGACTGAAGAAATTGAAAACAGTTTGTTCGTATTTTGAGAAATGATTTCATCATTGCTGAAATCTGTGGTTTATGACACATTGTTATCACTCAAATGTGTGACACAGTTGAACCAGAAAATAAATTCTATTTAGACAAAAATGGGGAGTTTGTTGGAGTTTTTGTCTAAAAGATTTTATGGAATATCTTTGACTAAATATCTTTGATTTTTTACTAAATATCTTTGATTAATGAATTAAAATATGAGATATTTAAGAGATAAAAGATTTTCCACTATTCTAGGAATCTTGTTGAGAAAAGAAGATTTATACATATATTATATATGTGACGTTACGTAGTTGTTATGTGGGCGTCGAAGAAACAAAAAAATAAAAATTGAAGAAGATCTTTCACTTCAGCGTCATCCGCAGAAGCTACTGAGTTCCAAAGGTACGATGATCTTATGTCTGAGGTCGTCATATTGATCGTAGTAACAATAATTGATGAGTAACAAACGTGACAAGTGATTGGTATGATCACGAGGATCTTTAGAGGGATCTAAAGACGTTGCCAAAGATATTCAATCATGTGTTCAGGGGGAGCCTGAAACTAGACATCGTGAAGATAAGTAATTCAGGGGGAGCCTAGAGTCTGATGTCAAGACACATGTTATTAAGTTATATTATTGAACAGAGTACCATATGTTGTATCGATATATATTAACTCAAGTGAATATTAATAAAGATTACTCATCAAGGTTGTACGCAGCTCTCTAGACATAGGCAATATTAGCTGAACTGAGTTAACAAAGTTTCATGTGTTATTCTCCTCTGCTGTCCCTCTAGCTATTACAACTGTTATTAGCTTTAGTATTAACTGAAGGCTTAATTGATTATCTCACTGTTTTTTCATAGATATTCATGGAACCCATGATTCATTAAGGTGCAAAAGTTTGCGGGGGCATTGTTTAAGTTGAAGGTCATTACGAGGAATTCGAAGGCCTCATACCTTGTAACACATGTAGTCTTCGGTTCATCCCCTTGTGCTATTTGAACTTGATTGTAGCCTTACCGGAGATCAAGCTTCGTGAAGTACTGAGTTCCATTCAATTGGTCAAGCAAATCGTTTATGATCGAGAGGGGACATCTATTTCAAACCGTGACTTTGTTTAAAGCTCGGTAGTTTATGCACAGTCTAGTGTCCCATCTTTCTTCTTTTGAAACAGTACAGGAGCTCCATAAGGCACTTTCGCAGGCCTGATAAATTTGGTGGTCAATAACTCGTCCAACTGTTTC
This sequence comes from Cucumis melo, assembly GCF_025177605.1. Lineage (NCBI taxonomy): Eukaryota > Viridiplantae > Streptophyta > Magnoliopsida > Cucurbitales > Cucurbitaceae > Cucumis > Cucumis melo. The sequence goes on from NC_066859.1 coordinate 21,849,012, forward strand.
CTGAGCTCAGCTAACTCAGGTAGAGCCATCTGGTAAGCATTCTTTGTTGGAGGCTTAGTCCATGGGACAAGTTTGACCTCGTGATCAATCCCCTGTCGAGGAGGCAATGTCTTCGGTAGTTCAGGCGATATAATATCAACATATTCATTCAAAACTTTCTGGATCTTAGTTGAGACAATTCCCATTTATGTTTACTTATCCACCAACGGAATGCCCATGAAGGTCAACTATTCTCTATTGAGGCCTTTTTTCAGTTGTACGGCTGAAATCATTCTCACCCTACTTGGTTGTTTGATTTTCGCTTGGTTCACTATCAAGTTATTGCTCGTTACTACCATACACTGAGCTAATCGCATGGGGATGACTTTGTGTTGTAAGAGAAATTTCATACTGAGTACTACGTCAAAGTCATCCATACGAACCACGACTAAGTCAATGTCTCCTCTCCACTCACCTAATTTTATAGATAACCTTTTTTATACCCCAACAATTAGCAAGGCTTCAGAGTTCACAGCTTTCATCTTTCTTGTATCCTTCTCAATCTTTAATTCCAATCGACGTGCTTCTTGTTCAGAAATGAAGTTGTGAGTTGCACCTAAGTATAATATGGTGCTCTTTGTTGTTTTAAAGTTTAAGACTGCGTTAACAAATATGAGTCCCTCAAGAGCATCTTTCTAATGAGATACCTTCTTTTGGATTACCGATAAGAATTTTAATGCACCCATTTGAGGTGCGTCCCCTTCATCTTCCCTTTTCGCTTCTGTTTCTGCCTGCAAATCATTAGAACACTGTAAGGAGGCTTGCAAAGCTGTCAGCGAGCCTCAATGTGGGCATTAGGCTACCCAATGGGGGCCTTTACATAAGAAGCAAGAAATGGGTCTTGTCTAATGTGAATTTGATAGGTGTGCTCCTTGAGAAGTGTTAGAGCTTGAGGTCAGTGGTTTCTTATCGTTTGTGAAGTTTCTTGGGGGATTAGGCTTGAGATCCTATTCCTTGTGTTCAATGTAGTCACATTCTTCTTTTGGAACCCTTGGTCACCGCCGTAGTCAAACAATCAGTCTGCAGAAGCAAGAGTAGAGGCAAGATCTTGAACTTTCTGTTCATATAACTTAGTCCAGGCCCACGACTTGAGCCCTTCTACAAAGTAGAATATCATGTCCTTTTCTAACATGTCTTGAATATCCAACATAACACCTGAGAACTGTTTTCACATACTCCATGATGGTTCCAATGTGTTTGAGTTCCTGCAGTTTTCTTTTACCGATAAATTCAACATTTTTCGTGGAAGAAATGAGCCCTTAGTTCTTTTTTTAGGTCTTCCCATGTGTCAATGGTACATAGACCATTCTAGACGTCATTCACTTTCGACCTCCACTAGAGTTTTGTATCATCATATAGATGCATGGAGACTAATGTCACCTTGGTTGCTTCAGAATTGGTTCCACTAGCCTTAAAGTATTGTTCCATATCGAAGATGAAAATTTCAAGCTCTTTAGCATCGTGGTTCCCATTGAAGGCCTTAGGTTCTGGGATCTTGAGCCTACTCAAAACATTACATACTTGATTCAGGGTCTAGTTCCCCACTGCTTGCATCGTCAAATTTACTTGCATCTTCATCTCGACCATCTCGGTCTTGATTGTCTCGATTGTCACTCTAAAGTCGTTAGACAGGTCACTGAACAACTTTAGCATTGTCTTTTGGGAACAATCAAGCTCTTCGACGCACTCTTCCATGTGTGCAACACAGCTCGAAGAGCTACTCCCACGTTCAAAAGTGCCTGCTTGGGTGGTCTTGTGTTCCAACGAATCAACCCTCAATGTCAATTCACTTATGGATAGTCCATCTACTCGGATGTTCAAGGCGTCTACTTCTCCAACTTTTTCTTCCAACCCCCTTAGCCGGGTTTGGAGAAATCTTACTTCATTTGGCAATTCTCTCATATACAAGAATTGCTCCTTAATCTCGGCCAGTTGCTCAGATTGCGACTCTGGCAGTTGCTTAATATACTTGCGTCTCGCTTAACCAAGGAGCTAACAAAACTCTGATACCACTTGTCACAATCGCAACTCTTCAAGTACGGGACGGACGATTGTGCGACACTTGTTCTAACTCGGTGAACAAGTCAGCTGTCTAAAATTCGAAAGTTGCGGACAAACTTGCAGTACGATGTAGCCTCCCTTCACGTTTTGAGAAAAAATGAAACATGAGAGAGAAAGAAATTCATTGAAAACATCGTTAAAGAAAGCATTGAGCATTGTAAATTGCAAGGAAAGCTTAGATTGCACATAGTACAACAAGGCTTGGTCAGGGATTCAACTACTATGTCTCCCCTATAGTACATTTGTAACAATTTTAGTTTTGACAGGCTTGCATATGAAAATATTGAAATGTCACACTCTAGCTCGGTGATAACTAAATGAAAGTAATAAACTTAAGTACAAAACATAAAGATAAGGTGGTTTGAGGATGTTCGGCATGCGGTCATGGGCAAACAATGCCTTGGACAAGCATGCTCATGACATTTGGCCCCTACGTAAATCTATGGGTGCATTGAAATGGCTTAATGTTCAAAGGTTTTAAGTCACATTCCGTTTCGCACGACAAGTTTAAGGACGTGTGCTGGGTCTCAAGGGCATAATTGTCAATGGTATTATTTATCGATGGTCGTATGCCCGAATACCCCCAAATCACTTTATCTTTATGTCTTGAAAGTAGTTTAGGTTAATTCTTTCGTTTAGGTGTCGCCGAGTCATAGTGTGACATTTCGGCTTTTTCATATGCAAGCCTGCCAAGGCCAAAATTCTCAATATGTACTATAGGGGGTACATGACTAAGTCCGACCCCCGCCCAAGCCTTGTCGCACTCTTTGCATGTTGAGTTATTTTCCTTGCAATTGACAGTCTTCAATGCTTTCTTTATGACGTTTTCAACTATTTACTTTCTCTCTCCCGTTTTATAAAAATATTTTTACAAGAACGGGAAGGGAGGCTACGTCATACCGCGAGTTTGACCGCGGATTCCGATTTTCGAACGGCTGACTTGCTGATTGAGCTAAGCAAGTGCCGCACAATCGTGTTGAGAAGTTACGATTGTGACAAGTGGTATCAGAGCCAAATTGGCTAATTGACGATAAACCGAAACATGTCGTCGTCGAATCCATCGGGCAAGGCCCAGAAAGACCGACTAGTAGAGCTAGAAGAACAGATGCTCTACCTAGTCGAAGTTCCCGACTCCATCCGCTACTTGGAGTCTCGTCTCGATGAAATTTCCGAGAAAACTAATACGATCGATGCGGTAGCTGGCCGTGTCGAAGGGTTTCCGATACAAGAGTTGATGACAAGGGTCGACGCCCTAGAAACAACTATAAACATCGGAAGAACTGTCAACTACGAGCGTGGAGACAGTTCGACGGGCTCTGTTGCCCATATTGAGGAGCGTGTTCAAGAGCTGGATAGCTCTCAAAAGACGCTGTTAGAGATGATAAACGGCATGTCAGAGGACTTCCGAGCTACCCTCGATGTCGTCAGAAATGAAATCGCAGATGTGAATGCGAGACTGAGCCTCACAATGCGAGCAATGGAAAATCAAGCTCCCGCTGGGGGAGCCATTCCGGTTAGTAGAGTGAAGATACCGGAACCAAAGCCCTTCTATGGGGAAAGAGACGCGAAGGCCCTAGAAAACTATATCTTTGACCTGGAGCAGTACTTCAGGGCCACAAACACGGTTACAGAGGAAGCCAAAGTCACGTTGGCGACGATGCATCTGTCTGAGGATGCCAAGTTATGGTGGAGGTCCCGATTTGTTGACATCCAGGAGGGACGTTGCACAATAGATACTTGGGACGCTTTGAAGAGAGAGCTTCGCTCACAATTCTTCCCTGAAAATGTCAAGATCTTGGCTCGATGGAAGTTACGCGAGCTGAAACACACCGGTAGTATTCGGGAGTATGTGAAGCAGTTCGCAGGACTGATGTTGGATATACGCGATATGTCCGAGAAAGACAAAGTTTTCTGTTTTGTCAAAGGATTGAAGCCGTGGGCGAAGACAAAGCTATATGAAGAAAGAGTTCAAGACCTCACGTCCGCGTACGCTGCAGCCGAACGGCTGTTTGACCTATCTAACGACTCTCAAGATACGAGACATCATCCAAGTTCCTCATCTGGAGGAAGTAGGAACAACCGCCCAAGTTCTCCTAAAACTACAGGAGGGGACAGACGCTTTAATGGAGATCGAAGATCCCATCAATCGAATACTGGAAACTCCTGGCGAGGATCAAGTAACCAGAATCTGTCCAATCGTCCTCTTAGTTGCTTCATATGTAAGGGACCACACATGGCCAGGGAATACCCGAACAAAACTGCTTTCAATGCATTCCAGGCATCTTTAGCCTCAGATTCAGACAATCAACAAAGTCAGACCGAGAGAGAAGTAGACCAGACAGAAGAAGTTGATAACCCTCGAATGGGGGCCTTGAAATTTCTGTCATCTCTCCAGAAAAAGGTGGGGGAGATGAACACGCCAGTGGAAAGGGACTTAATGTACGTCGACACCTGGATCAACCAAAAGCCAACCAAAAGCACTATGGTTGACTCTGGTGCCACCCACAATTTCATAACAGAAGTAGAAGCTAAACGTTTGAATCTCCGCTGGGAAAAGGATGCTGGAAGAATGAAAGCCGTGAATTCTGCTGCCCTACCTATCATCGGACTAGTGAAACGAACGATGATAAGATTGGGAGGATGGAGTGGCCTCGTAGACTTTGTAGTAGTAAAAATGGATGACTTTGATGTGGTACTGGGAATGGAGTTCCTACTTGAACATCAGGTAATCCCAATGCCTTTGGCCAAATGCTTGGTGATCACTGGACCTACACCCTCGGTAGTACAGACTGACCTACGTCAACCAGATGGATTGAAAATGATCTCGGCCATGCAATTAAAGAAGGGTCTCTCTCGAGACGAACCAACATTTATAGCCATCCCACTCAAATCGTCAGAGAACTCAGGGGAGACAGTCCCTAAGGAGATCATGCGCGTGCTAGAGAAATACCGTGATGTGATGCCCGATAGTTTACCCAAGTCCTTGCCACCTCGGAGAATGATTGATCATGAGATCGAGTTAGTGCCAGGGGTAAAACCGCCTGCGAAGAATGCTTATCGTATGGCGCCTCCGGAGTTAGCTGAACTTCGGAAACAGTTAGATGAACTACTGAATGCAGGGTTTATCAGGCCTGCAAAAGCTCCGTATGGGGCCCCAGTTCTTTTCCAAAGGAAGAAAGATGGGAGTTTACGACTGTGCATTGATTATCGTGCCCTAAATAAGCTCACAGTCTGTAACAAGTATCCACTTCCCATAATTACTGACTTGTTCGACCGCTTACATGGGGCAAAGTATTTTTCAAAGTTAAACTTGCGGTCGGGATACTACCAAGTGAGAATTGCAGAGGGAGATGAACCGAAGACAACCTGTGTCACCCGATATGGTGCGTTCGAATTCCTCGTAATGCCATTTGGTCTCACCAATGCCCCTGCCACCTTCTGCACGTTGATGAACCAGGTCTTCCACGAATATCTCGATAAATTCGTAGTAGTCTACCTGGATGATATAGTGGTCTATAGTACGACCATGGAGGAACATAGAGACCACCTATAAAAGGTTTTTCAGAAATTGAAGGAGAATCAACCGTACGTCAAAAGAGAAAAATGCTCTTTTGCACAAGAGCGGATAAACTTCTTGGGCCATGTGATAGAGTGTGGCCGAATTGGAATGGAAGAAGGGAAGATTGCTGCGATACGCGACTGGGCAATGCCGAAATCAGTCTTAGAGTTACGCTCCTTCCTCGGGTTGGCAAATTACTATCGTCGATTTGTCGAGGGATTCTCGAAACGAGAAAGCCCGCTAACTGAGCTACTGAAAAAAGACGTTCACTGGAATTGGGACCCCGAGTGCCAAGCCGCCTTCGACAGCCTAAAACAAGCCTTGATGGAGGGGCCACTTCTAGGGATTGCGGATGTGACCAAACCTTTCGAAGTCGGGACAGATGCGTCTGATTATGCGTTGGGGGGTGTGCTCCTACAGAATGGACACCCGATCGCATACGAAAGTCAAAAATTGAATGCAGCCGAAAGGAGGTATACTGTATCCGAAAAAGAAATGCTCGCAGTAATACATTGTTTGAGGGCCTGGAGACAATACCTACTAGGGTCGTCGTTTGTAGTGAAGACGGACAACAGTGCAACCTGCCACTTCTTTACCCAGCCAAAGTTGACTTCGAAACAAGCAAGATGGCAGGAATTTCTGGCCGAGTTCGACTTCGAATTTGAGCATAAGAAGGGGTCGAGCAACCAGGCTGCGGATGCCCTAAGTCGAAAACAAGAACATGCAGCCATATGCCTGTTAGCTCACCTCTAGGAGAGCGAGATTGGTGGGTCGGTCAGAGACACCTTGAGAGAGTTCCTACAGAAAGATCATGCCGCTCAGAATGTCATGAATTTAGCGAAGGCGGGCAAAACACGACAGTTTTGGGTCGAGGAAGACTTGTTAGTCACAAAGGGCAATCGACTATATGTTCCAAGAGCAGGGGACTTAAGGAAGAAATTGTTGTACGAGTGTCACGACACTCTATGGGTTGGCCATCCCGGATGGCAGCGGACGTACGCCCTGCTGAAGAAGGGCTACTTTTGGCCGAATATGAGAGATGATGTCATGCAGTACACTAAGACGTGTCTCATCTGCCAACAAGATAAGGTAGAAAAAGTGAAGGTTGCTGGACTTCTTGACCCTCTACGGTTCCAACAAGACCTTGGGAGAGTGTCTCTATGGACTTCATCACCCATCTCCCTAAGGTAGGCGACTTTGAAGCCATTTTAGTCATCATTGATCGTTTTTCAAAGTACGCCGCCTTCATCCCCGCCACCAAGCAGTGTTCAGCAGAAACAACAGCTCAATTGTTCTTTAAGCATGTTGTTAAATTGTGGGGAGTCCCGACAAGTATAGTGAGCGACAGAGATGGTAGATTCATTGGCTCCTTTTGGACGAAGTTATTTTCCTTCTTGGGGACGAGTCTGAACATATCCTCAAGCTACCATCCCCAAACTGACGGCCAGACTGAGCGATTCAACTGCATGCTCGAGGAATACTTGCACCATTTTGTAAACGCAAGGCAAAAGAATTGGGTCCAGCTGTTGGACGTAGCCCAATTCTGTTTCAACGCTCAGACAAGTTCATCTACAGGGAGAAGCCCATTTGAGATTGTTTCTGGGAGGCAACCAGTACTGCCACACCTTGTTGATCATCCTTTTGCAGGGAAGAACCCTCAAGCCCTCAATTTCACGAAGGAGTGGAGACAGACAAACGACATCGCCCGAGCGTACTTAGAAAAAGCATCGAAGCGGATGAAGAAGTGGGCAGATAAGAAGCGACGGCCCCTTGAGTTTCGAGCGGGAGACCAGGTACTCATCAAACTACGACCAGAGCAAGTCAGGTTTCGAGGACGCAAAAACCAACGTCTCGTCAGGAAGTACGAAGGACCAATTGAAGTGCTGAAAAAGGTAGGGAATACTTCTTACAGAGTAGCGTTGCCCACATGGATGAAAATCTACCCAGTAATTCATGTCAGCAACCTGAAGCCGTACCACCAAGACACGGAAGACCTACAACGGAATATCGTAACTCGCCCAATTATCGACCTTAGTCAGAAGGAAGACAAAGATGTTGAAGAAATTCTGGCCGAGCGAGTAAGGAGGGGCAGAAGACCCGCACGAAAGATCCACGAGTATCTGGTAAAGTGGAAGAACCTTCTTGTGGAGGAGACCAGCTGGGAACGTGTCGAAGATCTTGAAGCGTGGAAGCAGAAGATAGAAGATTTCAAGCTTCGCCAGTTGACGGGGACGTCAACCATTTAGGTGGGGGAGAATGTCAAAGGCATAATTGTCCATGGTATTATTTACCGATGGTCGTATGCCCGAATACCCCCAAATCACTTTATCTTTATGTCTTGAAAGTAGTTTAGGTTAATTCTTTCGTTTAGGTGTCGCCGAGTCATAGTGTGACATTTCGGCTTTTTCATATGCAAGCCTGCCAAGGCCAAAATTCTCAATATGTACTATAGGGGGTACATGACTAAGTCCGACCCCCGCCCAAGCCTTGTCGCACTCTTTGCATGTTGAGTTATTTTCCTTGCAATTGACAGTCTTCAATGCTTTCTTTATGACGTTTTCAACTATTTACTTTCTCTCTCCCGTTTTATAAAAACATTTTTCCAATAACGGGAAGGGAGGCTACGTCATACCGCGAGTTTGACCGCGGATTCCGATTTTCGAACGGCTGACTTGCTGATTGAGCTAAGCAAGTGCCGCACAATCGTGTTGAGAAGTTACGATTGTGACACTGGGCGGGGCGTTATACTTTTTATTAATGGTTTAAAAAATCAAACCGCATTTTGAAAATATATAAAAAAGCAGTTTTAAAAACTTATGTTTCATTTTTTATGTTTGACTAATAATTCAACAAATGTTCTTGAAAAGATGCAAATCTTTGTAAGAAAACACAAGTAAATAGGCATAATTTTTAGAAACCAAAACCTAAAAAAACAAAATGGGTAACAATCACGCTTTAGATATTTTGTTTTTGAAAATTATTGTTATTTAATTAATTTCCATCAATTAGCTTTCGTAGATTAAATTTAACATTTATTAAATTTCTAAAACTAAAATTAAGCGTCAAAACTTTTGAAAATAAATTGCAAAATATCACATAAAGTATATATAAGTAGTAATCTATTTTGATCTACAATGGTTCATCTTTCATCCTGCTTTATTACGTTCAAATAATATTTTGGTAAATTTTTGTAAATATTTTGATTGATTTTTACTTTGTTTGAAAATAGTCCGATTTTGATTTAATATTTTAATTTTAATTTAATTAAAAAGAGGGGGATGGGGATGGAATATCCGAATATAATAACATTAGCATTTGGCGGCAAGGTTGGAGATACGAGCGGACCGACTATTTCCGCGGTCTGCTTGAAATGAAAAAGAGAGGAATTCGCAGTTTCTTCCCTTTATCCCAATTCTCATTCCGATTACAGATTTTCTCGATCATAGATGGCCAGGGCACCCATGACCGCTTCCGGAGCATTGACCTCCTCCTCCCCTTCACTCACCACCACCACCGTCATCTTACCCAACGGTTCTTCTTCCTCTCAACCCCCCGAAACCCTAGTGCTCCGTCTCAATCGGAAGAAGAAGAAGGTCTCCTGGAAGGAAGGCACCGTCGATAACGAGTTCATGCAGAAAAAGAGCTCCAAGAAGTGCTGTATATTTCACAAGCAGAAACCCTTCGACGAGGACGGCAGCGATCAGGAGGATGATGATAATCATCATCATGGGAACGGAAACCCTTGCTGCTCTGGGGGAAACGGCGGGGATGGTTCCAGTAGTGTCAGTTGATAGTCCGGATTCAGATGTAAAGCTGATGTTTCGAAAGGTTACTGGATTCGTGCGTGTGTGTGTGTTTTTTCTTCTTCTTGGAATCGGGTTGAGTGTCAGATTATCTGATTATACATATATTTTTTGTCGAATTAATTGATGACATTTGCTGCTGGACGCGATATGTTATTTAACTGATCAAAGGGGGTTTCCCTAAAATTCGAATCGTTATAGGTGGATGTATATTGGCCACCGTTTTACCAAATGAAAGTTTGTGTTGCCCGTTTTTTACTTCGATCGGTTTGGATAATCGTTCACGTTCGTAGTTGTTGATCTGTTGACAAATTTTTCTGCAACTTATCTGGCTAGATAAATCGGCTTAGAAGATCGTTCCGATTGTCTATTATCATTCTGGTTCCTGTAGTTTGGATTTTCGAATGCATTTTGATATAATCTGCTCTGGTGACAGATATGGTTCTTGCAGAATATATCCACTGTCAATTGCCAGTTTTCCCATGCCTAAGAGTGATCTTGGGGTATAGAAGTAGAATCAATTTGGCATAGAACGTGTCTTGGATAGTTTTGAAACGTATATAGTGTAGAATGGTAGGCCAGTGCAGTCGTGTAATATCTGTTTGAATTGCCATTGCTATGTTCATATTATTATGCCGATTTTCTCTTCTTCTACAATTTCCCTCTGATCAGGTATTATCAATTTCTGAAAACCTGCTATTGTTGTTTGCTCTATGATGGGATACTCTGCCATTCGTTTCTTTGTTCAAGGATTTATTATCGTGATTATTATTTGGCTGCCTGATAGTTTCCAGCCAAGTAATCTCAAACTTTACTTTTTGGCTAAAAGGATATGCTTTTTGGGGTGAAAGTGAAAACATAGATGTTGGTTATCACAAACTTCACTGGCTCATCCTCTTATTCTGGTTTGTTTTTCTGAGACATTCAACTGCATATTCTCAACTTGAAGGTGGGGAACATGATAAACCAGATTCCATTACAAGTAGAATACAACAATGGAAATGTTATCGCATACAATTAAACTACCGCAACATCTCACTTCCTAATTGAACTTCCTGGGCTTGAAAATTTGTTGTCTCGGTTGCTTTCTTAGACAGAATGATCCCAATACAAGGAAATAACCCTAATGAAATCAACGGAGACTGTAGTCTCAGTCTTCTTTATATCCAAAGTCACCTCAGTGCTAAGTGCTAACTAAATCATTAATTGCTTCGTTTTTTGCTGCATATTCCTCCAAATTGAATTTATGCTCAATTGGAGGGTACGTGATAATATTTTCCTTTACACATGCATCTGTAGACGGTTGGACAAGACTCTGCAACAGAGCATTTGAAGCTCACCATCACCCTTTTGCACGGAAAACATGGTCCGCATGCATGGGAACAGTCTGGGAGGCTGGATCCTGTAGGGTACAACTCCATACCAAGTACTTCTTTAGTTTTTTCCTGCACAGGCACGCATGACAAGGAAACTGATTGAAGAGGCTTTTTTTGGTAGTTAAGAAAAGTTTTCTTTTTCCCTGTTATTACCTTGCGGTATGTCTTGTTCAAGGAGCACTGTTCATATTTTTCCTATTCTTCTACCCGATGGGCGAACTTTTGTTATTTTCGTGCATAATGTTTAAAACTAGGTGGAGAAATGTGGGCTTAAAACAATACCTGCTGGTTCCTTGAATTGTTAACTGTTCTGTGAGTATCTTCTGCATTAAAGCTCACTGAAACATTACACACTCAAAAGGCTTAGATGTATCTAAATCAGAGTAAAATGTTGTTGCATGCGTTAGGTGAACATGAATGCATATGCCCAGCCACTAGAAAAGCAAGATAAGTTGACAATATAAACCACATAAATGATGATTTTTCTTACTGTGATCCCAGCGAGCAGCATCAAGACTTCTACCAATCATTAGTATGATGAAAAAAATCCCGAAAAGTAGAGAAATGTGAGCCACAAGTGGGAATCTTTTCATCTTTGTTTGATAAAAGCAAGAGCCAAAAGGATATAAGAAGTGGTAGAAACAAGGAGGAAGAAATAGACTGCAAAGTTTGTTGGAAATGTTGGTGACAGATGATTTAGTATGTAGTGGCCATTTTATACAGTCTAAACCAAAAAAAGGTTAGATTTAATGTAGGAAGATGTACATCTGTTGCACTTCACATGATCCACGGCCATGTTTTGAAGATTCACATGTTTTGGCAAGTAAACTCAACACCTTCAGAAACTTTAAATGAACTGTGGCACTTGATTTTTTATGTACGAAGGCACATAGTTTTTACTCTTATAGATCAAAATTTGAATTGCTGCTTCTTAGATAGATATGAAGTCGAGACATTTCGGGATTCTAGAGCACTATCCCTTGTCATGAGATGACTAGTGGATTTTACTTTTACATTCTCCTCTTCATGTACTGCAATGGTAGCTAGATTCATTTATAGTCAATGTGCTTTCAGGTGTTAATAAATATTGCTTTCCATACAGGTGGATGAAGGTTGAGAATCATTCTCAGTTTCTTAATTAGGCGGTCATTTTCTAGGTGGCTATTGCCAACAACATAAGATGGGGAAATTCTGTATTCATTTATTCAGTAGGTTGTTTATAAAATACTGGATAGTGCTTCTGAGTAATTGAAGGTGTTCGAACTTTTTATTGCTAAGCCTACGAGGGAAATTGTGTTTTTGAGAGGATCATTTATTGGCCTTTTTTTTTAAATAAAATATATTAGGACATGTTTCGGTATGTTCTCCGGATCTCTCTTTCTCCTCATCTAATAAACTATATTATGTAACAAGGTTATTACTGAATCAAAAGGGAAATGAAGTAACCTATCATGGAAAGATCTAACTTTCCTTTCGGGTCAATAGCCCACAAGCTACCCAAAATTGTAGTTTTGCTCTTCAAATTTCACAAGGAGGTGTGATTCACGACTTTTTAAGTAACTGACTCTAATTTCATTATTGTTCACTAAGTTTGCATATTATTGATGAACTTTATCTTTTACTTTTCTCTCTTTTGCTTATTTATTGAAAAACTCTATATTCACAACTCTGCACGCAAATACAACACAGATTTTCTAACTCTAAAATATTAATTCTAAACTTCATAACTCAAACTCAATTTTGTGTTTTAAACACCCTCTTAAAAGACAGACAGTGAAATTGTGGAGTCTGAAGAGTCGTAAATTTTTGGACTACAACGTTGCAAAAAGTCAATAAGAATAAAATTAGCGTTCTTTTATTTGTGAGACCTACAAAGTACAAACTTCTTGAATTAAACTTTGACGTAGAGTCCACAACTCAACTTTTCCTTAGCTCTAGCCACAAGCCAAAATTTTAGGTCAGTAGCTTTATTTTTAAAAACAGTATTAAAGTTATGTTTGGGTTATTAGTGTTTCTTAGAATTCTAATTTGCTGTTAAACAGATTCCTAGAACCCTGTTTGTTAAATCCTTTGTTCACCCCCGCATTTATGTTTTTGGATTACCAACCAACTGCATCCTTCCATACCTAACAGTATACATAAAAGGGGAGAAAGGTAAAAACTCTGAATCTCTTGAGCTAGATTTGTGTGTTCAATTTCAACCAAGGAGTGTATGAATATCAGATTATAGTCCCAAGTGAATGGGAAATGACTATATTATTTGGGTTATATATTGCGCAGGGGCTTTTAGTTGCTAAACGACACAAGGAATTCACGTGGAGGGAGGAAAGGCAAAGGGCTATTGAAATTGAAGAAGCGCTCTGCCCTCAACGTTAAGCTGAAGCCCTTTGCATTGAATGAACTTCTGCTGCATGTGTCAGTTTCTAATACACCAATACTTCCTTTAAAAGATTAGAATTATGCTCTCTATTAAATTTCTGGCTTAATTTCTTGTTTGTTGCTCGCATCCCCTAAAGAGTTATTTCAAAATTGTGTGCTTGTACTGTGTTATAAAAGGTATTATGATATGTCATCCTCCTAGGTTCTTTGAGTTAAATTCACGGCCAATTTTTGGAACTTTTTCAGTTTTTATATGACCATTTGGGTTACTTGATAACGAAATTTAAGACGGTCAACTGTTGTGTAAGATTGGATGTACAAGTTAGCAAGTCTCAATATAGTTTGGACACTTGCAATATTATGAAAAAAGGGAAAAAAATCATGAAACGGCCCATAACCCAACCCTTCCCCCAAACGGCCCCGAAAGGTTAATTTCTTTTACTATATGTGCGCTCCATTTGGTCCAAGTTAGTCCTTGGATTTTTATGATAAAATTTTGGAAGTGTCATTTTGCTTAGATAATATTTGGTTTTTAATTTTTCTCGCAAACTTTAAATTGGTCATGACTAATATAGATAATATGTAGGCATACAACGAAGTTTTTCAATACATTACTTCATTTCGGTGAAACGATCAACGCATAGGAATAATTGTATCTCGTGTTAGAATACCTTGTCTTTGTTACAATTTATTTGAGCAAAAAAGTCTTATAAGTCAATACATTACTTTTGGCCCTTATTAACATGGAATTGGGCCAGATCTCGAACCACTTTGGTTTGAACTCTTTAAACTTCAAAATAAAACTTTTTGTGCTAATTATCTTGTATATAGAAATTAGGGGTTATTTCTACTCAGTCAAGTTGAAGTTGCCAACATAAGTACTACTTAACTAGCTTAAATTTGTACTGTTAACTTTGAGATATGAGGTTCGATTTCTTACCTCACTTATTCTAAAAGAAGGAAGATAAAAAATAGAAAAGACATCTATCGCGAGTATGATTCAGTCTAGAGTTAAATTAATATGGATGTGATGGGAAGAAGTGGCCCTCAATGCTGAATTTTTGTTGTTGTCCATTGGATTTTGAAGGAGTTGGTTAGGAGTGGAAAATTATTGTGTTCATCCCAGTTAGTTTGGAGTACTGATGAAATAGCTTATTGTGGAAGAATCAGGTGACATTGGTGAGTCTAAATAGCATAACCATAGTGAATGCCTTATATTGTCTTCCTATCAATTAACAACTACTCGATTTTGATTGATTTTTACTTGAAAAGAGAATCACTCTTTTAAGTCCATTCTTGACTTTAATAGTAGTTTGGAAATATGTGACAGGAGAGGTGATATTTGCCGTTGACTTAACATCCAAGTTTTGACATAATAAAGTTTATGGTAGTACTTTATTGGTGAGGATCCACAGTGTTGCTACAATTTCTCAAATTAATCTTGAATAATCAATAACATTCATCGAATTCTAAAGGAAAGTTACTTTGTTAAGATAGAAAAGTTTTATGTGATTCTGTTTGAGTAGTTTAAGCTCGAAGGTCTTACGTAAAAGTTTTTGAAGAGATATAATAGAACATATAAAGTAACGAATGATTATATCCACAATCGTAAAAGCAAAATATTTGTGTCTAAAACACATAACCTAACTAAAGATCTTATATTTCTCTATCTCCCTCTTAGGCAACAATTACTATTCATTGATTCTCAACCTATGGATTCTTTTAAACATGACTAGAGACATCTCATTTGCCCTTGCAAACACATGGAGTTAAAATAGTTTGAGAATTGTATGGGTAAGCATCAAATCTTCTATTCGTTTATTTGTTTGTTGTTAAAGAAGCTTGGGAACACATTATACAATGAAAGCTAGAAATTTATTGGACTCAGAACTCAAAACTAAAATTTGAGGCCAGTTAGAGGACGTAGGATCCAATGAACTTACAAGTTTTATATACTAAATTTGTCATTTAATTTAAAAGAATGGATTTTTTAAAGGAAAAAAATAAATAAAATTAAATAGGTTCAGTCACACAGTGATTATAAATTCTAAGAGGAAAATTTAATGTCTCCTTTTCCTATGAACTTGTCAGATTGTATCAATTTGAATTATGAACTTTACTTTTCATCAAATTAAAATTTAGATAATATTACAATTTTAATTTTAAAATTTTAAAAGTGATAATCTCAATTCAACTCGCACACTTGTAATCTAAATAATAAGCTCTTTAGCTAACGTAACATCAATAAGCTCATATGCCTTTCTAGTTTTTTTTTTTTTGTTATTTTTTAAATTTATAAATTTTGACATATTCAATGATTAGTTTGTAAATTGACTTAGGTTATTTTTGTGTGTAATTTTATTTTATTGAAATCAATGAACTTATTTTTCTCTTATACTATTTTCATCGGGTTAAAATCAGTCATTTAGTGAGTTTGAATGGAGAGTAAAAATTGCAACACTTATTTAAATTTGAGGTCTAATTTGATTAAATTAAAAGTTGAGGGTCTAACTTAATGCATCTAGATAAATACGTTTAGAATTATTTTTATTATTTTCATTTAAACTATCATGAACAATTATAAAAAATACACCTTAACCGAAAATTTTGGTCCATATAGTTTAAAAAAAGTTAGAATTTAATTTCTATATATTATAATTAGAACTTATTATATGGTTTGATCATTTTTTCCTACGAATAGTTCATAAAATAAAGTGGCATTTTTCAGATATAGTAAAATTAATCAAAATATAGATCTTTTGTCGATAGAATTTTATATCTGTTGGTATATATTATTGATATAATTTAAAATTTTGGTTTATCATTGGAAATATTTTGAAATTATTTTTTTTTTCGTTTTACTATATTTATAAATAAGTTAATTATCTTTCTACACATATGAAATATAGCCTAATAAATTATCTATAAAAATTTATCAAACTATAAGAGCATACTTGTAATTTTTAACCTAAAATAATAATAAGAAAGAAAAAGAGTAGGCGAAAGGAGACGATAGGTGTGACTTTGTGAAAAGTTAAACCGGAGCGTTATCTCGTGTTCTTCGGCTTCTACTTCAACCCGGAGAGACTTATCGTCTCATAATTTCCGAAACGGTTCTTTCACCATACCGATTTATCGGCGATATCTGAGCCTCGAGATTTCGGCAGTAAAGTGAGCCATTCTCATTCATCGTTTCATCTTTCACTTCAACTCCATCGATCTGTTTCTGTTCTCCGATGCTTGGCCGGATTCCGCTCCGACTCTGACAATTTCGTCCGATATCTCGGATTTAGTTTTGTTCCGGAGTTCGTTAGCCATCGAGTAGGTGAGTCTGAATTTTGATTTACTTATTCTCCGACATTGTTGAAAGTTGATGTTCTTTGCTGTAGTCTGTTTTTAGGTAGCTGGAAAATGAAGAACAGTGATTTTTCATTTGGGAAATTTTCTTTTGCGAATGTACTTTTGATCTTTGCTTAACTTGGTTTGAACTTAATCGTGCTAGCGTGCTGCTTGTTGTATAGCCATTAGTCTATTTGAATTTCTTCTGCACACGAACGTTCCTTCTCTATTTTTGTTTGTCATTCATTTGGTTATTGATTATGAACTTCTTTTTCCATCTTTTGCTTAATATAATTTTAATTTAGAAGTATGGCGATGCAATGAACACTTGTTTCATTTGTTCTTTTTTGGGAAAACTTGATCATATAGTTAGTATAATTTCAACTTTTAAGCTTATGTTTTATGTTCTTTTGAGTTTGGTTTCTCCTGGGTAAAGCATCAAACTAACAAATTTGCTCAGTTGTTCACTAGGTAACGATTTGGGTTTATTAATATTATTATTTTAGGAAAGCTAAATTTCTTTGTATGGTGAAATCTTACTCGAATTGCTTAATGGGATGAAGCAATTCCACAAGGTGAAGTGAAGTCATAATCCAACACAAGCCCGTAAACTTGTATAAGAAATAATGGCCAAAGGGGCCAACAAATCTTGAACGTAGACTGCTCAAACAAGTAAGCTCAATTTTATAAAAAATAACTTGCGCATTGGAGCCATGCTTCTAACGTACGTTTGCAGACACCTTCAGATATAAATTCAATCTACAAATTGGAATTTGGATGAACAGGATAAAATAATTGATTAAACCATGCAACAATCTGGTCCTATCGCATTATGTGTGCTATGTCATTTGCAATGCTAGAATACATGACACTACGACAGTACCTTTTCTTTTGGGGGGGGGGGGGGGGGGGGCGATGGATCTTGGAAATATACAGATCATGTCATATAATTGAGCTACGCTGTAATGGAGGCAGACATTATAAGAACTCACAAAGAAAACATGTTGAGTTCCTAAGTTTTTGAATTATTATTGTTGCAGTTGAATATGCCAATTCCTGGTTCCACTTTGTATATATTAATTATCCATTGTTTTTTTAGATGGAAATAATGTTGTTGTTTGGTGTAGAATGTCAGCTATATTTTCAGGTTTTTCTTCTTCAATTTGAAAGTAAACGTCTGCAAATATGATAATGGTCATGATAAGATTTAATACAATAAATTGGGAAATAATGGTCTCCTGAAAGCAATTTTTTTTCTTATATTTCAGACTGGTAGAGGATGCTTTCTCTCAATTCTTGGTCATCATCCACACTGGTTACACCAATCTTTTGATTTTTGATTTTTTAAAATATCCCTCTTTATTTGATTATTTTGGACAGGTCTGCTATCTGTAAATAGTTCATCAGGTGGGGGGGCTCTTCATCCCCAGCCCTTAGGCTGTTGGCATTTTGTCCCCTTTTTTCTTCTAATGATTGAATTTATTCCTTTGTTCTATATCTAAAAAAATTAACATCAATCATAGTTGATTCATATTATTTCAAGAATTCAATAAACCACACTAGCTCATTAGTATGATTAGACTTATCTTTTAGTTATTCAATTTAGAACTATTCCTTGCGTTTGATTCATCAAGATAAGTCAGGTTATAAACATCCAGAGGTGGAGTTTGAGGAGCTTCTCACCGATATGAAGTTCAAAGAAAAGCAAGTGTGGGAGCCTGTTTGCACTGGCAGGCACAACATGTTTCACTAAGAAGGTTTTAAAGTTCATTGAGTTTCCTCCAAATAAGAAGTTAGTCACATTACAGTTATGAGTAACTGAACATCTTAAACAGGGAATGGTACCTCCACGAGCTTCTGATCCAGGTTGGGCTCATGGAATTATGGTCAATGGAGGCCGCCAGAAGATTAAATGCAAATACTGTAATAAAGTTATGCTTGGGGGTGGCATATCCAGACTTAAGCAACATCTAGCTGGGGAAAGGGGAAATGTAGCTCCATGTGAGGAAGTTCCAGAAGAAGTTAAGGTGCAGATTCAACAACTTTTAGGTTTTAAAGTTTTGGAGAAGCTGAAACGGCAGAAGAACGGTAGCAAGAATGCAGTATCGTGCTTTCCAAGTAGGGAAGAAATAAATGATGGGACACATGGGGTTCAGAATTCACGACGACACTCTTTGCGGAGAAAGGCAAAGGAGGTACGGGAAGGAGTTACTAAGGAAGCAAAGAGGAAAAAGAAACATCTTCTTCCAACAACTTTTGTTACTCAATCCGTTAACCAGA
Source organism: Cucumis melo (assembly GCF_025177605.1). Taxonomy (NCBI): domain Eukaryota; kingdom Viridiplantae; phylum Streptophyta; class Magnoliopsida; order Cucurbitales; family Cucurbitaceae; genus Cucumis; species Cucumis melo. The sequence goes on from NC_066859.1 coordinate 21,867,848, forward strand.
ATACTGCCCAGATAGAAAGCATAGAACAAGCTGATATGGCTGTTGCTAAATTTGTATACCAAGCGGGTATACCAATCACTGTTGTGAACTCACAATATTTCCAACAAATGGCTGATGCAATTGCTGCTGTAGGCCCTGGTTATAAGATGCCTACTTATTATTCTTTGATGGGCAAATTGCTTGACAGAAGTGTCCAGGATGTTGGAGAATATGTTGAAGAGTTGAGAAAATCATGGGAGGTTACTGGGTGCTCAGTCTTGGTTGATAGGTGGGTGGATAGAACTGGTTCTGTGGTCATAAACTTTTTTGTCTATTGTTCCAAGGGTACCATGTTCCTTAAATCTGTTGATTCATCTGAAATTTCAGAATCAGCTGAGGGCCTTCTAAATTTATTTGACACCATTGTTCAAGAAGTTGGACCGAAGAATATAGTCAATTTTGTGACAGATTCTTCTTCCTTGTTTAAAGCTGCAGGTATACTCTTGGTGGAAAAATACAAGACCTTTTTCTCAAGTGTTTGTGCTGCACATTGTGTGGAGTTGATCCTCGAGGAAATTGAGAAAACCGTAGAAGTAAAAGAGATTGTTGGGAAAGCGAAAAGGATAGTTCAGTTCATATACAACAATGTCTGGGTCCTAAACCAAATAAAGAAGAGAAGTGGTGGAAGAGAAATTATTCACCTTGCATCTACAAGATATTTCTCCATCTTCTTGACTCTGCAAAACATTTTGTCCTTGAAAGACCATCTTCATCAGACATTCACTAGTGATGCTTGGATGCAGTCAGATTTGTCACAGTATGGGGCTGGACTTGAGGTGACAAAGATCACTGCTGATCCACAATTCTGGTCGAAGTGTGATCATATTACAATGGGAACAAAACCATTACTTTCTGTGTTGCAATTTCTTGAGTCAGAGGAGAAGCCATCTGCTGGATTTATATTTGATGCATTTGAAAAAATGAAGAGTAGTGTCATGCTTGCTTTCAACCAGAAGGAATCTGTGTACTTGCCATATTTGAAAGCCATTGACCATGTTTTACTGAAGGAATTTCAGAGCTCCCTTCATGTGGCTGCATGCTACCTAAACCCGTCGATATTCTATAGTCCTACATTCTTATCCAGCAAAGTTATTCAAAAGGGTTTACTGGATTGTATCGAAGCCTTAGAGCCAGATATAACATCTCAGGTCATGATTACAAACAATATAAATTTCTATGAGGAAGCTGTTGGAGATTTTGGGCGGCCAGTTGCATTACATGGTCGGGATTCACTGGCCCCAGGTTATTTTCTACCTAATATGCTGTACTGAATTTCACTGTGCTACTAACCATTAATGTCTGTTTGTTTTGTATTTTAGCTACTTGGTGGTCATTGTATGGAACTGATTACCCAGATTTACAACGGTTGGCTGTTAGGATATTGAGTCAGACTTGCAGCGTTGTACAATGTCGTAAAAGATGTAGCATGTTCAATTATCTCTATTTAAAGAAGAACTGGCTGGAAAAGCAGAAGATGAATGACCTTGCATTTGCTCATTATAATTTGCAGCTCCAGGAGAGGTACTTGGACTATGTTTCAATTTAATTTCGATCATTCTCCTTACTAAACGTTGGTGAGAGTTGTGGGATATTTGGGGTAGTGGGTTCCTTAAGTCAGAAGCTCAAAAACAAACTGCAATTTATGAAACTCTGCAATTTCTAAATTTCTAAAGCATTTGGTTAAAGGACTTACAACCTTTTCACTTTTATTCAGATGAGGACTTCAAACGGAAATTTATTATTCTAACCAACTTCGTTTGAGCCAATGCACCCTTTTCTCATGATTGCTGACCATACTCCACAGTAAAAAGCTTGGACCATCAAGTGACCTTATATTACTGACTAATCCTCAAGATTGTAAATTGTAGCTTAGAACTTATCGCATGATCATCTTCTAGTCAGTCAAAAGTTCATAGGATTGGTCATCCATTATCATAACTGATTCGCCACCTAAGTGAGGTCAAAAGTAATTTAGCTGGTTGAAATGTCCCAAGAAAAAAAGGTGGATGAATGCTACCTTGATGCTCACGATATTCCTTCTATCTAATAAATCTCTCTCTCGCTCTCTCTCTCCCTCTTCTTCTCCCTCTCTCCATGTGTTGTTGCGTGTCGTCTTAGTCGTGCTCATCTTCATTTTTGGTGTTCATGCTAGCTTACATGTGCCACAACTAATCTTTTGGTACAGCTGCATGATCTTCCTAGTACTTTGGTTGTCAAAAAAACACCTAAGGTATAAAATCCTAGCCAGGTGACCACCATTTTTTGAATTTATTCCTTCTAAGCCCATTTCTTTTTTATTAGTTCTAATGCCCATTGGGAAGCCATGGTTGTTTCCTATTACCTAATCAATGCTTCTTCTCTTAATCTAGCAAGGACTTTTCCAATTAAAGGAAAACCTTGCTATTTGCTACCGTAAGAACTAGGATTTTTGTATTTTCTGTCAGTTTGATATGTCAATAGGGGAGAATTTTGACCAGCTGATATTACATTCATCTCGTTGAATTTCTCTTACTGCACTGTTGCTCTTCCATTTAAAAATTGGCGATACTGTATAGTATTATGGAGTAGGTGTAGAATCATTCTTCTTTGGATTGTATTGTATTGAAAAATTATAACATTTGCTAATTATATATCGCCATCCTGCTCTAGAACTAATTTATTGGAACCTATAAATTTCGATTTCTACAGAAGAATTAGGTTAAGGATTTATATGCTTTGAAAAAAATATAAGGATGAATTATCTTTATATTCTTCCACCTGTGCCACAAGCAGGAGACCGGAGACTTGTAAAGCAAGGTGCTCAATAGATGCAGTAGATCCTGTTCTTTTGGAAGCCATTGATGCGAACATGGAAGATTGGGTGGATGTGAAGGTCACTAATCAGGAGACCTTGGTCACTACTCAGGAGACCTTGGTGGAACATAAACTGTCAAATAGGGATAGTTGTATTGGCAGCACCGATGAGAGAAGCACTGAGGAGACTAGAGATACAGATGGTAATGATTTGTAGTCTTTGTTTTGTTGTTCAATTGCAGCTGATTACTTCATCTATAATAATGAGTTATTAGTGTTCTAATTCTGTTGTATAAATTGCTAACTGTGCGTTATATCCAATTTCCCTCGGTTATGGAAAGCTGATATGCATTGTACTGCATAAAGGAACTTGATAAGCTATATATGTATTTATTTATGTTCTCTTAGTCATTCTTAGTTGACCAATTTTTAATCATCACTATTTCTCTTGAAAACTTCACGCTCTGATGACAATGCCTAGGTAGTAAAGATCAGATAGTTTACTAGCTGGTAGTGTGGTAATAAAGGGTGTTGGTGATTTACTAGCGTGTTAACACTTGGTCCATAAAAAAGGCATCTTATAGGTCCTGTGCTTATATCTGACGTTTAAAAGCATACAGATGTATAACCTTATATATCTGCATGTTTGAGCGTGGTGTACTAATTAAATTACAAATAACCTATGCTGATTTCTAAATATTCCAAGTATCCTATATGCTTGACTTCCAAATAAAATGACATGGGCAAACTCTCATTTTTTCCCATAAAGAATCTCATCACTCCTCTATTCACCAAATATTGTCAATATAGTGTACAATCTTAGATGCCTTCTTCCGTTAATTTTTCCGCTAGAACTCAAAAGTCGGACTTGTTTAACGAAAATTGTCAGTAGTGAACAAGATAACATAACCATTCTTGAAATTCATGAATAGTTTATTATTTTACAACTTGATGCAAAATCTTGGGCCTTTTGGTGTTTTAATTCACCCCTCCCCTAACAAGAACTATTGTTTTATTTTTCTCACTAAAAAGAAAACTTCCTCTAACAAGAAACGAAACTTTTCATTGAAGAAATGAAAGGAAACTGATGCCACTAAAGAACAGTGGGGTGAGAAAAATAAAGCAATAATTCATAATTATAAAGAAACTATAAAAGAATTTCTATTCAAACCAATCGAGGCAATAAAAGTTCTGGTTTCCAAAGATCCTTTGATTTTGAATCCATAATTCTGAAATTAAGGCTTTGTTATCATTGACCCATAATAAATATGATCTAGACGTCAAAGAAAATCTATTAAGTAGAAGGAAATTGGTCTTGGATTTATTATTATTTAGTCGCTCAGGAATTGAAAAGATCCATAAGAAAAACCATCTTAGAAGGAGGATTCCAACTGAAGTGGCCCTTCTTACAACTGTAGAAGACAAAAAGGTTGCCAAATATTTTTCCCAATTTAGGTTTGGGTGTATGTGGGGAGGTTGACATAAAGAGTCCATGGTTTTCTACTTCCAAGTTCAAATGTTTAACGGAAGCAAATGATGATTATGATCCAATGGGTGGATGCTAGCTCTTCATACTTCTCTTCCCTAAGATTATGCACTGACAGACAGTGAGCACAAGAGTAGTTATCATTGTTGGAAGGGAAGTTGGGTTCTTGGGTCTTTAGAATAAAATGAGTTGCACTTTCAGTATGGGCTGACTAGTGAGGCATCCCTGTAGCATTTGGGTTTCAAATCTTGCCTTCAACATTTTAGTTCATGCAATAGGATGTTTGGTTTTTTTGAAGAGGAAACAAAAGAAAGAAAGAACTTTAAACTCAAATAAACCAAATGCTTTAAAGTTGAAGGAAACTGATGCAATAGGATGTTTGGTCTGAGTTGTATTTGAGTTTAAAGCTCTTTCTTTCTTTTGTTTTTATTTTTGTGAAAGAAACAATTTCATCGATGGTATGAAATTAGAAGAGAAAGGGAAGACCCATAGAGGAGTTACAAAAAACGTTTTCAAAAGACGCAACTCACAAGTGCACAAGCCATACCTTTAAATCAACAGTAATAAGATTAGGATAAATGAAAGAATAAGTTGTAAAGGTAGATTGGGATGAAAGGTCCATAGGAAAAATCTCTCGATTGAGATTGCTTCTAATATGAATGAGAAATGCCCTTGTTGCATGGTGTTGTCGACAAATTAAGAAAAGAAAATCTGGAGCAATCAAACAGAATATTTAGACTGCCTATGGTTAGAGCTCTCATTTAACGCAAGTCTTTAAAAAAAAAGCAATAATGCTTCAACCTGATTTTTCGGTGGCTAATGCTTGGTTGCTGAAACTAAGATTAGGCTCTTTGCCAGAATCTTAATGATTTAGAGACTATTGAGTGGACTTCTTCTTCTTATATTTTATCATTGATCCGCTTGCATCTCATATCTGATTCTTGGTCTTGGACTTTGAATTCTTCTTTGTCCTTCTCTATTAAACCTCTTTTTTTTCAGATGGGTTTAGTTGGGGTGGTTGAGCAACATGTCCAACACCTCTACTCCTTTATCTGGAAAGATTTTTATCCTAAGAAGATTATTCTTTTCCTCCGGGAGCTTAGTCTTGGTGTTGTCAATACTGTAGATCGTTTACAACGTTGTGTGCCATATATCTCTTTCGCTTTTTTGGTGTATTATTTGTCAGTGTGATGGGGAATCTCCAGTTTATCTTTTTTTGGAAGTTTTTGGTTGGTCTTTGACAGATCTAGTTTTATCTTTGATATTTAGCCATCTCTTATGGTGGGTCATCCTTTTGGTGGTGCTAAACGATTGATTTGGTTGGACTGTACACATGTAAATATTTTACTCTCTAGTGCGAGCTCAATGATTGTAATTTCAAGGATTCTTTCTCATCTTTTGATAGATTTCTCATTTCTGGATAGAGTTTTGTCTACTTATTTTTATTGGTGCAAAGGTAGCACCTTTTTTATCATTTCAGTTTATCTTGTGTAGTCCCCAATTGGAAAACTTTCTTGTAATTGCCTATTGGCCTTTGGGATTTCCCAGATTTAATTCAGTGAAATATTTCTTAGCTTTAACAAAAGCTTCAGAATTGGAGGCCTCTGGTTCATTGAGGGAGTAAAAATGGAAACAAATTAATATTTGTCAACAATTATGAAAATTAGACATTATGCACGTTGATTTCTATCATCTCACCTTTCTATGTGTGAAATGAAATCAATTAGCCATACCCACCATTTGCAGCAACATAACCACGATGCAATTACTGCCTTGATTGGCTCATTGTTGCTGACTGAGGTAATCATTTTTATTATCCCTCAATAAAGATAAAAGGAGTCTGTGCCAACATGACCTTAGTTCAATTAGCATAAAGTAAGTACTATCAACCAAAAATCTTTTTGCATTGTATATTGTTGAACCAAAAAAACAAAAAGAAAAAAAAAACAAAGATGAGTGGCTTTTGCAGCTGAATTGAGGTGAGATTGCAGGTTAGCATGTGAAAGGAAATCTAAGGAAGTTGTTGTTATTTGTTTTGGATGATCTGTGAAAAATAAATGATTGAATGGGTTCTCCTAATATGGTGGTAAAATGTGTCATCTTGAGCCAAAGCACTGGCTCATATGGTTATTTTAATGTTTGCTGAACTAAGTTTTTGAATTTACATTGAGGTAAACAAGTTTCTGGAGTTTTTCTGTATATCCAATATCCATAAAGAAAGTCAAAATGATTGAATTTCAGCCAAATAGTTGGACATATAATATTTCTGTTGCCTCTCGTCTCTGATAATATGCTTTCCCCAATGGACAACATAATATAGAAATTAAGTCCAGATCTGTTACTGAAATGTGGATGGTGCGTGACAAAAAGCTTTATTGGCGAAGTGAAGACAGGACAACATCTTGGAGGGAGCTGTCTCTTTGCATGGCAGCTTTGAACTCATCGAAGGTAACCTTTCCATCACTGTTGGAATCCATCAGATCAAATATTTCATCTAATTTCCCGGGTTCTGTGATGTCTACTGGAAGGCAATCATCAGGTAAAGCCTGCTCAAAATTAAGGTCATCATGCTTAAAGAGATAACTGAAAAAGCTTACTACCAGGTGCCAAGAATGGAATTAAAATCAAGGAAGGAGCAATATTATTACGCTAAACATCGATGCCACTTCTTCCTTTGTGATGCACCCGGATCGATCTGTATCATACATCTATCAACCAAATATAAGAAACATTAAAGCTTTTCAATTGCCTTGTGTTTGCAGAGTGATTTATTCAGTAACAATATTTTCCATGTGCAGAACATTCTTAGGAATGACGTCCTTGCTCATTCAGATATTGAATTGCATTGAAAATGGATACTTGAGTAAGGCGCTGAGAAGTAATTGTAAGTAGAGGATAATATATCACTAGAAGAATATATGTTACTGTAGAAGATTTTCTAACTTCATTCAACAAAGTTTTGTGGCCATTTCTTAAGAAAACTGGAGTATTATAATTTAACTGTGATTGAGCCATATTTATCTATTCAATTATTAGTTTCTGGTTTACGGCTTAAAAAAATAGTTTAACTTCTTATGGATCTTGTGTAATATTTAACCTCAAATTGGAGCTTTTTTTCTAGCCACTATGTAATTGATTTCTCAGCTTCTATTTCTACTTATTGGAACACACTTTATTAAGCTTCTGGGGTATCTGATACGTAAGAATTAAGAAATTGTATCCTTCAAATAAACATTTTCATTGTTGAAAGCTTGGGATTGTCTAGGAGGCAAGGATGGATGGTGGTTTTTATTTAGTTTTATTTATTATTATTTTAAATATTTTCCCCTCGTCATGGTAAATTGAGTGAGTGTCGATTTTAGATTCTTTTCAGTTTTTGACGTATCTTTAATGTGACTAGAGCAGTTGAATGTGGTGCTGTAGGGACTCACAAACTCTACGTGATATATTCAGCAAGGTATGAAATAGCTTCATCCCATTTTTCAAGATAAGGAACTACCTTATCATAGTTTTTTGAGAATATCGTCAGTTTGGTCGTTCTTTGGATAAGGGGAAGTTGGCACGTGAGATGTTAGTTAGAAATGTGGAGGGAAATATGGAAAGAGGAAACCATCGTGGTGGGCCCAGTAGTTAGTTGGAAATGGAGAGGGAATTTAGGCCGAGGAGATTGCAGAAGGAGTTGTGCAGAGTTTTTGTGAAGTCAAGAGGACTATCTCACTCCTTGAGAGACAGGAGGAGTAGTATCACTGGTTGCTGTTTGTTTTTCTTGTTATTTTTGTTCTGTCTTTTCATCTTGCTTAGAGATTGTTGCTTGTATCTTTGTTTCAGCTAGGGAAGGATTGAGATCCTTGTAGTGTTGTTTTGTTTTCGGTTTCTATCTTTCATTGTAAATACGTTTGAATATCAATAAAGTAGAATTACCACACTGGTGTTCTATCATAAACATGTTGTTGATATGTTGAGAATCCCACATTAGAAAGACCAAGGGGGACTCACACTCCTTATAAGATAGAGTCTCATACTATCAAACATGTGCCCTTATGAATAATGAATGTGTCTTTCTGGAATTTAGGTTTTCTTTTAGACATAATTCAAAAGAACAGTTAATAAACTAGACTCATTCTATGAATGTTGTTTATGTCTACCTTGGGGTCTCGTGTGTTTTTGTAATTGGAATACTCACCTGAAAACATAGGCGAAGAGCATCATCACCTCGTGAATTTCTAAGGCTGGAAAATCCACAGAGTATCTCACGCATGTCAATTGTTCCATCCCGATTATTGTCAAAGAGGTCAAAAATGCGAGGTGCAAGAGGGATAAGTGAAGACATATTCATTGCTTTCAGCACCTCTTCAAATTCAGGAAGAGTAGCATTGTCGCCTTTTGCACATCTGCATATTACAAGGTATGCAAATTAATCACATTCTTAAATATCAAATAACGGAAGTTAGCTTGTTCACCAAACCATTTCTCATGATTTGTTATCTAATGAGATTATAAGGTTAGTGTGACATTATAATCTCTTTCAGCATCCTTTATTTGTAAGCCATTGCATTTACAGTACTAAGGTTGAGATTTAGGCTATGGTGACGTACATTTTCTTGAAATGGAGTCTGAGATTTTCCACTTCCTCGGGTGTGAGATCATAAGTTCCTAACAAGGATTTCAGCTTTTTTGTCCTCAATAAAATTGTGCTGCTCCATACACTAGCGATTGCTGCAGCTCGAAGTTTCCGTCGGGCATTGAAGCTCTTTAGTCGTGATACAATCTCAGCATCCATTTGATCTTGTTTGGCTGAGTTGCCCATGACCCATGGATGCTCTAGAAGCTGTTTCATAGCATTTGTTAGACTTGAAGGCATTTCAGCAAACTACACTAGAGGAATTCTTTTAGCACCCTTTCTCAAGATTGATGTTAAGTGTGTTAGGGAAGTTTCCTCTATCTTGAACCTGTAGTGGTTTGGTTTTGTACTTCCCTTTTTGAGAAACATTAAGGACTTCATTTTTCACTGGGTGAATGACCAAAGATGGAAGATTCATTGGCTTTGTTTGTTTGGATTGAATGAGATAGTAGGTTGTTGCAAGGCTGTGTGTGTGTGTGTTGGGGGGAGGGTTACCTTTGATTTCATACCTCTTGGGCACTGGGTCTCTCCTGAGGGTTAACTGTCAGCAGACTTGAAATCAGTTGTCTAGCTGAAGAAGAAATGGTCTTCCAAGTTTTCTCATGGAAACTAAAGTCTCCCTGCATTCACACAAAAAGTCACAGAGAGAGAGAAGTTACATTACGGGGGTTGTTTGGCCACCGACTTTGTAAGTTGGTGTTAACCAACTCAACTTCAATAGTAAACACTTTTGAAGCTTACATGTTTATTCAAAAATTTCGTCGTCTTTTTTTTTTTTTTTTTTTTTTTACATTTATCGAAAAACTTTATCGTTCTCCCCCCAAATTCAAACTTCCTAACTCCAACATATTAACTCTAGACTTTACAATTCAACTCAATTCCCCAAACACCCTGTATATGTTTATGGATTCGATTTGACAATATAATTGCAGATCACTTACAGCCATTATCAGTTGCTGCTTTTGGCGATTGGATTGAGCAAGAAAAGGTGGGTACCTATATATGTAAAGAAACTTGTTTGAGTTCACTTTATGTTCCACATCAAGGCTACAGAGTAATGAAACTTAATCTTTCTTTTTGGTATTTTTCTTGCAGGTAATTATTGTACAAAATAAAGGAAACTTCATTACATACCCAGAGAGAAGGATATACAAGATCACACCCAGAGACCACATGTCACTTTTGGAGGTAATCGTTCCTTGGGAAAGAGCTTCTGGTGAGACATAATCAATGGAACCAAACAATCCAACAACTGGGTCAGTGAATTCCTCCACGGAACTTAATCCGAAGTCCATGATTTTCAAGGAAGAATCCTGGCTTTCGTCGAGAAACAAACAGTTTTCAGGTTTCAAGTCCCTATGTATGATATTAGCCTCATGAAGAGCCTTCAAACCACTGGCAATCTGTCTCACAACTTCAGCTGCTTTTGCTTCCGTGTGCCTTGTTTGAGCCACAATCCTATCGAAAAGCTCGCCTCCAGAACAAAGCTCCAACACCAAGTGAACCCCATTCGAATCTTCATACACGTCGTAAAGATCAATCACATTTTCATGAGGTGAGACATTCTCAACTATCTTCCTCATCACCAAAATCTCATTTGTAAGCAAGGCATCAGAAATCATGGATTTTCTTGTAGGAACCATGGAAGAAACGCTCTTGAGGGCATTGCGGTTTGGTGGAAATCCTGAGAAAGTTGATGGCCCAATCCTTCTTAGTGTTTTAATGGCTACTTCTTTTTTCTCCCTCCTTGACTTACTAATACCTTTTCTGACTACTGAGAATCCTCCTCTCCCTAAAACATCCAGTATCTCATACTCCTCAGAGAGTTTTCGAGCTTGCTGTATCATTGTTGTCGGAAAATCGATGAGGAAACTGCCCAGAAAGGGAGAAAGGAAAGGAATCTGAGAATATTTTATGGAAGAGAACAGTTTAGAAAGAAGACAAGAGGAGGTTGAATGATATAAGAAGGGAATTTGTGAAGAAACTTACATCACCTTGTAATTGAGCAGTTGTTGGGTTAGTTGTTTCTCGAATTTGCATTAAAAAAATTGAGTAATTTGAGGGAATAAACAAAGGAGAATAAGAGTTCAGCAAGTAAGACATAGACAAAGTCAATGTTTAAACACATTGTATGGAAGCTCTTTGTTCTCTCTCTCTCTCTCTCTCTCTCTCTCTCTCTCATAGAAACTTTCCATTTCTTCTCCTTTGCTAATACTTTATTGTTTTTGCATTATTGGTTGTGAAGAGGCTTTATTGATTGTGAAGAGGTTTCAGGTTATTTCATATGAAGTTATAAAATCTTCATGAATGAAAATAAAATTGAGATTCGAAATTGGAAGTAGTTGGTGAAGCTTTGAATTGTGTTTCTATTTTTATTTTAACATTCAACCAATTATTCTTTTTTCAGCTTATGCTTTGTTGGTATCCATCCGGGGCAAAACGCACAAGGAATCCATTTTTCCTCGGCTAGTCATGGTTTGAACCTCACCCGAACCAATTTTTTTTTTCTTTCTTTTTTTTTTTTTTTTTTTTGGTAAGGATCCATTTTCTATATTTTATTTCTTTTGTTTTTATTTATTACATACTTTCGATTATTTTTAGGGATTTTTAAAAAAATATAACCTGACAAAATATTTACACTTTATAGAACAATTTTGAAAACGAAAAAACCTCATAGGCCCACCATGGAAAATATAAAAAATATCTCGGTTAAAATGTGATTAATCGATTACATGCGTGCGTGTAATTATTTTTCTAAACGATCATCATATGCAATCGTGCAGGAAATGATACATGGTTGCACATGTGTGTGTAGTTCTTCTAAACGATCGTGTACAAAATCTAAACGATTATTTATCAAGATCTTTTATATCTTGTACCCATATCGTTTAGATTTTGTACACGATCGTGTACCAAGAGCTAAACGATAGTGTATCAAAATCTAAACGATTTTTGTTCAAGATCGTGTACCAAGATATTTTATATTTGGTATAAGATATTGAACCAAGATCGTTTAGATCTGGAAGAGGAAATATATGAGAGATGATGAAGATCGTTTACCAAGTGGAAATTTGAATAAATAAAAAAAAATATAAAATAAAGAATAATAATAATCGCAGAACAATGATCATTATTTAAAAATATATATATATAAAAGAAAAATTACAGAAGGATGAAGATGGAAAAGAAGAAAGAAATTAGAGTCGCATGAAATTCAAAAACGACAAGGGTAAATCTAAAGTTTTTTTTAATGATCGATTTCGTAGACTTTTCAATTTTATTAAATATATTTATATTTATGAAAATTAACCTAATCTTTATTTAATATAGAATTATCTATTTTCAATATTTAGATTATATATTATTTTAATTTTCAATTGGAAGTTTTCAGGAGGAAATTTTTAATATTTGGTTTATGTTTTTCTGAATAATATTTTTGCCAACTTTCCTTTATTTATATATTAGTTTAATACAGAATTATAAATTCATTTTTATATATTAGTTTATTATTTATATATTAGTTTCATTTTTTGTTCAACCTATGAGAATTCCACGATTGTATTAATTCTATAGCATTTAGATTTATATATTATTTTGATTTTCAAATTTTCATTAGGTAAATTTTGATCGTTTTGAAGAGTGGTATAGTTGAGTTAGATGTGAATTGAAATTATTTAAGACAATGACTCGAGTGATGACATAGTTATAAAACAAGCTTTTAATTCCATTTTTCTTTTCAAAAAATCAGAAACAAAAATAATTGTCAAACATAGAGATAGGAAATGGAAAACAAAAAAAAATGATCAAATAGGTCCTTTACAAGCCCGTCCTAGTTTTACCATGTGCATGTTTTCGAAAGAGTAATATATAGGTAGAAAGAGAGAAGGATTTCATCATAAGGTCAAGGCACAAACAAAATATAGCATGTGAAGGTGAAAAACCAGAGAAAAAACACAAATAAAACGCTCCCAGCTTGAGGAGAAATATCTCAAGGCGAAGAGTTCTTATGGGTCGTCTAAAAAAAAACTTAGTCCACTTAGAACAACAAATAGAAAGATCTCGGATTAAATAGACAAATTAATGATCTGGGGTGGATTCACAGTGGCATCATGAACTCTCAAATTGCCCTTATGTCAAATATGGTAAATAATTGCACACCAAGCAATTCTTCAGATATCACGTCTCAATGCTTTCCATATAGCTAAATTGACAAATTCCAAGTAATCTTTGTATCCCAGCTCGAGTTAAAATAAATGGTTTCTCAAATCTTACTTATTTCTTTCTTATTTATTTTCTCCAACATATGTGTGTGTATATATATTTTCTGCTCTTCGTTTTCATGAGGCTCGTCATAGGTCTTCTACTTTTGCTATCACCTTTGATATGGTCCAATAAATTAGTTTTATGATAAAGCTAATTATAGTTGATCATGAAGTAGTAGAGTGAATATAAACTATTTGATGAAATTTAAAGTTCGTTGATTCCCTCAAATGAATTCTCTACCCTTTTGTGGCTAAGAGAATGGGTATTTATTGATGAATTTTGATGGATAGTTACAATCAGTTATATGGGAGTTTGTTACAAGTGGTTAGGTAGTTAGGAGGTTGGGATAACTAATTAGTTACAGCTGATTAGTTTAAGTTATTAACAGTCTAATTAACTATCTTATTACATCATTTCACCCCCAAGATAGAACTCATCCTAAGTGAATCAGTTGCTAGCTTGAAGTCATCTGGTGCATAGTAATGCTTTAGGTCAGCCACATTGAATACTAGATGAATATGTAAGTCAGCTGGTAGTTCAATTTTGTAGGCGTTATCTTCAAACTTCTTTAGGACTCAGAATGGGCCAAATTGTTTTTCTTTGAGTTTGCTGTATGTTCTAGCTGGAAATTGATTTTTTTTAGATGAATCATTACTAAATCTCCTTGAGCAAAGGCAACTTGTCTTCTCTTCTTGTCTGCTGACCTTTTGTAGGATTGAGTTGTTTCTTTCAAATGATCATGGACTTCTTTATGTAGGCTTTCAATTTTCTCTATCATTTTTTCTACTTCTGTGTTGGTGTCCACAGTTATATGGAGTGATGCTAGGTAAAAAATAAGTCATGGTTGCTTAGTATATACAACCTCAAATGGGCTTTTGCCAGTAGATCTATTTTTCATGTTATTGAAAGTGAACTTTGCTTGAGCAAGGGCTAGATTCCATTGTTTCGGTTTAGATCCATTCAGACAATGAATCAAGTTGCCCAATGTTTTGTTGGTGACTTCTGTTTGGCCATCTATTTGGGGATGTGTTGTTGTGTTGTATTTTAAGGTTGTGTCAGACTTCTTCCATATGGTCCTCCAAAAGTGGCTTAAGAATTTCACATCCTGATCAGAAACAATGATTTTGGGCATTCCATGTAATCGAACTATCTCCCTGAAGAAGAGATTAGTTATGTAGATGGTGTCATTTGTCTTGCAGGCTATGAAGTGTGTCACCTTTCTAAACCTGTCTACCACAACCATGACTGAGTCATATTGTCTTTGAGTTTTGGACAGTCCAAGCACGAAATCAAATGACAAATCTTCCCAAATGGAAGTTAGGATAGGTAGTGAGTATAGGCCTGCATTCGTACTTGAGCCTTTAGCTTTTTGACAAATAGGGCTCCTCTTAACAAAGTTGGAGTCTCTTCTTAGTTGAGGCCAGTAGTACCTCTTGCAAATTATTTCAAAAGTCTTATCTTGTTTGAAGTGTCCAGTTAACCCTCTAGAATGAGATTATTTTAATAGCACTTCTCGTAGTGATGTGTGTGGGATGCACAATTGATCTCCCTTGAACAGGAAACCTTCCATTATATGAAAGTCTTCGGCCTTGATGTAGTTGTTGCATTTAAACCATATTTCTGAAAAATCAACATCTTCTTTATATAAGTCAAGGAGGTGTTTGAATGCTTCAATTTTCGTAGATAGGAGAGTGAATAAGGAACTCTTTCTGGATAAGGCATTTGCCACTTTATTTTCTTTTCCACTTTGATGCTTGATGACAAAATCAAATCTTTGTAGAAAAGAGATTCATCGTGCATGCATTCGATTGATGTTCTCTTGGGATTGGAGTACAAATTTCTTACATAGAAGGTAGTGCTCCTATTGTTTGAGTGCTCGAACAAGGACATATAGTTCTTGTTCATATGTGCTCCAGGACTGCCTTGATGAACTTAGCTTCTCACTGAAATACTCAATTGGGTGGCCTTGCTGGGATAATATAGCTCCAATTTCAGTTCTGCATGCATCAACAACCACTTCAAATGGTGATGTGAAATCTGGTAATTGTAGGATAGGACTGGAAGTTAGCCTTTTTTTAATATCTTCAAAACTCTCTTGTTTTGCTTGATCCCATTTGAATTTCCCTTTCTTTAAACAATCGGTTAAAGGGCCACTATTGAGCTGAAGTTTCTAATGAACCTTGTTAAAAGAGGCCAAGCTAAGAAAAGCTTGAACTTCTTTAATGGAGGTTGGTGTTGGCCAAGTATTTATGGCTTCTACCTTCATAGGTTCCATGCTCATCTTCCCTTCTTTGATCAAGAACCCAAGAACGACCATCTCCTTTGTTAGAAATGTACATTTCTTTGGATTAATATACAGCTCTGTTTCTATCAAGACTTGAAATAGTTTTCTTAGGTGCTGAATGTGTTCTTTATTGTTGTTGATGTATACAAGGATATCATCAAAATAAACCACTATGAACCGGTTTAAGAAGGGATGTAATACTTGGTTTATCAATCTCATAAAGGTACTTGGTGCATTGGACAAGCCGAAAGGCATTACCAACCACTCGAACAATCCTTCATTTGTCTTGAAGGTTGTCTTTCATTCATCTCTTGGTCTGATTCTTATTTGATGGTAGTCACTCTTTAGGTCAATTTGGTGCTGAATGTCATGGAGTGGTGGCAATCCTTGTGGCTCTTTCAAATGTGGGAATTCTTCAAATAACCTCTGTAGTTTCTGCTCCATGATTTCATGTTCCTCTTCTTGGGATTTATCAACAATTATAGTCTCAAGAGGTCTTGCTCCCTTACTTTTAATAATTTCTTCCCACTTACAGTAATAAAAAGCTACCCTTTATTCTTTTGCTGCCTTATGCATTCGTTATTTTTCTTTGTCGATAGGAGTAGGATTACTTTCTTTCTCATCAATTGGAATTCATATGTATTTTCTCTCCCCCTATGTAGGATTCGAGTGTCATGTTGTCATGGTCTTCCTAGAAGTAAGTGGCATACATCCATATCCTTATATCCACTTCCAATAGAGAGGGGAATCATGCAAATCTCATTGATTGAAGCCTCTTCTCCTTTCCTTACCCATCATATCTTATATGGATTTGGGTGAGGATCAGTTTTCAAGTTTAGGATGGTTACAAGCTTCCTTGCCACAAAGTTTTCACTGCTTCCACTATCAATTATTACATCACAAACTCTCCCATTGATAGTATATCTCGTCTTGAATAGGTTGTGGCATTGAGGATTTGTTTCTTCTTTAGGAGCAATAAGGATTCTTTGTATAACATAAGAAATTCAATCCCCATCATCAGCTTCTATGAATTCTGCTTCCTCTTGCTCACAGTTGTCCCCCACGACTGGGATTGTTCCTCTCCGGCCAACCATTCAGTTCCCACGACCGAGGCAGTTCTTATACCAATTTGATGTAATTCAAAGTTGAGTAATTTCCTCTTCTTCTTCTTTATCATCTTCACTTATAGAATTACTCTCCTCATCAGCTAATGCTATAGTCTTCCTTTGAGGGAAATTGTTGGACAAGTGGTCAGATTGGCCACATCGAAAACACTTCCCCAAAGATGGGCGAGTGTAGGTGTTTTGATTCTTCCCTTTGCTTATATTTTCTTTCTTATTGGTTGTACCCTAAGTATCAACGTCTTTACCCCTTTTTTGCAATTGGCGTTAATGGTTGTTCATTTATTCTGCTACTGTAAGCCTATTTCATGGTGGAATTTGTTTCCCATGTAGTCTTTTTGTTTGAGTTATTTATTCAAGCAGTCATCATCTCTTCCACTGTCTCTGCAAGGAAAATGGCTTTAAACAAGAAACGAAATGGTTGTCGTTTTACTTTCTCCTTTATATCAAATCAAAGACCACCAATAAACCTTGCTATCTGGTGCTGTTCATTCTCACTTAAGTTTGTTCTTGTGCTCAATCTATGAAATTCTTCAATGTACTCAGCTACTGATCAACTCCCTGGGTGGCAATTTTGGTATTGGTTGTATAATGTTTGCTCGTAGTTTGAAGGTAAGAAATGTGCTCTTAAAATCATTTTCATCTTCTCCCACGAACAAATGGGCGACTTGCCACACCTTTGTCGATTAATTTCCAAATGGTCCCACCATGTTGAAGCTCCTCTTTGTAGCTTCAAAGCCACTAAATGAACTTTTTTTCGATCAGAAGTGTCCATGTAATTGAAGAAGTCCTCTGTGCTTTTAACCCAATCCAAGAAAGACTCAATATTACACTTACCTTTGTAAATTGGAAAGTCAATTTTCATCTTGTAGTCATGATGAATTTGTGTTCGTGTTTCTTGCCTTCTGTAAGCTTGACCCATTCGAATACAATCATTGTTGTTCCAGATGTTTCCTTGCTCATCGCCACTTAAGGAATCGTCTTCTTGCCCATCCTGCCAAACTTCATAGTCTTTTTTAGTATCGTCTTCAGCGTATCGTAGCAGAACATCATTAGGCCTCCTTCATAGTCATTTCTTTGGTTGATCAAGTTTCTATAGTTCCTTCGTGCTCGTCGGCCTCCTCTATTTCCATCGTTCCTATTGTTAATTGTGTTGGCTTTTATTCTTGTCGGTGCCCGTCCATCCAACCTCTGGTTTAGCGTTTCTAAACTTTCCATAATCCTATCGAACTTATCGTGCAAAGCTCCCATAGAGTCTTCAACGGCCAGCAAGCATGTTGTTGATGTCCTTGGATAAACAGCAAGTAGGATAGTGATTGTGTTTTTTTCTACTTCTTTCTGCTCACGGTTGTCCGATTGTTCCTCTTTGACCAACCATTTAGTTCCACAACCGAGGCAGCTTTGATACCACTTTGATGTAATTCAAAGTTGGATAATTTCCTCGAATGAATTTCACTTTGATGTAATTCAAAGTTGGATAATTTCCTCAAATGAATTCTCTGCCTTTTGTGGCTAAGAGAATCAGTATTTATTGATAAATTTTGATGGGTAGTAACAATCAGTTACGGTTTTTTAATATCATATAATTTGTAATATATTATATAATACATCTTTTAATTTAACAAACTGAAAATATGAAATACACAAAAAAAATGTTATTTTCAGTTAACTCTATGGTTTTAGAATTTTTTTCTTTTAGAAAAATAAAATTCATGTATTAAATTAAAATAATAATAATAATAATAATAATAATAATAATAATAATAATAATAATAATAATAATAATAATAATAATAATAATAATAATAATAATAATTTGTTGACACTTGTATGCTGAAGTTCGATTTACTCCAGATATTATAAAAAAAATGAAATACTCTTTTGGACCAAAGAATCCAAAAACAACTTTCAAATGTATAAGATTTGAGAACATAAAACATAATCTAAATTGATTACCAAACATGACGATGACGATAATTTGATAATTTGTTATATGCTCTTGGTAAACGAACATGTAAATCACTATTTAAATACTTCCAACTTCGAGAAAGGTAATATAATATTTAATTTGGATTTTCGGATCCTTTTTTCTTTCCTTAAATAAATAGTGGTTTACTACAAGTTAAAGTAGTAATAATAAGAATCTCAAATGTTAGTTATAAAAGTGCTTAAATAAACCCCAAGATAAAACTAATCATTTGAACATTTAGAAGAATAATACTTTTATCTTATGTACATTATGATTGAAAAATTTAATGAATAAAAAATTTCTGGTCAATTCTGTCTCCTTATTTTATATGAACAATTCTAAAAGAATCTAATTATACGAACAATTCTAAAAGTGCAAGGAGTAGCATTTATTAAATTCAATGTAAAAGCTAAGACAGTACTAAATACTATTATTATCATTAAAAATAATTTAAAAAATATCGAACAGAATATTTATAAATATATAACTTTCATTTCTTTTCAATTAATAGTCAAATGCTATTATTACTATTATTAAAAATTATTTAAAAAATATCAAACAGAATATTTATAAATATTTGCTGAAATTTGGTACTTTAAAATAACTCTATCATATTGCTATTGTTGTTTCATTTAATATTTATACTTTACTTCAACAGTTGGTAGCAGAAATACATGCTCATCATTATATCGAACATACAAATAATTATTATAACCATAATTCAGAATAGTTTATATTACGTGACCACACCGATGGTATTTTTCAATTATTTAGGGACTAAAATTCTAATTGGTACAGAGAATGAAATTTTCAAAACCTAGGTTTAGAGATTTAAATCATTCATATCTCATCCATACATAAACTTTCATGGTACAGAATGAATGTCAAACAATACTAGGGATGATAAATAAAAAACGTTCTAATTATGAAAAAGTTTATATATATAAATAAATGAGAAAGGTGAAAAAGGTCAATCCAACCAACCGTCAAACCATCATTTTCATTCTTCGCAACCTAGATCAATAGATAAAAATACCAATCATATCATAAGCATTGCATTAAATTAAAGCAAGAAGTGAGAGAATCAACCTCAAGAAGATTGATAGTGCAAATACGCATTTGCAACTATATCACTAGTTAATAATAATTCAATCCCCACCACGCAATATTCAATTAAATTTTAAAAAAAAAAAAAAAAGAAGAAGGAAAAAACAAAAGAAGAACCCCACGCTTCATGTCCCATTAAATCCTTGTTCACTCTAGAGGATTGGATTGGCTGTTTCCCAATAAACAAGCACACCTACGAGAGATGCATGAATATGCCAACCAACTTGAAAACATCACAAAGCTCGAATCCCCATCCACACTCACATGTGATGTAGAAACATATAAGAAACTACATACAGCAGAGCTGATCACAGAAAAGCAAATTGGCATCCACAAGTTTTAAGAAATGATCCCACATTCCAAAAAAGCAAAGGCAACAAGTAATTAATATCCTTTTTATCTTTTTAAGTTTCCAGAAATACACTAATAATTGAGAGCTTTAAGAATCCTCAATTAGTGAGACTCACTTTGTTTTTACTTTACTTCACTACTACACTCAGTAGCCCATTATATATCCTACATTATGTAAAAACATCTTAATGTATGTAGCTGCAGAACCATCCTAATTACACAACACACACATTATCATTATATGTATATATTTATGTGTATTTATATATATAGTATACAACTAGGCATTTAGATATTTAGGAAGAAGTTTCACCTTCTTTAGGGCATGAAGATGTTCTTCCTCCCCCTCCCTCTGAAAATATATTTACTTCAGATCATCGGATGGAGCTAGCAATCAATGCCGAAAAGTTGTATTTTTGGGGTCAAAGGTACCACAAGGGTGTATCTTGTTTGGGCAATTGTGTGTCTGCTGCTGCATAATCGATTGATGCCAAGTTAAATGGAGAACCGAATCTGAAGTCGGAGATGTTATCGTTGGGATACATGCCAAATGGAGAATCGAACGCTGCCTTGTATTCGTCAAATGGATGTTTGTTGGAAGAAAAATCAGGGTGCTGCTGAATTGGCATAGTATTTCCCACCATTGTGGCTTGACAATACAAATTATCGTCGACTTGGAGCTGGAATTTTGGCAGTTGTTGCTGTTGGTTGTGATCGTCTTGCATGTCAAGATTACCCGAATTCAAATGTTTGTCCTGTTGGAGGTTAGAATCATAGAAACTCAAGAGGTCAGAAATCATTTTCTGGCCATCTTCGGGAAGTCCAAGTCCTGATACCCTGAAGGGTGGAGTCAGGTTCATCAGCCGAGCAGGTGCCTTAGGATGGTTGAAGGATGGAGGAATGGGAGATGCCGATTTGTCTTCGTTAGATTGAAAGCTTGGCATGCTAAATATATGGGAAGAATCACTCCTAAATGGGCAATTCAACTGGTGGTTGTTTCTTGAATTCCTGTCAAGAAACCCGAGACGAGCACTGTTATAAGGGCATTGAGAATACTCACAAGTATACATCTTTGGGTTCATTATCGTATTTGATTCATCCGTCATCTGCTTCCTCTTCTGATTGAAGTCAGAATTGTTTTCCATGAATTCTTCCTTAATCTGAGGACAGACAGGTGGCATCATAAGTCTCTCCCTAGATCCAGGAGCTCCCATATTAAAGAAGTTGAGATCATGGGGTTTGCTTTCCTCTGCTTCGACATTTGGTTCATCTTCAACTCCTTCGACATCATAATCACTAGTGTCGCTGATCAAAAGAGATCCGCTCCCGCAAATCGACACAGGTGGGCATTTATCAGGATACAATTTCCTAGCCAAAGCTTCTTCCTGGTTTACAATAGCCAACCACGTAGCACTCTCCTTTGCAGTCATTTTGTCTTGCAAACACTTGGACTGGCGAACAAGCTTGCGAATCTTGGCAATATCAGGTGACATATGCTTAATCACAGCAGTGAGAACGCTGACTTTCCAAGCCTTCTTCAAATCATGGGGCTTCTTGTAAGGAGGTGGCCCCTGGTCCTTAGGTAGTCCTAGCTCAGGCCACCACTCCTCATTTCCAGTTGGCCACCACGGCGGGGAAACTCCCTTCTCCAATGGAAAACGCCTCTGAGGTGGATCACAGTGCTGCATCAGAGCTGACAAAAGTGATCCAAGGGTTGTATCTTGAAGCTCTTGTAAGGTGTGAGGAGTGGACGCCACTGTATTGCACTCATCGTTGTTTCCTGGAATTGCGTGGTCTGCCTCATATTTGGCAATTGCTGCAGGGCCATTTCTATCGAATCTAACCTTTTCCTTCCACCATGCACGAAGATTATCAGAAGCTCCACTGACTGGTTTTCCTTTCTCAGGAATAATCCCATAAACGAACCCTTGAGCTTTACAGACCTCCATCATTTTCAACATATACTTCAGGATCCCATCTTGAGCCCGAGACATCTTCTTCCTTCGGGCCTGCTCCTGGGATTGACGCTGCTTTGAACTATCAGCACCTTCCTTCTCTTTGCTCTGTTCTTTGAGTCGCCTCAAAAGCATTCGGTCACGCCACATCCTTCTCTCAAGCTCATCAACATCCAGCTCTTCATCACTATAATCTTCCTCCAAAACAGCTTCAGCTTCATGCTCCTGAGCTGTCTCTTGTTCTCCAGGAGGAGCCGAAAAATATTCAAGATTTCGGCAAAAGCTAATATCCTCAAAGATGCCCATGGTGTTCATCGTTTGAATAATGGCACCACAGTTAGGATACAAAAGCAAATTATTTAAACCCCAGTATCGAAGGCTTGAAACCACTTGCTTGTTGATGAATGGCTTTCTAATCCAAGCACTATTCAAACAAAAATGATAACTTAAAGGATTTTATTTTAGGAGCCACTGAATTTCAAGTTCTGGTGAAACATCCCAAGAAAATTGATCATTCACGATATCCTGTCAAAATATTAACAATCAATAGTTAGTTAAAAACTTAAATGCTACCTCTAGAAGCAGGATTACTTAGAATTAATGGTTATGACTCCAATACAAACCCTTAAAAATAATAAATAAATAAATGAAAAAGTCAAACTCATCAGATAAAATAAACAAAAGCGTAGAAGAAACACTCGGTTATAAGCCAAGCGAATTAAACCTATAAAATATATATATTTCAGCAGGGGAAAGAAAGAAAAACAGCCATACTAGACGAGAAATTGTCATTTAATCACTTAATAAAGAACAAAAGATACAGAAACTATATATTATATAATAGAAAGAAAATCAGAAGATAATATAAAAAAGTTTCAAATTTTAATTATTACAAGATGTAAATTAAACGTCAAAAAAAGGAGGAGAAATCAATATGAATATCAGATTGCAAGTAATTCAAGCGTTCCTAATTATTCGGTTCCAATCCATACCCTCAACACCAAGATTTGAAACTCTGCGTGAAAGAAACGCCACGTTCGATCTGCGTATAATCTTCGCCAAAGAATTTCCAGCAAAATTCTCCGTCTCTAAAGCAAAACTTAAACTAACTTTTATAACCAAAAACAGAGATAAAGGCTTAACACTCTTACATGAATTTATATTCACGCCGACTGAAACTCTCTTC
The DNA here is from genome assembly GCF_025177605.1 of Cucumis melo. Taxonomy (NCBI): domain Eukaryota; kingdom Viridiplantae; phylum Streptophyta; class Magnoliopsida; order Cucurbitales; family Cucurbitaceae; genus Cucumis; species Cucumis melo. The sequence continues at coordinate 21,891,023 of NC_066859.1, forward strand.
GCTTTACTGACAAAAAGAAGACGACCTCAGCAGCCTTTAGATCGAGAAACTCGGAGTCAATCAAAATCTCATCCCCGAAAAAAATGGAAAGAAACGACGATAATCCACAAGTAACGTAAAGATCAAAGACGTTGAAGAATAAAACAAGTGGCGGAACTTATAAAGAAAGTCAGCAAAATACATAACCAAACGAAACGCCTGTAGTTCTTCAAAACAACATGCCGAAAATACGCATACCTCACTCGATAACAAACAATTCAGAAAAGCGAAAAAGATAACCAAAAACCTCCAACCGCAAACTACGGATTCAATAACTACAGCAAGATGATAAACACAAACGAAATCAATTAAATAAAAAAAAAAAAAAAAAAAAAAAAACAGAGCAAACCACAACCATAACAAGGCTATACTCCTCTCGGAAATTCAAGCTTCATTAATCAAATTCACATAGAAATATTACAAAACTACGGTAAAATCATTTCCAGAAATTGAAATTTTACCTTCCGTAATCCATTTCAAACTCTTCTCGTCCTTCTCCGCTGAAACTCATCAACTGCAGAGAAAAAAGAAAGAGAGAGAGAGAGAGGGAATGAGAGAGAAAGGAAGTGACGGTGCTGAGACTTTTGTTGTTATCCTCTTTCTATGAATGTTAGAGAGAGAAAGAAGAAAATGGGTGGTGGGTCCTGAGATGCAAAAGACAAACAGTAAAATCCCAAGGGAGGAGGAGACTTAACACGATCCCCAGTACTTAACCCTGGTTTGGTTAACTCTTCTAACCGCGGTTAAACCTCTTGGGGGGCTGCCTGCCGTTTGGAATTTTGCATGTCCGGTTCTTTTCCTCTGCTTCGTTTTCATTTTTACAATCCTTGCTCTCTCCTTTCACATTCCGACACGTCTTTTTTCTCATATTTTTTATATTAGAAATTTTTATAAACGTGGGTGACGACTCTTCGTATTTCGAATTATTATTAATTAATCAAAGGCATCCCTTGGTTTCCACTTCCAAACACTAATTAAAATCATTAATTTTTAAGTTTTCATTAATTTCCTTTTTTAAAAATAATAAATAAGTAATATTGGTTTATTTGGAAATTAATTAAATATAAATATATTCTATATTTGATTAGGTTGAATTTGCTTTTGTTTTCTAACTTTTGTTGTAATTTTGTATTCTATTAAAAATAAAAATAAAAAGCAAAAGTAAGAGTAAAAATGTATGGGAAAAAATGAAGGTATGTGTGATGAAAAAAAAAATTGATGCAATATTTAAAAAGAAAAAAAGATAGGTGGATAAAAGATTTTAGCAAAACCAAAAAGAAAAAAATAAACATTTTGAATTGTATGAAAATTTACTATAAATGTTTCTATCTTTTTGGGAAAGATTTTTAGGGGCAATAAATCTTTGTGTGGATATGATTGTGTGTAAATTAATAGATTGCTAAACGTAGAATAATAATAAAATAGATAAACAATTTGTTAAAAATAAAAATAAATGAAAATTATGGGAGATAAACCTCGTTTTAGATTGACTTGAGAAAATAAATTAAGTTATTTCAATAATTTTTTTAAAAAATAATTTATTATTTAAAATTAAAAATTTGAAAAAATATTTCAAATGCATCCTGAATGTCGATGTCGAAAAATAATATTTATATGAAGAAATTAAAGAAATAGAGTAAAACGTTGGAAGTAAAATTATGAGAGTTGTATCATATCAAACACAGCCGATATAAGAAGACTCAAAAAAGCCCTAAGAATAGTGCACAAAGAAATTAGGTCGTTTAGTCCAAATGGCACACCTTAACTTCTTGAAGGGGCAAGGTTGAGGTCAACTCAATTTGCTTTTCATATGGAGCTTGTTTCGATAGGCCTCTTTATCTAAAACATCAATCGTGGTCTAATCTTATCCCTTGATAACCATATTTACACATAGGAGAAAATGTTATAATTTAAATCTTAAAGGATGAAAGCATCGTGTTTAACTCCACTATATAGAGAGTCACGAGGTAATGAGTTCATCTTTTTCACTAGATTAATTGATTTTATCCTTATGCTAAAAAGTAACTTAAGCATTAATGTTTATGTGGTAAGCATCATAGCTAGTATATTATTTTGGTTATTTTGCCAGTAATATTTTTCTCAAACTACAAATTACTAACCACAAAAGAAAACTAACGTAAATCGATCTGAAGATAATTTGTTATGAGGAAAAACTATATATATGTGGTTGGATTGGTTTGAATGATAATATGTTGACATATGTGAAATGAAGAAATGAAAAATATGGATCTCATTTAAGAGTGGCAATTCAAGATGAAGAGAATATATGTACGAAAAGTTTATGAAAATTGTTATTTTCAATACAAAAGGTAAAATGTCACACTAGGATAAAGTTTTAAATGGTCAAATAACTTCTTTAAGAAAACAATGGTAACTTTTTTTTTTTCCTACAAAGCATAACAATGGTGAATTTTTGTTAAATACAAAAACAAAATCAAAATCGTAATAATAATGTTATAATCAAGAAAAACGCAATCGAATCTAATAGAAAATTATTTAAAATGACAAAACTTCATAAAATATATACAAATATATCAAAATATCAATACAATCTATATGTGATACATCACAACAGGTCAATAGTTGTGTCTATCTTGATATAGATAGACCCATATATAATAGACTTTATTTACCTATCACAGTTAATCATAGATAAATTGTGATATTTTGTTATATTTTTACATGTGAATGTTGTATTCTAGAGTAGAGGGGTTGTGAAGAAGGATTTCTGTGAGATGGGAGAAGTTTGAAAACTTTTAAGTGTGAGAATTAGGCATTTTGAAGAATAAGTATATGTGTTAGGACTAGACGAAACGAGAAGATCACAAACGAGATTCAAACGCTAATTACATATTAAAATTATTTTTCTTTAATGGATGTATGTGTTTTTGCAAAGACAAGAATATAACGTTTTTATTTTTTTAGATTGTTGGAATTTTGAAATTCGACAATTAGCATTAGGGTTTGCTTTTGCAAAAATTATTCTTATTTTTTCTTTATTAATCTTACTTTTGGTAATTGTGTAGGGTAAGCCTTCCCCATCATTCTTCGTCAATTTGCAAATCCTCCTTGGCCCTTTCTATCCGTTGCTCAATAGATCCCTAACTTATCCTCGTGCAATTATTAAATTATCGATGTTGATTTCAGTATTCAAATTTCGATTTTAATCTTTAATACTGACAGATTTGTATATTTCTAAGTCACAAAATATAATTTGTAAAAATCTATTTATATCAATAAATAAGTTGTTTATTGATAGTTTTGTTAATAGTATTCTTATCTCTATTAGATTAAATAAGTGACATTTTATGTTTTACGAGTATTATCGATATTTAATATTGACATCGGACTATTCAATTTATGTATACATTAACGAATATATCAAATATATCCAACGTTTAAGTTAATTTCCTAGAAGCAAACAAAATTAATGAATTGGATTTAGTTTGTTACAGGTTTAATCTTTGTTTTTGGCCTTCTAATTTCTTTTTACTCCTAGACTTTGATTTTCACTGTCACTTTTGTTTTGAATTTTCTTCTTCTTTTTTTTTTTTTCCTTCTTCTTTTTTTGTTATTTTAAAATTTAAGATGGGGTTGTTTCCTTTTATTTATATGCTCAAATATACGGTTCATTTTACTTTTTCTATTTTAAATAAATATACAAACAAATATGTCCAATTTAATTCTAAAAAATTAAACTATATTATACCAATGGATTGGTTTGATGTTAAATTCTTTTTCGTTTTCTGTTGTGCAACTTCTTTTCTTTTCTTTTCTTTTCTTTTTTTAAACGATCTAAAAGCAACTATTAGAAAACTAGAAAAAAGAGGTTTGATTAACTTAGAAGTTCATAGGTATCATTGACTAATCTTGTAGTAGAGGTGATTTTGCAATTTCTTTTTCATAACCATATTCTTATTTAATTGCAAATTTATAATAAAGTACTCATAATGAATAATAATTTTATGAATAATAATTAAATGTATAATAATATTTTAAATAAATTACAAATACAGCAAATTCTATCAGTGATACTCTTATGGTTTACTTATGATATATTAATATTTGCAATATATTTTATCGGTAAAAGGTTTCTCTTACTCTGAAAAGTTTTACTATATTTATAATTTTTTAAAATGTTATTATATACTTAATAATTTTGGATCCTATTTGCTAATTAAGTTTTCAAAAACTTTAGATTGAGTATATATATTTGATAAAATCTTTGTAAGATTTTATAAAATCAGGTAAACTAAAATTTAACTTTTAAAATCACATCAAAATAAGAAAAAAAATAACTTAACAATATCTTTTAATCAATAATAAACTTAACTATGAAGCTTCTATTTTATATCTATTCGATTTTTTGGGATGTTTTAAAAAATAGAAAGAATTGGTAAATTATTTACATTTCATAAAACAAAATCACTAAAAGACAAAAATTATTATACATAATTTTTTTGTGAGGGGTAAATATTTTGTCAAATGTTTTTGTTTTTGACAATTTCTTTCGTTTTTTATTTGATTTTTGTTTTTCTTTAAATCATGTCTTTAAATGTTAATTTTACCTCTATTTTTTTCTTTATAATCTATTTACTATCAATATTTTCAAAACACAGAAATTAATACATGGAGATGGTTATAACAAATTCAATTAATTGAGAAAATAAAATTAATTTTATAAAGTAAAAGACTAAATAGTTATCAAATACTATCGTCGAGTAAACAAAAAAAAAAAGATGTATAATTATTATAGTTAATTTCAAATATAGCAAAATGAATCAAAATATATCAAAATATCATAATTTATCTATGATGGATCGTGATAAACTAAGATTGTCATGGTCTATCATATATAGTAGTTCATCTTAGTCTATCATGTTCTATCACATATATAGATCGTGATATGTTGTCATATTTGTAAAGATCTGTTTATCTACAATAGATATCAAGATAGACTACTATCATGACCTACGACCATCATGATCTATGAAGCACAAACACAGATACGATATATGAATTCAATAAGATACGACGATATGTCAATTTCTAAAAAAACTAAGATATTGATACACTTGAAAATACATATTTTTTTCTTTAAGAAAATCTAGAATAAAGGTAGATTTAACATAAAAATACTAAATGCACTTCACTAAATCAAAAAAAAATCATAAAATGTTAAATTAATGATAATGGTAAAATATACGACATAAACTCTAAGTGCAATAGAAAAAAACAATATAAAATCATGTGTTAGATAAATCAAATTGTTAAAAGAAAGGATGAAAATTAGAGGAAAAGTAGGATGGTAATTTAAATCGTTGAAGATATTCAAGAGAGTTATATTTTACAAGACTTTATGGGGATTCAAACATGACGATGATAAGATGGTTCTAAAATTTTGTCTTTATTCTTTTTTTTTTTTTTTTTTTTTTTTTTTAGTTTTGGACATTTTAAATAGATTGTTTAATTTTGAGTTGAAAAATATTAATTGAATTATTTTTATTTTTTTTCTTTGGATATGTTGTGTGTCAGATACGAGAGCATAAAACATATACAGCAAATCACATATGAAATACATGTCTAAGAAGTATATTAAAATACATATCTTTTGGGTCATATAAAATATTTGTATTTTATAGATGATAATAGACATATATATATATATATAATCAATCGAGTATCTCACTCACTCCATCTAGTTGTTAACAAATGGATTTTGATATTTTAATATATTTTAAATTTATATATAAAAAAGAATACAAAATAAGGATATATGAAACGAAATAGGTTAAATAGTGGGACCCGCACTGTGTTTTGACGCTGAGAATACAAAGCGACGCCCCAACTAACTAAATTAATTCTTTTTGAGAAAAGGAAAGGAAAAACTAATTTCCTTCTTTTCTTTTCTTTTCTTTTCTTTTTTTGGCTTTTCGTATATATATTTTAAATCTAAATTCTTATTGCTTTATTTTAAATTTCAGGTAAAAAGAAAATACACATCGAAAGGATTATCCTTTCTCGTACTTAGGTTTCTCCTTGAGACTTTATTATTTCTACTCCTACTCCTCTACCAATCTTTTCTTCTCACTTTCCAACTCTCACCTCAAACAATTGTTCCTATCAACCATACAACCCTCTAATTATTCATTTCATACTTTTTTTTTTAATATTTTTCAATACTATTTTTTTCCGGTGACGTTTAAGTATGGATTTATTTTCTTCTTGAAAGGCTATTTAAAAAACATTTTCTTGTATGCTAACTTCTTGATTTTCCAAATCATGTGCTACTTACATGTCAAGAACATTCAAGTGAGATTCCAATCGTCCTATTTGATCTTAAGTTTTAAGGTCTGTGTTTGGGATTTTAGTGACTGAGAATTAAGGGTTTTCATAAGTGGCGTATCCAAAAATTTTGTATAGGGGACATTATATAATAAACACACTAAAAAATGTAAAAAAAAAAAAATATCAATAGCTTTAAAGATTAATTAATTTAATACGTATTACAATTGTCATCTACGAGTTTTCATGTTTTGAAATCGATCTATAATAAGTTTATTATCTAACTTATCCAATAAATCTTTCTCAATATAAGCTATAAGATAATCATTCATCCATTGATCTCTCATTCGATTGCGCAGTCGAGTCTTCACAATATTCATAGCAGAAAATGTTATCTCTACAATAGCTGTTACAACCGATAAAATCAACGCTAATGTGAGCAACCGATAAACTAATGGGTAGACCTTATCTCTTTTCGTAACGACCATTTTCACTGCAAGATCACCAATGCTTTTTAGTTCAACAAACCCTGAACGCATATCAATAATTTTGAAGTTGATCCTCAAGCATAGAGAGTTCAATAGCTGAAGGGTCTATTAGATAAAATTGAGCAAGTCGGCTAAGTTTTTGTCTATCAAAAGCAACAAATGAATTATTCGGATTCAAATAAGTCATATAGAGAAGCAATTCAGTACTTGATACAGTAAAACGATTATTCAACTCTTGAAGCTGCATATCAATGACAATATAAAAGACTTCAACACGATAATGATGCAAATTTGTAATTGGTTGAGATTTTCGACTTTTTCATCCTCGAACTAAAAACATAGCATCCATTTTAAGAACTTAAATTCATGACCATTGCAGAAATAAGCAGAAATAAGAAATTCTTTCCAATAATGAATTCCAACCAGATTCTATCATTGGTTGCAGTCTACCTTTACAAATGTTGACTAAATTCATTGAAATCACAATATCTTATGATTTATAATTATTAAACAATATAAGTATTATGATTTATCACATAGATTGAAAAAGTATTAAAACTAAAAATAGTAAAAAGAATTTGAACTTACTGGTGAATTGATATGGTACGTATATTCTAACGATGAACGGAAAAAAATTATCTTCTAGCCTTTAATTCTGAAATAAAATAAAATAAATATATACATAAGTAATGTAAATATGAACTTATAAATTACATAAAAAAAAGAAAATAAAAAAGAAAGAATATTATATTTTTCATGGAATATTGTTGAGAGAGTGAAAGTTTAGATCATCGAATTTGTTGTATTTTTTTCTAAATATTTGTTAGACAACAAATGACAGCGACTAAAAAATAAGCTATACTTTTATCTTAGTTAGGTTTTTTTCCTTTTATTAATATTGACATTTTGAGAAATAAAATTATTGAGAATTGGAAAGATATTTGATATTTAGGGAAAGAAAATTAATGATGTTTGGAATAAAATATATTTTGTGACAATTTAGGAAAAATTTTGATATTTGGAAAATAAAATTATTCAACTTTGGAAAGATATTTGATATTCGGGAAAAGAAAATTAACGATATTTGGAATAAAATATATTTTGTGCAACTTAGGAACAAATTTGATATTTGGAATAAAAATGATTACAATTCATAGGATTTGAATCTCTAATTTAGAGGTTAGAAAATGAGAACACAACCACTGCACCCAAACCAAAATTTTAAGAAAATAAAGCATTATTTAATATATATTATAGTATGATACTTCAAAATTAATATTAAAATACAAAAGTCAATAATGTAAAGGGAGACATGTGCCTCTGCTGGCCCTTTAATAAATCCGTCCCTGGTTTTCATCCAAAAAAATTTTTAATTTCAAATCATTGGAGTTTTTGTATCATATACACTTTTGACAATGATATGTTACTCTTATTACCACGCTAAACAACCATATAGAGCACAAGCACGTTTCAGAGTTTGTCTTTACTGATCTTATCGATACGTGTAAAACACTTTAAACAGAGAGTGATTTATACTAAATTATAAATTTTCTTTTTAGGATTTCTTTCACACACAACTAGTTTTAAATTATGATTTTAATGTAAAGAGTTAAGGACAACATACTCTTTATATATCTTTACGGTATTATGATATTATCTATTTTGAACAAAAACTCTCGTAGGGTCTTAAATTTTTATTTTTATTTTAGTTTCACTTAAAACATAGTACCAAATGAAAATAATCACTCATTCCTATATTATAGTTCTCTCCCTTCCCTAGCGAGTAATGATGTGAAACTATATATGCATTGAATATGTGTAACTCGATGATTAGACCATCTAACAAGTCGTCTTCCACGGAGTGGATTCAAAAAATTTGTCAACGATTTTTTTAATAAACTAAAAATAATGTAAAAAAAAATGTTGGGCTTTAGAAGACTAATTTACCACTCGATCAACTATATATATATCTAAAATAAAATGCATATGTTACAATAATGAGTAAATTGACAAAATAAATAATGCATAAAAGTTGGAACTTGGAAGACAAATGAAACAACGTTCAAAACAAGTAATTTCTGATATGATTTTAAGTTAACAATATATTTTAGATGAAATAAACGATAACAAAAATCTTACTTTTCTAAAATAATATATTGAATGGTTTTTAATTTTTAACCACATGCTACAACGTCAAATTTCTTATTTTATTTCTTTAAAAAGATTATATTTTGTACCAATTTCCAAAAGCAATTCAAAGGTAAAAAAACGGGAAAGTAGAGTAAAAAGAAATAAAAATATACTTTTTCAACTTCAAATTAAAAATGAAGAAAATATAAACCATATAATTACAAACTTTTATACAACTTATCTTTATCACAAAGTTTATTTAATGGGATAATATAATTTAAACAAAATTTATTCTTTAATCATCCTTGTATAAATAAAACTAAATTACTATTAATTCACTCAACAAATAACTTACTTCATCTATGCTTAAAAAACTTTAGAAATAATTAGAAGAATCAACGTGAATGACTTGTAGCATAAAAAATGTGTCGTTGAATTTCACTTAATTCAGGATTATTATATGATTTTACAATTTTTTTTTTCTATTTTGTATATTTTGAACTGATCATGGGGTATAATTTGTGTTGATATTAAATTATGGAGCTAAAATGTGTGAAAACGAAGTCAAGATGCATCAAACTAGAGTCGAGTGCGAGGCCAAATAAGCCTATGCCTTGCAAAGCCACAATGCCTCAAGGTGCTACATGTTACACGCCGTAAGGTATAGTAGGTGCTTTTGTGGCGCACAACACATAGAGTCGTGACACTCCAAAGCCCATACGTATGCATATGTTCGTGGACACAACTATGCTCTTACGATTTCTTAAATAAGAAGTTTGCTGCCTATGGCATTTCATGAGGAGTTCCAACAACTTTAAGATCGATTTTTCTCTTTATTTTTTTAATGAGTTATTTAGTCTTTTTTTTTTTTTTAATGAGGTCAGACTTCTCCTCATCATTCAACATGTGGATGAGAAACCAAGGTACTTATTCTAGTTTGGGTTGTTTAAGAGATTTTTTTCTATTTTGATGTATGTGATTTTCGAACTAGATTATTTCTGGGTAGTTAATTCAATTATGTTTTAAATGAATATATATCATGTTATCAAACACTTGGAGATTGCTTGACATCATGTTAGCAATAGGTTAAGGTTGCTTGCTAATTTAATTAAATGAGCATTAATCGATCTAAGCTAGGATTGAATTGCATGAATATTTAGTTAGGCGCTTGAAAACTAAATATTTGACCTAACTAGCCCTAGATCTTAATGCAACTGATATGAGTTTGAATATGTAAGTTTCTCATCGATTAAATGGTGCCAATTAGTTACTTAGGACAAATCTAGGCTTTTTTTAATATTGAATTTACTAAAATTTACTTCTATTGCAATTTACTATTTCTCGCAATTGAAACCAATTACAAACTTTCCCATCAATTACCTTCGGGTTGGATAAGCTATTTACTCGATAAATATGCTCCTTGTGTTCATCCGATCTTACAAATAAGACTAATTCTTGGCAAGTGATTCAGTTTAATTATTTGGTTCGAATTTGGATAACAAAATATGAGACACCATCATTGACGATAAAATAAAATTTAATAATAATGGATGATAGATATTGTTATATTCTAATTTGTTTTATTGTATTTGAAAATGTAGCATATAATTAAAGAATAGGTGGCGACGTAAGAAAAAGGAGGGTTAGAAAGGTTTAATTAATTAATAAATTAAACTAATATAATAAAGAAATTCATGTGAAGGGTGTGGTTTACTTACTTACTTTAACAAAAGCTAAAACCCATCACATCGCCGAAAATAAAACTCAATTTCACAGTTTTGTCACGTGATTTTTATTTTTCTTTAAAAACCTTTTGTTTTTCACATTTTCCGTTTTCGTCCCCCCACCCGTCCCGTTTTGGAACAAGGCCCCACGTCATCAAATTAAATTAAATTAATTTAAAAGCGTCTCACTATCCACCGACGTTATCTGCTCCGTCCCCACCCTTAAATTTAATAAATCAAATAGTAAAAAAAAAAAAAAAAGAAAGAAAAGAGAAAGTTACAACTCACCTTCTCCAATTGTCCTTTTCCTGAATAACATCCAACTTTTACTTTTTAAATTTTAATCAAACTTCTTCTTTTTTAATATAACTCAACCCCTACTCTTTGAATAAAATGGGAAACATTCAAATATTGGTGAGTTATGTTAAAATTGGTGTCATATTTATTTATATCTTCAATTGCTTATTTCTAGATTTAAAGTTTGATGATGTATTTACTAATGTATACAACAACTATACAAGTATTTAAAATTCTACTGAAATTAATTTTGATTTTACTAGTTTATTTTCTAATTGATCATTCAAAATAATTTTAAATATTTTAAAGACGTATTAATTAACCATTTGTTTGTAGTAAACAGTTTATACGGTGTGTATATATTTTGGGTTTTCTTTTTCTTTTTCTGAAATTACTAGGAAAAAGAACACTACAAAAAGATAAAAGTGGATTTAATTGTGAGAGAAAAGAGTCCGCAGCCGCCGCATTGACAAAAGACGGGGGGGGGGGGGGGGGGCCCACAGCCCACGTGTGGATCCTTTCGCACTAATTGTCTGAAGGCGCCACGTGTTACAGTGGGCCCCCATGGGCCCATATTGAAGGCGATGGAAAGTCTCCATAAAAGTTGGTCAATGGTCAAGCACTTGTCCATGGCCGATGTGATCCATGAAAGAGGACCCCATGGGCCCATATTATCTGACACCCCCCACCACATACATCTTCCTATCCTTAACTAGCATTTTTCCACTGGTATATACTACTAGGCTTGGTTCTAGCAAGACCCGACGTCTATAAATTAGTTCGAGATTGATGAAGTTTTGAACCAACTAACTAGTCTTAAATATATATCAATTGAAAAATAACTGAGTTGTGTTCGATTACATGCCCTGCAACTTCGAGCACCATAAACTACATTGATATTAAAAGAATTGCAAATTCTCCCATACGAGACGATATTATAAATAATGTCATTTAACGATAATATTCAATAGAGAGTTTTGTCCTTACTCATTGTGTACTAATACAAACTCTATGTTCATTGTACTAACTTGACCATTGGAGTATGGTGTAGACAACATCACACTAGTATGAAAATCTCTTACAATGCAAGTCAACTTAAAAAATGATAAAAACCAAAATAAGTAAGATGGAGACCAAGCTTATAGGAGACTACAAAGACAATGAAAATATGTGGAATTTGAGTGCCAACAATATATACACACATTTTCGGTGGGATCAATTTAATGGAGAATTAATTGTTTGGTTTGATTTTGATTGATTTCCTTTCATGACAACTTGTTTGCAATTGTATGCTATTAGCTATCTAATTGAATTTGGTTAATTTGACAATACCTTTTATGCGATAATAGTATGTCACGTAATCTCATTGTTGCCACGTTGAAGAGTGTCAATGCATTTTCTTCAATTTAAAGTTATTCCAAGAATTGGTTTTTACTTTTTATTTTTTCCCTAAACTGATAGGTTTGTTCAATATATGATGTTGATTTTTGTTGAAATAGAGTTTACCATTAACATATTCATATTGTTTTTAACTCTGATACTTTTTCTTTTAGAATCTTTAGAGACATTTTTAAATATGTTAAAATAAACCAAACTATTTAAAAAATATATTAAAATTACAGATTATATCAATGTCTATCATTATCGATCATTGATAGAATCTGAAATTTTGTTATATTTTGTAAATATTTTTATTAGTATTCTCATTTAATTTTTTTTTTTTAAAAAACTTTGTTAGTAATTTTCAATTGGTTATTTAATAGAAACCCAATAATGATTTAAAAATCCATTGCCAATCCTACCACTAAAGATTTAAGAATGGTTTTTTTTTTTCAATTCAAATTTTGAATAAAATAAAAGATCTAAAATAACAAAAATGAAATTGAAAGCTTAGGCCTAAATGGAAATTAAATATTTATTTTATACATTTATAACACATGCTAAATCAAGTAATATTTCTAAAAAGAAATAATAACAGGATACAAATAAATAATTAAAAATAGTAAATTAATATTTAGAGAATAATGAAAAAAAAAAGAAAAAAAAATTTATATTCCTGCTTTAATTAGTTTGTTGTTTCTTAAATTACACCTTTTGTTCCTATTCTATTATTATTATTATTAGTAACTCAAAATAAATAAATAAAATAAAATACCATAAATGAACTAAAAAAAAAAAAAAAAACATTATTCTACCCAAATATTTAAACATATTTTTTCATCTAACTTCTCCCTATATACATTTTTCCTTGATTTTTCTGTCCAAATATTTTTATTGTCCTAAAAAAAAGTAATAACCAAATTCTAAAGGTTGGTGAATTTAATTTTCGATTTACTTCTTATCCTTGTTCAAATTGTATTCAAAATTATTTGACCTCATTTTAGAATTGTATTATTTATAAAATCTTAGATATAAATACTTTATCTACTTTTGGAATAAATAAAATAAAAGCTGAAACCAATAGAAATTAATTTAAAAAATGATTCTTTTAAAGAAATTGTAAGAATTCAAATGTTTGTTAATAAATATAAGAAACACACTAGAGAAAATTTGAGAGCAAAGATAATATCTAAGAACATAAAACAAAAAATGAAGGCATTGTTTAATAATTATTTGTTCTTTTTCTTTTCTCTTTTTTCTTTTTTTTTTTTTAATTTTGTTTATTTAAGTAAACTCCTGAACTCTTAACCAAATCCTAATAAGAAAACAAAGTCTTTCTTTTTTTCTTTTTTAGTTTTTTCAAAAGATAGAAAAATTGATAATTTATTTATTCACTAAAAGACAAAATTCATTCAAATTCATTGCACTTATTTTTTATAAGATGTAAATATTTTGTTAATTTTTCTATTTTTAAAATTTTTCCTCTTTTTTAAATAAAAAATAACATTTGGCTTAATTTTAAAAAACACTTCTAAATGTAAATTTTAAAAAATAATGTAATGTTGGTAGACTTAATTTTGAAAAACAAAAAACTAAGACCCTGCAGATACTTAATCCACCTTTAATTTTTTTTTTTTTTGCTTTGTTATCTACTTTTCATCGACGTTTCTAAAAAACCAAGCCAAAATTTAAAAACTAAGATCCTATTTGATAATCTTTAAAAATTAAGAATATTTCTCTTCATTTCTTACTACAATCTATATCTTTATTAAGTACAGTGGTTGAATTGATCTTAACAAAATTCAAAAACAAAAACAAATATTTAAAAGCAATTTCTTTTTAGTTTTTAAAATTGGACTTGGTTTTTTAAATCATTGGTAAAATGTAAATAACAAGAGGTGAAAAGAGTATCCGTAACTTCGTTTTCAAAAGTTAAAACTAAAAAACAAAATTGTTACCGAGTGGATCTAAGTAATTTTCCAAAATACTCTTTTCTTTTTTCTTTTTTAAAATTTCATTAAGTAATCATTTCACTTAAAAAGATGCAAACCATACATAAGTCAAAATAAAATAAATTTAACTTTAAAAAATGAAAAGATTACCAAACAAAACCATAAATGATTATCGAACAACACTTGCAAGACAAAGACATGTCTTTAAGAATTATTAATGTTAGACAACTTTATAAGATCCAAACACTCTAGCCCAATCCTTTAAGGTTTGGGCCCTCCACACACTATTTGGATTAGATTTTAAGCCATTCCTCCTCCATAAGATTTAGGATTCCATTTATCTCTCTCATATCTTTCATTTCTTTCCCTATTCCTTTTATCATTTTCCCTTTACTACTCTTCATATAGAATGCACTTTGGATCAATAAGAACCCTATTCTTTTTTCTTTGTTGTTGTTGAATAGTCACTAAAATGGACCTACTTGATTGTTTCTCTCATCCTTGTGGATAATAACTTATCAACCTTCTTGTTGAGGCTCAACAACTTCTCATTTTTCATTACAAACGGAAGAAAATTAAAATTCAATTCATTCAATTCTAAATATATTCCTTATAGTTTGAAAAAAATTAGAACTGAGTTCATTTGGTTTTATAAAATCTTCGTAAATAGTCTTTACAATATGTACTACCTATGAGAATTTTATCAAAGTGTAACCAGATTCATCGGTTGAAAATTTAAGACGAACGATAATGGATTGAGTTGGGGTTGTTGAACTCAAATGATAGAAAAAATCAAATTTCGAGTAAGTTTGGCATTAAACTCGAAAAACCGAGTAGATTCCAAGAAAGACATCAATATCGTAGAAGTTTATTAACATTGAAAAATCTACACATACACAAGAAGTTGTTTAAAGAAACAACGTTCTAATCAAACCATGTATGTAACAGTGAGTTTTCTAATGTATTTCTATTGCTATGAATTTTTTTCCTTAGTATAAAAAAAAAAAAAGAAGAAAAGAAAAGAAAAAACTAGAATACTGATTGGCTTTGAGATTCCTTTGAACATCTGTTTCTTTGATCCCTTTAAGATTTAGCTTCTCAACTTGGGCTTCATTCTGTTTTCAAAACCAAAATAAGAGACGGACAGAGAGAACTCCATGAGTTAAAACTTTAACATTAACAAAACAAAAAACCAACTAGGATTCAAAATCATTACCTGTTCTGTGTGGGATTGGGGCCACTACGAGGTATTCGGCGAAGGCTTGTGGAAGTAGACGATGAGGTTTCGCCGAGCTTCCGAGCAGCAGAAGGAAGATGATGAAGAAGAAAATCAACTTGATACGACGGCGGCGATGATAACGATAACGGTAACGACGTAAAAGCAACATGAGAACCTGGGAAAGGGAAGAGCATTCTTGCAGCTTGAGTAGGAGTGTGAAGATGGAAAGAAAAGATCAGAAGTAGAAAAGTGTGGAGAATTGGAACTAACAATGATTTGGAGATCAAAGGTTTCATGTTTTTTTGTGAAGCTCTGAGAGAATCAATGTCTTGTTTGTCTTTCAACTCTAACAACTTGGACTGCCTCTTTATATAAGTTTTAACAAATTTTCAACTTTTGTCTTCAACTGCCTCATTTGTTTCTGTTTGGAGCAATATTCTACTCAAATCTCTGATTGCTCCCATATTCTATACTCCTAGATACAATCTGTAGGGTCTTTTCTAAAATAGGGTATTTGCATATTACACTCCTATATTTTCTATATTTTGCAAATGTGCCCTTATGTTGAAAAGTTTCAACTCATACCCTTTTATGAGTTAGCTTTGACAAAAACAACACCAAACAAGACCCGTATGTATCAACTGTGTGGAAATTATCATTGACAGGGTGTTTAGCTTTGAGCCCACTAACTTTGTAAATTGGTGTTAAATAACTCATGTCCACTCATTTGTCCGTTTATAGAATAATTTCATCTTTGCAACTTTGTACTCAAAACACAGATTTTCTAGGTTGTCATTAGGCCATGCCTTACGGTGTTGGGTTGAGTTGCACAATGAACGCAACAATCATGTTTAGTTGTCAATTGTTGATCGAGGTTGGAACCCAACAAATTGTCGTTGACAAGTTGAAGATACTCCAACATATTAATTTCATATTTCATCACTTAACTCAACGATCCAAACGCTTTTTAGCTAATAGTACACAATGTAACAAAGTTGAGGTATTTTAAAGTCACTTTCAAAATACCAAGGTGAGATATGCAAAGTAAATAACTCCCAAGGGAGTGATTAGCAATTAATCTTAAAAATTTTCCAAATATCAATGGCCTGTATTATTCATTAAAGATCAAACACAGTTTTCAATACAGATCCATTGGGTGAGTGAGTGTGAGGCATGTGATGTAAACAACATGTATACTTTGACTTGTGGAACTTCCCATTTCCAAAGCAAAAAAAAAAAAAAAAAAAAAAAAAAAAAGAGTAGAAAAAACTTGAAAGTATTTGTTAAGTATAAAAATAATTTGTTCACCTGCCATCACGTGACCATGCACGTGATCAAAATAGCACAAACTTTTTCTTTTCTTGGTTGTCAAACTTTGGATTCTACTCTCCAACAAAAAAAAGAATTTCTATTACTATATATTTCATCAGATAATCAAATCAAATGTTACTTCTGCAATCTGCTCAGTGCTTAAAAGACAAAAGTTTCTATCTTAAAAAAACTTGAAAAACTTTATCACTTTCTTCTCTCTAGTTTGACTGAGGAGCTACACTAAAAAAAAAAAAAAAACTTTCTTTTCTGTTTTTCTACTTTTTTTTAAGTTAACCATTGGCTGCAATCTGATGTGATGCATCTGCAAGCAGCAATCTGCATCCATGGCTGCTGCTGATGATGACCACATCCCTTCCTTGACTTGAAAATCTACTAATAAAATTCGACTTGCAGGTTTCGTTACATCTACACTATCCTACTAGTATTGGCGTCGGAAAAAACTTCGACGAGTCATCGTTCTTGTCATGAATGGTAATGAATTGTTGGACTAAGCTACTGAGCCATATTAAGACCTGATGTGGCGAAAGGCAAAGTAAGGAAGAGAATGCCATGTGCATAAAAAGGAGATTCCATAACTTTGAACTAATTGACACTACTCTTACCACTAATTTAGGGGTAATATCTACTGTTTGTTGGTAGCAATTCTTCAGCCCCAACTTTCATATCAGAGATAGGCATTTTCTTCTTCAGCCCTCCCTCGACAACCATGACATCGACTAGGAATGTTGAACAAACAGGGCGATGATCGGAAAAACGAGACTCCCCACGGATGTAAAAAAGTTGTCGTATGCCATCACCATGCCATAAAATTCTGTCACACCTGCATTGTTCCAAGAAGTTCAGCACATTTCACGTTTAGAAGCATATGCACTTTAGTTTGGCTAGCATGTCCATGCCCAACACGTGCTAGTGGAATAGATGTGTTAGACACTAGTTGTACATGGTCATAATAGAACCAATCTGTTTGACATGCATCATATACTTGTTACAAGTATACTACGTACTAAGTGGACACATATAGGACAAAAACAATCAATTATAAGAGCGAAATGCATCATGAATTTTAAGGATGTATATGCACAAGCTCATTGGTTTTTTAATTTCCTTGTTTAAAAACGGTATATATTATAATAAGCATACCCTTGCAAGGTCCATGCCCTAAATTTAAAAATTAAATGACTTGTAGCCGTGCCTGTGTCCTGTCTTATCGTTATCAGAGTCTCTTATTTGAATCTGTGATTTTTAGGTGTTATGTGGGTTGACTAGAACAAGAGTTTGTATGCTGTTCTATGCCAAACTTCTTACCAAGCTGGAGTTCTTCTTTTTTTTTTCGATTTTTTCAAGTCTCCAGCGTATGTGTCTGAATTGTAGTAGTATTTATATGTGGGTGCAAAGTAAATCTTTCCCTCTTTCCATCCAGAAAACACTCGCCCTGCATCCCTTTCGATCTTCAACTACAACACCAAGCAAAAAATAAGAACTAGGATGAAATATAATCGATCTAAGAACACAATCCCAAACTTCAACCAGCTTTTATCCATAGCAGTAATTTTGTGGCAAAAAATAATTTCATCACAAGTTTCGAAAAGTGAAAGCAAAGGGAAAAGAAGCAAGTTGCCCCTATTAAAAGTGACTACGAATTTTTTCTAAGAGAATGAATGCTGCTTCAGTGATTAGGTATTGCCGTTACCTGATCTTTGTTGAGAAGTGCATCCCAGCGATTCTCTTCCATGAGTCTTCGAGTTTCCGAGTAGCTCAAAGCTATCCGGTAATTCAAGTCTCCTAACCATATTATTCGTCTTGAGCCATTTCATCAACACGAATGAGAAACTCAGTAACCAGAATATACACATGTCATATGGAATGAATTACCAAACTGCGTTGTTCTTATTTATATGTATATGTTTTTCTTTCAAATCAAACAATTTAAGATGCTCACTCGTGTCCGAGGATTTTCTCCGGCATCCGACTGTAAGGTGGCCTGCATATTTTTGGAAATTGAGTGTTCTTAAGGATTTCAATAACATCCAAATTTCTTCTAAGCTCATCTCCTTCTTTCTCTCCAGAAGCTAAGTGGCTGCAGATGAAGCAAAAGCTTGTCTGGTGAAATAACATGCTCACTGAAATGCACCCCTGGAAGACAAGAACCGACCCTCACGATTTCAAAATGAAAATATGATGGATATTTTGCAGAATTATCCCATAGAGGAAGACAAGTGAACTAAAAATATAAAAGCATCACCTTGTTCCCAAGGCAGCCCATGATCCCACGACCAGTACTCGATATTCTTAAGTGGCTAACATGTGGAACAAGCTCCTGCCTCATCCAAATTGTGACAAAAATGCCAACCATTTGTTTACTTGCAATCAAACCGTACTTTGTCTCGTTACTGCTTTCAGGAATGGAAATATCTGAAATATCAAAGATGCTTGGATCCTCCTCGTCATCATCTTCTTCTGAAGAAATTCCACTTTGACTCACATTCGATGGTTGGCACCGAAACCAGAAATCCTTACTGCGTTTCCTTTCGAGTTCCAGTGGAGTACAATTGCAACTTTTTAGCTTCCTTCTACTCACAGTCCTGAAAGTTTTACTGATGCTTTTAAGAGAAGGCTTCGGAAAGAATTTCGATCCTCCAAGACTGGTGTTAGATTTCGGTCCTCTCGAGCAGCCATTTGTTGGGTTGTTCAATGATTGATTAATTAAGGAAAGCCATCTTGCAGCAGGTTCATTGTCTTCAATAACTAGAACATTTCCAGCATTTAGAGGCACAATTTCCTGAAAACTGATAATAGGAGTTTAAATAACACATCAATCTGCTAGTATGCTTGGAAATACAAGGAACCAAATGACTTTAGTTCAAAGGGTATAGCGGTCAGTGACTACTATCCAGAGTGCCGGTGGAAGAAAAAGAACATCAGAAACTTCTTTTAAAAAATATGAAATGGAAAATAGTGGTGAACAAAGTAAGCATTGTTGTCTAATGCCAATAAATGAACTGCTACATTTTGATGGGAAGCTTAGATTGGAAAAGAGAACTCTCAAAGCACAGCAAGATGAATAAACTCTATTCCTAACAACCACAAACCACCAAATTTAAAAGAAAGTGGAAGGAAAAAGAGAGGTGGATTCCATGTTCTGACAACCACCAAATGTTTTAGAAAAATGGAAGTGAAGATGGAGAGGGGGGCAGAAATCATACCCAAATATGTAAATATCAGCACAGTTGTCGTTCTTAAGAAAATCATTCAAATTGAGGTTGGTAGGGGGAGATTTTCCTCCAACATTCCACGTTGCAACAAAAACACTGAATCAAATCCCATTAGGCAAAAGAAATGTTAATGTACAAAAGAGTACAGGCTCGTCATTAGGTTAAAATGAAAAGAAGAGATCAAGGAGATCATGCCACCAAGTACCGGAAGGATTGAACTTCTTGACCAGGAGCCATTAGAGAGTCTGTGCTACCCAAGAATGTACTGTCTAGCTGTAGGTCGGAATTTGGATCTACATATAGATTAAAAAGGAACAAAAATTGAAAGAGACTTAAACACCAAGCAAATATCCATTGATCATGTTCTTAAAAATTGTTGACTAACGCCTCTTTCTGATAATCAAACCAAAACAAAATCATTTCTTGTCAAATTCTATAGTTTTAACCAACTGACTGAAAAATATTCTGAAGTAGCTCAGGGAAAGGGACAATATCAAGAGGGAGAGAGAGAATATACCAAGCTTGCTTCATTTCTCACACTAGTTTAAAGATCATATTGAATATATTCTCCATTTAGATCTAGTTGACATGATTCTCTTCGTATCGCTATCGTTTTAGATTTTTAATCTTCATAAGGAAGCACAAACATGCTCAAATCTCTTCTAATTCAAAGATGCTAAGTCACGATATGCTTAGAAAGGTACTTCAAACTTATCGTCAATGACTATTTACTTATCTGAATAATAAAACTTTGCTTTTTATGGTGAGATTTCTTTCTTTATCATAAAATAAAGATAAGATGATAATTTATCAAAAAGCATTTCCCTTTTGTAACTCACCAGTGGACTCAACAAATGAACCTTTGAACTCCTTCTTTCCGTTTCTTTCTCCCATCGCAAACATTTTTCTAATGAAGGACTGAAAGCAGAGGAGAAAAAGGAAGATATTTAATGATATTAACTTCAAAAAGTAGCAAAAGTTAGTCCCACTTTTTTGTAAGATAAAAAGATGGGAACAAATTCAAGAGAACAAACAACCAAATAACACTTTAGGATTCAGAAAAAAAAAAAAAAAAGGGAAGAGAGAGAAAGAAAGAGCATTGAAGATTCTTTTACCTTCTTCCTTGAGTCTTGTTTTCTGAGAGTCATTGCTGATATTGCAATTTCTCATCAATGCCACTGACCCAAATCAAAGATCTACAGTCAAAAAGAGAAAAAAAAAATCGAAGTAAATATAAATGGAAGTGATATTATGACAAACAATTCATGTCGCTCTCAAGAATGTCAAGAAAATCAATTCACTTGCCATCCAAAATGAACAGAACAGAACAACAATGATCTAATGAAACAAAAAAAACTCAAAAAATCCAAAGAAACACGAACATTACCACAAAACGAAGCAAAAACCCAGAATTAAGATTTGTTCTAAGAGAAACAGATTTGATCAAATTTAAAAAGAAAAGAGTGGAAACCCACGACAATGTTGACAAGTGGGGGCTTATTCATATTCACGAGAAAGTCAACTGTCCAAGCAATGTCTATTATACATACATAAGAAGAATCAAAACAAAATGAACTTGAAACATTTTCCCAGCATAGAAAATTGGAAAAGAACCTGAAATTGAATGTTAGAGATTCTAGAAGAAATGAACAAAACGTCTTATATATTCAATGGAATAGTCCGAGAAACTTGCTGTTCCAATCCAAAACGCATTGAAATTGACAAAAAGAGGGCACAGTCATAGATAGATGAACAGAAAAAGGGGAAAAAATCAAAACAAAAATCGATAATCGATTTTCGGTTCAAAGAAGGAAAATGGTTGAATTTTCTCGGGAAAATAAAGCGAGAAACGGTCAAAAACACCTTTGAAGAAACGCTAAGTTGAGAAGTTGGGAGTTAGTTTCTTCCATTGCCAGCAGTTTGTAGAGGTTTTTTTGATCAAATTTCTTCAAATGCTCATAGTAAAATGGCAAAGGAACAAATCTTTTGATTGAAAACTCAAATGGGTATCAACAAAATGATGATTTTGTGCAGACAATCATCATCAAAAGAGGAAACTGATCTGTTTCATGAGACTAACACAGAAGAATGAATGAGAAAATTGCAAAGTTTTTTGTGAATCTCAACTAAAATGGACTACTTTTTTTTTTTTTTTTTCCTGCCCTTATATAGAATTTTGTTGAAGGAGCAATTCAGATTCTTTAATTTGGCCAATACTTTCATGGACTTTTTCTTTCTTTATTTGTTGTGGTCTGTTTTGGGTTTTTGTTCATGTTTTCACTTTTTATTTTTCCCCTTATATGAGAGTAAATGGAACCATGACTTGGTCTATTTTTTCTATTGCTTATACTTTTAATATTTTTTATGTTAAATATCAAAGTTATACCTTTACAATTTATAAAGTTACAAACTAAGTTTAATTAAAATTTAAAAGTAAAATATCAATTTACCTCGAAATGACGAATTTGAGCCTTCACTTTTACTTAACTAATATTCGATTAATAATTAGATGTATTTTATTTTATAAGTTTAGGGTTTAAAATATTCTTTTCTTTTTTCTTTTTCTTATTTAAAGGTGAGTAACGACATAGATACTAATTTCAAATCTAATGATTAAAAATATATTTTGTTTTAATATCAATTTATACAGTTCAACACTTTTTTAACCTAAAATAAGTTACAAAATCAATCAAATTCTTCTTTCTTTCTTACAAAGTTTTACAAAATGTTGCCTATTTCTTTTTAAATAACAGAAAAAATAGAGGAACACAAACCATTGAAAATACCACAAATTTCTCTTTAATTTTACATTGATATAAAAGTTGTTTATTAACGATTTAAAATATAATTTTATTGGAGAGTTTAAATTGATATGTACATTAAAATTTAAAATTTTAATTACTAATTTTTTGTTTTAATGCATATACAATACTCGAACCTTTTAGGGACAAAATATTTTAATTAGTTGATTTTTCAATTCAAAAATTTTAAATGTTTGTTCTCATTTCTTTAACTTTCAAATTTATTATATTTTAATTCATTAAACTTTGAAGAGTATATTTATCTTATATTTGGATACCTATGATAAAACAAAGTGAGTTTAAAAAGATGAAACAACGGATAATTTCAACATAGAATACCATTCCTTAGTATTAAAAACATGAAATACAAAACATCAATTTTAAAAATTAACTTTAAACGTGAAAATGAACTTGACTCAACGATATTGGTATTTGCTTCTTCTTTGGAGGTTGAAAATTTAAACCTCCACAACATGTAATTGTTGCACTTAGAAAGAAAGTATATATTCACTGAATAGATTTATGGTTATATAAAAGATAGAGATAGGCTATTATTTGTATATATATTGATAACTAGTAGTATAGGATAGTATAGTTGATTTTGAGAAAGAATGAGAAAGGAAAAAGTAAAAGTAAGAAGAAAGAAGAAAGAAGTTGGGATTGGTGGATGCACATGGAGAAGTGTATGATGACCAAGCACTACAATGTCCAATTTTGGGCATCAAAGCTTAAAGAGATTTGTACTTACAAAACACACTCTTGCTTTTGGTTATTTTTATTTCTTTATTTATTAGGATTAAAATTTAAAAAGAGAATGGAAAAGGATGGAAGAGAATGAATGAATGAAGCAGCAGCAGCAGCAGCAGCAGCACTATACAAAGTGTGTGCATGCAGCAATTCAATAAAGAAAAATCTTGGAATAGTTTTATATGGAAATTCACTCTTTTCAAAACACCAAACACACAAACTTTCTTTGTATTTTTCTTTTTGGATCATTATCATTCTTTTCTTTTGCACCCAATTGGACATTTTTTTCATGAATTTTCTTTTTTCAATTTTGAATTCTAAATTCTCTATTAATATAACAAAATTTTGAATTCTAAATTCTCTATTAATTATGGACAAAATCAATCCTTTAAATTAATATTAACAAGAAGGAAGAAATTTTGGGGATTTGTAGTATTTGCAACGCAAAAATAACAACCTTATATTGTTTATTATTATTATTACTTTCTATTATTATGATCATGTTTCTAATGTTTATCCTTTGCCATTTATTTTATTGGTATATATTGGTTTGTTTTTATGAATGTTTTTTTAATACAATATGTGGAATATACGAACTATAATTTATAGTATAATTAGTTCTTCTAGAAAAGCTTTTCTTTTATATATATATATATATAGAGAGAGAGAGAGAGTATGGTTCTCAAAAATAGCTTTTTTAAGTACAATATTTAATGACTTCTCTTTAGCTTTAGAATAGTTAATAACTTTCAACTTACACAAATTACTCAACACATTTTTTAAAAATTAATTTGCAAATAGAACAAAGAAATTTATTTAACAAAGGGTTATTGGATTGCCTTTTTTTCATTTTCATTTAAGAGGGAAATTTTGATTTAAATAACCAAACCTATAGCAAATTTTTACTTCTTATCGATGATAGACTGTGATAGACCCAGATATATAAACATCTATTAGTGTCTATAGTCATCGATGGAAAGTAAAATTTTGTTCTGCTTATAACTAATTTGACTCATTTTGTTGCATTTGAAAACATCATTTTAATAGTAGTATAAACCCTAAACTCTAAAATAAATAGATTTTCAAAATTCATCTTTGTTTTGAAAATGTAGTTAAGAGTTCAATATTTACCTAAAAAAGATGAATGGAAAGAAAACAGTGAAAAAACAAACACAATATTGAAATGTCAAATGAGACCCAATTATACTGACCCTACAACATTTCTTAAATACATAGAATAAGAAAAACATAAAACTAAAAATAAGAAACATCATTCAACACATAACCTCTTTTGTACTGTAAGAACTAAATAAATCAAATCAAATCAAACCATATACATATATATATATATATTAGTTGGCAAACACATTCTCAACAAAGAAATTGGAAGCCAACAAAGGATTAAAAAGAAAACATATTTATCTCATAGAACCTTGAAATTCTATATATAGTTTAGGTATAAAAAAATGTTCTTATTCTTGTCTTGTTTAGTGTTTTTTTATTGCTTTTTTTTTTAGTGGAAAAGTTGGCAAACCCCATTATTTTCTCACTGTAAATTATAAAACAAAACTAACCCTTTTTTCCTATACAATTTTTATTCTTATTCAAAAGATATGGAAAATATATATATATATATCCCATCTACCCATTTCATCATCCTCCTTTATAAATTATTCTACAACAAATTAAAGTGAAAAATGGGAAATAATATTCTTAATTTAAAAAGAGAAATAAATAAAAATGAAAAAGAAAGTTAGTATAAATAATATACTTTTTTAAATATATAATAAAATGAGTAAACTTATTTACAAATATAATAATAATATTATAATAACAAATAGAAATAGACACTAATAGATATCTACTATAGTCTACTATCGCTGCCTATAGACGTCTTTCACTCGAGGTGACGTTTTACTACATTTTAATCGTTTAAAACAATTATGTTAATATATAAAATAGGCCCAAGACAAAAAAAAAAATTAATTATATAATAATTGAGAAGCATAAAACATGAGGGGAACAAAATGTTGGGTTAATGTTTGCCTCATTCACAAGCTAAGGAGAGAAAAAAAAACATTGAGAGATCCTTAAATAAAGGAAACCATTATGATTTTCTTAAAAAAGAAAATAGAGTCTTTAAAAAAAAATTAAAAATCTTTATTTGTTCTTTACTTAGAAGAAACCATTCTCTCTCACATTTTCTTATTCATTATTCTATTCATCAAAGAAAGAATGTGGCCCTCAACTATTTATAAGAATGTTTCAAAACAGTATAATAAGTTCCTTTTGATGGGTTTCATATTAAAATAAAAAAGCTTATATATATATATATATAATGGCAAACAAACCAAAGAAGGAGATTCTTTGGTATAAGAGAATGCCTTTTTTGGGGCAAGTTTGCAGCAAGTGTAACCTAAAGTCGATGATGCCTTCAACTTACACCAAAATTAGTTGATTACAAATGTGTTTTTTTAATGTATATTTGTTTTAAATTTTAGTTGTTTACATAACTGTTTGATGTATAATGTTTGTTTAAAATAAGAATTTGTTTGACTTAATCTCATACTGAGAGATTCTCAAGTACTTCACTTAAACACCATTTCTAATTCTAATTTGGTTTTTAGTCAATTTGGTTGGATTCATATAAAAGATTTTTAGAAGTATTCGAGTAAGTGAGAAATATGTAAAAACTTCAATATTATTTACTATTGAAATTGGGTTGTTTAATATTTCATTTAAAAAATGAATGAATGAATAATGGTTAAATTAATGTTCATATTTGAAATAAAATGAAAATTGTACACAAGAATCGATACGTAACAATTAGAAAACATACATAACATTAGTTATGACATCATTCACCTTAATTAATGTTGCAAGCACTGTGTGATACTTTTAAAATAAAGTATCCGAAAGAAATGGTCCAACAATTATAAACGTGACGTGTCCTAATTTTTCACATTAATTTTCATATAAACATTTCGGATTAAAGGATATTTTGGAACAAATTTTAGAGTTTCAATAGTAAAAATTATGATTGAAAGTTCCAAAACTTAGGGATATTTTGTGGAATTTAACCTAAAACATTGTAAGTAATCATTAACTTTGTATACTAAACCATTTTGTAAGTAAAAAAATGATTGGATTGTTCCTAGAATGGGTTATATCAAGGCTTCACAAAATTCATAATAGGCATCAATTTTTCATTTTTATTCAAACACTTTTCAAAAGTAAGGTTGTTCATCAAAAACTTCTTTATTTGGGGCTACTACTCTTTAAAAGATTTTGGAACTTTTATGCATAGATATAGCAATTATAATTAATAACTCCAATATACTTTAGAAAAACAAGTTATTTCAAGGGCTTAACCATAATCATTTCCAACAACACATAACAATACACAATAACAAAGTTTAGGAGTGCAAGCAAAAAATTTATAAACTTCGATAAAAAAGAATTTACTTTCATGAAAATGATAGCAACACATATCATTGTAATAAATGAGACGAATTATGCCATATTTTTAAAAACCAAAGCAAAAAACAAAACGATTAACAAACATGACTCTAATTTTGTCTAATTATTAATGGTCAAGAGAGAGAATTTCACAAAGACTCCTTCAAAGAACCAAGAGTTGGAAAAAAAATTAGAGCTCACCTTTGAGTAAAAGACTCTGAGAAGCTCTAAGAGCCAACAAGCCTGCACTGCACAGTCAAAAAAAATTCGCAACCCCACGAAGTTAATCTGTTTACAAATGCCTTAAGAGGAAAAACAAAAGAAGATGAAGTTAAAAGTAAAGGAAACAACACCTGTGCCCACTAACCAAAAACATTCTCTAAGTGTGAGGGCTATGGGGGTTCTAAATAAAGAATAAGAAGAACAGGGAATGTAACAATTACAAGGATAGTACAAACATGGCGCCCAATACAAAGCTGGTTGCAGCCCATCCCATCATCATGACTGTATCGCCATCATAGAAACCGAATGCGGTTCGTGACCGTGAACTCTAACGCGATAAATGCAAGTATAGGATGGACCTCCATGGTTGGATGAGAAATCTAATCGGATCATGTCAACGAGACCAGAGCCTGTTGTATCTGCCACGTCGAATGTCTGGGCATTGCTCTTCTCAAGGTCATATGTAAACTTGGCCAACAGGAACATCTTCTCAGCATTGATGGCTGAATTTGGATCGTCCCCTTGAAACCATCCAGATACCCTGCAATCCTTCGGCGCACTTGATCTATCAAATGCTACACTCTGTTCCAGAAAAGTCAATTGTGAAGGAAATATTAGTGAAAAAATCGGTCAGGTAAACCAAATCTAAGATGGAAAAGAGCAAGAAATTGCACGGTGGTAAGATGTACGAAAATAATAATACATGTAACTAAAATCCCAGACCCATCCTTTACACGGAATACGAATTTAATCAGGCAAAGAAGAAACTCGCAAAATAAACATCAATCCAAATATCAACAAACTACAGAACACTATTTAACCACTTTTAAAACTTGAGCAGCTATCTCCCCCAACATTTGCACCATTGATGTTTTAAATTTTCATTTCAGGTCACCTTCCGAGGCACACTTAACTTCATAAGCCATTTGACCTAATCTTTACACCATTTTCTTCTTTCTATTGCCAATACTCTCAACATGCACCTCCTTTTGTATAGATAAGTCTGGGGCAGGACAGGGGCGAAAATTGAGACAGTTTACCACCATTACTAAGAACAACTAAACTTTGATACAATTAATAGGAACCGCCTTGAAAAGCT
The DNA here is from genome assembly GCF_025177605.1 of Cucumis melo. Lineage (NCBI taxonomy): Eukaryota > Viridiplantae > Streptophyta > Magnoliopsida > Cucurbitales > Cucurbitaceae > Cucumis > Cucumis melo. The sequence goes on from NC_066859.1 coordinate 21,919,430, forward strand.
CAAATGTACTTATACTTGAAGGATCAGAAATGTATCTAGCCTGTTTTTTTCTCTCTTTTTTTTTTGTATTTTAATGAAAACAACTTTCATTGAGAAAAAGAAAAAAAAAAACAAAAAGCCCGGGGAGCACCCTTTTCATAAAGGGAGCTCCATGTAGCCTGCTTTCTTGCTCCTACTCCTCCCAATAATTTTCCTCCTTCTTGGTTGCCAGAAATTCTCCAACCCCCTACCTGTTTACTTCATTTCTTATATCTCAAGTGATATTACAGACTATTAAAGCACTAGGATTCATGCTCGTGGGAGTGGGAGTGCAGAGGATTTACTCACCGTCTATAGTTTTGATATTTAAAGAGAAAAAAAACCAAAAATAATAATAATAAATAAATAAAAAGAGAGAGAGAACGAAAAAAAAGAGAATAAAAAATAAAGTATATCAATATATTTGATATGGAAGTAGGTGAAGTGCACTGGACAAAAGGTGACCCATTTGTAGACAGAGTAATGAGTCTTCAAAATTCCATTTCCACTCACAAGACACAATACAACAATGAAACGACTTAGACTCAGTTCACCGGCCAACTCAACCAAAAAATTATTGAACTGGTACTCAATTAATTTCGACAAAAGTAGATTATTTTTAAATTATACATACTGACTTGCAAGTCCCTGGGAGAGAAACATTTTGTTCAATTACATAATATTAAATTTACCTTATCTATCAGTTTAAGCTTTTGGGCCAATCGATGATTTAACATTGTATCGCAACCCATTGATGCACAAAGTAGACAATATTATACCATTGTGTAGATTGTAGATATTTGGAGGGTTGTTGTCCCCAATACTCCTAACTTAGCCTTGTTGATAGAAAACTCGAAAGAAATTAATTCCTCTAGTGACAAACAAAGAAATTAACAAGCCTCAAATTCAATGATGTAGTCATAGTGCATCCATGGTGGAGCTCTAGAACCGGCGATATCCTCTGGTGAGGAGTTAGCTTGGTTAAAAGTAATATGTTCAAGTGTAATTCGGAGAGATGACTATTTGAAAGGAGATTCGAGGTGGTACTTTGTTCAAGAGGAGGTTTGTTGAGAATGCAACCAAACTTCCACATTACCTAGATAAGAGGATGATCATGGGTATATGCGTAAGGACAAGCATCTCCAATGGTATGAATAAGGGCATTAGTCATCTTCATGGTATGCCTGCTTTACCATGATAGATGATGTGATGTTAGCAGTTCCACAAGTATACACACGGACATTGATTGGGTGGTTATGCAAGGTGCGAGTGGATAAATAGAGAACCCAGGTTTCGAAGATCTTTGATCCCATGCAAACTCCACTGAACTAGAATCTTATGAACTGGATTTCTCTCTCCTTAATTAGTTTCCATAAAGTACATCATTTGAAAGAAACAAAGCTAACTTGTTGAAACCAGATAGACCTTCTTAAGTGGATAAAATTTTTCTTTGAAAGTTGGATATATAGGGCATTTTCTCAGTGAAGTTGGTTTTGATATCCCTTCAACAGAAAGAAGGATTCTGAATAAATTTCTTTATGCGGACGGCATCCCTTGGAAGTATCAACTCTGTGAGCAAAATTCAGAAAACCCAGGTTTGTGTACAGTGTGGTAGAAGTGAGAATATCTCTCCTACCTCCTGCATTGTGAGTTTGTAGCTTGTTGAACCATTTTGGCAAGCTGTTTGGTCTTAGGGGTTGTAAACTGAAGCAGGTGGGGAATTGGACGGCAGAACCTTCGTTTGAATGTTGGTTCAAAGAAAAAGCTAAAGTGCTTTGGATTAATCTATCAAGGGCCATCCTCCTTGCTGAAACGAAAGGAAATAAATTCAAGAGTCTTCTTAGATATGAATACTTCTCTAGCCTATTTTTGTAATCATTTACCGCCTCTAATTGGAGTGCCCAACATTTTTTGTTTTCCTTCTGTAATTACTCCCACTATCCTCGAGTAAAAGGGATGTCTTATCCCTTTGCCCCTTGGTTGTTTTGACTTTTGTTCAGCTAATTAATTTTTGAATGGAAGTCTATTCTGCTTCTCAAAATAGGAATACAAAAAACAAAACAAAGACAACTTAATTAAAACTAATCTAACAGATATTAACTACAATCACACTCGAGCACTATCGAGGCAGCTCAACGAGTGGAAAATATTAAACCATGAAAAGAGCAATACTCCTGAATTCTGATCACATTAAAAAAGCGAATCCCAAGCACACCCTCGTCTACCAATCATGAGGCAAATGTATAAAGATTAAAGAATGAAAAGTAACTGGGGCCAAGAATCTCTCTCGGTATGTAACTTCTCCAAGCAATTTGGAGGGAGGTATCTTTAGCCTTTAAACTATTACTGGTGCAATCAACATACTTGACACAGTAATTTGTTTCAATTGCTTTTTTGTCACACATTGAGGGATGAGTGAAAGTCTCTTAAACAAATGTATTATGCCAAGACTTGGGGATTATAAATTCAGAGGAGACAAATAATGTTTTCAAATTCTCCTTGAAAAACTCTAGAGGTCTATGGCACCGTTGGAGTTCTAGTCGAGGACATTTTGTAGTGTTTTCCATTTTTTAGACACACCACATACCATTGAAGAGTATTATAAAATTAGAAGAAAGAAGATAGCCTACCTTCAATCTTCACCCCATCTCCTCTTTTAAAATAGGTAGGTGTCTAAAAGCATGTCCCAGACTCTCGTATACTGAACATAAAAAGAGAAGGTACCTTTGTACAACATTCTAAAATAACACGTAGCCCTCTCCAAATCAAAATAATTTAAAACCTTCTCTACCTCTAATCCCAAAATGACTAATAAAAGTCAAGCTACTGCCCCCAAGGTCAATCCTTTCCAATATACATCTCACTAAGATTAGTATAAGAACATGCAACCTGTCTTGTCGCATAAGGCAATGGTGTGCGGATACCGAATACAAATTTCACAAACTTGAACAAAACATGTCTCCTAAGTTAAGAAAATCTATCTCTCATCCCCATCCTAGAAAATATGTCTCATAAGTCCCATGCATGAATAAAACATATCTGATGACTAAATTCGACCCTCATTTAAACTATGCGGTCTGTACCATAGAACTTGTTTTAGTAAAGAAAAAGGGAACGGAAATGGAAGGGAATGAGCAGGCAAATATATCTATCAGAAAAAAAATATACAAAATTCCATAGGCAGAGACACTCATGAAGAAGCGGGAAATTACATAACAGTATCACACTGCAACACTCATCCAATCAAGGTGTATATAAATCTTTAAATCCTTTCTCCTTCCTAAGTTTCCCACTAAAACAGAACCACCCACAAGCCCCAACATAACTAAGTATAGAAGGTACAGATGTTTCACTTGTAACCCCAAGAATACCCATGGTTCTTCCCTTCACAACTCATGGTATACAATCCAATTAGTCAAATATAAATATTTAATCAAAGCCCGAGTAGCACCCACTAACAGACGCTCATACATACTTCGGCAATTGTCAAATATAAATATTTACTGTAAAAGAGCACGTATTTGGACATCAAAACAAAACTTTGCACAGCAAACAATTCTAAGAAGAATAAAAATATCACCTTAGCAACATGCTCCAAAGTAATAGCTTCTGGAACAATTGCTGCCCGCAGCTTAATTTGAACAAACCCACTACTTCCTTTCAAGGCGAAGCACTGCCCGGGCTCCCCAAAGCTAGGTTTTAGCAACTTATCTGCATCACTGTGAACACCATTCCTAACATTTTTCGAAAACCAATTACTTGTCCTTCCTCTATATGGATCCGAATGCTTTACAACCATCGCCCCACCAGAAGCAACAGCATAATCCACCCTACCAAGCCCATCAGCAGCATGCTTCTGAATCTCCCTCTCAATCATCTCCCTTGCAGATGCCCTAATTTCATCCAAATTCGCAAATCGCTCATCAAATTCACCATTTTTAGCCTTCTTCAATTCCTCATAAATTTTATCAAATTCTTGCTTGGACAACCAATCCCCAGCCTTCAACTCGCTCAAAGACCTTTCCAATTCTTCCCCCTTGTTCTCCAGCTTCTTCAAGCCGCTATCAAGATCAGCAGTTTTCTCCTCAATCTTCTTGTTAACTTCCCTTCTCAGTCCCCCAACCTCATTCTCAATCTTCCGATCAACAACCTCCACCTGCACCTGAAGCATCTTACTCGTGGTCTTCAAAAGTGCTTCAACTTCCGCAATCCGTCCCTCGACTTCCGAAAATCCCATCTGATTTCCCACCTCTCCTTCACCAGATTTTAGGGCTAGTTTTCTAACCATTTGAGCCAACCCCAAAAGAACCAACAAGAGAACACCATTCTTCGTAAGAACGCTAACAATAGTTACCCATCGAGGCTTCTCCGGCTTCATAACTACCTTTCTACTCCGCCGCGGGGAAATGGTAGAATTAGCAACAGCTTTCTTGATCTGAATTGGATCCCTAGAAGACCGCTCAAGAACAACCTCACCCCTAATCGAATGATGACTCATATCCCTACCATTTCCACCGGCAACTTTGTCGTCGGCGGCACCACCAGTCCCAAGAGTAGCAGTATTCGAAAGAGGGTTAACCCCATCAGTGGCCAACAATTCAAAACTTGCCCCTTTCTTCTCCGAGGCTAAAACCGGCCTCCTCCGCGTCGCCGGATTCGCCGTTATGGAGACGGTCGAAGCCGACATTTCGTCAAAATTCGGTACCAGAAACGCAAGAAAGAAGAAGCCCTAACAACAGTGAAGATGAAATTTGAAGAAAATAAGAAGGATTGAAGGAAAGACGGATGTTTGTGTATAGTGAGAATTTGAAATTTCTGAGAAGAAACAAAGAAAGAAATTTGGGAGGGAGAAATGGATTGAAAGTACGGTGGCAGAAGGAATTTTGATTTTTCCGAATTGAGAAAAAACAACAAACAAAAATTGTTAAAATTGAATGCATAGAAAACTGAATTAAATTAACCGACGCATCGGGGAAAAGAATGCAAACCCCGACCCCTTTTGAATGAATCTCTACGACAAATATTTGGACCGGTCCGGTTGGGTTTGGGCTTCGATTCCTTTCGGCCCATTATCATCGACAAATTTCGTAAATACCCTTCTCTCTTTGTTGACAAGACATGATGCCCATTATGAGTTAACTCCGATTAATATGCCAAAATTAATTGCTAATTGATGTGGTGTTGTATTATCAATAATATCTCAAATTTTGAAAAAGACAAATTATTTATAAAACATAGTAAACAAATTTTAAATAGCCAAATAGTTTTATTTTTTTTTTATTTTCAAAAATACTCCTTTTTAATTTTATGTATTTGATATATTTCGTATTTAGAAAAAAAAATAATAATAATAATAACTTGTTAGACATAAAAATTCTAAAATTAAAATAATAATTAGTTTGCACAACTTCACTTGAATTTTTGAAATTATTCCTGGCTTATAAAAAAAGAAAATAGAGATAAAAGAATGATATGTTTATAGTCGAGGTTAAAAATCTAAAACTAAAACCTCAATTTTGTAGTCAAATTTTTATTGTAAGGTTTGATTTTTGAAAGTTAAGTATATTTTAAAAATAAAAACAAATCAATCCAAGCTAAGATATAAAAACAACTATTTTTTTTTTTAAAAAAAAGTTAATTTTCAAATTTTGACTTGATTTTAAAAACAATTCTCAAATGTAACCAGACAATAAATGAAAGTCTAAATTAAAATCATTTTGAAAAGCCAAATTAATTGTCAAATGGGTCAAGTGATTATTAAAACAATCTCAAAAATTTTGGTCCAATAAATTTACAAACACTAAACAACGTTCAATAAACTTAAACTTAATTACTTATTAGATGTGAAATCATTTTCTTTTTTCATTTTGGCAAAAAACTGAACTTATTCTCTGAGATTTAATTTTAGTTATATTTATTCATTTTTTAGTAGGAATGAAAAATCCATCATTTGATTTTGACCTATGTTAATTTTAGTTTATTTTATTTCTTTATATTAAATTCTTAACTTTTCGAAAGTAACATGTTTGATCATTAAGTTTTATTTATTTTTTAATTGGTATTTCAAATTTAAAATTAGCTTAACTTAGTGCAGTCCTTGGATATAAAAAAAAATGAAGAATATGAGAGAACTTTCCAACTCATTTTACAAAAGAATATTATTAAAATAATTACATTACATCAACTAAAAATTCTCTAAAAAACATATTGAAAAAACCACATACAAACTTTAATTGAAAACGAATTAATTAAACACATCACTCTATGAATCTTATTTTTATTATTAATTAGCTTTCATATGCTTAATATTAAAATTAAATTTTAAAATATAAAAAATAAACCAAAATATTTATAAAATATATTAAAATATCAAAAGTCTATCTACAATAATAAATTAAGATAGACTATCGTAGTAGACACAAATAATTGTTTATCTTAATCTATCACATATAATTGTGATATTTTGCTATATGTAAATATTTTTAAAAGATCTTTTTTTTTATTTAAAGTAATTTTCCTTTATATTTCACAACAAATATTGTATTTTGGCATTTTTATAATTTAGTATAATCAATAATATTAAATAAAAAAATTATAAAATTATATCGATAATACTTAATAGAAATTGTTAATATTAAAATGGGTTTGCTACAATTGATATGATCTTGTTTCTCCCCGATCATTATCACAATTATTGTACTAAATAAATATTAATAAAAAAAACAATTTTTATTAAAAAAAAAAGAAAGAAGTCACTTTAAATTTCAATTATATTAGGTTGACTAAGAGTTTTTTTTTTTCATTTATTTCTTTCAACTATGGTAAAGAATATTATATTTTATAATTATGATACATTGTGCTCGTCATCTAATTTCATTCCACGAAACATCGGTCAAATTATTAAAAATAGGATTATTTTTAAGGGTATAAAGAGTTTTTAAATGGGTTTTTCAAAAAGATGATTTTTAGGACAAATAAGTTGGAAAAAATCTATATTATCCTTCGGTTAAAAAAAAACCCTAAAAATAAATTTTATGTAATCCGTCTCCTTCTCCTTCTTCTTTTCCTTCTCCCCCACTTTCTTTTCTTGTGTGTTGTGGTTGGCTGCGCACAGACTATGGGATAGAGTTTGTGACTTTGACACTAGTGACAACGGTTTCGACGATTTGGGCGCAACTAGTTCATTCCTTTATTTTGACTTTAGGAGAAAATTTCTAGGGAAGAAGAAGAACTAAGAAGCCATACTGAGGAGAACGATGCATAGTTTGGAAAATTGAAGGAAATCGGACAGAGGCGGCACAATGTGACGAGGGAGTTCGAACAACGGGGGTAAGGTGACTTTCTTTTGGTTACTGTACTTTTTAGTATTTGATAAATTTTTAGTTGGTATGAAAATATTGTTTATTTATTTTTGCTTCATTGTTGTCTAAATCTAAGAGACTTACTTAAGCATACATATATAGAAACACTCTAAATCGTTTAGGAGGGGTAGCAATTTAATTTCGAAATGCATAGTGAAAGTTTGGAATGTGCGAGATGTGTGCGATATAAAATATACGGTCTTAAGAGACTTACTAAACATGCATAAAAACACTCCATAGTAAAAGTTTGGAATGTGCAATATGCGTACGAGATAAAACATAAGTGCATAAGAGACTTACTAAATTGAATTGCTTGCACTCCTAACCATATATTGTAACACCTTGAAAAATTTCCATGCATATATAAACGTCGCATTTTTCTTTAAAGTATGTACGCAAAATTTGAAGGAAATAAATGCTTTGAGGTTGTCTTTATATAAAGCAGGCTAGAGTGCTGATTTCAAAGTCATTTTCTTATGGAAATCTATATGAATAATCATGTATATTCTTCAAACATAGTAATAATATTGAACATAAAAGAATTTTTCTCACTCAAACATATACTAAGAACTTGTAATAAAGTTTTCCTACCAACATCTGCTTGAGAAGCTCTAAAATGATGTAGTGACACGTGATGATGAGGCAATTCAGGCAAATGCTAAATCACATAGAGTCCAAACTACAACTTCACTTCTTCCACCTTTACTAAAGAAATTGATCCTATTCAATGCTACCTAATTTCAATAAAGCTCGCTCCAACCCAATGGTAGAGAGTTTTCAAGCAGACTAAGAAACACCCAACAACTATCATAAATTTATATCAATTTATATATATATATAAAAAGTACATACAAGAGGAAATCACCTATCGAGTATTGGCGAAGAAAAAGCCGCAAAGAGGTTTCGACTGCCACAAGAAAGCTCTGACGTCCCAACGAAAATTGAAGATGATCAATTTTCGACTACCACAAAGAGAGGTTCCAACTGCCACAAAATTGATTTTTGGGTCCCAACGAAAACTGCAAACGGAGAGGCGACATTCATCGAAGGAGAGGACAAACGACACCGGAGGAGAAGAAATCGAAGTGGAAGCGGGAAAGTTCAAAAAAGAAATTCACTGCAGGAGGAGGAAAAAAATGGGTTTGAAGAAAAATTAATGAAGGGCAATTTAAACATTTTACTACCAATTTGTCCTAAAACTCAATTTTTTCAAAATCAATCCAAAAATCTTTTATCCTCCAAATTTAGCGTATTATTTTTGGCAATTTTTCAAGAATCTTTATTTTTAGGGTTTTTTTAACCAAAGGAATTAATAGACTTTTCTCGACATATTTATCCTAGAAATCATCTTTTGGAAAAATCCCTTTCAAAACTTTCTATATCCTTGAAAGTAATCCTATTTTTTGTAATTTCACATGATGTTTCATGGAATAGAATTAGATGATTATGTATTTCGACTAAGAGTTTTTTCTTTCAACTATGGTAAAGAAATATTTTATAATTATGCTCATCATCTAATTCTATTCAATGAATTGATTATTCATTGTAACCCAAAAAATTATACTATTGAAAATCGTTGACCGATGAAAAGTTGATGAAAACGAAATAATAAAATAATAATATGAGATTATGACCTCATTGTCTACTGTTACAATTACAATAATCAATTTATATCCTTTAATGGACATACTTTTTGTATTTTTCTTTTTTATTATTATTATTTTGCTAATTAAAGGTGAAAAGTTAATTTAAAATAACTCTTGAAAGGGTGAGAACTAAAAAGTGATTCTTCAAACAATTTCAAAGTTTGTATAATGGCACTCATAAAGGTTTGATATATATATATATATATATTTTAAATAATATTTTATTTGTTCCATAAGTTCTTTATGAAAAGAGTGTTAGTTAATTGCTTCTCCAAAAGACATTATCTCTTTTATTATTGTTTTTATTTAGACTTATTCACATCAAAGTAATCCTAAACTTTGGTATTTTTTATTTTTTAACAATTAAGACTTAGTTCAGAGATTAGGATGGTTTTAAATCTTTTAATACTTATATTATAAATATTTATTTCACCTTTAATTTTTTTTTACTTTCTTATTAACGTATTAACATCACAAAGTTGTCGTTAACAACTCCACAAACTCCAACGTTATTCACTATTCAAGTTTACACATTAATTGATGAACTATATATTTTCCAATATCTATTCCTTTATTGTTTCCAATGATTCCACTAGAAATATAACTTAAAACAAAAACAAAGTAGGACATCTGACTTTATGCAACTACCACTTTGACATAGATGATAATAGACAAGAGATTGAGGAATACATGTATTGATAAAGAATAGGGTTTATATGGAAGAATAAAGAGAGAAACTAAAGGATTAGAGGAATTTTTTTAAATGATGTAATTTTAAAAATTAATGTCAAAAATAGGGTTGTACAAATACTATTGTCAAAATTAGAGTAGCGAAGTCGTGTACCGGGTACACAATTTCTACATAGTCCTTCCACATCGGACGGTCAAATGGTCCAAGTGGTGATGTGGAAGTCGTATACGGCTTCGAAAAATTCAAAATTCACCATATTTTTTACAATAGTTTGCCTAACTACTTTATTTTTGCCATTTCTTTTCAACCTACTCTATTTTTGTCAATAATTTTAAAAATCACTCTGTATTAGAGGAAGGTTGGTTGTTGAATATATTAGAAAAGTGAGCAAATTAAATCGGACTTAAACTCACTAGTCACTTTGATTCTGTATATATATTGACGTCTAAATCTAACTCTATAATAAAATAGGAAATCATAAAAATGAAAGAAAGAATAATATGTTTTATTTTGAATTTTTAAGTTTGGTTTTCAAGTGATTTTAGGTTTCTAAATACAACGCTTCTATTTTTCAATTTTGTTTAATTTTTATTTGATCCATAAATTTCAAGAACTCGAAAAGAAAATCTTAACAATTAAGTTGAGATATTTATGATTTATGATTTTTTAACTACAAAACTATTGAAATCAAATTCAATTTTTTTAAAATGAAGTTATATAATCATGAAGAGATGAAAATATAACTTAATACAACTACCGCGGTCAACTTCATCTAACCATCGAAACGATAAATTATCTCTAACAACCAATTCAACGTATCATATACTCAAAAGCAAAATACTTAATTAATTAGTGTTTTGCTTGGAAAAAATTAAAGAAAAGATTGATTTGATTTGGGATGCGTGATTCAATTAGGGGTATTTTAGGTTCTGAGAATGATTATATTTGGAATGTGAATTTTTTTACTAAACTAGGAATACTTAAAACAATTTTGTAGCTATATTTTTGTCCACTTTTCGATTTTATCAATAAACCTTTTACCATTTGTCCAAAATAAATCTCCAAATTTGCTATTTTTGTGGTCACCCAAAAAGAAATCATTAGACAGTGAATTGAATGCGTAAAATTGATAATTGATTCAAACATCTAGGGTCTGTTTGGGGTTAAGGTTGGGACTGTGGGCTTAGGTTAGCCCAACCCTAACCCCCGTTTGGGCCCAATGTTAAGGAAACCCTAGTTTTAGGGTTTCCTTAACACGTTTTTGTTTGCCCCTTCCAACGGCGATTCGCGTGTTCCTCCGTTTTCGTGAATCCGGTTTCGTCGTTCCCCTCAATCCGTGTTCCATTTCCTCCTTCAAACCGATTTCAATCTTCTCCTCAACCCTTCTTCATCGAAATTTTTTTCGTTTTTCTCTTCTTTCTGTCATCTCCCTCAACGAATCGATGTTTCGTTTCGTCTTCTCCCTCAACGAATGGATGTTTCGTTTCGTCTTCTCCCTCAACGAATCTAGGGTTTGTGTTGGTTCTGTGTTGTCTGGTCGATTTGGTTTTTTTCGTCTTCATCCTTTAATCCATTCCTTCCTTTTGTATCGTTTTGTCCATTTGTTTCATCTCCCTCAACAAATCGAGAGATAGTTGTTTTCTTTCGTCTTTTCCCTCAACTAATCTAGGATTTCGTCTTCATCCTTTAATCCATTCTGCCGTTGCGTTTTCGCGATGAAACCGAATTTCGTTACGCCGAATCTCTCTCTACATCTCTCTCATCCGTCTCTCTCACTCCCGAAAGGACTTCTGTGTTTGTTGATGCCGACGATTTCGTTGGCTCCGAACACGATTTCCTTTTTGGAATCGTGGGTTTTGGCTCCTTCTTTACTCCTTGCCGCTCGTGGTTCGATTATGCTGTCCAGTCTTTTGCTTGGCAATAAGACAAATACTTCACTCTGCCATTGGAGCTTGGTAGGGAGGTATTGGAGTTTTCAATCCACTTTTTTTTAAAGCCGATGATGAGTTCGAATTTGTGTAAAACTGAATTCTTTTGTAATGTATGTAGTTGTGTTCTGTATTATTCCGGCCATGTCGTTGCTTTACCTATGTGTTCTGTATTCTTGCACCTATGTGTTCTGTGTTATTGGTTAAATTTATCCGGCCATGTGTTCTGTATTCTTGCACTTATGTGTTCTGTGTTATTGGTTAAATATATCCGGCCATGTGTTCTGTATTCTTGCACCTATGTGTTCTGTGTTATTGGTTAAATTTCTCCGGCCATGTTACAATTCTGTTACAATTGTGTTATGTCTTATCTGTATTCTTACCAATTTTGTTACAATTGTTGTATTTTTTTACAATTCTTCTATTCTTAGCTCTCTATACAATTGTTGTATGTCTTCTCTGTATTCTTTTGTTACATATTATTTCCTTAAAAAATTTGTTACATTTTTTTACAATTCTTCTATTCTTCTATGTATTCTTTTGTTACATATTATTTCCTTAAAAAATTTGTTATATTTCTTCTATTCTTATCTCTCTGTATTGTTAGATTGTTCTATTATTTTCATAGTGTATTCTTATCTCTCTATATTGTTGTCATGTCTTTATTGCTTTAACCTTCCAGTGTTGTCTCTTCCATCTGTTTTTATTGTATGGTTTTGACTTCACATTTGCTTACAAAATTTATTACAATCCTTCTATTCTTATCTCTCTGTATTGTTACATTGTTCATTTACTTTCAATTGGTCTTGGTTTCTGTCCAGTGTTGTCTCTTCCATGTCTTTTTAGTGTATGATTTTGGTATAGGTTTCAGTATATAGCCTTTGACTCTTTGGACTTTGCTATGCTTTATGTCAGTTGTAGCAGAGAGATTCTCTGTCTTTTATTGATAGATATGTTGCAGTCCATTACTTTGGTCTTTATATTTTGGTTTACCTCCCTTCAAGTCCTCTCAACTTGCCCCATCTTTTCCCTATATATTACCACGTTTCCTCTTTTGATTCACTGCATTCTTGCCCCTCTTTGTATCCTCTCTGTGGTTCTAACTTATCTTTTGTAAGTTCTCTTTTTCTTTTTCATTACTGTTAGCATGTATGTTGTAATTTCCCTTTTAGGTTGCTGTCCTTTTCTGTTATGTTTTTGTGATATGTTTTGTATACCTTTCTGTCCTTTATTTTTTTCTATAACTATGATGGAATTCCATTCATTATTTTGAATGGAATCAAAACTCTGAGGCTACTAAATTAAAAATAAACTTATTCTTTCAGTTTCCCGATTCAATCTTCATTTGAAGTAACATTTTTCGTCATAAAAGGTATGTATATGTATTTTTTTTTCATACGTTTTATATTGTGTGTTATCTACAAATAATAATCATCTTCTTGTCTTATGTAGGACGTTGCGACGAACGAGTTGGAAAATATTTGAAGAGGTACTCTTGTAATGGCCATTTGTAGGCTTTCGATAATGTATTTTATTTTTATTTATTTTTTTCGGTTTTGTATAATTTTATAATTAACATTTTGTTTCGGTTTATAATATGTATATAGAACATTCGGTTTAATTTTGTTACATATTGTATCCTATTAATTTTCTGTTTTCTAACAATTTTTTTTTCTATATAGTAATAACAATTTTTTTTCTATTGGGTTTAATTTTTTTCTATATAGTAATAACAATTTTTTTTTCTATTAGGTTTAATTTTTTTTAACACACAATCCAAATACAAATTATATTTTATCCAAAAACTTATTAAGATGTTTTAGCCAACCATAGATAACAATAATTTTTTAAAAAAATGTTTCTTAAAGAAAAATGTATATCGGAAAAGAAAGAGGATTCATATTAATTTTCTGTTTTTTAACAATTTTTTTTCTATATAGTAATAACAATTTTTTTTTCTATTGGGTTTAATTTTTTTCTATATAGTAATTACAATTTTTTTTTTCTATTAGGTTTAATTTTTTTCAACACACAATCCAAATACAAATTATATTTTACCCAAAAACTTATTAAGATGTTTTAGCAAACCATAGATAACAATAATTTTTTAAAAAAAAGTTTCTTAAAGAAAAATGTATATCGGAAGAGAAAGAGGATTGATACTCTTAATTAGTTGCATATATTTCTTTGAACTCCACTCAATTATATATTATTAAATCAAAATGATATCAATTTTCTTCGGTTTTTTTTAAAAAAAACTTCTTCACTAAATACTTGTTCAAACTTATTCAAACTTCTTCATAAACTTCTTCATAAACTTTATTTTTCTTTTTTCTTATATTTTTCTTTTCTTTTAACCTTTTCTATGTTTTATTTAAATTCTTTTTTTATTTTCAACCAATTTTATTTCTATTTTTAAAATACTTATTTTATAACTAAAATACATTGTAAAATTTGTTGAAAATAAAATAAAATTATAAGTCAAAATTCCAAATTACAAATTCCAAACTATTGTTCGGTTTTAAAAAAAATAGTCTTAAAAATTAGGGGTGTTTTAAGAAAAAAAAAACACAAAGGAAAATTAGTTAAAAGGAATTGAGTTGAAAAATATTAGGAAAATAGGATAAACTTCCATTTGCAACTTATTTAAATTTATGTATAATTTTCAATGTTCTCGTCACTCATAATCTATTTTTTTTGTTCTATGTTTATGGTTTTACTAAATACGGATATTACTAAGTTTACAGATCTTTTCACAATATATCGATATTGTACTAATTTAATTAGTACATGTTTTTTAGGAACTTTACATACATTGTAATGGATGAACAAACACTTATTAGAGTCCTAATTGCATTCACGTTGGCCCAACGTCAGATTTTACTAACGTTGGAGCTATTAATGAACAACAATAAGCGTCTCCCACATACACCGCCCGATACACGCCATAGAATTAGGGAGCTTGCTTACTTTCGCATGATACACGAGTCAGATCTTGTGTGTCGGCAAAGCACGCGGATGGATAGGCGAACATTTGCAATTCTATGCCATTTACTTAGAAATATGGCTGGTCTTTCTTCAACTGAAATTGTCGATGTTGAGGAAATGGTAGCAATGTTCTTGCACGTCCTCGCTCATGACGTGAAGAACCGCGTCATCCAACGGGAATTTGTACGGTCCGGTGAGACAGTATCTTGACATTTCAACATCGTATTGTTGGCTGTTCTTCGACTGTACGAGGAGTTGATAAAGAGACTTGTTTTGATAACAAGTAACTGCAATGATCAACGTTGGAAGTGTTTCGAGGTGGGCATCATAGAAGTTGACTATAATTGACCTTTACGTACATCGCACTTAATTCAACGTGTTTGTTTCAACCTGCATAACTGCCTTGGCGCATTAGACGGGACGTACATAAAGGTCAACGTCCCTGCAGGAGATCGATCTACTTTCAGAACGTATAAGGGGGAAATTGCCACAAACGTTCTGGGCGTCTGTGACACGAAAGGGGATTTCGTTTATGTCCTCGCCGGTTGGGAAGGATCCGCAGCAGACTCGCGGATCCTACGTGATGCGATTTCACGAGAAAATGGACTACAAGTGCCAAAGGGTATATCTTCTTTATAATAAAACATCGTCGTTTCCTACTTATCTATTTAAAGTTCATAAACAAACCATTTAATAACAGGATATTATTATCTGTGCGATGCGGGATATCCAAACGCGGAGGGGTTTCTCGCCCCGTACAGAGGCCAGCGGTACCATTTGCAAGAGTGGTGTGGTGCTGCAAATGCGCCAACAAATGCAAAGGAGTACTTCAACATGAAGCACTCCTCCGCAAGGAATGTTATTGAGCGCGCGTTCGGTGTTCTAAAGGGTCGTTGGGCCATTCTTCGTGGAAAGTCGTACTATCCCCTGCAAGTCCAGTGTCGCACCATTCTAGCATGTGCCTTGCTTCACAATTTGATCAACAGGAAAATGACATATTGCGACGACGTTGAGGACGAGGACGAGGGGGACTCCACGTACGCGACAACCACCGCTTCAGAAGACATTCAGTACATTGAGACAACAAACGAGTGGTCTCAGTGGCGCGACGACCTAGCCGAATCAATGTTCACCGAATGACAGTTGCGTAACGCTTAGCTAAGACCAATTTACATAACAAGTTTTCGATGACTTCGTCGCAGTTCTATCGTGTCTAACATGTATTGTAAAAACTAATATGGGCTGTTGCATATGAATTGTACGCGTGCCATAATTTGTATCATGCCTATTTTATTTTGGAGCTTAATGGTGAAATTACTTACGTACTCCATGTATTTTTTCTAATTTCTCATTCTCAGTATGTCAACCTCAAATCGTGCCCCGAGACATGTTTGGACGAAGGAGGAGGAGGGGACTCTTGTGGAATGTTTAATGGAGCTAGTGTCAATGGGGGGATGGAAATCAGATAATGGTACGTTCCGCCCAGGATACCTTGCGCAGTTGGTACGCATGATGGCGGAGAAACTACCTGGATGTCAGGTACGAGCAACAACTGTAATTGATTGTAGGATCAAGACACTGAAGCGAACGTTCCAGGCCATTGCCGAAATGCGGGGCCCAGCCTGCAGTGGCTTTGGGTGGAACGATGAAGAGAAATGTATCGTTGCGGAGAAGGAATTATTTGATAATTGGGTTAGGGTATGGAATATAATTTATACGTGACACAACGTTCACAATGTACATTTAGTTAACAATTTTTCAATTAGTACTCATACGTGATTTTTTTTTGTGCCCGCAGTCGCATCCTGTAGTGAAGGGACTCCTGAACAAACCATTCCCGTATTACGATGAACTTACATATGTATTCGGTCGCGATAGGGCGACCGGTCGGTTCGCTGAGACATTCGCGGACGTGGGGTCTAACGAGCCTGGTGGCGGATATGATAGATTTGATATGAGGGATGGAAACGAGGACTTCCCGCCCGTGTACAGCCAGGGAATTGACATCTCGCAGGACGATGTACGTGCATCCCGACCTTCTCGCGCTTCAGAGGGTAGGACCGGATCAAGTGGATCGAAGAGGAAGAGGGGAAGTCAGCGAGACTTCGAGCTTGAAGCGATACATCTGGCGCTCGACCAAACAAACGAGCAACTCAAGTAGATTGCGGAGTGGCCAGCACGCAACCTTGCAAATGACAATCACGTGAGCACGGAATTTTTCCGCATATTGCGTGAGATGCCAGAACTTACGAGTTTGGATAGGGCGTTATTGCAAAGGCATCTTTTGTCTCGTATGGATGACCTTCGGGGTTTCGTACTCATGCCTGAGGATGAGAGGGAGGAATTCTGTAGAGTCCTCCTACGAGACATAGAGAGATAGTTTATGTTTTTACTGACCTGGGTTGCTTATTATTTCCTTACGTTTTTTTCTGTATGATGTTGACTATTTATGCATTTTCTATTGTCAAAAACTTATTTTCCTTAATTTAGAACTTATTTTAAATTAAGGAAAATAGTCACAATTTTCCAAAAGCGTTATAACGACTATTTATATAGGTTTAAAATTGGATGACTTCGCTATCGCCGATTAGAAATATTGAATAATTTTTTTTATCTTTCTAAAAAATTAATTGTAATAAATTTCTCACAATATGTTCACCAATTTATTTTAATTTGGACAACTGTATGTATTAATTTAATAACATTACACATACAACAAATAAAATAGGAGAATAAGACGGATTTGAGGGTTTTGTAAAAAAGTATGCAATAATTTTTTATGATATTTACAATTTAATTTAAAAATATTATACCACATAAAAAAATTAATTAACTCAACCCATTTAACAATTTCCCCAAATAAAATTTATCACAACATCCACATAAACCTACTCAACTAACCCTTCCCCCAAACACATTTTATCATAAAATCCCCATTAAACTACCCACCTAACCCTTTCCCCAAACACATTAAAATCTCCATTAAACTACCCACCTAACCCTTCCCCCAAACACATATTATCATAAAATCTCCATTAATCCTCCCCACCTAACCCTTCCCCCAAACACATTTTATCATAAAATCCCTATTAACTCTTCCCACCTAACCGTTCCCCCAAACACATATTATCATAAAATTACCTTTTTAAACCCTTCCCCCAAACAAGGGTTATGATAAAACTAGGTTTAACTTAACACTAACCCTTCCCTGAATCAACCCTTCCCCAAACGCACCCTAATGTTTTTAATATTAAGACTCTATCCACTATTTATAACTTGACACGTGCACTTCATGCTGGTTGCTGGAGTTGGACCGAATCGAACTAAACCGAAAATTTTTACTTGCTTCAATTTTAAATATGAACCAAATGTAAACCGAACCAGACCGTTATAATATATTGTTCGGTTTCACAATTGTCTTAGGTTTGCTTTTGCCGCCCCGATTTGCCTTTGCCACCTCACTCGTCTTTTCTCTTCTCCTCAACGTCCTCATCTCCGGCCACCGTCGACTCCTCCTCAGTGTTCTCATTGGTCGCCAGTCGAGTTACTCCATCATCCAGTCACCGTTCGTCACTGTTTCGGAGCCGCATCGCCTTTAGCCTTGCTCTTTTCTGACCATTACACCTCCAATCTTAGATTAGGGGTAAGTTTCATTGTTTTAGTTGTTTTTTTTTAAGATTTTCGAGTAACCATTAAGTTTTGGCTTGAATTAAACATTACCCATAATGTTTTGATGCTAGATTTGAGTTATTGGAAGGATTTAACTACTGTCTAGCCGAGAAGGCGTAAAATTTTGGGTATTCGACACGAATTTTGATAAGATTTCAAGCTTTATGGTTTGGGTCTTGATTACCCGTTTAATTCTAGTGTTACCATGATGGTGGATGCTTGTTTTCGAAGTAAAAGGTCGTTGGGGTGTTGTCCATTAGGATTAAGGCTGCTTTTATAAGTGTTTAGCAAGATTTTTGGTGATTTTAGTTAGTTTTGTGAATACCCATTTTGTCGACATGAAATTCCCATTACCATGTTGTTGATTGGAAGAATTGAGACTTTAGAGAGCTAGGAAGTATTGTTCACTGCACTCAAGATCGTTTAGGACAAGTGTGGGTAAGTTCTTAAGTTGTTGACTCATTAGTTGATGATGAGTTTGTTAAATGATCTAGATCTCTCGAATTATTGATATTGCGAATAAGAGCATGTTAATACAAAAAACCCATTGAAGTTGCACCAAGTTTGGATGCCCATTTTGTTAAAGAGTTTAATGTGAAGTTTAGGGGTCCAAAGGTGACATTTTTTTAGCATAGACTAAAGCATGTAGGGAAACATTCAATTTAAGGCTTGGAAAAGAGAAATTAGAGTCTTTGGAATCTAAAACTGTTTGAGTTGACCTTATGGTGTGTTTTGGAAGTATTTGTGATATCGACATGTGAAGATAACTAAGAGACTTTGATCGTTGTTTCAGGCCAAATTGAAGTGGGGAAAGCGTATAATCCCAGGGGATTGAGTCATTAATAGTGAGTGACTCATTTTCAAGCTTTCTTTATACTTATACATGTTATCTTATGATATCGCTTGGAAACTACCATGACCTGAACTTTTTATAACTATGTTTTCATTTATGTTTAAATGATGCGTTTACTATATTAAGAATGTGTATGGCTTGAATTTATGATTGGTTTATAACTTAGAATTTGCATAATATCAATGATATAGATCCAATATTATCAATCTTCGGATTGGAATGAAGAAATACAGTAGTTCTGTTCCCAGCTCTGGCAAACAAATCATGGAGGAAGAAAGTGAAGATCTTGAATCTTCTTCCTCAGATGAATCTCTTGACTCGGTATTTTTTATTAGTTAAATTATATGCTTGTGTTACATTTTTCAAAAGGAATTCTTTTATTTGTAAGTTGATGTTCACTGTATTGTATAGGAAGAGGAGAATATAGAGCGTGAACTTGCAGATGTAACTTTTGAAGAGTTACAAAGAGCACGGTCTGATGGATCACATTCCATGTACCAAAAGACCAAACAAGAGAAGAAAGGTGGGCGGGCGAACAAGAACAGGTAGCTTGTGGGTACTATTTTTTGTTTTTTGATTTATCTTTTACAACTTGGAAGTTGATGAAGTGCATGATTGTAATTTCTCTGTGAAGGCCAATGGAGGTTAGCAGCAGGAAACCAGTTAGTAGGTTTAGGGAGGTCATTCAGGCTCCAAAACATGTGAGTTGGTTATTTCCTTTATTGTTTGTTCATTATCCAAAATTATGGTGTTTGCATTGATATTGTATGAAGCTAAACGATAGTAAAAGACAGATCTCACTTTGATGGAGTTCTAGTGCAAGCTAAGAAATAGTTAAATCTCTCTCTCAACACTAACTGGAATTTGTTTCATTGGTTATTTTTCGGTTTTCAGATGGTACGTGATCCACGTTTTGAATCTTTATCTGGTACTCTTGATGTTGATGGGTGAGTTTTCTTGATATAAGGTTTGAATGGTTTGAATAACTTTTTGACATGTTGAAAGGAATGCTGTCATCTAACGTAAAAAAATATCGTCTTAAATTTTTATACTGGCTATTTACTTTATAATCATCTTACTTCTTTTTTCGAAATTGTAATGGTATGTTTCTTTGAATCTTACAGATTTAAGAAGAGATATAGTTTCATATACGAGAAAAATCTTCCGGCTGAAAAAGAGGTCAATACTTTTCCTTTTCCTTGATATATCCCTCTAGTGATATCATTTTTAATTTTATATTCTAAACCTAAATTCAACTAACCTGGATGCATTTTGCGTATTGAAACTTTTACTGGCACAACAGGAACTGAAAAAGCAGTTAAGGAAAACAAATGATCCAAATGTTGCTGAAGAACTAAAAAAGCAATTATCTTGGATTGTAAGTATTAATTCTTTTGATTCATATGTAATGAGTCCCATGTTCTCTAATGTAATGCCATAAAAAGAGATGTTTTATGGTCTGGAAGAAAAATTAGAATGAAGTTTGTACTTGGCGAGAATTAGGAAAAGAAAAAGCTCAAACTTATTTCATGGGTTAAAGACAAAAGCTTCTTACTTCATCATTACCATGTTTTGTTTGATCATAATCTTATTATTTGTGTTCACAGGTTTGCTGTATGTTGATTTTTGATTGTTTTAATGTATTTTCAGGACAAGCAATTCAAATCCGATTCCACAAAACGTGTTGATGCTGCAATTCTGGCCAAACATAAGAAGAAAGAGAGAGAAGCAGCCAAACATGGGAAGAAGCCCTTCTATCTTAAGAAATGTAAAATTTCTCTTCCCCTCTTTTTGAATGACTTTTTCCCTCAAACGTTTGTGCTTAGGGTATGGTCTTCTGCTTGAAACTTTTAAACCGTAGGTGATCTATGGTAATTATTTTCCATTGGTAGTTATGCAAGCGGGGGGCTTTTGAACATTGGACTTATGTGCTTGTGATTAGCATAAGACACTAGTATTTTAATTGGGATTTAATTTGATTACTCCGAGTTGCAGAACATTGGTCTCACGCTGGTATTAATTTGCTCTTTAGGAAAAAGAGAGAAAAAACCAGGCCTGAACATCAAGGGCAAGGGAAGTTTCTATATTTGATATCTGATAACACACTCTAAACATGAACACATGATTTAGGTGAACATACAAAATCCAGGCCTGGATCTCTAGGGAAAAAGTATAATCACATTTCAAACATGAACACGTGATTGACATGGCTCTTGGTTGTCATTGATCATGCTAATCAAGGCGATTCATTAAAAGAGTCGTATTTGGTTTCTTGTTAGATTTTATGTTTCTATTTGAGCTTTGACGTAGGGAAGGGCAGGAGAGACAGTGATGTAAATATGCCTGGGCTGAGGACCATAGGTGGGGGATCTCGTTAGCTGTATTTTTTAGTGACTATTGGATTTGAGTAGTTGTACATCCAGAGAGGAGAGAGTATCTTTTTGGTATTTCCTGAATTTTGTACCTCCTGTTGAGCATTGTGGAGAGGAGAGAGCTGTCAGGACTCAGAACTCATCGATTTCTATGAAATTACCTCCATGTCTTATTTTATTAGATTGGAGCTTCTTTTCATAGTTTGAGTCTCTTTTAGTCTTCTATTGGCCTTACGCACTAGTATTCTTTCATTTTATACCACAAAAATTCAATTATTCATTGAAGAAAAGTACCAATTTCTTAAAAGAATTAATTTGATCAATGGGAAAGCCCGTTATATGTTAACAATTATGAGTGTTTTTATCTTCAGCCCTTTTAAGATGTTTCACTTGGTAGTTTTGCCTTTGTATAGCTGGTGACACTGTCTTTGGTATTTTTTTCAGCTGAAATTCGAAAGCAAAGGCTTGTCGAAAAATACACCAATCTTAAGGTATGAATCTGCCATTTCTGTCAACATAATTATATTTCAACATGGTCAGTTTAATGCTATTTATGCTTCTGAATTCGCAATTAACCATTCTGGAGTTTGAACAGTCCACTGGGAAGCTTGATGCTTATGTGGAAAGAAAGAGGAGGAAAAATGCTGCAAAAGATCGTAGATACATACCATATCAAAGGTCTAGTAAGCTTGATGAGCAAGATTGAAGGTTAAAACAGGTATTTTCATGCTTGCTTTAAGGAGATTCATGTTCCATATTTTTTTTTTAAATTTAGCCTCACCCAAGATTTTACTTGTCATTTCTTGGGTTATTGCAGAAGCAGGATAGAGATAAGTTTTAATTTGTTATAACGTCATGTATTGCTTGATATGTAAATCTGATGCTAGATTCCCAAAATTTGAAAGAACTTCTTGCCTTCTTTTAGTTTCATTCTTCTTATTCATGTGCATGTTATCATGATACCAACTTTTTTATTAAAATAATCAAACCATCATGGGTTGGCCTAATGGTAAAAAGAGAGACATAGTTTTCTTGACACTCGAATGTTGTAGGCCCGGATATTTAAAAAAAAAGGAGGAAAACCTTTACCCAGTGCTTATTTTTCTCGATGAACAGAATTTTTTCTATACAATGTACAACTATGTCTTTGAGTTCTAATTTACTTCTCCTGTTTGTTCGAAAATTGGACATCGTGAAACTAGCCTGACAACAAATTTCTTTTGTTTGGGGTGAAACCATCTTTTATTTATCCTTGGATAGCAAACACATCAGATGTTCTAAAAGTTTACTCAAAAGTTGTGGCCTCGAAGCAATTTCATTTTATGTACATAGAATTCCTTAATGATGTAGTTATTCTCGAATCATTTACCGAGAAATTAACAGTGTCAATAACTTCTAATTCTGGACGATGGACAGTCAAAAAGTAGCCAATTGTCCATCTTTTCAGTTGAATGGCCAAACAATTCTTCTAATATGTAGATTTTTAATATCAGTAATCCTAATTGTGGACGGAGTCATAAAATAGCCTATCGACTGTTTGTAGATTTTTCGATTGAATGCTCAAATAAAGTTGTCTTCTAACACGTAAATTTAAGATAATTAGTTATAGAACACTTTTATTCGCTAAATTTTAATAGTCCCTAACCATTTAATTTTATGGTTCCACTTGAACTTTGGTTCCTTCAAACTTGTAATAATCTACTACTCAACATGAACAAAATTTATAAAATTTTGATGTTGATTTTTGCTATTTTGTTATGCAAACATTGTATTTTACAAAATTATTGGTTCTCTAGTCACTTTATGGTAAGAAATCAAATTTGAGGATTAAATCGAAAAATTTAGGGACTAAATTATTATTAACCAAAATTTAAAGATTAAAATATTACTTGTACGAATATTTAGAGTCTAAAAGTGATTTTCAACCTAAATAAAATTATTCACATTCCTCAATTAACTTGAGAGTTGTGAGCTTTCAAGCAGTTACTACACAAATTTAACATTACCAAATTTAATTTCAAGTTGAATTCCTCACAAAATATTACGTATACAATCACATAGTGAGATTAGAAATAAGTAACACTAACCATAAAGTACCAAACGTGAACGTAATAATAATAATAATACTAATAGAGACCAAGTCTATGTTCATCAAATACGAAAATGGTAAGAGAAAATAAAACTAGAAGTTATTTGATTAGTGGGTTTTGGATCCTCTGAGTGTGTGACACAAAGAATGATTATTTAATTAGGATATTAATCCTACAAAGAAGACAAATATGAAGTTTGTAACCAAGATCAAGATTTTATAAATTTTAAATAAATGTTGAATTAAAATTGAAATCGTTTAATTGGGAAACATACGTATAGAGATGTATGAAACAAATAATTTTCTATCATTACAAGTGTTTCTTCTGCATTTAACAAAATTGTCAGATATGTATTGACTATGCAATATCCTTGTCAACTAAACTCCTACGATGATATATATATTGATTAAAAGAACGTGATACTATTGAAGTCTTTTTTTTACAATATTGTAATGTAAATATTTGATCTTGTCAAATTGAGCATATATAGTAATTCATCTAGTTTAGATGTATATATATTCAAACCAAATAAATTTCTTCAACCTCGAATCGGTGAAAAACAACATAATATAATGTTGATGAGGTTTAGATTTTGGTAGAAATATATAAACCCAATTTAATTCTAATTTTAGATATATATCACCCACATAATCACCAAATTCTTCAAGGTTGGATGACTAATAATGGACCAAAAGATGAGATAATGGTGAAAATAGCAAAATTTTAGATAGCAACTCGAAAAATGACAAAGTGAAAAAAATAAGAAAAATAGTGAAAGAGCTGCACGTCCCATTTTTTATAATTATATTAAACTCGAATCTACCCTTGGTTATAGGACAATTCAGATTCCAAGTGGAGTGTATTTAAATGGCTCTAAGAAAGACAGTGTATTTTACAAATGGCCTTCAAATTTAGTAAATTCTAACTAAATATGCTATTTTGTTGGTGGACATAATTACAACAACATCCCCTTTACCTTTAATAATAACAAATATATCTACAAGATTCTTGGGTTTGTTATATTTTAAACAATTTATTAATAATATCGGTAATTATTATTACATAATACATAATATTAACTCTTAATAACAATTTGAAATTACTTCATTTTTAGAAAAAAAAAAGCTACTGTGTTTGTTGCAGCAGGTGTGATCATAAGAGGTCATAGTTGTAGGTCTTGTAGAGAACCCATACAATGTTAAGCACCCGTTTTAGCATTTCCCTTAGTTCTTAGTTATCATTTTTAAGTACTGGACTTTGTTATGAAATTGTTAATTCTTCATTCCGTTATTAATTGGATTTGCTTGGTTGTATGAAAAAAATTTGTGCTGATGTTCATTGAAATATAATGTATTTCATATATTTTACAGCCACATAAGGATATTGACCTTGTAATTATACTTATTCGTATTAAATTTAAGTATAGTTCTTTTCAAATTAG
Organism: Cucumis melo; assembly: GCF_025177605.1. Lineage (NCBI taxonomy): Eukaryota > Viridiplantae > Streptophyta > Magnoliopsida > Cucurbitales > Cucurbitaceae > Cucumis > Cucumis melo. The sequence goes on from NC_066859.1 coordinate 21,944,487, forward strand.
ATACATTTAGGTTGTCATAATCGAAAATTCATGTCATATATTATCTTTTAGGATCAAAATACATTATGTATAGTTTATAACCATCACTACTAGAAAAATGGCTTACAATGACAGTTAAACTCTTGTCATATTTAAAATTCTTGACAGTTATATTCAGTCATAGTTCAAACAGTCATGGAAAATCTATTATGACAGTTTGAAAAAACTGTCATAATAAGTGTTTTTCATGACAAAAAATAAATGTCATATATCTCTTATTGTTGATAAATAATAAATGTGATCATTTATATTTTATAACAGAAAATAAATGTTACATATTCAGTATTATTGACAGATAATAAATGTCATTATTTATATTTTATGACAATGACTAACTGTCATCATTTCGCCTAGCATGACTTTAATTGACAATGACTAAATGTCACATATTCAGTATTATTGACAAGAAGGTTTTACCTTTTGTAATGCCAACACAAGGTACCAATTCCAGTGCTAGTTACAAGGAGAGATAAATCGAATCTACTTCACCTAATTATTAGTCCATAATTTATCTCAATTTATCCCCCACCCCTAAATATAACTTTTAAGTCATTTAAACTAATATCAAGAAATTTAACCACTTCTAACCACTGTATGAAACTGTTTTTCCATTCAACAACACAATTTCAAAGTGGCCTCAAATTCTATAAACTAAACCTTAGTTTCTTCACACATTCTAAGCAAAAACATATTGTTTGAAATGTAAACCACTGAATCAGTCATCAAGGCAATTCATTTATGTCTACAAGAAATCCCAACATCACGTAATTTTAAAAAGAAATAGGCAAAGATAAATGGAAGATATGAAGTTTTAATTCTTAACAAGCAGTTCGTGGAGAAGAATCCTAATTTCACAATTCTATTTTTACCAAAAAGAAAGAACAAGGACAACCTCCTATTTGATATAATGAAAGAAAAAAAAAGAGGAAGCTCCCAAAGAAGATTAAGAAAAAAAACGCAAAAAAAAAATAAAAAAAAAATCAACCCAATCCATGTATTTTGCTCCAAGAATTGCATTGATATACGAAAAATCACAAAAATTAAACAGCAAACACATTTCTTCCCGGAGTGAATACATACGTTTGTGAGTTCTAGGCCACAATTCAGCTCCTAACCAACAAGAACAAGTTTCCAACATAAACATCATACTAACATATAGCTGCAAAAGAATTGCATAACCCAACATCATAACGTATTTATAACAAACCAAAATACATAACAGTTTTTAGTAGTATAAAAATAAAATTCTATATATAAAAGAAACTTGGTAGTATAAAAATCAAATTCTATATATAAATGAAACATGACAGCAGACTTCACAAGAACTAGTTACTACACTTTTTGAAGCGCTGCTAAGTTATTCTAAACAAGATTCCTAAAATTTAACTTGAAACCTTAATTGAAATGAATCGATCTCTTACCAATGTCAACCTTAAACTTGAATCGTGCAGCTTGAATCTATATACAAAAGAGTCCCAATGATTAGAACCAAATTCAATACACTCAAGTAAACATGAACAGAGACTTACGACTCTCTATTTTTCATAGCTTTCCATTCCTCATTCAAGATCGAATTCTCGCACCGCTCCATGGGCTCATTCTTCCCGGCTGAGCACCTTTCCTTCCTTTTCTCTTGAGAGCAGTTTTTTCCTCTTCGGGATAGGCTTACGAAAGATATAATTCCCTTGATGATGATGAACTTCATAAACAGAAACTTATAGTGAAACAAACTGTTATTGGTTGCCAGATATGTAACGCCCCACAGTAGTAATTTTTTAGTTTAAGTATTCAAAGTTTAATTTTGAAAATTTGTAATTTTGGGTGTTGTTTGGTTAATTGGTTGAATTATTTGATTTGTTATTTGGAAGAAATTTGGTTAATTATACAAATGATTATATAATTAATTGATTTTGAAGTTGGATTAATGATATATTTTGTAAGGAGAAATATTTATTTTGGGAAAGATAAAAGTGAATTGATTGGAGAGAGGGAGAATATTTGATTTTAAAAGGGGGGATTTGTTGGGTTTTAGATGAGACGAGAGAAGATTTTTGATTGGTTTTAATTGGGGAAAGAAGGAAAAGAAAAAGGATAGTTAAAAATATAATAATAATAATAATAATATTAATATTTTTGTTTAAATGTGGTATGGGGAGTTGTGCCATCTTCTCCATTGGAAAAAAAAAAGAAGAAAGAAAAGAGAGAGGAAAAACCTTAACCCTAACTTCCAAGTTCGCCGCCGTCGTCACCTCCTCCACCTCCGTCCACCGCTCTCCTCTGTCGTCAGCTGCTGCTCTACCCGAACCCGCACGCAAGATTCGTGCAATGCAGCCACAACCCGAGTCGTTTCTCTGTCTTCGATTGTCTCCTGTTGCACCGTTTCACCTAGCAGCCATCGACAAGCCTCATAGGTCGTCGATTGTCGACCAAGTCGAACACCCGAGCGCCATAAGTCGATCCGTCAGCCGTCGCATCGCTTCCGTCAGCCGTCGCCTCTTTCCGTCAGCCGAGTGTCGTTGACCATCGGAAACCGTCGCGAGCCGTCTCTGTCAGTGCGAGTCGTTGCCGTTAGCAATCCGGGCACGTGAAGTCCGAGCCGCGCGCACGCTTGTGCGAAGCCACCGAGCCGTCCGTGTGAGCCGAGCTAGCGTCCGATCTGCACGCAACCCCAGTCAAGCTACCTCTACGCGTGTGAGCCGCCTACTCGAGCCGATTCTCTCAACCCTAACCGATCCGGTCTCTGTCTTCCAAGCCGTTTTTGAGCCACCTAGCTTATTCTTTGGTTTTTTCACCTATTTTGGTAAGTCTCGATTGGGTTTTGGATTAGTGTCCGACAAATATTGAATTTGGACTCTAGTTAATGAAATTTTGATTGTGGATTAAATTGATTAGATTTAACTTGAAACTAAGCTGGGAATTTGTACAACTAAGTGTAAATCGAATTCGGCCTCGATTTTTGGGTAAGTTAAACCAACTGGATTTTTGGATCCTTAATCATCTGCGAGTTAATTATTAAACTTAGTATTTTTCCCTTACTGTTTAGGATTATTCCTTGGAAGCTTGACCTTGCTGTTAAGATTACCTTCAGTTTTAACTAATCTCCAGGTAAGAGATTCTACTACTAGACCCTCAAAATGAATTTAAGCGACTGCAAGTACTTATGGTTATACATTAGTGATAGCTAAAATGTATAACTGGATGCTATTAATAATGACTGTCATTGTATGAGTGATTGATGATGATAGCTGTTAACATGTTTATTACTGGTAGTATAATGATGATGACGACTGTGTCATGTCTTTAATGACAATGTTTGATTAGAAATGTTATGATCGATACTTATGCCATGTTTATGATGATGTATGTTATGTATGCTATGGTTAGATTGTATTGTTAACTTTAGCTATTAGAGTCGTACCCGCATGGTTGTCCTTCGGGATCATTACCTTTTATGACTGTGTAGTCCAACGGGACCACCAGTCCAGTATGACATAGACATAGACATGATTATGAGTGATTCGACGGGGTCACTCACAGCTCGATTGTCTTAGTGTTTCCTTTGGGTACACTAAAGACCAGTTGTCCTAGGTGTTTCTTTGGGTTCACCGAAGACCAAATATGTTCCTACGGGATCACAGATTGCACGTATTCGGGAACGTACCAGTTTAGGGGTACCACTTTACAGGACTTTAACAGGAAGTTAACAGGCACCTAGCGGGACTAGTAGTGAGTCTCTTACTGAGTATATATATTTTTATACTCACTCTTTCTTGTTTAATTTTTTTCAAGCAGAGGTAGAAGTAAGGGCAGAGGGAAGCTGACGATTGTCAAGAAGTGACCGTGGCGAGCCATAGGGACCTCTTTTTGCTTTCGCTTTATGTCATTTGATCTGATGCATTTTCTATTATTTTTTTTCTTAAAACTAGATAGAGCCCGAGTTAGGATTTTATTTAATATTATCTTTACAAACACTTGTTTATGATTTTAAATGAGTATTTGAGGTTTTTTTTTATTTTATATTTTTAAATTTAAGAAATTTACTTATCTTTCAAATTAGTAATGACTTTGACTTAGTATAAGAAGTTGGATCGTTACATGAAACCTAGTAAGAGAGGTTTAATTTCTCATGAGAGAAGATAGCAACTTACAGCTTGCATTAACCCACTAATTTCAGAATCCTCAAGATTAGCACCCACTCTTTCCAAACCAAAATAAAGATTTTTCATTGTCAACAGAACATAAAACAAAATTAGAATTCCTGGCTCTACGTCCTACCATTAGTACGAATACCTACAAAGCTCTAGCACAAAAATTTGGAAAAAAAAAAACAACATAAAATTCAAGGCACATCTCGCAAACGAACACAAGAATTGAAAAATGTGATGAAAATTCATAAAAAGAAGTACCTGCTGATGAGTAATATAATCAGCCTTGATCGAATTAATTGACTGCAGAAGCTTTAGAAGGCACATAAGTTTGGCAACCTTGCGTACGACAGATTCCTTTGCTTCGACACCGAGATCCTCAACCATCATCTTGCATTAAACAGAAATTGGAAACACAAAAGAGACTTGAAAATTGAGGAGATAGTCAATGTAATTTCCTCTTCGAAAAGGCTTTCTGCAATAAAGAACCAGAATACAAGTCTTACCATATAGAAACATCAGACATTAATTTCCATCTTAAAAAGGCCAAGAGCTTCCTTAACATTTGATGTTTCATTCGTGCAATGAACTTGATTTTGAAAATCTCAAGCAGAAGCGCAAGAGTTCATTTCAATGAGAATCTGATGGTACCTAATGTAATATGAGGTATTTTTTTATTCCAGAAATTTCAAATTAGTCTATTGTCTGTTAAGCTTAATCAAAGTCAGCAAATTATCCACAAATAAAAAAAAGCCCATATTTTGATTAAACCTCCTAAACTTAATCAAATGCACTTACAAGTTAGAAGTAGAACAGTTATGGTCGTAATAAGCAATACTCACCATTTTGAAATTTTTCTAAGTTCAACCACATGTGAGATGAAAAGATTAGAACCACTAACATCTTGGTCGAGGGCATATGACTTGTATGTCATTAGTTCAGAACGGTAACTACCATGGTTGGCACTACATAATAACACATTGAAACACTTGACATTTCTTATGAGAATAATGAATAATGCAATTAAATTAGAATAATGTTCTACGGGCATTCATGAGGAGGAATTACATGCTAAGTTAAGAAACCTTAAGCCAACCTAGTTTATGGAATGGAAAAATGTTTGGTAAAATAAGAATATGAAGTAAAAAAGTAATTGCCATAACATACCAAACAAGTAGTGAAGGCTTCACTTAGAGTTAGCACAAAATATTTTTAATATATAGCTAGCAGAACTCAGTTCAATTTCACCATCATAATCAATGCAATAGAATCATTAAACATAATCAAAGTTTTCAAAGATCAAAAGCTTATATTGATTCCAAAAAAGATAATATTATTTCCAAATTTAATCAAGAATGCAAGTAGAAATTAGAACCAGAATGACCCTCTCATATTTGTGGAACCCATAGCTATACTAAGACCGATGAACTTACTATAAAATGAACATATAGAACCCTAATAAAACAGAAGAAAGTTTAGAACTTCCCAAAGCCATCAATCAATCTTCTACTCCTCTGTCTATCGATTTTCTTGAAAAAAGATCAGAAAAGGGATTTCAATTTCAAATCCCACTTAAGCCTCTCTCTTTCTAATTATAGCCCATATACGTTTGGGAAAAATAGAGCGAGAAGAAGGTGAAGCCTGAATAATGGCAGATTAGAGCAAGAAATTCAAAGAAATGGCGATTACAAGTGGAGAAGATAGAGAGAGATTGCGGCGTGAGGAGAGGTCGGAGAGAGAAATTTCGAGAAGTGGGGCGCTCTGCAAGGCTTTAACGAAGAAGACTCCAATTACCCCTCCATTTTTTCTCTTTCTTCCCTTTCATTTAATTTAAAATAAATACTTATAATAGAAAAACTTTCCTAATAGAAATATTTACGGACGTATAACAAAGTCTATAAAGTTAGTCATTTTTTAAATATTTCAGGTTTGCCCTTCATCTTTTTCTCCTCTCTGCGATTTTTTTATCGTCTTCATCTGTACTATTGTTTTTTAGCTGTGATTTCTTCCATCTTTCTATTTTTTTGTTTAACCAAATCTATTTCTTTCTATCGTTTTTCTCTCTTTTTAGATGCGTGTTTGTCTTTCTTCCTCTTTTTTTTTTTCATTCACTGCATGCACTTTCTTCTTTTCTTTTTTACGTTTAGATTAGGTAATCAAATCTGATGGTGTATAAGAATTTTGAAAAAATTGGTTAGACATTTAAATTAGGGTAACCAAAACTAAAAGATTGTGTATAAAAAATATTGAAAAAATCGTTTATACCAAATTTTGAAAAAAAAAAAAAAATCGGTAGCCAAATCTAAACGATCGTGTAACCCAATTAATTAAACGATAGAATTGAAAAAACAAATCTAAACGATCGTGTACCAAATCGCGTTACCAAATATATTACGCGCATTGTTGACTGGACATTTTTTGGTATTTTACACGGTGGACCTCTAATCTTTTTCAATTTTTGAAAATTGTTCTATACAGCGTAAATACTTTGCCGCTTTTTTTTTTATATTTTTGAAAAAGCGCCTAATTTTATTATTTATATTTAATGACATTTAAAAATTATCATAGATTTATGACACTTAAAAATTGTCATAAGTTCTTTAAACCCGAAAAATTTCACCTGTTTCCGTAAAAAATGCACTTTTTTAGCATTTATGACATTTTTTTTCAACCCTCCAACCTCAATTTTGCTATACCAAACTGTCATTGAAAGTCATATTTCTGGTACGTGTAATTGCTTTACGGAGGATTTGTCTTTTTTGTATTTGTGCGTTCAATTATTGTAAATTTAACATATTGGTTATTTCGAACGTGAAGATTATACGTTGGTACCTAAGCATTGTGTTGGAATTTAACGCTATTTAATACATCCTCATTATCTGGAATAAGTTGGGACATGCTCTTGATTAGTGTAGTTCATATAGTAAAAATACAATGTAGTTCCGAGAACGACTTGTCATGAGCATGGTTTAATTATATTAATTATGACGTTGCCCCTTATTATAGGATAATTTGTAGATTCAAAGTACAATATATTTTAATGACTTCAACATGAGACAGGATATCACAGATTTCACAAATACAGTGTATTTCACAAACAATCTTCAACTTTAGTAAATTCATATCCTAATTAAATCTAGAATTTTGTTGCTGCATGAGATTGCAACAACCTATCCCTATAATAACGACAAGATTCTCGTTTTGTTATATTTCAAACCATTTATTAACAATATTGGTAATTATAATTAAATAATACATAATATATATTTTTAATAACAATTTGAAATTATATTTTAAGTAAATACACAAGACCTATTTTAGATTAGATTTCGAAAATTCAGTGCAAATTTGGTTTGCAGAATGCGTTCATTAATATTATTTATTTATTTATTTATTTTAGAAGGTATATTTTGATGGTAGTTACATCTATTTAAAATAAAAATAAAAAATATATTAAAATGTCTATGCAAAATTATGATCGACCCCCTTTATCACAAAATAGTCTTAAAAACGAGTTTGAATTCTCTTTTAGGATGCATTTAATATCTCAGACCATTTATTTTTGTTTGTGTTTGGTTAGTAGGTAAAATTATGTTTTATAACTATGAAAAAGGAAATTTATGGTTAAAAGTATTGGAAATGACTTATTGGGCTTGGCCCAAATAGCAAAATTATCAAACTTTGTCCCACATGGATAAATCTTCAAGTGGGGTGAGGAAATATAAACTCCTACCATTGAAGGGGACTACAAACCAAGTTAGTGGTGAGAGATAAATCTTGAAGTGGATAAATCTTGAAGTGGGGCGAGCTTGGGCAACCGCGCTTGTGTGAAAGATAGAAATATAATTTTATTTTTTATGGCAGATAGAAATACAGTGGTTCGTCACGGCACAACAATAAATCTGATCCCAACTACCAAGTCAACATCCTCTGATCTACGAGGCCTCCTACTGTCGCTGTCACTGATCAAGTAAAGAAGGATAACAAGGCCGTTCTAGGACACCTGTTAAACCATATCAGACCCGATGTTTGACCTCTTCGTAGTCCAAAAATATGCTAAGGACATCGGAGCACCTTGGAATCACGGTATGGAGGAGATGATGTTGGACGGAAAAAATATGTGGTTGGAAAATGGCCCAGTCGTGGAACAAATACATGAGTACGAGAACTTGGTGGCAAACGTCCTGACGACAAACCAGTCGTAGAAAAAATACATGAGTACGAGAACTTGGTGGCAAACGTCATGTCTGAAGGCATGAAGATGTGCGAAATACTTCAAGCAAATGTCCTGTTGGAAAAATTTCTTCCATCCTGGAATGACTACCGTAATCATCTCAAGCACAAGAAGAAGGATCTAAAGCTCCAGGAACTCATCAGTCATATGCGCACGGAAGAAGCCAACAGACTGAAAGATAAGTTAGCCTCACAAAATTTAAATTCAGTTAATGCTAACTTAGTCGAATCATCCTTTGTAAACAGAGACATAACGAAGTAGGAAAAAGGGCATAAAGGGAAAAACTCAGAGAAGAGACAGTTCAAGACTACTGAGGGACAAATTAAGAAGAAAAAGCTGGTCAGCTACGTGTGCGGAAAGGAAGGGCACAAATCATACCAATGCAACCAGAGGAAAGGGAGGCCAAGTCAGAAACCAACACCTCAAGCCAATCTAGCAGAACAAGACAGTGAGATCATAGCAGCCATAGTAGAGGCCAATATGATAGAAAACAAGACGGACTGGATTCTCGACACTGGAGCCTCGAGACACTTCTGCACCAGTCGTGAACTTCTCCATGACTACGAAGACACTGCCGATGGAGAATGCGTGTTCATGGGAAACTCAGCCACTGCAGGAGTAATCGGGAAAGGGAAGGTTATTTTAAAGTTAACTTCTGGCAAAACTTTATCTTTAAGTAATGTTCTATATGTCCCTTCTCTACGTAGGAACCTGGTGTCTGGGAGTCTGTTGAATCGGGTCGGGCTTAAAATTGTGCTAGAAGGTGACAAAGTTGTCCTCACCAAAAATGGAGATTTTGTCGGTAAGGGGTATCTGTCTAATGGTCTATTTGTGTTAAACACGATTTCTATGAATGCAAATGCTTCCAGTTCTGCTTACTTGATTGAATCTGCTAACTTATGGCATGGTAGACTAGGACATGTGAACTTTGCATCAATTAGAAAACTTAAAGACTTGAGACTCATTAATACTTCTGAGTCGCATGAAACTGGTAAATGCACCATTTGTGTAGAAAGTAAATTCCATAAGAAGCCTTTCAAACGAGTTGAATATAGAACTACTGAGCTGTTAGAATTAATTCACTCAGATTTAGCCGACTTTAGAACCACTACCAGTAGAGGTGGTAAAAACTACTATGTATCCTTTGTTGATGATTACTCTAGATTCATTAAGATATACCTGATAAAAACAAAAAAATGAAGCTGTCAGTATGTTCTTAAAATTCAAGGCAAAACCTGAGAATCAGTTAGGAAAAAGGATAAAAAGATTAAGATCAGATAGAGGTGGTGAGTATTCCGATAAAACGCTTAAAGAATTTTGTGAATCAAATGGTATCATCCATGAATTTACTGCTCCTTACTCACCACAACAAAATGGCATAGCAGAACGAAAAAATAGAACTCTTAAAGAAATGATGAATGCCATGTTATCAAGCTCCGACCTATCTGATAATATGTGGGGGGAAGCCGTGTTGTCTGCATGTTTTATTCTTAACAGGATTCCCCACAAAAGGCTAGACAAAACTCCATACGAACTCTGGAAAGGACATGCACCAAATCTTTCCTACCTAAAGGTTTGGGGATGCTTGGCTAAGGTACCATTTCCTGCATTGAAGAAAACTACGGTAGGATCTAAAACCTTTGACTGCATTTTTATCGAGTATGCTCAAAATAGTGCTGCATATAGGTTTATGTGTTTAAATGACAAAACTATAAACGAATCTAGAGATGCAGAATTCTTTGAGCAGGTTTTTCCGTTAAAACAATCATTGTATGCTCCTAGCCTATCTAACAGAATGCATGATCCTGAAATCGTTAGTGAAACACCTGGTTCTGAAACTGTTGATACTCCAAACCTAAGTTGTGAATTAGAACTTAGGAGAAGTAAAAGACAGAGAACTGAGAAAAGTTTCGGTCCAGATTTCCTAAGCACCTTCATAGTGGAAAAGCGTGATGAAATTGACTGTAACTTCATAAGATGAGGATCCTAAAACTTACCAAGAAGCGCTAAACTCTGTAGATTCAAGTATGTGGAAAGAGGCCATTAAAAGTGAATTGGACTCACTGGTCATGAATCATACATGGGAACTGGTGGATCTTCTTATAGGAAACAAGCCAATTAGATGTAAGTGGATCTTTAAAAGAAAAACAAAACCAAATGGATCAATAGAAAGATACAAGGCTAGATTAGTGGTAGTAGGATATACCCAGAAACAAGGTGTTGACTATTTTGACACATATTCCCCTGTAACTAAGATAACCACAATTAGGGCCTTGATTACTTTGGCCGCAATACATAACCTTCTTATTCACCAAATGGACGTAAAAACAGCCTTTTTAAATAGTGACTTAGAAGAAGAAATTTATATGATACAACCAGAAGGCTTTAAAATCTTTGGGCAAGAAAACAAAGTGTGTAAACTGAGAAAGTCCCTATACGGTCTCAAGCAAGCTCCCAAACAGTGGTACGAAAAATTTAATAATACGTTGATAACCAATGGATTTAAAATAAATTCCTCTGACACGTGTGTCTATTCAAAGATGGTTGGAGCTGATTGCATATTAATATGTCTATATGTTGACGACATGTTAATCTTTGGAACAAACATGGAGTTAATAACTGATACTAATTTTTTCCTCTCGTCACACTTTGAAATGAAAGACCTTGGAGAAGCAGACGTAATCCTAGGTGTTAAAATCAGGAAAAACAAAACCAGTTTGTCTCTATGTCAATCTCATTACGTAGAGAAAATACTAAAGAAGTTTGAATCCTTTGATGTTTCTCCTGTGAGAACTCCCTTTGACGCTAGTAAACATCTTAAGAAGAATAAAGGAGATAGTGTGTCTCAACCCGAATATGCAAAGATCATTGGTAATGTGATGTATTTAATGAATTACACTAGACCAAATATTGCATATGCTGTCAGTAGATTAAGTAGATATACACACAATCCTATTAGATACCACTGGGATGCCTTACGCCATTTGTTGAGATATCTTAAAGGGATGATAGATTACTGTCTACACTTCAACAAATTTCCTGCCGTACTAGAAGGATATTGTGATGCAAACTGGGTCACAGATAATGATGAGGTTAATTCTACTAGTGGGCATGTATTTTTACTCGGAGGTGGAGCTATATCTTGGAAGTCTACAAAACAGACTTGTATAGCCAGATCCGTAATGGAATCCGAGTTCATAGCACTAGAGTTGACAGGACAGGAGGCTGAGTGGATCAAAAATCTACTAGGAGATGTACCATTGTAGGGGACATCTGTACCGGTGTCCATACAGTGTGATTCGCAAGCTGCGATATGTACTGCCAAGAACAGTGTTTATAATGGTAAAAGTAGACACATACGTCTTAGGCATGCAGTAGTAAAACAACTGCTAAAGGAAGGAACTATCTCCTTGGAATTTGTTCGATCTGAGAAGAACTTGGCTGATCCTTTAACCAAAGGACTAACAAGGAAAATGGTATTAGATTCCTCTGTGAACATGGGCCTGAAGCCCTTCGGAGATCCATAGCACTTGATAAATGGGTGGTCTATTGCGATAGACTTGATGGTCCATAGCCCATCGTGTGGACAGTCCTTAAATGGACTAGATGGATGATCCAAAACCTGTGAGTTCATTATCGGTATGGACAATGAAGTCTCCATAGCTCTTTTGAGTGGTTTGACTTGACAAACTTGATGGAGCATATAACGTGACAGTGAAGGTGGGGCCGCCTTCTATGAAATAGTTTAAAGGTCTCTTTCTAGAGTTCTCACGACAACCTGAGGTTTGGTTTATGTGCATGGCCAAAAAGGCACAAGTTTATGTTGCAGAAACAAAGGCTTTTCCCTAGAGATAGAGCGTGTCGTAAGGGTCTCAACCAAGTGTTACAAGGAGTTCAAGATATAATTCACTCCCTCTAAACAAGGTTGTTGCCTTACTTCACTACACATCAATTCAAATCTTCGGATATTGGTGCCTAAGCTTAATATCTCCTCTATGCTTAGAACAAATCTCATTCTTTTTCACTTACCCAAAAACTTTGCTATAGCAGTCATTTGTGGGGAATTATTGGAAATAACTTATTGGGCTTGGCCCAAATAGCAAAACTATCAAACTTTGTCCCACATGGATAAATCTTGAAGTGAGGTGAGGAAATATAAACTCCTACCATTGAAGGGGACTACAAACCAAGTTAGTGGTGATAGTATAACCCTGTCCCACACGCGCGCCGCTGCCGTTCGTTCGGGCGGGCTTCGGCAACCGCGCTTGGGCTTGAGCTTGGACAACCGCGCTTGCGCGAAAGATAGGAATATAATTTTATTTTTTATGGCAATTAGGACATGTGTAACCTTTTTAGACAGTCAAGGCGTCGACGTACGTGGCACGTTCGTGAAACGTGTCCTACGTTCTCTCTGCCCTTTGTTTCTATTTCCTGTACTTACGAGTGCACGTTCGTACCGAGGAAGCTGTGTTAACCTTGGGGAGCAAACGGCATAACGATTAGCACCACGGTCAGCCGAAATTGCTTTCAGAGCAGTGGTTCGTCACGACACAACAATAAATCTGATCGACCTTACCTTCTAACAAAAAGGTTTTTGTCGAGTCAATTCTAGGTAATTAAATTTAATAACTTGTTTCAAACCAATCGGTAGTTCTTAGATCTTCCGTGTATCTCTAACACACTTAATCATTGGATTTATTTGATGGTTAAGTATCTTTGGACTATAAGCAAGGATCTAGGATAGTCAAACCATCATAAAATCTCAAACAAATAAGTGTTGTAAAACAATAAAAGAGATTTGTATTTTTCAATGAAAAATAAAGTTTGTAATTTCTATCTTATATGGTTGAATTATTCTATTATTGCACGTGGTTTTTACCTTAATATGTTTAGAGTTTTCCACCTAAAATCACTGCATTATTCTCCCCCCCTTTTTTTACCATTACTAGTCTCAATCTACTTTGGTTGCAATCATAATCTATTCAATCGTGATTCTTTTTTTGAAAAACTATACATCTATAAGTTTTGTATGTGCGTTCAACTATTTCAATCACGCCCTTAAATACTAGAAAAATAAATTGAATCAAACCAAAAGTATCTTTACCATCAATAATTATTTCTTTTATGAAAATCTATAGTGTTGTATTATAAAACTACCTTTGAACTTTCAAAACTTTTAAAAAATAATTTGATTAAAATGTGAGCCTAAATGGATAACATTTGTTTAAAATATATTTTTGAACTTTAAAAAGTTGCATTCATACTCTTAGTTTTAAAAATGAAATTTTTTTATGATCCATATCTTGATCAAATGGTTTGAAATTTAAGTCCTAGAAAATCCAATTTTAAAACAAATTATACTTTTTTTATGTAGACAATCTCATCGATTAATATTTGGAGGTTAGAAAGCAGTTGATTATATGTTTAGAAAGCAACCAGAGGTTAGAGAGGAGGATGACAGTTCAGATCTACAAACTCTACTGAGAAATAAAGAATACAGGTTCCTAAAGTATGTCAAGTTGAAATTCTGTGTTTTTCTAGCTGCTAGTGTATACGTTGCTAATAATTCTTGTTCTTCTGCCGGCAGTTGAGAAAGTTCTTGTTGAGAATATCATAAAAGAAATGGCACTTGAAGAGTACTGTATAGTTGAAAGTTCTATGAGGTTTCCATCATCTTTCTTAGTTATTATTTTAATTATTCTTTTTAGACGTTATTTCCATTTATAATTAGTTATCTTTACTTAGAATTTCTATTAAATCACACTTACCTATTATTAGCTCATTTTTCTGTAATAAGAGAAAATGTAGTTTTTCTCAAATAACAAAAAATGATTATTTCTATGTTAAGAGGAACACAACCAACTACCATGTTGAAAATATTATCTTTGCCTATTGAAAGTCTTAGGTTCTTGGTCAACTTTGAATGCAAATTTTTCTTAGTTGATTAATAAATATTTAAACTTATCTATCAGGTTAAAAAGATCTTATATTATTGTAATGTTGTTTTGCTTCACTTGCATCATACACTAAAACACAAGATTAAAAAAAAAATTATATTTAGACTTTTGTATTGTAAATTAGGTATTCTTTTTGAATTTTGGTTGTGATTGACTTTCTAATTATGATATGATTTTGGGACCATTTGGATTCTGTTCTTCAAACCGTCTCTCTTCGATTGAAGCTTATTATATTTTATCGTTATTAGTACTTTTTTTTTCCTTTTTTTCCCTTCTAATATTTTTATTTGATGCATAATGGTGTGCATAAAATAGAAAACAATTGATGTGTTTTACATTGTTGTGTTGTGCAGAGTTGGTGCAGTAGGTTCAAATATTTAAGATTTTGTGAAGCACTTGAATATTCTAATTTCAAACCTCTAATCTGTAAGATAATTTACTTTCTAAGAATCACATTTTTTTTGAAATAGGAAATGATCTTCTTCATTAAGAAAATGAATAGACAATTCAAAATATAATACAAAGAAGCCCTACAGATTAGCTAGTGCACTCGGACATCTCATCTAGGTTGACACCCACTTAGCATTCTCACCATATCAGGACATAGACCAAAAGACTAAACCAACAACAAGGTCTAGAATAGGTCATACAAACTGCACAAAAACTACACAACATAGATTTAAGACCACTAGAAATCCAAGAGAAATAAAATAAGAGTAAAGTAGTTGACTAAAAATTAAAAATGAAAGCTTGCCAATTATGACTTATATCTCGTATAGAGAAATCTTCAAAGTCTTTTGAAAGAGAGCATCAGGTAGAAGCATTGATTCTAGCCATTTCAACTTGAGTTGACCAAGAGCAAGCTTTATTTTGAAATGTTTGCTGATTATGTTCAAACCAAAATTTTGATAAAATGGCCTTCACTGCATTTAACCAAATCAACTTTGATTTCTTCTTGAGAATGGGAAATGAAATAAGTTGGACAACATTCTCCTAAATCTATAGTCGAAAACCCAATTCAAATGAAGATAGCCAAATAAGTGAAATCGACACTTCTTTGCATGTAAGCAGGATAAGAAAATATGATGTAAATTTTCTAAAGCATGTAAACACAAGGGAAAAACATAAGGAGATAAAGTGTAAGGGGGAAGTTTCATTTGAAAAACTTTTGCACAGTTAGTAGTCCATTTCGCTTTTTTCAAAGCGTGATATTCACTCTTCTAGGGCTTTTTGTCTTCCAAATTGTTGAGTATAAATGTTTTTCAATTGTGAAGGCAATAGAGAGATGGTTGACTAATGAATGAACCTAAAACTTCCCATTTGAGTCTGATTTCTAGGTTCTTTTATTTTGGGAGGTTGAGATTCTCCTTTCAGATATAAGACCAATGAGAGCTTGAAATTCATCTATCTTCAACTTTTAGAAGTCTGCTGAAATTTAGAGCCCATGAAGTAGTAGAAGAGTCCCAGAGGCCAGAACTTTTTTACATCTCCATTATTAGAGTTTAAAGACAATCTAAACGGTCATGCAAAAGAAACTTTTAAAGAAACAACATTTGCCCAAGAATCATTTCGAAATGTTGTTCTTCAACCATCACCAAGCTTGAACAATGTCTAGGAATCCAATTGAAGCTAGCATCTCGAAATACTAATCCAAGGAATAGCAAGTGACAATTACTTTAGTATGCCATCCAAATTAACTTTCTCCATGGATACTCTTCACCACTTTAGCCCAAAGGGAATTCTTTTCATTTATAAATCTCCATCCCCATTTAGCAATCCATCCTTGTATTTGCAAAATATCAAAGTATCATCAGTGAATTGTAATATATGAACATGAATTTTATCTCTTCTCACCAGCAATCCTTCGAACTTTTCTTTCTTATAAAGTTTGTTTAATAAGGCATAAGCTCACCGATTATTAAAAAAAGAAATGGGGACAACAAATCCTCTTGTTTAATGCCCCTTGAAGCTTTTATCCTCCCCATGGCCTTCCATTTATAAATATTAAAAATTTTGGGCTAGACACATAACCCAATATTCATGAAATCTATTTCGAGTCAAAGCCTTTCTTAGTAAGGATTATTTCAAGAAGCTCCCAATCTACTTGATCGAATGCCTTTTCCAAATCCAATTTTAGAACCCATCCTTTCTTCTTTTTAGATCGATATTCCACCACAACTTCACTTGCAATAAGTATTGGGTCCATAATTTTCCTTCCCTCATGAAAGCACTTTGCGTGGGGGAAATAATACTCGACATTACTCTTTTAATGCATTAGGCTAACATCTTTGCAATCTGTGATGAAATTTTCTAAAGATTTGCTTCCTTCAATGGGATTTGGAAGGGAGAATGATGAAATTGAGCATTTGAAGAGGAAGGGGATGAACTACCTGACTTGTTACAAGTGAATCCGAGAGTAAGAATCTTCACACAACTTTCTTCCAAAGGATTTAAATTTGCCAAGGCTGTCCAAGCATTGCGAAAGGATGTGCGTCCTTTTCTAAAGAATTTTGGGAAGGCCTTGAATCGTTGAGGATTTTTCTTGATTGATGTTGGAAAAGATTTGTTGGTTGGGGTACTTTTTTTGGTACTAATTGACGTTCTTTGGTTGAGGAAATAATCAAAACAAGGATTTTCGAACTAATCAACTATGGGGAGACCTTTTCTAACTCTTCATTTATCCCAAATGCATACCAAAATCCAAGGGTTTTCGCAATAAATGAATTACTGTATGTGACCAGACACTTGACCATTTTTGAGGACTTTAGGAACATCCTGATTGAGCCAAAGCAAACTAACTGTTGGGTCAGAATCATTTTTGTAGAATTAAATTTTGGAATTTATGTTTTAAAACTCGTAGTTTGTAATCATATTCTATTCAATAAAGTCGTTATTGAAAAATTGAATACTATAATCTTAAATTCAATAAACTAAGATCCCAAGGCTATTTTGAGTAAACGTGAACTTTATGTAGAGACATAAATATGGATTAAGTTCGAGTAAATAGCTTAAATAGTCTATAGTATATAAATAAAGGTTGGACAACTTATTCGGAGATACTATGGATGCGGCCCGCTTTATAGTTAATATGAACGATGTAATTCTGAATTTGTCATGTAGAATCGTTCATGTAGAGACATGGAAGTGGGGGCATCCTATGTAAAAGGTTTACATAAGAAAGAACTATGAAATAGTCACTTTTACGTTATAACGCTGTTTATTATTTAAAATTGATTATCTCGATTATTGATGACCTAGGTAACTTAATCTTAATCCTAAGCTAACTATGAACTCCTGTTCACACGAGATTATCCTTAGATTTGCATGGGTGAGGGCAACTCATTAGCGTTGATCCAATAAGCCTCCCATTTCAGGAGTAAGATCGGGTGGATAGTTGGAAACATAGGGTGCAAGACGGAATTCACTCCTACCCGCTTTAGGGTTAGTTGATAGGTTGGTCCCTTAAGGATTGAATCCAAGTCTTGAACATAGGGGCCCTACCCTCTCATTGGCCCGAGAGGGATTCGGTTTATAGGTTGATCCTTAAAACCAATTGTTCAATAGTGGATTAGTGGAACTTGAGGAGAAAGATGTAGTTTTGGAGATAAAACGGTACTTTTCGACCCAGCCAAGCTTATGAAGAACCTGTGAAGGATTAACTTACTAATCATGGTTATATCAAATGGACAAATATATCCATAGTGAGGGGAGTGCAACTATGGGACTTCAGTGGAATGTTAAAGAATGTTGATTAGCTCGATATAAAAGAGTTTAGCCAGTTAATCTCGGATCGTTGAAGCCCATGATCTATAGGTCCATTAAGTTCCCCTGCTAGCTCATATGGAATAAACTTAGAACAACATGATGGAATGAGTCGAATTATTCAATTTTGGAGAGAAGAGAGAAACCAATAAGTATATGTGATATAACCGTCGATTTTTAGATTATTAATATAGCTTTATGCTTAAATGAGATTTAAATATTAAAGATAAGCATGCAAATTTATACTCGGAAGCTTGAAAAAGATGGAAATAATAAAAGATGGAAATAATCAAAGTTGTAAAAGTCAAAATGTTGACTTTTGACTTTGAAAAGTCAAACTTTGACTGGAAATATATTCAAATGTGATTTGAATCTTGAGAAAATAAATGCGGATTCATGCTCGAAAAGTCAAAATTAGTCAAGACAGATAAAATTGTAAAAAGTCAAAATGTTGACTTTTTGGTTTGAAAAGCAAAGTTTAACTTTGACCAAATGACAATTTTACCCTTTGACCAAAGTTAGTGGGAAAATCCAACATTATGTTGGATAAACCTACTAACTATGGTGGGTTAGGTGTTAGCAAACTATGGAGACATTAAGCTCACTAATGGTTAGTGGGTTATGTGTTGTTGGCCTATGTGTTTGCATGCACATGCAACCTTGCACGTAAAAGTCTCTATAAATTGGGCTCTTAGGACCTCAAGGAAAAGGTTGACATTTTTTTCTTAAAAACAAAATTGGGCTGCTATTTTTATAAAACAAAAAGCCTAACCCTTTTTCCATATTTATTTTCCATCTTTTTTCTCTCTCTCCCGGTTTCTTTCATCTAACGAGTCCTACAATCCGGTTTTGAGTCTGGAGGATAGTAGGTTAACCCTAGTGATGGTTCAAGCATAAATCGAAGCTTCGAATGTAAGTTTTTCTAAAAAAACCTATATTTAATCTTTTTTCGGTTTAGGGTTTATTGTTAATTAATTGCAATTAGGGTAGAATTCTGGTCTTTCTTTCGCCCTGCTCATTTAATCTCTATCATTAAAGTCATGTCTGCCTATATTCTTTCAGTTCAAATTCCCGAATAAATGATCACCTAGAGAAATCTCTTGGGATTTCTCATGAGCACTAGCTGTAAAAAAGGAATCATTCCAACTCTTCATTTGCCTTAACTTTCTAGAGAACCTCTCGTGGATTTGAATTTTTTCGGCCACCTAGATCCTGATTCTAGTGCATGATTTCTGATTGTCACAAAATCCCAAATTGAGGAAGAGATGTTAATCTTAACATATTCATCAAAGCCACTGATTGTAATATACAAATATCGATAGGATTAGAAAAGTCACTAAAAAAGATATCTTTTTTGGCAATATCAGAATTATCAATTCAATGTTGCCAAAATTAAGGATGAAGTTGCTCCTGCTCTAATTCTTCAACTCTGTTGTAACCGATAAGAAACCATAGAGATTTTTCCAAATTTAAAATCTAGCTTCCGAATAGTTAATAAGATTGAGAATATCTAGAGCAATACTTTCCAAACCTCTAAAATGTGCACCAGTTACTTCTAAAACATCTCTTATCCATAGATATGGGGGAAGGTCTTTGATGGATAGCCACCCTCCAAAGCCTTTGATGAGATCCGACCTTTTGTGTTGATCCATCTCCCTTCTTTCAAACAGAAGATATACTTTCCATAATCAAACCATTTCTTTGGGGTCATAATCAAATCTTCTACGTTGCCTTGATTAATTTTTACAATTGCTTTATCCATGAATAAAGTGTTAATAATGATTTTCACCTAAAATAAATCTTGCAAGAACATAGAAGTATGCTTCCAATCATCATAGGTGAATAACCTGCTAATAATCCATAAATCATTAAAAACTTTTCTAATAACCTCATCACATTTTTGAACCCATTGTTTTTGTGTGCTCTATAATTCTGAAAGAGGAAGAGAAAAGAAGTTCTTTTTCTGTAAACTTTTCGAGCACTTTAGCTTGGACCTCATTGTTGAAAGCTTGCTAAGTAAGGTTAGAAAATTTTACGTAAGAGATTTGAGGTAAAGCTTGCTCGCCTAATAAAACACCATAAATATTTCCTAAGTAAGGTTTCATAATGAGAGACTGAATGTTGAACAAAAAAGTTAAATTCAAAGTTGCATGGTTAATATCATTGAAGTTATTCTTGCGAGGAACAAGAGGAATAAAACTTTAAAACGGAGAAAGCAAATGCAAGCGACAAGTAAAAACAAAACACAAGAATCGAGGAAAGTATGTACTTCACAGATTGAAATAAGCAGTTAAACATACAAGCACAAAAGAGAAAAATAAAAAAAAATACAAAAGATAATAAGTAAAATAGTTAGAGGACACCCCTAAATTTATGTTTCTTGGCAAGGATCAGGGGCGCTGAGATTTCCTTGCATTGGTGGTGTTAGGGGATCCTCTATGTTTGGTGGGATGACTGGAGCAAGTGTGCCGTTGCATGGAGATCGCATGGGTATAATCCATCAAGGTTTTGAACTAAAACATGTTTCCTAAATTGTTATTCTCTATGCTCAGCTTTAACGTATAAATCATTGTAACCACAACATAGTAAATCTTTAAAAGCATTTTAGAAATTCCTTAATCATTCAGAGATACATTAAGGTATCATATACCACCTATTGGCTTTAAACATCCATAATTTAAAATAGATTAGTATATCTGAACCTTCCGCCATAAACATTATGGCCTTCACCAATGCAATTGTCCCCTCTATAAAGCCTTCGCCTCAGTAGTTAAGAATCATTATGTGCACATTTAGAGGTAGTTTGGTATAGCACTGACATAACTTAATGAAAACATTTAAATACAAGTTTGCTCATGAAACTTGAAATGCAACTTAGAAATCTTAAGCATCATTTAAGTAAATCACTTTAATGCATAAATCACTCACATGCTATTGCATGTGCAAATTGAAATAATGCTTCACAAATAACCTTTAAAATAAGTTTTGTTCACAAACTTGAAGCTTTTATTCTTAGCTTGAGAAAATTCACCTAACTTCCCTTGTCTTGATAATGGGGTATTTATACTCTATTTAATCCCTAATTTTCATAAAATACCCAATCTCCAAGCAAAAATTACTAGAACACCCAAAAATGTAAAAAAAAATGTCATGTGGGTTGGTTGGTGAGTAGGACATGTGCAACAGGCTACACGTGCAGTGCAGGCTCATAGGCCTAGCCATGTGCTTACCTTGCATGCTCTGGCACGCTGTGCAACTTGCAGTTGACTTCCTTGTTTGCATGCACATGACACCCTCCATGGCCTAGGCATGTGCCTCACGCTGCCTGGCCATACAGTGGAGATGCTTCTCACATGACCCAAAGCCTAAATAACATCTTACCTCATGTTGCCCACTTGTACTCCATCTCACCCTGTCATCCTAGCACTCAGCCCACCATTGGCTTTGCTTAGAAACATGATTTTTCGACCAGAAACTTAATTCGACTTTAAAGATTAATAACTTAAATTCTAGAAATTAAATCAAGAAGGTTTCTTCTACAAACTTGCTCAAAAATGTCGTAACTAGATTACCTCAAAATATCATTAACAAATTTCAAATATTGAGTTATGTAGCTCCAAAATATTCAACATTGTTTAGTTTTCATTAAAAAATGACCATTTGAGTCTTTCTGCACTTTAACACCTTTCTTCTTGGTGTCCTTTCTTCTTGGAAGCCTTTCTCCTAATACTAGACTTAGTTTATGAGACCTTTCAAGTGGAATTGCTTAATTGGCACGAGTGGATTGTGAACACCATTCATCCAAAGTTGGAAATGGTGATCCTTGCATGCTCCTCAATTAATACCTTTCTTCTCGCCTCTTACCCCCATACCTGTCGCTTTCCACCTTATGCTGCTTACCTCTCCTACTTGGCAAAAATTTGGTGTCTTGCATATTGTCCACTTGTACTCCACCTTACATCTTACCTCATATTGCTTAGGTCATCTTTGGACGCCTATCCCTTTTTTCATGAGGATTCTTTAGTAAATTCTTGCTGCCAAGAACACCTAAAACTTCCTTCTTGCTCGCCTAACCTCCTAAACATCTCTCAATACCTTCAATGTCTTCCTCTTCGAAAATATGTGTATAACAGTGTATGGATGGGAGGAACGCGCTACAGGTCTTTCTCAAGGTTGAGGAATTCTTTTTCGCAAACAATGCTCTTTTGATCAGGTAAGGGCTTGCTAAGGTCAGGTGTCGAGGTGGAGGATGTTGGTATGATTGGTAAGGGGGTTGGGTTTTTGGATAAGGAGGAGGTGACGATGGGAGAGTTAGGGGTAAGATGGTTAGAGGTTTAGGGTTTATGGTCGCATCTAGCTTCCATCTCTTTTCCTTTTTCTGTGAGCTAGATGCGTTATTATGGGTCTTTTTCCTCTTGAGCGGTGGCGGCGGTGGAGGCAGAGAGGCTTCTTCTTCTTCTCCCTTAACTTTATTAAGGGTTTTAAGGTGTCTCTCTTCTTCTTTATTTTGATGGAGCGTTATGGTTTGGTTGAGAGATGCTTGAGAGCTTACACTGCCAAAAATAGGTGCTTGCGAAAAAGCTAAAAGCTCAGGAACCGCTTTCAGACAAAGAGCTTCAATGGTAGAGGGGAAGGGCATAATGCGTTGAGGTGCTTTCGTCCAAGAAAGGATGGAGTTTCTGATTATGGCACCAAGGTTGACTACCATCTTCTTTTTAATGTAGTAAATCATCATCGTGTATTCAAGTGGGATGGTGTTGTCGTGACGCGTTGGTATTATCTTCTTTGTCATGAAAAAAGCCACACTCTCGCCTCAATGGTCAGATGGTGTGGATACAATAGGTACTTTCCTGTTGGAGTGATATCATATTCTACCCCGAGCCACGCGATAGTTTCCAAGGCTTCCATGGCCTGCCTTTTCAAAGTTGCAGTGATTAACACATCGTCTGGTGTCTCAGCATCAAAGGGAAAATTGTACAATTTTTTAATGGCCTCAATGTTGAACTAGGCACTTTTCTCATCCATTATTGCATAGTATTCGGCTTGGTTGTGATCTGATGCGTAGAATTTTCTGACAACCTCCAACCGAATCTTAGAAGTCCCCTTGAAGAACTTCCTCCATCCAAACACCTTAATTGAGGCGTCAAAAAACTCTTGGAAGGAAAGAGGTCCTTCTCCACTTCACTTCCTTGGCAATACTCAACTTTGGGGCCTTGCCTCCCTCATCGCCTTGTTGGCATCCTTCAGGTGTGGAAGTGTCGACCTTGCTTCTCTTTCTCTTCTCATGTTTGATGGCAGCTTTCTTCCTCGTCTTCTTAGGTGAGACCCTTTTGTCATCATCTTTTGGCTCATCGCCTCTACTTCACGCTTGAGCTCTTCAGCCAGCTCAATATCTTCCCTTCTTATTTTCGTTTGCTTGTAAGATGACATCATAACTTGCTCGCTTATCCTTGTGAATTTTAAAAGATAATCTAAACACACCTAAGTTTGTTGAACTTATACATTTGGTTTACATGTTGGGCCTTGAAGTGATTTTTTCATACATTTTTGAAATTTTGGTGAGTTGTGAATTATGAACTTACACTTAAGCATTGTTTGGTTGTTTTGAAAATTCATATTTACACACGTTTTGAATACTTTTTAGGTTTGTTTGAGTTTGTTGCACCTACACACTTGGTTGCCATTTTTGGGTCTAGAAGTGTTTTTTTCGACATTTCAGAATTTTTTGGTAGGTTATGAGTTACATACCTATACTTAAGTTTTTTAGGTCGTTTTGAAAATTAAAGTGATACTTAGCACGTTTTGAACTCTTTTTAGGTTGGTTTGAAACTACGTTTGTTAAACTTACGCACACTTGATTGCCATTTTGGGTCTTAAAGTGCTTTTTTCACAATTTTTTGACTTTTTGGTAGGTTATGAGTTACCAACTTACATTTAAGATTTGTTAGGTCATTTTGAAAGTTCAAATGATACTTAGACACATTTTGAACTCTTTTTAGGTTGGTTTGAAACTAAGTTTGTTGAACTTATGCACTTGGTTGCCATTTTTGGATTTAAAGTGTGCTTTTTTCACCTTTGTTTTTAATTTTTTTGATAGGTTATAAGTTACCAACTTACACTTAAGCTTTGTTAGGTCGTTTTGAAAGTTTAAGTGATACTTAGACACGTCTTGATCATTTTTTAGGTTGGTTTGGAACTAATTTTGTTACACTTGTGCACTTTGTTGCCATTTTGGGTCTTGAAGTGTTTTTTCCGTACTTTTTGAACTTTTTGGTAGGTTATGAATGCCGAACTTACAATTAAATATTGTTAGGTTGTTCTAAAAGTTCAAGTGATACTTTAACATAGTTTGAAAACTTTTCAGGTTTGTTTAAGACTAAATTTGTTTCACTTGCATACTTGGTTGTCATTTTGGGTCTTAAAGTGCATTTTCCACTCATTTTGAACTTTTTGGTAGTTTATGAGTTACAAACTTACACTTCATTGTTAGGTCGTTTTAAACACTTTTTATGTTGGTTCGAAACTAAGTTTGTTGCACTTACACGTTTGGTTGACATGTTGGGTCTTTGATGTGCTTTTTTCACATTTTTTGAAAATTTTGGTAGGTTGTAAGTTACAAACTTACACTTAAGCATTGTTTGTTCATTTTGAAAGCTTACACACGTTCTAAACTCTTTTTAGAATGGTTTGAAACTAAGTTTGTTGCACTTACACACTTGGTTGTCATTTTCGATCTTGAAGTGCTTTTTTCTCACTTTTTGAACTTTTTGGCAGGTTATCAGTTACAAACTTACATTTAAGCTTTGTTAGTTTGTTGTAAAAGTTCACGTGATACTTAGACACCACATTTTAGGTTGGTTTGAGACTAAGTTTGTTGCACTTACACATTTTGTTTCCATTTTGGGTCTTGAAGTGCTTTTTCTACACTTTTTGAATTTTTTGGTAGGTTATGAGTTACGAAATAGCACTTAAGCATTGTGAGGTTGTTTTTAAAGTTAGAGTGATGCTTAGACATGTTTTGAACACCTTTTAGATTGTTTCAAACTAAGTTTTTTGCACATACATACATGGTTGTTGTTTTGGGTCTTGAAGGACCTTTTTCAAACTTTTTGAACTTTTTGGTAAGTTATGAGTTATGAACTTACACTTAAGTGTTATTAGGTTGTTTGATAGTTTAAACCCGTTTTGAATACTTGTTAGGTTTGTATAAAACTAAGTTTGTTGCACTTACACACTTGATATTTTGGGTCTTGATGTGCTTTTTTCAACATTTTTTTAAAACTTTTTGGTAAGTTCAGAGTTACGAACTTACGATGAAGATTTGTTAGGTCGTTTTGATAATTCAAGTGATACTTAAATTCTACACATTTTTTTTAAAATTTTTAGTTTAACCTCTTTAATGAAATCTGATAGAAATTCTTGTTTTCATTTTATAGGAATAAAGGGAAATGAAGTATAACCAAACTTAGAACCTTTACAAACAAGCTTCCATGAAGAACTAGATTAAAAGGGGAGGTTTTCTGTTCCCCTTCTTTTTTTTGCTATCTTTTTTTTTTTAGAAATTCTTACTTAAAATGTTTTGAGAAAAAAAAAACAGATTTTTAAGTGAGAGTGAGGTTGTAGCCATGTTCCATGTGCTTTGGGAAAAACTCATTTTGCCAAAAATTCCCAAATTTAATTTTTTTTCAAATGCTATATTCTTAGAATAAATACCATGTCTACTTTGATTGCTAGCATAGAAAAGCATGTCTGCCTAATCCTTGAGCACGGAGCTTAGGTTTGTGATTCTGTTTGTTATTTTAATATATTAAATATGTCTATTTTCAGAGCTTGTGTGGGGAACTCTTCACTTTTGGCCTAAGCGAAATTAGACATTCCTAGTTCTTAGAGTTAAGTTGGTTAGGTCAAGTAGAATGTGTTGGGTTCGCTCAATATCAAATTTGGAGTAGGATGGGGCGAAGAACCTACGGTTGAGTATTCAAAAGAGGTGACAGAGGATTCTTTTCTTTGCTTTCTTTGTATGTAATTTAATAGTCTTTCTTTGTATTTCAGATGCTATCTACAATGGAACTTATAGATCACAGGTCAAAGGGGAAGATCCAAAAGAAGATAGCTGGGAACAATCTCTTGAGATCCCCTACTAAAAGATCTAATACTGCTACCACTGCATCTTAGCTCTCGAGCTAGAAGGATTCAAAAACTCACTCAAGAATTGAGCAATTTCTAGAGCGAGGAATTAAGCACTGAACCCAATTTCAACAGCAAAGTAAGACTAAGAAAGGCCCTTACTACTCACCCACACTCTTGCAGTATACCCGAAGGGAAATACTCATGCAAAGTAGCTGAGCGTCTAAGATTACTATATTCGCGCGATATCGAAGGTTTCAGAATGAAGTTACGATCCTTGTTTTCTTTTCTCCTTTTCTTTTCATGCTCCGGGACAAGACAAAAATCAACTCATTTTACGTTGGGGTCTAAACGAAGGGTGTTCTTTCGAAATTAGAATGACAAAAGCATCCCACGGAGCAGGCAATGGCTCATTACCTCCCGAAGCTAGTTAGAAAAGAGATATTCAAACCTATCCTCTCTGGTCTCTACCTTGTCAAGCTGCAAAAGGGTAAAGCTACTTTTCGAGGGTATGAAATATGCGAGAATAGAGACGAGATGGAATTGAGGAGGAGTAGAGAGAAAGAGGAAGACCAATGAAATTTTCAAAGGATCCGGGAAGAATCCTTCATTGCCCGCCAAAGTCATAATCAAAATAGTCATTTTTCCTTTGGCCCACCAAGGAAATCCTTAAGCCACCCTTTTTGAACATACTTATCAGAAGTCTTTTCTGTGTACTTGATGAGTCGTAGACAAAGAGCTATCTTCTCTTTATGGGCCGATGGAAGACTAGATTGGTGGCTATCTAATAACGCATTAGGTACTTTTATTGCAATTCCTCGATGGTCTATTCTTTGGAGAACAGGATCAAGGGTTATTGTAGAGGTTGAAGGGAGGGAAGGAGTGACCCCCAGGGCGAGGTCCAACCGTCTTGAGCCTTCAGATCAGTCTTAGTTGGTGGCGTCCCCGTTGGTCTTTGGAAGTCGCTTTGATTTCATCCAAATCTTTCAATCCCTTCGTCACCGAAGTCCAGTCCAAGAAGATTAGTAGAAAGAATAATGGGAATGCCAACAAAAAAAGTTAGAGGTTGGATACCAAATTTCTGTAAAGTTAAAGAACGGTAGCAATGAGGGTTAGCGAAGGCTTCTTAGTGAGCACGGTTGAATATGAATGCCACTACGTGGAAGACAAAGGGGGCAACGAGCTCTTTCAGGAATGCATTGGATTTTCATGAGGAAGAAAGCAGAATTCCGTTCCCTCTTTCCGAAGCTAGGGTATATAAAGATCTCGAGTTTACGACTCATTTGTAGGAGAGGAGTCGTCAGAAGGAGATCTTTGGGTTCCCATCTCTGGTACCCGCTCCGTGGGCAATCCCTTCGCTTCTTTCTCTCGCACTCCTATTATTTGAGTGGTCTGAAGTCCTCAAATTAGTGGAATTCATGAGTCCTTTGGATCCTTTAAAAGGACTGGTCTCTTCTTTTTTAACTGAGTTTCGGGTTTTTCAGGTTTTTCATTTTCAAGTCAATTATAAAAAAGGATCCAACTTTTTTTTCACCGACCAGATAGGGAATTTCCCATTGATTTAGTTGCACTGGAGGACCGGACGAGATATTTGCTTTGGTCTTCTGTAGGTTATATTCATACTGACTCAATCCGATCTTTTTAGTTCTTATACAAGACTATATATAAAAAAGAATACATAAAGAAGAAGATTATCCCGCTGCACCAAGAAAAGCATCACGTGTTAGGACAAAAGCGAGGGCTACATAAACGTTTACTGGTTCCACTAATGGGGGGACAACCCTGCTTAATCATGAAATCAAGACTTTCGAGTTAGTCTTATCCCCGAAAATTTTAGTGACTGAGGAACTTGTCCATGAAGGGACATGACCGATAACTGCCTCAATGAACAAGGGGGCCAAGAGACTTTTCATTATTGTTAATAGAGTTTGAATGTCTAAAATAGGTGGTGATTTGACATGATTCCATTCTGCATAGGCATCAATTGTGCATTCTCTCTTCCATTTAGCATTAATCGAAATCATCCCATGTCTGAAATAAGAGAGCTGGAGGCATAATAATATTTGTTCATAGGATTTCCTCATCGAATTTAGAGTCCATGCTTCAATGAACAAGGTTATGGATTTTAGTGGAATTTCATGAGTGCTTCGGATTGTTATGAAAGTTCTCTGCCTATTCAACTGATCCATCATCAGACTTTTTTCTCCCTACTTTCTTTCTTCCTATCATATCTCTACTTCTTTTGATCCAATACGGTCTTGGCATAACCTCTCCGAGCCCATTATTTGCCCTGACCTGCGATCGGTTTGTTGTATGTAATTTTGTCTTACGTGTTCTCCCGTTGAAACTCAATTTACCAATGGTTTACAAACCCTTAGATTGGGAATACCTAGAATTATTACAAACGAAAGCTATCAGTGTTGATGACTAGATATTACTTTTTGTTTTTTTAAAAAAGAACTAAAGGTTGCGGGGTCAATGGACATGCATGAACATCTCGACTAGGTTGACAACTTCTTATCACACTTATCACACCTCGGTTCAAAATGCATTGGTATAAGAAAAAAAATACAAAGACACAAGAGATAAAAGATCGACAATAAAATGGAGAGGCTTTTAACACAGTGTATATGTATTACTTTTGACATTCTCCCAAGAACAATAATTTCCAGATAATGAGCTAGTTAACAAACAACAATTAACTTGAAATGAGAACAAAACACACGCAAAATATCTTGCTCGCATGACTAGAAGAAAGAGAATAAGATTCAACTAAATAGAAAATGGAACGTGAAAGCAGGAAATAACTTCATGGAGATACTATTTGTTTGGGAAAAAGTGCTATATTTTCACAGATCATAAGAGCCTGAAGTATATTTTTGATCAGAAAGAGCTAAATCTGAGACAAAGGCGATGACTAGAACTGATTAAAGATTATGATTGTACTATAGAGTATCATCTAGGTAAGGCTAACGTAGTAGCGGATGCATTAAGTAGGAAGTCAAGACTTTCGAAGAGTGCCTTGTGTGGTATTCGAGTAGCTTTGTTAAATGAGTTAAGAGGTTCCAAGGAAGTAGTAACTACAGAGGATTCACGAAGTCTCTTAGCTCAATTTCAGGTTCGGTCTTCTCTAGTAACTGAGATTGTAAGAAGACAGTCAGAGGTCAGTAATTTACAGAAGAAGCTTGGAAAATCCAAGAAAGGCTTAGAGGTGGAGTTTGAGCTGAGAACAGATGGAGCCATTGTTAAACATGGAAGATTATGTGTTCTGAATATCAGTGAGCTTAAGAATGCTATTATAGAAGAAGCTCATAGTTCAGCTTACACTATGCATCCAGGTAGCACCAAGATGTACAAAATTTTAAAGAAGACTTATTGGTGGCCTGGAATGAAGCAAGAGATAGCTGAATATGTTGATAGATGTTTGATTTATCAACAGGTTAAACTAGTAAGATAGAGGCCAGGAGGATTTCTTAATCCTTTGCCAGTGCCAGAGTGGAAATTGGAGCATATTACTATAGATTTTCTGTTTGGATTACCTCGTACATCCAGTGGACATGATGGTATATGGGTAATAGTAGACATACTCACCAAGACGACATGATTTATATCGGTTAAAGCGATATCTACGTTAGACCAGCTAGCTAGATTATATGTCGATAAGATTGTGAGTCAGTATGGAGTACCAGTGTCCATAGTTTCAGATAGGGATCAAAGGTTTACTTCTAAATTTTGGCCTAGTTTACAGAAAGTAATGGGAACAAGGCTAAAGTTTAGTACATCATTTCATCCCCAAACAGATGGTTAGTCCGAGAGGACCATCCAAACTTTAGAGGACATGTTGAGAGCATGTTTCCTTCAACTTAAAGGAATTTGGGATACCCACTTGCCACTTATGAAGTTTGCTTATAATAATAGCTATCAATCTAGTATTGGTATGGCACCATATGAGGCCTTATACGGGAGACCATGCAGAACTCTTGTGTGCTGGAATGAAGTAAGAGAGCGAAAGTTAGTAGGTCTTGAGTTGGTTCAGATTACGACAAAAATATTAAGTTGATCAGAGAAAATCTGAGGATAGCCCAAGATCGGCAGAAAAGTTATGCGGATAAGCAACGAAGAAACCTAGAATTCCAAGTTGGAGATCAAGTTTTCTTAAATTTATCTCCATGGCGAGGTGTTATTCATTTCGGAGGAAAAGGTAAGTTAAGTCCTAGATATATTGGGCCATATCAGATAACGGAACGAGTGGGACCAGCAGTGTATAGACTTGAGTTGCCAATAGAACTTGCACGAATACATGATGTTTTCCATGTATCCATGTTAAGAAAATATATACTAGATCCATCACATGTGTTGCAAGAGCAACCAGTAGAATTAAAAGAAGATTTGAGTTATGTTGAAGAACCAGTTCAGATTCTCAATAGAAAGGAACAAGTTTTAAGAAACAAAACGATTCCACTCATAAAGGTTTTGTGGAGACATCATGGATTGGAGGAGGCAACTTGGGAACTGGAAGATCAGATGAAGAAGAGATACCTGATACTTTTCAGTTAAGGACATTCTAAATTTCGAGGACAAAATTTTCTAAGGGGAAGGTAAGTTGTAAACCCGATATTTTCTTGGTTTAATTTCTTTAAATGTGGAAAAAAAAAAAGAAAATGAAAATTAAGTGTAAATATATATATATATATATTTATATATTTAATGGTTTTATTAAATAAAATAAAGAAAAGAAAGAAAAGAAAGGATAAAAGGAAAAAAAAAAGAAAATTTCATTTTTTTCTTTTCTTCTTCTTCTCTTCCCTTCACCGCCAAACTTTTTGAAGAAAAAGTTCTCATCCATCTTCCATTTTTCCTTCTTCAATTTACAGAGAACATTTAAGAGAGAGTTTGGAAGGAAGAAGAAGAAGAATTTTACTAGAATTTTGAGGTTGAAGAAGAGAAGGAGAAGTCAAGCAAAGTGTATCCATGGCTGAATCTTGGTTCATTCTACACATCACTGGTTTTTAATTTGGTTTGAACTCTTCAAAAGGAATTAAGAGGTGAGGTTTAAATTTACTGAAAGTTAACTCATTTTCAAACAAATTTTATGAAGAAAGTTGGAGCAAATTCTAATATTCATTGGGTGCTTTTTGATGAAGAAAACAATGCAGTTGGTTTTCACCCGAAATTAGGAGGTCTCTGGTTTTTCTTGTATTTCAGAGTGTACTGGTGGAGTTAGGATCTCTATTTAGTATGGTTGGAAAGCTTATTTAATTCTCTACAACGTTTATGAAGTAATTGTGAATCAAAAATGACTAAAAATAAGTTAAATTGTAGGGACAAGTTAAAGAGGTTTTGTGCACGCGATTCTTGAAGTTGTTCTATTTCGAGGGTTATCTGAGTTTATTCACAGGGAATCAGATTTATATGTCTTCAGATAAGTTTTAGAGGACCTCAAAAGGAAGATTTTGATATAAATAATACTAATTTTGGTTAAGTATTGAGGAAGTTATAGTCATTTGAAATTTATGTTAGAAATCTGGAAATTTCAGAGAGTTGTTGAAATAGGATTTTATTTCTTAAGTTTTGTTTTCGTAAGCGTCATCTTTAGTGCGACATGTTATGTATATCTTTAGAAAACAAGAATGTTTAGAGTTCTAATACTCGATCGGGTTGTTGGCAGGCCGAGAAGAATTAAATCGAGCTTATAAACCAAGGATCTAGCCCAAGACTGTGAGTGACAAAACCAATTTTGAAATATTTTCCATAACTGTTATTTATGATTGAATGCGATGAATGTTTATTTTCGAAGCCATGAAAGGTATTTGAATTTCATGACTATTTTCAAGTATACGTTTGGAAACTAGATTTCTTAATGAAATTTATGCTAGCACGTGGATATTAAATGTTTGAAAAGTTTTTAAACCACCATGTTTTAAGCAAAGCATGAATTAGTAAGAAGTTTTGTTTTAAGAACTACAGTTTTCCACGAAAGAGCAGAGTAAAGTTTGAGCTCTGTGTAAGATTTATAAGCAGGCATGTTTTAATATTTTTATATGATTTATGAAATTTTCATTAACTACATGACTGAGATCTTGAGCCTGAGACTAAAGATTACCGTGTGCACACTAGTTAGATGCCGTTGTTGATGTTGAGTGTACTCCGTAACAACGATGCTGTCGTGAGTGCTGGACGGGCCCCACTATGACAAAGACGATGGGAGTGCTGGACGGGCTCCACTACATCGTAAAGCTTGTAAACGTTGTTGTACTGGGTGTACCCTACACAACGTAGAATTGTCATGTTAGTTAAAATGCTTCGATATACTTGATATGCCTTGTTAGATTTCAATGACGAACATGCTGAGTATTTGAGAAAGCTATTCTTACTACTACACGTTTACATTTATGACTTGTATAAACAGATTTATATGTGTAAAGTTTTCATGTGCTCTTATCTTTAAATTTATAGTTTTAAACTGAGTCACTCACTGAGCTTTATAGCTCACCCTTTCCAAAATGTTTTACCCATTTTCCAGGTAGAGATCGAGTTCCCAGTGTCTGATAGACTGCCTTAGTCTGCTGAAGCTCCATTATCGATTGCCAGTACGTGTTTTGAGTTGGGCATAGAGTATGCTGTGTTATGATGTATATACACCCTTGTATGTTATAGATACTCCACAGTTTGTATAAGCTTTAGGAGCTGCAGTTGTGTAAATTTTGTTAGTTATATTTTGATTAAGGTGTCTTTAGGTTTACTCGTGAAATCAGTTAATTCTGAGGTACACTTCATGTATGTGTTTGACTAGCCTAGGATCTGCTGTGTTTTATTGCATGTATAATAGTTTATATACTAGATTGGCAAGTTCATCACATTAAAGTTTTAAGCAGAGTCGACAGATACAGGTAAATAAAAGCGTTGTTCGTCAGCTTCATGCCATCTTTCGGTCTAAGCTAGCAGGTAGTCCGGGAGAGGGTGTGACAGCATAACTCATAAACATTTCTCTATCAACGTTAACCATGCCTCTGCTTCAGTAGGATCTACAGTCCAATTAAACGGAATGACACTTAGAGCTTTCATCCTCTCAATGTCATAATTCTTCTTAGGATCTGCTTAAGCTAGAGCTTTCATCCTCTCAATGTCATAATTCTTCTTAGGATCTGCTTAAGCTAACCCAACGCTGTCAGCCAACCTCTGAGCTATCCTATTAAATATACACTCTTCCATATTTCTTGATCCAATAATATTACCAAACAATTATTATGCAGTTTAAATATACTTCGCGCTAAATGCATGATCTCATTTCCCTAACAGAACAACCTATGCTCTGATACCAAACTGTCACACCTTCTCCCAGACCATCTCTGAACTTAGAAGAAGATGTGAAGATATCAAGCATCACCCCATGGTAACACTCAACATCCAAACATAACACAACAACTTAAACCAATATTTAGCAAAACAACATGAAATAACATTCAACATTAGAGTACTACTGCAATCCTGCGACAAAGTTCTATCTCAAGCAACAATACACACACATACACACACAAACAAGATCACGTAATCCTTAAACAGAAAGAACATTCAACTACCTCTCTCTCTCAAAACTATACAAGTTACAACAACCTAAGGAGGTGAGCTATTTACAACAATATCGAAGTCATGATTCTTTATGCACACCCAAGTCACACAAGTTATACGTTTGGAACAACTCGGCCACCTGAAAAGAAAGAAAACAATGAAAAATAGTGAGTTAATAGGCCCAGTGAGTGACAGTTTTCGAAAACAACTTCGAAAATTCATTCCAAGTTCATGGTCAAACTGAGGTATATAACCTTTTTTTACTTTTTTTCAAACTTTTATTTGAATGTTCAAGATCGTATAGTAAATATAAAAGATCTTGAAAAAAATTGTTAAGCCAAATCTAAACGGTCATGTAGTCAAATTTAATCGATTGTGTACCAAAGAATCTTAAAAAAAAAATCGTTTAGATTTGGACCAAATTAAACGACCGTGTACAGGGAATCTTGAAAAACATCGTTTAGATTTAGACGATCAAATCTATTTTTAGTATTTTTCGTTATGAGTCTGTGAGCCTTTTCCATTTTTTAAATTGTTCTATACAGTGTAAATATTTTGCCGCTTTGTTATATTTTTTAAAAGGCGCTTAATAACTAATTGTAGAAAACATAAAATATTAATCAATTAAATTTGGAATAATTGTTAAATTTATGGCTTACCATAAAAAGAGTTTGTAAATTCATTAAATTCGTTATTTGTTAGAGTTTTTTAGATAATTATTCTTTGCAATTAATTTCTTCAGTATTTTATTTAATTGATTGTTATAATTAAATAACATAAATATTGATTAAATTGATATTACTTTTAAATTAAAAATTTTAAATAATGGATTGATTAAATACTTTCTTATTTTGATTAATTAATGATTTCTTTTTAAAAGATAAATTCTTATAGATAGCGATATATTTTGATTGTCTGTTATATTTATGAAAATTTTCCTTAAAACAACTTTCATTGATATATTAGTAAAATTAAAATTTTGATACCAATATCAACAACAATTTTTTTTACCCCTTTTAGATGCCTTTTATGAGGTCTTTTTTCTTTTAAATAAATAATTAAAAAGAAAAGAAAAGAAAAAGTAAATCCCCTCTCTAACCTAATTGCCTTCCACAGCTTCTCAACACAGGAGGGAAAAAGAAAAGTTCCCACCCAAAGATTAGATATCTTTATCACACAATCATAGTTTATGGTACCGCCAATTTGGATAGCAACGACGGCGATGGTGGCGTAACCCATCAGTGTCTAATTGTTCTGACGGTCTAGGTTTCACCACCACCATGATGTTTGTTTCAACTCTGTAAGGCTTTAAATAAACCCACCTATATTTCATCTCATCAAAATACACATTTATAGAAATATCCTTCACCGAAACAACCACCGCACCATCGCTTCTAAGAACACGGTTAACAATCAGGTTTCGATATGTCCTAATGTAAATCCAAGATTCTCTTTGGATTCTTTGTTATTGTCATATAATATAAGAAGTTGAATTTGAGTTGTTGAATAAAAAAATGACAAGGATTTTGGTTCAAGTTGTGTTAATCAATTTGGAATAAAAGAAATCAAACGAAAGAAAAGGAAAAAGAAAACAAAGGTGGAATTATATATATATTTGTTTTTAAAAAATGGAATAAAGAAAAGACAAAGGAAAAGTGAGAGAGAAGAGAAGTTCATTTGTTTTTTTTTTTTTTTCTCATTCTTCTTCTCCACCGTCAAACACTTCTTCCCCATTTTATCAACTCATTTGGGTCCTTGAACTTCACAAAGATGTTGAGGTAAAATCTCAAAAAGAAGAAGAAGAGGAAAGGTTTGTGATATAGGGTGAAAGAGATGAAGAAAATCATGAAGGGAAAGACAGCCATGGCAGAAGCTTGGTGCTCACAGACATCTTCTAGTTTTTGCATAGGTTTGGACTTCTAAAAAAGAATTAAAAGGTGAGATTTTTTTTGAAAAGCTCACTCAATATCTTTTAAGTTTTGTGAAGGAAGCATGAGAAAATTCTAATTTTAGATTGATGTTTTTCGAAGAGGCATTCAGGTCATAAATTTTTAGTGAAAATTCATGAATGCTCTAGTGTTTCAAGTTTTCCAGATCTTACAGAGGTAGTTAGAAGCTCTATTAGGTATGTTTGAAAAGCTTATGAAATTTCCTACAACTTTTATGAAGAAATTGTGGGCTAAATATGATTGAAAGTAAGCTTAATTTCAGGAGCAAGTCAGGGAATAGCAGAAGAATCAATTTTTGAACTCTATCTGTTTTAGGCTATTTCTGTAGCTATCTATTGAGAATCGTGCCCTCTTTTATTCAAGTACGTTGTAGAGGAGGGAAAAACAAAGAGTTTAATTTAAAGTACATTAATTTTGGTCAAGTATGGAGAAAGTTATGAATATTTGAAGTTAGGCTATTAAATCTGGAAAATTATAGGGAAATAGGAGAAATACTCTTTTATGTCTAAGTTTGGAATTGAGTAATGTCATGTTTTGTGCATCATCTTAAGTTATTATAAAGATACAATACTATATAAGGTTTTGACGCTTAGTTTTGGTTTGTTTGATAGAAAAAGAGGAAATAAGTTGAGTCTACACACCAGGGAACAAATCTAAGGCCGTGAGTGACAAAACAGATTTCTAAACTTTTATCTATGATTATATTTCTATGAATAGTACATGATTTCTATGAATGGTTTCAAGCATAAATTCAAGCTTAAGTTTTATGATGAAATTTATATGTGAGCACGTTATTATTGACTTTCTAAAAAGTAGTTCAAACCATATCATTTTAAGCAAGTATTATTTTTAGATTTTTGGTTTTCCACGAACAATCTGAGTAAGTTTAAGTTTTACGAAAGATAAAGATAGCATACACGTTTTAATGATTTTATGGTGTTTCTTTTAACTACATGATTGAGATGTTGAGCCCAAGGCTATATGGTATCGTGTGCACATAGGTTAGATTCTATAGTTGACGTGAGTGCTTCGTAACAACGATGCTGTCATGAGTGCTAGGCGAGCCCCACTACGACAAAAACGATGGGAGTGCTGAGCGGATCCCACTACATCATATAGTTTGTAAACATTGGTTGTACTGGGTGTGCCCTACATAACATAGATTTGTCATGTTAGTTGAAATGTTTTGATATACTTAAAATGTCATGTTAGATTTAAATGATGTACATGTGGAGTATTTGAGAAAGTTGTTATTACTATTATTACACGTTTATATTTATGGCTTAATTAAACAGATTTATATGTGTAAAGTTTTTAAGTTCTATGATCTTTAAATTTACAGTTTTAAACTGATTCACGCTTTATAGCTTATCCTTCCCAAATATTTCTCACTTTTCAGGTAGATATCGAGCTCCCGATGTCTAATAGACTGCCTTAGTCTGCTGAAACTCCAATATTGATTGTCAGTACGTGGTTGAAGTTGTACATAAAATTTGTTTTGTTATGTTGTATATGTCTTTGTACGATATAGATACTCTACAGTTTGTGTAAGCTCTAGGTATTGCAGTTGTGTAAACCTTTGTTGATTATGTTTTTGGTTAAGGTGTCTCCATCAAATTTACTTGATAAATCAGTTATTTTAGGGCTACACTTCATGTATCTTTATGATCAGTCTAGGTTCCGTTGTGTTGTGTTGCATCTATAATAATTTATATACTAGATTAGCAAGTTTATCAGGTTCAAGAGTTTAGTAAAGTCGACAGATATCATTAGAGGAGAGCAACATCGGTCGACTTCATGCCATTTTTTAGACTAAGCTAGCAGGTAGTCTAAGAGGGGGTGTGACACCTACTGTGAACACGATATCAAACGATTCATTCTCAAATAATCCCCCCAAAAAAACTTGTTCTCTATTACTACATTGGCTCTCATTCTTCTCAAATAATATGCATAATCATTTGGAGCATCAGTGTTTAAATACGTCGATTTTGGAATGAACACAAGGCTTATTTTATCCTTTGTGAGAATTTCGGCAGTTTCCAACTCATCGATTAATTCATGGAATTCTTGTTTGGTTATGAAGTTAGGGTTTTTGGAATCGAATGAGATGAATTTTCCTTGTTCGTTGAATACTGGGGTAATGTAAGGAATCAAGAGGAGAATCACACCGAAGAACAGTGATTGAGCAATTACTCTTGCGATTCTTGATTGATGAGCTGATAAAACAAGCACGTTTTGGTTTAATCTTCTTCCATTTGAGTTTCTTCTTCATTTTTCACTTTGAGTTTGATTAGAATCCATGGATGGTTTGAGTTGAAGCTTCCTCCTTTGAGACTTTATAAATGAACACAACTTTTATTGGACGGAAGCTTGAACTTGAAGTTGGAATCACACCGTGAAACTAAAGAGTAGTGTAAGACCTTAATAAAAAAAAGTTATATGTTTTTAGTTTAACTTTTTTCAAAAGGTTTATTTTATATTATTGTTGAATAAGAAATTTTGGAACAAATCACAAATTGCCACGTCATTTACTAAAATAATTGCATTTGGGATTAACTAAAAATTGGCATATGTCTCAAATTAAATTTAAAGACAAATTGGACAATTCTAATGATGTCACATGTTTTTATTATGACAATTCAATCAAATTAATTGTTTTGGTTCAATTAAATATTATTTACTTGGGCTAAAATTCAATTGAGCCCAAAAATAAGCTTAATTTAGCCCAAAGATTAAATATGACCAAAATCCATGTGATTGAACCAATGGGTCTGGTCCATGGACCAACTAGGCCCAAGTCCATAAAAGCCCACTAGGAAACTCTATAAATAGAGGACTTCTCTTCATTTTTAGGGGTTGAAAATTTTTTACTCTAGAAGGTTTAAACAAAATTCTCCCAAGAGCAAGAAGACTCCTCAACTCCTAAAGTCGACCGTCCTTGAAGATTGAAGCTCCTTTGTAGATACAAGCTTTCTTGTAAGACTTCAACTTCAAGAACATCACGTGCTCCGCTTTCTCAAATCAAGCGTAAGCATCCAATCGAGAGAGAATCAGAGAATCAAATTCTAGAGATCGAACTACATTGCATTAAATCAACACAAGCACAACATTAACACAAGTTCAACTCCAAGAATCAAATTTCTCTAGAAAACTCGTGTAAACAAATTGGCACATCTAGTGGGACCTCTCTACCTCTCATCTCTCTCTCGTCATCAAAAACTACAAGAAAATCAATTGCATCAAAGAAGGTTGCATCCAAATCTTCTATTACAATCGACGCTTGCACAAGACCTGTCACCCGCAGTCGTTCTAAAGGAATCATCCAAGAGCAAGATCTAGGTTCTATCATCGCGTAGAGCATTCTTAAGCAATTGGTGGAGTAAAGCTAGAATTTTCATTAAGGAAAATCTTTTGTATGATAACTTTGACTCTACCTTTAGCAAGTCAAAGAAGGAAGCACACCCTGACATGATATCTGTCATAATGGTTGATGTAACGGTCGAGGCAACCATGGCAAAGATGGAGAGGAAAATTAATTTCCTAATGAAGGTTGTTGAGGAACGAGACCATGAAATTGCAGCTTTGAGAGAGTAGATGCAGACTTGTGAATCTGCTGAGTCGAGTCAAACTCCTGTTGTCAAAGCTAGTGGTAAAGGGAAGAAGATTGTGCAAGAAAACCAACCACAACAACAATCAGCCTTTATTGTTTCTCTCTCAGTTCAGCAACTACAAGATATAATCGCGAATTACATTAGAGCTCAGTATGGAGGATCACCGCAAACGTTTTTCATGTACTTTAAGTCATACACCAAGAGATTTGACAACTTAAGAATGATGCTAGGGTACCAACCTCCAAAATTCTAGCAGTTCGATGAAAAGGCAACCTAAAGCAGCACATCGTCCACTTCGTCGAAACATGCAAAAATCTAGGATCAAAAGGAGACTAGCTTGTCAGGTAGTTCGTTCGAAGCTTGAAAGGAAATGCTTTTAAGTGGTACACTGATATGGAGCCGGAGGTCATTAATAGTTGGAAACAGCTAGAAAAGAAGTTCCTCAACTACTTCTCTAGCACCAAACGCACCGTATGCATGATGGAACTTACAAACACCAAACAATGAAAGGTAAAGCCAGTCGTCGACTAGATCAATTGATGGAGGGCTCTAAGTCTTGACTGCAAAGATCGACTCACCGAACTATCGGCTGTAGAAATGTGCATCCAAGGCATGCATTAGGGACTCCTATACATTCTACAAGGAATAAAACCCCGCACGTTTGAAGAGTTAGCAACTCGCGCTCATGATATGGAGTTAAGCATCACCAGCAAAGGAACTAAGGATTTTCCTATTCATGAAGTAAGAAAAGATAAAAAAAAAAAAGACAAAGGGTGCTTAAAAGGTAGTGAAGAGCACCGTGAAAGAATATATGGTCGTAAACATAACCCCACTAAAGTTCTCCAAAAGAAAATAAGTAAGAGTTGAAAAGAAGGATGATGGAAGCGAGAGACGGTGTCTGACTTTAAAAGAAAGACAAGAAAAAGTTTAACCATTTCCTGATTCAGATATTGTAGACATGCTAAAGCAACTACTGAAGAAGCAATTGATCTAGCTACCAAAATGTAAGCGACCTGAGCAAGCAGGAAAGGTTGATGATCCCAACTACTTCAAGTATCATCGGGTCATCAATCACTCAGTAGAGAAATGTTTTATGTTGTAAGAGCTAATTCTAAGGTTAGTTCGTGAGAAAAAGATCGAGCTAGACTTGTAGGAGGTAGCTCAAAAAAACCATGCTGCAGTGACGATAATGTTAGAAGCTCATCCGTTAAGATTGATTTTTTAGCAAAGGGAAAGCTTGATCTAGTTAAGGACCTTTGAGCCTATTGTTGTCCAATTCAATCAAGAAGTTACACCTGAGGATTCTCAAAGAACAGAAAGACCAGTAGAAGAAGATGATGAAGTCTGGATCGTTGTGACCCACCGAAAGAAAAGAAAGTCGACTCCAACCCAAAAAGAGTCCCGCTTCTACAAAAATTATAGAAGAAGAAATAAGGCTCAAAACAATAAGAAAAAGAAGAAAACCCAAAAGCCAAAGCTCGTGCACGAGGAAGACAAGGATTTCCCTTGACCTCAGCACGTAGTAACCTTGGCAGACTTCTTTCCAACAAAATTCCTTTGTGATCATCAGGATGAAAGCTCGAAAGTAGTTGCATGTCATGATATCAACTCAATGGAGGAAGAAAGCACCTCTCTAAGATCACTAGAGGATGAGGGAGTGTCAAAAGCCCTATCAAGGTTCAATATGGATGATTTTTTATCACTTCATTAAGAAACTAAATCATCTTTATTGATGCATTGTTAAACTCAGGAGCATCAAGTTTGAGTGCTCCAATTGCGACATACAAGAGTACTTCCTATTGCATGTCTATAGACTTTTCAGATGAGGATTTGCAGTTGGGTTTTAAACTTCATAATAGACCCTTGTATGTTTCTGAATAAGTTTTAGAACAGAAAGTCGATCAGATTCTTATCGATAATGGATCAGCTGTTAACATAATATCAAAGTCGATTATGAGGCAATTAGGCATCTTGATTGGCGAACTCTCAAATAGTAAGTTGGTGATCTGAGGTTTCAACCAGAGCAACCAAAGAGTAATAGGTATGATATGCTTAGAACTCACAATTGGTGACCTAAAGGTTAGTGCATTGTTTCATGTTATAGACTTAAGAACCACTTATAAGTTGTTACTCGGTCGTCCTTGGATTCATGGAAATGGAGTAGTAAGTTCGACACTATATCAATGCTTTAAATTTAATCAAGATGGCGTAAAGAAGGTTGAAGCCGACTCTAACCCATTCTCAGAGGTTGAGTCTCACTTTGCAGATGCAAAGTTTTATTTGAAGAATGATGACATCCCAGAAGTCGTGCCTGCAAAAATTTCTCTTGTAAAAAGAGAAGATAATTTATAGCTGAAATCACTTGCAAGCAGGGAACCACATAAAAATGCATGAACCTTTAACACTAGAAAGGGTGAGGCATCCATGGGCACCACAAAAAGAATGATCTTTATGGATGAAAAGACTTCAAACCCACCGATTTTGTGCTATGTTCCTCTTTTAAGACGTAAGAAAGGCGAGTCACCATTTGTAGAGTCTTCAAAAGGCTTGAAGGTTGGTACAACAAAGTCGTAAAAGAAAGCTTCACTACATCGTTTACCAAAATAACTAAGTAAGAAATAAAGATAGACCTGACGGAAGCAAGCTTGCCTCAAAGGCGGACAAAAGACGGATTCGACCCTAAGGCTTATAAATTGATGGTGAAAGCAGGTTATGACTTCACAGCTCACACACTGTTCAAAAGCTTGAAAATTCATGAACAACCTGAGCTCTCCTTAACCTAAAAGATGTTGTTACGGGAAGGACATACTATACCCGTGTCAATAAAAGGACTCAGATACAAGTCACCAGAGCCAATATGTATAACTAGAAAGGGGAAGGAAAGAGTGGTTGACAACAATCACATAACTATAGAGGAGGTTAATAGTATGGAAGAAATAGAAGGTGACAGTCAAAGAACCTTAGCATTTGACCAAACTAGCCTGCATGTTTCATGCGCCCCAGTATTTGAAAGACTAAGCATGATGGAGACAGAAAGAGAAGGTCACCAGTAAACATCTAACCTTGACTGACGTTTAGTCTTTCAAAGGCTAACTACGACCTCTAGAAAAGAGAAAAGCACATGTCAGGCCTCGACAACTATAAGACCATCAGCCTTTGAAAGGCTAGGTGTGGCTAAAAAAATGTACAAATACCTCGTGTTCCAATTTCTAATCGACTTGGGGATGGAGGCCCGAATGTCAAGACTGGTTCCAGTATATATACAAAGAAGAAAGAATCAACATCTCGTGCATTTAAGTTTGACACCGAATTAAGCATACAGACGTCGAGAATTGCCATGGTAAGGAGTTTTCTTGTGAGGCAAAGGGAGAGGGAGAAGTTCATAGCAATGTTCCTTCTCGAATGAAAAGAAAAACCTTTGTTACTCTCAATACAAGTCAAGGTTCGTTGAAGGTGAAAAGGCATGATGTTATACTAACTAATCCTAAAAAGGAAGTCTCAGAACAAGGAGAAGGTGAAACCTGATGTTATCACATCACCATTATTGAGAATCAGAGATTGAAACTCCTGAAGAAGATGCAGAAGATGTCCTACAAAGTTTAAAGGATGATGGCTAATCTACTGCAGATGAGATAAAAGAGGTGAACCTTGGTACAATAGAGGAACCATGCCCAAATTTCATTAGTGCATCTCTTTTTAATGAAGAGGAAGGTAAGTACATGAGTTTGCGCATCGAGTACAAGGACATCTTTGCTTGATCGTACAAGGAGATGCCAAGACTTGATCCAAAAGTAGCAGTCCATCATCTCACAATCAAACCAAAGTCTTAGCCGATTAAGCAAGTGCAACAATGTTTTCGACCAGAGCTTATTTCTCAAGTCGAGGTTGAAGTTAACAAGTTGATTGAAGAAGGATTCATTTGCGAGGTCAAATATCCAACATGGATATCAAACATTGTCCCAATCAGAAAAAAACGGGCAGCTTCGCGTTTGTATAGACTTTCGTGACCTAAATAATGCATGCCCTAAAGATGATTTTTCTTTGCCCATCACAAAAATCATGATTGATGCAACTACTAGA
Source organism: Cucumis melo (assembly GCF_025177605.1). NCBI lineage: Eukaryota > Viridiplantae > Streptophyta > Magnoliopsida > Cucurbitales > Cucurbitaceae > Cucumis > Cucumis melo. Next base: position 21,987,960 of record NC_066859.1, read on the forward strand.
CATGAGGTGCTGTCCTTTATGGATGAGTCATCTGGATATAATCAAATACGAATAACCCTCTCAAATGAAGAAATGATAACCTTCAGGACTTGAACGGGAATATATTGTTACAAGGTAATGCCCTTTGGATTGAAAATGCCGGTTCTACTTATCAACGTGTTATGCTAAAAGTGTTTGATGATATGCTACATAAGTATGTCGAGTGCTATGTTGATGACCTTGTGGTCAAATCCAAGAGACGACAAGACCATTTAAAGGATCTAAAAGTTGTGTTCGATCGCTTGCGAAAATATGATTAACTGAGGATGAACTCTCTCAAGTGCGTGTTCGGTGTGACTTTAGGAAAGTTTCTTGGCTTCATTATAAGGCACCGAGGGATTAAGATAGATCAGTCTAAGATTGATGTCATTTAGAAGATTTCAAGGTCAAAGAGTTTGCATGACCTAAGAAGTCTTCAGGGACGATTGGCTTACATTCGAAGGTTAATCTCCAACCTAGCCGGTCGATGTCAACCTTTTCAAAAGTTGATGAGAAAAGGAGAAAAATTTGTGTGGGATGAGGGTTGTCAGAATGCTTTTGATAGCATAAAGAAATACTTGCTTAATCCCTTAGTATTAGGAGCTCCAGTACCTAGCAAGCCATTAATATTGTACATTGTTGCACAAGAAAGGCCTCTAGGCGCATTATTGGCGCAAGAGGAGGAGAAGAGAAAGAAACGTGCTCTCTACTATCTAAGCAAAACCTTAGTTGTGGCTAAAGTTAACTACTCTCCCATTGAGAAAATGTGCCTTGCACTTTTCTTTGCTATCAATAAGTTGAGGCATTATATGCAGGAATTCACGGTTCATCTAGTAGCAAAGGTGGACCTTATAAAGTATGTTCTGTCTAGGCCAATTATCTTTGAAAGCTTAGCCAAATGGGCAGTTCTACTCCAACAATATGACATTGTCTATATTTTCCAAAAGGTGATAAAAGGACAAGCATTGGCAGACTTGCTGGCAAACCACCCAATTCCTTCATATTAGAAGTTATGTAAAGACTTGTCAAGCGATAAAGTTTTTTTCACTAAAGTTATGGAACCTTGGACTATGTTTTCTGAGGGTGCAGTGCGAAGAAGTGGTACGAGGGCAGGCATCGTCCTCATTTCTCCTGAAAAATATATGTTGCCTTATAGTTTTGTGCTCGTTGAACTGTGCTCGAATAATGTGGGTGAATATCAGGCTTTGATAATTAGCCTTCAAATGACATTGGAGATCAGAGTATCATTTATAGAAATTTATGGCAATTTTAAGTTGATAATCAATCAACTCTCGCTTTAGTATAATGTGAAACAAGAGGAATTGTTTATGCTCAACAATTGATGGAAATGTTTGACAGTGAGAGGTTGGAGCATGTCCATATAACAGAAAACAAGAGAACATACGAATTAGAAAATCTGGCCACTACCTTGATCATGCCGAAGGATATAACTCTGAATATACCACTTTGTCAACGATGGATTGTGCCTTAAATTTTGTTTGAATGTCAAGAAGCGAATGTAACGACATCCCATTTAATTGATAAAGAAGATTAGTGTCAACCTATCATAGAGTATCTTGAACATGGAAAGCTTCCAAAGGATTCTCGTCATAAAACTGAGGTACGAAGAAGGGATGCACATTTCATTTATTATAAGGAACCTTATATCATCATTCTCTTGAAGGGTTCTTCCTTCGATGTCTTGGAAAGGAAAAGTCGATAAAAGCTCTAAAGGAGGCGCATGCAGGCATCTGTAGACCACATCAATCGGGACCAAAGCTTCAACTTCAATTGAGAAGAATGGGCTATTACTGCCTAAGATAGTCCAACATTCAATGGACTATGCAAAGAAGTGAGATACTTGCCAATACCATGTAAACTTCATACATCAACCTCTAGAACTTTTACATCCAACTGTGTCTTCCTAACCGTTCGAGGTTTGGGGACTTGATCTGGTTGGTCCTATTACACGAAAATCATCAGCAGGGCATTCTTATATTCTTACAGCAATAGATTATTTCTCACAGTGGGTTGAGGTCATTCCCTTGAGAGAGGCAAACAAAAAGAACATAGCGGACTTTATTCATACCCACATCATCTATCGATACGGTATTCCTCACCGAATCGTGACGAATAAAGGAATGCAATTTTCCAATAGCATGATGGATAAATTATGTGAAAAAATCAAGTTCAAGCAATACAAGTCATCCATGTACAACATAGCTGCGAATGGCCTAGCAGAAGCATTCAACAAAACATTGTGCAATCTTCTGAAGAAAATTATCTCCAAGTCGAAGAGGGATTGGCAAGAAAAGATTGGTGAAGCATTGTGGGCTTATCAAACCACTCATTGCACTTCTATAGGGGTTACACCATATTCGCTTGTTTACGGTGTAGAAGTTGTCCTTCCCTTTGAAAGAGAAATCTCGTCACTAAGAATGGCAGTGCAAGAGGGGTTGACTACTGAAGACAATGTCAAGTTACGTCTTCAAGAGTTAGAATCACTTGATGAAAAGCGATTAGAAGCTCAACAAGCATTGGAATGTTACCAAGCAAAAATGTCCAAAGCTTTTGATCGTCAAACCCACTCCTTTCAGGTTGGTGATCTAGTACTTGCTATAAAAAGACTGAGCATCACAACGAGGCATACACGAAATAAGTTCACACCTAAATGGGATGAACCCTCATCATCAAAGAAGTTTACACAAATGGCGCATACAAGATTGTTGATCGAGATGGATTAAAAACTGGCTCAATCAACAGCAAGTTTCTCAAGAAATTTAATTCTTAACATCATTATTGTAAACTCGAAATTCTCTTTGGATTTTTTTTTATATATGGAATAAAAGAAAAATGGAAATTAATTAATTATATATATATATATATATATATATATATATATATATCGTAGATACCATATTTTTGCCATTTATTTTTACATTTACTTTACTTTATTTTATTACTTTATTTTATTTATTTATTTTTATTAAATTAAGTTGATTTGAATTTGAATTTATTTGTAAAAAAAAAAGAAAAAGGAAAAGATAGCAGTAATTAAATTCCATATCTTTTGTCTGTTTTATCTCAACCACTTCCAGTCCTACGATTTTCCCCCTCTCCACGATTCTTCCTCTCCACGTTCCCCTCTCCACGATCCTCCCTCTCCATGATCCTCCCTCTCCACGATTCTTTCCACTATCACAAACATGATCTTCATGATCTGGCAATCTTAAAAAAAAAGTTACCATCTCAGTGCCCTATAAAAAAACAGAGAAAAAAGAGAGAAAGGGGATTTCTTGATTACTAAAAAGAGAGATCAGTTAAAAGGGAAAAGTAAAAAAAAAATTATTCAGCCAAGGTAAGTCTTTTTTATTGTTCTTCCATTCTTTAGATTTAATTGGTTTTAATTCGTTTTGATTTTATTCCTTCGTCTAATTTTTTAATTTTTTTTCAGGTTTAGGGTTAGGGTATTTTAATTTTGTTAGGTTTAGACCAATTGAGTCTATATCGTTGTTTTGTATTCTAATTTTGTTGGGTTAAACTTGCATCAAATTTTGCCTAGGTTGTACTGTGTTTAATTTTTTTTAGGTTTAGGGTGTTTAATTTTGTTAGGTTTAGACCAATTGAGTCTATTTCTCGTTAGCCTCTATTTTCTATTCTAATTTTGTTGGGTTAAACCAATTGGATATTATTGTATCAAATGTTGCCTAGGTTGTACTGTGTTCAATTTTTTAAAAAATTATGGCTCTTTAGGTTAAACCAATTGAATATCAATAGAATAGTGTTACATCAAATTTGCCATTGTGTTTAATTTTGTTAGGGATACTATCACATCAAATCTGCTCGTGCTACATCAAATTCCCTATGCTTTAAATTTGATTTAAAGTAAGCAATTTGATTAAAGTTTATTAAATGTAGGGTTTAATTTGATTGTTTTACTGTTTATTAAGTATGTTTGATATTGATTGATTAGATTGGTTGAATGGCAGAGTATTTATTTCAGCACTGTATATTATTTACTTTCCAAATATTATTTCTCAAACATTATATATTTCTAATATAGTATATTATTTCCAATATTTTATTTTTGAATATGTAGATATTATCTCCAACATTTATTATCATATTTGCCAACTATTTTATACCGTATTATTTGTCATATTTGCCAACTATTTTATACCGTATTATTTATGAGAAAGAGTAATGTTCATTTATGGTTAAAATTCCATAAATACATGAAATTTCTCAATTTTTAAAAGTTAATACAATTATTTTTAAACAAAGTATATCTAACAATTTTATATTTTAGAATGGGACTGAGTAGTGTTTTCTTTAGAATTCATTAATTCTTTAGATACATGAAATTTTCCATTAAAGGCCTATGATGGAGATCAAAATATCAAAGTTTGATATTTTAATATTCTTGAGGTAAATAAAAAAATATTTTTAAATAAAAATTAAATTCTATTTTTCTAATGGCTCTCATGCCACCCATATAATCATCAATTCAGACTTAGTTTTTTTAGTTATGAATTGATAACCATGGGACATTTAAAAAATATCAAACAAAAAACTTTGTTTTGTGAACCTCATTAATTTAGTTTAAAAGATAAATTTTGGTAATCATTTTTATGGGTGTTGTAGGGTGCTAATACCTTCCCTACACACAACTTGACTCCCGAACCTTAAATCTGAATTTACGTAGATCAATTTTTTTTTGGTGACCAATCACACCTTAATATGATTGGTGGCGACTCCAAATCTTTTAAATATTAAAGATTAAATGATGGGGGGATGTCGGTCGCTCCGCGTCGCGATCACGTCGCGACATATATAATTAAAGGTTTTATTTTTAAAAAAAATAAAAGAAAAGAAAAGAAAAGAAAAGATAAAAGGAAAGAAAGAGGAAAGTGGGAGAGGAGAAAAGTTAATTGGTTTTCTTTCTCATTCTTCTTCTCCACCGCAAAACACATCTTTCCCATTTTCTTATTTCCTTTGGGTCCTTAAACTTGAGATAGATGTTGAGGTAGAATCTGAGGAAGAAGAAGAAGAGGAAAGGGCTGAGAATTAAGATGAAGAGATAAAGAAAATCATGAAGGGATAGATAGCCATGGCAGAAGCTTCGTGTTTACAGACATCTTCTGGTTGTTTGCGTCGATTTGAACACCACAAAAAGAATTAAGAGGTAAGGGTTACATTTACTAAAAGATACTTCATTTCAAACAAATTTTAAGAAGAAATTTTAAGCAAATTCGGATGTTCATTGGGTGATTTTTAATGAAGAAAACAGGGTAGCTGGTTTTCAAGCGAATCTAGGAGGTCTCTAGTTTTTCTTATATTTTCGAGAGTACCGGTAGAGTTAGGATCTTTATTTGGTATTGTTGGAAAGCTTATTCAATTTACTACAACTTTTATGAAGAAATTGTGAGCTAAATATGATTGAAAGTAAGCTTAATTTCAGAAAAAAGTCAGGGGATAGCAGAAGACTCCATTTTTGAACTCTCTCTGTTTCATGTCATTTTTGTAGCAATCTGTTGGGAATCATATTTTCTTTCCTTCAAATAAATTATAGAGGACATCAAAATGAAGATTTTAACAAAAAGAAAACTCATTTTGATTAATTATTAAGGAAGTTATAGTCATTTGAAATTTATGTCTTTAGAAAACCAGAATGTTTAGAGTTCTAATACTCGGTTGGGTTGTTGACAAGTCAAGAAGAATTAAAACGAGCTTATAGATCAAGGATCTAGTCCAAGACTGTGAGTGACAAAACCAATTTTGAAATATTTTCCATAACTGTTCTTTATGATTAAATGCGATAAATGTTTATTTACGAAGTCATGAAAGGTATTTGAATTTCACGACTATTTTCAAGTATACGTTTGGAAACTAGATAAGTAATTATACTTTTCGTGGTAATAATCATTCAGATTTCAAGAAAACCACAAATGATTATTATAGAGGGAAGACTCCACAAAATAAGAATTTAAAAGTGGTGAAAATCAATGCTTACGTTGTGGTATGAATGGTCATTGGCTCGTACTTGTTGTATATCCAAGCACTTAGTCGACCTCTATCAAACCTCATTGGAGGAAAAATGCAAGAATTGGGAAGTAAATTTTCCTAACAAGATGATGTATTTAACCCTTCCAACATGACTCATTTGGATGTTGCTGACTTCTTTGAGTCTCCCAAAGAGAAAACCGATGTTAATGAAGAAGTATTAAATACTTCCTTTAATTATGATAATGTCCAAAACTAATATTTGCATTATGTTTTAGTGTTTTCTCTATTAAACATTTACCAATTCATTTACATTATTTACATTTCAAGGTTAGTTTTGTTTTTTTTTAACCGAGACTTATTGTAATCATTTTTTGACTGACTCAAAGATGACTGACTCAAAGATGAATAATGAAGACTTATGTTTGGCAGATAGTGCAACTATGCACACAATACTTAAAGGTAAAAAATATTTTTCTACGTTGACAATGCTTGAAGCAAATGTCAATACAATATCATGTTCTACAAACTTGATTGAAGGTTTTGGTAAAGTAAACCTTATTTTGCCTAGAGGGACAAAATTCACAATTAGTAATGCTTTGTTCTCTAGTAAATCAAAAAGAAACTTATTGAGTTTCAAAGATATATATCAAAATGGTTATCATGTTGAAACTAACAATAAAAATAATATAGAATATCTTTATATTACATTTATTGTTTTATATGAAAAGTGTATATTGGAAACACTGTCTGCTTTTTCTTCTAGATTATATTATACAAGTAATTGAAACATATGCAATCATGAACCAGAAGTTCATGAATTTAAATATGTTTACTGTTTGGCATGATCGATTGGGTCATCTTGGGTCAATAATGATGAGAAGAATTATTGAAAATTCTCATGGGCATCCACTAAAGAACCAAAAGATTCTTTAATCCAATAAATTATCATGTGTTGCTTGCTCTCAAGAAAAATTGATTATTAGGCCATCACCAGCCAAAGTGAGAGTTGAGTCACCTACATTTTTTAAATGAATTCATGGTGACATATGTGGACCCATTAATCCACAAAGTGGACCATTTAGATACTTCATGCTTTTAATTGACGCATCAAGTAGATGGTCGCATATGTGTTTATTATCAAGTTGAAACCTTGCATTTGCAAGATTACTTGCTCAAATAATCAAATTAAGAGCACAATTTCCTGATTATACAATAATAAACATTCGACTTGATAATACTGGTGAATTTACATCCCAATAATATAATAATTATTGCATATCAATTGGGATAAATATTGAACATCCTATAGCTCATGTTCATACACAAAATGGTTTGGCATAATTATTTACCAAACGTTTACAATTAATTGCCAGACCATTACTTATGAGAGTAAAACTTCCATTATCTATATGGGGTCATGTTATTCTACATGCAGCATCACTTATATACATAAGACTGACATCTTATCATAAATACTCCTCGGTACAATTAGCTTATGGCCATGAGTAAAATATTTCTCATTAGAGAATTTTTTGCTGTGCAGTATATGTTCCAATTTTTCTACCACAACGTACTAAAATAAGACCTAAAAAAAGATTAAGAATATATGTTGGATTTGAATCCCCATCAATTATCAGATATCTTGAACCACTGGCAGGGGATGTCTTTACTGCACGATTTTCTTATTGTCATTTTAATGAGACAACTTTTCTAACATTAGGGGGAGAAATTAAGAAGTTGAAAAATAAAATTGTCCATAATGTATCATTATTGTCTAATTTAGATTCTCATATAAAGCAATGTGAACTAGAAGTTCAAAAGATAATTCATTTACAAAGTGTAGCAAACCAAATACCATATGCATTTACAAATACTAAGAAAGTGATCAAGTCATATATTCCAGCTACAAATGCTCCATCTAAAATTGAAATCCCAACTCAGCAAGTTGATACAATGACTGAATCAGCATTGCGCCAAAAGTGTGGTAGACCAATAGGTTCAAAGGCTAAAAATCCTCGAAAAAGAAAAGTGATCAATAGTCGAAATGACTTAATTGACAATAGAAACATTAAAGAAAAAGTCCTGGACACAACTAATGGTAAAAATGTTGAAGAGACTCAAGTATATGAAAATAACAATGAGATCTCGATAAATTATACCATGACAGGAAAAAGATGAAATAGAATTGATGTAATTGTGGACAACATTTTTGCGAATAATGTTGCACATAATATCATTCATGAAAATAAAGATTATGAACCTAAATCTATTTACGAATGTCGTAATAAAAAGGATTAATCCAAGTGGAAAGAAGTCATCCAAGTAGAATTGAACTCACTTACGAAACGTGAAGTTTTTTTACCTGTAGTTCATATACCTAAAGGTGTAAAACCTGTGAGATTTAAATGGGTATTTTTGCTTAAAAGAAATGAAAATAATGAGGTCACTAGATATAAAGCACGACTTGTTGCATAAGAATCTTCTGAAAGACCGAGCATTGATTATGAGAAAACATATTCTTCTATGGTGGATGTAGTTATAGCATACCTGTATGGGTCTTTGGAAAATGAAATCTATATGAAAATCCCTGAAAGATTTAAGTTACCTGAATCATATAATTCAAATTCTAGACAATTATGTTCAATCAAATTACAAAGATCACTATATGGATTGAAACAATTAGAAAGAATATGATACAATCACTTAAGTGAATATTTATTGAAAGAAGGTTATCAAAATAATCCAATTTGTCCATGTGTTTTTATTAATTAAGAAATCACAGTCAGGATTTGCGATTATAGATGTATACGTTGATGATTTAAATATAATTGAAACTCCTGAACAACTTTCAAAGGCAATAGAATATCTCAAAAAATAATTTGAGACGAAAGATCTTGGCAAAAAAAAAATTTTGCCTTGGTTTGCAAATCGAGCATTTAGCCGATAGAATTTCTATTCATCAATCGACATATACATAAAAGATTTAAAAAGATTCTACATGGACAAAGCACACCTATTGAACATTCCAATGGTAGTTCGATCACTAGATTTGAAGAATGATATCTTTCGACCTCGAGAAGATAATGAAGAATTACTTGGTCCTAAAGTACCATACCTTAGTGCAATAGATGCACTGATGTATCTTGCTAATAACACGAGACCAGATATAGTATTTTCAGTAAATTTATTAACAAGATATAGTTCTTCTCCAACAAAACGATATTAGAAGGGAGTTAAGCCAGTGCTTCGTTATCTTCAAGGGATGATTAATATGGGTTTGTTTTATTCAAACAAATTAGACTTTAATCTAGTTAGTTATGCATATGCTGGATATTTAACTGACCCACGCAAAGCAAGATCTCAAATAGGTTATCTATTTATGTATGGAGGAATTGTTATATCTTAGCGATCTATAAAGCAATCCATTACGGCCACTTCATCGAATCATGCAGAAATTCTTGCAATTCATTAAGCTAGTAGAGAATGTGTATGGTTGAGGTCAATGACTCATCATACTCAAGAAACATGTGGTTTGTCTTTCAGTAAAAATTTACCAACAATATTATTTGAAGATAATACCGCATGTATAGCACAAATCAGAGGGTATATAAAATGAGATAAAACAAAGCATATCTCACCAAAACTCTTCTATATACATGACCTTGAAGAAAATGGTGATATCGGTGTTTAACAAATTTCTTCAAAAGACAACTTGGCGGACTTATTCACAAAGGCATTACCCACATCAATATTCGAAAAGCTGGAGCACAACATTGGAATGCGACGACTCAAGAAACTCAAGTGATATATTCATAAGGAGGAGTAGAAATATTTCTTTTAAGGAATAGAAATATTACACTCTTTTTTCCTTGACTATGGTTTTTATTGGGTTTTCCTAGCAAGATTTTTAATAAGGCAGTTACTAATGTATAAAAATGATGTACACTCTTCCCTTCACTAAGATTTTTTTCCCATTTGATTTTTTTTAGTAAGATTTTAACAAGACATTTATTTTTATATAATATAGATATCTAAGGGGGAGTATTGTAAATATAATTATAGACATCCATAACTTATACACAGGTTACCAATTTTCATATAACTCTCATTTCATTCTATGTTAACATTCATCCCACTGAATTCCATAATGTCATATACTATGATATGTCTTATAAATAGATGTGTGTGGTGCCTTTGTAAGATACACCACAATCGAGTTCAATTGTTGTCTTCTTCGTCTCTTCTCTCTTCTTCTCTTTGGTTGTTTCATTGTTCTTATTTAGCTTCTTTGTTCTTTATTTTATAACAAAAATTTAATTATCTTATGTTATTTTATTTTAGAGTAAAATCTCATATTTCACTTTTAAGATATTTAAACATTTTTTATTTTTTTATTTTTTTAAAATAAAATTCAATTATCTTATGTTATTTTTTTTTAAATAAAATCTCGGATTTCACCTTTGAGATATTTAAATATATTTTATTTTTTTAATAAAATTAAAATACAATTATCTTATGTTATTTTATTGGGGTCTTTTTACAAATAGAACAAAATGGCAAAATATTTACACTGTGTAGAACAATTTCAAAAACGGAAAAAGCTCACAGGCCCACCGTGTAAAAAACCAAAAATGCCACGTCAACAACACACGCATAACATATTTGGTACACGATCGTTTAGATTTGGTCATTTAATTTGACAATTATTTTTTTAATTCTATCGTTTAATTTGGTTACACGATCGTTTAATTTGGTTACGTATAAAATTGGTTATACGATCATTTAAATTTGATCGTTTAGATTTGAATAGGCAAAACATTTTTCTTTTGGTACACGATCGTTTAGATTTGGCTAAACGATTTTTTTAAAAAAAATTGTACTTGATCGTTTACTTTTTTTTACATGATCGTTTAGATTATTTTTTTACACGATTAGATTTGTCTACACGATCATTTATTTTTTCCAGATTCTTTAGAACACGATCGTTTAGATTTAGATTAATGATTTTTTTAATTATTTTAGTACTCGATCGTTCAGATTTATCTACACAATGATTTGTTTTTTTACACGATCGTTTACTTTTTTTACACAATCGTTTATATTTGTCTACTTCAATCTAAATGATTTTTTTCAAGATTCTTTATACATGATCTTTTAGATTCTACTATTTTTTGTACATGATAGTTTAGATTTGGTTATCCAAATTTAAACGACGTAAAAAAGAAGAAGAAGAAAAAGAAGAAAGACGATGGAAAGAAATAGCAAAGGAAAAAAAAGAAGAGGAAAAGAAGAAAGATGATGGAAAGAAATCGCAATGGAAAAAAAGAAGAAAGAAGATGAAAAGAAATCGCAGCAGAAAAAAAAAAAAAAAAGAGAAGAAAGACGAAACGAAGAAAGAAATTGCAGCGAGGAGGAGAAGAAAGACGAAAGGGCAAACCTGGAATATTTAAAAAATGACTAATTTTATGGTTTTTGTTACACGGGCCATAAATAGTTTGGTGTTTTGTTACCTTCATAAAAATTTTCCTATTTTATTTTAGAATCATAAAATCTCGAATTCCACTTTTTTAGATAATTAAGCATATTTAAATATTTCAAAATTTAGATTTTACCCCCAAATTAAAATTTAAAATTAGATTTTACCTTCATTTTATCTCAAATTTAAATTCGAGCCATAAATATAACTTTATTCCAAGGTTGAGGTCTTCTATTTATCTCAAAATTAAAATTGGTTATTTTATCTCAAAATTAAAATTGGTCATTCCAAATTCTTGTGCATCCTCAAGACAAATTAGGATATTGTAGAAACTTCATCCTTATCTCAAATTAAAATTTGGTTCCAAATTTTATAAAAAAAAATCATCAAATTTAAATTTTTATCCTTAAATCAAAGTAAGGATAAAACCTTGAACTTTTCTCAAATTAAGGATAGCTTAATTAATTTAAATCAAACGCATGTCCTAAATTCATAGTTTAATTAATTTGATATGTCAGATTGAGCAAAAAAAAAATGCTCATATTTAGACTTCAAATTTATCTTTTTCAAGATTCACCCACCCATACACGTGCATAAATTTTGAAAAGTGGCATTTGTTGAATAAGAAATTTTGGAATCAATCACAAATTTCCACGTCATTTACTAAAATAATTGTATTTGGGATTAACTAAAAATTAGTGTGTTCCAAAAATTTAAAGACAAATCGGTCAATTCTAATAATATCACATGTCTTTATTATGACAATTCGATCAAATTAATTATTTTAGTTTAATTAAATATTATTTACTTGAGCTTAAATTCAATTGAGCCCAAGAAAAAACTTAATTTAGCTCAAACGTTAAATAGGACCCAAATCCATGTGATTAAGTCCATGAGTCTAGTCCATTGACTAACTAGGCCCAAGTCCATAAAAGTCCACCAAGGAACCCTATAAATAGAATAGTTCTTATCCAACTCCTGAAGTCGACTGTCCTCGAAAATTGAAGCTCCTTTGAAGATACAAGCTCTCTTTCAAGACTCGCGTGCTCTGTTTCCTCAAATCAAGCGTAGGCATAGAGAGAGAATCATAGGATGAAATTCTAGAGATCGAACCACATCACCTCAAATCAACACAAACACAAGTTCAACTCCACGAATCAAATTTATCCAAAAATCTCGTGTGAATAATTATCTAGAAATCTTTTATCATATCTATAAGGGAAAGGTCATGTGTAACGAAAAAATGATATTATTTATAAAATATAGCAAAATTTTCATATGAACTATACAAACATGATGAATGTTGCTATATTTTGTAAATAGTTTCAATATTTTTCTATTTCTAAAAATGTTCCATCTTTTTATAGCTATAATTTTCTAAAAAACAAAATATTAAAAAAAATTATTTTCGAATATATCAAAATAAATTAAAATAAGTAAAATATCACATGTAAATATTTTTTTAAAAAGATTGTGATATTTTACTATATATAAATATTTAAAAAAAAATAGTTAAAGTAACGTTCCTTTAAATTTTATAGCAAAGATCATATTTTAGCATTTTTTTAAGTTTAGTGTTGTCAACAAATATTTTTTATTTTATAAAATTGTATCTATAATACTTAACTGTTAACATCAAAATAAGTTTAGTTTAATCATAATTGATAATTGATATGATCTTTTCTATCCAATATTTGTTCGTTATAGTTGTTATAATTGATAAGATTAATAAAAAGCAACTTTCACTAAAAGAGGAAAAAGTCACTTTAAATTCCATTATTTAATGTCCACGGTCGACAATACTTCTTTCAAATATGGTGAAGAATATTATTATATTTCATAATTATTAAATACATTGTGCTCATCATCTAATTCCATTTCATGAAACAGCATATTTATTATTGAATATAACCCAAAAAAAAAAACTATATAATAAAGTAATAATATGATATTATAATCTTATAAAAGAAATAGTAACTATATATGTAGTCTACTAATCCAATAATCCAATATTTTTTCTGTTTATATTATTATTATTATTATTATTATTATTATTATTATAATTATTATTTTAATATTTTGCTAATTATAAGTGAAACGTTAATTTAAAATAACTCTTGAAAGATTGAGAACTGAAAAGTGATTCTTCAAAATAATTTCAAAGTTTGTATAGGGTTTGTTATTTCTTTTTTGAAAATAATACTATTTATTTCATAAGTACTTTATGAAAAAAGTGTTAGTTAATTGCTTTCTCTAAAAAGTATTAACTCTTTTTTTATTGTTATTATTTAGACTTATTCATATCAAAGTATTTCTAAATTTGGGATTTTTGAATTTTTAAAGGCTTGATTTAGAATGGTTTTAATTCTTTTAATAATCAAACTATAAATACTCATTTCACCTCTAATTTTTTTACTTTGTTATCAACCTACTAACATCACAAGTTGTCGTTAATAACTCCACAAATTTCAATGTTGTTCACTATTGAAGTTTACACATTAATTATGAACTACATATTTTTCTATTTCTATCCCTCTATTGTTTCTCACGTTTCCGCAAAAAATATAGCTTAAAATCAAAACAAAACATGACCTCTGACTTTATGCAACTACCACTTTGACATAGATAAGAATAGACAAAGAGATTGAAGAATATATGTATCGATAGAGATTAGGGTTTATAGAAGAATGAAGAGAGAAACAAAAGGACTAGAAAAAGTTTGGTTGTTGAAGGTATTAGGGAAGTGAGCAAATTAAATTGGACTTAAACTCACTACCCACCTTGATTATGTATATTTATTGGGCGTCTAAATCTAACTTAATTGTAGAAACGAGGAAAAAATAATATGTTTTTTCTTTTAATTTTTAAGGTTGGTTTTCCAATGATTTTAAGTTTCAAAATATTACACTTCTGCTTTTAAATTTTTGTTAAATTTTTATTTGGTTCAAAAATTTCAAGAATCCGAAAAGAAAATTTTAAATGATTAAATTGAAATATTTATGATTTAATAATTTTTTAACTCCAAAAATTATTGAAATGGAATTTAATTTTTTTTAATGAAGTTATATGATCTTAGATAGAGAAAAGTATAACTTAAAATAAAAACAAGATATGACTTCTAACATTATACAACTACCACATATAACGATCAACTTCATTATCTAACCATCAAAACTATCGATTATCTTTAACAACCAACTCAATATATCACATACTCAAAACCAAAAATACTTGATTAGTGAGAATGTTTTGGAAAGAAGAATGAAATTATTACTTCTTGGTGATTAATAGTCAATCCTATATAATCATATACCCTCTTAAATTTACTTTTGGTATCACAAAAAATGGCTGATATGGTTAATGATAGTTGTTATTTCTAGCATTGGCCGGTCCACTAGGGGCCAACCGGGCACATGCTCCCAACTTGTCGGCTTTTCTATTTTAAATATTATAAGTTTGTGAATGAAATTTTAAGGCTGTGCAATGGTAACTGGTAAGGGGCACACTTCCATCATTTTTATTCTTTTTTCTTCTTAGAAAACAAAAAATTAGGATACCTAAAAGGAATTGAGCTTTTTTAAAAAAATATATCATATTTTTAAATGTAAGTCATAAATAATTATACTTAAATACTTTTTTTAGAATGACTTTATACTGATATGTGAGATATTTTAAAAGAATAAGATCATAGGGGACTATTTATTTAAGAAAAAAAACACACACACATTCTAAAAATGTCTAATAGATATATATATATATATATATAAAAACTTTTAATTTAGTATCTAAATATCTCAAAAATTATCTTTGTTTTCAATTGAACCTTAAATTTTCAGATTTGAATAGGCAATAATTGTTTTTTTTTTTTTTTTTTTTTTGTTTCGATCGGTTAATTTTGGTGAAATTTTATGGTTTCAATATAGATAAAATTATATTTACATGTACTTGTACGGCGCTTAGATAGAATGTTGTGAATCAAGCTACTGCTCCCTAATCTCTTATATACTCATGCATCTCTTTTATCTAGCTAATTAATATAAGGCTTTAATCACATCCTTCACATCAAGTGTTGGAAAAACAGCTCACTTTTATGGCCGGAATAAACAGAAAAGTAGCAAATAAACTAAAAGAAGAAAAATGCATCAACTTTAAACTAGACAAAAAGCCAAGGACAACCAAAATTATACAATGTCAAAAATAATTACAAACCCAGACGAAAATTAATTTCTCATGATTCTAGTTACAAGAGCATTTTATCATAGTTTGTATGGTATTTACACCATTTAATTTCAATTCACTAGAGTTAATACACCAAAGATTAAGGCTAAGTATTTCCAATTAGGATAATTTGAAAGAAAAAAGGATATATTTTTTCATAGTGCTTTTGAAATCATGACTTTAAACTCGGTGAAATAACTACACTTCTTATATATTTTTTTTTTTTTTGCCAAAACTTAATACCAATAATATAAAAACCTCTAACCTACAATTTGTAGTAAAGTACGATAGAGAAAAAAACCCTAAACTTATTGATGGCCAACTCTCTTTTAGGGCTTACCATACAATACCCATACATTCCACTAATGTTAAAACCAAACCTAGTATTATGTTACATCTAAGTATAATTGTTACTAAATAAGAATCGTAAAAGTTTAAAATAAAAATCTTAAAATACGTTTAAAATGACAAAAAAAAAAATACAAAAATAACTAGAAGAATATTCATCTTTTATATATTAGAAAAAAAAAAGACTAAATAAATAAGATTTAGATTTCCAAACTCCACAAACATGTTAACAAGTCAACGTCCCAATAAACTCCTTACTTAAAAGATAAAAAAAATAATAATAAAAAACTATGATGAAAAAAGATTTTGAGAAAATAAATTTACAAAATTGTTATGAATTGACACTTTCATAATTTAAATGCTACACTTTTCATAATTTGTAACAATTTAATTTCAACATGCACGATATTCTCAAGATTTAATAAATTTTCTTACAAGTATATTAATAAAGTACTCCAAAATTCCAAATAAGGTATTCAAGATCAGATCTTTCTAAGAAAAAATAAATTTATAAACTATATATAAAGACTTGATTGTTAAGAAATATGTTTTTTAAAAGTTGTTGCCTAGGAGAAAAAGAATATTGTGATACAAATTTTAAAATACAGGACTAACTTCGAAATCGTTAAATATTCGAAGTAAAACTAAATCATCAAAAGTTGGCCAAAAAGTCTTAATCTAACAAATACATTGGATAGAAAATTTCTATATTCAAGAAAAAAAGCTGCTTTTAAGTGTAATAATAAGATAGGAAATAAGGCAGCAATCAAAATTCTACTTCCTACACATTCCAAACTCCAATGGCAGAGAGTACAGAAACGAAACGACAATTACCATATATAATTTTTTTTTTTCTTATGAAACTCTGAAAATTTACATTCAACCATTTCTTTTTGTTTGTTTTGAAGCTCAACTAGAAACTTTATATGACAAATCATAGAGACATTCAAAGTTACAACAGTCCAATTAGAATCTCTCTACCACTGATTAATATAACAGAGCCACTAATAAGTACAAACAAAACTTGATGATAGTTAGAAACAAACTATCAACAAGAAGAACCAATACTTTATGAGTGTGTGTGAGGGTGAGGGCGAGCGAAAGAGAGAGAGAAAGCTGATGTTCTAGTTAGAACGGCGCTGATGATGTTCTTCGAAGCTGATACTTTGGCTCAGGTGAGGGAGCTAACGGTAGCATCTTTTCCAGCTCCTACATGTAAGAGAAACTCCTTGAAGCAAAAACCAAAACAATTAAGTAGATACAGCCTCAAATGTTTAAGACACCCTCAATGGAAAGATTACAGTATATTAGTAGTTCTTGTTTGTATTGCCAAGATACCCAAAGTGGATGACATTTTCCGAACGAGTAATCTAACAGAAAGGCAAAGTCCAGTTTAAACAAGAAATGAATTGTATAGAGAGGTTCTAACTCTAGAGTAAAATGAATCCTATGATCGTATCCGTGAATGAGTCTCCGTGTTCGCAAGGAACTCATAATTTTGGAAGGAAGAACAAGCCAAGAGGATTATCTAAACATATTTTCTTTAGTTTGATGTTAAAAAGAAGGTTTTAGATTCGATTGCAGATCTTTCCTAAAGATTGCAAGTGCTCGCACAGCAAGCTTTTCAAATTCAATCTGGATGAGCATTTAGTAGACTTCCACTATCCTAAAGGAACTGTTTGACCCTTCAACATGTGCAGTTAAAAAAGGTAAATCAAGAGTTCTTAACCTCGGAAATATCAACTATCAGCTCTCCTCACAATGGTTTCTCTAGAGCTATTTCTTGATCAAGATTCAAAACAGCACAAGAAAAACAATGTAATAAAAAAGAAACAATAAAGCAGAATCATCCACGTGTCTTCAGCAGTATAAAAAAATAAAGGTAAACAAACTATTGAACTACATAATATAAAAACAATTCCATAACATTCAATTGGATCCACAACCGATAACAGAAAGGACACCAACGCACAGGATTTACAATGACAATCACTTTAAAGGCAAACAGATTCTTTTAGAATGATATTCTGTAACAAGAAAGCAATATCGGCTCTACCATTGATTGAATGAGTCAAATGGATCATAAATAACCAACTTGGTTGGATCTAGTTGAACTTGAACATTTTAAAAACGATTGTACTCACTGAAGTATACTGTTTTTAGTTTAAGTTTTTTGGCTCATAAAGTTGGAAGTGTTATTTGCTAACATAGTGGACTACTAAAAGTCCAAACGAAAGGCTACTAGTATCCATAAAGACTCTAGAAAGGAGTTGAAAGTTTCAAGCCTTGAAACGACCTTACTTGAACAAGGTTTTTTCTATAAGTTGTACTACTGTCCTTGAGTTCTAAAAAGTTTCAAGCTTTGAAGTTTTTGCAATCATAAAGGACCAACAAGCCCCATCTCAGTTTCATTAATTGAATAATTGGTTGTTTTTTAGATAAGAAACAGGGAGAAAAACCATTCAGAAAAGTCAAAGGAAAAACAAAACAACTAAAAGACAAAGGGACAAGATAACACTTTTCCTGAATGAGGGATCAAACAGAAGGATTCCAACTGTATCATTGCCAATAGGCAACAAAATCCTATCAGATATGACTCTTGCAATATTTAACTGAATCATCCTTTTCTTATTGAGACTGACTGAATTATTTTAATGGCGTCCGGTGTTTGGTAGTTAGGTGGTTTTTTGTTTTTTAGCTCTTATTGAGACTTTCCCTTTTTGGCATAGTCCTTTTGTATTCTTTCATTCTTTTTCTTGAATTAAAGTTGGCTTTTTAATAAAAACATATATACAAATGATATTTTGGCTTCAGGAACTACCCATGACATGACTATTGAGAATTTCAGACCACAACAATCTTTAAAAAAGCAGATTGGGTCATAGACATGATTTGAATGCCGTGTGCTAAAAAAGTTAAAAGGTTCAAGTGCAGTCTTATAGTAGTGGAGATTGGGTCCATTCGCTATATGAAAACAGGCAGAAAACCAAAATTAAATATATTGAAATCAGAAAGGTGCTTCAAATAGAACATGTACAAAAGGTATTTTTGAACCAGTACGCAATGAATAGTATTGCTTGTGTCTTATATGTAGAAAGGGTGTTGTGGGACCCACATAAAAGGGCAAGAATGTGCAAATAAAACGATATTCCCTACCCTTCGTAGGAGAACCATAACAGAAATGGATCCTAACTAGTACAGAAGGTGAAAAAAAAAAAGGAAACATAATTTTTGTTCAAAAAGAGGATCCCAAATTTAACAAGAGGAATGATTCTCTCTGCCCATTCCCACTCTCACTCTTGATATAATGTACAAGTGGCCTCATGTAGAGAGAATTGAACTAGAATAGGAAATCTTAAATTTCATAAGGCCCTCGGCCCTCGGGTTTATGAAACGTTCAATTTAAGCGGATGAAGAAAAAGCATTACGAAATAAAGATGGCTCCATAGTATGACTCAACTAGTTTAGTCATATGTTTTCAAATCTCTCACCCCACATGCTGAACACAAACGAAAAAAATGATACATTCTACACAAACCAAATAAAGATGGCTCGATTCTCAATATCTTGCAATTGTAATGTTCTAAGACTTCTAGGAGCCAATAGTAGAAACAGTGAGACACCTTTCAACCATTGTTTAGCATGAGAAAACAGAGAGACAATGAAAATAAATCTATTAGCTCGCAGAAAGAATATTGTCCTTCAGGCTATTTAACTTGAACTCAAACCCCTGGTTAGGTATTGGCTACATACAGATCAGGCATCCTAAACTTAGCTAAGTATTTAAGTTGAAGACACGAACAGGGATATTTGATTGATCGAGTCAGCAAAGTAAAGCTCTTTGAAATTTAGACTCTTGTCAGACTTGCTGATTCCATAAGAAAGAACTTGATCGAAAAATCATACCGGCGTTTATGGATGCTGAAAACTTTATTATTATTGATGCAAGGCCAGGAATTAATTTAAGAGGAGATAAAAGAGGAAAGGCCAGGAGACCTACTATTCCTGGTTTTGTTCAATACGATGTGCATTAAATATGCCAATTTAATGGCACAGGCTGAAGATGCAAAATTCAATCTAAGAATAAAAAACTAGTGAGGTTGGATGAACTCAGATATGCAGCTGTGCTTTTCTCTCGTATGTCATTAAAAGCCTTATGGGATCTAGTAAATAAAGAGGTGGTCTACAATATAAACAACTAGACAGGATACAAAGACAAACAAGTGAAGTAGGCAGACTTGGATCAAAAGAGTGAGCTTTCATTTCTACTGTGGACTTCATTAAAAACTTAATGACAGGTGACTCAAGACAAATCGTTCAGTTATAAAAGAAAATATTCCACATCCATCCACGTTAAAAATTTAAAGAAAAACTAACCTTTCGTTTCCTGAGCCTTTCGTTCTCCTCTTCCAAACGCGAAACTTTATTCTCCAGCTCATTGGTATATGCCTGTTCAAAGTGGCAACTAAGCAAAGTGGAACGAGAGAGGAAAAAGAATGAAGTGCTACTAACTTTTAACTTTACAAAACCTGAAGCTCCTATATGTTTTCTGTTACTTTTTTGTTTTTTTTTTTTTTGTTTTTTGTTACTATTTTATGGAAAACACAGAACCTGAAGATCATAAAAGTCACCTGCTTCCTTGCTCGTGAACGAGCAGCAGATTCCCGATTCTTTATCATCCTCTTCTGTCTACGCTCAACGGTTTTCTCAATCATGTCTTCAGGCGCTCCCCTTTTTCTTCCGGATGCCTGTGTATCAGATAAAGCTCCCATCAAAGGAGTTGGCAATGCCAACTGGTTGTCTACATATGGGACATCCATCACAGCACCACCTCCCACATGCAGTGGCTGGGGAATAGGCTGGCCTGACATGTAGACCCCCATCATTGCTGCTTGTTGAGACTGATACTGAGGTTGAGTGTATTGCATCCACTGCGTTTGTTGGAACTGGGGTGTGATATTTGCGTCAATTTCAACAACAGGGCCTGCACCTTTTTTATTTGACGATGTCTCAGCAACCACCCCCGCTTTCACCAGAAAATCTTCCAATGTCATCTCTCCCAACGTAGGTTGTCGTTCACGAGACTTCTTCTCCTCACTGTCTTTGCTTTGTTGAATGTCTCTCCACACCTCATCAACGGTCTTTTTACTCAGAGCACCATTCAATGAAAGACTAGCCTGACGTTGTAGGGATGTTTGATTGGCCAAGATATTATTGTCCTCATTGTCCTTGCCAACAGTTTGGTTGGCCTCAGCAGTCCATACATTTTTAAGAAGCTCATCAAGGTTCATGCTTATTAATGGCTTTCCTAGATCACCCAACTGATTTTGGACCTCATCCAGTGTGAGACTATACAGTGAATTTTGACGAACCAATGGCTGGAACTGTGATTGTTTGCCATTTGGATCACCTCCGGCCTGAGACCCCATAGTTTGAATCCCCATTCACCTATTCCAACTAAAATTTTAATCCATAGCTCAAATGCAAACTTCCATACAGAACATTACGTTAACCTATAGGTAGTGAAACCACCTCATTCAACTTGATTTTGAGAACTCAAGCAGATATGATGTGAAGCAATCCAATGAAGTTCTGAAAAAGACATAAAGCAAGTACATAATCAAATATATACATGCATATTAAAAGCTAGAAGAGAGAAGCATGTTTAGATTGATCATTAGATCAGATCCAGAAAGGACAATATCCAGCAATGCACAGGAGGAAAGTACAATCTCCCATGAAACATGATCTGTAACACAGCTAACAAGTAGTGACCCAAAAGTAAACTCCAAGACGCCAACAACTTTCACTAACATCTTAGAGTAAAGGGTTTCAGAAGTAATCAGTAATCTGATCACAAGGAAATGAAAGAAGATAAAAAGTAAGAACATACTTAGTGCCATTAAAACCCAGAAATTGATGACCAATGCAAACATTGTACAGAGTTAATAGCAGGTAAAACCCTGCATGCAGACATAAAATACAGAGCCAATAGCCACACTGATCAACAACTAAGAAAACCCTAAACCCAAACCCATAATCCAACTATCTTTAACACAACAAAAACATTTTCCAGCTAGATGAGATGCTTTAGAACAACAACCGAAACCCACAACTCTCAAGGGAACTGCAAAACTATCGAAATTTGGAGAGGGAAAAAAATCAAACCAGGAAAGATTTCAAACCTCTGATCAAACTAAAAAGGGAAAAAAAAACGGTTAAACTTATAAACCAACGAGAATCAAATCGATCAACAGAGTGACACCAGAAACAAAAACACGAGATGAAGATAATAAACAGAACAATAAGAGGTCTGCATGCAAAGATATCAGTGAGTACCACTAAAAAAACTAAAAATTTTCAAGAAAACAAAAATGGGGTAAACAAAAGACAACATTCTGGGCTGAACCCAAGTAGCCAAAACACAAAATTTCAGAGAAAAACAAAGAAAGTAAGCAAAAGAAACATGAAAAGAAACAGCAATCCCAAATGGTTAATGCGTAAAATCAAAAACCAAGGTAGAAAATGAAGAAGGAAAAGGAATTGAAGTGATACCTGAAGAAAAACACGAGCAAGGACAAGAGTACGATCTGAAAAGTGAAGAAGATAGAATGTTGGGGTGGAAAAGGGAGCAAAAATTGAGGGAAAAAACATCAAAAATGCATAATTTAGATAGAATTAATGAAAGAGGAAGTGGGGGAATTGCAGAGGAAAGAAGAAAAATGGGGGGAAAAGAAGGAAATGGAAGAGAGGGAGAAGCCCAGGTGGGAGAGAAGATGTGGGAAAAACAAAAGGGGAAAATTTTACTGTCTGAAAACGAAAAAAAATACGATTTTTAAAAGAGAAAAAAGAAATGAAATTTTAGAAACACAACCAACTTTAATTGGACAAAATTTCTGAGTCTTCGTTCTTAGAATTATAATATTGAAAGAGAAAAAAAAATGGTTCCATGTTCACGCCCTCATGCGGTAATGATGAAACCCCATTTTCATTTGTCTACTTCTGCCACCATTTACGAGGCTTCTGTTCCCCTCTCCTAATTTTTATTTCTTTTTCTCTTTTCTCTCTTTCTTTCTTTCTTTCTTTCTTTCTTTTTTTTTTTTTTCTTCTCAATTTTCAAGTTATTCTATACTCTTCTTAGTTTCTTTTTAATTTATTTTCAATGAAAAATATCTACAACAAAAATATAACAAAATATCATCATCTTTATTTTTCATAAATATAATAGATTATATTTATTTGTATAATGATAGATATATATATATAATTAAATAATGATTTTTTCTATATTTTATAAAGATTTAGTTTATTTTACTACCTTTTAAAATAAAAATTGTGTTTTTTTTCCCTCCTCAATCTCTTTTTGTCCTATTTCAATTTAGTGTTAAAGTTCAAGAATTTTATTTTGTATTTTCATTTTGTCCCTTCAGTTTCAAATATTACAATTTTGGCCTCAATTTTCCATGTAATACAGGTCATTTTCGGTATTTAGTGTTAATGTTCATTGATTAATTTTAAATAGTCATGAAGTGGGATTTTAGAATTAGTTTTAATAGTCTTCATAATTAATTATAATTCTTTTTTAAAAGAAAAGGGTTCATAGGCTATGTAAGAGAACCAAAGTATTTAACGAGAAATCGAGGTTCAAAGTGTAACTCCTGTACTTTAAATCAAATTGAAACCATAGTCAAATTCTAATGATATAATTATAGCATTTTGAAATAAGAAAATAAATTGAAATCAAACTAGGTATGATATTTATAAACTCGTGAAACAAATGATAGCAAATCAAATTAAGACAATATATGGTGGTGGTAAATTTCAATAATATTAATGATGTTTAAAGAAAATTATAAATGTAAATACATTTTTAAAATAGAAATACAATTATGTATAATAAATCAAATTACAAGTGTCGGATAATAGATCGAGGAACTTAGCTTTTACAAAACTAACGCATATTGAACGCTGCTTAAAGTAGTTCAACTATTGATTGAGTTGTTTGAAATGTACTGGCTTGCATGTAACTTACTGCACATGATACACGATTTAGCATGACGTCTCACTATTGACATTTGTTCCATTGAAAAACTATTTCTTTTTCTCATTTAAATTAATTTTTAATTAACTTTTTCTAAAACATTTTTTTAATTAAATTAGTAGCTTAATTCTATTGATTCATTGGATGTTAGTAAGTTTCAAGTGTATTAACGATGTTTAAAGAAACTAATTATAAACGTAAAATAGATTTTGAAATGGAAATACAATGAATGTAAAATAAGCCAAATAGAGTAGTAGACCCAACTTAATTTGGCGTATACCGAACTAGCGTATATTGAACGCGACTTAAATAGGTCAACTATCGAGTTGTTTGGAATTTATAGGTTTACACCTAAAACAATGCACATGATGCACGATTCAGGATGACTTATCAATTTTGTTTTCTCCTTTTTTTTACACTTCACTTTATTAATTTAGGGTTTAACTTTTTTTTATTTTAAATATGTGTATTTATCGTTTATTGTTTTTAGGAGTTTTTTTAGAAATATAAAAAACCAGTAAAATATTTACATTGTATAGAACAATTTTGAAAACAAAAAAAACTCACAGGTGTACAATGAGAAATATCAAAATTGTTCCAGTAAACACGCGATTAATCGACCATACGCGCGTGTGTAATTCTTCTTTTAAATGATCACGATATGCGATCGTGTAGGTTGTATCAACACCGGTCACATGCGTGCGTGTAATTCTTATTCTAAACGATCATGAACCAAGATCTTTTAGATATTAGTACACAATCACGTATCAAAAGCTAAACGATCTTGGTTCAAGATCGTGTACCAATATCTTTTATATTCAGTACCAAACATAAATCTTACCAAATATAAAAGATCTTGGTACATGATCTTGAATCAAGATTGTTTAGATTTTAGTACACGATTGTTTAGATCTTGAAGAGAAAATATATGAGAGATGACGAGATCGTTTACCAAGTGGGAATTTAAAGAAGTAAAAAAAAATATATATGAGAGACGATGACAAAGAAGGAAGAAATTCTAGAAGAAGAAATGAAGAAACCACGAACAAAAACAAGTGAGAAATGAAGAATAAGAATTAATAATATGAAGAAATTAATAATATGGAGAAATTAATAATATGAAGAAGAATAAGTAATAATAAGAAGAAATGAATAAATCACAAAAAAGAGGAAGAAGTGAAAATTTGTCCCCATTATCTAAGGGAAATCCTAGAGTTTATGAAAATATCATGAGTTTTTTATTTTGTTACACGGATCATAAAGATTTTGGTGTTTTGTTATATTTATGAAAATTAAACTTGTTTTTATTAATATTAATTACACATAATACATCAATTGATGAATGGAAAACATTCATAAATGTAACAAAACACCACGATCCGTGTAACAAAACCCATAAAGTTAGTCATTTTTTAAATATTCCAGGTTTCCCTTACGTCCTTCTTCCCCACTCGTCTTTTCCGTTGTCTTTCTTCTTTTTTTCTTTTCTTTCTTCCTGTTTTCATCTGTTCCTTCATCTTTCATTCTTTTCGTCTTTCATTCTTTTCTTTTTTTGTTTAAGATCGTGTATCAAATATATATATAAAAAATTCAAACTTTTATTTGGTTGTTCAAGATCGTGTACTAAATATAAAAGACTGGAAAAAACGTCGTTTAGATTTGACTACCCAAATCTAAACGATCGTGTACAAAAAGATACTAAAAATAATCGTTAGAATGGGATAGCCAAATCTAAACGATCATGTAGACAAATCTAAACGATTGTGTACATTGTTTAGAGAATTTAAAAAATAAATCGTTTAAATTTGGTTATCCAAATCTAAACGACAAATCTATAGATAATTTAAAAAATAAATCGTTTAGATTTGACTAGTCAAATCTATCAAATCTAAACGATCGTGTACAAATAATAGCCAAATATGAGCGATCGTATACAAAATATATTACGCGCGTTACCAAATATATTATGCACATTGTTGACATGTCATTTTTTATATTTTCTATTGTGGCTTTAAGCTTTTTCCATTTTTAAAATTGTTCTATATAGTGTAAATATTTTGTCGCTTTGTTATATTTTTTAAAAGACCTCTTAATGAATAGTCTATTTGTTTATTTAATTAACTAGTTAGTAACACTTACATTGCACGTGAAATTTGTCATTTTATTTCAGTATATAAAAAGAGTGGGATTTGTATAAATAGCATAATATGAATTTGTATATTCAATTACAATAGAATCTCATATTGTGCAATTGAGATAGTTTTGTGATCTCTTATTATTAGAACATATAAAATTTCTACGAATATGAAAGTAAGAACACATACAAGATAATATTAGTCACCAAAGTTTCTCCTATATATTATATATAGCTATTAGATGACTTTATTATTTAAATAATTAAAAAAACATATATAACAACTAAACTAATCTAATGTGGTTAATTTTGGAAATGTGTAAATTAAAATCATGCACTATATTTCACATCTCAAAAAGGAATAATTTCATCATAACAAATTTTTAACAACAACCAAAGTGAAATTTTGATGTGAAAATCAAAATTCATTTCAAAGCTTAATTAACGTTAAAATTTTTATTTCTGATTTCTTCCTAATTCTTTCATGCTCACCATTTTTTACAACCTCATAAGACACATTTTCTTCGAATTTGGTACTACTAAACTAACTGTTCATAATTTGTCATAATCGATCACTTTTTTTTTTATCATAAACCCTTCTCCACCTCGCTCTAGCCGGAATTGAAAAGCACAAAACAAAATGTCAATTTAATATTTACCTTCCTCATGAAAGATGGAAAAGTTAGAAAATAAGAGAGTGCCTCATAAACTTCAATTTTCATCACCTCCATGCTTGTATTTTTCTTTGTAGTTTTCTAACGATTTGATTGTGTTAAGCTAATAAGATAATAAAAAAAAAAGAAGAAGAAAGAACGCTCTAGTGTGAATCCTTCCATAATTCCATACATGTGTACACCTAATTGCTCTATGTTGTGTTCTTTTATGTTATTTGATTTATGAATCCAATGATCTACTTTTCGATGTGATTTGATTGAAGTTGGAATTTGATTAGGTTATTGTTTTACTTATAATAAGAATAAATGATTTTGTAACTTTATTACTGAGTAATATAATTTAACCATTAATTTGCTTTACTTAAATGCAATCCAATAATGAATGGTTATAATATTAATTATCAATTAAATTTAAGAAATACTTTAATTGAAATTAGAAAAACTAACATTAAATTATTTTATTAATTATTTAGAAAGAAAATTATGAGAGAAACCTTTAAATGCTCTCTGTTGAATAATAAAATTATCACCAAGTGAACAATGAGAAAACTTAAAATCAAATGATAAAATGGACTAACAAAATCTATAAGTCTGAAAACATTTTGTCAAAACATACATTTTTCTCTTATTGGTGCAAAACACTACTCTACATGCATATAAACAAATACATTTTTAGAGGGTAAGTTGATAAAGAAAAAGAAACAAATTACGAAAAAAATATTTTTATATAAAAAGAAATGTTTGTTTTACATAGTTATAGCTAGAAGTTGAATAAAAAAAATGTTATAGCGAGAGAGTTAAAAGATTAAAAAATCTTTGCTAATATATAAAATAACTTTAAAATATCTATGGAAGCTGAAATGATTGATACCTTAGTTTGACAACATTTGTTAAAGCATATTTAAGTCTCTTATTAATGTAAAAATATTGCTATGTATTCTTGAAAAAAATTGAGAAAACAAAATACACAACAAACAAATTAACATAAACAATAAACCAATTAAAAAAATGAACTAAAATTTTGAAAAAGAAAATAGTAGAGGATACCTCTTTGTATATTTAGGAGTTTGAGAGATTGCAACTCTTAAAATTTTGTTATTAAACATAATTAAATGGAAAATCATTAATTATATAATTAATACTTGGAAATTCAAATCAACAAAACATTCTAGTATTTCATATTCTAACTTTTCTATTTTTTTTATCTTTTTTTATTAACCTTATACTACTTATTTTAAATATTATTTTTATTAATTAAAATGTTAATCATTCATCAAAATATTGTATTATTTGAAAATCTCGTTACATATAATTTACTTATTAAACAAATAAATATTATCATTTCCTTAAAATAAAATTTTTACACATTTTTTTTAAGAATCCATTTATATAAAGTCATAACAAATAAACAATAACAACTTAGAAAGCCATTTATTTACATAGAAATTATAAATAATTAATATTTAGTTATCTTAAAAAATGGAAGAGATATTGCACTGAGTTTATAAAAAAAATAAAAATAATTAACTATTAATTATTTAAAATAATCTTTTGAAACAAAAATAAAAATAATTAACTATTAATTTTTTGTTGGGTATAAAGATTAAATGTGGAGGTAATATTTAATAATCAATTCTCGAAGGAAAAGCAGCAATTAATTATAAATACAATAAAATAAAAATGACAATCACGACAAAATCAAAGTGGTAACTAAGTAAATCTAACTTTTAGAAAGGACAAAATGAAAAGAAAAAGGTTTCTCCTCATCTATACTTTTGTATATACTATAGATAAAATATCAACGTCTAAATTTAATATAAAAAGAGTGGACATTTTCAGAAACTGAGAGTGCAAACTATGTCCACAATTTTTTCCTTTTTTTCATTTTTAAAAAATCTAATATAAATATAAATAGTGAATTTTAAAACACAAAGTAATAATCAAATAAGACGAGACAAATCAATATGTTTGATAGGGGCGTAAGAATAACTTGAATAATCAAATAACCCGGGCTGTCCAACCCATATTGGGTTGTTATTTGGATTGGATTGGGTTTCAGGTTGAAAAATTCGATTCAACTCAACCCAACTCGAATTAATAATAATAATAATAATAATAATAATAATATAGGTGTGTGTGCGCGTGCGCATGTGTATTATTTATTTAATATTTGTGGATAAATATGTTTGAAATGTCAAACTTTTATAGATGTTTGAAACTTTGAATTTATAGATGTTTGAATTTTTGAATGTGTATGTATTTATCGATACGACAAGTACAACAATTTAAACTTTACAAACATTAAAATTGAAAAAAAAAAAGAACAATACACCCCAACAACCCTACCCATATATTTTAAGGGTTGGGTTGGGAATACAATTTGGATTATTCAAGTTTGTCAACCCAACCAATCCAAAAATATGTGTTGAGTTGGAAATGCCCCTCAATCCAACCCTGTTTACATCCACAGTTTTTTAGATGATTTTTTCTCTTAGTAAAAGTTATGGAGAGGGGATTTGAATGTATTTGAGATCAACGACCTTTTGATTCTTATTATATACATATGTCTAAGCTCAAGATTGACATATCAATGTCTTTAAAATGGTTTGATTAGACAACTTTTGTTTCCTTTCTTTTTCTTTATTTGTTTCTTGTTTTTGATTAATAGTTACTTACAAATAGTCTTTGTAAAGATGAGAATTTAAGATTTATTATTATTATTATTAGGAATCTTTTCAAAAATATAAAAAAACAGCAAAGTATTTATAATGTATAGAACAATTTTGAAAATGGAAAAAACCCAAAGGTACTCCACCATGTAAAATACTAAAAATCCCCCGTCAACAATGGACGTAATATATTTGGTAACGCGATTTGGTACACGATGGTTTAGATTTGACTATTGTTTGGTACACGATCGTTTATATTTGTTTTTTCAATTCTATCGTTTAATTTGGTTACATGATCGTTTAATTAATTGAGTTACACAATCCTTTAGATTTGACTACACAATCGTTTAGATTTGGCTACCCCAAATCTAAACTTTTTTTTCTCAAAATTTGCTACACGATCATTTAGATTTGGCTACACGATCGTTTAGATTTGGGATTCCAAATCTAAACAATTTTTTTTTTCAAAATTTGGTATATGATCGTTTAAATTTGGCTACACGATCGTTTAGATTTGGCTACCTCAAACCTAAACGATTTTTTTTCAAAATTTGTATAAACGCTTTTTTTCAATATTTTTTATACACAATCTTTTAGTTTTTGTTACCCTAATTTAAATGTCTAACCAATTTTTTCAAGATTTTTTATACATCATTCTTTAGATTTGTTTACCTAATCTAAACAACGTAAAAAAAGAAAAGAATAAAAACGATATGAAGCATGCAGTGAATGAAGAAAAAAGAAAAAAGAAGAAAGAAAAAGAAAGACATGCATGCACTTAAAAAAAGAGAAAAACAAGAAAGGCGATAAAAAGAAATAGATTTGGTTACCCAAATCTAAAAACCAGAAGAAAAAAAAAGATGGAAGAAATCGCAACTAAAAAAGGAGAGTATAGAAGAAGGACGATAAAAAAATCGCAGAGAAGAGAAAAAAATAGAAGGGCAAACCTGAAATATTTAGAAAATGACTAACTTTGTGAGTTTTGTTACATGAACCGTAAATATTTTTGTAGTTTATTATATTTAATAAAGTTTTCCAATTATTATTATTATTATTGATGACAATTTAGTATAAGAACTAAAAACAGGATTTAAAGAAATAAAATACCATGACCTAAAAGAGAGTAAAAAATACATAGTATATAACAATATATTATGATGTAGTGTTGCATAAAACATAATGTAGTAATTATATTATGATGTGTCACACACTGACTCACTCACACACTTGAACCTTTCACACATGCACATGCACACATTATTTATCTTAGCCTATCCATTCACCCAACTTTATTATACAAATTATATGAATTCAAATTGGGAAAAAGAAATCTATATTTATTGATTAATATGATAAGATACATCATTATATATTTAATTTGAATACGATTTAAACTATAAATATATAATATGGAAAATTAAACTATTTGAATATTATTCAATAATTTATACTTTTTAACGTATGATATTATTATTTGATTAGGATTGTTCTTGATAAAGTTGGACTTAGAAACAGTGATACGAAATTCTTAACTATCGAAATTATAGAAACCCTTCCTCTCAAGTTAGAAATTCTTTCCACTTCCACACTTAGACAATAGGTCCAGGTTCTGAGTTGCACTCCTGTTAAGGAGCTTCTCTTTATTCATTGAATGAGAATCCCTTATTTTCAATCACTAAAATCCTCAACTTCAACC
Organism: Cucumis melo; assembly: GCF_025177605.1. Lineage (NCBI taxonomy): Eukaryota > Viridiplantae > Streptophyta > Magnoliopsida > Cucurbitales > Cucurbitaceae > Cucumis > Cucumis melo. The sequence goes on from NC_066859.1 coordinate 22,019,240, forward strand.
CTAAGAATTGGATTAGACACAGATTGCCTTAAGATTAAATATCTTAAACAAATAGCAAAATTTTTACTCAAGATTAGGACATTCCACAAAGTTAGGATGATCAATCCCACTTGAATATTTTTGCATGCAACTTAAAACAGGAATTAAATTTAAGAAAGCTTTATTGCTAAACTTTGAAATAAAAACAAATGCCAAAACTAAACTCATCGTCAATCCACTAAAATAACCTAATGCAACACTTAAGTAGCCATCCAAAAAAAGTCCTAATGCATAGTAAAAGACTGAATTACCCTAATCACTTCAAGGTTATAAAAAGGATAAAGTTACAAAAAAAAACTAAACTTAATATCAAAATTATTAAATAAAATTTAATTAATAATTTGATACCTCAACTGATTATTTTAAATACTAAAAAGGATGTTATAGAGGTAGAGATATCAATTTGTTCAACTAGAATCTTGTTGCAAAAGAATTCTCGCTTCCTACTATTCTACTTCCAAGAGAAATTAAAAATTCCATTTGGATGATCAAGCCAAATATCGATCCAAATTAATTAAACAAGTCCAAGATTAGTCCAAATCGATTAACAACTTGAAAGGTTGATTCTTTAAAAAAAAATTATTAAACCAAAAACCCAATCACCTAAAAACATCACCAATAAATTAAAGTTGACTTCTCAATAATATATATATATATATATATATATATATATATATATATATATATTTATATGAGGATTATATATTAGCTAAAATTAAAGTGTACTTATTGTACTATAAGCATATTGAGATCAATGCAAAATCAAAATTCCCCGACTCATATTTCTTCAAGAATTTTGTCAAATGTTCTCTTGAGTTTTAAAATTTGTAGAATTCTCATTTTGTCCTCTTCAAATATTTACAACTATTCAAGTCATACCATGCAAAAATAAAATAAAATAAAATAATTGATATACTAACTATAATTTTTCAAATTTTCTTTTATGTAATATACGAGAGCAACGATTATTTTTCTTCTTTCTAAAAATATATATATTTTTTAAATGATTGAACTAAAAAAGATTGAAAATTCTAAAAGAGCTTCTAAAAAACAATAGAAAAATTTGGATGGAAGGGCATTTCAGACTCAATCTAATTATTCAATTCTAAATTTTGTCGATCTAAATAATTCTTATTAAATATTTTCAACCCATCCACAAAATTTTAGGTTGGGTTGGTTCGAGTTATTTGGAATATTCATCTAAATATTAGTTCTAAAAAAAATAAAAAGTTACCTCATAAAAATGACAAAATAGGAGATTAGTTTGAATAAATGATAAATTTATTTTTAAATTGACAAAATAGCAAAACACAAAAATTTGAAGAAAAAAATTGGGAGAGCAATGTCTTAAATGCCCCTACCTAAGTGACAAACTTGATTAAACACCAAATACCATATACCCAAATAAAACTCCCAAAGCACAATTAAAACCTATGAAGATTCTAATTTCCCCCCAAACCAAAAAGTAACACATCATAATATGAATCCTACAATCAAGCACGATATGTTTAGAAATGAAATTTATTGGTAAGGGTAGGTTTCAATTACCTAGATTTGCTTTGACAAAAAGGAATTTGAATTTTACCCTTATTTTTACATGGGAAGTACGGGTGTCAAACCCTAGAGAATGGTGACTAAGTAAGTTTTTTGAAATAAAGCTTTAAACAAATGATGTAGGAGCAAAAGAAAAGCATTGAAGAGTGTGGGAAAATCAAGTACATTCAAGACTTAAGAGTGATTTAGGATGTAAACTTAATTTTTACTGTAAATAAATAAATAAATAATTGAACTCTTATGAGAAAAACGAGGGAAAGGAGCAAGATCAAACTTGCTTATCTTGTAAGAACTTTTGTTAATATTTCAAGAAAAGAGACAATCATCTCAAGCATTTAATGCATATTCTTGCAATAACAGCTAAAACCTAATCTTTCACACTTTTTTTTTGGAAACAACTTGCAATTAATGAATTAATTGGATTTAATGTGGACAATAAGATTGATGCAATCAAATTCAAAAATTGCCAAGAACAAAGGGAGATTCATCTAGCATTAATTAATTTCAAGATTTGACATGTTGCTGCAATCAAGAATTAGATTGAGTTTTTGTGTAGACAAAGATAATCAAATTATTATTGCATTAATTTTTCAAACTCAAAATATCTTGCCAACAAAATGGTGAATCAAAAACAATATCAAAAATTAAATTGACAATAATGCTTGTAATTGAAAAAAGAAATTATTTTTATTCAAGAAAATTGGGGATTCAACAAAAACTATAAGAAATTCAAATATTTGATCATATCTAATTAATAAAATAAGAGAAAAGTTCTCCAAGAATTGATAAGCCCTTAGCCCACGTACCTCTGGGTGATTAGCCCTCCATCAAGAAATAATTCCGTAAATTAATTGAGAGAACAAAAAAAAGCGGAGGAGTAATTTTTGGATTTTGAGAGAGTTTGAGAGAATTTGAGGTTTATTTGAGGAAAATAGTGGATTGATGATGGAAATATGCCGTGTTATTTTTTGATTTTAAGAAGCGACTGAAAATAAATTCGAAAAGAATAAACGAAAACTATTATCCTAAATTACTATTAAATCAACGTGATTTTAGGGGAATGAAGAGTCGTAAATTCAAATTACTATCTTTAGCATAATTTAAGGGATATGATGTAAAATTTGAATTCAAATTAACGATTTTAGGAGATGATATAAATAAAATCTAAACTCAATTTGTTTTATGTATTATTTATGTTTATTTTTTGATAAATAATTTGAAATATAAAAAATGTGAAATAGTTGAATGTATGTTTGCCATTATTTTAGTGATATGATGTAAAATTTAAATTAATTGACGAATTTAGGGATATATAAAATATAAATTCAAATTGTTATTAAAAATACGTATTATGTATTATTTAATAAAATTTTGATAAATACTATGAAACGGTGAAATATAAAGAATCCAAATGTATTGAATTTATATTTGCAATTATTTTAGGGGAATTATCTGGAATTTGAATTCAAGTCGTTATTAAATAGTATTATGAATTATAGAAATATAAAAAAATTTAATTAATTTATTTAAAATCCTAATAATTCGTAAACCGAGTAGAAATTAGAGCCATATGTTTAGGGGATGTTTGTGCAATCAGCAAGAAAATATCATGCTTAGATAAGATTTACCAAAAATACATTGTAACTATATAAAAAAATTGTCCTCTATAAAGGATATAATCAGACAAAAAAATCAAAAAAATATCTTCATTTGCTCATTTGGCTAAAAATCTAATTATTTCTAGCATTTTCAATTTTTCAGTTGTTTATTATTATTATTATTATTATTATTATTATTATTATAATTTATACAGTTATCTTTTATTTTTATATATGAAATTAACACTAACAACTAGCTCGTAAGCTGGCCTGGACTAACAACTCAATTTCAATTTATATATTGAAAAATTTCTTTCCAAAAGTATTAAAAAAAATATGTTTAGGAGTTGTTGTCGAGTAAATTTTAAGAAAACATTAATAAAATTAAATAAAAAATTATTATATTAGGTAACAATTTTAAAAATAATAATTAATTGTATAGCAACGTTTTCTTAAAAAAAAATGCAAATATAGAAATCTATGGACGATATACTTCCATGGCTGATAGACCAATATGATCATTTCTATCATGAATAGATTAAGAGAGATTTTACTATATTTGTAATTCATTAAAAATATTATTATATATGCTAATATTTTGAAACTAAGGTCCTATTTGAAGCAAGAAAAGACTAAGGGATAAAGGATGATATTTTATCCTTTTACGTTTGGTGAAAAAAAAGGGAGAAATGGATTAAAAATTTCCTCCCATTTTACCCAATTTTTCTTATCTTTCCCCATTAATTCCCCCAATTAATTTCTTCTCTTTCCCTCTTTAATCCTTCTGTTTCGGCCGTTTTCTCCATCTCTTACCTCCATTATCGATTCACCTTCTTCTCTCCTCATCTCACCGACTCATACTCTTTTTTGTTCGTCATCTTCATAGTTCAATCAGTAAGGTTTCGATCTACTCCTTCCCGACATTTTTCCCATTTGGTCGACACTTATATCAACCCATTTTCATTCGATCCGATCTGTTGGTCCGAGAATGATTTTCAACGCTTTGCTTTGCTTTTTTTTCGGCTTATCCCTTTCTTTCACTAAATCAATCCAGGCATGGCTTTTCTCTTCGATTTGTCACTTGGATCTGGAGGGGTTTGGGTTTGTGTAATGCCTTGCCACTCGGATTAACCATTGACGCTACGATTTTGGTCGTTTGATGAGTTGTTGATGCTACCCGATTGTTGCCTGAGTTGATTCGAGAATGGTAGGATTGAGGTATACATTCCACCCTTTTTTCTAAGTGTCGATGATGAGGACGATCTTCCACATATTTCTTTGTTGTTGTTAGTTGTCTGTTATGTTTACATATTCATGTTGAAATCGGTTTTATTTTCCTTATGATTATGTGCAAAAAAAATTTTTTTGTCATAGCTCAATATCCATGCATTTTTTTGTTGGGTTTACGATTTTGGTATGGCTTCCGATTTTCCCATGTGCTTTTACACAAATTTATTTTGCTTATTTCTGTCCTTCGATCCAGTTATGTACTCCATCATGAGCATCATTTTGTTGTTGTAGCACACATAGGTATTCCGTTTTGTGAAATTTTTTAGTACTATGTTCTGTTATACTTTTCCATTTGATGGTCTTTGTTTCCATTCGTCCGCTGGCTCACGGTTTATTGTAAATGTTTATGTTTATTCTTTGTTTATTATGTTGTTTGTGTGTACTGGTTTACTGATTTTTTTCTATGTTGTTCTGGATCTTTTGCTTACTGATTATTATGTATGTCCTTCCATATTAAATTATGTTCTTTCTGTATATTGGTTTACTGATTGTTGTGTATGTCGTTCCATATGTTTATCATGTTGTTTGTGTGTATTGGTTTCCTCATTTCTGTACGTGTCATGCCTTTCATATCACTACATTTGATGACATTCCGTATGAAGTTCAATTTCCTAATATGAAACAAACTTCTTTTCTCTGAGGCAAAAAAAAAAAACATAAGTTTCCTGTTTCTCTTTGATTTTTTCTGCATAAGTTTTCCATGCACGTACGTTATAACAATTTCGTATTTCTCATGGTTACGTGACGGTAGGTCTTCAAGCAAAGGTATGCAACTACCTTCCTTTCATTTTTTTAACATTTTCACACATATACATAAACTGCATTAACAATTTATAATGAATGTTTCTTATTTTCATTGCAGTGGTGGGAGTACATAACGAGATAGAAATTAACCTTCTACAGTCCCTACAGCCTCCTGCATAAAAAAAGGTCCTTATCGTGCATGTATGTCATTTCTTTATTTTATTTCATATGTTTAAGTACATGGACACATTATAAAGACGTAGTCACACTTGTGTAATGTACAAGGGACTTTAATAGTAAATATTTTTTTATTTACACTATGGTTTTCGTTGATGTTTTAAGAATGTGCTTCTGTTAATGCATGTTGCGCAAATTTCAAAAATTCACCTTCCATGGAACGTTCTGTTATTTACAGCAACGAACCTTCGAAAACAATAGTAAATGCCCACTTCATAACACAAAGCACGATGATAACAAAGTTTCACAAAATACGTAATTGTGAATTTGTGTAATATTTCTACCTAAAACTAAGTAAAAATATAACCAAATTTTTAGTCAATACACAAAAAAAATTAAAAAATATTTGTAACATAGCAAGTGTATTTGAAATTATGAGACGAAAAAAATTTTAAAAAAATAGATTTACATATGTTTGATCACATTTTTCAAATGAATAAAGGACAATAAGTTTAAAATTATACCTTTGAATTCTTATCCTAAATACATTAGTGTAGATGCAAGCGAGTTTAAAAAAAACGATGAGAGAGTACGTAATTGGTCAATTAATAAGAATCAACACTTATTTTCTGTAACGACTCAACTCTTTATACGAAGCTGAGGTCATTACTAAAAAGAAACAATAACAATAGACATTTTCTTGAAAAGAGGGAAGACTAAATTTTTATTAAAAACAGAATACAAAAATATTGATACATAAACGTAGAAGCAAAACTGAGTCTCCATATGGCATGTCACGGATCCGTCAACTTTCCTCTACCTTTACCTTCGCCTGAAATATTAAACATAGAAAGAGTGAGTATAAACATATACTCAGTAAGGGACCCACTACTAGTCCCGTTAGATGTCTATTAACTTCCCATTAGAGTCCTATAAAGAAGTACCCCTAAACTGGCACGTTCCCGAACACGTGAAATTTGTGATCCCATAGGAACAAATCTGATCTTCGATGAACCCAAAGGAACACCTAAGGCAATCTGGTCTTTAGTGTATCTGAAGGAGACGCTAAAACAATTGGGCTGTGAGTAACCCCATCGATTCACTCGTAATTATGTCTATGTAAATGTCAATGTCATAATAGACTAGTAATCCTGTTGGACTACACAGTCATAAAAAAAGTGGTGATCCCGAGGGACACCCATGTGGGTACGACTATAATAGACAAAGTTAACAGAACACTTTATCCATAGCATGTAGCATATCATAAACATCATAAACAAGACATGAATATTAATCTAAACATCCTTAATCATGTGATTAATATATCATGCATCAACATCAACAGTCATCATCATCAATAATCAATATAATGACAGTTATTATCAATAGTGTCGAGTTATGCATTTTAGCTATCATCAAGTCTCTTAAATTCAGTTCGAAGGTTTAGTAGGAGAATTTCTTGCCTGGAGATTTTAGCCAAACAAAGTACTCTCTAGCTAACAGTAAAAATTCTCCAATTAACTTGATCCTAATCATAAAACTTGATCCTAATCATAAAACTTGATCCTAATCATAAAAGAAAAACTTAGTATCTTAATTTTATCTTAATTAATAAAATTAGCAATTGGCTAACATCAAAAAATTCTTTCAAATTAATTAATTTTCTAAAAACTTGGGTTTCAACCTTGATTGGGAAAAATCCAAGATTAATATTTCAAAAATTAGTCAATTGAACTTTTAAAGAAACCCCAAATAGATCCAAAATTAAATTAACAAAATATTAATTTAATTTCATTAGCTTATCAGGTTACTCAAATGGAGGTTGAAAAATACTCTTATCCTTGATGGGAAAAATTCATCACTTTAAATTCTCAAACTTTCCAAAGAGACCAATTAAAGAAACCTCAAATAGATCCAAAATTAAATTAACAAAATATTAATTTAATTTCCTTTGCTTACCAGGGTTACTGAGGTTGAAAAATACTTTATCCTTGATGGAAAAAATTCATCGCTTTAAATTCTCAAGCTTTCCAAAGAGACTAATCTTAACTACAACTGGTGAGGCGGTAGCGGCAAAGAGGCCAATCTCAACTACAACTAGTGAGGCGGTAGCGGCAGAGAGTTATCTTAGAGAAGAAGATAAATAAACTTTTTCTTTTTTCTTTTCTTTCTAACTTAAGCATTCCAATGTTATTTATATACTCAAATAATATCAATAATATTTATTATTATTATTTTCTTTTCCTTTTAGGATATATATATATATTATATATATATATATATATATATATATATATATATATATATAAAATACCCAATATATACATATCTTTATTTCCATTATCTTTCCTCAATAAATGACTTAAATCCACAGAATCTTAGACATTTATAACTATTAATAATAATAATAATAATACTTCTTTATTATTATTTTTTTCTCTCACCAAAATCTATAATAAACATATATATTTATTTAAACCATTATTATTTCTTCTAAATAAATATATATCTTTTTCGTCCAATCAAATCAACCATCTCTCTCTTCATGGATTATTTTTTTTCCAAACAAATATAATTATATTCCATTATATAATTAACTTCACTTTTCCAAATTATTAATTAAATATATATATCTATATCTACATACTCAATTAAATTCAATTCCACCAAAACCAACTTTTCCCTCTAAAATCTCAAATTAACTTAAATCCTCAATTAATTTAATCAATCAAATCTTTTTCAATAAATCACTTATAACTTCCAACATGATTTATCTTAACCCAACCATAATAACTCCACTCTAGAATCAATATTTATCTTTCTGCAGAATAATTAATTATCTTCCACAATAATTAATTATTACTTATCTTTCTCCAAAATAATTAATTATCTTCAACAATAATTAATTATTATTTATCTTTTTACAAATAATTATATTTTTCCAAAATATAATTATTTTACTTTTTCTCCCTTACTAAATATCCTTCTCCAAAATGCAATTATCTTTTCCTTAAATAATCATATTTCAACAAATATAATTATCTTTTCCTTTAACATGATAATTATATATATATATTTCCACATAACATATACATATAATTATTAAATCTCCAACAAACTTTCCACTCTACAATTTAATTAAATAACCTCCATAATTATTTAATTAAATTCAACTTCAACAACACTAAAAATCCAAAACTTTACTTAATCCTCATAACATAACATTTAATCAAAATCTCAACAAACACCACATGTCAAAACCTCTAATTAATTAAATATTCATCCAACAAATATTTAATTAATTTCAATTCCCACGTAATCAAATAATTCTCACTAAATGAATTCAAAACGACGCCCAATAAATTAAATCTAATTAAACAAAATTAAAATAATTAACTCCAAAATTATCTTAATTTTTTTGAGGCGTTACATTTTCAATAAAAAAAAATACAAAACAAATGTGTTTTAAGTGATAGTTTTCTTAAACATATGAAAAGAAACTATTAAATGGCAACAAATGCTTTTTAAATGCAAAAATCGTATAATAAGCTTACAAATGAATTGTATATAAGATGATTTAAAATTTAAGAAAAGGCGAACACTAGTAGGTGGAACAAACTATCACATGTCCCTTTCGTTCACAATTTCTCACAATTTCCTCAACCTTTAGCAGGTTTCCCCTCTTACTTATGTAAAAAATGGACCCACGTGAAATCGTCGTTGTTGTATCTGCATTCACAATAACCCAATGACAGATGCTCCTGATATTGGAGGCAATGTTGCATGATAATAAGCGCATAACTCACATCTCGATCGATGCAAGACATAGGATTAGGCACCTAACGTACTTTCGCATGAGCATGCGTCTGACCTAGTGTGTCGGGAAAGTACGAAAATGGACAGACACTGCTTCGCAATTCTGTGCCATCTACTATGAACTATGATCGATTTAGAATCTACTAAACACGTGGACGTTGAGGAGATGGTCGCCCTCTTACTTCATGTGCTAGCGCATGATATGAAGAACCGACAGATCCAAAGGGAGTTCGTTAAGTCGGGCAAAACAGACTCCTGACATTTCAACATAGTGTTGATGATTGTTCTTCAGTTGCATGACGACTTATTGGCCATACCACAACCTATAATGAGCGGATGCACAGACATGAGGTAGAAATCTTTCGAGGTTAGGTGTAAAGAACTTACCGTTTCATTGACTAACTTTCAATTTAAAGTTGTGCAAAATAAGAAACTGCGTTCCATATTTGTTGCAGAATTTCCTTGAGGCACTTGACGGCACGTACATCAAAGTTAACATGTCAGTAGCAGATAGACCAAGGTATCACACACGAAAGGACGAAGTGGGTTAAGTGTTATATTTGCAACCGTATCTTCTATTTACTTAAAATATTTAAGTGTAAACTCAACATCTTTCCAATTTATCATTTTGGGAGTGTTTGGTTAGAGTTATTTTTGAAAAGTTGAGTCGGTAATCATTATAGGAGAGAATAATTAGAAAATTTGACACGAATAACCACGTTGAGTGAACTTTTTAATCTACTTAACTCGCCTACATGTCGGTTGTGGCATTTGTTTGTTTGATTAGATGAACATTTATTATTATTTTTTGGGATAGTTGCAAATGTAGCAATTATATTCAAAATAATTAAGTATATAGCAACATTTTAAAAAAATTGCAAATATAGCAAAATTTGTCAAAATCTATCAATGATAGAAGTCTATCACTGATAAACCATGTAGCAAATGTTGGTCTATCACTGATAAACCATAAGAGTCTATCAACGATAGTTGCTATATTTGCAATTTTTTTAAAATATTGCTACATAGTTAATAATTATTCTAAAAATTACTACCTATTCTAATTACTCTTATTTTTTCCTCTAGTATTGAAGTTCATATAGGAAATAATTTAATTTTCAAAAATAGACTATCAAGTCTAGGTTAAGTAAGAACACCAATTAAAAAAAGGATAATTGCAAATGTAGTAATTATATTCAAAATAATTAAATATATAGCAACATTTTAAAAAAATTACAAATATAGCAAAATTTGTCAAAATTTATCAATGATAGAAGTCTATGACTGATAAACCATATAACAAATGTTGGTCTATCACTGATAAACCATAGGAGTCTATCAACGATAGAAGTTTATCATTGATAGACTTTGCTATATTTGCAATTTTTTAAAAATATTGCTGCATAGTTAATAATTATTCTAAAAATTGCTATCCATTCTAATTACCCTACAAAATTGAAACTTAATTTTGCTTTTATATTTTGATTAACTATTCGCATATTTTGCTAGAAAAAGAAAATTATAATAAGAAATAGAAAAACAAACATAAATTTGGAACAACTAAATACAAAATAGTTGCACAGAACTAAAGTTTCAATTTTTGTTTAATTTTTTATTAAATTTAAAAATATGAAGTAAAAAAATGGAAAATTACGTTAAATGACAATTTATGAAAATATTTACAAATTCAACAAAATATCATATAAACAACGACAAGTTTGTCAAATATTTTGGTTTATTTTGCTATATTTAAAAATAACTTATAAAACATGTATTAAAGACAAAATATGTAGACTTAATTATTTATAGTTAAATTACAAATCAATCTTTATAATCTAGAGATAGATAGAATTATAAATTCACATAGTTTCTAATTAAAGTTTAGTACTTATGATTTAATAAAAATTTGATTCTTACAGTAGAGACTTTATCAAAGCATAAAAGACTATCTATAAAATTTTGTCAAATACAAAACTAAATTTTAACTTTTAAAAGGTATAAAAGACTAAATTCTATTTCTCCTAACACAAACCATTTAGATTACCTTGAATTTAAAACTTGGAATATCCAACCTACACCATTTTAAAGTATCAAAAGAAAAGCATTTGAGTTTACAAGCAGTAAAAATTTCTGCAATGTCAGTATCTCTTCAATTGAATTATCTATACATTTACATTCATAGTACCAATCAGAAATGGTTCCAATAATGTGCAAATAATGATAAAAACAAGTTCAATATAATCTATCTCACGTAGTACACAGGAAGCAAACAATGGCTGATGATTACTTCCACCACCAAAACTGGCGAAACAAATAAATCTTCCTCATTCGAGCATTATATGTCAAGAACGCTCGGGCTTTCACTGGATCAGCGTTCAAATATTCGAAGGCGTACATCTGTTTAGCCTCCTCCAAACCATCAACCTCCATTACGGCTTCTAACAGTTCATTAGCATCTATCGAGTGCTTGCTCAGTTCCATTGCATCGGCCAGACGACGAATACTAGACGCCACAGCCAGCATTGCATCTTGGAGAGCCTCAGATGACCGTGGTCTCTTAGGTTGTTGTCTCGTCGGGTTGTTTGGTAGAGGGTCTTGACTACCATTGGGCAGTTCTGCATATTCAGACGGTCCAGTATATGACTCTGTATTATCTGTTTCACTAAGATCTTCCGAGCTTGGGGAGTGAAATGATGCAGACTCTTCCTCAAAATTCCTGACTTGAAGTGAACGGTTTCCGTCCTTCATCTTCGCCCATTGACTCGGGGCCTGATAATTGCCACAAACAATGTTTAGTTCATCATACATCTCTATTGGCTTCCCTCTGATTCCTCTCGCATCGGGGTGTGCCTATTCCACGAATTGAATATTGTTATACATGAACAATTCCATAATAGTTGGGATGTTTTTTAGATATGAAGAAGTGATGAGAGAAACATCTACTCACTGCCACATATCTCTTCCAAAGGTCTTCACTGTCACACTCAATCATCTTTGAAGTCGGATTCCACCGAAATCCATCTCTACAAAGAATATCCTTGATTACTTTGTACCTCTTCTTAATCGTCTTTAGACGATTGATAACTTTCTGATTGTTCAAGTTTAAGTTAAAATGGCTATTTACAGCAATACATGCAGCTGTATATGCATTTTCATTAAAGCATCTGTCAATTTTATTCCCATTTCTTGCCTGAATAGCAAGAGCTTCAATAAGGCACTTGTCCATTGCAACTGACCAAACAACATTCCTTCCTTTGTGCTTTACATCCCTTCTTTGGCCTAGCAGGCCATACGATTCCATTCCTGTATAAGAATATAAATGTTCAACGATAATCATTTGCATCACACCATGGAAATGCCCTTAAATATAGCCAGGAGAACTTTATTTGAGCAGAAAAAAGACTTCTAGAATAATCCATGTCAATGTCTACTTACTTTTAGTCATCTAGAAACATGTGCTGGTTATATGCTTGTGATGACTGCAGAAAGAAAAAAGGAAAGAAAAGAAAAATCAGAGCATGAGAGAGCAAATATTTCCTTTAGAAATTAAAAAGATTTGAGAATCAATCGTATGGGATTCGATCGTACAACCTCTTAGACAGACTGGGATGTGCCACACTAAGGTTTGACGTGCAAGTTTGTATAGTGGGTTGTTTCAATTGGAGAAGATAATGAGGAGAACTTAAAAAGCACAAGACAATGATGGTTGTACGATGTAAGTCAGAGCACCACTCTATAAAGAAATTCCCAGCTGAAATGATTATAATAGAAATCTTATGTTTACCCAATAATGCACGAGTTCTCTCATCATCAAATTAGAACTATAAGCTAAACAAATCTCTCTCACATGACGAAGTGCTAATAAACATTTACAAGGCAAGTGTCCTGTTTCCCAACTTAGGCTATACCCTATAGCAAACTGCACTTTGCAGGGGCAAAAATTTTTATAATCAAATCGAAATTAGGCATTTCAATATTGGTAGAGATATATGTTGCATACAATGCCTAAATGAAGATGAAGGGTTGCGCCAAATTAGACAAACATAAAGATGTGTGCAACCATGGCAGTCGACAGAATTCATCATAACCTATCCATTTCTGCAATACCTACCTACCTACCTTCTCCGAATGGATAAACTTAATGTAAATGAAAGGCATAAAACTGCAATTACAGTAAATTAAAAGTTCGAAACCTAAAAAAAAAAATAGAGAAAAGGACCAATGTGTTAAAAAAGAAAAAAGAAGAAGAAGAGAACGTGAGTAAGAAGTGGATGAATCTGGATCTTCAAATCCATTGTGCTTCTTGGATGAACTTGAAGCTTGAAAGGTTGGAAGTAAGAAGACTTTTAGATATACATCTTGTCATTGACACTTATTTCCTTATCATAGTGCCTTAGCTTTAATTGTTTGTAACTCTTGATCTAAACTAAATGAGGTCAGATGTTTCCACTAGTATAAGTGTAACACAACAATTTCGTACTCTCTTTAAACTACAATGTAACATGTGTCCACCAGAACATGTTTCAACTGGTTTAGACATGTACTCTCAACGAAGAGATCAAATTAGTCAAATTCCCCCAACCCCACACGTTGTTGAACTATAGTGCAACATAGGAGAACAATGTTAGTTCTTTTATTTCCAACGTTAAAACTAAATGTTCTCCGAACACTACATTGCCAAAGACAGTTCATCAAAAAAAGAGAGAAAAAACATAACGTAACACTTCCACTTCAAAAATCTCAGTTGTAAATACAACAGCCACCAAATATCATGAAACAAAAGAAAGTAAAAAGTAAGAAATAGGTCAATGACCTCATTCAGGGAGAGTAAATACAGAATTGAGCTTAAGAATAAATTATTCTTCATCAACCCATATTACAAAATTACATATAAACACAGTTCCAATTCCTCAAACTAATTAACACTAAAATTTCTTCTCATCCCCAACAAAATTCATCTCAGCCCACTACACAAAGAAAGATAGAAGAAGATAATAGCACAAGTTCAACGAAATGAAGGAGATTGAGGCGTAATGGAAGCAACAAAATGATCATATTAGAAAATGGAAAGCAGTGAAGAAAAATCAAGAAGAGAAAAAGTTACCCAAATGGAAGAAATGGATTAAGAGCGAGAATCAGATGGTGGATTTGTGCAGGATAGTAGAGCGGCAACAACGAAGAAGAGAAGAGAGTGAAGAGAGTAAAGAAGAGTGAAAGGTTGGTTGGGGGAAGAGTAAGGGTTTTCTCGAGAAAATTTCTATTTTCCGAGTTGTACTTTCTCGAAAACCAAACGCCAAGGAGAAAATAATTATTTTTTCTTTTTTTGTTTTTGTTTTTGTTTTATAATTTTGGAAAAGTATACATTGGGAGCAGTGGAGATGGTCAAAATAATTGTCCAACAATCCATTCACAAACTGACACGTAAACAATTTTCGGACGAGATTTAGACTAAAGTCAACTCCAGCTAAAAATGACCACAGAGGGACTTCCCCGTTCACGCTCTCCATTTCATTTCACTTCACATCTTCACTCATTTTTGTATGAATTTAAGTTTTTCATAAATAAATACTTTGAATATGATATTCATTAACTTGACAAAAACTATAAATTTAAACAAAGTGACAACCAGTATTCATTAAAATTCAAAACACGTTAAAACATATTCATTAACTCTTCTCAACAAAACTAGAAATTTTAAGTATAGGGACCGATGTATTTTAAAGTCTTTTTACATTTTATGCCAACGTTTTCATTTTCTAATCATTTGTGGTCGTCTTCTTTATTCTAAACAATTTTGATTAAAAAAACAAAAAATTGTTTCTCTAATTTCCAATTTGTTTGGAAATGGAATTTCTTGTTTACTATTTCTTCTAGAGATTCAATCAATAGTTATATTGACTTTACTTTTCTTCAAATGACTAAAAATTAGTGGAAAATGGAGAAAAACTTATAGGTATACTACCGACCACATCATATGTGACCCTCAAGATTGCAGGTGTTGGTGTCAAACTTTAGTTTGATTGTTTCCCTTTCACTGAGATTCTACAAACTCAATTAGTTGATTTGGAACTCGAGGATTCTACTTTTTCCTTTAGAACATTTAGACCCCATATAAACTTCAAAATCTCTTTTGATTTGGACCTTGCCTTGGACAAAAACAACTGTGAATGAAAGGTTAAGCATCTTCAACAAAAAAAAAAAATTCATATATCAAATATTATTTTGCAGATTTCGTGGATCTCTTTCTCCAATCGTCTCTGCCTTTTTCTCATAGAAAAAGTATCTATTCTCTCCTAAATTAATATTTACAAAGCTAGCTTTATTTATATTGTGTTCTCCTTCATTTTTAGGATTAGCCACCTTATGAAAAAAAATGCGTTTGCGATGAAAGTTTTAAGCTTAAGGCTTGTTTATGTCTCAACCTTCATGTATTGTTTATTGATTATCTTTGTGTTCTTCTTTAAAGTCGTTTGTCGAGTAGTCATTGGTGTAATTGAGAGGTTGTTTAGACTAAATTCTCTACAACTTTTATTCTCCATCGTTCATTGATTGAGTGGCCGACATTTGTTCGTCACCCACAACAATCCTTACTTCAAGCTTCCGGGGTTGATAGTAACCAAACAAGAAATTAAAGAAAGCAATTAAATATTTTTTTCGAAATCTGATTGACACGGTAAGAAGAAGTTAATTCTCTCAATGGATATAAATGGATTGTTACGTGATTGGAACCTAAAGGAGTTGATGATGATTTTTGGAAAATGTCACCACGTAGAGGATAATTATGTAATCAACTTGTTGTAGTATTTCGGGGGAGCCTAAATATAGTAAATATAAAGGGATCTCACTCTTAGAGAGAGCCTAGTATATTGTATCGAAGGAATCTTTTACAAAGCTTGTAGAAGCATATTGTGGAATTGAGAGAAGCACAAGTTGAAACTTCCTCTGTCAAATAAATACTTTCGTTGTAATTGCTAAACTCTTTATACAGTAAAGTTTTATTCCACCGACTACACTGCTCCCTAGTGATTGTACCGAACTGGGTTTTCTGTGTTGTCATTTTTCTACTTACTTTTGTAAGGTCCCTTTTATTGGATATCAGTGACATTGTGCCTCATGTTTTTTTCAACAAATAAATGTCATAATTGCTTAGCCAAATTCTTTCAACTCCATTACATTAAACACATTATAAATGAGTGTTATAATTGCATTCTTGAATTCTTAAACTTCCATTAAATTCCCTCGTGACCTCATACTAACAAAGTTCACACTTTTATTTACAATCTGTTTGCTTATTGTAATTTTGAAAAAGGAAATGGTTAGTTGCTAATTTTTCTTACTTTTAATTGTAAATTTCATGGCCTAAACCAAAATGCATAATAAATAATAATAATAATTGGAAGTAATTCAAAGTAAAATTAAGAAATGGAAAGAGGGTGTAGAAATAAAATATAAGGTTTGCAAAGTTGAGCCAAAATGGAAAATGGAGTACATTATATGAAGAATTCACAATTATTCATTAATGTTTAAAAATTTGCATTGTGCCTTTATTAAGTGGTTCTTTCATTCTTTCATTCTTTAATTCTTTCATTAAACCGACTTCCAAATTGAGTTATCCAGAGAAAAATGCTCTTGTTTTAATCATCCATTATAGAACATTCTTTGACCACCAAGGCCATCAAACTTCTCCTTCAAGCTATTACTGTACAAAGACTTGTTCTTCAACAATGCCGGAACTTCTCCTGGGACTAAACGAAGACAACAAATTTGCTATCTATAGGTATAAAGTAAGAGGTAACCTAGTTGATCATACAAGTTTGAAGCTTTTATACTAGGATCAAATTTATAGTTAACTATACGATCAATAAGAGATTGAAGCTCAACTCATTTATCAATCTTTTTTCAATGCAGCATAATAAGGTTTGTATCTAATGAACTACTTATTTAACCGTAGTTGCATTCAAATCTCCATTAAAACATGATTTCATAATCTAGAAAGTTACAGCCCCCCCCCCCCCCTTCCTTTCTTTTCATTTCTAAATATCTTCAAATTTTCTAAATGTCCATCAAAATAAACAAATAGTTGCATTGAATCAAAAAACAGGAACACGTGAAGGGAAAAAGGAAAGGGCAATAAAGGTTTTTTTTTCTACTATCACTTCTTTCCACATTCAATCGTCTACTGCCTGTTTCAATACAACTTTTGCTGTCACCATATGTATTTTTGCCATCTTCTTTTCAAATATAAGAAAATTAAAGATTCAAGGAAAAAAGTCAGTGGAGGCCAGAATTTGAAGAAAGAGACCATTGAATCCCAATGTTCCATGACAAACCATGACAAAAAGTTCAAAGTTATTACACTGTCATCTTAAGAAAGCACTAAATTGTGCATTACAAACCTAAAGAGTTCCACATACAATGATTTGTTTTTCTGATGAACAAACAGGGAATCAAAATCCACTAAAAAGAAAAAAGGTCCAGAAAAACTAACCTCCTTTGGTCGACGACGACGAAGTAGTTGAGAAACCGTCTTCCTCTGATGAGAGATGGCTTTTAACTCTTTCATTTAGAAGAACAGCTGAGAGATCAAGGAAGATCAGACATGTGACATACCGCTGGCATGTTATTCCATGAACAAGAATCGAGGCCCCACGCTGAATGTGTTGTTGAAATCCCATTTGGGAAGTGCTCATAGTCAGCAGCCAAATCATCACCTAGAAGCAAAGAGATGGCATCAGTTACATTGGTTGTGTCCTCCACGATTCCTGAACTTCGGTCGTGCCAATCTGAAGTGAGCAAGGCATCTGGACGTGCGAAGTTGACCCTGCTTTTGGCTGCTTTTTCTCTATCAGGGGTCCATGCATGATCAAGTGGTTCTGATTTCACGTGACTTCCTGCAGAGTTGTTGCATAATTTAGGCACAATGACAGTCTTTGATTCAGAGAGAATGAAACAATTGTGACAGATATATGATGTTTCAATCGTTATCGGGTCGACATTATCAGTCCTCCAATCTTTTTAATATTTGAATCAGTCCATCGTGAAACCTCTGAATAAAACAACTCTAAAACATATATATTAAAATAGTCCCATTTCAACATAGCGACTCCATAATTACAAATCACATAAATATATTCTCACAGGTTTCCAAAAATTAAACAGGAGAAAGGCAGGAGAAAAAAGAAAAGGTACCAAATTCAGCGTAGACGAAGCATCAACATCCAAATATGGCATGTTCACAATGCTTTCACCATAAAATAAATCTAACCATCTCAATGATATAAAAGACAATATGACTCATATAAGAGATATAGTGTGAACAGAATGACCGTCAGAATATTTCAAGAACTTCGGGACCCAAGAATTAAGTTAGAAGTTCATCAGCACCATGAGACTTCATGGTTGGCCATCATACTAGCGACTGAGAAGGTCTAGACATCCTCAAAAACAAGGAGTCAGAAGTTCAAATCTCCACCCCAAGTTGAGGAAAGGAAAAGAAAAAGAAAAGGGAGAAAAGAGATGATACTGGTTTAATATGATTTAGTAGAAACGCACACAGATGTAAGAATTCATTAAATAAGGGTTCAAGAATATTTTCAAGCATCTAAATTGTATATTACAAAAATTCCTTGTTGGTAATAAACAAGACCATTAAATTCATTCGAATTTTACAAGATATAATTTCTATGGTTAACACAATTTAATATGTCCTCAAGAAAGAGTTCTAAATTTAGATTCGATAATTTTACTTCCTCCAACATAAAATATGCGTGTCTAAACTTCATAACCCAGACTAAAATCCGACCCCAAGCATGAGGTAAGGATTTGAAATTAGTAGTCATTATAAAAAATCTCATTGAGCTTATAGTAGAAAACTCACCGGAAAAGGCCTCAGTAAGAGTAGGATCTTCATATGAACTTCCGGTTGCACTGATTGGTGTGCATTCACTGAAAAGTGAGGAAGTGGAGTGACCAAATGGAGAAATAACCTCGGTATAGTCATCAATTTCTGTCTTACTCGCTGCCATATTGTAACTATCAGTTACATCACCTGGAGTGACACTGCATGAATTTGAATTTTTGTCAGATGGGTGATTCTTTGGACCCATCGGCTTAGGATATACTAAAGCTTCTAGCAAGCCACTGTGGCATGGTGATTGGCGATCTGTTGCTTGCAACACAAAAGTTGGTGTAGATTGAATAAACGGGTCAACTGATTCAAACATTGCTGGTTGGATGGTTGTGTCCCAACTGGTTAAATCAGTTTCTGGATATTGGAGTGAAGGGAGCTCCAACTTCTCAGTCTCTTTCGAGTGCTGAGAAGCAGAGGAATTGCCATTTGTAAGGGAATGGCTACCCTCAAACGAGCCAAAGGACATGGCATTCTTTGTGGTAGGGTTAGATTCAACGGCAAACGGCGTACCAAATGACTGAGCAGCTTGACTGTAGGAATTATCCTCAAACTGGTGGAAAGGGGTTTTAACACTACCATCAGGACCAGGAAATAAAGATGCCGAGTCCCGGAAACGCTTTTGACGATGCAGCGCTGATTGCATGAAATTACAATACTGAGAAGAATCAAGACCTCTTTTCAGCATACAACTTGAAATATCTGGAAGCTCGGGCATATAAGATAAGGCACTCTGAGGCTTCAAGCTGTGAAACGTGACATCCGGTATATCATAGCTATTGGCTCGAAGAAGATCATGATGGTCGTTATCTACAATAGTACTTCCACCTGAGTCTTGGGTCTGCTGTAACGCCTGCCAAGTACGAAGGCACACTTCTGGGGGATACAGAGGTAGACCAGCCCGCTGCCGCCTCTTAATTCGAGTATTCCAGTAATTCTTAATTTCATTGTCTGTACGTCCAGGCAACTAAGGAAAAACCAAAATGAATAGTCAGTAAGGAAATGGAATTATTTCTAAAGATAAAAATTAGAAAAGCATATTCCTCTATCGTTCAATCTAAAGCAAAGAAAGGAAGGTTTGAATGGTAGAGAAGACGTATTAGCCCTCGATGGACGATAGACAGATAGCATAGATGTAAAACATGCACTTGAAACCATTTGAAATAGTTCTAAAAAATACAAATAAGATGCAACACAAATGTCTATAAGTGAGACAAATGCAGAAGGTAATCTAAGACTGAACAAAAACGAATTTCGGTGTTTCTTATCAGCAAACTCCAGAAGTTCCCCTTTCCTGTTTGTAATTCTTATTCAATTCAATAAAAATGAACAAAAACTAAACACACACAAGCCAATCAGTTTAGGTTGTACTAATCACTCTGGCCGCTATAGAAGAAAATATGAACAGTCTTGAAACCTGAAACTTATTAAGAAACTATCCAAAAAAAACTAAAATTTTAATCTATTTCTCCCTAGATTTTGAGGGGATACTTGGTTAAATACATTAGAAGTTTTTGTTAGTAGAGAGTGCTCAAGTATCACTATTAGATCAACATATGAGACGTCCATAATTATTGCCAAATAAATTGTAACAACATTAGGAAATCCTGGCCAATTCCAAACACGGACTCATCCACTGAAATACACATCGACAGATCCCAAAAGTAAATAATTTCTCATATACTTGTAAGTTGTAACATATAATTTTTCATGTCTTTCAAATCCAAATCTCTATGACTATTGCCTTTTATTTCTACCAAAAAAGAAATAAATAAAGCCCCCGAATGTAAGGGCCATATCATTTCTCAAATGGTTTAGCAAATTTCTCATCATAATTCGTAAAGGAAGGAATCGATATTTGTATATGATATGACGGTAAAATCAGATTAGAAAAGTACAAAAAGAAATAACTAATTACATAGTGGTGTTTAAATTTTCAAATGAAAAAACTTATAAATTTCATTGCAAAAACCTTTATAATGGAACAAACAAAACAGTATGTCTAACTACAGTTTTTCACACAGAAAGATCCAATTAGCTAGTCTTGTGTGGCTTATCTTGTAAGACGGAAACAAGTTTCCATCAAATATTATCATTAAATGAAAAAATTCCATGTAAATTTCCACTCTTAAACATTATTCTACCAGAAAAAATCAAGGAAATCCATGCCAGCAATAGCAAATAACCAAAAAGATCTAATTAAAATGAAAAGGAAATTGTGTACATACATGGGCTGCCATGCGTGCCCATTTGTTTCCCATTTTTGCATGCAGTTCAATTATTAGATGCTCTTCTTCTGCAGTAAATGCCCCTTTTTTCAAGTTTGGTCTTAGGTGATTGGCCCATCTCAATCGGCAGCTCTTCCCACAACGAGAAAGTCCAGAATGCTTCTGCACTGCATTCCAATTCCCCTCTCCATGTTTCTTTACGTACTCTATCAAAATTTCATCTTCAGCAGACGTCCACGGTCCTTTCTTAAGAACGATACCGCTAGCATTCCCTCCACTATCTTCGTCTAGCAATGGTGATAATGTCTGATCTTGTGAAGGTAGGTTGTCTTCAATCTCATTTTTCGGATGCCGCATCTCTCAATTTGCAATCAAATAAAGATCCTACAAACAAGTTAACAAAATTGACAAAACAAGAAAAAACGAAGAGAGGTAAATCACATATCATAATGATCAACTCTTGATTAGAAAATAGAAAGAAACAGAGATAAATCACATTTCACCCATAAAATTAAATGAAGATTGCAAATGGAAAGATAAAATATGTTTAATTACAATATTTTTACAAAGCAGTACCAAAAATAAATAATTAACTCTCCATAAATGTTTGAAAAGTATAGATCTCCCTGATCCATTAAAGGAACAATAATAGAGAAGAAATTACAAAATCCAATTAAAATCTGTTACTCCATCAGGAAGGAAATAAATGAACGAAGTAACTAAAATCAATCACCCTAACATAGAAGAATCACTCATCATAAATTCTTAAAGTTCGATAAACTCGGAATAATTGATTCATTAATTACACAAAAAAAAGTCGGCAATTATTGCAACAAATACTGCATAAATCAAACGCAGAAAAAGCAAACCATAGCCTGCTAAATACAGAAATACAGATCCTTCCTAGCTACATAAAAAATTAAAAATCATCAAAACAAAATGAAAAAATTTCCAAAAATCGCGACCTAAATCGATATCAATCCATCTCCATCAAGGAACATAATAAAATAAAGAAGAATCGATGTACCTGAAAATAGTCCCCGCGACAGAACAGATTCCCAAAGAAATATACTTTAAATCGCCGACTTAACAAAAACCACACAGAAGGGATGAAACGAGAAATCAACGGCTCACTCGAGGTGCCAAATTGAGCTACCAGCAGAGAAAGTAGCAACAATGGAAGATCTGAAACAAAAAAAAACAAAAAACAAAAAACAAAATTAACTAAACTCAATCATCACTCCACAAATCAAAACCCTAACACTTGCTTGCTGTCTGAAAGATCCATCAACTGAAAACGAAATCAATCAACAACAAAACAATCAAATTCAAGAGAAATTTCATAAACCCTCAAGAAATGCTGACCGCAATTTGTAAAAGAGGATGAAGAAGATCCTGGCATAGAGAGTGCAACACATCTGGGATAATCCCCCAGAGATCTCCACCCAACAAAAAGAAAAATTGAGAGAGAGTGAGAGAGAAAGAGAAAGAGAAAGAGAAAGTGGGTGTAGAGAGAGAAAGAGAAAGAAAAAATGGAGTAGAGAAAAAATGGAGTTCTTGAGAGGAAGATGAAATGGCAGAAGAAGAGCAAAATTAGGCAGAGAGAAAGGAGGGGAGAGTTGAATACATTTCCATCTTCATCTTCCTTCTTCAATCTTCTCTTCTTCACTTCACAAAAAATGAAAAATGAAAAATAAAATTGAAAATTTATATATTCTTTTTTCCCTTTCAATATATATAATTTGTATATTGAGATTTCCAATGCAATATTGCCAATTTTGGAATCTTAGAAGATTAATTGATTTAATTGTTAGTTTATGACTTAAACTTAATCTTAATTTTCTAAATTAATCTTTTTGTTCTTTTCATCACATTCCTCTATGAAATTAAGCCAATATTTTGCCTTTTCTGAATTTACAATTTTACCCTTCATTAATTATTCTTTTTGCTCAATAGTTTATTTAATATTCTCATGTGTTAGATTTAGAAACTTAGATTCTAACTTAATAAGTATGTTTAATTCTATATTTATAAACTATACAAATAATTGTATTTATGATTTTCAAATAAAAAAACAAATAGGATTGAGTGTATATGTTAATTAAATATAAAGTTGAATCTTATCAATTATTAATTATTTATAATTTCATTAAGAAACAGTGATTTCGTAACTTCAGTTATTAAATAAAAAAATCAAAATTAAATATCAACAATTAATAGACTACAAGAGACTAATAAGAGTCTACAGAGTCTATCATACGAATTTTTAAAAATGTTTCTATATTTACTATTTTTTTAAGATATTACTAAAATTATTATTCCTAAAATTGTGACAAAATCTAGAAGGATTAGATTAATCATACTTTGGTCTCTAAAGTTTGTATCTTTTAACTATGTTTATTTGGTTTTTTTCGAACTTATAATTTATTTTACAAATCTTTTATGTCAATTTAGAAATATATAGTATAATCAAATAAATTAAAAGTCTAATTTTGTCCCTCAACTCTACCACGCTTTTATCTTTATTTTTAAAATTGAAATCTTGTGGTGAATCATAAGAACATGTATTTAATCCTCTTTCGACTATTTGTTCGATCTCTAATACTTGATCCTCTCTCGATTACTTGTTCGATCTCTAGTACTTGATCCTCTCTCGATTACTTGTTCGATCTCTAGTACTTGATCCTCTCTCGATTACTTGTTCGATCTCTAGTACTTGATCCTCTCTCGATTACTTGTTCGATCTCTAGTACTTGATCCTCTCTCGATTACTTGTTCGATCTCTAGTACTTGATCCTCTCTCGATTACTTGTTCGATCTCTAGTACTTGATCCTCTCTCGATTACTTGTTCGATCTCTAGTACTTGATCCTCTCTCGATTACTTGTTCGATCTCTAGTACTTGATCCTCTCTCGATTACTTGTTCGATCTCTAGTACTTGATCCTCTCTCGATTACTTGTTCGATCTCTAGTACTTGATCCTCTCTCGATTACTTGTTCGATCTCTAGTACTTGATCCTCTCTCGATTACTTGTTCGATCTCTAGTACTTGATCCTCTCTCGATTACTTGTTCGATCTCTAGTACTTGATCCTCTCTCGATTACTTGTTCGATCTCTAGTACTTGATCCTCTCTCGATTACTTGTTCGATCTCTAGTACTTGATCCTCTCTCGATTACTTGTTCGATCTCTAGTACTTGATCCTCTCTCGATTACTTGTTCGATCTCTAATACTTGATCCTATCTCGATTACTTGTTCGATCTCTAGTACTTGATCCTCTCTCGATTACTTGTTCAATCTCAATCTCTAGTACTTGATCCTCTCTTGATTACTTGTTGCATCTCTAGTACTTGATCCTCTCTTGATTACTTGTTGCATCTCTAGTACTTGATCCTCTCTTGATTACTTGTTGCATCTCTAGTACTTGATCCTCTCTTGATTACTTGTTGCATCTCTAGTACTTGATCCTCTCTTGATTACTTGTTGCATCTCTAGTACTTATCCTCTCTTGATTACTTGTTCCATCTCTAGTACTTTCCTTCTCAATTACTTGTTCCATCTCTAGTACTTGATCCGCTCTCAATTACTTGTTCCATCTCTAGTACTTGATCCGCTCTCAATTACTTTCGATCTCTAGTACTTGATCCTCTCTTAATTACTTTCGATTTCTAGTACTTGATCCTCTCTCAATTACTTTCGATCTCTAGTATTTGATCCTCTCTCGATTGCTTGTTTGATACTTTCCTCTAGTACTTGATCCTCTCTCGATTACTTGTTCAATCTCTAGTACTTGATCCTCTCTCGATTACTTGTTCGATCTCTAGTACTTGATCCTCTCTCGATTGCTTGTTCGATACTTTCCTTTAGTATTTGATCTTCTCTCGATTACTTGTTCCATCTAGTACTTGATCCTCTCTCGATTACTTGATCCTCTCTCGATTACTTGATCCTCTCTCGATTACTTGATCTTCTTCGATTACTTGATTTGTTCAATCCCTAGTGCTTTAAGATTGATGTACTTGAGAAAATTGAGCTAATGTTTATAAGGTTATGACAATAAAATGGTTGTTATCCTCAATTAAAATATTTTTTATATACTAGTTTAATTAGGATCCTATTAAATCATAATCTAATCAACATAATAATCCTTGAAAATATTTTTATATACTAGTTTAATTAGGATTCTATTAAATCCTAATTTAATCAATTTAGGAATAGGGACCATAGGCTAAGGTTCTTTATATACTTGTTTAATTAGCCTTAGTTAAATAGATTTTCCAGACCCAATTAAATAAAATAAGATAAATTTAGTGAATGTTTATAAGGTTGTTAGATGAGCTTTATTCGTCTAGGCTTAGTTGGCCTATGAACCTCTAAATAAATAACTCAGTTTAATAAAACTTTGGACTAAAACAACAAACATTTTAAAATGTGCAGAGACCAAATTAGAATACTAAGTCTAGAGGCTAAAATAGAATTTAAACCTAAAGGTTATCAATATCCTATAAATAATTGATAGAAAAAAAGAATAATACTTACATATTTTATTAACAATGAAAGGAGAAAATAAATCAAGACACCCTTTGGTAACATTTATGTTTCTTATTTGTCGTTATCTTTATTTCCATTTTTCATTTTTATGAATTTTGTAAGAACTAGAAACAAAAAGAAGTTTGATAACTATTATTGTTTTTTATTTCTCAGAAAAATAGAAACAGAAATTTGTTTTACAACACTATCCCTTATTTTTTCTTATGTCTTGAGTCGATTTTTTTTAATGTAAAAATAAAATATGTATTAAAAAATGGGATACATTAAACATAAAAAGAATAATCAAAAGTTTATATCAAATTGGTATAATATAAGTGTCGATCCAACTAACTAAATACAAAAATAAAGTTGCATCTATCTTCCAAATTTGATTGAAAATTTAATTGCCCCAAGTTGTTTTAATTAAATGGTTTTGACTGACATCTAGTTCAACTAGATTAATTTGCAAAAATTAAATTCTTAAGATTTCAAAGTTAAATTCAAATTTTTAAATTGAAAATTTAAATAATATATAAATCTAAATATTGGAAATTTTATATAAACAAAGTTAAAAAATATATATATAAACAAAAACAATATAATATAATATGAAAACAAAAAAGATCCAAAGAGGTATTTAGAAAATATAACAAATAAAAATAGTTAATTTACATGAATATATAACAAAACCTAAAAATATTTAGGATTGGTGTAAAAAACAAAATGTTATATATCTATTATCCAACAACAAATGTTATCTAGAAAATAAAAATATATTATATTAGTATGCAAATTATGTCAAAAAAATCATATTTAAATATTAATTATGTTTAAATAGTGAATTGAAATATTATATAAATTTAAATATTTTGGAAAAGTTTATAATTTAGCAAAGCTAAAGAAAATAAAAAATAAAAGTAAAAGCAAAAGTAATATGAAAACAAAAAAATATCCAAAAAAGAATTTTAAGTATATAATAAATAAAAATAACATGCAACAAATGTTTGAATAAAAAAGAAATAGAAGAAACTATTTTTTATTGTTCTTGAAAACTAAATTTTTTAGATCATTTATCAAAATTTAAAAACATAAATAGTTATCAAATAAGTACCTTTCTTGAAAAATAAGAAAAGAATATCAAAAACAGAAAAGAGGAATATTATCAAAGACACTTTTAATGTTCCACTTTATAGATAGATAAAATAACAATTTTGGCTTATCATAAAAAGTTTGTCTTAATAGTTTTGCAGATGGATAAGTTTTGCGAAATCGACTATGATGGTAAATGCTCGAATTGAGCCCAATCATGAAGGTGTACAAACCAACTATTGTTTGGTTCGGTTTAGGTCGGTTTAGGTTGGTTTAAAATTATTTTAAAATATTGTTGTTCGGATTTTTTCTAAATCCTGGCCAAGCCTCTCACATCTTTGGTTCATTCCTTTTTTGTTCCTTAGACTCGTTTTTAGATATATCATTCTCCCCTACCCGCCGATTTGTACTCTTTAAATCTGTAGACAAAGTGTTTAATTAAGTTCTTAAACGTAAAAGTCCATGCATGTTTTTACGGAGTATTATCATCATGATATAATCTACGATAAAATATCGATTTAAGAGTTATTTCATCCATATATACATATATACATGCAACATACATACGTGTTTAGGTTAGTATGTTAGGTTAAAAAACTATTTTATACTAGTTGTTAAATTTTAGAAAAAAATTATTATTAATAGCAAAACTATTTGAATATATTTACAAAATATAGAAAAAATTTCAAAACTACTAGTAACATGTGTATGGTTTAAAGACCTCAATTAAACAATTATGTATACATCATTATTTGCGATTACTCTAAAATGATTTTAGAAGAGTTATAAGTTGTTTGTTAATCCCCTTAAAAATATTTTTATGAATGTTCGTAACTTTGAGTTTTCTATCTATTTGATCTTTAAACTTTTTAAATTACAAATTTTGAAACTTTAGTGTTTCATTAGATGTAAAATTTATATTTATATATAATAAGTAAGTTGATTTTTATAATAAATTTATCAACAAACCGTTGTAAATAAAAAGAAACATATTCCTAGGCAATAAACTCTAGTCACTTTAAAATAAATAGGATTATCAAATAGAGTTTTTTGTAGTTCATATCTTTAAAATAAATACGTAGACAATAAACTCGTCACTTTAAAACATTCTTTTTTTTTTAAAAAAAAAAAAAAAGTCATCTCGAACTCACTATCAAAAGAGACTCGGGTATGATCCAATGGAGGCAAACACAAAAGTGGGGAGAGTTAGGCATTTCATTTTCATGTGACATTAAGTTAAGGGAATGAAGCAAATTGAAGACCCACAATTTAAGCCTAAAAAATCAAATAAAATGAAAGAGAAAAGCCAAATCCATTTTGTTTGACACATCACAATTCACAAGGCATTTGCAAATTCGGTGGATGAGACAAAACAAAGAAAGAGCATTATGAGCAACAAAATATGGAAAATTGGAAAATAACTTAAGCGTATGGGCTTTCATCACTTCTCTATTCTTCTCTCTCTCTCTCAAATTGAATGAAAACTATTCCACTCTTTTTTTTTCTTTTTTTTTTTTTAATTTTCTTTTTCCTCAAATTACTAATATTCTTTCAATTCCTAATTTAGTTATTTTTCATTTTCTCCCCTTTTCTATTCATCTTCTTGTTCTCCTAATTTTGGTACTTTTTTCATTAAATTGCTAAATATGGGGTTTTATACCCTTTTTCCATTCTTAATTCTCTTGATTTCTATTGTGTTTTTAGAATTTCTTTTATCGGTATATGCGTTGGATTCTTTCTCATTATACTAATGAAAACTGGCAAGAAAAATTCCAATGTTCTTTTACATATATCTTTATCTGAAGTTTAAGGGTTCTTTATTTCTAGAAAAGAATAATAGTGCAAACGCGTTGTTTATACGCGTAAGTTGGACTCTTGTTTTATGTGTGATTTTCTTTACTTTTTATCTTTAAATTTTGTCATCTTCTTCTCAAGCTCCCTTAAAAATAGCTTCTTTCCATAATTTTGAATTCACGAAAGAAGACAAAAAGACATAAATATATTCAAAATTATATTGTTTTGAGTTTGGATAATATTTACTCGTCATTAATTTTTTTACCCTTGTTTTCATTCCATTTTTTTGCACTTAAATTTTGACCTTTACTTATTCCTCTAAATTCTATCACTATTTTGTAAGAACCTTCAAAAGAATTAGTTTAAGAATGTTTAAAAAGTAAAAAAAAAAAAAAAAAAAATTTAAAACATTTTAAAATATATGAAGATAAAAAACTACAAACTTGTGTGTAAATATTATTCAAGTCTTGGAATCAATTGATCTAGGATACTCTTGTTTTTCTTCTATGAAAACATTTGACAAAGAAATAGAGAAGCAAGTGGATATATTTAAATTCTTACAAATGGGGCAAACAAAAGGATGAAAAATTAAACAAAGTTGATTCATAAAATGAACAGTACAAAGCTATAAATGGAAGTGAGAGAGAGAGAGAGGGGGGGGGGGGGGAGAAAGAAGGGTAAAAAAGAAGATGAAAACCTGGGAAGGTGTCAATCTCAATCCCATGATGTTTTTGGACATATAATTGAGAAAGACATCATTTATTTTGTCTTTGTTGAATGTTTTTGGGTTTAGATGAGACGTAATGTTTCTTGTCATAAATAAAATTGCAATAAATATAATAAAATTAAAACAAAACCCCATATTTTGATTAAAAGTTTTATTTGAGATGCAAGAAATTGGCTCTCATTGGATGCAACAAAACTCTCTTAAACGTCACCCAGATCTCTTTGTTTGGTTGCCTAACATTTGCCAAAACAAAAACATTCAAATGCTTAGAAAATTTAGGTAATTACATAATATGACCAATTTTGACACATTAAATCTAACCCAATAATCTAAAAGTACCAAGTGAGAGTGCTATATCATTAGTGTTGATGAGTTAAAATTTGAAGTCTATTATGGTACTCGATAGAATAGAGTTGGTCGATAAAAATGTCTAGTAATAATTGAGGTCCATTTGGTGATTAGATGTAAAAAAAAAATTGTCGTATTTACAAACCATTTACTTATATGACGTATTTGCAAATATGGCAACCCGTTATAAAGTATCTTGAAAGATTCATTGAACGCTTGCCGGTATTTACTTTTTTTAAAGTTGTCTCATCTTGGTGTAATTTTTTATTTTTAAGAAAATGTTCTAAAAAGAAACTTGATTCTTAGTTTTAGTCGAAGTTTAAAATGTCAGTATAATGTCAATTGAAATAAACTCTTAATTTTACAAAACGTTAATATACAAAAAAAATTATAAAAAGAATGAAAAAAAAATTTAACTAATAAATCAACATTTTACTTTATAAACAGGTTAGTATCTTATTAATTATATTATATTTAGGTTAGTGATAGCTTCTCGTTACTGCCCCATATCCAAACATCTCTTTCTTTATACCTACTATTCAAAAGTGAAATTTTGCGACTCATTTGTTTCATTACAATTATTGTCCTGATTTTGGTTGGATTTTAAATTATCAACGGAAACAAAATTCATTCGAAGGTAAATATTTTTAGTTAAATTGTTTCCTTTTTAATGTAAGGCCTTGATTGCGTCCTACCAACATGATGAAAACCCCTCAGTAGGGATACTAAGCGAAGATGGCTTCTGACAGTAAAATGTGTTTCTAAAATAAAATATGTGATGGAAGGTCCCTACATGGGGAGGATTACTCGACGAACAATTGGGCAATTTGAGTTGCATCACCGAGGAACAGTGATGTGTGTTGTTAGTAGGGTCGGGGATTAATTGGACCCTACCGCCCAATCTAATTTTAGGATAAGGGTCGGACATATTGGGCCACTTCTTGCCGTCAAAAAAGGTAATCATTTCGTCTTGGGAAAATTCATCGAAGAGACCTATAAATGAAGGAATTTAGGTTAGTTTGAAGTTGATTTTCTCCCTGAGCGATGTTTGAGAAAAGCTGGGAGAGTATCAAAGATCTCAATAAGTCAAACGAATTCATTTCCAGCAAAGATTTTAAGAAGCGAAAGGAAATTCCTAGCTGAGGAAAAACTAGACTGAAAAGCTAGCCAACCACGACTGTGAGTGGTTTTTTCCCTTACAAAAGTTTCTAAATAATTAAAGGATTAATGATACGTGTTTGAATCTTTAGATCTATTTCACTAAGACCATGTTGCATAAATTTCCTTATGCTTTCCAATTCTCAAACATGTGTGACCTATGAATGAATTAGATTGATTGTGAAACTAAAAGGAGGTGATAAACTGTATAAGGAAGTATCTTATGAGTGAATTATTTAAATGAAAGAAATGTATCATGCATAAACAATTCCTTTAACCCCTTTGAGGTAATTATGTTAAAACACGTGGCAGGTGTCATGTGGAAAACTAGAAAGCCAATGTTTCATGAAAATAAGGTTATCTTTGTACCTGATGTGATATAATGTCTTATCCTTGTTGTATGATCTGGAATAGAATGTCCTATTCATGCTGTGTGATCTTGAGTATGATCCATCATACTTGCTGCGTGATATGGTATGGGATGTCTCATACTTGCTATGTGATCTGATATGTGATTATGCCTTTGCTTGCTGTGTGATCTGACACTGGAAGATGCATTGGTATTTGCTAAATGCATTGAGTTTTCTTATCATAGTTACAACTTGGCAAAAGAGTGTCGCAAACGCTTGAGCCGAGGAAAAGGTACAAAGATATAATAGAATATGCATAATGATTCTGCGAAGTTGGATTTGTAGTATGTGAGAGGCATAAAATGTGATATGCATTATAATTAACGATAAACAAAGAGATTTTTTAGAATTATAAATTGCGATAATTTATGATGATTGAGAAATGATTGACATTCGTATCAATGTTTAAACCTAAAATATAATATTTGACTAACATTTTACTTTAGTGCCTTTCTTGGAAGTAATGGTGCAATAGATAAACTTGATTTATTTAAGGTGATTGAGAAAAAATCTCACTTACTAGACGTTTTAGTCTAACCTTTCAAATGTTTTGTTTTGTTTCTTCTTAGGTAGCGAAGGACATCAAACATTGATTGCCTACCGTGCCTCCCTAATCGTATCATTTTAGTAGTGGCCATTATTACTCACATATCACGTAGTAGTTAAGCGAGGCTGCGAGGGAAGTCCAAGTTTTGTCTTAAGTCATGTATAATGGTCTTTGTACTGAATATTGTAAATGACACTAAAGGTCATGTAATCGAAATATTAGTGAAGTTTTTGCCAATTTCCATGATTGCATTTCATTTCGATTACTAAGCGTTCAATGCATTACTTTGCAAAGCATTTCGTATAGAGTGTTTAGGTGATTGCGTCTCCATTCCACCGCGTAAAGCAGGTTAGAGAGGGGTGTGACATTTAATGATTGTAAAGACTTCTCTTGGGCATTCTTACAATTACTTCTAGGTACCTTATAGGATTGTGGAATTGTTAATTAAATAGTTTTGAATTGTGTGATGATATGGTGGAAAGAATTTGTGGGTTTTTAAAAGAAATCTAAAATTAGTTATGTGGTTGAAAAGTTTAATCCATACGTAATCATTTCATTCTAAGTTTGATAAGGAATGAGAGAAGTTTCTTGAAAAATTGTATTCGGTGAGCATCTTAGATTTGAGGAATAAAGTATTGATGTAGATATATTCTCAAATTTTCAATATTACTATTATAGTAATGGAAGCTTTTTAAGTTGATGAGTTTGAAACTCACTATTAGCATTTTAAAGTTGTTTAAGTAGTTAAAATGTCACTTAGAGTTTTTGTTTAAAGAGTTATAGTACACTTTAAAGTTGAAAGTCGCTATTAGCCATTTTAAAGTTTTTGTGTTTTACGTACCAACACGAGATGAGATGAGTTGAGTTGACATAATATACCAACTCATTTTTGCCCCACCAACTTTACATGTTGGTATAACCAACTCACTCCAACTCTTCCTTCTCCCAATGTTTCCAGTGAGTTCACCCAACAACCACCATTGACGATTATCATTGTCGCACTTCGAGAATCAACTTCGACGATCACTTTTACACGTCTAACTCCAACGACCGATTGTGGGCTCTAGTAACCACCTCTGATTAAAACTTCAACGACCACCTTTGCGTGACCAACTTTAATTTGACAACCAATTTTAGGTTTTGGTAACCACATCTAATAACAAACTTCGATGATCACCTTTACATGATGAATTCCAAGCTCCAACATCAAACTCTTATGTCTAACTCCAATTTCACTTTCATGCAACCAACTTCTGCATCCAATAACCACCCACAGCTACAATTTTTGGCGAAAATTACCTTTGATAATCAACTTTGACAATCAACTTCAATTTTGGACTCCAACAACTACCTCTACGACAAACTTTAATGAAAACCACCTTTGATAATAACTTCAATGACAAGTGACAACTACCTCTAACAATCAATATCAACATTCACCTTAAGCAAAAAAAAAAAAAAAAAAAAAACCCTACTATGACTACCTCTAACGATCAACAACAATAAATCTAGCAGCCAACTTTGACGATCATCTTGAGCAACTAACTCCAACCACCAACTTTGTTCTTCATTTACAATGACTAACTTGACCAATAATATACTATAAAAAGGAAAAAAGAACTCGACTCATAAAGTGCTTTTATATACAAAATTGAAATCATATTTTAGTTTATGATGCTTAATGGTCG
Source organism: Cucumis melo (assembly GCF_025177605.1). Taxonomy (NCBI): domain Eukaryota; kingdom Viridiplantae; phylum Streptophyta; class Magnoliopsida; order Cucurbitales; family Cucurbitaceae; genus Cucumis; species Cucumis melo. The sequence continues at coordinate 22,052,885 of NC_066859.1, forward strand.
TCTATTAGAGGAGTTTAATATTGAAAAGTTGTCTAAGAATAGTCAGATCATCCTTATAGACTTATTTGTCACAAGCATGTTGAATATTTTTTGTATGCATGAAATTGGAAATTTGGAGGGTTTTTTCAAGAATAATAAAATGATACAAACTATTTACACGACAAAAAACTATTAAAGGACAAAAATTCATTACACTTCTTTTGCCATAGAGTGTAAATAGTTTTCTATTTTATCATTTTTGACAATTCCTCCAAATTGAACGTGGAATTATCGAATCTTATTTTTAAATATGTTATCAAACACATAAATGATATATGAAACTTCAATTTTTTAATCATTTATTTTAATTTTATGTTTTCAAATTTACTATTTACACTTAAACAGAAACCAAATCCAAAATTCAACGAAACAAAATGAAAAATAAAAAATATGAAATATTTTTAAATATAGCAAAATAAATCAAAATATTTATAAAATAAATATATAATAAAATATGGTGTAAGTAATTTTCATGAAATACAGGTTTTTCACACTAATTTTCCTAAAAAAATTGGGTTTTTTCAAATAATAACATATCGAAATGTTGACCATCTTCAGCGATGGTTGACCAAGGTGAATCGCAATTTGCGATTTGCGACTGGTCTTAAACCCTATAAACCTTTTCCCTCCCTAGCATGAACACACTCTCTTCTTCCCTAAACCAAATTTCTTCCACGCCAGAGATACTTGAAAACCCCTTTCAAATTTCCATGCTGTGAACATGATTCGTCCTCCTGTCCCTTCTTCACAACAGGTAATTTCCTATGAATTCGATGCTTTTTTTTTACTCACTTTCTCTTCTCTACTCGCTTTAATCTCTTTATCTTTTCAAATCCACAGGTACCCAATTCATCTCTCGCGAATTCCGGCAATGGGTTTCAAAATCAGGCCCCCTTCTGCAATCCAAACCCCCATTTTAACAATCTCCCTGGAAACCCTGTTCCCACCATGCCACCTCCCATGTTTCAGCCGGGATTAATGATGAATTTGCAAAACCCTCTCATGGGGTTGCCTAATAATCCTCTTGGTGCTTCCCCTTTTGCTCCTGGCCATATGGGTTTTGCAAATTCTGCTTCTAATTTTCCAGCTCAGGGGCAGTTCAATTTGATGCCGAATGTGAATCAGATGAATATGAACTCTTGTTTGCCTCTAGCGCAGTTTTTTGGGCAGAACATGCCGAATTTGGTTCAGCAATTGGGTCAGAATATGGGTTTAAATAATGGGCAGTTTTGTTTGCCGTTTCAGAATATGAATCAACATGTAATTCCTGGACAGATGATGAATATGTCTCAAGTTCCTTCTCATACTTCATATGGTGGTCCAAATCAACAAGCTGTTCCAATGCCTTTCCAGAATCCTGGGTTCTCTACGGCCCAGCCTTTCGGTGTCAATCAGGGAATGCACCCTGTTAACCAGAATCCCCAGAACTTCATTCCACAAGCAATGGGCGGTGCTGGATCAAATCAATTTCCGGCTTCGGTTCAACCGCTACAAGGGAATTCGACCATGCCGATTAACTCTTCCACTCAACCACAACAAGCTAGGAACCTGCAGTCACCTGCTTTCGCTGGGACACAGGTTCTTGTTACATTTCAAATTGTACATTTGATAAAAAAAATTTAGCTCATTATCTTAGTCAATTGTGCCATACTTGGATTGTTAAGCATTTGATTGAATATGGAAATTGTCTCAGCCAAAGGGAATGTGAATGATAATATGAAGTGTAATAGACAGTTTAGTCTTAATATTTGTATGAATTCCTGAGAATCTATCGATTCACATGACTTGGAAATGTCCACGTCTTTTCCTTTTGGGAAAGCGAGACAGAGATATTTGTGTGTAGCAAGAATAGTTGGAATAGTGTTGAATGATTTGCGAAGGAGTTTGGATGAGATGTTGCCATGTTTTATGCTATTTTTGTTTTTCACTTTAAATTAAACTGTTTCTGTAACTTCACTTCCACTGTAGTAAACTCGAATAAAGATCGTTTGTCTGTTTACTCTCCGTGTGTGTTTAGTTTCTTTGTAAACTTTCACTCTCTTGAAAAGTACTATTTAGTTTATAAGTGTATCCGCTTATACTTTTGTATTTGGTTTTCCTTTACTATATGATCAATGTTCTAGAAAGGTTTCTTGAAAGAAATAATCAGTGTTCTAGAAATAGTTCATTTGTCAAAACACTAGTTCCAAGGTCCAAACAACATTCTGAGATCAATTGACTGATCATTATTAATTATTACAGGGTAATTCTTCAATAAGTGATGGAGGAAATGGATTGAATTCAATTTCGAATAATTCAGCTCACAGGAATTTCATGAGGAACTCAAAAAAAGGGTATGCTATGCCAATTGTTCCCTTTTGCCCTCCTCTTGTACTTTAGCAACAAAAAAATTTAAATTGAGGGCCTGTTTCTCAACCAACTCATACAATGTAGATTTCAGAAGAATCAAACTCATCATATGAAAAATGAGAAGAAAAGGTTTGGGTTTCCTGGCGGACAGAAAGAGAAAGGTTTGTCGTTTCATACATGCAGATTGTTGCAAGTTTTAATTCTATACCCTCTCTCATGGATGGAGATAATCACTTTAGGATCAGCTTTATATAATTTCAAATCACTGTTGGATTACTTGTTATTTTAGTCTATTTACCTTCAGCGTTCATGGCTTCATTTCAAATATCAAATCTGATGAGGTCTGCATATTTAGCTAGAAAAGCAGTGGCTTTATCCCATGTATGTAGAATCTTTGTGCTCAATTGGTCTTTGAAATTCTCTGATATATTGAGTTTGATTTATAACTATTCACTGCACTTTAACAAGAGAATATAATAGAAGATTGTTCATAAAAAGTTGAAATTATTGAGTCTGTATTCTAAGTCAGGCTGCTCAAAATTGTAGTTTGATTTGGAACTGTACTTGGGATCAATTATAGGTTCGTAATTTATCCTAAATCTGGTGCCTCGCCTTCTTTTTATGTTTAATTTTTCCCTCAAATATGGCATTAGCTTCACTTTTAAGTTCTACTTTAGGCAGAGAATTGACGATTATGGTGCAGTTTGTATTTCTTTCTTGTAATTTGCTATGCTTTGTTTCTTGTCACTTATGAAGCATGATTAATAGAGACTGTAAACAGGTTTTCACAACGAGAGGAGGAACAAATTTTGTGGCACCAACTCCACAGATCAAGTGAAAGAACAGAAGAGGTGATACTTTCTTGTTCTTCCATAAATAAAACGTTGTGTTCTGACTTGTAATTGTTCTTGAGGCATATTATACTCGATGAAACGAGTTTCATGTTATCTTAGGATATTTAATCTTATGTTGATCATTTATGTAACAGTTAATATATTTAGGTAGCCTTTATTATTATTATTTATTTTGTATGATATTGTGTTCTTTCCTTTTATTTCCAATGAAAATTAGGCTATTTATAAATAAAAAAAAATGTTTAACCATTTTGTGTAGCTCTTAATATAAGAAGGTATTGTCCTGTATTTGATTAGCTTATGTTCTTTCTTCCGTGATGGTTTTTAGTGGATTGTGGGGAATCTCAAAACTGATGAGATTATTGAATTGTGTTCAAATTTGAATATTGCATACTTTGCATTGGATTCTTGCTAAGTTAAACTGATATGTTATAGCTTCTCATCTCATATTTTGTTTATATTTTCTCTAGATCTCTCTCTTTGGTCTACACGGATCAAGAAATTCGGCAATGGCGCGAGGCACGCCGGAAGAATTACCCATCATCAACCAACATACAGAAGGTTTGACGTACTTCCCTATCCCAGTGCAATTTATGGCTAAGTGTGAATTCAACTTTATGTTTAATCAAGTCACCAATTTGCTGATAGTTTTCTATCCTCCAGAAACTCACTGAAAAGCAAACCAACTGCACATTGGTCAATCAGGAGGCTCAGCTTTTGCGACAAGTACGTATCTCATATTTCCCTTTCCCTTTCTTCCTTTTCTCTTCTTTTGTTTCCTCTTCTAAAGCCCACAGAGATGTCACAATCTTTCCTCAAAGGTACAAATATCCATTAAATTTCATTGTGGGCGTTGGTCTAAGACCGTTGAGTAATTATAATTTTGATTTTGGTTTCTTGGATTGAAGTCAATTTTTGGTTGTTAGGATCAGCTTATTTTATGTTGGAGCTTGTTTCTTGTATTCACTTGCGTTCTTTCATCCTTCTCTAAGAAAAAACACAGTTTCCTGCAAAAAAGAAGAAAGGAAAAAAGGAAATAGAATTGTAGAAAGGTTTTCTAATTTCAGAAAGAGATGGTTGCAGACAACGTCCATGTGGGGCATCGCCACCATCATAAAATGTAAACATGATTCACACAGTGGCTATATATACTCGTGTAGTCTGACATGACATTCAGCCATATGAGACATTATGTAAAATAGTAGGTGCCTTATTGTGTCTATTCAATGTTAACAAGAAAGTAGGGTGGAAAAGGAAGGACAAAATCATTATCAATTATTAAGATCGTGTTTCGTAATCATTTCGTTTTTTTCTTTTTAGAAAACTAAAGTCTAGGTTCTCTCAGTTTTTTACAATAATTTGCGTCATGTTAAGGTTGTGAGTTGAATTCTTAACAAAATTTAAAAAACGAAAGAAAAAGAAAGTTTTTAAAAAATATTTTTTCTCCTTCAAATTTTGGTTTGACATTTTAAAACATCGGTAATAATTAGATACAAAACAAGAAATTTTTATGGGTGAAATTAATAATTATAGACTTCATTTTCAGAAGCTAAAAATAAAAATCAAATGGTTCCTAAACGAGATTTAAGTTATAAAGGTTTTGCTTAAAGTTGTACCAAGTAGGGAAATGTTAGTTTTGGTATCTGTTGGACATTAGGATAGACAGTTCTGAGTAATTCACCTAACCAGGGTTATGTATTGATTGGGTGAGGTGGTTAATATATGTACTTTTGTAATGCTTTTGGGACTTATGTTTTTGGATGTTAGTTGTTCTGTTTGTAGAGAGTCCCTCCCTCTCGAAAGGAGGCGGATTGTATTTTGTTGATTATCTAGTAAAGAACCAAACTCTCTGAAGAGAGCCTTTACATCATCCTGAATAAGAATTAGTTCAAACTCTCTTCTGAAATACGAATTGTATGTAAACAACACAAGTAGAGAAGCAGATACGAGAACCTTTCTTGTATGGAAGGTTTGGCAAGGCAGCCGATGTGAGAATATTAACTGCTAAGTAAGATCATAATTGTTTTTTTGCAGGAACTGAAAGAGATTTTAGCGAAGCAGGCTGAATTAGGAGTGGAAGTTGCCGAAATACCACCAGAGTATCTCTCCTACTCAGAGAAACATGACAATCGAAAACAACGTGGAGGTCCATCGACATTAGGAGAGGAAGCCGATGGGGCCTCAATAGAGAAAGAAAAATCTCAAAACAGGTTAAACAAGAGGGGAAGATTGAAGAAAAAGAATCGCCCGAGAAAGAAGGGAAAATTTGAGAAGCATTTGTCAAACAAGCCACCATTAAAGAAAAGAGAACCAACATTATTGCAGAAGCTCTTGAAAGCAGATGTGAGGAAAGACAAAAGCCAGTTGTTACAAGCTTTGAGATTCATGGTGATGAATTCTTTCTTCAAAGAATGGCCCAATAAACCCTTGAAGTTTCCTTCAGTGACGGTCAAAGAAAATGAAGGTGAGACCAATGTGGTTGACGAGACCCCTCTGTCTACTGGGAATTTCAATCTCCAAGAGACCAACAACAATTCATTGGTTGAAAACAATGGTACTCATGACATCAACAGTGATAACGAAAATGACATTGAAGACAGCGACAACGACGAGAAGCTCAAAGGAGATGGAACACAGGTACTTGAAGAGGAAGGAGAAATTATTGACTAAAGTCGAGCCTCTCTATTGCGACCTCCGGTTTCATCTGGATGGAAAGTAAGTGGTTGTTTTTGTAGGTGGAGGTTCTCAAGATAGATAAATGCTGAGGAACATTTCGAAAGAAGATGGAAAACAACTTTTATGTACAAGTTTAAAGGTGTTTAGTTTTGTTATTGTGAGGTAAAATTTGTAAGGAATGACTTTCATCTATCTTTTCTTGAGGATTCTTAATAGAAAGAAGTATCTCATAAGTGTAAAAAAAAGATATATCCAAACTCGTTATTATCATTCTTTTTCCCTCTTTCTCTTCTGGATAGTTGAATCTAGTAGCTCTCCTTTTTTGGCCTTTGGATTTTCTTTTCATACCTTATTTCTATCAACTTTTTCACCAATTTATCCTTAATACTAGTTCTGTTCTACTTTTATTTTAGTAATTAAAAAGAAGTTCTAAAAGCTTCTAATCTAGAATTTTTTTAAAAAAAATAATGTGTTTTTTAAAAGATATGTCAAAAATAGGATAAGAAGAAAAATATTGACAAAAATAGGGTAACGAGTGAAATCTTGTAGTACATGACTGCAATCAGATTGCATGTGGATTCCATATCTTTTTTATTTTTTTATATTATTTAATATATATATTAAATATTAAAATCTTCGAATTCCAATTTCAAAAAATGTTTTTCCTTATTAAATATTTTTTTCAAAATTTAATTCTAATTTTCAAAAATATTTTTTTCTTATTAAATACTTTTTCAAATTACAATCTCAAAAAATATTTTCCAAATTCCAAATTCTAATCTCCAATTCTTTTTTAAAAGATATATATTAATAAAATATGTTATTAGAAAATATATTAAACAAATATTTGTAATCCACCGATATTAACATAATATCTATTTTTTTTAGAATCAAAATAAAAAAAGTTATGACAAGAATAATTCTATTGTATGGAAATTGTAATATCTAATTTTTTTTAGAATCAAAATATATTCTATTTTACACTATCTAATTTTGTTTTAGAATCAAAATGAAGAGTTACGATAACAAATCATTTTGTTAATATCAATGAATTGCAAATGTTTGTTTAATATATTTTTTAATAACATATTTTGTTAATATATATATTTTTAAAAAAATTGGAGACTAAAATTTGAAATTTGGAAAGATATTTAATAAAGAAATATATTTTTGAAATTTGGAATTTGGAAAGATATTTAATAAGAAAAGATATTTTTGAAAATTTGAATATTAAATTAAATATAAGGGTCTTTTCAAAAATATAACAAAGTACTGTATAAAACAATTTCGAAAACGGAAAAATCCCACAGACCCACCGTGTAAAATACCAAAGATGCCCCGTCAACCGCGCACGTAATATATTTTCTACACGATCGTTTAGATTTGGCTATTGTTTGGTATACGATCGTTTAGATACAATTTAATTTCTTCAATTCTATTGTTTAATTTTATTATAGAATCGTTTAATTTGATTACGTTTAAATTTAGTTACATCATCGTTTAAATTTGGGTCCAAATGTAAACGATTTTTTTTCTAAATTTGGTTACATCGTTTAGGTTTGGCTAAACGGGTTTTTTTAATTCTTTTGCTACACGATCATTTAAATTTATTTATTTGTTTAATTTTGGCTAAACTGTTTTTTTAATTCTTTTGTTATACGAACGTTTAAATTTGTCTGGCAGATGATTTATCTTTTTTACACGATCGTTTACATTTTGCTACTCCAATCTAAATGATTTTTTTTCAAAATTCTTTATACACCATCTTTTAAATTTTGCTATTTTTGTACACGGTCGTTTAGATTTGATTACCCAAATTTAAATGACGCAAAAAAAGAATAAAAAAAGAAGAAAGACGATGGAAACAAATCGCAGCGGAAAACAAAAGAAGAGAAAAAGAAGAAAGATGATGGAAAGATTGAACGACGTAAAAAAAGAATCAGAAAAGAAGAAAGACGATGGAAACAGATCGCAACAAAAAAAAAGAGGAAAAGAAGAAAAACGATGAATCGCAACGAGGAGAAAGATGATAAAAGAATTGCAGCAAGGAAAAGAAGAAAGGCGAAAGAACAAACCTGTAATATTTAAAAAATAACTAATTTCATGGGTGGTGTTTTGTTACATTTACGAAACTTTTCCTTTATATATATATATATATATATAATAAAAGAAAAATATGTAGGGTCCACGTACTAGCTCATTGACGTACATGACTTTGTCCAAACTACCCTATTTTTGTTAATATTTTTCTTCCTACCCTATTTTTTACTATCTTTTAAAAAATACATTATTCTAAAAAAGATTCCCTAATCTATCTATCAATTCGAATAGTTGTAATATTCGAAGAAAATGACAAGATAGAAACTCAAAAAATTTTAAAGATAAAAAGTTGTGATTGTTTATTTAAATATATTTCTAGTTAAATCATGATTTTCACATCGATAATTTGCATTATCCTCGTATATGAGAAGATATATCCTTTCAACTAAATGAGCATGTATACAGGATATATATCACACTCATATACAAAAGAATATACCATTTAAAAAAATTTCATGAGACGATTTTAACCTGAATCGTTTGGAATAGAGAAGATTAGAAATGGTAAAGATTATTCTACTCATCATTGTAATCAATTTCAATTTATTATAAGCATGCCAATAGTAATCAATTTGATGTTTTTTTTTTTTTTCTTTTTGTTTTTATGGAGGTTTCTATAATAATCATTAATTAACCTGAATTTTTACCTTTTGTGATGTACATAATTAGTTTTTTAATTTATGTTATCTACTTGTCCTTGTTGATCAGTTCTCATAATAATAATAATAATGAAAATGTTATCTTTGGTTTACCAACAAAATTTCAAATAGAAACTTTCGAATTCCGTGGCTGCTGAATACTTCCTGCCATCATTTTTTTTTCTTTTTTTGGATTTCTTCAAAGCTTGACTTTACCAAATTAATTATTAGAATGGATCCACAAATAATCTTAATTTCCAATACACACGTCAAAACCAATTTGTGTTTTCTAAATTACCAATTTCAAAATTAGTTTTTGAAACCAAAATTTTAATTGCGTTTTAAATGTATGTATACTTTTTTTTAAAAAAAAAAAGTTTCTAATTAAATGTATATTCAAGATTTTAGTTGATTCAATCTCAAAGTTTATACATATAAATTAATATTTTTTCCTACAAAATATCATATTGTATATTTAAACTTTAAAATTATATCAAATATAACGATGAACTACTAATTCTATGGGTATAAGTTCAAAAGTACTTCTTAGGTGTATAACAAATTCATACATCTTTGTTATGTTCCATTTGGATATAAATCACTTCTTGCTATTTTATCGGTCAAACCTCAAAGTTCTCATGAATACGTCATTTGAGTCTACGTTATACATTCATTTGAATATATCAACTTCAGTCGCTCATTTGTTTAATTCAATATTTAAACAAGTCTATATATATGAGAATTAGGTATATTAAACACTATTGTGTTGTTTAAAAGAAAAAACACTTTTGAAACACATGTTTCATGATCCAAAACCAATTTAAAATTTGGGTGGAAATTAAACCACTTGGAAGAGCTTGGATTAGCAGCCATGAAAATGGATTAAGGTTGAAAAATAAAATATTATTGTTGACCCATGAAGTCTTTTCTATACAAACTTATCTTTGTAAAATAAGTTTGGTTATATAATTACAAAGTTTAATCATTTTTATATCTTATGTCACTTCAATAATTAAAACGTAAAATATCACGATCTTAATTCTATGAATATATATTCGTAAACATTCATGACTTTTTTTTTTTTTTTGCAAATCATTAAATTAATAATAATATCAATTAAAAAAAGTATTGTTTACTCTATTGATGACTTTGACCTCTCGAACTCTTGGAAATATAAAAGAAATAAATTTTGATAAAACTATGAGATATTATTTTTAGTTTGCTCCCTCTCATTGTCAATTGTCGTATTACTATTCTAGCTACTTAAAATTAATTTTATTCGAAGTTTACTTTTATCTATTTAACTAAAAATCATACTTGTATAAAAATGATTAGCACATATACTCAAATACTCATTAGTTAAATGAATGATACATAAATCGATCGAACAAAACAAAAAAATACTTTAGATGCCCAAACCCAAGATCAAAATAGGATATATTTTATTTTGGTTTCCTAAGCTTCCAAAATTCTTATTCCAATTCCTAAAATTTTTTACCTTTGTGTACGTTGATCCTCAAAAGTTTTAAAATACCTATTTTAAAGCAACTATTATATTAGAGTTCTTATATGTATTTTAATTTAAAACAAATTAAAAATGTGGCATCAAAGTACATGTAGTAATATATTAGAAAAAAAAAAACAAAAACAAATTACATATTTAAATTTCAATTATTAAAAAAGGTAGAGATCTAAAAGCAGAAGGGCTCCATAAAGTCAAAGTCAACTCCCTACCTAAAATAATGGTCTTATTTTCATAAATAAGTAAATTTAAATTATGTCAAAGGAGAAAAAAAAAAAGTTGTAGAATCTTCCAATTTTGACTGCACCACAATTTTTTAAAAAGGTTTTTTTTTTTAATTAATTAAACAATGAGAGTGTTCATTAGAGAACCTAAATATAAACAATATTTTTCATAAATATTTGCAATCAATTCAAACAGAGAGACCTTGTAGAGAAAAAAAATAATTAATAAAATTTAAGAAAAATCTGAAATATTTATAAAAGAAAATGGAATATTCGTAAAATATTTATCTTTCATAGAAAAATCAAATATAATAAAAATTTTTTTAGTAGTTTGGTTATATTTACCTATTATAGAAAAATTAAGTATAATAAATTTTGTCTTTTTAATAGTTTTATTTTATGGTGTGTCAATAGTTTATTAATTTTTTCTATTTTTGATCAAATCTAAAAAATATATCCTTATTTTATATTTAAATCGATTAATATTTGAATATATCAAGTCATTTTGTTCCATTATTTTATGATTTAAAAGCTAAATGTGGTCTTATTTTATTTATTTCTTTTTCCACCAATACAACCATATAATATAACTTTTGAAATGGTCTTCAAAATATTTATTTATTGATTTAAAACTACGTTATTAGTTATATATATATATAAATTTTGTTAATGCAAAAAGTATACTTGATTTAACCTTCCCCTGAAATTAGTAGTGAATTTGTTTGAAGAGGTGATGAATATGGCCTGAAGAAGAAAAAAACGTGTCCACACATTTGATGATTAAGTTGTGAAAGAATGTGAAAGTTAAAGAGTTTGAAGGTAGGACTCATATTGAATATGGCCTGAAGAAGAAAAAAAGTTAAAGAGTTGTGAAAGAATGTAATCTCATATTGAAGACATTTGATGTATTTGTATAGAAAGTTTAATTTACATAGGTTGCTACCTAGAGTTTCAAAATCGACTTAGGATAATTAAATGACCTTCCAAGCAAAGAGACACACTCGATTTTAATTATATGTTGGGTAGGATCAATCTCGACATTGGCAGAGATTGTGCTTCTTGTTTGGCATATCTCGAGTCCAAATTGTTCTAGTTAAGAGCATATATAAATAGATAGTTACACAAAATATACTTTTGGTCCATGAAGTTTAGAGTTAGTGTCTATTTGGTCTCATAAGTTTCAAAATGAACACTTTAGTCCCTCAAGTTTATAGAATATTTCTAAATGATCTCTCCATCTATTTTAACGGAAAATTGACATGACATATTGTGTATATTTCTTTAACTTCTCCTATTTTCCCACATTTCTCTTGAGTTTGGACAACACCGTTTCTCTTATTTGTTATTTATTTTTTCTTATCCAAAGGTGAGGAGGGAGAAGCTAAAAGAATGTGTGTTTGTGCATGTATAAAATGATTTTCCTCCATGTTAAATGTTCCATAGGCATTGGAAAGAGTTGGAAGAGAGAATTGGTTGCACAAAATTGTTATGGATGGAGGTGTTGTTGGGAATGAATGGGTGTAAACAAAAAGCTCCTAATTTATGTGCACACTTCCCTTGTTGAATACCAAATGAAGTTTTAAAATATGCTTCTTTTCTCTCTATTTTATTAACAAATGGGATGCTGCCACGTGGAGTTTCTGACTGGAGGTTCTAAAGAGTGCTACGTCCAGTTTCATTCCACGCACCTTCTTCCCAACGCTCACACATCAGAAGTTGCCTTCCCATCAAAATAAACAACAAACATTCAACTATATATATATATATATATATAAATCATTTTTAAGAGTTTAATACTATTTTTAAAAATCAATTTTACAAAATTAATTCTACATAAATATTTTTAAAAAAAAAAAAAAAAATCAATAATCTCATTATCACTTTCCGGTTAAAACTTATATACTATTTTAAAATTTTAAATTCTCAAATATTAAAATTTAGGTCACTAATAAATCTTAAAATTAGCATGATGGCTAACTTTAAAAGAATAAGAATGTAGATGTCATATTTAAAAGTTAAATAGAATGATTTTCTAAGATTTTATTGGAAGTGAGAGATTAAATTTAAAGATAGGTAATCTAAAATAAAGTAATAAACCAAGTTCTTAAATATAATTATAGTTCACTCAATTTGGAATCTAACTTTTTAATTTGACCAATTTAATAGATGTTGACCAATAAATAGATGAAAATGAATGACTTTCTATATAAGTAAAAAAAAAAAAAAAAAAAAAAAAAAAAACAAAAGTAGATTTTTTTTTTTGGGAATGAAAATCGGTTATGTAGATTACATTAGAGCCTTTAAAGTTCAAAAGCAACCAAAATTTAAACATAGTCCAATTTATATAAACCAAAAATGTAATTTAAACATACATTTATCTTAGATTTTGTTAAATAAAATTAATTTTTTATTTTACAAAGAAAGGAAAAAAATATTTTACTACTAGAAGAAAACTCTTCTTTTTTTCTTTTTAATCAAAAAATAAGTGAAAATGTCACATGCAATAAAGTCAAAATATTAGATTATAGTTTAACCCATCACGCACACACACATATATATATATATCTTAATTACTTCGCATTAAATGCGTGTATTTATTTTAGGTATATGTTTCAATCTTTAATATTTATGTCAAAGTTAGATTGAAAATTTGGATGAAGGGAAAACACATTTGACTTCATCTTAGTAATGTTATTTTAAAAGAAAATCTACAATAATGTTCCTGAGTTTAATTTTAATCTCTTTTTCTTTCTTTGTTAAAAACGTTAAGTTCCAAATTTACTATGAAGATACATAATTTTGGATCATTGTCATTTTTTACTTTAGGAAAAGGTTTTTCCAATTCAAAGCTAACCATTTATTTTTGAAAATTTCACTTCTTTTTTAACAACTTCTCCAACTTTTCAAGCTTTAATTAGAGGTCCACCAGGTTAGGCAATTTTCCCATAATTTTTACCATAACTTTTGACATATACACATATATTAATACAGGGCTGCAACATATAACACATGATATTTAGGAAAGTAAACCCAATTAACATAATAATAATAATAATAATAATAATAATAATAATAATAATAATTTTAATAGTAATAATAATAAAATTATTATTATTATTATTATTATTATTATTATTATTATTATTATTATTAATTTTACACCAAATTTCTTAATCCTCAAAATAAAAACCAAAGGTTTGAGTTAAAGATATAGTTTTAACTTTCCATCCATATGTGGGTATTTCTATTGATATTTTCACATTTTCGTGGGTACCATATCAATAGGAGTGGTGAATCGTTATTTCCATTACATCGTAGAAAAATATACAAATCACAAAAAATAAACATGAAAATTGTATTAATATAAATAATGGACATTCTTACTTATTTAAAAATAATAAAATGTGTTTTTCTTATAAATTTTTAGAAATATCCATCCAAATCAAATTTCTGTAAAATTAAGACTTCAATATATCAATCAACATCGATATTTTAAACTTTGGTTAAAACATAAAAGTCCACAAAATCTCACGAAATTAAAAAAAAATCTTCTTAAAACATACTAAAACAATAACCAATCCAAAAAAAAAAAAAAAAAAACTCTCACAAATTGCGCTGCGTGTTAGTAGTCAAATACATTTTTTTTTTTGTTGGACAATTAACTATATGTTAGTTATAACAGTAACTATTGAAATTGATTATGTTTGTGATGTATTTTAATAGTCAAATAAATTGAAAACTATGATTTTAACTTAAAATTTTGATCTTCAGGTTGGAAATAAAATTGACGTAAAATTTGAATGAATTAAGAGTATTTTTGTAATTTAGCCTATTAAACATAAGCATTACTATGGAAGGTTGAACTTAATATTTTTAATTTAATGTGAATAATGGAATATAAGAATTATTTATAAACAACCCTACGCAATCTAGGGTTTTGGGATGAGAGAAATTGTATGCATTAATTGCTATACATGCTAACTCACCTCCTATTTACTTTAGCATTAATTGGGAACTTTTCATTTCATTTTTTTTTTCTTTATATTTCTTTGAAGGAAGATAATGATGATCAAATTAATATTCCTAAGTACAAATTAATTTGTAATAAACATCCATGGTTAATAGATTTGTATGATTTTATCACCAAAACGAGATATAAGTCATAGACAAAAGTTAATCGTCGAAAGATTTTGTTATATTTATAATTTTTAAAAAAATATTTATATGTAGGCTAATATTTTAAATCTATCTACTATATTTACGATTATCTCTTGATTCGTTAAGGATTCGTTTGAATTAACTTAATAAAAAAAATATGTTTTTTTTTTTTTAATCATCTTCATTTTTAAACACCTTTGATTAAAAAATGTTTAAAATACACTTTTAGAATTACTTTGGGTGGTTGTCCAACATTCTAAATTTTTTCAAAATGATTTATTTTTTTAATTAAACAATTAAAAATGTATTAATTCCAAACATGTCCTAACTCTACGCTTAAAAAGAAAAGTACATCCCATTACTTTTTTAAACCAAAATATAACTAAGATCTCAAATAATTTTTGAAAATTCATCGCACTTAAATTCTTGGCAAAAATTTTAAAACGACAAAAAGGAAAAATACAAGCATTAAGATATTGATATATTGATGTGTAGTTGTTATACTAAAATAAAAACAAAAAAGAATAAAATTGAAATGCTCTAATTTATAGTAATTTGGATATGGTGCTTTGAAACCATCTAAGATTGTATACCTCATGTTGGTTTGAAGTTTATTCTTCGATATGAAAAAGATCAAGATCCATGAATCAATGTTCTAAACTTAATCAAATTATTTGGAGATTATTTATATGTTGAATGATGTTGTTGTTAACGATTCTAAAGTCACACTTTTTTTTTTTTTTTTTATGGTTTATTATTGATACAGAAGGCTAAGGAATGAGGTTATAGTCAAAATACAGTTAGCACAGTTTGTTTGTTCATGAGATTTTGGATGGGAGGTGGATGTAGAGTCTTCCCATTCTTCATACTCTCTAAAATATGGAATTGTTTACACTACCGATGTGATTGGCACAAGAGATATGATATATAATGCCATTTGGTTGTATCGTCTACAAAAGAATGAAAAGAAAGGTTTAAAATGATATCGATGTTATAGATTTGGTGTTTGTAATTAAAAATATAGAAATGATGTAATTAAAACAAAAAACAAAAACAAAAGAGAAAGACAAAGGGCGGAAAAAACGATGAGGAAGAAACAAAGAGTGGAGCAGTTGCATTTGTAGGTATTTGAAGGGGATGTGCATTATATTGATTGGACTCCCAACCCCTCCCCCTTAATTACATTAATTGATATCAATACCCCTTTCCAAGTGTTTTGCATTCTTAAAATTAAAATATTTTATTATTTGACACTCACTTTTTCTTTTTTCTTTTTTCTTTCAATATTTACCTAGAATGTGAAAATACTATTTACATACATACATACATACATATATATACATACTTAGTTTTCAAAAACAAAATGGTTAATTATAATCAAACTAGGTTTCTATCTATATTACTATCATAATTGTTTGTTGAAATATCGAAGTAATTAAATTTATCAGGATTCATAAACTTTTTTTTTCGTACGACAACATATGGATATAAGATTGAATGTTCGAGTTCAGAGGAGTAAGTGTTGTTAGACGTATTTAAATAATGCGTATAATTAAAGTTTGTGCTATGTATGTGAATTAATAATTTATTGCATTGGATTATTTTATTAAATTAGGTTTATTATGTGATCCACTTAATTAAGGTTCAAGATTCCTAATCGAGTATGGACTAAATGACCGATAGAAGCCTATACCTAGACCGATTAGGATTTAATGAAAATCCTAATTGATCTATATATAAAGAGATTTAGGACTATGGTTTCCAATATATCAAAACAATATGAACTTAGTTTCTCTTATATCAATCAAGAGAAAAATTGCACAAATTTTGGTTGAGGAAGACAAATAGCCATTTTATAACAGCCATCGATTGGCCAACGAGAATCTAGTATGTAACTTATTCTTGACAATTTGGTATAAATGATTTTAGATTAATCTATTATATAGATTTAAAATATTTATATTAACAAGTGATGCGATCAACACTATTTGACAAACCAATCAACTTAAAACTATGGATTTTATTGGTAACTTAACGTAATATTATAACACAAATTTTTTAATTAAATTTTTGTAATGTCATGTCTTCATGAATTAATATTATGGTATAGAGTTGAGTTAAAAAAAAAAAAGTAGTTTTAAAGAGCATGTAGAAAATGAGAAATTAATTTGTTTAAATGAATTTATATTTGAATTGTATGAATTAAATTTAAAATTAAATTTAAAATTAAATATCAACTATATACTCATTTTGGAAGGATGTTGAACTAAGAAACAAGTAATTCCCAATTTTTGTCCACAAGTCTTTTTATAAATCCCTTCATAAACTTCTTCCTCCAATCTCTCTCTCCTTCCTATCAAGCTTTCTTCCTCTCCCATAAAATCCCTCCATCATTTTTATTTACTCTTCGATAACAATTTAGTCCATAAACTAGTGTTCTTTTTTTATGATTTAGTCTCTATTATATAAATTAGTGCGAAAATCTAATGAGACTTATTGCACACAAATCAATTAGAGACTTAATGATTTTATAACATACAAAGTCTACGTCATAAAATAATAAAAATTAGAACTAAATTTTGATAAATTTATTTTAATAGTTGGAGCTATATTGTTATAAAATTGAGAGTACAAATACTAAATTCATATCAAAGTCTAGATACAAAATCAAAAGCATAGTGTCTAAACGTTAAAAACCACAATTGAATGAACGAAGGAATGTGTTATTTTTAACCTTTTTTATTTTATTTTGAATAATTTATTAATTCACCCTATATAGTTTATACAATGGTAACACTAATATAAATGAAAATGGTTATAAATGTTCAACTAGAGTCTAGACAACTATGTGAAAAATTGATTGTATATATATTTTTTTAATTAATGACTTACAATTTGACCAATTGAATGGTGAATTATGGTTAAGTTGACTTTAATAGTATAGCCATTAAAACAACTTCAAGTTCTTTAGGAAAAAAAAACTAGAATAAAAGCATTCTTTCATGTATGGTTAAATGGTAGTAATTTTAGAAACAATAATTAAATAGAGTAATATTTAAAAAAGAATAGTAAATATAATAAAGTCTACTAAGGATAGATCAATATTGACATTTAACTGGTAGACTATAAAATCATTTGTTGATAGACTTTACTATATTTGTATTTTGCTTTTAAAAAAATGGTTATATATTTGATTATTATTCATATAATTGCTAACCATTATAATTATCGGAGAGAATGAATGCTTTGGTATTTACATATGATAGGACTATAAACAATAACAACACGTTTTTTTTTTAATTACTGTTAATTAGTCAAATAAAAATATTAACAATATTGTTTATTATAACTAACTTAAAATGAGTTATTTTCGAGTCAAGTTACTTATTATATGGAATTTTGTTTATTATAACTTACTTAAAATGAGTTATTTTCAAGCCAAGTTACTTATTATATGGAATTTTGTTATGTTTGTCAGTCTAGTCTTGACTTGTTGTTAATTGTTATGTGTAAGTCACTTTGTACTTACCACACTTCAATGTCTAAGTTAGAATAAAAAATGCATAGTTTGGTTAGCACACAATAAATAAGATCTAATCACTCAATTAGAGAGTCCCACTTGGAGTTGTTGAATGATGCAATTCATAGGTATTTCCTTTTAACTTTCACTTATAGTTACATGTAATGCTAGAGAAATTAAGGTTGTTTATGACATTCAAGGTTATAAACTATGAGTTATCATATAGCCATACCTCAATTATATTTTAATTAATATATTTATCAACATTATGTTATTTTTAATTTTTTCTAATCCAAAATTAAAAGAAAAGAAAATAAAAGTCCTAAAATAATCTAATCCTCGCCTTTCTCTTTAAGTTTCCACAAAGTCGCACAAAAATAATCCACCCCAACATCAACAATTTAACAAATAAATTTCTAACTATCAATCAACTTAAACTTACCTTTATACTTTTTAGTGGATTGCATTTAGAATCTTTATATTAAATCTATCTATATCCTAGATTTGTGTAGAACAAAAAAGACAATAGTTGACTATATAGGAAGCATCAAAAGAGGTGATTTATATTAGAATATTTTGTTTTATGATTACAAATATAAACATACGATCACACCTATTTTGAACCACAAATTTTGTTCACGAATCTGGTAAAAGGAAATACAAATTTACTAAAACAAATATAACTATTAATTCATAAAATAGGAATTTTCAAAAAATAATTTAAACTCCAAATATATATATGGATATATCCGTAAGATTTAAAATCCTCAAACGGGTCAAGTTGGGACGATCCATATTTTCTTCCCATCACTGTCTTTCCCGTTTAAACAAATTCCGCGGTCCTTCTAGAAGCATCTTCAAGAACCAAAACTCATAATATAATCCATCAATATCATCATCCTATAAAAAAAATTCAGTCCTTTTTGGAACAATGACTTTTTTCCTTGATGTAGCATAAATAAAATAGATTCAAAATTTTGGAATACGAGAGAGAGAAAAACCCAATTTTTCTTGTTTTGATTTGAATTATTGTTTTTTTTCTCTTTTTTTGCGAATTTTTTTGATTCGGTGGATCCATTTTTTGTTGCTGTCGCCACCCATTACGACTTCTTCCCCGTTTCTTGCAATGATCGTCTTCTCACTCTCTTTCTCTCTCTAGACTCCCTCTTTCATCACTCTTCTCTCTCTAAAATGGCTTTGACCTTTCTCTATTCTACTACTTCCTTCTCATCTTCTTCCTCTCTTACACGACGCTTCCCCAACTACCATTTTCGTTTAAGAAATTTCCCCATCTTCCTTCACAATTGGTCTCTTTCTTCCTTTCTCTATGATTCTCTGTTCATTGTTGGCAGAACAGGTTTTGTGTTATTAATCCCAGCTCTTACTCTATTTTTGATCTTCTTTTCTGCTGCTTCTGCTGCATTTCAGTTTTTGTTGGAATGACGGTTTTGCTAGATTTTGGACGTGGGGTTTGTGTTCTTGTGTTTGATTGTGGTTTTTGCCATCTGGGATTCAGTGGAATGAGTTTCTAGTGGAGTTTTGAACTTGTGTTTCTTTGAGTTGTTTTGTTCTGGTTCGATTCCTCCATCTGGGTGTTTCTTGAATGTGTTGGTGTGTGAGTTTCTAGCAGATATTTGAATTTGGGATTCTCGTTTTCCATCTGGATTTTGTATTTTCTTAGCTCGTTTGGTGTTTGATTGGGTTTTTGCAACTTGGTGGTTTCATGAGTGCGTTGATGATTGAGTTTGTGTTGATAACTCAGAGGCCTCTGATTGCTAAATCATGGCGTCAGAGCGGCCGCTACTGATTATATCTCCAAGAACACCGAAAACTGTCTCTCACGATCTACAGAAACCGGAGTTGAATCGACCTGGATTGGTCTTCGCCATGGATTCTCGAAGCCCAAATGAGAATTCAGCGAGTACCGAACTGGGTTATCGGTCTTTCTCACGGCGAAGTCAATCGTCGCTGCAATCGAAGTCGTCAATTCGTGAAGTGGGTTCTAGTGAATTTGGACCGAGGCCTGTTCGTCATGGGTCTCGAGGTGCTGATTCTGAAGCATTCAGCATATCCCAGAAGGAGATCAGTGATGAAGATGCGAGGTTAATTTATATTGACGATCCCGAAAAGTCGAACGAGAAGTTCGAATTTGCTAGAAATTCGATTCGCACCGGCAAGTATTCGATTCTCACTTTTCTGCCCAGGAATCTGTTTGAACAATTTCATAGAATTGCTTATATATATTTCCTTGTTATTGCGGTTCTCAATCAACTTCCCCAGCTTGCTGTTTTTGGTCGGGGAGTTTCCATTTTGCCTTTAGCTTTTGTGCTGCTAGTTACTGCTGTTAAAGATGCATATGAGGATTGGAGAAGGCATCGTTCTGACAAAATTGAGAACAATAGATTAGCTTCAGTTTTGGTAGACGGTCAGTTTCAACTGAAGAAATGGAAGAATATTAGAGTTGGTGAGATAATTAAGATTGGTGCCAATGATACCATTCCTTGTGATATGGTGCTTCTTTCTACCAGTGATTCCACAGGGGTTGCATATGTTCAAACTCTGAATTTGGATGGGGAATCAAATTTGAAAACCAGGTATGCCAAACAGGAAACAATGTCAAAAATGCCCGACAAAGAGAAGATTGTAGGGTTGATTAAATGTGAGAAACCCAATAGGAATATCTATGGATTTCATGCTAATATGGAGATTGATGGGAAACGTCTTTCTCTTGGACCTCCAAACATAGTTCTTCGTGGCTGTGAGCTTAAGAATACTAGCTGGGCTGTTGGTGTTGCTGTATATGCTGGCCGTGAGACAAAAGCCATGCTTAACAGTTCTGGAGCTCCATCAAAAAGAAGTCGACTTGAGACTCGTATGAATGTGGAGATTGTTATGCTCTCTTTCTTTCTCGTTGCCTTGTGTACTGTTGTTTGTGTTTTGGCTGCTGTTTGGTTCATCAGAAACAGGGAAAATTTGGACATTTTACCTTATTTCAGAAATAAGGACTTCTCAAAGGACCCACCTGAAACTTATAATTACTATGGATGGGGATTGGAGGCTTTTTTTGCGTTCCTCATGTCAGTCATTGTGTTCCAGGTCATGATCCCCATTTCACTATACATTTCCATGGAGGTTGTTCGTATTGGTCAGGCTTATTTCATGATCCGAGACACCCAAATGTACGACGAAACATCAAATTCAAGATTTCAATGTCGGGCTTTGAACATAAATGAGGATTTAGGACAAATAAAGTATGTGTTTTCGGACAAAACAGGTACTCTTACCGAGAATAAGATGGAATTTCGATGCGCAAGCATCTGGGGAGTTGATTATGGAGGTGAAAGTTCCATTCCTCTCGACGAGCAGATTGGATACTCTGTTCGAGGTATGCAAAGTTATGTTGAATTTGTCTTTTATTTTGTTAAATAAGATCTTCTGTGCCCTTGGCAATTAAATTAGTTTAGCTTATCTTTTCCCATGCTTTTTAATAGTGAATGGAAAGGTTTTGAGACCAAAATTGGTTGTCAAAACTGATCCCGAGCTTCTACAGTTGTCAAGAAGTGGAAGGCACACCAGGGATGGAAGATATATTCATGATTTCTTCCTTGCATTAGCTGCTTGCAATACCATTGTTCCTCTCATTACCGAAACTTCTGACCCTTCGGTGCAATTAATTGACTACCAAGGGGAATCTCCAGATGAACAGGCATTGGTTTATGCTGCTGCAGCATATGGTTTTATGCTAATTGAACGAACTTCTGGCCATATAGTTATTGACATACATGGTGAAAAACATAGGTAAAATCATGCTTTATCCTTGGTTATTTGAATATATTCTTGTTGCACTCTATGCTTTAACGTTGGAGCTGTTTGATTTTTGCCCTATAACTATTTGCTCCACGATTAGCCTGAGGAACAAAGAGCTCACTAGTTTCCCCCACTTCCACTCTTTTAAGGTCTGCTTTCTCAATCTCTTTAATGTTGTCTTGCAGGTATAATGTTTTGGGAATGCACGAGTTTGATAGTGACAGGAAGCGGATGTCGGTTATATTGGGGTGTCCTGATACGACATTTAAAGTGTTTGTAAAAGGTGCTGATAACTCCATGTTCAAGGTGATGGGCGAAAATATGAACACAGATATCATTCAATCAACTAAAGCTCATCTTTATTCATACTCATCAAAGGGTCTCAGAACACTGGTTATTGGAATGAAAGAACTCAGTTCCACCGATTTTGATAAATGGCACATGATGTTTGAGGAAGCAAGTACTGCTTTGATCGGTAGGGCTGCTAAGCTTCGCAAGGTTGCCAGCAGCATTGAGAACAATTTGTTCATATTAGGTGCCTCGGGCATTGAAGATAAGTTACAAAAAGGTGTGCCAGAAGCCATAGAAGCTTTAAGGACGGCGGGAATTAAAGTATGGGTTTTGACTGGTGACAAGCAAGAAACTGCCATTTCAATAGGTTACTCCTCAAAGCTTTTGACAAACAAGATGACTCAAATTATAATTAACAGCAATTCGGCAGAATCATGCAAAAGGAAATTAGAAGATGCAATAATCATGTCAAAGACTGCTTCAGGCGTTTCACTGGATAATGAAAGAAGCACTGAAGTTGCAACGACTTCGATTGCGTTGATCATTGATGGTAGTAGCCTCGTTCATATTCTTGACAGTAAACTCGAAGAACAGGTAAATTCTTATAAACCTGCAAATTCTATGTACTTTGGAATCTCCAACGCTTACCTAACTCTCCTGTGTTTCAGCTTTTCCAACTATCTTGCAACTGTTCGGTGGTGTTATGTTGTCGAGTTGCCCCGTTGCAAAAAGCTGGAATTGTTGCCCTTGTGAAGAAAAGGACCTCTGACATGACACTTGCCATTGGTGACGGTAATTCAATGCCTTTGTTTTGTAGTTTTCCTTTGTCTTCTTCTTTTTTAAAACCTATGCTTCTCAACATATTTCAAAGTCTTCTTTGCTCTGGATGTTGGGTTTGTGTAAGACCTCTAGTTAGGGAAATATTAGAATTATTAGTATTGTTATTAGTAACGGTACATTAGTAAATTCGTTAGGAATTTTAGTTATCAATAGAGTAAGTAAGGTCGGGAGAAGGAGATGAAAATTTTTGTGGGATTTTCTGTGGGAATTAGGAGAGATTAGTCCTCTTGAAAGGTATGGTATGTTGTAACTTCCTTTGATATTGCAATATATATTTCTACCTTTTAAGTGTTCTTGTGTTCTTACTTGTTTTTAGGCAGAAACTTAGACAGTCTGATAGAGTTTGTGATTGTTAAATTATTTTGTAGGCGCGAACGACGTGTCAATGATCCAAAAGGCAGATGTGGGTGTTGGAATCAGTGGTCTAGAGGGTCGACAAGCTGTTATGGCATCAGATTTTGCCATGGGACAATTTAGATTCTTGGTTCCTCTTCTATTGGTCCATGGGCATTGGAATTACCAGCGGATGGGCTACATGATCTTGTACAATTTTTACAGAAATGCAGTATTTGTTCTTGTTTTGTTTTGGTGAGTAACCTCTTCGTAGACCACATAAATCTTGATAGTAGTTAAAAAGAATGAAATGATAACTGTGTACCTTAGTTTTAAGAACACAAAGTTCCTTAATAACTTAAGAACTCATTGTAGATCATCATATGCTTATGATATTATCATGTATTCGTTTGTAGGTATGTGCTATTTACCGGTTACTCGTTGACAACGGCGATCAACCAATGGAGCAGTGTGCTCTACTCTATAATCTATACTTGTTTGCCCACTATTATTGTTGGAATTCTTGACAAGGACTTGGGTAGAAGGACTCTTCTTAGTTACCCTCAACTCTATGGGGCTGGCCACAGACAGGAAAGCTACAACTCTAGATTGTTTTGGTTAACTATTATTGACACTGTGTGGCAAAGCATTGCTATTTTCTTTA
Source organism: Cucumis melo (assembly GCF_025177605.1). Taxonomy (NCBI): domain Eukaryota; kingdom Viridiplantae; phylum Streptophyta; class Magnoliopsida; order Cucurbitales; family Cucurbitaceae; genus Cucumis; species Cucumis melo. The sequence goes on from NC_066859.1 coordinate 22,076,900, forward strand.
TCCCCCTCTTCGCATTTTGGGCTACCACCGTCGACATTTCAGGCCTTGGAGATCTCTGGCTACTTGCCACAGTCATCGTTGTCAACTTACATTTATCAATGGACGTCGTTCGATGGTATACCGTCACCCATGCTGTGATCTGGGGATCCACTCTCGCAACTTTCATTTGTGTCATTGTTCTTGATTCGATATTGTCGCTTCCCGGTTACTGGTATGTATCATAATATTACATTGTAATGTTGTCTGAATCTCTGTTCATTATAAGACGCTTCTTAAAACTCCATCCATTCTAATATGGCAGGGCGATATATCACGTGGCGAGCACAGCATCTTTTTGGCTATGTTTGTTGTGTATCATCGTAGCAGCATTACTTCCTCGTTTTGTCGTAAAATACATTTATCAATATTACTGTCCATGTGACATCCAAATAGCAAGGGAGGCTGATAAGTTTGGGCTTACAAGAGAGCTGGGAGTTGTACAAACAGAGATGATCCCAGTCCTCAACAACTCTTTACAAGTATGACAAAACAACTCTTTGTACCATTTTCTTTCTTTTGTTCTTTCATTTCATTTGTACTTCACAGTTTTGTATTATCTCTTCATGTAAAGAAAAATCACAATTCTTTAGGCTGCTTCAGAATAATTCTCCTGTTGTCAGTTGCCATCCAAAGGATAGGAAATGTAATATAATTTTTCTTTAGTTTCTTTCTTTATTTATGGTTTTTGTTGTTGATGTTATTGTGCATTATTAAGTGTAGTCTACAGTGTTGTTTAAGAGCAGTATTTTGAATTTTCTTTTCCGTAATGGAATAAATATATATTCTTTCTTAAAGCTAATACTTCTTTTTAGGAGTATTTTCAAATGTAACAAAATGAATCCAAATATTCACAAAAAGATAGTAAAATTCTATATTTTGTAAATATTTAAGTAGTTTAGTCATTTACAATATATATAAAAAAAAATTCTTAGACAAAGCAAAGAAATCCAACTCTCAAGCTTTCTCACGATTGGGAAAAGAGCTCGAGAGCTAAACAAGAGCACTGCTATCGTGAACTCTTTTACAAAAGAAAAACATGTAACATTCAATAGAAAGGGTAAGAAAAAGAACATGTAACATTCAATAGAAAGGGTGAGGAAAAGAACATCATCAACAACGTTTCAAGTTAACATATTCTCGGAAAAGAAGTTCATCGAGTCATAATCTTTTTTTTTATAATTGATAATAACAAATTGTCACAATTGAAAGAACTTCTTTACCTAATGAAGAATTGATGGAATTTTTAAAAGTCCCTCTTGCTAAAAAAATGTCTTCATCTATCTATTTTTAATGTATTAAGAAAGAGAGAGGATGAATTGCAAATACATATAAAACAAAATACAAGTTTGGAAAAAGATTCCACACTCATTCATTATTATTACTATAGTTATTTCAATAAACATTAATACATCAATATTCAATTTATGCAAATAGACAAAAATTGTACAACCAAAACCAAGATTGAAATTATTATAAAAACATAGGAATAAAAATGAAATATTGAGATGTCAATAATTATTGAGATCTATCAACCAAAAGGACAGTGCATAACTGTCATTTGCTCAAACTTCTTTAGTCTAGACAACCATCAACTCTCTAAGTTGGTGCATACCGCAACGTGAGTTGCCTTCGATCAAATCATTCTACTAACCAAGAATGATTATGCACCACAAAAGAGTTAAGTTTATCAATTCAAAGTTATATGTGGTAGGTTTTAAGACTGTCTAAGGCCTTTGATCTTACATTTGATGATGAATCTTAATGTTGACTCATAAGTTAGTAAACTTTCAATTTAAATAAATACCTTATTTTATCAACATTTGTTTAATTCACATATTAATTCTTGGATTGATAATGTAGTTAAGTTGGATTGAAAATTTCAATTTTTTTATCTTGAGTCCTAAATTTTTCTAAGGTTTGAATTCTACTATGATTCTTAAAAATTCAAATTTGTTTTATTTTGATCTTTGAGTTTTGCAAAAAAAAAAAAAAAAAAGAAAAAGAAAAAAGAAAAAAGGAAGTTAGTATTTGAACTTTCATATATTTGTTTCATTATAAACTCAAACTTTTTAGACACAAGAATAATTGTTTTTAAGAAGTTCATAAACACTAAAAATTTATGAACAAAAACAAACATGGAGGTTGATAAACCAAAATATATATTTATTTTGAAAGTTTAGGCCAATTTTTTTTAAAAAAAGACATTTGGGAATTTGGGTAAGGAGCCCATACTTGCTTTCTAACAAATATACAAATCTATAGCAAGAAATCGAGAAAAAAAGAAGAAAGAATAGCATAAAATAACAAAATATTAAAACTATTTACAAAAATATAACAAAACATAATACTACTCCAAAAGTTAAAATTACCTAAAACTATGAAATACAACCTCGAAGAATAAATTGCACCAACCTCGAAAAATTAAGCCAAAATAGAATTTAAACAACAATTTTTTTAAAAGCATATTTTTATTTGTTGGATGAGAATTTGTATCTTAAACCTCGAGAGAAGAAGTAATTTTCCAATTATCGTGATGCTTTGTTATATATATATATATATATATTATTTTGAAATTGTTGAGTAAAAAAATGGAATTTTTGATTTTAAGTTGTTACGTTCCATTTGCTTCTAATTTTCACGATAGATTAAATTTTAATTATATATATATATTAGACAACAGATTAAATTAATGAAATTATTTCTTTTGTACGTTATGATTTATTAAACTTATTATTAATCATATTTAATTAGAAAATAAACAATATTTTTTCTCTAAATTTTACTAAAATATTCTTAAGATATTTTAATATATTTATGAATAATATTTTTATAAGTTTTGTGATTTAAAATAAATTGGGTTGTATTTTTAGTAAATTATAAAAAACTTAGGGTGCCTGCCTCCGGCAGTCTGTCAGAGTTCCGTCGAGGGTTTTTGACCGAAACGCCCTCCCCCGAATAAAGGGTTTAACGCACACTCACCTCGCTTCTAGGGTTTCTCTATACACATCAATTCTTCATCATCACCTCCTATATTCAAACCAATGGCCAACGGATTATTGAAGTTTACCCGCTTCATCTCTCCCTCTTCTCTCCTTCCCCGTCAATGGCACCACTCCTCCTCTTTTTCTCGTCTCGGCTCTCACGAATTCCTCCAGGTCACTTCGCATTCCATTTTTCTTCTTTACTTTACTCTCCAGTACTTGCTCCATCGCTGATTACCATTGCTTTTCGTTCACTCCGGATTTTAATTTACCTAAAAAGTTTGAATTGGTTTGTTCATAGCGATAAAATGCGGAATTTGATGTCTTGACTCGTTTTTTTTTAATCTCCATGTGGACCTCAGACAGCTGAGGTGATGAGGAGTAGTGGGACGAATGCTTCTAAAAGAGTTGCTGTAAATATCATTGACGAAGCAAAGAGGGGTTTACCGGATACTTATGCTACTTCTGTAAGAGAGGTATGTTTTGGATATTGGTAGAGAAACTTAGCATACAAGAAATTGTGTAGGATATGTAGGTTTCTTCTGCTGTGTTACTGCCTAGAGGAATTTTTGTTAGAGCAAAAAGAATCAAGGAATAACCCAATAATTAAAATGTATCTGCCTTGGATGTTCCTGTATGCAATATGTTGTTCCTTAAAAGAACAAGCAGAAAAGCAATAACTTGTTGGCAGTTAAGGGCATCGGATCGTATGAAAATATATACAACTTTTTTGAACTCTTTTAGTGTAAGTGTAGCATGATCGATATGGAACTTCTTTCTGTCAGCATCGATGTCAATATGGAAACCCTTTTCCTTTGTATGTGCTAATTGGGGAGTCAAAAACATTTTCGGTGGGACGGTGTTTGCATCAACTCAACGAGTTTGGAATTTTAACTTTAGAATGAACTTAAGAGAGTTTGAAATAGAGAGCTTATAGATCCTTACTGCAGGTCTGTCTCTTCCTAAGTGCTTGTCATGGCTCTTTGGAGAGACAAATATCCTAACAACTAAACTAATAAGGTAAGGTGTTCCTTTTCCCTCAAAAAAAGGAAATTTAAAGTATTATTTAGGTCAGCTCTTATTTTTTAAGCTTTGTGCCTTTTGTTGCTTCTCTTTAGATCTCTTTGGAAGCTTTCTAACTCTTTGTTTAGTGTTTATTAAAAAAGAAAAAGGATCACACTTATCTTGCAATATAACATAAGAAAATTAATGTCTAATCTGTAAGATAGATGTAGATATTGCTCAGAGAACTTCTCTCAATCTAATTCTGATTTTGCATTAGTTTCCAAGATTCCTAGCCAGTGTCGAAGATGCTCTAGTTTTTTATGATGATGCTCTAGTTTGGGGTTTATAATGAAGAAGTGTAACTTTGGTGCAGCTTCTTGGTCCACTGAAGTTTGGCATTTCCAAACAGTCTGCTGTGTATGTGTGCGATATTCCTAAGGTGCAATGCCCTATTTCATGGCAGATGTTGATTTTTAGTTGTTATTTCGTTTAGCATTCTTTGAACCTTGTTTGTCTAATTTTTTTATTCATTTATTTTGCAGGCTGCACTTGGAGGTAATGGTTGGTTTTGTTTACATTTAACTTTCATGAACTTTGTTATTCTGCCATGTCTTTTTCAAGACTTAAAATTTTTTTTTGGAAGATTGAATGATTATTTGTGCAACTAGGGTTAATTAAAGCTGTATCTTTCCAAATTTTTTCTGGATAGTGGGTCATAACTTGCTCAAAGCTTCCCTCGAGAGATTCACTATTTTTCAGTTTAGGTTTTCATATTGATATGTGGGTCTGACTCATCTGGTCTGGTATCTTGCACACCTTGTATGATGCTATTCTACTCCGTATATGGCAATGAAAACTGAAGTAGTTCTAGGGAATTTTCAAATGGACTAACATGTGAAAAATGAGTTTTAGTGGCTTCATGCTGAGAGCTATTATTCTAGTGCTCAATTGTTTTTCCCTTTCTCAATCTGCAGGGTGGGGGTGAACGTCTATTGCTTGCAGTTAACCCTTCCATATTATATTTTTGTGTAGGCATCCCTGTTTTATCTAGATGGCAGAATGTAAGGGCATCTGTTGTCAATTTTTCAACATTAGGTGTCACCAGTAGATGTGATACGAGTGCTAGAGGGCCGTGTTTTGCTAGGTTTATGTCATCAAAATCTTCAGAGAAACGTGGACAAACTGAATCTGAGGTTTGTGTTCAATTTGAATTTGTTTTAACATTTAAAGGAGCTCTGGTTTTCTTCGAGGTTCAATTTCTGAATTTTAGTGGAAGGCACTTTGACTGAGTTTAGATGTGGTGTTTGTGTCTCAAATTTATGCATGCGTCAAATGATCATGAAGATGACTAGTGTTGGCAAAATCTTAGATCTAATAAAGCAAGGTCTGGGAATAATTAGAATATCAATTTTTGCAAGGAAAACTGGAGGTACTATTTGGTTCGTGATCCAAAGATTAGTTTAGAAAAAAATGATTCAGTAAAACACAAAAAAAAAAAAACAAAACTTCCTTTTTACTGTATTTGAAAACATATTTGGTTCTAGTTTAAAATTTTGAAATTTTAATTCAAATTTCAGATTTAGTATTTGATCGTGAATTTGACATGCAATATTGTATCATATGTACATAATTTCTGAGAACAAAATTTATAAACAAATAGAATGATAATTTATTGTTTTTAAAACATTTGCTCTTTAGGAGTTGTTTTTAAAATCATATTTAAAAATAAGTTTACCAAATACGTTTTAATTGTTTTCCGTGTAATTTTTTTCTTGAAAACATAAAAATGAAAAATGAATTGCGAACCAAATGGGGTCTAAGTTATTGTTAAACAGTGTCAAACATATTCCTATTATATTTTCTAATATATTAGTGAGAAGAAGTCAGCTCCCAATAAGAAAGAATAACAAGAGGTGGCGATATGATTATAGCAAGTCCAAATAATTGTTTGGTTTTTTCTTAATATGAATAATTGCAATATACGTTACCAAAATTAATGTTTACTAGGCATGCATCTCATTTGAATGTTGGTTAAAACTAGATGTGACATAACTGAGCATTGTGGTACAGGTTTTTTTTTTTTTTTTTTTTAAAAAAATTAAATTTCTTATGTGTATTCTCATTTATTGGTGTTGGTCAGGTGAGGCCACTACTATTTTGTGATCACCGATTAGTTCATAAACCTGAGTTTTTCCTTGATTTTATTATCAGAGCAAAAAAGAAATATCAACAGTGGAGGATCCATTTGATGCTCCTACATATAATATACCAGAGAAGCCTGTTACATTTGCCGAGGGAGCTTCCTACAGTTTTATCATCCTCGCAGGGCTTGGAGTGGCAGCAGCTGCTGGATATGCAGTTTTTAAGGAGCTTATATTTCAACCAAAAGAGTAAAAGAACCAATTTACAGTTTGATTAATTTTATTCGTTTGCTTAGAATTATTAATCTAAACCTTGTGGTTTCCTTGACTTGGTGACTGATGTGCAAGCTCTCTTGTTTAGGTATAAGATCTTTGACAAGGCTCTTAAAAGGATTCAAGATGACAGCCAGGTTAGTGAATTAACCTTGAACTTCTGTGTTTTGTATGTGTTTGTGTCCCACTTATATCTTCCCTTGGGGCTGAAGGCTTCTTGTTAAAGAAACAAATCCAACAAAATGAAACAAACACAACCAAGGCAATTAGGTCTGTCAAAGACCAAATGACTGAAAAAGATAAACTAGGAACTTAACAAGAAAACAAAACAAGACCTGATTAGAGACTGAGAGGAACTAACCAAACTACAGCAGATTCTCAGGTAATCACCAACCAAGAGAACAATGAGAACCACATAGTGGACCTCTTGCACCTTAATTGAAGGTACTTTCTAGATAGGCCAATCTTTTCTCCACCTACTATGGATTAGATATAGTTCATGTATTTTCAGCACCCATGTTCAGATTTGAAAAAGTAGTGTGCCACTATGCAGCATCGTAGAGATTCCTTGCATCCTAATTGAGTCGGAAAAAGATGAATTTCACTTGATGCCTTTTAGGGAAGAAACAGAAATATATACGTATTATATTTCTTGCTATATCTCCAATTCCTAGGTATGATGAGTTGTGTTACTCCACTAATTATGAAAAATAGCTCGGTTTAATTGGAAAATTAATAGGCAATGAGGGGGTGGTGGGTGGGAATGGGATAATCCTTATGCATGTTATCTTTCATCTCTGTCCATTAAATTCATACTATTGTGTAATTTTCCTTTTCCTTACTATAAGGATGCCATATTCTTCTCTTCCCTTCTCTCTTGTGGTTTTCTTATTTTTAAAAATATATATTCTTTTCTTTTAACTATGTTTCTGTTTTTTATTGTAACAAAGATCTAGCCTTTTGAAGTGTACTCAACTACTGCTTTACTTAGTGTTCAATCTATCCTCTGAGCTTTTATGTTTTATTAGATTGGTTTTGCTATTCTGTCAGGTTAGAGTAAGAATTGGTTCCCCTATAACTGGCTATGGGCAAGAAACTAGAAATCGAGCTGCTCGCCAACGTATCCCTAATAGGGTATGGACTGACGAAGATGGTGTAGAGCGTGTAGAGGTAAAACATGACAAGATCTTCCTGTTGTACTAACGACAATATTTTTCTTACATCCAAGTTCCTGAATAACCACATTCCCCTTCTTCATTATAAAGTGACAAATAAACTTTTGTATAGGTGAACTTTTACATCCGTGGGCCGCATGGAGCTGGGAAAGTTTATACTGAGATGTTCAAGGATCAAGTGGACAAGCAGTGGAAGTTTACATACTTAATCGTCGAGGTGAAATCACCTTCTCCGGCCCAATTGATCCTAGAATCTTATATGCCTGCCTGAATTTTGTGCACAAACCAATTCGCTCAAGATTTTGTATTAAATTATAACTGTTCTTAGAATCATCATCATCTCTTGTTTATAATATTTCTCCTTCCTCTCGCCCCCATTTAAACTTTGGACTCAGTTAGGCTAATTTTTTCGAGTTCAATATTTCTAGTCGTTACCTCCTCTACTCCTAGCGAGAGTTACATTCCAATAAGTAATACTCGTTCAACTTTCTTCCACTTTGATTCAACAATTGAGTCATCGGTGATTGTTGAATTCTCTCTTGAAAGGTCAGATTTGTTCTTTTCATCTCTCTTGTTTACGTCCAAAGTCCTAGATTTTCTCGCTGACTGTATGAAGCTTACCCCCACTTTGTTAGAGCTACAACATGGAATCAACCGAATAGTTATGGAATTTATTTATTTGTTTCCCATGTTGGGGAATTTTTTTTAAAGTTTGAATTGGGGTTGAGGGGATTCAAACCCATGGTCTTTTTGGTGGAAGTTGAACTAAACGCATGTTGGCATGTTGCATGTTAAGTTAAAAGACTCATTTTGCCCTTTTGATTTTTCTTTTAACTTGATCACGACATAAATGGATGGCAGTTAGTTACATGGTAAGAATTTATTTGTTTTTGTATTTTTGCTCGATTTTCTTAGGAAGCAAAATATCATTAACATATAAACAAAAAATATTCATGTTATATATATATAACCGAACTAGATGTTTTAACTCGTGAAATGTTTTCATATTAATTGTTTAAAAAACATATGAAGTAGACTATAAAATGATACTTGGTTTCATTTCATTACATCACAATAATAATGACGACAACAATAATAATATATAATACAAACTAAAATAATTATAATAATTAATTAGAATTTAGTCGTTTGATAAAAATATTATAATTAGTTTATAAAATAAATTAACGGAATTTTGATTAAATGAGTATTTATGAGATTATATTAAAACTATGAGGGAAAGTTTAAAACTTATAAGGATAGAGAGAATATTCTCCAAATTAGGGACATTTACAATTTAACCTAAATAAAAACTAGCTTTTGGTAATATGTAATGACATGCCTTGTAGAGAATGGAGTTTGTGGAGCTAATTAGTGCACTCTCTTTCTTGAGGTTGACTATTATTGTACTTAATTGTTCCTTTAATAGTTCTCCATCTCACAATCTCAGTTCATTCGACTTCAATCAATATTTTTAGAAGTGATTGTTTTGGTCCATTTATTTTATTGTCTTATTATTTTCAGTCAAAATTTTTAATGATATATTATTCACTAAATTTCTTAAATTGTACCTATAAATTTATATAAACATAACATTTTCAAAACATCAGAACTAAAATCTATAGTATATACTCAAACTTGAATCTTGTCTACCTTTTATGCACGACTATTACCATTTTCTCAAAGTTGTCTAAGTTTACTTCAACAACTCAAATGATAAAGAAGCTCAATACGGTGACAAACTCTAAAATTTGAGCAAACTACAATTGTTCCCTAACGAGATAAACATATTGGACTTTGGGAAATGAAATTGATGAGAAGCTTTACAGGTTGTTTTGTTCAAGAAATGAGTAAGTTTGAGAATATATAAGTGTACCATTTTCCTTCTAAGGAATTTGTGAGGACGATGATGGTGACGGTGATGTAGGTGCCTCTCTGCTTGATTCTTGAACTTGTCCTGCAAAATGCAAATTCCAAAGAATATCTTCTACTGAGGGTCTATCTTTTGCCTTCTCATGGAGACATCTAACACATATTTCCATCATCGTTATTAACGAATCATCTGAGCATCCCTTGTGTATTACTGGATCCACGATGCTCTTTCGAGCTATCTCGTCAGTTTTTAGGCTTACCTGCAACTGAGAATAGGAGTTGAAAGCACATTTTCTAGTTCAGTTTGAAGAAGTTACCATGAAAAAATTCATACTTTTTGGTCATTGAAAATGTACTTACGAGATCTCTTGAAACATGAACTTCGTTTTGGGATGTGATTTGTCTTCCCAAAATGATTTCCAATAAAATGGCTCCTATGTCATACACATCGTTCTTATCTTTGTGATTTACTCTGCTAAAAAACACAGATAATTCCAACACATTCAAATTTATATTCTACTACCTAATTCAGTACTCTTTACAAGGACTAATTTATTGTGCAAATATCCAAAGTTTAGTATATGAGCTTTCAAGTTTTTGTCGAAAGGGTCCTTGAACTCCAAGAAGGTTTTGGCAGGTTTCCCACTTTCAATTTTGTATCTAAGTAATTTCTAAACTATTTTGGTAAATCCGAAATTGGTTTTTTTTTGTGTGTAATATGAACCTAAACTTACAATTTCAGATATAGCATATGTTTAGAGATCATGAATGTTACTCAACTAGGTGAATGAAAGTTTAAATATCAAAGTTCAAAAACCTATTTCACTTCAAAATTTAGGGACCAAACAAACACAAGCTCAAAAATTCTTAAACTAAACTTTAATTTAATAATATTGGTATGACATGACATGACAAACAACGATCAAAAGAGCAATGTGGTCTTGTCTTCATTTTAATTCTAGAGATAAAAATAGAAGCCTTACCCTATAGCATGGCGCTTCCCTTTTGTACCAGTGGATGGAACTCCTGAAATCATCTGAATGGCAAAACAAATATATCAATTACTTTAACTTTGAGAGGTTAATATGTAGAACCTACAAGACATTCTTTATCCTCTCTGTGTCATACCATTCCACCATGTTCAACTACAATAGGTAAATTATAACAGCTGATTTTCACATGAAGATCTTGATCAAGTAAAATATCTGTAATCTTCAAATTGTTTGAGCATACACCAGGCACTATTCCTGTGTGCAGGAACTGAATTCCCTTCACCATTTCGATTGCAGCCGATATCCTTTTCGTCCAAGAAAGCTTTTGCCCCGGTAGCCCTGCAGGATCAAGTTCTTTTATAAACTTATATCCATTGACAGAAAAGTTTACTCTCTACTAAATCTTATGCACCTTCAGTACTATGCTAAACAAAATACGATATAGTATGTTTGAATAATTAACTTCTTTTTTTTCCATAACCGGGTGTTGGAGCTTTGCTTCCCTATACTCAAGCACCTAATTATATCTGTCCCAAGGCTCAAGCTTGGGAGACATTAAAAGTTTTTAGTATTAAGCTCACTCGAAGGCTCAAATTTGGAATCTCAGTGCTAGTATTGCTGAGAGATCCAAAGCTCTTGCCCAATGGGGAAGTCGCTTGGGTTAAAATTGAAAACTATTCCAACACAAGTTAGAGCAATATATATATATGTGCCATTGTAAAAACATTTTACCAGATACATGGCTTCTTAGAGTCCCATACGGATAGTACTCGAAGATAAGGAACACTTTGCTGATGGTTAGGCCGTCTGGTAGGAACTCATAACAGTGTCCAAGGGCACTGATCAAATGGATATGTCGTAGTTTAGATATTAACTCCAACTGATGTGTGTAGGTTTGAGGGGTTTGCCGCCTTTTCAAAGCTAAGCTCCGAATTGCCACGACACTGCCATCTGTGAACACCCCTTTGAATATCTGTTATTGTCAAGACAGAGACTTCGTTTGTAAATCTATCGTTGAGTTCTTTTTAATAAGAAAGGAAAGTTTATATGGGATAAATAAAGAGAGATTAAATCTATTAGTTAGTTTTGTATAGTAGCAGATTAGGAGGTAATGTGTTTGAATCCTTGTAATATCATATAATTTACTCCTTGATGAATATTAATTTCCATTTGTGGGACCTTTGCTTGGAAAGTCCCAATTACATAAACAATGCTTTTAAGTCTTTTCCAGCCAACTTTTTATCTTTGATGATAAGTTCATAATAAAAATCCATTTCAAAAGTACTGCTTTCTGAAAGAGAGAAAAAAAGTATGGAGAAAAGTAACTGAGATATAAGATTTGACAGCACAAACTAAGAGAGATATGGGAATTTCTGAACAGTGAAAATATATTAAAAATTAAACTAACATCTGGCGAATAACCTTTGTAAAATCATACCTGGCCGTCCAGACTTTCACTTATCAAAGTTGAAACATCAAAATTGTTGGTAGCCTCTTTAAGTTCATCCAAAGTGAAAGTTCGATAAGGAGGAATACTAGTTCCCAGCTTCATTGTCTGAGATATATATTCTGCAAGCACATGGTGGATTGTAACAAATATACAAAAATGGATTAAATTCATTAACAAAACCTGCTACAAAATAATTTTACCCTAAACTTTTATAAAAATAACAATTTAGTTCCCGAATTTTAATAAGTATCAATTTAGTTAGTGATCTTTACCATTTAAAACAAGTTCCTATCAAGAACGGTAATATTAAGATTTAATGAAATTCTTACACGTGTAGATCAAGAAACGAATTAAGAAACAAGTTTGTTTATAAATTTCTTTTTTAAACAAAAATCCTTATCATAATTGACAAGTTTGACGAGATTTTGATGATAGGGACAAAAATTGTTACAAATTCAAGAGTATACGGACTAAATTTGACTTTTATAAAAGTCCAACTGATGTGGGTTAGGAAAATGTTGAAAGCAGACCTCCAGCCTCTGGTAAGTTGAGGGATGAAAAACAATTAATTATGCAAGCGGATGCTATAATACAAATTATGTGATTATTTTTCACTTGATTTGCTTCAATAAGATCAACCCAGTTCAAGAAATCATCAACCAAAAAGAAAAGGAGAAGGGGGAAAAAGAAGACATTCATCTTACTGGCATCATACAGCTGCTTGGTTGTGTCTGTTACAGATGGATTCTCTGTTATAAACCTTGTTGAAGGTTCTTTAACAACTCCCATTTTGTATGTCTTTCTCATCGTTAAGAACACCAGAGCCAGAACTACAACTCCAGCAACACTTCCTCCAAAAATTCTCAAGAAAGTCATTACCTCACGACGAAGTTTCCTATGCTCCAGATTACGAGGCCTAATACTCACTGCCAAAGCTTCATTGTGACAGAAGTTCAAAGGGTTCTGTTTTTGGTCTTGATTTGACAAGCAATTGCCACCATAAATGATTTCACCATTCTTGTACTTGAATTCCTGAAGACATGCAGGCAAGTCTCCTGTCAAAAGATTTGAGGACAAATTTGCAAAAGTGAGATCACTATTGCATGATATGTTCTGTAAAAGCAGTCCAGTTAATCTATTTCCCCCAATATTCAGATATTTAATGGAAGGAAGTCCCAGAAGTGATGCCTGAAAAGGTCCAACAAGTTTATTGGAAGATAAGTCCAGCTTTTCAAGACGATATAACGAGCCTAACTCAGGTGGAATACTTGAGCGAAATCGGTTGTTTTTGAGCTCAAGTATACTTAATCTCTGTGGTAATTTAGGAAAATGGGGTCCCAAAAGATTGTCTCCCAACTCAAGAACTTGCAAGTTGGTCAAGTTACTAAGGTCTGGGACATTCCCAGAAAGAGAGTTTCTTGAGAGAGAGAGAATTCTTAGACTCCACATATGCGCAATGGAATCTGGTAAGGACCCATTAAAGGAATTGTTCCGTAAACTCAGAGTAGTCAAGAATGGCAATGAACCAATCCAAGCAGGAATGTTACCAGAGAAACAATTGCCGTCAAGATTGATAAACTGTAGGGTTTTGGAAGAAGAAAGTTGGTGAGGGATGGAGCCATATAAGGAATTTGAGGATAAGTTTAGTATTTCTAGTGACAGAAGGTTAGCAACAGATGGAGGCAATGGACCCTCAAGACCTAAAGAAACCAGAGAAAGCACTTTCAAATTGGGGAAATGGGAAAATGTGGAAAACAAAGAATCAGTGGAAGTATTGAGAGGAAATGAGGGGGAATGTTGGAGAACATCACCAACAATGTGGAGCTGGGTTATGTTATCTTCATAGCACACTATTGTAAGAAATGGAGTGGATTCAATGTTACAGAAGTCTGTGACAGTGTTAAAGCTGGATAGAGCTTGAGGGTAGTTTAAAAGTTGTTGGATTTGTAGAAGAGATTGGGATTGAGAAAGTGGAAGCTGAGTGGAAAGATGAAAAGAAGAGAACAAAAACAAGAAGAGAAGAAGATGGAAATGGCAGACTGCTTTTAGTTTTGCCATTAAAGCTCAGAAGAGGAGAGCAAATAAGTTACAGAGAAGAGAAAGAAGCTGGAAAAACCCCATTAAGAAGAAATGAAACTCTCTCTCTCTCTCTCTTTTTGGCTGTGTTCACAACTTGTTAAAGAAGGCTGTTAGAAGTACAGTGGCTGCAATAAAACAAAAAGCTTTAACATTAATCACTGCTTTTCCCCTTTTCCCAAGGGATTAGAATCTAGACATTGCCTACAGATTACTCAGCTTAAATTAAAATGGCATTGGACTCCACCATGATTTGGGCACTGAATAAAATAAAATGCCTTTGAGATGCTTTGTGGCTACCAAAACAGAATGTATGGAGCCTCTGATATTGTATTTGTATTTGAGTTTTCTAAGCCACAAGAATCAACTATAGTATAGCAGAAGCCACATTATCATTTATGAAAGAAGAATATAGAAAATTATGTTAAGATACTAATTGTCAGGAGACAGGGTTTTTGCCCTAAAGTGAAACAGTATCCTACTTCACTTAATTAATTGCACTGGATGGTGTGATTAATATAAGCTATCTGTATTTCGGTAAAAAGAAATCATTATTATTCCACCAAAATACATTAAAGCCATAATGCTCACATTCACACTTCAACGATATACTACCATGATTACATCACTAAATTCTCTGTATAACTATGTTCTAGATGTGAAAATTAATGTTTAAACTTAAACCATACATAATACTCTCAATTATGTAAGTTTAAGGATATAATTTGGGACTATCCTAATATAGAGGTGGTTTTCGAGATTTGTAGAGATATGAAAGAGAGTAGATGGGTTTGAATGAGATAAAAGATGGTGTCGCTGAATGGCTGTTATGAAGACTTTAATGATGGGAGGAGTTGTCCCTGAAAAAAACAAAAGCATATAGTTCACGGGAAGCACAGAAACTGAGCAAAAATACACACTTTAGATTGACAAATCAAACAATGAAAAAAAAAGTGCTTCTTTTATTGTTGTATAAAGTAGATTTGGCATCTAACCCCAAACCTTCTGATTTCATCTCTTTTTCCTTTTGGGTCTTAGCAGACTCAGATTTAGGGCCCCCCTCCCCCCTCCCAGAGCTTTGGGTCACGGGTGAATCTTTATTGGAGCACTCTGTTCAATCATTGAGAAGTTTAAATTATTAAATTCCATTCTCACTAAACAGTAAATACCTTACTACCTATTAACAAGAACAGGAGATTTCATGTTTACTACCATATTTGGGTTCTTTTTCCTTCTTTGCCCCCATTTTCTAAAAAGTGGGAATTGGTCTAATATTCTTCTCACTGTCAGATACTTTTATACAAACTTGTAATCAACACCTACAAATGCAAATACATGATATCATATATATATATATATATATATATATATATATATATATTATATAATGTTTTCTTTCTCAACTATGATAAGTTTAATTTATGAAACATAAGTAATATGTTTTTATTATTATTATATACACATCTATCTTAAGTTAAACCAATGACATATCAATATGCAATCATCTCTATCAAAATAATAACAATCTATTGATATTGGTTGTCTCTATTGAACTAAACAAATACATATATTTTAATAACCATATCTCATCTTGAAGAATTGTATCTCATCGATATCAATTGCATCAAATAAACTATCAAATATGTCCACTAGACTCATTGAACACTTATACTTAAAAGGGTGTGTCCCATCTACCGGAGCAAAATACAATTTTATTAAACAAGTAGATATAAAATAGAAAACAATGAATGTTTCTACATTACTTCATTTATTTATTTATTTATAATTAGTATATACATATACTAGTTAGAAGACACGTGCAATGCACATGATTACAAAATTTTATGATATAAAGTTTAAAGATATAATTTAAATTTTGATTGAAATTCATAATCAAAGTATTTCTATCCCTCTACATCAGTTGGATGTCTCAATACATCATCTGTTTCAACACGTTTATCCCTATGTCATCTCATGTCAGCGAACCCTTCTTACGATACAAACAAGCACTTTAATCTTGGTATCAAAGAAAAGTGGTGGCGCAATACCTTATGTAGAATTTTTTTCCTCTATTATGATTAATCTTGTATCGAGCCTCGCCACATGTAGGACAATGTTGCAAATCAGTAAACTCTTTTCAGTAAAATACACAATCGTACTTGCACGCGTGAATAGTCTTGTATCCCAAGCCCAAGTCACGAAGTTTTTGTTTGGCTTCGTAAAATGAACTAGGGATAGTACTACTACACATTGGAAACGTTGCTCTTAAGAGTTCTAACAACATATCGAATGACTTGTTACTCCAACCATTTAGAACCTTCACATGCATCAACTTAACCAAAAAATTCAAGGACGAAAATTCAGAACAACCGGGGTACAACTCATTACGTGCTTCATTTAATAAGTTTTGAAATATGTTTGTTCTATCTTCATCTGTATGTACTCCATCCTCAGCATTTCATCTTCCAAACGATGTTCCTCCGTTTCCTCTTCATGTTCAATCGGGGCTTGTAAATCATTCAGCATACCAAACATATCATCTTTTTCACTAAACTGTCTACTACTAGTTCCTTTATCAAAAGGGTTACTACTAGTTCATTTCTCAAAGTTTTCTGTACCTATAAAGCTTAATGACTTCCCAAGATACACCCTCTCGTTCGTAGGCATCAACCTGAAATTTGACAAATTCTAAAAATTGGGTCACTCCCTCTCTATACTCAAAGGATAACTTATTCCTAACTTTCATCCAACCTTTGTTCACCCTAGAACATAAATAGGTTTGATTAAAAATATATTCATCTCCTCTCACATCCTAAATTTACTCCCCTGAATATACAATCTCTAAAAAATTTCACTAAAACTAATTTCAAACTACATAGACTACTATAGGCAGCACAACCTAATTATTAACTACAAACAATTTCAATCTTTGCATCCTATTCACCCCTTCCAACAACACTACCTTACAAGCTATTCTACTACCACCCCTTAGAAATATTAACAAATTAAAAACAAAAAAGGGTACCATGACTACTAGATAGCCATCACAAATCAACAAGTTATTCAAAGCTGTAAAAAATAAACTATTAGGGTGTGTTTGGGGTGAGGTTTTAAGGAGAAAAGATTAGAAAATTGGGCCAAAACCGTGTTTGGCCCAACGGTTATGATAAATGGGGATTAAGGTTATCCTAATCCCTAAATAAACCTATCTTATCCTATCTTTTACTTTCTTACAACCCTACATTACCCTATCCAACTAACCCAATCCAAATTATATTATTATTTTCTAAATTACTACAATCATAATCTTTCCCCCAAACATATATTATTATAACCCTACTATCATAATCCCTCCTCCAAACACATATTACCATAACACTGCAAACAATAATTTTTCTCCCAAACACATATTATCATAATATTAGAATTATTATAATCCTTTTCCACCATAACTTTTTCCTTCCCCCAAACGCACCTTTAGAATTGAACTAAAGGCTACAGGATAGCCAAAATAGAACTTTTAACACAATAATAGCCATTGCCCCGTCTCCCTCAAATTTTAAACCCTAATCCCTCAAATTATATATTTCTTATTTTAAGTTAATTTTTAATAAAATAAAAATAAAAATATAGGTGGATGAACATGATTAAAATACATCATAATATAAAAATAAAATTAATAAAAGTGATGTAATAACGTAAATTATTACCTTAATTATAGGTGTGGTTGATTTTTTGTTTTTGAATAAAAAAATAAGAAAATAATATATTTCATGAGAAATATATATCTGGATTTGGTTACAGAAAATAAATTTAATAAATTAGACATTAACTAAAGAAAAATCTTTTTGTAACAACGCATGTATGGATTTCATATTAGAATCTTTTATGTTAATATGATTTTTTTTTTGTCTTTTTTTTGTAAATTTCTTTCTCAAAATTTGATAAGTAAAATTCAATGTTGGTTTATTATTATTATTAGAATCTAATATTCCAAATCAATTGAAAAATAAAGTAAATTACTATGAATCTTCTTCTAGTAAATTAGTGTTTTTTTAAGATTTTGTTTAGAGCTACTTGATTTACTATTGGTATTATATTTTAAAATTTGTTAGATTTATGAGTGTGATGAATTGTTTCTCACCGTATGTCATATGAATATTTGAAAGTAAAACTAAAACCAACAAAACTAAAAAAAAATAGTAAGAGGAAAATGCTTCTTCTTTTTTACTTTCATATTTTGATTTATTTATTCTTAAAATATAAATCTTCTAACAGATATAGAAATATTTTAAAATTTTGATATTTCTTATAAAAGATAATTTTATGTATACGGATTAAAATGAAATAAAATTTAAAAACTTTGAAGCAGCAAAGAGAGATAAAAGTAAGTCTATTGAATTAAAAATCTGTAAAATGGATTTGAAATTAAAGGTGAGAAGAATATGTGATGAAATTAAAGGTGAGAAAAATCTGTAAGAATATGTGATGTAATGCTCATAAGAAATCTACGATAATAATAGGGGAAATAAATTTGAAATTTGGCAACTACATAAAATAAAATAAAAAAAAAAAGAATTTGATTTTTGGACTAGAGATTTCATGTACATTCAAATCAAAAGAAAACAAATTATCAAAAGTGTGGACAATACAACATCGTCTATCGTTGTTGAAAACGAAAAACAAGATTAATGTCGCATTTTTGTATATTTGGCACTTCACCATTTTTACGATTACTTGTGTAGGAAAACTTGAGACTAGACGTAGATATCGAAAAATCAAGTTAATTAATATTCATCAAACTTAAAAAATATGTATGAAATAGATTAGTTTGATACGACAACGTAAGGAAATTAAAGTTTTAACAAATAAAGAAAACAAAGAACTCCGAATATGATATAAAATAATTGACACAAATTTTACATAAAAACAATGATAATAATACATAATACATAAGAAAAACCAATATAATAAACATAAACTTGGTATGTTTAGAATGGGTTTCTCAAAATGTCTCAGGAATATCATATAACAAAAATCAAATACTTACTGCATATAATACCTGTATTGTGTTTTGTTTTAAAGGGGTTAATATCCCCACATAGAATTTCCAATAAACGATGGTATTAGGAAAAATTATTCAACCTGATTGCTACATACTACGGCTGCATAAAAGAACTAATCAAAAGACTCCTTAATTAATTTTTTAAAAGTCAAAACCACATGTTCAAAAATATCCCCAACTTGGTTTTAATCATTTAAAATCAGTTTTTATTTAAAAAGATAGATAGTAAATGATAAAACTATTAAAAATATAATAAAATTTTAGAATCTCTTCCCAATAGACTTTCATTAATAGATATGAAACTTCGTTATATTTCATAAATATTTTGATTTATTTTGCTAAATTTGAAATGTGCATTTTTATAGTACGAAAACAACATTTAAAAGTGAAAAAAAAAAAAAAAGCCTGAACCAATTTTGAATGAATAAAAATGTGTTTTATTGTTATTTTGAATATAAGAAAAGTAATTTCTAACTATACCTGAACTGATATAGGCTAAAAAAAATTGTGCTAATAATAACCACTAGACATATCTAAAGTACTTTTGCCTTCTCTTTTATACATCACATTATAGCAACCTCCGCGAACGATTTCTCCAAGTTAATGCAACCCCTGTTCAGTGTTCAGTTACCTTTGAAGGAAGGAAAATATTCAGCCAATGCTATGGTAAAAACGAATAAGAAAAAAATGATAAGAGCTACACCTGTTAAAGTAAATACAAACAATAAAATTACAATTAATCGTTTATTGAGTAAATCAATGAAAAAAAAGACTAACAGTTTTTACAGGGAGGGAGGGAGGGAGGGAGGGAGGGAGGGGGGAGGGGTGAAAGACAAGAAGGCATCATTTCCTTTGCGTCGTGTTTTAGGAGCAGTCCAATGGGTCCGCCATGCTTCATCAATATGGTCAGTGAACAAATTGTGAACATAAGCCATTCCACTGGGTGAGGTGAAGAACAATAAATGAGAAAAATGATAGACATAAGAGAACTTACGAAAAACTATTCTTTTCTTATCAATCTTCTAGAAGATATCTGTTTCTTCTTGCACCAAAAGCAAGTCTCTGAATTGACATGAGGAACATCAAACAATTAATTGATGGCACCAAGAATGGAAGAAATTAAACACAACAATTCTAACTTAAATCACTTCTTAACTGAGAAAATCTGGGAATAAGCTTTTAGTCCAGTGAGGAAACGAATGTATGTGGGCCTTGTCGAACCATTGGTTGGGATAGATCTTATGTTTGGGACGAGATATTCTGCCACCTGTAAACTCAAATATCACCCGCCAGATGAAGAAGAAAAGGCAGATGCAAACGAATTATAAGGCTTTTAATCATCTATAAATTTAGTGTAATTATGATGTTGGTAGCTACTAAAACAACGATGCTGATATTTCTTATTATTTTCTTTTGATAATAAAGGTACAAAGGAGAAAATATTTATAAGCAACACAAGTCTAATTAAAAAAATTAGGGCTAAGTAAATCTCAACTACCATTGGACTTTCAACATGACCTAAACCCACTTATTTCAATTCCAACCGTAGCCATGTCAACCAACTTTACTATATAAGAGGGTTTAAATTGAAACATTTGTTAGAATTATTAGAATTAGTGGGCTTAGCCCATTGGGAAGATTTACCCTAAATATTCTTTCCTTTTTTATCTCTTTGTAATTTTCTATTTATTCTCTCTTGTACCTATTGCATGAATATCAGTAAAATAATAAAACTAAAAACATCGTGGTTTTTCTCCCGGTTCTCGGGTTTCCACGTAAGTCGGTTTCTTGTTTATTGCTTTCAATATGATATCAAAGCGAAGCAACAAAGAAACTCTAGAAAAAATTTTAGGAATCACCCGAACCAAAACAGCCGCCGCAATCGCTGCCACTACCGCCGCCACCGACACCACCATGGAAAAACTACTCCAACGGATTCAGACGCCGCCGATCTATCCAATTGGCCAACCCTCGCCGCGTCCACGCAACCTTTCGGCCAGAAACGACTTCACGGTCGCCTTTGTCGGGCGCGTGGGCCCATGCGCCGCCATCCATTAATCTCACCGCCCATCCCATCCGCTTCCACGCGTTGTCGTCTGTCCAACTGTCTCACCCTTCCGATCATCCGCCGCCGCACGCGCCGCCCCTGTACAACAGTGCAAATCTGTCCAGCAGTGCAAATCTGTTCATCGACCCTTTACAGCAACCTCTCTATAGGAACGAGGCTGATCAACACCATAACAGATCGGGAATTGAAGCTGGCGAGTCATCGACATCCTCCGGTTATGGACAGCCATATGTTCATGGTCTCGGGATTAATCAAACCTACAGGAGAACTGTTTTTGAAGTTAGTACATCCTTGGCACAGACCGATCTATCGATGTATTCCAAGAACCCGGTAATTTTGCTTCCTCACGTGCCTTCAAATTATATAACTAACTTTGTTGCCTTTAGTGCTCAATCCTAGACCCATGATAATGGGAAACCAATTCTCGTTTGTAAGCACGACAAGAAACAATGGCATACAAAGGATTAGTGTTGGAAACTCCACGATCGGCCTCCAAGAGGTAACAAACGCTCCTCCAACGAGCAACAGAACTCAGGGCGTACCGATGTTAGAGAGACTGCCAGCACCTCTCAGCCCATTAGCCCTACTGCTAGTCAGAGCAGCTCTCCTACTCTAAGCGCCATTGCTGAATCAAGTATGTCTCAGTCCCTTGGCCTTATTAGTGTTGATGGGACGAATCCCTGAATTTTGGACTCGGGGGCCACAGATCGAGGGTTTCTCGGAGCACTTTGTCTCTTATACCCCCTGTGTCGGTAATGAAAAAAATTTGGATAGCCGATGGCTCTTTAGCCCCGATTGCTGAGAAAGGACAAATAGTCCTTTTCAACGGTTTCTCCCTCCAGAATATTTTGCATGTGCCTAAGCTTTCTTACAATTTTGTTATCTATCAGTAAGATCACCCATGAGCTGCACTGTAAAGCTACTTTCTTACCGGAGTCTGTTTGCTTTCAGGACTTGAATTCAGGGAGGACGATTGGCACTGCCCGGCATATCAGGGGACGTTACATCCTTAATGATGATACCTCCGATAGTAGTATCTCTACGACTAGTTTACTGTCTTCTTATTTTAGCACTTCTGAACATGACTTTATGTTGTGACATTTTTGGTTAGGTCACCCAAACTTTACGTATATGAAATATTTGTTTCCCCATCTCTTTCTTAAAATAGATGTCTCCTCGTTATCTTGTGATGTGTGCATTCAGGCAAAACAACATCGTGTTTCTTTTCCCTCACAACCATATAAACCCACACAACCGTTCACCCTTATCCATAGTGACGTTTGGGGTCCCTCCAAGGTGACCACCTCATCTAAGATGGTTTGTAACCTTCATTGATGATCATACCCGTCTTACCTGGGTCTACCTTATCACTGATAAATCTGAGGTTTCCGCTATTTTTCAAAACTTCTATCACACCATTGAAACACAATTCCATAAAAAAATTGCTATTCTTCGGAGTGATAATGGTTGGGAATTCCAAAACCATAACCTTAGTGAATTTCTAGCCTCTAAAGGGATTGTTCACCAAAACTCATGCGCCTACACTCCTCAACAAAATGGAGTGGCCGAGAGAAAAAATCAACACCTTATGGAAGTAGCCCGTTCCCTTATGCTTTCCACTTCCCTTCCTTCATACCTGTGGGGAGATGCTATTCTTACAGCAACTTATTTAATCAATAGAATGTCTTCTCGTATCCTCCACCTTCAAAACTCTCTTGGAATGTCTTAAAGAGTCCTACCCCTCTACTCGTCTTGTTTCAGAGGTTCCTCTTTGTGTGTTTGGGTGTACCGCTTATGTACATAGTTTTGGCCCTAATCAGACCAAATTCACCCCTCGGGCTCAGGCTTGTGCGTTTGTTGGGTATCCACTTCACCAACGTGGTTATAAATGATTTCACCCGCCATCCAGAAAATACTTTGTCACTATGGATGCTACTTTCTGTGAGGACCGATCCTATTTTTCCGTTAGCCATCTTCAGGGGGAGAGTGTGAGTGAAGAGTCTAACAGCACCTTTGAATTTATTGAACCTACTCCTAGTACCGTGTCTGAGATTGATCCTCACCCTATAATCCTACCCACAAACCAAGTTCCTTGGAAAACATATTATAGGAGGAATCTCAGAAAGGAAGTCGAGTCCCTTACTAGTCCAGTCCAAGACTCCAAAACTCCTCGAGATCAAGGTATGGAAAATCCTACCGAACCTTGCACTAATAATACAATGAATGAGAATGACAGGTCTGATGTTGTTGTTCTTGAAAATGTGGAAGAAAAGAACAGTGATGATGAGACTGAGGTCAGAACAGAAACCAGTAACAATGAAGCCGAACAGGGTCAGGAAACTTGACAAGTATGACCCTTCTCTTGATCTTCCTATTGCACTGAGAAAAGGTACTAGGTCTTGTATAAAGCACTCCATATCTAATTATGTGTCATACGAGAATCTCTCACCACAGTTCAGAGCTTTTACTGCCAGCCTTGACTCTACCAGAATACCGAAAAATATTCATATTGCTTTAGAGTGCCCTGAATGGAAGAATGCTGTCATGAAAGAGATGAAAGCTCTTGAAAAGAATAACACTTGGGAGATCGGCGCTCTACCCAGGGGACACAAGCATGTGGGATGCAAATGGGTGTTCACTCTCAAATACAAAGCAGATGGAACACTTGACAGACACAAGGCAAGGTTAGTTGCAAAAGGATTTACTCAGACCTATGGTGTTGATTATTCAGAAACTTTTTCTCCTGTTGTTAAGTTGAATACCGTCAGAGTCCTTTCTCTTGCTGTAAACAAAGATTGGCCTCTATATCATCTGGATGTTAAAAATGCTTTTCTGAATGGAGATCTAGTAGAGAAGGTCTACATGAGCCCTCCGCCTGGTTTTGAAGCCCAGTTTGGTCAACAGGTTTGTGAACTCCAGAAATCCTTATATGGTCTGAAACTGTCACCCAGAGCATGGTTTGACAGATTCTACCTTTGTCAAGTCCCAAGGATACAGTAAGGGACACTCTGATCACACTTTATTTACAAAAGTTTCCAAGACAGGGAAGATTGCAGTTCTGATAGTTTATGTGGATGCCATCGTTTTGTTTGGAAATGATCAGGCAGAAATCAGTCAACTTAAGCAGAGAATGGGTAATGAATTTGAAATCAAGAATTTGGGAAATCTGAAATATTTCCTTGGAATGGAGGTGGCCAGATCTAAAGAAGGTATCTCCGTGTCTCAGAGAAAATACACCATTGATCTGCTAACCGAGAGAGGTATGTTAGGATGTCGTCCCGCTGACACTCTTATTGAATTCAACTATAAACTAGGAAACTCTGATGATCAAGTTCCAGTTGATAAAGAACAATATCAACGCCTTGTGGGTAAATTGATTTACTTATCTCATACTCGTCCTGATATTTCCTTTGCTGTGAATTCTGTCAGCCAGTTTATGAGGCTCCCTATGAGGAACACATGGAAGCTGTCAAAAGAATTTTGAGATACTTAAAAACGACACCTGGTAAAGAGTTGATGTTTAGAAAGATAGACAAAAAGACCATTAAGGCATATACTAACTCGGATTGGGCAGGATCTGTTGTTGACAGAAAGTCAACCTCCGGTTATTGTACCTTTGTTTGGGGCAATTTTGTAACTTAGAGGAGTAAGAAGCAAAGTGTTGTGGCCAGGAGCAGTGTTGAGGCCGAATATAGAACTATGAGTTTGAGAATATGTGAGGAAATTTGGCTCCAGAAAGTCCTGTCCGATCTTCATCAGGAATGTGAAACTCCATTGAAGCTCTTTTGTGATAATAAAGCTGCTATTAGTATTGCTAACAACCCAGTTCAGCATGATAGAACTAAACATGTTGAGATTGATCGACATTTCATCAAAGAAAGACTTGACAGTGGGAGCATATGCATTCCATACATCCCTTCGAGCCGACAGGTTGCTGATGTCCTCACCAAGGGGCTTCTCAGACCAAACTTCGATTTTTGTGTTAGCAAGTTGGGCCTCATTGATATTTATATCCCAACTTGAGGGGGAGTGTTAGAATTAGTGAGCTTAGTCCATTGGGAAGATTTACCCTAAATATTCTTTCTTTTTTTATCTCTTTGTACTTTTCTATTTATTCCCTCTTGTACCTATTGTATGAATATCAGAAAAATAATAAAACTAAAAACATCATGGTTTTTCTCCCAGTTCTCGGGTTTCCACGTAAGCCGATTTTTTGTTTATTGCTTTCAATAATTTTCTTTTGATAATAAAGGTACAATGGAGAAAATATTTATAAGCAACACAAGTCTAATTAAAAAATTAGGGCTAAGTAAATCTCAACTACCCTTGGACTTTCAACATGACCTAAACCCACTATTTCAATTCCAACAGTAGCCATGTCAACCAACCTTACTATATAAGAGGGTTTAAATTGAAACATTTATGGGAGTTCAAAGTCTAAACCAATACACTTTTGAAATTCAAGGTCTAATTTGATATAACTATTAGTTTGGGGTTTAAATTGAGATAACCCCAAAGTTCAGTGTTTAAATTGAAACATTATTAGTTTAGGGTTTAAATTGATACGACCTTCAAAGTGAGTTCAAATTGAAATTTGTCCAAAAAATTATAAAACTACTCTTTATTTTTTTTTTTCAAAACTCAATACCAATATGCAAATTGTTATGCTAAATAAAATTCACAATCAAGAATGAGATTTGATATTAGAGGAAATGTTCTTAGGTTTATAACCAAGCAATATGTTGATTTGGATTAAGATCAAGGTCACTTATAGAATAAGACACTGTCAAGTGTCAACTGCATGCGAAGAAAATTAAATATCGATATGGAGATAAAGAAATTCAAAGCATAATCTTACCACTTCAGGTGGTTCCGCCAAAACATTGATGAAAAATTTCGCCTGCAAGAGGGCAACAAATATAAATTTTCCAAATTCATGAATTTGTTAATAACATTTAATTTAAAAGAAATTATAATGCCTAAACAACCTGCTTCGTATCAGCACCAGACATAAGAAGATCAGTTGTAACCATCCCAGGCTGCAAGACCAAAAAATACAAATAGCATTATCAGGAAAAGAAAGTGAGATAGAATTGTGTGGTGTTAGGAATTATTCTAATGTACCTTACATGATATGAAATTTCACGATTTCAATGTATTATGTTCTTCAATATATCTCTTGGAATGTCAAGGGTCTTATTTATGAAAATGATGTCAGATTCAAAATATCACAGAAAAATCATCAGAAAAACATAAATAAACTTCACAAGCAATTTTGAGTCTTTGACAAAAGTGTTGAAATAGAAAGTTTGCACTCGAATTGAAATCATAAATAATGTGCAATATTAACGCACCGAAAGATTGTGCACTACAACATTTTTCACGTCCTGCATCCGCAGTTCTGCCTGCAAATAATTTTAAGGATTATGGAAAAATATTAACAAGAAAAGCCAAAAGGAACTGAAAGGAGTAAGTAAGAGGAGGAACAAGATATGAAGATGCTTTGTATTTTTAACGACTAATGACAAACCCACTTCAATTATTATTTGTTGCTTGGTGAAACCTTAGTACTCTGAGTCTTGATGGCAGAGACTTTCCTCGGACTTTATTATTAGATTCTGATGGTAGTTAATTCTTGTAATGATCATTCACCCCATAAAACAACCCAGGGATCTTCATGACTAAGACCATCCCAGATAGGCACTCCAAATGCTAAAAGATTTTTTTCCCAATCTTATACATTGTTGAAATTAATCATCCTCGGTATGTCTACTATATTGAATCAAACAGAACTGATGCAGGCTACTCATACTGCATAACACATCGATGCATCCTATTTAAAGCACAATCCTGATTAAAACTTAATTTATTTGGGAAAAAGAGAGTCAAGGACTCAAGAGAGAAGCTCATGTAGCCAGTACCTGTAATGACTTCGTTAAATGGACAACACTTCTTTTAGTTGCCCCGTATGCAGCAAACCTAAGGAAAGACAGAATTATCAACCAACAACATTTCTGAGTGAGTGACCACTACATAAACAGAGTAAATGCATATAATAGCCTTACCCCACTTTAATAGGCTCCTTGAAAACATAACGCTTATCTCACCAAAGACAAAACCAATCATTACCGTACTTTAGTTTTCTGATACAGATTTTTAAGTCCTGTCCAGTATAGATGTTCAAACTGACTGGGCCCATCCTAATAATTTCACATGAGGTATCTTTATATTCATCGTAAATGTTTAAGAGATATAAATCTTTAGAGGGTGTTTGGGGCAAGGAGTGAGTTATTACCCAGGTTATTTTAGTTGGTTTACAATAGTTTGTGTTTGGTGTGTAAATTATAGTTTGAGTTGTATGTGTTTGAGGTGGGAACTATTTAATTTGAGAAGGAAATGGCAAATACCGTAGCAAAGAATAAAAAATGATGTGTTAGTAAATACTGTAGCAAATTGAGGGTTTTAAAATAGTGTTTATTGTAGCTAATTGGAAACTTTTACATAGTATTTACTGTAGCAAAACGGTAGTTATTATGGTCTTAGATGTTTCAGCATAAAATTATTTGCTCCATCTGTTATTCAAGTAAAGGGAATGAAATGACGTGCAATTAGAATATGTCATTGCATTGCTACAATTCTAAAATAGTTACATCATATAAGATTGAGCACATTGTGAATGACATTAATACATCACAGATTTCTTGTGCTTTTCTCATGTCATCTACATTTTTCTTGAAAAAATGTACATAAGATAAAGAACATCGTATCAAGATCAGACAATAGAGAAAAAATGCAAGTGATAAAAAGAATGGCACCTAGGGGTGGGTCGTCCATCAGAACCGGCCCCATCAATGTTGAAAATATGACCCCCTCGAGGTTGGTTTAACATCATCTTTATTGCCTAAACAAGAAGTTAGGAACTATGCATGAGTTACATGTCAAAAATACAATAGAGTTCGTGATTGAAGCAGTATATACCTCTCGGCAACATATCATCAAACCAAGAGCATTTGTAGTGACAACTTCACTGCATTAGAGAGTGTCTAAAGAATAAACTAAAAGGATTTCTATAATGTCATTGAGGTTTGGAGATCAGGAGGAGGAAGCTCACATGAGATCTTCATCTGAAGCCTCGACCAAAGGCTTAAAGCTATAAGCATTTGATCCTGCATTATTGATCTGCATTGTCCTTGCAATAAGTTAAAATAGCAATAAAAGCAAATAAAATTCCAATATCCTCTCGTGGCCTTCAAAATTGATCGATAGCTTAAATAGTAGACAATTAAATGTTTCTAGATCTTAAGTCCAGTTTCCTATGATCTGCGGACAATGCTATATTGTAATTTTAAATTATGAAAATGTATACTTTGACCAAGAATATCTAAGAACTGTCTTAGCTGTAGGCCACCTATCTAATACATTCAATATTAATTATGTTTTTTCTTTTCAGAGTAAAATTATTGTTTAGAATCTACGATGCCAAATAAACATGTATTCTAGTCACTAGAAAATACAAGTTAAGATATACTCATCATTCTTTATGGAGAAGGGGAAAAGAAAAAAGAATTTGAAGTAGATACCCAAATGTCAATATATTTAAGATTTTTCTGCAAAAATGCGACTAAATTCTTTACATCCTCTCCTTCTCGCACATCACATTTAGTACCCTGAAAAGGATTTAAGACAATGAGCTTGAAGTATCAGCAACTCCTCCAATTAAGAATAGTACATGGAAGACAATGAAATGATAGAGAAATGGTAACTAAACTTCTGCAGAGAAAATTAAAATGCAAAAGTCTAGCAGGAGGTACCCACACACGCTGCTCCCCAAATTCTTCTCTCAAGCTTTGAACAGAAGATTCAACCCTCTCAGCTGTTAAAAGGTCCGTTGAGCTAATGTGAAATCGTGCATTTCATTAATAGACGAATCTTAAACTGCTTCCAGATCTTAACTATGGTGTATAGAACTGCTTTAACTAGTGCAAGTCACACCCTACTAAGGATGCCGGCATCAACCATAATACAAAATGGAAATAAACACAGATTTACAATATTCCAAGCATCTTAATAATCCTACACCAGCGAAAAAGAGGAAAAAGGAATCAACACAAAAACTGAAAAGGTGCAAGATCTAGCAAATTACTAAAAACCATACCTAATCAATCAACACAAAAACTAATAAATGTGCAGCACCAGGCATGTCTATAAAATAAAAATAATTACAAACACATAACTACATAAGAAGCCACATCTTTGAAATTAAAAATATAAAGGAAAACCAAGCCCATTTTACATAGTAACCTACAATCATTCTGAAATGTTCTACAATGCTGTACAGACATTTTCAGGTCCTGTGCGACTTGCAAGTGTGCGTGGTGATTATAGTGCAAACATTACCTGATCGTGAACAGATAACGACATTGTCACCTTCTTTCAGAAACTGTCTGGCCAACGCATATCCTATTCCTGGATAATTTGCAAATATTAGTAGAAATCACTATAAGAATGGCAATACGAAGTTAAAGGCACTGAAGTGTCAAAGAAAATAGAATCAGCAAATTATTTGTAAGCTCTCATTATAAAAAATAAAAAAAAACTCCATCAGTCCCAAGGATCTGTAAGTAGATTAGAATATAACTATTACACGAACAAGAGAATTGAGGTTATTATGTTAAAATATAACAAACATTTTCCGTGGAATTGATTGTTCTCTTTGGTCCACAAGGCAATATAGTTATAAAAGCATATGTCCAAGGGCTTAATTTATTTGGATCATGTATAACATAACAATTCAAAGTATATTTTAACACTCCATTTTAAGAGCTCAAACTTCATTCATCTTCATGCTAATCCCGATCCTAACAAATGAAGTTTTCAAACATCTTTCCAAACATTAAGTTAAACTTCAATCATGTGACATAAGCTCGCAAATCTCAACTAAACATTAAACCTCACTAATCCAAATTCCAATTATACACCTGAAATCATTTCTAAAACACGTCTTCCAATTCTTAACAACGACAACTAGAAAGTTTCTCAAACTCAATTCCTACAAAAATTCAAGTCCATCACACATACAAACACACATTCCGCCATCAAATTTTTCATCAAACAGCTTAAAACAGAGCTAAAACGACAACAGGAGTTCCGCATTTCTTGCTAGCAAAAACGACATCAGAAGCCAGCGAACCAAAAATAGAGGAAAGAAAGACCAGCAGTAGACCTTTAGTGGAGCCAGTGATCAAAACGTTGTAAGGAGGAACCATAGGCTCCTTCTGCTGAAATTCTTCGGGCTTTGGGGATACGGAATTGGAATTCACGAGGCTGTTCGCCGGAATGTTGGAAATCTTGCGGGAACGAGGTATGGAAAGACTGAAACTCTTGAATTTGTAGAGTGATAAGCGGATTTGAGAAGAAGGAGAGATGAAGAAGCCATGGTTATGGGAGATGAACGGAGACGTCAAGAGGAGGGAGGAAGAAGAAGAAGAAGTTGAAGCCATTTTTGCGCGGTAGAAATTTTCCAGATTGATTAATTTAGGTAATTTACACACACATATAAATATATATATATATAACATTTTTTGTTAACTACAGAAATACCCTCCATTTCTTCTTCTTAAAAAGAAACTTCTCGTTCATCTTCTTCTTTCTCGCTCTCTATTCATTACATTGAATTTTGTTAGTGATTGGAGCTTTATCTATCCATCCCCAGATGGAACCACCCAACAACAACGTTATCATTGCATCGGGCCTCATTCTCCAACGTGTTGGATTTTGGTCTTAATTTACCTATCAAACACAACTTATTATTACCAAGCTAGGATTATAATAATTCATTCATTACCTCACTCTCTAAAATGTCTTTAATGTTTTTTGGCCTTGAAATCAATAAAGATCCATTTATTTACAAAAATATCACTTGACCCAAATATCATTAGGCATAGATATTGAATTGTCATTAGCTTAAAAATCTTTAACATTTTGTCATTTCCAAACATTTATGTATATAAATATATGTACCCAAATGTATCAAAAATATATTAGGTGTATCAAGTACATATCGAATGCGTCAGGTGCATCACGTATATATTAGGTGTGTCAAGTATATATGCCAAGATGAGAAAAGTATGTTTACAAACTTATACATTTTTTAATAAATATTTAATTTTAGGTTTTAATTCTCAATAAAATAAAATTATTTTAAATGAAAAAATTTCGAAAAAATGTTTATAAATATAATAATGTATCACAATCTATATATGTCAATATATACTACTATTTGTATCTATCATGATATAGATAAATATAAACAATATTTTATTTTGGTCTGTCATAATCCATTGTATATATAGACTATGAGATTTTATAAATATTTTAGTTCATTTTACTATAATCGAAAATAGTACCTCATTAAATTAAAATTTAGTTCATATTATTAATTTATTGCTGATTTCTCATAGGAAAAGATATTATTGTTATTTTTTCTCTCTCTCATACTTCAATATTAATACTATAAGCACTACTAAGCTTCGTTTTGGCTAATATCTATTCGTCTTCTTAATTACTATAAATTAATTTAAGAATAAACATATTTCACATGTCCTGATTTGTTGTATGAAAGTTATTATTATTGTTTGATTAGTCTTCACAAAGAAAATAGTTTCGAATAATTAGATTAAGTGCATGTTTGGATTGACTTTCTATATGTCTAAAAAAGTACATGCATATAAATATAAATAAAAAGATATTTATAGACACCTAAAATGTCAATTCAAATGCAACATAAATTCACCGAATGAATGTAGACTAAAATGAAATTTTTGAAAGTATAATTTCTAAAATTAAACCTACCTCAAAAGGTAGGGATGCAAGCTCAATTATTATTCTTATACCCTACAAAATAGTCATTATCTTCCTTATGTTTTGATTTAGTTCAACAAATGCGGTGATAAGTGTTGAAAATTTTGAGAATATCAATCAATAGGTAATTGTTGTGTCGTGACGAACCACTGCCCTGAAAGCAATTTCAACTAACCGTGGTGCTAATCGTGATGTCAGTTGCTCCCCGAGGTTAACACAACTTTCCAATACAGACATGCACTCGTCAGAACAAGGAATAGAAACAAAATCGTATGAAATGCTCAGAATGTCGAGAGAATGCGAATAGAAGAAAAGAGAATTGGAAGAACGTTTTCAATGTGTTCAAACCAAATGAATTCTGTCCAATTTATAGAGAGCTGAAGGCGGCAGGAAGTGGACGAGAGTGATCGTCGAAAAAGTAAGGAGGAGAGTGATCACTGGAACGTCATGGCAGGGAGCAAACGTCGAAATAGGATGACGTGTGCACGTTGAACAAAAGAATTAGACCGACAATGACTGTGTAAAAGATTTACACGTGTCTAACGCTTGGCATCGAAAGTGTAAGGGATAAAAGGGTAAATTATCAAAAAGTATAGGTAATAAAAAATTACATCTTTTTTCGCGCCAAAGCACAGTTACCTAAGCCCGAGCTTGAGCCCGTTTGATCGAATGACGACGCATGTGTGATAACAGGGTTATACAATCACCACCAACTTAGTTTGAAATCCCCTTTGAAGGTTTAAGTAGATATACCCACTTTCCACTTCAAAGATTAGCAATGTAGGGTAAACAACTTAACTTTACTATTTAGGCCAAAGCCCACAAATCATTTATAACAATCCCCCACAAATGACTATAGTAGCAAAGTTACTGGGTAAGCGAATAAGAATGAGATTTCACTAGAATTTGTTCTGAGCATAGATGGGACATTAAGCTTAGACATCAATATCCAAAGATTTGAATTGATGTGTAGTGAAGTAAGGCAACAACCTTGTTAGAGAGAGTGAATTATATCTTGAACTCCCTGTACCACTGGTTGAGACCTTTACGACACGCTTTATCCTTAGTTACGGTTTTGTTTCAACAATGTAGATTTGTGCCTTTATGGCCATGCACATAGAATGAACCTCGGGTCAACGTGAGAGCTCTAGAGAGAGACCTTAAACTCTTTCATAGAAGGCAGCTCTACATTCACTATCACGTTATATGCTCCATCAAGTTTACCAAACCAACACACTCTAAAAGAGCTATGGAGACTTTATTATTATCAATACCAACTATGGACCACTCAAAGGTTTTTGTATCATTCATCAAGTCCATTTAAGGACTATCCACACAATGGGCTATGAACCATCAAGTATGTCTATCGCAACAAACCACCCAATAAGGGGCTATGGATCATCAAGTCTATCGCAATAGACCACCAAATTACCAAGTGCTATGGATCTCCAAATGGCTTTAGGTAGGGGCAGATTTATTAAAGGGCCAGCGGGGACACGTGCCCCCCTCACATTATCGATTTTTGTATTTTAATATTACTTTTGAAGTGTCAAACTATAATATATATTAAACAATGCTTTATTTTTTTAAAATTTTGGTTTTGGTGTAGTGGCTGTGCTTCCATTTTAACCGCTAAGTTAAAGATTCAAATCCTATGAATTGTAATCATTTTTATTCCAAATATCAATATTTTTGTTTCCCAAATATCAAGTTTGTTCATAAATTGCACAAAATATATTTTATTCCAAACATCATTAATTTTCTTTTCCCAAATATCAAATATCTTTCCAAAGTTCAATAACTGTATTTCCCAAATATCAAAATTTTTCCTAAATTGTCAGAAAATATATTTTATTCCAAACATCATTAATTTTCTTTCCTTAAATATCAAATATCTTTCCAATTCTCCGATTTTTATTATGATAAGGTCCTGCATTTCATGGACATGATGAGATTGATGATTCGAAGAATCGAGGTAACTTTCTTGAACTATTGCAATGGTTGTGCAACCATAACAAGGATATTGAAGTCGGGACTTTGAAAAATGCTCCAAATAATTTGAAATTGATTGCACCTGATATTTAAAAAGATATAGTAAACTGCATTGCAACAGAAATTGTTAATATAGTTATAAGAGATGTAAGTGACAAACAATTTTCTATCTTGATTAGACGAATCAAAAGATATATCTTCAAAGGAGCAGATGTCAGTTGTATTATGATATGTGGATGAAGGTCGTGTGATTGAACGATTTATTGGAATCATCCATGTCAATAATACAAGTGCCCAATCACTTAAGGAAGCTATTGATGATTTTTTCTCTCAACATGGGTTAAGTATTGCTAATTTGCGAGGACAAGGATATGATGGAGCAAGTAATATGCAAGGTGAGTTCCATGGCTTGAAAGCACTTATTTTGAAAGAAAATGAATGTGCTTTTTACATTCATTGTTTTGCTCATCAACTTCAATTAGCTCTTGTAAATACTGCAAAAGATCATGTGGAAATTGCCGGTCTTTTTTTTTTTTTGCTACAAATATAGTGAATGTTATTGGAGCATCAGCGAAACATCGAGATATTCTTCGAGAGAAACATAGCATTGAAATACAACGTATAAAATTGCCCTAAATTTATGTTATTGGGTTTTAGCGTTTTAGTTGAATTTAATTAGGTTTTTGGATTCATGGGTTTGGATAGAATGCTTCTTGAGGTAATGAGACATTCCTTCATGTATTCTTTATATTCCTTCCTCTAATGATTGATGATATTTCTTTTATATAAGAAGATTGTGAAGAAGCACGCTCACCATTTGTGAAGAAGTACAAGACTGTCATACACCCTGGTGAGGTATGTCTTTCAATTTCTCAAACAATGAAGTATAAAACATATGAAAACATGATATAGTGAAGCTCATCTTCATATAAGAAATCTATTACTGTGAACATTATGCAATTTCTCAAGCTTTTTAATATATTTAGTTGTTGATTCTTGATATTAATACAACTTTGTTGATTTTCTTAAGTTTATAGTTTGTTGGTTTTTCAAGTTTGTAGCTTAGTTTTAGCTTTATTCATGTGTATCAAGAATCATATTGACTTTTATGTAGAGTTTTATGTTAAAATATGCTATAGGGCATATTCATTCCATAATTCAAATCCGATAATAACAAGGAAGCATGGAAGATACATTTTGTTTTTTATCCAATGGAAATTAATGTAGAATGGCTTGATAAAAAAATTTGGGGCACGAAAATGTTGACATTTTGTAGGATTTTGTTAAATTAATGTTATTTTGCATATTGGGTTAGTAAAATATTATTCTCAGTGGTGTTAATCCTTTTTGGATTTTGGAGGTTAGTATCCTCCCGTGCATTTGGATTTACTATTTTTAGTCCATGGTGCTAATGTAATAACCTTACTTGTAGGTTTAGTATCCTTTTTTATGAAAGATTTTGCACGGTCGAACTAGCTCTACTATAAGTTTATGATATATTTTAGAATTTTAGCAGTGTAGTTTGCTTGTGTATATAGATCCTTTCACTTTGATTTTTTGATATGTGTTATTGGAGTTTTAGGAGGATCATATTTGTCAATAACACAGTAGCTTGCGTGGAACATGTAATTAAGTACGTTCTCTTAGTTATTGAATCTATCTTTATATTCTTCACTCTTGGTACATATTATATTTAAAGACTGTTTTTAATGATTTAGTCTTGCAAACCTTTGCATGTTGGTTGGAAAGGACAATATTGGCAAGTTCCTTGTTTATATATATATATATATATATATATATATATATATATATATATA
Organism: Cucumis melo; assembly: GCF_025177605.1. Lineage (NCBI taxonomy): Eukaryota > Viridiplantae > Streptophyta > Magnoliopsida > Cucurbitales > Cucurbitaceae > Cucumis > Cucumis melo. Next base: position 22,112,706 of record NC_066859.1, read on the forward strand.
TATTATGTATGTATATATATATATTTTTAAGTTTATAAACTTATGCGTCATAATAATGCTCTTTAAGCACGTCAAGATTGTTCATTTCCTTCTAAGAGTATGGAACTTGTCAATTTTTCTAGGTTTGGTCTTGCTACAACAATGGGGGATTTCTAGAGGGTCAAAGTTGAACATTGAAACTATCGAAACACCCTTTTTGTTTTTTTTAATACTTAAATTTTTAGTCCAATATCTTTTCTTTTTGTTTTTGCTAGGTTGACAAAGGTCTTAACAAGGCAAAAGGGAATCTTATGGCATTCTATAAGATATGTACTCAATCATGTTATGATTGAATAGGCAAATGATTTTATTTTTACCCATAAGTTGTTTCATTTCATGTTTTGGTTTTTAGGCACAGTATAATATTGATCAAGCATTGCAAAAAGATTCTTCCTTTAGAAGATGGGTGGGTTATGGGATCATGTTATTTTTAGTTGTTTTTAGTATGCACATTTGATCATGAAGTGTTGTTGAAGTGTATATGTAATTTAGCTTAGTTTGTGGGCTGAATTTAACTAAGCTTATACGTTATTATTCTTGAAGTGTGTATGTGCTCTATGTTGTTGAAGTGTGTTGTTCATCATGAAGTGAATGTGATGTGTTTATGTGGGTGAATGTGTTGTCTTATTGAATCATTTTTTTTCCTTTTCTTTTCTTATTAGGTTTTGTCACAATCCATTGGAGCAATGAAGCTATATTTACGCCAATTAGTTGATGTATAGGCTTTTTTGTAGGCTTGGTATGAATTTTTTTTGTTTAAATGTAGTTATTTAAATAGTTTGTTCGTACCAAAACACGTTTGTACCAACAACTAAAGCAATATTACAAAGTGTGTTTCTTTCTATTAAAGCGTTCACCATTTTTCCATATGTGATTGTATTAGTCTGTAATGACAGGGCGACAAGAAATACAGGATTCAATAAGAAAGGGTTGTTGAAAACAGTGACTAAAAACACAACTACGACATTTAAATTGAAAAATAAAACTGTCGTCAAAAAAGTTTTATTGACAGTTAATTAAAGTCATGGTAAGAAAAATGATGACTCTTAAAAAGTGTCATAAATGATAAAAAATGACATTTAATATCAGTCATAGAATATTAACAATGACAATTATCCTCTGTCATAAAATGTAAATTATGACAGTTATTAACTGTCATAAAATATAAACGATGACAGTTATGAACTGTCATAAAAAATAAATAATGAAGTTATACTCTGTCATAAAACATAAACTGTGATAGTTATTAACTGTCATCGTAACTAAATAGTGCCAGTTATAATCTGTCATAAAATATTTCATTCGTGACAGTTATTATATGTCATGGAAACCACATTTCGTGACAGTAACTGTCATAAAATACTTTCCATGACTGCCGCATCAATGACTGCAAAAAATTATCACGAAAACCTTTAATCAACTGTTATTGTAGGCCCTTTTTCTACTAGTGATATGTGATATTTTGTTATTTTGTTTGATTTTTTGATCTCAACCAATACACTATATTTGGACAATTGTCAAGGTAATTTCGGACCAAAAAAAGTGGGAAAATATTTATGGCTTGTTAGTTTTGCCATAAATCAAAAATAATATAATTGCTATTTTTCCACGGATTTCCCTTGATTGGGTTTTAAATTTGATTTCACTTTTTTTAAAATATATAGATATAGATATAGATATATAATAGGAGTTAAAAGGGTTGAATTCAATTTTAAATTTCTTGTTAGAATCATTTACTCTTTTTTATTGAAACAAATTATGGATCAGCAGCTTTATTTAAAAATATTTGTTATAAATATATATTAAATACATAAATTAAATTAAATTTGAAAGAGGTGTATTTTTACATATTAATTAATTTTTGGGTTTTTTTCTCAATGAAGCTCCGATTACCAAAAGAACCAAAACAGCAGCCCCAACAATCACCATTGGCCGGTTTTCTTCCTTCTTTGCTGCCGCTACCGCCGTCTTCCCAGTTTCCTTCACTTTCTCCACCACCATCCCTAATGTTCCCTTCCCCTTCGCGCTATCTTTTTTCTTCTCCCTTTCATCTTCTTTTACCTTTGAGACGATTTTATCGTTTTTAGCATCTTCTCTAGGTTTTGATTCATTTTCCATTTTCTCGTTTTTAACATCCTTTTCACCGAACTTACGGACTCCGGTTTTCTCGTTTTTATCATCTTTCGGATTGGATTTGTTGTTCCCCTTCTTCTCCCATTTACTTCGTCCTTGTTCATCAAGGGTGATTTCCACGTTTTTAGAAACTTCTTCTCTTAATTTGCTCTCTGAGTTTACCACTGAATTTTCAGGGTTGTCTCTTTTTTTGTCATTTGTCTGATCAGATGAATCTTTTACCTCTTCTTTTCTTGATCCGATATTCTTTGCTTTCCGATTCCATGGCGCCGGAGCAGCCCTACGTGGCGTTGGCGGCGGTGGAGGTGGTGGTGGTAGTTCGGAAGTTTTGGAGATGTTCTTTTGGTAATTTTCTGCGAGTTCCTTTACTGAGGAGCTCGATTTTCGAACGGACGGTTGCCTCAATTTCTCCGTCGTTACCTGATCAGACTGCGGCAATGACGACAAAACCCTATCAGATAATTTTTCGTGATCTTTTCCTCTTTCCGTCAATTTCTCAGTTGATTTCTGATCGGACGACGATGGTTCCAGAACGCTAGCAGGTGATTTACCGCGACCTTTTCCGGCTTCTCCCGTCATTTCGTCGGTTGATTTCTGATGAGAAGGCAATGATTCCGGAACCCTAGCAGGTAAATTTTCGCGATCCTCCCCTACCTGCTCCGTGGATTTCCTATCAGACGAAGCTTGTTGATCATCTTCTTGCTTTGAAGAGGCATCTTTCCGATCACAGAACGATCTGGGCATAATGATGTGAAGAACGTCACCTCGAAATCGGGCATAGATTCTGGTGGGTGAGGAATCGGTGGGAATAGGAAATCGGTGAAGGAATTCTGTTTTTTGCATCTTTCCCTGCAGCTTAAGCACTCCGGAGGGCTTCACGTAGTTTAATTTTATGAGATCCTTTGGGCAACCTACATATAAAATGTAAAATTACACAATTACCCCAACAAATATAATTATTTATTATTGTCAATGTCTCTAGATTTTCGCTTTATTACATTCTGCACCCGTTAATGCGTAAAAGAAATGCAATTTTGTTTCTTTTCTCGTTTTCTTTAGGTCCTTTTGAAAATAGTAAGTACATTACCTCCATCCCTTAGATTCAAAGTTCAACATTTAAGTGTCTTTAGCTAGCTAGTAATGGTTTGAATTATTATATTTTATTTTATACTAAGTCTCTTTAGCTAGTAATTATAATATGACTTTCCTTTTCTAGATTTAAGTTTCTATATATATATATTTTAACCTAAAAAATCCAAAAAGTAAAAATGATAGAAAGAATTGACCTGGAAGGTGGATAAGGAGCTCGTATTCATTACGATCATGATTGAATTTGATGGTTTCCAATCTTATGCCAAGCCTTTCCATATCATCTTTGCTTTCTACTACTTTTGAACTTTTTCCAAACCAATTCATAATTCTTTTTTTTCTATTCAGATGTGCTTTAAACTTTATGGTCGAATAATAATGAAAATGTAACACACGTATGGATTTTGATTTTATAACTCCTCTTCATTGTGGGGCTTTTTTTTTTTTTTTTAAAGAAAAGATATATAATTTTCTTGTGAACAAGTCTATTCCTTTTTTCACTATTTGGGTCTTTTAATGGGTTTTCTTTACTCTTACATGAAGAATAATTTATATTTTGTATGAGGGTTTACTTTCGAGGGGAGGAGAATATTCTTTTTGTTTTCTCTTCTCTTTGTATTGGTTATTCTATCGTCTGGGGTTACAACGAAGAGGTTAATTACTTGCACTTAGAGCTGTTTTGTTTTTCTCATGGGGATAGGAACAAAGTGAGAATTGATATACAAATTTGCATTTTTTTTTGTTACTGTTGTTATTATATATATACAAATTTGTAGGATTTGTTAATATTTGATACGTTTTCAAACCATGTGAATAATCATTTTATTGGATTATGAAAAACATTTTTAAAGTAATTTCGTAAACGATAAAAGTGATTTAAACCATTTTAAAATCAACCATATGTTCGAGTCACTATTTTTGTGTTATTATTATCCTCTAATTTATTTATTATTTTTTGTTATTATATTATGCTTTTTTTTTATTATTAGAATATGATTTATTCTTTCTTTTTCTTTTTCCTTTCGGTGATTTTCCATTTGGGATTGATTCCAGAATATTTCTACTTTTTTTTTTTAATCTCAAAGACGTTTGCAAATTTTTAATAAATTTTTGTCAAGTTGCTTTTCCTTCCTCCAAACCCTTCTTTTTAAGGTTCTCTACAATGACGAAGGAAACCAAGAAAAGGATTAATAAAATACTTATGAAAGTTCGAATCAATTTGGTACATGTAATAGTTCAACTCTTTTTCCTTTCAAATTTGAAAAAATTTAGTCCTCAACTATAAAAAATTCTTCAAAATTTGATATCAATTATTATTTTAGATACTTTTTGTTTAGTGTTTTTTCAAAAATTTAATTAACTCAGATAAGATAAGATTTGTTTATAGAATACAATATAAATGATTCGGTATACTTTTTTGTATCGAAAAAATTGATTTATAAAAAGTAAATGTGAACTCCAAAAAAAAAGACATTTATTCTTCGTTGAAAAAATTATTTTGTTAGGTATAATTTCAAAATTTTCAAAAATAGGAAGAAAATCTTTTTGAAAATTGTCATCTAAAGAATAAACTTTGTAGGAAAAAAAAATGAAACATGTTTTCTTTAGAGTATTCTATACTTTTATAGGTTAATAATTCAAAACCTTGCTGAGTGACAAACATCAACAACATTGTAAGAAGTATTTTTCAAATTTTCTTTGAGGCAATAAAACTAAGAGAAAATTACCCTTTTAACCTCCAAGTTTTTAAGCATATGTGGGTACATTGGGTGAGTTTTAAAAATATACGACCTTTTAGTTTTCAGGTTTATAAGAATAAACCTATTTGGTCATCAAGTTTTTAAAATGTACTTTTTTAGTCTCCATATGTTTAAAAGTTTGTTTAAAAAACTCCTCAAATAACTTTATAGTTTTATTTTAAATAAATACATGATATTTTAAATTATAATAACAATTTCTAAAAATCATATCCTCGTTAAAGCAATTTTTTTCTAATTTTAAATGTCATAAAATTATTTTTAAAAATCAAACAAAAATACTTCGATCTTTGAAATCTAATTTTAAAAACTCAAGACTAAACATTAGGTACCTTTTGAAAACTCATAGACCAAATGAATATGTTCTTATAAAACTAAGAACTAAAAGGTTACATTTTTAAAACTCAACGACTAAACACATGTGTTCGTTAAAACTATAAGACTAAAAATTAGATAATTCTCCTCCAAAACTAAAATCAAACACATTTATAATTATGAATTTATGAATAGATGATTGCAAAAATAATAGTAGCCATTTACAATTTCAAGAACAAATTAAAACAAAACCTATATGGTTTTTAAATAGTAGATTCTAAACAAAATATCTATATGCATATTAATTAGGGAAATTTTCGTAAATGTAACAAAACACCAAACTATTTATTGTCCGTGTAACAAAGTCTATAAAGTAAACGATCGTGTAAAGAAATCTAAACAATTGTCGTGTAGCAAAAGAACTAAAAAAATCGTGTACCAAATTTTGAAAAAAAAATCATCTAAACGATACTGTAACCAAATTTAAACGTAACCAAATTACACGATCCAATTAAATGATGGAATTAAAAAGATAAATTGTAGACATATCTAAACGATCGCGTATCAAACAATAACCAAATCTAAACGATCGTAAATATATTACGGGCGCGTTGTTGACGAGATATTTTTGGTATTTTACATGGTGGGTCTCTGGGCTTTTTCCATTTTTCATAATTGTTCTATAGAGTATAAATATTTTGCCACTTTTTTATATTTTTGAAAAGACCCCTATTAACTATGGAGTGTATAAATTTAAACCTTATAATTAAAATGAATATAATATATCAATTACTTCTAAACTATATTTATTTTAATTCTCTAATGAATTGTATATATATAAGTTCTATAACCTATGCATAACAAATTTAAAATATGAAACACAAGTAAAATACGTTAAATATTTGTAAGTTGTTTTGAGAGTTAAAGTATCACTTAGACACTTTTTAGATTAATTATAATTGATTTTGAGTTTGGTAGTCACATTTAAGCATTTGTAGGTTTGTTTCGAGAGTTAAGACATTTTTTTAATACATATGTCTATTATTTTACTTTATAAATTTTGATACTTAATTCATTTGATACGAGTAATTAAGATTTAGCTTATCTTATTGATCTTATTCATTTTAGTATACCTTTTTTAGGTTTATGTAATTTGAAGATGTCGATAATGACTTTTCTTTTCTTTTTTTTTTTTTTTTTCTTTTTGAGTGTGAAGACAAGCTTACTGAGCTAACTATTTTTCATGTATTATACTTTTTTTTTTTGTTCATTTTGGTATACACCAAAATGAAAGCTCAAAAATTGTAGGGTATGTTTTGATAAAATATTAATGGTTGAAAATATATATCTAAATTTGTTGTTGCGATGTTTGATATATTTTGTTATAGGAAATTCATTCGGCTTACTTGAAAATTCATCTAAAAGCATACAATACTAAATAATAATGTGAAACAAATTAAAATAGTTTTAGTCCACGTTTTTCTTTCTTTCTTTCTTTCTTTTTTTTTTCTTGCTAATAAAAATATGTTGGCAGTTAGGAAGCTCTATTGATATTTTGTGCATGTGCAAAAAAAAAAAAAAAAACAAATATTATCTCTGCCGACACATCATTCGTAGCAAAAAAAATGCAATTTGTATCCAAAAAAGTATTTTACGTAGGCATACATTTATTTATGCTAACGAATTTAACATGGGGAGAAGGTTTTGTTTTGTCCGCACAGAAACGTGGGTAGAGATGCAAGTTTTGCCGATGAGACAATGTTTGTGGGTAAAACGTCATTTCTAGCGACGTATTTTTCATGGGTGAGCATTTCTATCCACGTTAAATTCGTAGCCTTTTCTGTCCACGAGTCTTTTTTGCATGAGCATTTCTATTGACATAATGCCAACACTAGGGTAAAGGAAAAGACGAAGGAGTTTTTGCTACAAAGCATGCTCACGCAAAAATAACATCGATAGTGGCTTAGCGCACATTTTTCTTAAAATTTGCCAACATTTCTCGGTGTTGGCGGTAACCAAAATTCTTGTAATGTCAAAGAAGAGCTATTATATAATTTAGTAGTTTAATTGATACATATATAAATATTCACTTTTAAATAAACAACATAGTGAAATTTCTTGTACAAGCACATGAGTACGTAAATGTTGGAGAGTGGTTACAATGTACATACACTAACATTCATACATAATTTGAATTACAATATGGATATAAGTTTCTATACACATGACCAACTGTATTGTGACAATGGAAGTTGATCTTTATTCGTACATGGAGTAATTCATGATTTGTGTGAAAATAAAAATTTATAATGTTCCTTCTGAAATGTGACAATAAGAGTGTCACCGGACCAATCTGCTTGTACCCAATCTAACGAGCATCCCTGTTTGATTGGTATCCGTTCATTCAAACGAATAATATTGAATAACCCATATGATTTTTCTCCTGTAATTATAATAGTTCTTGTTCTTGTATTCAAATTGATTCATAGTCGATCCTTTGAAAAACCTAACAAAAATCAATGAAATGTAACTAATTTTAACATACAAAGCAAACACACTATATATTAAATTACCCAGTTTACAAAAGCTATTATGAATTAGCACCCTTCTCGAGTACCATCTTTAATTAATAATCTATCTATAGTATATATAAAAGTGTCAATAGAGAAAAACTTTTTCTTTCCATTTTGCCCTTTTCGTAGTTTGCTTTTTCATTTACTATATGTTGGTTTTACTGTAATTTGATTTTTCTAATTGTTATGGGTTTATCAATTAACGGTTACATCTCTCTCATTATCTCTCAATTAATTAAATCCAATAATTTCTTTTGAATGCTTTAAAACTCTCTTCACACAAAATTAAATTAAGAAAAAACGTATGACTATTCATTAGCTCGATTTTAAAACTATATAAATTTCTCTTCTTCCCTTCTATCACTCATACATTCTTCCTCATCTTCCTTGTGACTCAGGTTCACACTCCCAATCATTATCTTTCTCATATTGTGAGCAAGAAAATAAATCCATATATAGGAGAATTTGATGTAAAGCAAGAGGTACTTTTGTGTTTTTCAACCCATGTATAGAGATGTAATGAGGCCTTAGAAGACACTATCAACTATATGTAGAATAAGCAATATTCTTATAATATTTACCATGCACTACAACATTATTTCATCTATGTATCTATATTCGATTAATTTATATTTTGGTTGTTTCTAAGTATTATATTTTGGATTGATCCATCATTTTTTATTTTATTTATGTCATTTCATTCTTTATTCTTCTATTTTCTTAATTTTCTTTCTTTCTTTAATTTATTTTTAATGAAAAAAAAGTATGTTTTGTTATATTATGGTTAACCACTAATTTCCTCTTTATTTATATATATTGTATTTATATAGCCGTGTATTCATAAACTTATGTTGTTATATTGGTCTTTTATATTCTCTAGCTAAGATATAGTTTGTCCAATGTGGTCATCTCACTATCATTGGTAGATTTGGATTTAATAATCTGCTATGCATATATATAAGCTAAAGATATCTTTTATAATTAGTTTTTAGGTTGTTACACTATAAATTTATTAATTTTGTATTGATTCGATAACAAATTTAGTACCTACAATTTAGATATATAAAATTTCAGTTGGAGAATATTTTAAAATTGATCTTATGATTTGGTTAGACAACAATCGAAATAACACAAATTTTCCAAAAAAAAAAAAAAAAGAATAAAGAGATGTTTCTTTCATTCAATCAACCTCATACAAAAAAATTAAAATAAGATGAGAATGTTTAATTTCTAAGCGATGTATAATTTAAAATTTTAAAATAGATATTTTGCTTTATATTTAAATTTTCTTTTATTTTGTATAAATTTATTATATAATAACAAATATTTTACTTAACTTACTTATAATATTTGAATATCTTAAAAACAAAAATTAAAATTATATACTATTTTAAACCTTAAATTAAAACTTCTACATTTGTACTATATAATTAAACAATATTTTAAAATTTAAATTTAAAATTTTACTTTTCACGTGCTTTGTACGTGTTCATTCTATCTAGTTGACTCAAAAGTGGGCTTAAGCTAGTGGTTAATCAAGGATATATTTATTGTAACATGCATCTAACACAGACAATTATGTAGTTTATTTTTACCTGAGAGTCCCATGGAAAACGACCTTTTGTTTTAATTTGTTCGTCCTCCCATTTTACAGATGGAGAAATCATTTGATTTGATTGGCTTAAGTAATTTCTCCAAAATTGACTTTTGGCGAGCCGGCTCGACATCAAGGGAAATTCTTTTATGGGTTATGTTTGAAGAGGTGCAAATTTGAGGAGAAGAGAGAAGTAGGGAAAATGGTAAAATCACTTAGAAAGTGCTTTGGGGTGTTTGCATGGAATGTGTGCAAGCCTAAGAGATCAAGAAGCATTTATATATATGGCCTTTTCATCCTTTTAAAACCCTTATTCCTTTCAAAATGCTTTTGGCTTTTTTGTGTTTGCTGTTAAATTGGAATATATCCTAGCTAACACTACAAGAAATTTGGCCTTTAATGTCGGTTTAAAACCGACATTAAAGGCCTTTAATGTCACTTGGCGACCGACATCTTTGTAAGCGTTATTAAAGGCCTTTAATGTCGGTTGGGCTTTAATGTCGGTTTATAACCGACATTAAAGGTGTCTTTAATGTCGGTTATAAACCGACATTAAAGACCTTTGATGTCGGTTATAAACCGACATCTTTGAAGGTGTTATTGAAGGTCTTTAATGTCGGTTCATCTTTAATGTCGGTTTATAACCGACATTAAAGTTGTCTTTAATGTCGGTTTATAACCGACATTAAAGATGTCTTTAATGTCGTTTTTAAACCGACATTAATGTTGCTTAGTGCACATCTTTAATGTCGTTTTTCCACCGACATTAAAGACACATTTAATGTCGTTTTTCCACCGACATTAAAGACGCATTTTATGTCGTTTTTTAAACCGACATTAAAGACACATTTAATGTCGTTTTTAAAGATTCATTTCATGTCGTATTTATAATAGTTTTTATGACGGCAAAACCGATATTATTTGAGTCGAACTACGTCCGGAAATGTTCGTCATCGTATATTGTAAAAAATAAAAAAATTGCTTGCACACTAGCTATAATGCCTACTACTCAATGCACACAATAATACCTAATTCACCTGCAATGCACACAATAATACCTAAAATTCCAGCATACACTTCCAACACTTACATATAGTCACATATCAATAAACACAACTATATTCAATACTATAAGTCCAACTACTCCAAATCCTCCAATATATACACTTATATATAATCACACATATCAAACAACACATCCTACCATCCATGGCAAACCAATAGTAAACACCTAAAATGCATAAGATCCAACACTAAAATACAAGCACACTTTTCCACACTTCCATATAGAACTACAACAAATACACATCATCCAACACTTACATATTATAAACACAACTATATTCAACACTATAAGTCCAACTACTCCAAATCCTCCAATATATACATAATCACACATATCAAACAACACATCCTACCATCCATGGCAAACCAATAGTAAACACCTACAATGCATAAGATCCAACACTAAAATACAAGCACACTAACGCCATTAAAGATAATATATAAGATCGTGATTTATAAACACAATAGAAGGTTCCTTCACTAACTAAAGTATAGGTACAAACTATCTAACAAACAACAATTAGTACGGGACCACCTGCTCTTCAAAAAACTATAGGACTGCCGTCCCCTACAAAAACTTAACTCGACCAACTACTAACCTAACTACAAAAATCAACTACTAACCTAACTACAAAAATCAACTACTAACCTAACTACAAAAAGCAACTACTTACACAAATCTGCTAACAAAAGCTGCCCATTCAGTTCGAATCTCATCAATCTCCTCTTGGCTATATGCATTTTTGGTATTGAACTACACACAAAGAGAAAGATATGGAAAGTATGAGTTTGGATCACAAATTGTAATATGTAAAAAGTTAAAGTAGAAACTTACAAGGTTAGTAATAGAAGTACTAGAATTATGCACTATCTCATGTATGTACTTTTGCACGTAGTACCCGCACCCTACAGAATCCAATTGACGAGGGCACTGCATGTATATCAATTGAATACAAATTAATCTTATGTTTCATAAAAAGTAATAACCTGTAAATGCAAATTACCTTTACAGGTCTCCATTTTGGAGTTGATCGATAGCGTTGTAGATCGTGTTTCGCTTGCCATGTCTTCAACCCTCTAAATATTTTTAAACATTAGAAGACAAGAAAGTTAAATAAGAAGTAATAAAGTAAATACACTTACACATTTATGATTCCATGAATGTCTTCATTGACTTTACTCCGAAGAGAGTCCAAAACATAAACGCAATTTTCACGAAGATCGATAACATGCAACATCCAATGAAAACTACAATAAACAACATCTTCAATGTGAGTACACATTTAAGCTCAATGGAAATATATTAATGTGTTTCTCTTCTTTATTTACCCGGTATTATATGGAATTAGCACTTTCTGTTCCAAGTTAACTGCTTCTAGCTGGTTGGCTAAATTTCTGGATCGAAGATCACGATCTTTGATATGTGACGATATTTTTGATTGGTCAATGACAAAAAAATTCTTTGCACAGTCACATTTATCCCAAAGACATCTAAGTAAAAGCAACCATAGTTAAAATATCAACAAACTAACTACAAAAGTGGTATTGGAGATAAAGATGAGTATAAGTTGTCTACTTACATAATATACGCTAGTATACACATATAGCCGATTTCAACCATGCCGCAGTAATGCAACAAATCTTCACGAGCTAAATAAACAAATTTGTCACTTCCAAATATTAGCTCGTTCATTGGGATGCGAATTATGTCTACATTCTCCATGTTGTTCATGGCATGTCTATTTAAAAGCTTAATAATCCCGTTAACGTCAGTATAATTTGAAGGGTATACGACATCCTTCCTAGTTGAATGCTCCTATCACAACCAAGGTTCTAAATTCAAAATACATATACAAATAAAATCAAAACTTAAATAGTAAAAAAAAGATACACACTTGTTTGTCATTGATCGTAGAAACAAGCCGACGAGGCCATTCTATAATGTTACCCAATGCTTGATTTAAAGTCTCTATCTTTCCCTTCACTGGATTGGGTATAGTCAAATTTTCTCCTGTAACCACGTCTACTAGAACTTTAACATTGGGACATCCAATGTTCTCCTCAACTATCGTGGCTACTGCAACAATATTATTTTTTTCCATGATAATGCATCTTTTGGATGTTGTAATAGATCATTCACTTCTCTTTTTCTGTCATGTCACGTCAATAATTTTGATGTTTCTTTGCTTCGAAACATTCTTTCAAATCTTGGAATTGGAGAGAAATACCACATGACTTTCACTGGAACATTCTTAACCTCCTTCTTTGAATTTTTAGGAATCTTCCATCTTGACATACCACAAGAGGGGCATACATTTGCATCAGACAGTTCTTTCCTAAACAAGCAACAATCATTCCTACAAGCATGAATCTTCTCGTACTTCATTCCAAGAGTACACAAATTTTTTTTGCTTCATAAGTAGAAGTAGGGCATTCGTTGGGAGTAGGTAAGATGTCAGAAATTAATTGTAATAACTCAGTGAAACTCTTATCACTCCATCCAAATTTAGCTTTCAAATTATATAACTTTATCAACGTAGATATTTTGGTAAAATTCGTACAATTAGGATATAATGGTTTCTTGGCATCATCTACAACTTCCTCAAAATTTTCTGACTTGTCATTAAAATAATTATGTGCAGCCTCAAACATTCCAATTGTGTCATCAACGTCATCCTCGTCAATTTCTTCTTTTACACTACTAAAGACACTTTCATTGTTTCTCTTTATTGGTAGTGATTCACCATGAAAAATCCATTCTTGATAACTCTTATCGATGCCGTTAAAAAACAAGTGATCTCTAATTGTATTCACATCTAAAGTTTTTGCATTCACACACTTTAAACAAGGACATGCCATGACATTCGACGTCTTTGAATGCTTCAACCCATTTTTAATAAACATCTCAACCCCATAAGCATACTCAGATGACGTTCTATTCTTTTGCATCCACGACTTATCCATATTATATAAGATGCAATTTAATCTACAAAAAAAATCGAGAAAACAACGAAATTAAGTAAACTTAAACTGAACCCACATTCCAAAAACTAACAAGTTCTATATAAACCGAAAAGAAACTACAATAATATTAAGCTCAAAAGTTAAAACTTTAATATTCCCATCTCATATTTTGCAAGAAAATGAAAAACAACTAAATAGTCATAAAATCAACAACAATTACTAGTTACGATAAAATGGCTAAAAGATCACATAAGTAAATAAAACATAATATTAAGTACTCTAATAAGGCATGTTCGAGAATGATTCTAAAAATGATTAAAATCATTTTTATCATTTTTTTAATCACTCTTTAAAGTTAACTAAACTAATAACTATTCTTGTGGTTTTATGTTGCAAATCCAACATGAATGATCAATGATTTTTATATAATTTGTTCTTTGAACTAAATATATCATAGAGAATAAAAGAATGAAAAATAAATAAGGGAAGTGTCAAAGTTAGGATTTCAATTACACTTAAACTAAAATCGTTAATAAAATGATGAGCATAACTCATCTCACACATATTGTTTATAATATTAAGCTCAAAAGTTAAAACTTTAATATTCTCATCTCATATTTTGCAAGAAAATGAAGAACAACTAAAATGGCTCCCCATATCTCTTCACCCCCTTCCCTTCTCAGTATCTTCTCTTCACTTCCCACTTTTTTAAATTCTTTATCATTCTATATAAATACATGGTTTCAAATGTGACAATGACCTTTTCTTTTTTATTTCTATTCTTCTTTCCTCTTTCTATTCCCTATCCATACCTATCCTCTCTACTTATGAAATCATCCATCAAATAGTACGGTTTATATCATTGGAGATTCGTCCAAATTCATAAAGTTCATACAACTAAAGAAACGGTCAATTGATATATTTGGAATTTGAAAAGTTCCATATTAATATTCAAACTTGGAAATTATTTTAAGAAACGGTCAATAGAGAATTGAAATGACAACTAAAGAATAAACTTTGAAAGACATATTTATCATCACTTACAACATCGTTAAAAATCAACTTTGTAAATTACTTGATAATTTTAAGTTTTTGGTTTGTTTGTACTCCTAAACATATAATAGGAAAAAAAAAATTAATATCATTGGTGAATAATAAAAGCCCAGAAAGATAACAATTTAAAAAGAAAAAGAAAGTTTTGCCATTTTCATATATATATATATATATATATATATATACAACTCTTTGTCACATTCCTTACACAAAGAAATTCAATCATAGATGGTTCATGAAAGCAACTCAATTGTGCAGATCTATGTACTTTACATTACACAACATCAAAAAAACAAATATATATATTTTAAAGAAACAATTTACAAAATTATATAAAACCAAATAAATAATCAAATCAAATCACTACCATGAATAATTGAGTGCTTGCAGTCTAATAATATAGTAATTGTCTTAATCTATCTTTGAATATAGGGATTTAAGGCCATTCAAAATAATAATAAAACATGACATATGCAAACACCACAATCAAATAACCAAAAAACTACTCAAAACTAAAACTAAACTATATCTTTGAATTTTATTTACAGGACCGACTTGTGATGATACTTAAACTAAACTAAGAAAGTAAATAAAGGTGATCGAATATGAAAGTTATTAACTAAGAGAAGTTTTAGAGAAAATATTTCATCAATATGAAATTAAGACTATGACATTATGTTCCTGCATCAATAATCTCTACCATTGTCGAACTAAAATAGTGATCAATTCAAACCACAACCTAACATGCAAGATGTAATTTAAACCTACTCTTTCAAGCAAGAATGAAACCATGGAATCATTCAAACCTTGATCAAATATTCAAAAGTATTAAAGACCAGTCATGCTAGAAAGTGTAAATGTAAATTACCATTCAAAAAGAAAAACTTTCAACAAATCAAACATAAAAATTCATCTATCCCTAAAGCAGTGTGAGAAATTTAGCCTAAAATTTCTCCTATAGACAAGACCAACATCATCAGAATGATCTAAAGCTTTTGTTCACTAATTATTATATCCAGACTACTGAATTTAAGAACTTAACATCAACAGCAAATTCCATTAAACCACCCATGATTAATTGTAATTGAAAATCAAATGCAGAACTCCATAAAAGTTGGAATCAAAGCAAACAAAACCCACACAAATCTTCCAATGCAACCAGACAAAATTTAGACTCTCTTCCTAGTTTCTAATCTAGCCATTCCAACATATTCTATTATTTTTTTCCCTTTCTTTTCATAACAATCCATCATTCCTAGGATTTGTATATAGCGACCGACTTCAACTCTATGTTGTATATACCTGATGTGTTAAGTTAATAAAACTAGAAGACAGTGAAATTAATCAAAGCATCAATACAATTATGTTCCAATTTTTTGGGTTTTGCAGCAGAATTGATGTGTGACCGCGGTATATGCATGAACAGAAAACTACTCGTATTCTATATGCCTTGACAACTTTCCCTTGTCTAAGCAAACAAATGGGCTGCCGGAAAGATGACAACTTTCCCTTGTCTAAGCAAACAAAAGTTGGAATCAAAGCAAACAAAACCCACACAACACCATCATCCTTCACATTTCTTTTCCCAATAACCAAAAATGGGTTGCCGGAAAGATGAGATTTTTGCAACTTCAGGGCTCCAAATTCCCTTAATCAAATTTCTCGATCCTCCCAATAAAGCCTGCAACACAAATCTTCCAATGCAACCAGACAAAATTTAGACTCTCTTCCTAGTTTCTAATCTAGCCATTCCAACAGATTCTATTATTTTTTTCCCTTTCTTTTCATAACAATCCATCATTCCTAGGATTTGTATATAGCGACCGACTTCAACTCTATGTTGTATATACCTGATGTGTTAAGTTAATAAAACTAGAAGACAGTGAAATTAATCAAAGCATCAATACAATTATGTTCCAATTTTTTGGGTTTTGCAGCAGAATTGATGTGTGACCGCGGTATATGCATGAAAAGAAAACTACTCGTATTCTATATGCCTTGACAACTTTCCCTTGTCTAAGAATCCATAATCTAAATCGAAATCAAAAAACATGCTAAAAACCCCAAATGAAAGAAGATGGAAATTTTACCGTGAGAAGATGTATTTTGTGAACGCGGACGAATTTGATTCCAAGGGTGGGCGAACCTGGTTGCTGGTTGATGTGAACGCGGTTGCTGTGAACACGATTGCTGTGAACGGGGACGACCGGACGAATTTCTTTAGAAGGAGAGAAATGCGGCCGAATTTGATTCCAAGGGTGGGCGAACAGAACAACAATCGATCGGAATGGTGGCGGCGATAGAAATGGTGGAGGCGATAGAAATGGTGGCGGCGATAAAATGGCGGCGTCGATTAAAATTGTGGCGTCGATCGGAGAAGAAATGAAGGAGAGAAATGAAGGAAGTTCGGAGAAGACGAGGGTCGAGATTTGGAATCGAATAGCTAGGTCGAAAAGGTAAAGTAAGAGAGAGAATTCACGAAAAAAATTATTAAAAAAAAATTAAATGGACCTTTAATGTCGGTGGAAAACCGACATTAAAGTGTCTATTTTTTCACAAAATAAAAATATTAAAAATTAAAATTTAAATGGACCTTTAATGTCGGTTCTCAAATTGGCGGACCTTTAATGTCGTTTTAAAACCGACATTAAAGCTTTGTCTTTAATGTCGGTGGAAAACCGACATTAAAGATCCGCTTTTTCAAAACCGACACCAATGGTCTTTTTTCATTTTTCCCAAGCGACATTAAAGCCTATATTTGTTCTAGTGTAAGTGATAGGTGGAAAAAAAAAAAGAATAAAGAAGAGTATACTTTAGATTGTTTCAATTGCTGTTCCATCAATTTTCTTACATGTTACACAAACCACCAAGTTTGGCAAGATATATATATATATATATATGATCATGATCAATATGCTTTTGTATACATTTGTAACGACCCAACTCCTTATACTAAGTCGAAGTCATTACTAAATGTAAATAACACAAATAAAGTTATAAAATTCGGCTAAAACGAACAAAACCTCAAAATTTTATTTATTTAAAAACCAAATCAAAAGTAATGTGCAAAATGTAAACAAATATTAAAATCCTAACTCGGGCCTATCTAATTTTAAAGAAACGAAATAACAAATAAAGAATAATTAAAATTCAAACACTCAAGATTTAAACTCGGATGTAAAGCGGAAGCAGAGATCCCTATGGCTCGCCACAGTTACTTCTGGTCGCTCGCCAGCTTGCCTTTGCCCTTACCTCTACCCCTACCTGAAAATGTGAAATGGAAAGAGTGAGCATAAAATACTCAGTAAGGGATCCACTACTAGTCCCGCTAGGTGCCTGTTAACTTCCTATTAGAGTCCTGAAAATAGTACCCAATAACTGGCACGTTGTCGAACACGTGCAACATGTGCTCCCGTAGGAACAAAATCTGGTCTTTGGTGTCCCAAGGGAACACCTAGGACAAACTGATCTGTAGCGTACCCGGAGGAAACACTAAGACAAATCGGGCTGCGAGGATCCCGTCGAATCACTCGAATCATATCTATATCCATGTTAGACTAGCGGTCCCGTCGGACTACGCAATCCTAAATAGGTGGTGATCCTGAAGGACACTCATGCAAGTACGACTCTAATAGGCTAAGCTAACATGCATCCTAACCATAGCATACACATAACATAGCATCATCACGTCATCATGTCACATCCTCATGTCAAAACATAATATCATATCAAACCACAACATCATGTCATCACATTAAATCACATGTCATTATGCAGTCTAGTCGTCAATGTGCATAACCAAGAATGTATGCGATCTCTTATTTCTACTCGTAGGGCTAGTAGTAGAATCTCTTACCTGGAGATTAGTTCAGTCGAAACTACAGCAAAACCACGCTTCTCAAGTGACAAGATCCTAATAATTAGAAAGACACCAATTTGAATAACCTAACCATCAACGACTAGAAACCCAAGAATTCAGTCGAAACTACTTACCCAAGTTCGAGGTCGCAGCAAGTTAGCCCTTAACTGAAGAAATTCCACAATCCAACTTCAGCTGGTTCCAATGGTCCTTTAGGAGAAAGGATTTAATTTAACTCAAAGTTAAATTATTTAAGATTCAAAAAATTAACCTTAATTGGGTATTCCAAAACCCAATCAACTTACCAAACAGGTGCAAAAGGTCCAAAAACAGGCTGGCGGCTCAAAGACAGGCGAAACGGCTAGGCGGCTCGGACAGGCGGCTTGCGTGCGTGTAGAACGGCTCGGGCAAGCGTAGCGTGCGTGAGGCTCAGCTACGGCATAAGCGCGGGCGCGGCTCGGGTCGCGGGGAAGGGACACGGGTCGGACCGGCTTCACGCGGAGAAGAAGACGCGAGCACGCGGGTCGAGTTCCGGGTTGAAGGCGCGGCGCGGCTGTTCGGGTCGGGAACGCAGATCGGTTGCGGTCGCGGATCGGCGTGCGTTTCGCTCGGGACTACTCGACTGGGGTAGGCGGCGCTGCTCGGCTGTGCGACGGAAGTAGCGGCGAGCGGCTGGGCGACACGGGCTTCGCAGACCTCGACTCAAACGCGACGGCTGGTGCGGGGACGGAGGCGCTTGGGCAGACGACAGACCGGCGGGGCTCCACGTGAACGGCTTGGAGACGCGACTGAGATCCGCGCGTGACGGCTGGGGCTCGGCGGTGCGGTGGGCTGCGGTCGACGGTGATGGCGGCGGCGGCTAGGGTTTTCAAAAAAAATATTAGGGTTAGCTCCTTTTTTTTTTGAAAAAGATGATGGGTTTTTTTTGTGCACGGGTCCCTATGCCTTATTTAAACACCAAATAACTCAATACTAAATTCATCTTTCCTTTTCCTTATTGAATTTCCAAACAACCCAACCTTCTCTCTCCTCCTCCAAATCTCACCAAATTTCTCTTTTTCTCTCCTTTTAATTAATTTTTTTCTTTCTTTTCCCAATTAAATCACATCTCTCTCCTCAACCAACCAAACATCTTTATTTACAAACAATATCTCTACCAATATTTTATCATCCAAATAAAATAATTGTATTCCTCAAAACTTAGTTAATCACAAAATCAAAACATAATTAATCAAGTTTCCTCAATTACATCCAAGGTTCTCATAATTACATTTAAGACAATAAATTAAATTCCAAATTGTTGGGATGTTACAACCTTTTTCAATTTAACTAAAGATTCTATTCTAAAACATTTTGGTTCTTTCAAGTTGGGTCCTGAATGTCTTTTTCTTTTGTGGGAAAAATTTACTTTAATTATGTCTTTTAATTTCAGATATGCTAAACACTCTTCATCAAATCTTTGTAGTTAAAAATATACAAAATTACTTTTTTACTCCTTTTAAGTGTATTTTTGTGGAAGTTTTATTTAAATATTGTGGTTAATTAAAGAAACTTATCATTGAGATTCGGTTGTTTTGAAACTATTTGAACAAAGATGGTTGTGGTTTAGGATTTAGAGTTTGAAATAGAGAAAATTACATTTTTAGTCATTAGGTTTTGAACTGTTTTTTTGTTTTCAAATGTATCTTTTTTAGTATCCCGTTTATAAAAATAGACCATATTCTCATCGAATTAATGTTTAAAATATATACTTTTTGTTTTTGAATTTCTAAAAATTGGTTTAAAAACTCTTTTAAATAACTTTATACATTTTATAATTTATTGGATGACATTTTAAATTAGAAAAATAATTTCTGAAATTTAAATTATTCCCTCTAAAACTTTTTTTTTTAATTTTAAAAATCACAAAATTATTTTTAAGAACCCAAACAAAAAGAAAAAAGTTTATGATCTTTTAAACTTATTTTTAAAAGCTCATTGACTTCGTACATTTTGAAAACTTATGAACTAAATAGCATCTATTCTTATAAATTTTGGAGCTAAAAATATTTATTTTAAAACTTAAAGACCAATCCACGTATTATTACTTTTAAAATAATAATGTCTTTAGATGCTTAATTTAATCAGTAAAGTTATTGTTAATTATTGATTTTTGGTTTTAATATTTATTGGTTATTGAAATTTGCTAGCTATTAATACAAAACCTGTTCTTTACTTTTATTTTGGAAGAAAAGGGAGAGGAGGTTTCATCAAAGACATGTCCAGATGTATAAAGAGATTTATTGCTCATGTTGTAACATAGAGAAAACCATTTGGATATAACCAAGAAAGACACATTTATTTGTCTTTGGTCTTTTATAGAGCAGTTCATAAGGAGTTTTTGTGATTTAGGTAAGGAGAGATGGAGGGATGTTGATGAGATTAACAGCAGTGCAGGAGATAAATGGCCAGAACTTGATGGGCACTGAGGATATAAGGGCATTAAAGAAAGAGCTACTATGATATGATATGTCAGTGTTTGCGTTTCACAACTTTATTTTGTTCGAGTGTACGTGGGTGCATGATTTTTCATGAGATATTCCCATTTGTTTAAAAGATATGAGCTATGAGCTGAATGGTTAACAATACCACCTCCATCGCTTCGAAGGACTTTGATTCTAGTGGAGAATTTATTTTCAACAAGTGGTTTGAAAGCTTGGAAAATAGAGCACACATCAGACTTTTTAGTGATAGGGAATAACCAAGTGAACTTAGACTACATATCATCAACAAAGGAAACGTAGTAATTGAATCCATATTAATAAAAGATTGAGGGGGAGGACGACTCGCACTTCAGCATGAATTATTTTAAGAGGATACAAAAATTTAGAAGTATAGGATTGAAAGGGTAATTTGTGGAGTTTTTCTTGAAGACAAGGATAATGGATATACTTAGGCAAAGCAGTAGATTATATATTCATAGACTTTAAGACTAGATATTGAAGAATAGGATCAGTTGGATGGCCTAACCGATTATGCTAAATGGAAGAGGATGTTCTTGTTCCAACATGAGCAGTAAGTGACTTCTTTGGTGTATTTGCAATTGTGGGATTGATAGGATAAAGGCCATTGATGCTAGATCCTTTGAATAGGATTTTGCCGAAAGATTATTTGTCCTGAATAATAAAGAAGACAAAATAAAAAATGATAATACAATTGTTATCAACACATAAATGATTGACAGATAAAAGGTTCGATGAAATAATTTGTACTCGAAAATGATTTTGCGAATTAAAGGAAACATGAGGAGTGGGAAGTAAACCACAACCTGAGTGTGTTATTGGAAGTGATTGCTCACTACCTAAAGCAATTTGGTCATTACCGATGTACTCGTTTGCAAAGTTATATAAAGGAACCCATATCATATGTAGCATGAGAGTTACCAACCAGAAACAGTCAATCACGGGGCATAAAATTAAGTAACTGCCATTGCAGCTAATTGGACAAGCAAATGTCCACCTTGAAAGTTGAAGTTCATTCAGTTGTAGTAGTCACAAGCAGCATGTGTCTAGGTTTATCACACATTTGACATTTAAAAAGAAGAGCATATATATATACACACACACAAACATATGTTTCGATTAAAGACCATAAAGAAGTGTACAT
Organism: Cucumis melo; assembly: GCF_025177605.1. Lineage (NCBI taxonomy): Eukaryota > Viridiplantae > Streptophyta > Magnoliopsida > Cucurbitales > Cucurbitaceae > Cucumis > Cucumis melo. The sequence goes on from NC_066859.1 coordinate 22,134,792, forward strand.
CACACTGTTAAGTTAAAGCTCGTTTTGACGAAATATACCAGTATGACCATTTTATGATTGTCAATTTCGAAACACGCTACTGATAGAAAATTGTTTGGAAAATGAAAAACATGTATAGTTCATAAATGACAATTCTCACAAGGCTAAGATTAGCATGTGAAATAAGACTCCTTAAATACCTTTAGTTTGAGCCTTAAATTTTAGAAGGTGCGAAGAGATAGACAAATGAACATTTGCTAATATATCTCCACACAAGTGGTAAGGTGTAGTGAGTAAAATAATAATACTATTTTTATTAGATGTGTTAATTATTTATTCCACCTAATATTCCTCCTCCACTCGCACCTCAAATTTTTTTCTATCAACTTTCCTCACAAAATTTCTATTAATTTTTCTGTGGTTCACCAATTTCAACGGTCGACCACTTTCCGCAGGTGTAGTTCACTTTTCGCCCACATATTCCAACAATTTCCAGCCGCTCAAATTATGTTTTCTTTTCTCCAACAGTAACCTATATAAATACCTTCATCTTCTTCATTTGTATTAGAAAAAATATATATTGAGTTCATATCTCTTTCGTCTCCTCTCTCTATTCATACTTGTTTTCTTTGTCTTCAACGATGCGTTTGGAGGAATGGTGGATTTAGGGAAGGGTTAGTGTTGTGTTATGTTAAACCTAGTTTTATCATAACCCTTGTTTGGGAGAAAAGTTTAGAAATGTAGTTTTATAATAAAAGGTGTTTTTGGGAAAGTTTATGGGTATTTTATGATAAGATGTGTTTGGGAGAAAGGTTAGGTGGGTACGTTTATGTGAAATTTATGATAAAATTTATTTGGAAAAAGTGTTATATGGGTTGAGTTAATAAATTTTTTTGTATGTAGTATAATATTTTTTTAAATGAGATTGTAAATATGATTAAAAAAAACTTATTGCATACTTTTTTTACGAAGGCGTCGAATCCCTCTTATTGCAAATAATTTATTGTACGTGTAATGTTACTAAATTAGTAAAGATAGTTGTCCAATTTAGAAATAATTTCTGAACATATTGTGAAAAATTTATTAAAATTAATTTTTTAGGAAGACATTAATTATTTCCTATTTGTAATTGGCGATGTTTCCCTATTTTGAACATATATAATTACCTGTTATAACGCTTGCGTGAAATTTTGACTATTTTTCTTAATTTTAAATAAACATTGTGAAGGAAAAAAATAGTTCTCTACAATAGCTAAAGCATAAACAGTCAACATCATACAGAAAAAAAAGTAAGCAAATAAGAAACAACCAGGTACAAACATAAACTATTAAATAATCTTATTTTTCTTAAAATCATTTGTCTTAATTTTCTTAATTACCACATTATTGACGTTAATTCAAGAGGAATGTTTTTTTTTTATCGATATTATAAATGTTACGTTACAATCTCATTATTGAAAATGAAATTTGTATATATTTTGTTTTAATTTAATCTCTCCCATTCACATTTTTAATCTAACTTTTTCATTAAGTTCTCAATGTCATTTTTTAAATTCAGCTTTATGTTTGTTTATAATATATATATATATAATTGAAATAATAACTCATAACTGACCTTTACATTTTTTCCAAATTTCTTTTGCAGTCAACAAAATTAACGATCGATTATGCATTTCTTATTACATAATTATGAGACTGTTTTAAATTATGAATTTCTTATTACATAATTGTGAGATGGTTCAGTAAACTAATTTTATAGCCCTTTTCAAACAATTTTGTAAATAAAATGAACAAAAAAATGAATGAATCAAAATTTCTTTAGACAAAGAAAAGCTGAAAATGACAAATAGGAATTTTATTAAATAAAAACTTATTAAGGTAAGTATAATAGAGTCAATTAATATAAAAACTTATTAAGGTAAGTATAAAAACTTGTTAAAAAAGGTCATTTTGAAGTAGATTAGTGTCAATTAATGACTATTTCTACACACTCATTGGAGAAATTGATGAAATATAGTAAAATCCCAATGTTATTTATCATCTAATATATCAAAATCAAACCCAAAAAATTAAATGTAAAAAAGGAAAAAAAAAGAAGAAAGAAGAAAATACTGTCTAAAAAACAAGAAAAAGAGGCAAAATCCACATTAGATACAAATTTAGTCACCCTTTTTCCTAAAACTCCATATGTATAGTGAGAGAGTGATTTTAGTTTTCCAAACTCAAAAAAAAAAATCAAGAAAAAAAACGAAAAACACCTCAATCACACATAAATCTCTTTCCCTTTTGCAGATTCTCAAACTACATATCTTTCTTTTTCTTTTTCTTCCCCGTTATTTTTGTTGTTCTAATGAGTTTCTTTTAAAACCTAAGCGGCGGCGACGATGTCGGCACAGAAAGAGTACTTCGATGGAGGAGAAGATTTATTAGGAGAAGTAGATCTTCTTTGTGGTTTGTAGAGGAAAAAGAAAATGAAGATAGAAATGGTGTTAGAGGAAGAAGACAAAATTGGACAAAGAAATGAAGGATGAAAGAAAAATCGACAAAGATTACCGGTTTCAAGGAGCATTACGCAGAGGCAGAGAGAGAAAGGGAAGGAGTACCACGATTTCAAGGGGGTATTACTTAGAGGCAAAGCGAGAAGGAAGGAGTAGTATGAAAAGAATTTGGGAGGATTATGGAAACCCTAAAACCAGGGTTTCATAAATTGGGCCCCAAACAAAGGTTAGTGTTATGGAAACCTAAACTCACATTGATAAATGGAGGCCCAAACAGCCCCCAAGTGTTTTTTCGAGTAATACTTTGAAGGATGTGATGGAAACGTAGACATGCGCAACACAATATTCCTATGCATCTAACACAATTTAGAAATTAAGATGCATTCACCAAATTTAATCAACACTAGGGTTTAATAACATATACCTTTTAAGCTCCTGAATTACTATAATTTTCTCACGAACTAAATTGGAACCACCACTAGTGTTGACCTACTATTCTCCATATTTAGAATCAGACTGTGGTACCCAATGAATGAAGGAATTAAGAGAGAGATATGGAAATAATTTTAGGATTGTTACAAAATTTTGGAAATAATAAATATGAATTTTATTGAATAAATCATAATAATTCAGAGTACATGACAATATTTTTACATAAGAAAATATATAGACATCAAAGAAACCACTAAAGGAAAATACCAAAAACGAGAATAATAATGGAAAATATTAACCTAATTTTCCTTTTAACACCCTCCCTCAAACTCAAGGTGCTAGAATCACAAACTTGGGTTTACTAAGAAACATCTTAATCAAATCAGTAGATCTATGATAGAATTAGAAAACCACGAAGAACACAAACACAAGAAACTTTTAGGTTAAAGACAGACCCACGAAGAACAAAACGAAAAACTTCTGGGATAGAAACATAGATCCTCGTATAGAGATCTATAACAAAACCTACAAAAAGCGAAACAGGAACTTATGGGCAAGAACAAAGATCCTTATAGAGAGATCTATAATGAAATCCAACTCCTTCTTTTCTCTCGCTCTACCGGGAAAATAAAATGGAAAAAGTCACTCCACTTCCATCCGTTGGCAGGCTAAAAAAGGAACCTGCACTCGGCCCTCTCCCTAAACTCAGCAAATTTTTGCTCTGTGGGTTCCATCTCGCCTTTCCATGATGTTCTGATTTCCGCTTTCAACTCCTTTGGATCAAATACGAATTCTCTCGCGGCTAGTTCTAATCCAAGAAAGGGGTAGCTCGATTGACTGACTCACGAAAAGGGATTCAGCTTCCTCTTTAGATATTATGTCTCATTCGAGTGAGGCTAGGTCATCTATTATTAGAGTATCAAAATAGAAATATTCCCACTTTCACTACTTGGGAATAGAGAGAGAAAATGAAGAAATATGCCTTGGGACTGAAAAAGGCGTCACCTAAAGACCCGACCCTCTGTAGGAGACTCGTCTCGTCTAAGAGAGATTAGCTTCATGCCTTTCCCGCCAAACTATCTACCTCCCATATTTTCTTCTTTTTTTTTCAACTAAATTTTAAAACCCTAAAGCTCCGATACCATGTGAATTTTATTGAATAAATCATAATAATTCAGAGTACATAACAATGCTTAAAAAAATATATAGATCTCAAAGAAACCACTAAAAGAAAATTCATAAAAGGAAAATAATAATAGAAAATACTAACATAATTTTCCTTTTAACAATAAACATCGGTGAATATTTTAGAAAGTAATACAAAAAATCCATAAAATTTTCAACATTTGAAAATATCTCTTTTTATAAACTAATTACATGCAAAAATGCATGTATTTAATTCACCAGGGCCCAACATCTCATTAAGCATTAACACTTGATTTTAGGAGGCTTGGTATCAACATCTCATGTAACCACATAGCCCACTGGAGTTAATGGAAAAATCTGATTATCTAACAAATCTTGAACTTTTCAAGTAACTTAGTCAAAATTTAGAATGGTCTTTTCACTATTATAATCAAAGTCAAAGTTTGATTTTTCAAACCAAAAACCGACATTTTGATTTTTTACCATTTTGTTATCGCGAGCATGAATCCGTATTCATTTTTCCAAAATTCAAACCACATTTAAATATAAAACCGATCAGATTTTGACTTTTCAAAGTCAAAACTATTTGAAAGTCATAGGGTTGAATTTTTATAACTTTGATCATTTCCAAGCTTCCGAATATGAATCCACATTCATATTTTTTATATTCAAACCACTTTTAAACACAAAACTTTATCTCTTAAATGATAATCGATGTCATACCAAATATACTTGTTGGTTTTTCTCTTCTTTCCTAATTCAAACTAATCCAACATACTATTATAAGTTTATTTCATATGAGCTAGCAGAGAACCCTAATAGACCTATAAATCATGAGCTCCAACGATCTGAGATTAACTGGATAAACTTTTTTAGATCGAGCTAATCAACATTCGTTAGCTAAGGGGTAGATTCCACTAAAATCTCGTAGTTCGACTCCCCTCACTATAGATATGTTTGTGTCCATTTGGTCAATTTTTCTATATTTAAAAAACCCCTTTGATTTTATTTTAAAGTATTTTTATTAAATATTTATTAAAATTTCAAACTAAACAAAGGGGAATGAAATGTTTAAATTTACCTTTAATATCAATTTACATTCTGACTTAAATTTGAGTTTCGTATCTTAGTTTTTAAATTTAAACACATTTTTAAAGCACATTTTTAAACTTGAAAAAGGGGTGCATGATGTCAAATGATTCCTCAACATTCAATTAGTTAATAAAGTCTCTAATTTTATATAATTCTGATCAACACACAAGTAATTAATCGGTTTAATTTTACATTTTTAAATATAAACTTTAGATCATCAAAATTGATTTTAAATAATTACTCATTCGTGTCTAAAAGATTTTAAAATAAAAGTAATTTTAACCATTCTAAAATCACTCCAAAACAAGATTTGAACATAACTTAGATTAGTCAAGAAACCATAATTTTATAAACTTATAATATATACTTCTCAATTTATTTTAGTAATAAAGTAACACTTACAATTTTACCTTTTAAATCTGTCCTCCATTGCAATTTTCTTAAATGTAGACTCTCTTTGATTATACTAACATTTTAAAGAATACATCTTTTTTAAGTTTTTTTATGGTACAATAATTGTAAGGGTAGAGATTGAACTTCCGACTTTTAGGGATGAAGGATTTGCTAATATCTCTTATCAACTTATTGTTGAAAAATTTTCAAAAAAAAATATTTTGATTCGTTTAAAATTAGTGATGATTATTCAAGTTTAAGTTTTTTATTAAAAAATCAAAATATAATAAACAAGAGACTATATACTAAAATTTTAGTGTAAACTGTACCGAGAACTACCAAGACTAACAGTGTGTTGGAATATACATCTTCAAATGCTTAATTTAAAAAATCAATCATTTTCAAAGAAAAAAATTCAAGCGTGTGACAAATGACAACCATTTTAAAATATTTTTAAATTAAATTTTAAATAGTAAAAAGGAGCATATTTTAAAATAGAAAAGAAAAACGAAATTATTTATATAAAAAAAAATAAATTCTAAATAACCTATTTAAGTTTTATTGGAAAAAAAATCGATTTTTGTTTGTTTGACTATTTATTTATTAAAAAGAAAATTTTTTTCATTTGAATTTGATATATAGGGTGGGCCAATTGTATCCATTTTACTTTGAGTACGAGCCCACTTGATTATGGGTTAACGGCCCAGTTCAGCCGTTTAAGCTCGTTAATGACCCAAGCCCATCCATCATTGATGACAGATAAATGCAAGTTTCTTCCAACGACCTTCCTAAGTATTTTAATTATTTCAAGGTTGCGTTTGCGGTATGACTAGATGACGATAGGTAGTGTTATGATTGTTTTTATCTGGGGAAAGGATTAGGAAAATTATCTTTTATTATTATTTTTTAAAATTCGTATATTTTATTTAATTTATCAAATTGTCATATTTTCGTAAAACGAGTTCCATTAATTTTCTTAAATACGATATTTATTTTCAATGTTTTTTATGCAAGAGTTTCATGTCAATAAGTTATTAATTTTTTAAAATTCTTATTCTAAATTCAATATATAAATTATATATATTTAATTTATAAAATAATCATTGTTTTTTAAAATAATTTTCAGTAATTTCTTCAAAGACGACGTCCATTTTCAACCTTTTTAACGTTGAATCGTTATGTGTGAATAAATTTTACTTTTTCTTTTTAATTGATATTCTAAATGCAATACATATATTTAACAATTGATTTAAACTAATGATTGACAATATAATTTAATTCAAACGAAACGATATACGAATAACAAAATAGTTTATAGGAAGGGAGTTATAAACTAAAGTCAATTACATGAAATACAATGCAAGAGCAAAAGTTATCATTTTCTTAAAATTCATATTCAAACTCCAATACACAAATTTCATATATTTAATTTACCAAACCGTCATAGTTTATGTAATGCAGAGGAAAAAAAAATTACGAGTCAAGCAGTGTAATCACATTAAATTACCTAATTCAAGAGCAAAAGAATAAATGAAAACTTTAGATTCATGTAATTGTGCCAAATTCAGGACTTTAAAAGCAAGTTATGTTTTTTAAATAAAAAGATTAAAATTAATAAAACTTTTAAGTAATAAAAATTTATAAATGAGAAGAAAATTTGATTAAAATAATATTGAAAGTTAAATGGATTTAATTATAAATAAAGAAGGGTTAAAGGAAAGATTGGGGAATGATTGAGGAATGGTTATGTCAAACAAGGAAAGGGTTATCCATAATTTTTTCCCTTCCCCAAACACACCTTGAGGGAAAGTCGCAAAAACCGAAGAATGGGTTGAACCCAAGTGAGTGTATATGAAATCAAATAAAAAGAAAATTTAGGGTGGCTGTGGACCGGAAGAATGGAGAAAATGGTGAACAAGGTGTACATGGTTTTCTATTTTCATTATTTTTATATTGTCCTTGGTAGATTTACGGTTGATGCTTTGATATATGCATGATGTAGATAGAGATAGAGACAGAGATAGGGGGACTCCATCAAACTCTTATTGAGTCTTGACAACAACACATTACATTGAGAGTGAGAAAAATTAAATGTGTGGATTTTATTAACCACCACTTTAGCACCACCTCTCCAAACAAATCAATTAAACACAAATCTTCTCACCCACCTGTATCTAACCCTTTCATCACATCATCAAAAGCTTCTGCAGCCACTTCAGTTGATATATAACAAATATATAGCTAGGCCAAGAACAACATCACCAGCGCAATCCCAATTCCAAATCCCTCTTTCTAGAGAGGTTCAGGTGTTGCATTGTCCACGCTCATCTTCAGACCCTCCACCATTGGAGGACACCTGATCGGTAGCCTGCAAACAAGTTTCATGGTGCGACTTTCAAATATCAAATTAACTCATACTCATTCACATAACCAAACGATTAGTCAACTTTCCCTTCCACCTTACACATATCTCTAGTTTTTTATTCAAACACATTTTCTATTATTTCTTATGGCCCAACAGCTGACTTTCTTTCTTGGTAGGATGCAATTTCAATTAAAAACAAAAACCCTTTTAGAACAGTCTTAGGAATAATAGTTAAAGTATTCAACAAAATTTAAAAAAAATTATAAATATACAAAATCTATAAAGGTGCGCTTGGGGAAAGGGTTGATTTAAGGAAGAGTTAGTGTTATGATAAATCTAGTTTTATCGTAACCCTTGTTTGGGGGAAGAGTTTAGAAATGTAGTTTTATGATAATATGTGTTTGGGGAAATGGTTAGGTGGGAAGAGTTAATGGGGATTTTATGATAAAATGTGTTTGGGGGAAGGGTTAGGTGGGTAGGTTTATGTGAAATTTATGATAAAATTTATTTGAGGAAAGTGTTATATGGGTTGGGTTAATAACTTTTTTTAGGTAGAACAATATTTTTTAAATTAGATTGTAAATATGATAAAAAAAAATTTGCATACTTTTTTACGAAAGCGTCGAACCCGTTTTATTGCAAATAATTTATTGTATGTGTAATGTTATTAAATTAGTACAGACAGTTGTCCAATTTCAAATTAATTTCTGAACATATTGTGAAAATTTTATTAAAATTCATTTTTTAGAAAGACAATTTAATTATTTCGTATTTGTAATCGGCGATAGCGATGTCCCCCTATTTTGAACATATATATAATTACCCGTTATAACGCTTTGGTGAAATTGTGACTATTTTCCTTAATTTTAAATAAACATTATGAAGGAAAAAAATATAGTTTACAATAGCAAATGCATAAACAGTCAACATCATACAGAAAAAAAGTGAGCAAATGATAAGCAACCCAGGTCGGTACAAACATAAACTATCTCGTGATGTCTCATCGGAGAACTCTACAAAATCCCTCCCTCTCATCCTCAAGCATGAGTATGAAACCCCGAAGGTCGTCCATACGAGACAGAAGATGCCTTTGCAATAGTGCCCTATCCAAACTCGTTAGTTCTGGCATCTCACGCAATATGCGGAAGAATTCCGTGCGCACATGGTTGTCATTGGCAAGGGCGTGTGCAGGCCACTCCGCAATCATCCTGAGTTGCTCGTTTGCTTGGTCGAGCGCCAGATGTATGCCTTCAACATCCAAGTCTCGCTGACTTCCCCTCTTCCTCTTGGATCCACTCGATCCGATCCTACCCTCTGAAGCGCAAGAAGGTCGGGATGCATGTACATCATCCTGCGAGAGGTCAATCCCCTGGCTGTACACGGGTGGGAACTCCTCGTTTCCATCCCCTATATCAAATTAGTCATACCCGCCAGGCTCGTTAGACCCCACGTCGGCGAATGTCTCAGCGAACCGATCTGTCGCCCTATCGCGACCGAAGTAAGTTCGTCGTAATACGGGAACGGTTTGTTCAGGAATCTCTTCGTTGCAGGATGCGACTGCGGGGAAAAAATTTCACTTATGAGTACTCACTAGTACAAATTTGGGTTTTAACGACACTAGTAATCAAATTATTGTGTCGTTAAAAGTAAAAAAGGGTGGGGTGGAAGAAAAATGTGTCGTTAAAACTAACAAATGCAGAATTTTTAACGACACATTTTTCTCGTCGTTATTTAATGTTTCTTGACAAAAATTTTGTGTCGCTAATTAACGACATAATTTATGTGTCATTAAAAGGTTATTCAAATAAAAAAATAATTTTATTAATTCTGGACACAAATTTCCTTGACAAAAATTTTGCGTTCCTAATTAACGACATAATTAAAGTGTCATTAAAAAGTTATTCAAATAAAAAAAATAATTTTCTTATTTCTTGACACAAATTATATGTGTCAAAAAAAATCCCTAATTAGTTTTGTGTTTGCGCCGCCTGCTGCCTTCCGACGTCGTCTCTCTCAATCCAATCACCGTCGTCGTCTCCCTCTGCCATCCACCACTCCCAGACCTCAACCGTCGTCTCCCTCCGCCATCCACCACTCCCAGACCTTAGCCGTCGTCTCCCTCTGCCATCCACCACTCCCAGCCCTCAGACCTCAGTCGTATACGATTTTCGGCCGCCGAATCACTCGAACAATCCAACAGATCATCGTCGTTTTCTCCCTCCGCCATCCACCGCTCGCATTTGATTTCCCGCCGTCGAATCACTCGAACAATCCAACCGCTCGCAGACATCCTCTGTCGAGTTCTTCATACCACCTCGTCTGCCTATTGAATTATCACCCTCCGTCGTCTTCCTCCAAGAGATTTTTGCTATCGTTCAGCAAGGTAATTCCGTCCCAACCGTATATATTTACCTTTTATATAATATAGTGCTTCTTTTAACTGCTTACAAAATAATTATTTTGAAATGCAACATCACTATGTATGTACTACATACATAAAATTTCCATATTTCTCTGAAGAAGTAGATAGGACTTTATTCTTGTTCATCTTAAAAAGACAGCAACTGTTCAAGTGGCAGGTCTGAGATACAAGGGAATATAGTTTCTGGGTGTAAGCTTGTTTCCAAATTTACTTATTATATGTCTGATTGCAAGTAGCTATTTTGTCTGAGATACAAAGTCTTCAAGTGAGGGAAAAAAGAACTTAATGGAACACAATAAGGGAACCATCAAAGAGATACAACAGAGAGGGGAAAAATCCATACAACAACAAAACACTCCAAAAAACAAATTTCCAAGAGCGAGCCTGATTATTCAGCCTGAATAACCAAACCCAACACATAAAAAGAAAAAGAACTTTCCAAGAAGAGAGCCTGATTATTCAACCTGAATAACCAAACCCAACAGAAGAAAAAAAAACTTTCCAAGAAAGAGCCTCATTATTAAGCCTGAATAACCAAACCCAACACAAAAAAAAAAAAAAAAAGGCTAAAAGACCAAGATAGAACCACTGAACCCAAACCTGTAGACTACAGACGAACATAAAAATTGATTACCGGTTGAATTTATAAGAAAATTCTCGCATCTCAAGACCACAAGCTGCACTCAAAGCCTATGCATTTGGTAGAGGTACAAAAATTCAGTTCTACCGATTGACCTGCCTCTCTTTTTATAAAAAAAAAGTTCCCCTTCTCTTCTAACAAAAATGACCTAAAAATTGCTCCTAACAGCATTAAGCCACATTTCTTTCCAATGTAAAAAATGTCTCTTCCAAAGATTCATAAATAGGATGTCAAAGATGGAGGAAATAATATAATAAGGATTCTATAGATGTGATTTTTATGGAAGGAACCAGGTGTACTACTTTCAATCTCCTTTGGGCTGTCCTTGTCAATTAGCTTAAAACATCAAACATATCCTTAAGAGCAATTCACACCTTGACTTCTTTGTATTAAGGCTCCTTTTAGACTACGAAATAAAGATTAATAAGATTACGATGCATATTAAAGAATACATAAGCTCTTGTTATCAAAATTGCTCCGTGTGGGAAATCTTCACAAAAATAAACCACTCTTGGTCCAGTGAAGGTCTACAACTATCTACCATTATATCCATAGCAATCTCGAGACGCTAAATTCAAATGATAGTTGTAATGTTGAGAATGGACGTTTCTGCAATTTTAAAGCTCATATGAAAGGGCAGCCAAATAGTATTTGCAACAATTCTTGAAAAAATAAATCTAAATAGATGCATTGAATGGTGAGAGACCTAATTTCTTCTTGGCACCTACACTTCACAAATTTTCCTCATCCGCCCTAGTCAAACTTCCCCATAAAAGAAACTACACAATGTAGATAGTCTCTTTGTAAAAAAGAATCACTAAACAACAATTCCGGTTACAAGGCCAGCAAACAGCAAATGACTCAGAAAAATAGCTCCATATCTAACAGACTATCTGAGATTGTCGATATTCACCATGACTCATAAGTGCTAAATTTCCCATACATTACTTGCAAAATAAAGGATTTGGCCTTCAAAATTTCAACTTCTCAGGATTAAGAGAATAAAGCGTGCCATGAGGGATCTGCTTAGGAGAAAAGCTAAAGAAAAGCTCCTTAAAGATGGGATTGGATGGGAGTACAAATACAAACATAGAAATCAATTAACGAAGAAAGTATAGCTGAAACGTCTAAAGTTTTTTTTTTGTTTTGTTTTGTTTTTTTTTTTTTTTTTTTGTATATCCAACAGAAGAAGATGAAATTCAAAATTAATGAAAATAGATTAAATGACAAAAGCCACTTAGCACACATAATGGCAAAGACAAGAAACGAGGAGCTGTATATAACATTAAAACTTACGAGTTGTAATTTGTAATTCTTTGTCGAAGGCCAATTTCTTTTTTATTTTCTACCATTGTAACCGACTTTTTCACTTGTTTTTTTGTTTTCTTTGTTCAATATAAAGTTGTTCGATAATCACTGTTGACAATTTACCAATTTGAAAATTGTTGATAAGTTTTTAAAACAAAATAAAAACATAGTTTGGATTATCCATCTATTTAATATGTTCCTTATATATCGTTCTATCCTTTTTCATTTGCTTATATTTTTATTTCACTGCAAATCTTCTTTTCTTCTAATTTTCCTCTTTTGGTTACTTCAGTGAAGCCGTCTTCTACCGTGTATTGGTTCTCCTCGCGTTATCCATTCATTTCTATAGCGCTTCTTTTTGCTGGTTCGTTTTCATCATTCTCTTTTCTCGCATTTGCATTTTTTATGTTAAAATTTAAGTTCTTTGATTTCTATTTTTAGTCCTATGGTGAAATACTCTGATTCTAGGTATTTGTAGACAACATCTTCTTCCCCTAAAGCTCCAACACCATGTCTACAATGGAAACAACAAAACTATATCATAAGAGAAAAAATCAAGACTATCATTCATTCAAAGTGCATTTCCATTCCATAGTTGAGTAATGAGAACTAAAGAGAGATAAAAACCAAACTCCTGATGGATTCCCCAAAATAATGCAACCTAATTTCCATAGTTTTGGATTTTCTTTTAGTTTGTAAATAAAAAATTTCATATATGTTTACTACACGATGTTTATCATATACGTTTACTTTTAAATATTGAAAACTGACTTTCTTCTTTATCCTAGCACTTGCAAATGATATAGATAAGAGAGAAGAATGTTGCCACCTTGAGTAGTAATAGTTAGCCTGAGTAATTGATAATTAAGATCTCGTTTTTTTTTCTCTTTTTCATTTGGGTTTTTCTACTCTTTGAGAACTATGCCCTGCGCAATGAGAGTATTTGCATACATGTACTCCATTTAATAACCAGTGAGAAGTTACATTCATATGTAAATAAATAAAATAAAAACAAATAAGTAGAAGATGAAGAACAAATCTGTCAGCAGAATCAAGGTTAGATCTTAACTCTGTTATTTCAATTTCAGCGGCAGAAAGTCGTTGTTGAAAAGCAGCTTCAGTTTCATTTACAGCTTTCACTCTCAATTCAAGACTATGGTCATCCAAAGCAATTCTTAAAACATCAGCCTGAGAGGTAGCTCACTGTTCTCATTCTTTGATCTCCACTAAATCTCTAAAATAAAATTTAAAGCATGATCTGTTTTATCCAAGACTATTGTGTATGCTCTGACTATGTACTTCTAAAACTATCCTTGTCTGGTTACAAAGATCTTGAGATGGATATGGTGTTTATGCTTATCTAGTGTACAAAAGGGTGTAAGTGGTTCAGTTAGTTGTGTTCCTAGCTATAAACTGAAATATTATCGGTTTAAACTTGTATAGTTAACTTAACCATCACTTATTAACCGTATGAACTACGCTAATTTGGGGTTTTTTTCAGTTTTAAATTTACCCATCTACTTCTCTAGGAACTTTCTTTTTATAGTTTCTTATAGTTTCCCAGCATCCAAGGAAACTCTAATTTTCCATCCAAGAGAAAGTAACTGCCAAGATCATGCTCATCAGCTCATGCATTAGACACTTTTTTTTTTATTTGATGTTATATTGAACTTACCATCTTGGAAACTAATGTGATTGATGCATGCATAGATTATCTTCTCTTCTGTATGAAGAATAAGACTATTGAAACTTTTCTAAACTTTGGTGCTTCAGTGTGAACTTTTCATAGTATTCTAAAATGCGTGTTTTATTTTTCCTTTCACTTTTAAAAGTAAGATGGCAATATGTGAAGGTATAATTGCTATCTTTTAACTTCCTCGCGCTTTATAATCTCATTTGATCTTCCATGTCCAGCTCGTGTTGTGGCGTTTCAGCATTATTCTCGCTATTTTCTTGTTACCTACAGTCCATTTGACTCCTTTTATTTACACATGGTACTCGTTATTTTCTGTCATTGAATGCTTATTTTTGGGATTTAAGGTTGTTTAAGCAATTTGAAGCTATTCTTTAACAATATGGGAAATATTAGATACTTTAACTTGAAAAATGGACACTAAAATGAATTTGGAGGACTTAAGGTTCGCTATTGACTTTATTAGAATCTCATTTTTTACACTTGCAAGTCTTTGTGTTTTAGGAATAGTTGTTGAAGCACAACACATTTGCAACACCATCAAAATTAATTTCTGGTTACCTTCGTGAAGTTGTCTTCCACTGTTTATTGCTTCTCCTCGCTCCCTCCTCCATTCGCTTCGTTCTCCATTCATTCCGGTTCGTTCTTTCTCCAGTTCGCTCCCTTCACTCTCTTTTATTCCATTTACAAAATTATTGGCTGAAATTTGAGTTCTTTGATTGCTATTTTGGATACTGCTCAATTTATAAACTTAAATATATTTGAAGAAATTGATTTTGACTGTAACAGAGAACTTGTGGGATTAACGCAGCATTGCCTGCTTGGAATGTTGCAAAATTGACTTGAAATATTTGGCAACCAGAGGATTTTGAGTACAAAGGTGACATAGTTTATGTGAGGATTAAAGCATGCATGAATACATTTTCTTTTAAAGTAAAATTCTGAATTGCAATGAAATATAATTTTCAAAAGCAGTTACTAGATATAAACTTCAAGACAAGACAAGGCTCCTAGCTCCTGTACAATACTGACCTGGTTCTTTAAAGCTTATTTTAGTGTTCCATCATCACTAGCAACAGTTTTGATGTGACCACATTAGAAACTTAAGTGCAAAATAGCTTAGCAACCTGTTCAGCAAATATTTCTCTGCTTTTCATCATTGATAGCTTTCTCATAAATGCATAAATATTTAAGATAAGACTCAGAAGAGGCACCCCTGTATTGTTCGTTTTTGCTTAGTCATACATTGAAGTAGAACAAAATCAATAGCTTTGAGTTTGATTGAGTTAACAAAAAATTGGAACAACACCTGAGAACTTCTACCACATCTTCTTTGACAAGATCTAGTGATTATTCATATCATTTTGAATGGTTCATGCACTTCATTTGTGTTTTCTGTGGACCAAAGTTATAAATTGAATAGAATAACCTTCTACACTTGTATCCTAACTTTTACTATCAACTATCATCTTTTTAGGGAGCTTTGTCTTGCTCCTATTTACATAAAAACACAATAAACTAATCATCATTAGATACAAAAAAAATCATTCAAACATGTTTCCTATCAGAATACCAACCTATGTCTAATCGCTCGGATTACTAACTAATACTAAGTTTGCTTGGCTAGTTCATTGTCTGCTTCGTAGGCTGCTTGCATTGTGGTTCTAATTCCGTGAACTGTTTGTTTTGTTACTATTAGATTTAGAGGTATTTTTTCTGTTTTGTTACTGTTAGATTAAGAGAGATACTTTATGGTCGTAGGGCCTGGTTGGAGTTTCTTATCTTTTAGTTTTATGGTTTGTAAGACATGAGTATTCTTTAAGGAAGGTTTAAAATATCAAGTTTTATGGTAGCCATTAGGTTAGCTCCATTTTGAAACTCGTTTTTGACACTTGCAAGTCTTTGTGTTTTAGGAATAGTTGTTGAAGCGCATCACATTTGCAACACCGTTAAAATCAATTTCTGGTTACCTCCGTGAAGTTGTCTTCCGCTGTTGATTTCTTCTCCTTGCTCCCTCCTTCATCCGCTTCATTCTCCGTTCATTCCGGTTCGCTCCCTTCACTCTCTTTTCTTTCATTCACATTTTTTGGCTGAAATTTGAGTTCTTTGATTGCTATTTTGAATCCTATGTTATTTTTTACTGTCCACTGCTGCCATTCCTTGCAAATTTATCATCCAATTTAGTTTATCAATGCACACTAACGACAAACATGATTTAGCAAGTAACAAAGCACAAAATGAGAATAGTGTTAAAACTAAGAACTTTAACTTCTAAGTTTATGAACATTGATGATAGAATTATGTCCTTGAAATATAAAGACTTGGAACTTCTGGCGCTTGAGAATTGCAATACAAATATATAATGGCAATACACTAACCATTTATAATGATCCAATTTGAAGCTTGTTGAAGATTGGGTACTTTTTTCAAACACTTCAGCTACCTAACTCATACACCATACCAATGACACAACGGCTAAAGAAAACATCACATTCATCACATTTTCCCATAACTACTTGGACCCTTCAACCTTCCATGACAAAGTATATGATGAAATAGTTACTACTAAGAGAGAACAACCTAAGAAAAATCATCCTAGGCATGTTACATGGATAATGCTCAAATTCTAAACTTAAATTAGGTTAGTTGACATGTAAGAGAACCAAGCCATAATTCCAACATATAAAACAAGTCTTGGTCTCCGGCAGATGTTTTTTTCTTAATCTCTCATCTCCTTTCTTTAACTCCATCACTTACCAAACAATGACGAGACAAATGCTTCATTTAAAAGATATTGGTCTAAGAAGTAATTGCAAAACACACGGAAAAAGGAGACTGCTTTTAGCTTTTAGCATTTTTAATTGTTTCTTGTCACTCCTCTCGTTTGTATTCTTCAATTTTTGTTGTGTTTTTTTTTTATTATTTTTACTGCTGGAAATGATCTTCTTACCTTAAATACCTGAGAAGTGATGTTCGATGATTGTTTTTTCTTTTCTCTTCGTGGTCAAGAAGAGCGTTGTTTGTCTGTTTCCTTTAAAGAAATGAAGAATGATTGTTGAATTCTCATTTTGCTGTTGTTTTACACTGTTTCTTGTTATTCTGGTGGCAAATTAGCTAGTCACGCATCGGCTTAGTAGTTGTTTGTTCTATGTGAATGGTCAGTAAGCTCACCTAAAGCTACGTTGTTTGACAACCGTTATAGTGAAGGTAGATCGTGTAGTTTCTCTTCAAGGCTGTGAAAGTACATGCCTCAAATTATGTTTAATTGTATGGCTGAATGGAGAAACTACATGAGCAAAATCTCAAAGAAACCATTAAAATAATAAATCTATGGTGCTGCCAATGAAGGGATATATATATACAAATAATAATTGTGCTAAAGGCAGAGTTTCAGCAGAATATTTAATGTGTAAAACACTAATTATAGCAAGAATAATGAGGTATATAATGAACAGTCACAACTCTTAGGTCTGTTTCACAGAATATCTGAAATTTCTGCTGCCTTATAGGAATTTCTGCTACATTTCAAGTTCATCAAAGAGAGCTCTCTGAATTACTGAGATTTGCTTTTCGTTCATTACGATACGTTTTTGTTTTCTTATAATCTTCTCTTCACTGTGAACATTTTTAACCTTCTCTTCCTCTAGACTTCCAGCTTGTTTAGTTTCTTTGGCATTCTCATTGGACTTGGAAGAATCAACAATGTCTGTTTGCTTAATGTCGTTCCTTCCCCTAGAAGATTTTGTATGCTGCTATGAAGAGCTAAGATGACCCATATTCACCATAGGCCTTTTTGTTTGTAAACATATGTATGGTGCTACCTCCAGCCTAATCATAAATCTAATCAAGACAAGTTTCAGAACTAGGAATTTCCTAAAGTTTTCGATTATGTAATGTTTTTGAATAGGCTCCAATTTTATTTATATTTATCTTTTCTTGTTGAAGCTAGTAAGTCCTGTCATGTCACTAGAATTCACTTGCTTGTTATATTCCTAGTGGACCTGACAACTAATGTTGCTTCTCTCCGTACAGTTGCTTTGGATCATATTAGTGGCTTCCTTTGCTATTGTCATCATTCAGTCATTAGCAGTCAATCTAGGGGTTATCACAGGTAAATGACTGCTGCATAACGTTCTTCCTTTCTTTCTTCTTCTTCTTCTTTTTTTTTTTTTTTTGTTTTTTTTGCTTATCAAAGTTGTGATATTTTCATAGTTTCAACAGTTGTTTGACATTTAGCAGAGAACTATAAAGCTGAGTACCCCAAAGTTCAAGTGATATTTAGACACCTTTTGATCACTTTTTAGGTTCTTTTGAAACTAAGTTTGTTCAACTTACACACCGGGTTGCCATTTTGGGTCTTTAAGTGTTTTTTCCACACTTTTTGAACTTCTGGGTACGTTATGAGTTAGGAAATTGCATTTCAGCATTGTTAGGTCATTTTGAAAAGTAATGTGATACTTATAGATGTGTTGAACGCTTTTTTGGTTGGGTAGGTTATGAGTTACGAACTTCAAGTGTTTTTTTTAGATGTTTTTAACTTTTTGGTAGGTGATGACTTACAAACTTACACTTATGTTTTGTTAGGTCCTTTTGAAAGTTATGCTTATGCACGTTGTGAATACTTTGTAGGTTGGTTTAAGACTAAGTTTGTTGAACTTACACACTTGGTTGCCAATTAGGTCAGGAAGTGCTTTTTTCGACTTCTTTTAACTTTTTGGAAGGTTATGAGTTACGAACTAACACTTGAGCATTGTTAGGTCATTTGAAAGTTCAAGTGACACTTAGACACGTTTTTAGAACTTTTTAGGTTCGTTTGAAACTAAGTTTATTCAACTTACACACCGGGTTGCCATTTTGGGTCTTTAAGTGTTTTTTCCACACTTTTTGAACTTCTGGGTACGTTATGAGTTACGAACTTGCATTTCAGCATTGTTAGGTCATTTTGAAAAGTAATGTGATACTTATAAATGTGTTGAACGCTTTTTTGGTTGGGTAGGTTATGAGTTACGAACTTCAAGTGTTTTTTTTAGATGTTTTTAACTTTTTGGTAGGTGATGACTTACAAACTTACACACTTGGTTGCCAATTAGGCCAGGAAGTGCTTTTTTTCGACTTCTTTTAACTTTTTGGGAGGTTATGAGTTATGAACTAACACTTGACCATTGTTAGGTCATTTGAAAGTTCAAGTGACACTTAGACACGTTTTTAGAACTTTTCAGGTTCGTTTGAACTTATAATGAAGGTGAGAGGAACAATCCATGGAGAAAAAGTTATTGTGCTCATTGATTGTGGAGCAACACACAATTATGGAGTGATCCTAGGCTACGGTACTGCTGTTAAGGGAAAGGGTGTGGGAAGAAGTTAAAATCATGCTGAATGACTAGTTTGTTGTGGAAATTTCTCTACACAGGCTTCAGGTTGGTGAGGGAAAGATATCAAAATGGTCTCCCCACAGGAGATCATCTCCTCCTCAACCTCTCTCTCTAGATGGTCTCCCCACTACTCCCCCTCCCCGTCACCTATCTTCTCTTAACGAACTATTTAAACTCTCAGTCACTCCCCACTTACTAGGTGCATGGTTTCTCTAAATTAAGACTAGATTTGGAACTTTGGAGTGTCTTTCTAAGTTCTAACATGCTTGTTTTAGACACAAATTTTTGGTCAGGAATTTGATAGCCATTTGGTTTCTTTTTATTTTCTTTTAGAGGATTTGGCCAGTTTTCTTACTATTTCTTTGCAAACAGGTTTGACTAAGTCCTAACTTCTGAGATATATAAACCGTGTAATATCGTCTAATGGACAAATCATGGATGATGGAGAATAGGATGTCCAGGGAGTATGAATTGGGAGTGGAAGCGTTCATTCAATTTGGTTTTCGTCATGCCAAAGGTTCCAGTACTATCAGGTGTCCATGTTTGAAATGTGGGAACCGTTTGCCGCAAGACGAATCAACAGTCAGATATCATCTATATGCCAATGGGATCGATCAAAGCTATAAGATATGGTTTTAGCATGGCGAATCTTTTACATTAGAGACTTCATGTAATCGACAGGCTTACACGAATGAAGAAACGGTCGACGATGATTTATTTCATGTCATAAATATGGTTCAAAATGTCCGCGATCAGTTTTCTGAAGTACCTAATACGTTTGACAATATGTTCGATGATGCAAAGAAGCCTCTATTTCCTGGTTGTAAAAGATTCACAAAGTTATCAGCATTAGTTAGGCTATACAACCTGAAGGTTAGATTTGGATGGAGTAATGCTAGCTTCTCCGAACTACTGGCAACGATTAGCGAGTTATTGCCTGAAAATAATAAAATGCCGATATCCATGTATGAAGCAAGAAAAAACGCTTACTGCGTTGGGCCTTAGTTATCAACAAATAGATGCATGCCCTAACGATTGCTGCTTGTATAGAAAAGATCTGGCAGACATCAGTAGGTGTCCTAAATGTAACATTTCGAGGTGGAAGACAAGTAAGAACTCAAATGAAGAGATTAAGGGAGTTGCAGCTAAACAGCTGTGGTATTTTCCAATTGTTCCGAGGTTCTTAAGGATGTTCAAGAACTCCGAATATGCAAAGCACTTGTGTTGGCATGCAAATGACAAGAAAGTAGACGGTGTGTTAAGGCATCCAGCTGATACTCCATCTTGGAGGTTGGTAGACCATTTGTGGCCAGATTTTGGGTTCGAACCGAGAAACCTCCGCTTGGGGTTGTCCACAGATGGCATCAATCCATACGGAGATTTATCAACGAAATATAGTTGTTGGCCTGTGATTGCTACAATATACAACCTTCCACCATGGCTATGTATGAGGAGGAAGTATTTGATGTTAACTATGTTAATCTCGGGACCTAAGCAACCAGGATACGACATAAATGTCTATCTAGCACCTTTGATTGATGATCTCAAACTTATGTGGGAAGAAAGTGTTCAGTGTTTTGATGCACATAGAAATGAAAGATTCACCCTGCGAGCTGTCTTACTGTGGACTAT
Source organism: Cucumis melo (assembly GCF_025177605.1). Taxonomy (NCBI): domain Eukaryota; kingdom Viridiplantae; phylum Streptophyta; class Magnoliopsida; order Cucurbitales; family Cucurbitaceae; genus Cucumis; species Cucumis melo. Next base: position 22,155,764 of record NC_066859.1, read on the forward strand.
CAATGATTTTCCTGCATACGGGAACCTGTGTGGGTGTAGCGTGAAGGGGTATAAGGCTTGTCCAATATGTGGGGAGGAAACTTCTTCTATAAGACTACCACATGAGAAGAAAAATGCATATATGGGACATAGAAAATACTTACCACGTCATCACCCTTATAGGAGACAAAAGAAAGCATTTGATGGTAATCATGAGCATGGGACACCTCCTCTCCCTTTATCAGGCGAGACAATTTATAATAGACTTAAGGATAAGACATTTCCATGCGGTAAAAGGTCTACTAGGAGGTTGAATGAAGATATTTCGAACGACTACTGGAAGAGGATTTCTACATTCTATGAGTTAACGTACTCGAAAAAATTACATGTAAGACACTGTCTTGATGTTATGCATATTGAGAAGAATGTATTGATGAATATAATTGGTATACTGCTTGACATACCAGAGAAGAGTAAGGATGGATTGAGTGCTAGACTTGATTTGGTAGAAATGAACATTCGACCCGAGTTGGCCCCTGTGTCCGATGGAAGTAGAACTTACATACCTGCAGCATGTTATACATTGTCAAGAGAGGAGAAAGTCTCTATTTGCAGAACTTTGTCTGATCTTAAGGCTCCAGAAGGTTATTCATCGAATTTCAGAAGTTTGGTATCTTTAGAGAACCTAACGCTCTCTGGTCTTAAATCACATGATTGCCATGTTCTAATGCAACAACTTCTCTCAATTGCAATACGTGGAGTTTTACCTAACAATATTAGAGTGGCTATCACTAGATTGTGTTCTTTTTTCAACGTTATTTGCTCCAAGACTTTGCGAATATCAGATTTAGATAAATTGCAGCAAGACGTTGTTGAAACATTATGTTTGCTTGAAAAGTACTTTCCACCATCATTTTTCACCATTATGGTACATCTATGCGTCCACCTTGTGCGAGAGGCAAAACTTTGTGGACCCATATACCTTCGGTGGATGTATCCATTCGAAAGATATATGAAAGTGGTGAAAAGTTATGTCCGTAATAGAAATCGTCCGGAAGGATCGATTGCAGAAGCACACATATGTGAGGAAGCTGTTGAATTTTGTTCTGAGTTTCTATCTGGGCTTGACCCCATTGGACTAGGTTCATTTAAATCTCGAGAGGAAGGTCGGATCGAAAGACCGTTATCTGCTGGATCATCTATTACACCTAGTCAAGTTGTACTAAAACAAGCCCATCTACACATACTAGAAAACATTGAAGAAGTTCATCCATACAGAGAGTACGATTCATTACCGTTGACAAGTTATTTTACTTTTATATACATTCTTTTAAATAAATGATACTCACTGCTTCCAACTCGATTGGCCTTACATAGACGACATATGGAAATCTTGAAATCTTCCAACCCACGAAGGGCAAGAAATGAGAAATGGTTGCGAGATGAGCACAATAGATCATTTCCTAACTGGATACGAGACGAGGTATGTTGTTTAAATGTACTTTCATGTTATTGACACATAATAGAAAGTACGAACAACCGTGACTAATTATGATCGCCATAATAGGTCATGCGTGAAATCCAGGAAGGTCAAGTCGTGAGCACGACAATCAGATGGATTGCACATGGCCCACATCCCGTTGTGATGATATATGAGGGATATAAAGTCAATGGAATTTGCTACAACACAAAGCGCCGTGATGACACTAGAACGGTTCAAAATAGTGGGGTTATGTTCGTTGCATCAACTAATCATAGTGTTCTTTCCTTTTTCATAAAGCAAGCACATCTAATGGTGAGTTAATTGATCGTGCTTTAGTATGGAAGAAAACACGAACTACTAAAGATGGAGAGATTCTAGACATAGACACAAAGGAGGTGCCAATAAAATTGTAAGTACTTTCCTCTTGTAAGGGTGTTTTTTTTTTTTTTTGTACTTACTAAAAATACTATAACCTTTTCATGATAGGACAACCTACTTGTTTCAAAACGTGTGTCTCATTCAATGGACAACGTAACTTGTGATATATTATCGCAAGCCATCGGAGGGAATGATCCACCAGGAAGGATTCGAGGGGTGGGTCAATACGTCACACCAAGTAAATACTTCCACACTGCAAGAGAAAAACGAAAGAAGGTCGGTAAAGAAGAAGATTATGCTGAAGAGCGAGCGAGAATGGCTGCTCGTATCTTAAAACTGAAAGCAGAATTAATGAAGCATAAGAAGGTTTCTGAAGTGGCCACAAAGGGAGAAACTGACGAGAGCAAGATCAAGAGTCAAATGGCTTCTAAAAGCATTGACACATCAGATGATGCAAATGACTATGACGCAAAAGAAGAAAATAGACAAGTTCTAGAAGACTTGACAATAGAGGACTTGACAATAGAAAAACAAGATAAGGTAGAAAGCATCTACTTTTATTTTTTTAACTCAAACGTTATTTTTTTAATGATTAAATATCTGATCAATTAACACTTATGTGCGACGAAGGTTGGTGAGGAGAACAAATATGTTTGTGCATCGATTGAGACTTTGACAAAAGTGAAGGTCAGTATGAATTTGATTCCTATAGTTTCCAATTTCTCAGATGCAATATAGTAATATGATCATATTTTCTTTCACTGTATATTGTAGGATGGCACTTCTTGTTGACTTGCAATTGGGACTAAGGACAATGTTGTCGGTGCTGGAACTATTTTCGACTACTACATGGACGGTGACAACGTGAAGGTATCAGTGGACATGGTTACCGATGGTAATTGCTTCGTTCCTATTCCAACAAGGGAAGGTAGGACTATGCTTTCCCAAGAAGTTGGTCCACAGTTGTTATGGCCTCGTCATTTAGTCATTCCCCTAGACGAAAAGGTAATGTGTTTTTCACAATGGATTTGGTTTAAATATATTTCATATGGATGAGATTTTATGTTTGTGGCAGATGAAAAGCGTGTACCAAGCTGATCCGCGATTACCGTCGTTGACACTGAATACAAAGAGAGCACCAGTTACACTACGATTATTGCTATGGGAATTTGATTATATTGGGTCAAAAATTCAAATTCACGTACCTGCTAAAGTTTTTGGGTATGAACGAAAATGTTGCATATTCCTCGAGGCACTCCAAGAATTTTGTCAAATGTAGCCTATATCAACCCAATGCATTGATGCATTCATGTTGTAAGTTACCTCTTTTGTACATCAATTACATAGTATAATAACGTGTACCACGCAGTAAAGTCGAGTATGCTGTTCATATTTGTAGTCATCTCTACAAAGTGATGGAAGAGAATGGAACGTTGGGATCCTACAAGTTTGCAGACGCTGGCTCTGTTTCAGTTGGTAAAGTAAAGAAGATCGAGCACAGATCCTGAATGCTAGATTGCTTGGGACCGACCATCGTCAGATTTTGATGTTTCCATACAATTCAGGGTATGTGCAAAAAAATTTTCAGCTAATGCACCTAATGAACTATATGACCTTCATTCTAAGTTTAACTCACATTTACCTGTCAATATAGAAACCATTGGTGTCTAATAGCCATCGATTTTTCAAGAGGCACTGCATATTGGATGGATCCTTTGAGAAATCGAATTAACAATGATGCCTCTGATGTCGTCTGGATGTATGTTGGAACTTTTATCTATGATAAAACAATAATGAGTTAATATGTTGCATATGAGACAATGATTGTATAACTTACGTTGTTTGATATGCATTCTTAGGGCTTTCGACATTTCGAACAAGAAGAAGCCTGTTTGGAGGATAATCAAGGTATGGGGAGTGGGGATTTAGTAGAAGAAATAGGTAAACATACTTTATGTTTTGCAACTGTAACATGGGTATTTTGTTCTTTTTCTCTGATGGATAGTGTCCGAAGCAAGGTGGCATTGTGGAGTGCGGGTATTATGTGATGCGATTCATGCGTGATATAATATTGTCAAGCAACAAGACAATCATTGAAGTAGTAAGTATTTCATTTTACCTTTTTAAACTACTTATGTTATGTACAATTGTTGCATATTAAATCATTTTTAAATGATGAATAGATGGAAGGATCAACCTCAACATACTCACAGGACGATTTAGATGTCGTAAGAACGGAGTGGGCTGAATTCGTTAACAAATATATTTTCTGTTCCCAATCTCAAAGGTAAAATTTGTAAACGAGACAACTTTATATGCTTTTTTGTGTGGATTTTATTACAACACGTGTTGTTGCGTCGACTATCCTGCAGTTATGGTAGTCATTTAAATGCTCTTTTGTTGATTTTTAGACATATGTTTGAGGAATCATGTTGACATGTACTTTAGATCTCTGTTCATAGTTGTGTTGACTATCCTGCAGTTATGGTAGTCATTGATAAGCTAGCTATTTTGTTCAATCTGCTTACACATGTTTTAGGAACCGTGTTGACATTGTTTTGTTTTGTTAATTTCTCGTTCACTTCGTTTACTTGTAAAGTTTTATTCGTAGCATAGGTGTTTGTGGAATGGAGGAGGTAAGTCTATGTTTAGGTTTATTAATGACCTTGGAAGTGGGGAGCGGGACGGTGAGAGTGCTAAGTTCATGTTTAAGCTCAACTTTGACTTTAGAAGGGGTGAGGGAGTGGGAAATTAGGGGGGGGGGGAGATACATTTATGTTTAATAATGACCTTGGAAGGAGGGAGTGAGTTGCTAAGGTTAGAAATGACTTAGAGGGGCGGGGGGTTGGGACTAGGGGTACGTTTATGCTTAAGTTGTTCTTTGATGCAAACTGAAACATTGTTGGGTCTGTAAAGAATGAATCAAAACAAATTATTGCATTACTTATATATTATGCTTATGCTTATGAAGTTGGTGTTTTTATTTCTCTTTTGCTTCCCTTATGAATCTTTTACTAAGAAACTTGGTTGTATGACTTGGGTGGGAGGGGAGTGATACATTTATTTTTGATAATGACCTTGGAAGGAGTGAGTGAGATGCTAAGTTAATGTTTAAGTTTATAAATGACTTTGAACGGGGGGCTAAGGATACGTGTATGCTTAAGTTTTAAATTCAAATCAGAATATCGTTAGGTCTTTAAAGATTGAATTGAAATATATTTATTTGATTCTCTGTTTATGCTTATGCTTATGTAGTCGGTGTTTTTCTTTTATCTTTTGTGTTCTTTATGGGTCTTTTATAAAGAACCTTGGTTGTATGAACTTTGAACGTTTATGTTAAAAAGTTCCTATTTGGAATGTACTTAATGTTTATGCTTATGCTTATGCATTTTCCGTAATGAAAGTTGACTAAGGTTCATTTTCTTCAACTTTGTAGGTAATTGAAGAATAGATGGATCATGGTATCGATCAAGTTCATTCCTACATTAGTTTGATTAGATTAGGTCGTACATATATTACAGTTAATTTATCTTTTGGATTATTGAAAAACCTTTACCGACAATGTAATTTACATTTTTTATTATCAATATAAATATCTTTCCAAACAAACGTGCATAATGTTAAAATGTAGTAATTAATTTTTTTGAAGGAAGAAATATATGATAGGAAATACGTGCTGCAAAAAAGAATAATAACGACACCAAACATGTGTCGACATATAAGCCTTTAGTAAACAGCAACAGTGTCGTCAAAGCACATTTCTTGGCAAGAACTATGTGTAACGAAACATTTACAATGACAATATATTAGTGTCGTTATAAAGGTATTAATGATAATATATTCGGGTCAAGGTATAGATAACGGTGACACATTTGAAGTGTCAATATAAGGGTATTAATGACAATATATTCGTGTCGAGGTATAGATAACGATGACACATTTAAAGCGTCAATAAAATGGTATTAATGACAATATATTCGTGTCGAGGTATAGATAACGGTGACACAATTAAAGCGTCAATGTAAGAGTATTAATGACAGTATATTGGTGTCGAGATATAGATAACGGTGACACTTGATTTACGTCAATGTAAGTGTATTAATGACAATATATTTGTGTCAATGTATAGATAACGGTGACACAATTACAGCGTCAATGTAAGAGTATTAATGACAGTATATTAGTGTCGAGGTATAGATAACGGCGACACCTGATTTGCGTCAATGTAAGTGTATTAATGACAATATATTTTTGTCAAGGTATAGATAACGGTGACACATAATTTGCGTCAATGTAAGAGTATTAATGACACTATATTGGTGTCGTTTTATAGATGACAGCGACATATTTATTGCGTCAAGGTGAAGGTATCAATGACACAATTTTAGTGTCATCGAATCATATTTAATGACACATTTTCCAAAGTGTCGTTAAAGAGCTTTTCTTGACAGTGGCTTCAATGACGCGAAAAGTGTGTCGTTGAAACTCTTTATGACACATATTTTGCGTCGTTGAAACCCAAATTTGTTGTAGTGACTGATAGAAAATTGTTAAGTAAATGTACATTGCGAACGTTGTGTGGCGTTTATAATATTTTCCTTACCCTAACCCAATTATCAAATAATTCTTTCTCCGCAATGATACATTTCTCTTCATCGTTCCACCCAAAGTCACTGCACACTGGCCCACGCATTTCGGCGATGGCCTGGAATGTCCCTTCAGTGTCTTAATTCTATAGTGAATTACAGTCGTTGCGCGGACCTGACATCCAGGTAGTTTCTTCGCCATCATGCGTACCAACTAGGCAAGGTAACCTGGCCGGAACGTACCATTATCCGATTTCCATCCCATATTGTCACCAACTCCATTAAACATTCCACAAGAGTGCCCTCCTCCTCTTCCTTTGTCCAGACATGTCTCGGGGCACGGTTTGAGGTTGACATTCTGAGAATGACAAATTACAAAAATACATGGAGTACGTTAGTAATTTCACAATTTCACATTTAACAGTCACAAACAAAAGGCACGCATACATTTCATATGCAACAGTACATTTTACAGGTGATAGAAATTCACATACAATCGATGGCTTGTAATGTAAAATTGTCTTATCTAAGCGTTACGTAACTGCCAATCAGTGAACATTGATTCGACTAGTTTGTCGCGCCACTGAGACCACTCGTTTGTCGTCTCAATATATTGAATGTCTTCTGAAGCGGTGGTCGTCGAGTACGTGGAGTCTCCCTCGTCCACGTCGTTAACGTCGTTGCAATATGTCATTTTTCTACTGATCAAATTGTGGAGCAAGCAACATGCTAGTTGCAGGGATGAAAACCCTTTACAGCGAAAAATTACATAAACCCAATTTTAATTGGAACCTTAAGATTACCAATACATTGGCAAAAAAATTACAAAAACAATTTTTATGGTTAAACATGCTTTGAATAAAAATACAGAGAAGAAAACTTACGCTCGTTGACGACTCTGAATTTACCGATCACCAATTTGGGCACCACCACTTGGAAACCTTCCTATTATCTGATTGAGATGGTTTGTGGGAACCAAAATTGGAATAAGAGAATTTTTCTTAGAGAGAAAATTTTTGGTCAGAGAGAAATGGGAGAGCAAAATTTTTCACAAATTCGCAGAACTCACTCCTTGTTACGCAAAGTGTCTGAAGAAGTGGGAAGTTGGAGATAATAAATGCGAACGTGGGAAAACCACCCACGTTCCCTATTAACTTAATAACAATTATTAAGTTAATATATACATTAAACTAATTAATTAATTTAATAATTAATTAAATCATATTTAATTAATATTTTCATTTAAATTATATCTAAATGAATATCTCTCGCATAACCTATAGTTTTAATTTAATTAAATCAAATTTAATTAAATCAAATTAAACTAAACTATTAATTAATTTTCCAATTAATTAATTTCTAAATTAAATATCTTATATTTAATTTAATCCATAATTTGAATCATATTCAAATATAAATTTCTCTCATAACCTATAGTTTTAATATGTATCATATACACATTAAATTTTAACTTATAGTTTTAATATGAATCTAATTCAAATTAAACTAATATTTGAACTTATTCAAATATTTTATTCTCTCGTAATTTAATTTTGAATCATATCCAAAATTAAATTTATATAATAAAGTCTAATAAACTTTATATTATAATGAATTAATATACATTATATTAATTCCCAAAGTAAATTTGAACATTTCAAATTACAACCAATATAAATAAATCTCATTACTCTTTATGAGCTAGGAATGAAACCTAATGAACCTACAGATCAGAAGCTACAACGATATGAGATTAATTAGCTAAACTCATTAACTACATTAATCAATATTCGTTAACTGTGTGTACACTCCACGTAGACTCACAGCTGAACTCTTCTCACTGTAGATATATTTTTGTGTTCACGGATATAGACCAATACCAGTAAGTTAGCCTTTACAAGTCTTCGTAACACCAGCTGGGTCAAATTACCGTTTTACCCCTGGGTTACCTCTAGTCCTTAAATACCAATGCTCCTTTAATAAACAACCTATTTATGGTCCAACCACTAAACAAAAACCCCTCTCGTGCCATAGAAAGGATAGGGCCCTTTGTTCAAGTCTCGGAGACACCATTTAAGGGAACACTTATCTACTTACCCTAAAGGTGGGAAGGAGTGAATTCTATCTTGTGTGATTATGTTCCCAGCTCCCCACTCAGTCTTGTCCCCAAAATGATAAGCATATTGAGTCGACAATTTGGCCACTCTCACCCGTATAAATCAAAGGACAATCCCTTGCAAACAGGAGTTCATAATACACTAAGGATTAAGACTAAGTCACCTAAGTCATTCTAATGAAATAGAAATCCAATTAGTTAACGGAGTTACATCTAGTGAATTACTATTTCGTGGTCCAGTCTTATGCAAACTCATTACATAGGATGCCCTCACTCGCATGTCACATACATGAACACATTGGATCAATGTGTTTGTATCAAATACAAAGTGAGCAGTATCCATAGTGTTAACAGAATAAGGTACCCAACCTTAACCCTATACTATAGACCCTTTAAGCTGATCTTGAACATTGATCCCTGTATGTCTCTACATACTGTTCAAGACTCATCAAACAGCTTAGAATGTTAGTTTATTGGATTTAGGCTATTAAGACAAAACTAATAATATAATCAATAACACTTATTGAAATTATAATAATAAAGCATTTTATTAATGACAGTCAATTGATTATATTTACTATCTACGAGTTTTAGGACATAAAACCCAACACTAGTATGGTGCGACACTGGACTTGCAGGGGATAGTAGGACTTTCCACGAAGAATGGCCCAACGACTCTTAAGAACACCGAAGGTGCGCTCAATGACATTCCTTGTCGAGGAGTGCTTCATGTTGAAGTACTCCTTAGTATTTGTTGGCGCATTTCCTCCACCACGCCACTCTTGCAAATGGTACCGCTAGCCTCTATACGGGGCCAAAAACCCCTTCGCGCCTTGATAACCCGCATCGCACAGATAATAATATCCTGTTATTAAAATACTCGTTTAAGCGCTTTGAATAAGTAAGTAGAAAGCGACGTTGTTTTATTATAAAAAAGACATACCCTTTCGTGTCGCACACGCCCAGTACGTTTGTGGCAATTTCCCCCTTACGCGTTCTGAATGTAGGCTGATCTGTTGTGGGGACGTTCACCTTTATGTACGTCCTGTCTAACGCGCAAAGGCAATTCTGCCGGTTGTAATAAACACATCGATATAAGTGCCACGTACATTAAGCTCAAATACATTAAACTTGTACCGTGCCCACCTCGAAACACTTCCAATCGTTGATCATTGCAGTTGTTTGTCACCAGAACAGGTCACTTTTTTAACTCCTCATATAGTTGGACGACAACCAATAGTACAAGGTTAAAATGTCGCGATATTGTCTCATCGAACCGTACAAATTCCCTTTGAATGATGCGGTTTTTCACGTCATGGGCAAGGACGCGCAAAAACATTGCTACCATTTCCTCAACGTCGACAATCTCAGTGGACGAAAGACCAAATACAGTCCGAAGTATAAATGACATAGAATTGCGAATGTTCGCCTGTCCATTCGTGTGCTTTGGCAACACCCAAGATCTGACTCGTGTATCATGCGAAAGTACGCGAGCTGCCTTATTCTATGGCGTGTATCGGACGGTGTATATGTGATACGCCTATTGTCGTTCATTAGTAGCTCCAACGTTAGTAAGATCAGACGTTGGGCCAGCGTGAACGCAGTTAGGACGCCAAGGAGTGTTTATTGGTCCATTACAAACTATGTAAAGTTTCCTAAAAATATGTACTGAGTGAATTAGCACAATATCCATATACATTGTGAAAAATCCGTAATTAAAGCTTATTACGCACTTATTAATACCCTAAACTTAGTAATTTGCTAAACCCCTATAAATGACATAGAATCGCGAACTATGTAAAGTTTCCTAAAAATATGTACTGAGTGAATTAGCACAATATCCATATACATTGTGAAAAATCCGTAATTAAAGCTTATTACGCACTTATTAATACCCTAAACTTAGTAATTTGCTAAACCCCTTCCCCCCCCCCCCCCCCATTTAATATGCGATACATGTCATGTATGAAGCTTATTAGAACTTCATTCACTCACCTATACTTCATGCCTAATTAGTTCTTAAATTTTACCTACGAAACTTAATCATAACTATTCTTTTCATGTATAACAACTTAATGGAAGAAATATGTACTATTCTTTCTTTAGTAACAAATAGAAGAAGTAAGGACAAAGACAATATTAATTGGTATAATATTCTTTCTTTTATAAAGTCTATCAAATTTTAATAATATATTTTGTTACATTTTCATTTTTTTAAAAAAATTGGTTATGTACTCTCATTATTGGTTCGTTTTGGACTCTACATCTCATTAATATCAATTTTCCCTAAACTAGGTTTACGGTTTTCTTTTTGACAAAATGATTTGGTAGACTTGACGGAAAAAAAATAAAGAAAGAAAAGAGAAATGATGTCTTAAAAAATAACAAAGAACTATTGTATTTAAATCCTCTCCAATTTATGAACGTCTTTTTAAAATACTTTGTTTGTGTAACGTAAAAGAAATAACTTGCAGAATTGCTTTATTTGTCTTACTTAAAATGATTGTTCAGACTTTGAAAACTTTTTTCATAAAAAATTGTGAACTTAGAAAAATTGGTATGTTAATTTTGTTAGGTTATTTGCTTTATTTCTCTTAGTTATAAATATTGGTATGAAAATCGGGTTCAAAGGGCGTTTGTTGAACATGAAACCTAATTTCAACAAAAATTGAAAATACAATGGAAGAAAAATAATATTATTGAATGTATATAAATGAAATGTCCATCAAAATAAATTATTACAAAACAAATAGTCATAAGCCATCAAAGTACATACATACATAATTTATAATGTATTTAAATGAAAAAATAGAACATGGAAGTTTAGTGTACATATACGTAACCTATAATACCTCTTATAAGTGTGGGATAACGGGGAACGTTCTGAAAAAAAAATGAACAAGTTAGTATAGAAGTGAGGCCGAAAACAATACACGTTTTTCAAATGCAACCTAATTGAAAAAAAAAAGAAATGGAAGAAGTGCATACCTTGTATTAAAAACCATTAACACGATATTGAAACTGTAAAAAAGAAACCATTGAAAACAAAAAATAAAAATTGAAAACAAAGGTTAAGTTGCCTCAGAGTATAGAAATCGGTTCAATAACTTAAACCAGATTTCATCGTGTTTCAAACATCAATTAAGAAGGATAAAAAACAAACAACAAATGCAAAAACACATGTAAAAATTAGGCAGAAAGTATGTGATAAACATCACGCCAACATACGTGAAAAAAACTGTTCATAACATACAACATAGTGGACATACAAAAGATGGCAGAAACGGTGAGAGAACAATGCAGAAACTGAGAGAGAAGAAGGCATACAAACATAGGCATACAAACCGTGAGAGAAGAAGACATAGAAACATAGTGGACATACAAAAGAAGAAGAATATGAAGGAAAGATCCATTTACCTACGAAAGAAGAATATGAAGGACAGAGCCAAGCAATGAAAAATGGAAGTGGTAAATCATAAGTAGAAAACAAGATTTATATAGAGAGGATATGGGGATTAAATATGGAAATAAATGACCCAACCAAGAAAAGACAGGGAACCTCTACAAAAGTAGGCTAGAAGATAAGTCAAACAACAGTCAAAAGTAGAATTACCAAGCTATTCTGCAACCAAGTACACATGAAAAGATAAAGACAAACCATTGAAGAGACAAAACAGAAATGAATAGATTTTTCCAAAATCTATATATATGGAATGAAGGACAGAAACAAATTGAAGGGCAATAAAGTAAACCAAACTAAAGGAAGGGCAGAAACAATTTGAAGGGCAAGAAAGTAAACCAAACTAAACCGACACAATGAAAACCTAATTAACAAGGAAACCAAAGTAAACTGAAAAGTAAGCAAATAACACAGAATGGAAGGCAAACAAAATTTTGTACAACATATATTGGAAGAATACAGAATGCAACATATATTGGAAGAAGACAAAATGCAACATATATTGGCAAGAAGACAGAATTCAATCCGAACATATTGGCAAGAAGACAGAATGCAATCTCAACATACATTACAACATAGCCAAATTAAATCAGAACAGTTATTCCTAATCAGGGTACGTACACATATGGAAAACAAAAATGGTAAGAAAATAAGTTTGTGTAAAAAACTTAAACTCATCATCGGTTATGGAATTGGATTGAAAAAGAGTCCAATACCTCCCTACCAAGCTCGATCGGCAACCATTGGCAGACAAGGGATGAAGTTTCTGTCTTATCAGATTAGGAATAACGAAATGGCAAGCCAAACACCCAGCCGCAACAATGGAACCTCGAGTGGCAAGGATTTTGCAATTGGGATCGCCTTCAACAAAACGAATTTGGAGGCAAAACAATAACCGAAAGGTTATTGTGTTTGGAGCCAACACCGTGGAAGGGTCGGCTTCAACAAACACGACGGATCCTTTCGGGAGTGAGAGAGATGTAGATAGAGATTCGGCTAAACGAATCGTCCCCAATCGGCCAAACCCCAACCCCAAAATCCACTTGCAGGAACACGGATTGAGGAAGAACATAGAACCAAATAAGGAGAAAAAAAAATGATTCAACCGAATAGAGAAAACATACAACGAAACGGACGGATTGAACGAACACGCAACCATTTTTGCATGAAGACGAATTAAGGGAGAACACACAACGAAACAATGATTCAACCATTTCTTGAGGAAGAACATAGAGTGAAATAGGGAGAACATATCGAAAGAGGGATAGCACATCGAAAGAGGGAGAACACATCGAAAGAGGAAGAACACACAACGAAAGAGGGCGATTTGAGGGGATTTGATGAGGGAGAATTATGAAGGAAGGGAAAAAAAGTTTCGCACGAACACGGATTGAGGGGGAAAGGGTTTCGCACAAACACAGATTGAGGGGGAAAGGGTTTTGAACGAACACGGATTGAGGAGAAATGGTAAACACGGATTGAAGGTGAAGAGGCGGGGAGGGTTTCGGCTGTTTGCGGGAGATTGAATCCGTGTTAAGGAAACCCTAAACTAGGGTTTCCTTAATACTCGACCTAAGTGGGGGTTAAGGTTGGGCTAATCCAAGCCCACAGTGTCAACCCTAACCTCAAACAGCCCCTAAGTGATAAACTTCTATCACTGATCGACCAATATTTACAACATAGACTTTGACATATTTTGTTATATTTGTAATTTTTTAGAATGTTGTTATATACATAATTATTTTGAATATAATTGTTATAGTTGCAACTATCCTTAAAAAAATCTTTCATAAAAAAATATTTTGAGGCCAAAAGAGATTTCCATACATAGTTCCACCATTTCATAGTAGATCGATTTAGATTTAAAAATTGAGGCTACATACACAGATTTAGTTGTAAACTATTCACTATGAGAAAAATTACAGATCCATACATATGAGATGACGATAGAGGGATAGATCTCACAACCATTTTATCTACATCCCACGACACTCTGTCAATATCATCATCATTCAAAAGAGCCATCATCTTTAATAAGATCCCACACCTAAAGAACCCTAATTTTAGGAATGCATGATGTGACTGGTTTGAGAGTTTGACCTCTAGGGAGTCGAGGATGACGAAAAACGAATGTTTGCTCCTTGTACCAATCCTCATACAAATACCTCTATACCCAATACTTTGATCCCAAAGACTGCTTCTCCATCGGTAGGAAGAATAATTTCCAACTATTTTTCAAATGTTTAGATAAGCATATTTCTTACATTTTGACCAATACATATATGTTTATATGCTTTATGTCCAATTTACTCTATTTCTTTCTTCAAATTTAAATTTTAAAAAACAAAGACGTAGACTACTTACTTATGTTTGAAGTTTTAGTAAGTTAGATTGTATGAATTATATTGTAATAACTATATTTCATGCATTTTTATGTATAAAAAAACTATATTTCGTACACTTTTACTAATATTGTGTAATTATATTTTGTTTTGTCTAGTTTTCTATATTTTGATTTCCAAATTTAAATTTCTAAAAAAATAGAATATTTCACTTGTTTTTTATGGGTATTTTGATTTTGAGTAAAATGATGCGTAACTATTTTTTAGGTGTCTAGATGACTATATGTTCAATTAACTATATTTCTATTTCTATTTAAAAAAGAAAAAAAAAACTTTACTTGTTTTTTAAATATAAGTTTCACATGTATTATTGGCAAGTTAATCATTAATGTTAGCCAATCAACCTTATTGATTAACTAATAGAGAGACCAAGTGGATAGAGAGAAACACATGCTAATCAATTTAGTCTAACCACGTTAATATCAAAGGTAATGCTAAAATGAAATTCAATTTGGTAATGCCTAATTAGATGCTAAATACAGTTCTAATTTCCTCTAGGTTGCTTAATTAGCCTAATGATTTGCCACTCAATGTTTTATTGACTTAATGATGATGTATTAAGTATAAATCTTTGATAAAAAAAATCATTCATCTCCGGCTAGTTTGTTAGACAACCTCAAGATAACATGATAAAAAATTCTCTTTAGAAGAAAAACAATAGTAATAATCACTTTTAGATGAAGAGAATGTTTCACAAGTTGTCGAAAACCTGAAAAATACTCGTGATGACCAAGCTATGATTTATGTGAGTAGTTGATAATCATCATTGGAATCGATTTGTATGAGAAAAAAAAATGCATGAACATGAGTCTGGTTGAGTAAAGACTGACGGAGGAAGAAGCATAGGGAGAATTAAGAAAAACAATAATGTCGTTTAGCTGTTAAATAGGAAATCCCATTAACATTGCAACACTTATACACTTGAGTTGTAGCGTGACTTTACATAGTTTTTCGCATGCGCATCCACCTTCAGATTTGTAGTTCCACGATGCTTTCCTTAAGGGTTGCCTTTTATATGACTCGCATTGTGCCATAACATTGTGGAGCTTTGACTCTTCATGATCTATCCTCATTTTGTGAATGACATCACATTGTAGTTATCTTACCTTGTTTGCATTTTGTGAGCTGCACCATGACAAGAGCCAAGACACGTCTTAGTAGCCCTCAAAGATTCTTTTGCTCTCTCTCTCTCTCTTTTTGCCCCAAGCTTTGAGATTCCAATTTGGTCCACATGTTATTGTCTAAGGCTTGTTCTATCTCAATTACGCTTGTAATCTCTAAAATCATAAAATAAACATGTAAGATCAACGAACGATTCTGAATTAAATGAAACAAAATAACACGCTTTAAGTGCTATCGATATAAAATAAAAGTATTTTGTCTACCTCAAATATAACAATTATATGAAAGAATTCTAAAATATGTATGAAGATTTTAAATTGATGTACGAGTTGAACTTAAAATCTCTGGAAAATGGATACGCAACTAAAAAGTTAAACAAACAATTAAGAAAAAAAATAATTGAAATAAAATATTCCTTTTTCATATTACCAAAAAATTGACTTTGTATATTTTTTATTTAATAACTAAACTTTGCACATCCAACATAACACACATTAACTCCATACTAAAAGAACTTTATACCTAAACACAAACTTCTTTAACTCCACAAACATATTAACTACATACTTCAAAATTCTACTCAACCCAACAAAAGACTTTAAAAAGCGACTCAACATGGTATATACAAATCAATCAAATTTTCTTTTTCTTTTTTTTTTTTAAAATCATTTCTCCCCAATAAATCAACAAGTCCGACAGTTTTATTAATTACAAGAAAATTTAACATCTAACTTCAAAATATTATGTAAATCGACATATGTCGATCTTGAGGAAAAAATTGAAAGTTCAAAAAGTTGAGAAAAGGATGAAAATAACTTAAATATCAATGAAAACAAACGGTCAATCTAACATTCACTTGGTTCCAACTAACTCGAGTAGATACATAATTGCATAAATTATAAATTTCCCAATGGGAAAAAAAGGATATATTTAAGATTAAAACATTTCATACTAATTTTTTAACTCTTTATTTTATATTGACATTTTTACTATATATTTATATATTCTATTTTCTTTATGAAAATTGTTGTAATTTTTTAAAATTTTAAATTACGAATGTTATTTTAAAAAAATTTTGGAAGAAAAAAAAAAAAAAATCACAAACACAATTTTTGTTTTGTTTTGTTTTTTTAATTTTTCAAAATTTATCACTCGTCCTCTCTATCTCTCTTTCTCTTTTTGCGCGTGGTCCGAATAAAAACCCTAATTTGCTCAATACCTTACTTTTCTTTCTCCCCCTTTCAACAAATTTTCCTCTCTATTCCGCCATTGAAGAGAGAAAGCCCTCAACTCTGTGTTGTTAATGGCGACAGAGCGTGAGGAGGTTCAATATGAAGGAGGAAGAGGTGGGAAGTTCCAGAAAAGGCCTATTAGAAGGTCTCATACCACGCCCTATGATCGGCCGCCGACTGCTCTTAGGAACTCTGCTGCTAAAGGATGGCTTTCTAAGCTTGTCGATCCTGCGCAGAAGCTAATTACTTCCAGCGCCCATAGGCTTTTTTCTACTGTCTTTCGTAAACGCCTTCCCCCTCCGCCGCCGTCATTTTCACTTTCTCGAGGTTTCTTCTTCTTCTTCTTCTTGTTTTTAATTGCAAAAATTGTTTTTTGGGGTTTTTGTTTTACGTATCTTTTTCTGCTTGCTCGTTTAATTTTAGAGGGTGTCGCCTGAAGATATCGTTGATATTATTGTTTTAAATTTTGATTTTTTTGTTCGCGAGGGAGTTTTCATGACCGTGGGGTTTTAATCCTTGTCTTGGATGAAACTGGATGTATCATTTCGTATGGTTTTGGGTTAGTTGTAGCTCTTATTTTTTGATTTAGGGCTTCATTTATTTAAATATCATTGCTTTACGTGGTTCTGTGCTCTATGCTTTTGAAATATGTCAGAGTGGAGGTTTCCATGCCTGCTCGTCGAATTATATTGAGTTTGCCTGGAATGTTGTGTTTTTCCGTTGCTTGGATGTCATTAAGAGTATTTAAGAATTGCCACTGTAAAAAGATATTTTTTGTCTCATATATTTTAGCTTAAAGCCAAGGCCGAGGGCTATGTGAATGTTGCATTGCGATTCGTGCTACCCCTTGAACCATCTGTGTGAAACGAAACAGAAAGAGTCCTTGAAGATATTTCTAGAGCTTAGAAAAACTCAAAACTCTTGGAAAGTATTTGTTTTAGCTTCCACTTGGTCTTCTTGCATTGCGATTCATGCTACCCCTTAAACCATCTGTGTGAAACGAAACAGAAAGAGTCCTTGAAGATATTTCTAGAGCTTAGAAAACTCAAAACTCTTGGAAAGAAAATTTGTTTTAGCTTCCACTTGGTCTTCTTGTATTCACTGTGTTTCCTCAATTAGAGCCCATTAGAAGTCCTTTCCACTGTTACCCTTGAGCCCTTTTCTGTATATTAATTTTAACCAATGGATGGAAGTGTTAATCTAATAAACATAATATATCTAAAGTAAATTATGGTAATAAATTAATAATAAGCTATAACAATGCATCACCAGTTGTTTAGAAGCCAGCTTATGATAACACGTAAACAGCAGAATTCTTTTTCTTATTATGTTGGTTATTTTGTTATTTATCATTCAAAATTGTTTTGCTGAACAAGGATTCTATACAATCGTTTTTAAGATTTAAAACTGAAAATTGTTTATAAACAATTGGTTGTGCTCTCAAGCATTTTGATCTCTTATTAATTTTTTCTTTTCTATGAAAGTAACATGTAAGATTTTGAATTATATCAATGTTGAATCGTTGATAACCATTTAGGAAGCAGTGAAGCACTATGCCATTATCTTATCATGTATTTTGGAGTAGATACTGTTGCGCTTGCATTGACTTTTGACTTGGGGACAGGTGCTATGATGTGTTGATATGTACTAAATAGTCACAAGATAGTGTGGCTGTGGCATAAATTTTTCATTTGATATTTAGTTTTCTTCTTAATCTTTAACCTTTTTTCTCCCATTTTATACTTCCAGAGGCTAATGAAGAGATGGAACATAGGAATCAGGAAGAAGTTGCAGCTGTAAGTGTTGTCTGTTATGGGTTTTGATTATCGATAATATTTGCATCTGCATCTTGTATTTTTGTTTTAAAATCTAATTCTGCTTTTGATTAAAAATACAACACACCATCAATGTGTTACCACCTTGGTGTGCATGCTTGTTAGGCATCATTATTTTCCTATTGCAGACATTGTGAGTATTTTTTGTTGCCTTTCCTCTTTCTTTTAACTAATCAACATTTTCTTTTCTTTCAGATTTGACGTTAACAAGTTGTTTTAAACTGTTCATTCCTTAAAAGACATGATGCCAATGTTAGCACTAGTAGCTGACATAAAGCTATTTATGTTTGCAAATGCATTAGGTTTCTCATCATTGAAGTGAAACTGCCTTAAAAAATCTGATGCAAAATCAGATGCTTTTGTGCAACTGTAGTCTTAACTTCTGTCAGCATTTTCTGAATTTTTAATTATTCTTCAGGATCCGTCTGGAACTCAAGAAGGGACTAATGTCGGTTTTGTTCCAAGCATCAATTCTAGTAACACCCAAGGGTTGAGTGACCTTGAGAAAATTTTGAAGGAGAAGACCTTTTCTAGGTAAGTACTTGAGTGTCTGTTGGTCAAGTTATTTTTAGTCACTCACCTCAATTCTATTTGAAGTTTTGCCTAGTTTTGGTTGGTTGCTTTTTTTTTTTGTCTGTTAGTTTTTAACTCAGGGAAATGTATAACAAATTAGCACATATTGCAATTTGTAGCATGGTAAGAAGTTACGATATAGTGCGAAATGTATAAACCACAATGTTGCTACGATATACCATGTCAACTTTAACCTTTGGGACAGAAATTTGATTTCATTTTCTATATATTTATTTTAAGCAAGATAAGGATTTAATGTTTAATGTGTCAAATGCTAACCACTTCACAGATTTGAGATTGATCGCTTGACTGAACTTCTGAAATCAAGAGTTGCTGACGTTCCAAGTGGAGTTGAATCGAGGAAATTTGAACAGGTCCCTTCAACCCCTGTTACCAGTCATGGATTGCAGGAAGGATCTCCAAAATTTCCAACTCAGAGTCAGGATGGAGTTAGCCCGCATATGGCTCCAACTCATGTTGTGAATGCAAATGTAAGAATTTCTCCGTTTATGCTTTTTTGCCGTTTTGGTTTCAGTATTGGTTGATGCTTTGTGCTTATCTTCCGCTGGTTGTTCACACTGAAAACTGTACTTCATGCTTTTGATCTTATTGTCGTTTGGATAATCATTTCAGGTCCTCGATGAGGATGTTGCTTCACCTGCTGAGATTGCAAAAGCATACATGGGCAGCAGACCTCCAAAAGCAACTCCGTTGAGTATGGCAGGCAATCCTTCGAAATCCTCTACCTTATCTCTTGTGCCAAGGTCTCCTGGAAATTTTGATGTTGTTGAAAATGGTTTTGTCACGCCGAGATCTCGTGGTAGATCTGCCCTATACAGCATGGCTCGAGTTCCATATTCCAGAGTTCGTGCAACCCCCAGCATAAAGGTTTGTACTCTAATGAAATACATCTGTTTTATTTTTTGATTACTTTATAGCTCATGTATTTATTAGCTTTTTCCCTCTCTGGTTTGTTCCTCAGAATAGTATAGCCACAACAGATGCTTACAGGGCCACAACATCCTCATCATCTCAGTCAGCATGGGAGCAAGGGGGACTTTTGGGGTCTAAACAAGGAGTATGATTTGTGAAAATGTTCTTTTATAAAATGTTGTATTATTGAGTGAACCTATCAGATCATGTTATTTTATCTAATTATTTTTTCTGTAGGCTTTGAAACGCCGAAACTCAGTTTTAGATGATGATATGGGATCTGTTGGTCCTATCCGAAGAACTCGTCAGAAATCCAATCACCTATTCCCAACAGGTTTGAGTTTACCAAGCAGTTCCACTTCTATTCCAGCAAGTGGCATTCGTTCGGAGACTGCTCGGCATTTGCAGTCTACAAAAGTACATCCATTTTCGTCTAATGGTGGGAAGCCACTTTATTCAAGTGAGACACAGCGTAATTTCTCCAAAACGTCTGCAGAGTCCAAAAATGCTATGACACCTAGTTCAAGTTTTCCTCGAATTCCCCTCAGGTCAAGTGAGATGGCATCAAAAATATTAGAGCAGCTTGATATATTGACCCCTCCAAAGGAAAAATCTTCGGAACTAAAGCTGCTTAGTGTGAGGAATAACTCACCCATGAAGTTATCACCATCAATGTTGCATGGGCCAGCTCTTAGGAGCCTGGAAAATGTGGATTCAGCTAAGTATTTGGAAAATGTTGAAGGCATTCAGTCTAACGATGCCTGTGATCCTACTTCTCAAAAGAATGATAAGTTCGAGGAAAGTAGTCCGTCAAAATCTAATGTACCCAATGATAAATCTATTTCTACCAGTGATGGTGTAGGTTCTTCTGTTCCTACTAAGGATATCGGATCTGGTTCTGGTATGCAAGTTTCATTTGTTGGTCCTTCCGTACAAACAAAATGTGCCTTCCAGATGAGTGCACATGAGGTATGTAATTTTCTACCTTCCAGTTTATTCAATGGGTCAATCCTATCATGTTTCTATCTTTAAATTTATCCTCGTTTCCAGATTTCCCAATTAAATAGATGAAAAGAATACTAATTGGGATGGATGAGTATATTTCTCTCAGCACCCAGCATTTCCATCTTAAATTAGTAAATTACTTATCGACCATCAAATATCTTTCCATTCCCCTTGAAGTTTTTCATTCTTCATATTTTTTACATGCACCCGCACCCGAATAAGAAGGTTTCAAAGTATATCACGATAGAAGTTGTAAAAAAAGTGTATCGTTATGTCTGTCTGTTACAAAGCCTCTTTGGTTTAATTTTCAGTTATCTATTTTTTTTTTGCTTGGATTTTGTGGATCTTGATGTCCACTATCTATATGTTCCTTGTAAACCTTCCAAGTTGCAATAATTATGGATTGTCTCTCTTTTTGTTAGGATTTTGTGGATATGGATGAAGAAGGATTTTCTAATGGACCAGTAGCTGATAAATCGTTTGAGATGCGAGAAAAAGTTGATGACTCATTAGTGTCTGTGAGTAAGCCGAAGAATACTGAAGCCATTACAGTAGTTAAATCGAAGCCTTCAATTGAGGCTAAACCATCTGTGGTATCTGTAATGAACAAAATAAATGACCAAGGAAAATCTGATGTTCCCACGACTACTGAAAAGAGTCCCATTTTTTCCTTTCCAACAACATCTTCACCTAGCAGTACAGCCAACGTGAAGGGTCCTGAATCAAGCTTGAGACCTGAAAAAGTTGCTTCACCCGAGTTACCAAAAGCAGCCACTGCCCCTATTTTTGGCTTTGGAGAAAAGTCGCCTTCACGGAAGGAAACATTGTCTCAACCCCCCACCTTTGCCTTTGGAAGCAAGGCTACCACAACGAATGAACAAAATGCTATTCCTGTTGTAACTTCAGAAGCCAACACCGAACCAACTAAACATGCTTCTACTCCTACCACCTTTAAATTTGGAGACAAAGCTTCGTTTTCTATTCCAGCAAATGCCGCTACAGAAAATGGAAATAAGAGTGCGGGGTCTCTATTTAAGTTCACATCACCTTTGGTTAACGAAAAAGAAGGTGCTAATGTTGGCGGTAGTGCTTCAGTTTTTAAAGCAGAGAATTCTAGCAGCAGGTCAGTTTGCTTGTTACCGTTGTCACTTTGAAGTTGGAGAATGTTTGCTTTGTTTGCACTTTTATCATTGTAGGGGTATGTTTCTATTATTAGATTATGTGAAATGCATGATAAATTGATTATAATCGTTGGTGTTCCAATTTGGTTTGAAGATGCTCCGTTGATTTTAATTGTTTTGAGAAAACTGGGATACCTATTCTTTAAGCTGTATACTTCTGATTCCTGAATGCTCCCACTTTACATCTTAAATTAAATTTTAGTTTGAAAGGACTTTCCATCTAATTAAGTTACTTGTGAACGGTGCTCAAGAATTCTGTTATTTTGTTTAATGTGATATATCTATCAGTTTCTTTATTATGATTTGGCCTTGACTTTTACAATTGAGGCACTTTTCCTTAAGCTTTTTCACTGTTTGTTGATTGCATTACTCCCTCTTTTGTGTTTGAGCTATTTTTAGGTTAGCGTAGGCAGTCTTCATCTAAACATGCCTAGATTTATATGAAGCTAATTGATTTAAGACAATGTTGATAAATGGAGCTGTTTTTCTTGTGATCTCTTTCTCAGCTTTAGTTTCTCTTGTAGAGTAGATACTTTGTTGGAAATAGAAACACTAGAGCATACATTTCTATGTACCTGTATCTTTTTCTTTTACTGATTCAAGAATTTTCATTTGGTTTTTCATGTTAGGTTACGTCAACATTATCTCAGGGTTACGTGAGTGTGTGTATTAAAAAAAATTATATGCTTTCTATGGGGTGAGAAAATTGTTGTGCATCAACTTAGATATGCTTATGGCTCTGATTGGGCTTTAGGACATTTGAAATATTAAGATATCCTTTTAATTGAAATTTCCCTCGTCCATCTTCCAAGGTTGAAGGGGCAGTCTGTCTGTTTCTAGGTTATAAAGATACTTGTGCTTTACAAAATGTATTAGTATCTGATGTTTTGGACGGTTTTAATTGCAGCATACCATCATTTGGAGTTCCAAAAGAGTCCATGTCAGAGAAAGCTGGTGATAAGAGTTCAAGTCCTGGTCTTATATTTGGTACATCTGGGAATTTGTTTTCGTCATCTGTCTCAACATCAACACCAACTCCGAGTTTGTTTTCTTTTAGCTCCCCTAGCACTAATTCAAATCTCAACAACGGATCTCTTGTTTCTATTACTCCATCTACGTTGCCAACTCCAGCCACCACCTTTTCTAATAATGTAACAAGTCAGAATTCATCCATCAAACCTTCTTCCATTGCTGCCACTAGCAACAGTGAACCTGTCACTTCTACGAGTCCTCCTATGTCCTCTCCTATGCCATCCTTTTCAGCTGCACCAATTTTTAAATTTGGAAGCTCTAGTGTTCCATCTACTTCTGCTTCAGCTCTATCAGCACCAAGTGGAGTTGGATCCGTAGAAGCCAAGACCAAGCCAGAGACAACCTTCGGCAATTTAAGTGGCCTTCCTCCAAGTGACACAGCTGCCGTTAAAGTTGCTAGTACTGGAAGCAGTGTTTTTCAATTTGGAGCTGCATCTACTACTTCAGATGCCAATAAAGGACCAGCAAATTCAACTTTTGCTCAAAACAACATTCCTGCATTTGGTGCTCCGGTTTCATTTTCTAGTAGCGGGCTTGCATCATCTACTCAGAGTACACCTGCTTTGCAATTCAGTTCATCTACGTCATTTGGTTTGACTGGGAATACGGGTTTGGCATCTGGCAGTTCTCTATTTGGTTCTTCAGCTCCAGCATCTAATCCGTTCACTTCCGGTGCTACTTTTGGGCTTGCTTCCTCCAGTTCTTCTGCTAACAATTCTGTCAGCTCCAGTGCTGGTACTAGTTCTAGCTTCTTTAACTGGCAGCCTTCCTCAACACCATCGTTTTCTACTGGCTTCAGCTCAACTCCAAGCGGAGGATTCTCATTTGGTCTTTCGTCATCATCTTCTGCTTCTAATAGTGCTCCTATGGTCTTTGGATCATCATCAACCGGTGCATCGCCAGCCTCTATGTTCTCATTTACTTCAGCTGCAAGTGCGACGACGTCACAACCTGCTTTTGGTAATTCTAATAATGCCTTCACTTTTGGTTCAACTCCTCCTGCTAATAATAATGAGCAAGCAAGTATGGAGGATAGCATGGCTGAAGATACCGTCCAGACAGCATCGCCTATGCCTAGTTTCGGGCAACAGCCCCTCACACCACCTCCATCGTCAGGGTTTATGTTCGGTTCAACAGCTCCATCTCCGCTAGGAGCAAATCCTTTTCAATTCGGTGGTAGCCAGCAAAATGTACCACAGAATCCCTCCCCATTCCAGGCTTCTGGTAGCTTAGACTTCAATGCCAGTGCAGGAGGGAGCTTCTCATTAGGTGCTGGTGGCGGTGACAAATCAAACCGAAAATACGTGAAAGTTAAAAGCAAATCAAGAAAGAAGTAGTAGGAATCAAGAGAGAAGGTATTCGGTTTTCTTTTCTTTTTCTTTTTTTCTTTGTGTTTCTATATCCCTGTTATTTTTCATCTAGGAAAAAAAATTATACTACCATCTCCGTCACATCGATGACTGGAAAGAGGAGGGGTGGAGGGGTAGGGTATCATTTGTCACCTGGATTGTTTGATTTCGGCATGATACAGGGAAGCGTTAAAGCCAAGAATTGTTGGTTTTCGATCTTCCAGTTAAACGAACGGTTCGGTTGGCAAAATTTTTCGTGGTTTGATTTGTGGGAGCATAAGTTGAGAAATTTTGTAATAGCTAATTAGCCAAATGGAAGAACATTCTGTGTACTGTAGTTAAGAAGTAAGTGTAGTCTGTGAATGTTTTTGAGGTAACAATCATCTTCTTCTATTGTGCTATGGACTCAGTTTTCCTGTAATCTTTTATTTGTATTATAACAACAACAAAGGAAATATATGCTGTTGTCCAAGGGAGCATCATTTGTTGCTTTCCTCATCATTCTTCTTCCTCCTCCCTTTTCTCTTCCCTCTTTTTCTTTCTTTTCTTAGAAAAAATATATGTTTTTTCGATTCATATTTGTTTCTGTGAACATTTGTTTCTTTTTCTTCTCTCTTCTTTTATTTTTTTTCAGATCACAAAAAAGAAAAGGCAAGTCCTTAGTACACTTCAATATTTTTTTTTCTTTAGTCCACATTAGGGGTTTGTTTTTAGAATATAAAGTAAGAACTTTATTTTGATGGAGATGAGGAAATCTAGGAGATAAATTTAGGGTAAGAGAAAGTATGGAAAGAGGAGTTAGAATAAGAAAATAGTTAGCTGAAAGAGATAAAAGGATAACAATTCCCTTCATGCACTTTGTTTGATAACATAAAGTGTATTAAAAAAATATAGTTGAAGTTAGTCCTATGGTTTAATCATATATAAGTAGTCTATTTTAAAAATGTATACGCATGCTGCATATTTTGGGTTGATTGGTGCATATTATAATCTTATTTCGAAGCAACAACTATTTACCTTAGACCTACTTGAGTTATTGTCATTTCAAACCAACAAAAGTCTTAACAATAGATAGTGAGATGAAATCCCTCCTTGCCATCCAATACTTTGACTTTAGTGAATTACTACAAGTAAGATGTTTAAGTTATATGTGACCATAATGTTGGAAATGAAATGTAAAGTTCAAACATGAAGAAAGAGAGATGAATGATGATGGCAAGGAGAGATTTAAAAAAATTGTATCTTTGGTTGTATTGGTTTATATTATGGGTAGATTGGTATGGTGACACATGCATAGAACTGGAAGTGGAAGAGGCCAACAATGAAAGAGAAAAATAACATTCAGTGTATAAGAAAACAAAAACAAAAATTATGCAAACGCAAATCTCAAATATTAAAAACATGAAGAATTGACAATTGATACCATAGTTTTTTGAATGACATTGAAAATATTTTAAACTCTATGCAAATTTTCTATAAAGAGGAGCTTCCCTTTTCAAAAATTGACGATGAAGTGAAAAAATCTGAAATTATCATCTTTTAAAAATTGAAGATTTATTAGATTAAACTTTACTTGAATTTTAGATGACCGAAACACTCAAATTTCGAAGATTAAAACTTTGAAGTTTTCAAATTCTGAGAATTGAAGCTCGCTCAATTTTTTAAGATCTAAAAAATTATATGATCAAAATTTTGAAGATTTAAAGAATATAACTTTGCTGAAGTTGGATTCAAGTAGATTGCAAGTCAGAAATCAATCCAAACTAATCATCTAACCTTTAATGATCCTTTTGTGGCAAATAAGAGCTAGTTTACAGGAGTAGGTAAGAGCCAATCTGTTGCAATAAGTCTGATTCCCCCTTTCCTACTTTGTAAACATAGAATGAAAGAGGAACATTCAAAACAGGTTCTCTATCTTCTTCTAAAAGAGACCTCTCCCACACGATAGAGACTCCTCTTGGTCGAGGGATAACTTTTCTTGTTCACCATGTTGAATTGATAATTAGGAAGCTAGGTTAGCTAGAAAAATCATTAAGTTTGAAAGTTGATTCTCCAAGAGGTCAACGAGTCAATAACCGATCCAAGAAGATCATTAAGCCCAAAGATTGATCATTTAGGAAGATCACCAAGCTCAAATGTTGATTACTCAAAAAGATCAACAAATTGAAAAATTAAAGCTTATTTTTCTCGAGAGAGCATAAAAAAAACATGTATTAGAAATTATACCTACTATATTGAAATTAATAAAAATACAAAGTTCAAATTCCACAAATTAAATTTCTTCAAAGATCTCGTGTTAACAGAGGGTAAGTTTCCTAAGTATTAAATTTGTATAAATATGTCTATATTTTCACACGTTCTAATGGATTTGATATCGATATGAATGATGAATCTATATTTTCAATATATTACAAAAAATATCACAAAACATAAAGAATAAGCAACAAAATATCATTAAAAACTCTGAAAAATATACATTTTGATTGAATCATAAAATATCTATCTACTAATTAAAATCTTTCTTTTTTTAAATTTGAATTTTTGTAAAACATTTTTAAAAAATATTTATTGACAATAAGGTTCTATGATGTTTTTGTAAAACTAAAATCTCGATATTTTTGTCGACATCTATATCTTCAATTAAAACTGATGATGAAATTATTCTACTGAATATATATTTATATAAGTAACTTGATATTTATAAATATCAAAATTTAACACACATTTCTCAATTTTATTTAAAATTTACTCTCTCAAAATTACTTCAAATTTTAGATTCAATAAAATTTATCCCACAAACAAAAAGTATTGTTTTTTTTCAAATTTTTTTTTTTTTTATAATAAGTAGTTTAAAATTTTAAATAAGGAGTGTCAAATGAATTGAAAATAAAAAAATATTAAAAATAGAAAAATTGAGAAAATAGTTCGTAGAAAAATAAAGGATAATAAATGTATGTATAAGTGGTTTTTTTCTCTCTAGGAAATGTAAATGCTTTTTCCTTAAATTATATTTCTAATTTTTCTCGCGGCCGGTCTAAGTATTCATTGACCTGACCAAGTTTATGTTTTATAAACCGGTTCGAACCGTCTCGGCGGACCGGAAAATTCGGCTTTAAAACTAAGTCGAAGAGAAATCAACCTTACGACAAAATCGGAGAAAAATGTTGAACAAACTGATGGCCGCCACTGCGGTGGCTCTCCGGAG
This sequence comes from Cucumis melo, assembly GCF_025177605.1. Lineage (NCBI taxonomy): Eukaryota > Viridiplantae > Streptophyta > Magnoliopsida > Cucurbitales > Cucurbitaceae > Cucumis > Cucumis melo. Next base: position 22,183,635 of record NC_066859.1, read on the forward strand.
TGGCAGCCGGCCGTCTCTCATGGTCACTTGCCGCCATTCGACCTCCGCATCCTCCGCCGTCAACTCGTTTCTCCTCCGCTCCCTCAAAGAACACTATCTCGAGATCACCAGAATGCCGGCTCCTCCAGTATGATTTCCATGTTCTGTTCTCTGTTTTCAATCATTAAACCCTAGAATTAGGGTTTTAAGCTACGTGAATGTAGTTTTTTTTTTCTTACTTAGCTACTTGGTTTTTATTGCAGAAAGTGAGCCCTCCTTCTTCCTTTTCTATCATCACAGGCGCATTAGACGGCCATGGACCGGTGCTTACTAAGAACTACGGTAAAGAAGAGGTTAACATTTCGGTTATGCGATTGTCTAATATTGTTCGGGGAGGTGGTGGAGACAACGATGACGATGACATTAACCAGTTGTTTCTTCATGTGAGTGTATCGAAGCCGGAGCAGAAGGATACTTTGCATTTTCTTTGTGGGTTGTATCCTGATGCGTTAGGTATTCATTCCGTTTCGATGAGACCGAAAGGCGAATCTTCGGGGTCGGGGTTTCTCCTTGTTCCGTCCAGCTATAATGGTCCTACATTCGAGTAAGTTCAATGTCTTTTAATTATTCAGCCGCAATTATATTGGAGTTTGTTGTCTCATGTTGTATCTTGTATGTTTTTGGTGGTAGTTCATCAACTAAAGAAATGCTTTTACTTTAGATCCTGTCTTAATTTTTAGTGTTATCAACTAAACTAACTAGAAAAGAATCAGATAAAGTAATCAAAAGAGTAAGGTATGAATTAAGATTTAATTGAAGGTTATAAGTTCAAGTTTTGTTGCCGAATACAATTTACTGCCAAATAACCAGTAACTTGAACTGAACAGGAACAACACAACCCAATTGGTAATGAACTATCCTGATTTCTGGATGTTAGTTTGGTTCATAGGTTATAAGTATTCAGTTAATTTCGCTTAAGTAATTATTGTGTATTGCCTAAATGCTTATCATTTTAGTCTGCGTGTTTGAATCTTCATTTGCAGCTACCTATTTTGTTCCTTCACTTGCAGGCTGCAGCCGCTGATTCATGGCTACAAAGTTAGACTTTGTTTTTCACTCACACAACTGATTTAATTTCTTCTCTTGCAGTTGATTGAATCCCCTCATATCGTGTTAGTCACTCACCTGAGATGCTTGGATCCTAGTACCTAGCATCATAGCATAGTGCAAATTTGCAGATTTTAATAAGTTATTAGTACCTTTTGGTTTGGTTGTATGATGTAGTTCTATAATCCTTTTTATTTTCCTTTTGTGGAAGCCATCTCTTATTAAAAGGTTTTGCTCGTAGACACCTTTTAGGCTGTTCATCTTAATTGGTCTAGATATGGTATCTAAGGATCATGATAGTAGTTTTTTTTATTTCATTGTGTATATGTTAGTTTCTATGAACCCAAGTGGGATTGCCATGTTTTCGGCCTTAGATGTTCATATACTCATGATCTATGCCAAATTACTGGAGATGGCAAAACATGCCATGAGAAAACTTACACTTAAAACTTTTCTTTGGATGACAGAGATCTGGATGAGAAAATGCGAGATATGTTTCACAATTATATAGAAGAGCGAGGTGTGAATGAGTCTCTCTTTCCATTTCTTCAAGCATGGCTTTATGTGAAAGAACATCGAAATCTTTTGCGATGGTTCAGATCAGTTGGCACATTCATCTATGAGCCCAAGAATGGTAAAAAGGATTGATAGTTAAAGCATTGGATAGAAAAACTGTTGGTCTGGATGCTTTGATTTCGTGGAATTCAGGGTTCCATCTTCAAAATTGGTTAAGGTGTATAAGGTAAATGGTCCATTTCGCTTCCATTATACAATTTTGTAAGCCCTTTATCTCTTCTTGATAAGCCATGGTTTTGTTTTTCAAATGTGATTCGATTAACGTTGAATTCGAGCACTCAACGTTGCAATGATCTTTGTTTGAAACTATATTTCTCTTATTACCCATGGTTTATATGCGCGGCTTGTCGAGCATATTAGACTAACTCACAGCATCCATGTCAAATGGGATTTGTCACGTGGACACAAGCAATCCAACCCGTAAGGTTTCCTTTTCTTGAGTTGCTCTTGAAACTTGACCATTATTTTCTCATGATCAATCAAATCTTCTAAGGAAGTGAATAGTTTTAACCTGCTTTTACTTATCTATGAATCAATGCAGACATTTGTTGAATACTGACGTTCTTTTAAGTTTGTTTGATTTTAATCTTTTAACGGCTAGTCAAATTGTAAAGTTACCCTGAAGTGTTAGTTTATTGTTCATTTTTCATATTACTTTTTGTTATCTGTTAATACTTTTTATTAAAAATTTTGAAAACATATTTATATGTGAAAAATATTATTATATAACTAATCTCGATAAAGAAAAACTTTGAGAAGTTAAATTTAAGATGTATTGAAATTACATGAACTAAATTTAAACCATTGAAATATAAATATTTTAAAGAAACAAAATCAAGAATTTCAAGTTCACTAGATAAAATCATGGATGAATGGAGGTGGTAGGCATTGCCTCCAAACGATAATTTGAAAAACATTTAGTCATTTCGAGCACATGTAGAAATCTTCATCGATATTTTTGTGGTGGTTTTTAGCAAAGAAAACGAATACAAACACAAACCAGGGAGTGAAATGGTTTATAAAGTCCTTACAAATAGCCAAGAATGTGGAATTTTCGATTTAGGACTTGAAACGAGTGTATGCACAAAATTATTTGCAACAATGTTTTCCTTCACGCGTACAATGAGAAGATTATGGATTAGCCCACAACACTGTTTTTTGGCAAACGACAACTTGTTAAACGATTTCAATAGATTAGAGAATCTACTTCATCTGATGAAGCGAACTAGCTTTGATCACAACAGTCATTAAAATCCCTGTAAGCTAAGATCACTAGTATGACTTCACCCTTCAAATTGTGGACCGTAATAACAACCCCACCTAAGAGTTGTTGCTCCAGGGTGGATTTATTGTTGATTGTATTCGAGTTTTGTTCGACATCTAACATAAAAGATGAGTCGACGTTTCATTATATCGAAATTCTTGAATCAACCAACAGATCTCTTAACTAACACAGGTAATAAATATATTTTAATTTTAACTTGTTTAAAAAGCATAGATAAGAGAATATGTCGATTACGTTAATGAACTTCAACAAAAAAATAACAATAGAATTGGTATTCCATAAGAATCCAAAGTTTTATTTATTAATGAAGGGGTTCAATCAAATCTAACCAAAGAATATTAGATTAATTACACATCTAAATCCAGCAAAATGAAAAAAAAAAAAACCCTGAAATATCTTGTTGAACTTGAGAAGAACATGTTCTGTATAAAAGAATCTTAACAAAAATCAAAACCCAATTTACACAATCAAAGAATCAAACAACAAAAATCCATGTTCTTCTTCAGCTGCAATAAGGGCAGATTATCAATCCATTTTCATTACATTCTGTGCATTTCCTCTGTTCATCACTCTCATCATCAACAACTTTTCGACTCCCGTGGCATTTGAAGCAAAGCACGAATCGAACTCCGCCGCACCCTTCGCACGGGATCCCGGAGAATTGATCAATCGGAATACCTTCGAACAACGGGCGTAGCTTCCCCTTTTCGTGCAGCTCCAAAACTTCCTCTGCTCCACCAATGTACTTTCCTCTTATGAACAGCTTGGGAGGTAAAGCTCTGTTTGTTTCCAAAACTTTCCATAGGTCTTCTTTGAACTCCGTGTGCATCGATACATCTCGCTCGTGGAATTTCACTTTGAATGTTTCTAATAGAAATCTTATGCTGTTGCAATCCTCAAATGTCTTCCTTATTCCTCTTAGAGTTGTTGTGTAGAGAATAACAGAGTCTGATCCCCCTGGTGGGCATTTTTCTTCAAAGCAAAACAGAGGACTCCTCTTTTCTTCTTCTTTTTCTTCTTCTTCTTCAAAGCAAAACAGAGGACTCCTCTTTTCTTCTTCTTCAAATTCGATTCTACATTCGATCTCATCTTCCCTATATTTCATATATTCCATCACAGCTTGTTGAAAAACCTCAAGTAAGTTAGGGTCGAAGAGGCTACCGGAGTTCATATCCGGTGGCCGGAAAGACGAGATGTCAATTTCCGACAAAGGGGTTTCTCGTTTTGAATCCACTAAAAAATTCCCACTACTTGAACACAAGGAATCCTTATTTCTACATTCAACAAACGGCTCAATGTTCTCTTTTTCATCGAAACCAGACTCCTCTGTTTCTCCATCTTCAACCCCATCTCCGTTTTTCTTCCCCAAATTCGAAGCGATCTTCTGGATCGTCTTCTGAATCGGAATATTGGGTTTGAAATTCTCGTTTCTAGTGAAGAAATCGCAGTACCCATCTGGGGCAATGGCCTGAAGAATTCGATCTTGGTTTAGATAAGCTATAGCGGGCTTGATCGATTTTAGCTTCTTCATGAACTTTCCTCCGACCCCATTCATTTTTAGTATCTGATTTGGATGAAGAAGGGATATTCAAAGCTTGAGATTGTTAGATTTTCTTCAGAAGCTTGCGATGAATTCAGTGAGAGAGAGAGAGAGAGAGAAAGAGAATGGAAAAAGGTTAGCAACAATGGAGTTCAAACGGCTAGTAAAAGTTCCATTTAGCGATTTTTCAAGAACGTTGAGAGGGAAACTGTAATCATGTGTATTCGGTTACATCATAAGCTCGTAGAGATGGCTCATGAAAGAATGCCACGTGTGATGTATTTTGAAATTTTGTCAATTGATGATCAATTAGCTGTAGAGAATGACACGCGGAAATATGTGTGGTTTGTGATGCATTCATTGGAAGAGATATCGTGGACGTCGGAATTCTTTGAATAACGGTCATAATTTGGAGAAATTTGGTGATTTCTCTCGCCAATTATTTCTTTTTCTCCTTTCATTTTAGTGTCCAACTTATTATTATTATTATTTTAAAAATAAACTATTTCATATTTTTTATTTTTAATTTAGTTTGTGAAATTAATAAATTCATAAATTTTTAACCTTTCTGCATAATAAGCCTTTAAATTATAAGAATATCAACCATTTTTTTCACTTTCAAACTTTTTATCTAAGTTTTTGAAGTATTGTTTTTTTTAGAAATAGAGTTTCTTTTTCTCAAAAAAAGGTTAATTGGCTCGTGGAGTGAATTTACGTCCAATGAGATCTTAAACGATCAAATTAGTTGTCTAATCAAATTTGAGAAATAACTTAAAAGTGATCTAGGGATAAAATTCTGTTAAATAAAAAAAATAATTTTAATATTTTGATATTTGTTTTATTTAGTGTATATTATATATATTACAAGATTTTATTCTAGATAAAAGAGTAGAAACAATTCTCAAAATAGCAGCAACTATATTCAATACGTGAATAATAAGTAAATGTAAAAAATATATTTTACTTTTGTGCTTTTTTTTATGTTTGACGTGGTAAGAATTGAGTATCTAACTTTAATTAATAATAATAAAAGGTAATTTTATTTGTTTGATTGTTCCCTTCCTGTAGAATGACATTTTAACAATTCTTTTCATGTTGTTTGTTTGATTGTTTTTGTTCAGGGTCTTGTTCTGACTTCTAACGACGTGTTCCCAAACATCGGTTATAGATTTTGGGTGAGACATTTGTACAATAATTTTCAAAAGCAGTTTAAAGGTTTGGCTTTGAAAAACATGTTTTCAGATGTTGAAGGCCACTAAAAACCAGAGTTTGACAATATTACGAAAGAAATTGGTAAGTTGGATGTGCGTGCTTACCAATATTTGAATGATATAACGAAATGAAGTATTGGTCTAGGTATGCATTCTTAACATAGTTAAATGTGATCTTTTGTTGAACAACATATATGAATGCTTTATTGCCTATAGTCACAAGCAAAGGTATAAACCAATAATCCAAATGGTTGAGACTATTCGAAAACTTGTTAGGTCTAGATTATAAAAGAAGTATGAATTATACAGTGGTTTGGAAGGAGAGTTAGGATCTTGAGTGCACAAAAGAATTGGACAAATGTAAGGCTCAGTCTAGAAATTGCACACTAACATGGGCTGAGAACATGATGTTTGAGGTAGAAAGTGGTATTTCCCAATATAAGGTGGACTTGAATGAAAAAAAAAACTTGTAGTCATAGATCATGGGATTTAACGGGTATACCTTGTATTTTTGCTATACAAAGTATCTATTACATAAAAGAAAAGAAAAGAAAAAAAAAACCCGAGGAGTTTGTATACGAGTCTTACCATAAGAAGACATTAAAAAACATTTACTCCTACTTTGTTAAATCAGTCAATGATTCACCATTGTGGCCAAGAATCAGATTTGAACATTTGCTACGACCTCAAATTCAAACCCCTGCTTGATGGTCCACCATTGTAACCAAGAATCAAATTGGAACCTTTGATAGCACCTAAAATTCAAAGGCCTCTTGGTAGACCATATGGTTGCATAAGAAAACAAATGCATTCAAGTCATTACAAAATGTAGTTGATGTAAAGGTACTAAACAAAATGAAAAAATATATAAGGGGCCATTAGCACAAAAGTCGACAAGAAGCACAATAGGGAGAACCTTCATTGAACATTCCTACTACTGTAAGTATGATTTCACTTTGCATTCATAGATATGTCTTGTTTTTAATTCACTTTTTGTTCATTGATCATTTTATTTGCAGGAGGTTGAAATTGAAGATGCATTGAAGGACTTACTCTATTATGGTCTAATTGTCACCTTTTTTTTTGGAATTATACTCCCTTGTTTAATGTGTATATATATACTTAATGGCTGCTGTTACTATACAAAGCAAATTCCGAAATTGAAGCTTAAACAAACACCAGGAAAGGAAAGGAAATTACAGAATTAAGAAAATTGTAGAGCAATGTAGTTACAAGCTACTACCTAACCAAAACAAAATTCCCTCACATATTGAAGCCCTGAAAATTCATTCACTCAATTCATATATAATATAATATATATTTGTTACAAGTCTAAAATTTAAAAAAAAAAAATTGAAAAAAAAAAGGGTTGAAAAGAAGCCTAAAACCCACTTGGACAGTCCAATCGCCATGAGGATAATTTTTATATTTTTGTTTGTGGTGTTAAGAGACCTAATAAACTTATTCTTTCAAAACATAAAAATTAAAAAGATCAATTTTTAAAACTCAGAGGCTAAACATTAGGATTCCGTGAGTTTCATTTGAATTCGACTAGGATTGATTATATTCTCTTGCAAGATCCATATTGAGTTTATTCTCTATTTATTTGAATCGAATAAAGTTGAGTATATTTTATTGGGTTAAAATATATTTTTTAATACCTTAGAACCTATCTGGTAGATAATCTGGAAGTAGAAATTTGAAAAAATTTAAAATCAAGGAATTCGATGAAAACATGCATATGTCTCAGAAATTGGATTCTAATTTTTTAAAAATAATGTTTAAAGGTGTGATACTAAATTAATCTTACTTATCCACCAAGATTTAGTTAACAATAAGCTATAATTGATTTATTTATGAATTTAAAAATTGGTTAAATTGTAAATTTAGTCTTTATGGTTTGGAGAAAGTAGGAGCTTAATTTTGTAGTTTGATAAAACCTCATCATATACAGTTCTTATAGTTTAAAAAATCTTCGTAAATAGTCACTATAACATAAAACATGATTTCCATGATTTGATCAGACCAAAAGGAATTAAATTTTAATTATAACCCATAGATACTAAATTCTATCTTTCTAATATCACAATAAACCTAATTTGTAATTTAACTAAAATATTTATATATTCATTATTTTGTAATATATTATAATCTAAAATAAATTACATAAAACATATTATATTAATTAAAAAAATAAATTGAGTTTATAATATGACATATTCCATTTCTAAATATTTTTATATATATTTATATAATTTAAAATGTAAAATTCAACTTCTAGATACAATTAAACCCTAAAAATAAAAATGTTTGTTATATATATATATATATATATATATAATTACACTATTTGAATTACAAAATTATTCAAAAACAGATTTTAGATAAACAAAATATTGTTAAATGCATATTTGTTGAACTTAATGAATTTGAAAATATAAAAGTAGAATTTAGATTCTCTACTAAACATGCTCTTAGTTTTTAATATAGTTTACTCGTTATATTTTCAAATGTAAGATTTTATAGTTTTTATACTTTTAATAAACTTAAATGTAAAAAAAAAAATCTTTAAGTTTAGTCTTTCAATAGTAATTATTTTTTTTAAAATTGGTTAAATAATAATATACTAGAATGTCTTTTTTAAATAGTAATAAAGAAAATTATTTTAAATGACAAAACTTCTAAAAATACCTACAAATATAACAAAATATCATAATCTATATGTGATAAACCAAGATAGGTTACTATTTGTATCTATCGTGATATATGAGATACAAATAGTAATATATCTTAATCAATTTCAATCATAGACCGTACTATTTTACTATATTTTATAAATATTTTTGTTCATTTTACTATTTTTAATAGCTATCAACTAAATTTATTATTTCTTACAAGTTAGAACTCCTTGTGGGCTATTAAAGTTTTTTCTACTCTATTTTATCAATAGATTCAATATTTTACTGTTCATAATAATTCAACTTAATGGACATTTTCAAAAGTACTTATTTGCTATACTTTATTTAATTTATATATATTTATAAAACTCTTCGGATTGATACGAGACGTACAAAAGTACTTTGGTTTAATACGTAAGCTAACTGTCAATTACTCTTAATCTTTTTTAATACGTAGGCTAAAAATAAAAAACAAGACTTGATTTTTTTTTTCTTGGATATGCTTTGGAGTAAACCATAATGTCATTGGATAATATTTTAAACTAATTATCCACTTTTAAAATCTTAAAGTGACGTTTGTGTTCACATAAATTTTTTCTAAAAATGTAATTCGTGAAATTGAACTTTATATATTGATTTATATGGTATTGTGGATAGTATTTACTCCTTTAATTCTTTCTCTCACATACAAATTAAACTTAAAACTTCTTGATCTTTGATCTTCAGGAAGTTGTCGTTGCAAGTCGATTTGAGCTTCAATCTTTTGGAGTTTTATGAAGGTTTGATCTTTCAAGTCCTCAATCTTTAAGATGATGATCTCAAGGTTGATAAAAACTTGCACGTCTTAAGAGCTTTTTGAAGTTTGTCTTCAATTCTTCATAGCTTCAATTCTTCATCTAGCCAAAGATATTCAAATGAATGGCAAATGTCACCATTTATAGAGAAATTTGATGGGTTTTAGGTGGGCTTGAGCCCATTTACTTCGTGGGCTCGGATCCATTATTTCTTTGGCCCAATTTTTCATCTAGAGCTTGAATTGGGTTGGATATGAGAAAACTTGACTACCTGAATTCAATAAAAATATGATCATCAAAATTTTGTTGTGATGACGTAGTGCAATTTAATTGGTCAAAATTTCTTGTTCAACATTATGTTTTAGGGTAAAATCTATCCTTTAATTTAAAAGGTTAAATATAGAGATATTAGATTGTATTGCAGTTATACTAACAAAAAATGCATCGCAACTATTATATTTGAGGCTAATTATGTTCTTATGCATGTTCTATTGGTGTTGGGTTTGTTGGATTTGTGATCCCTTGAAGGGAATTATGTTATGGGTGTTAGGTGTTCGTGACATTCAGTTCACTCCCTTCTAGTTTAGTCTCTATCTTATTGGGACTAACTATTTTAAGAGATTCTCGTACTAGTATGATGTCAAACTTATTGCACTCCAATACTTAAATTAGTATTAGCCACGACTAATATTCATCTAAGCACAAGAAGAAGTAAGGTGAGATCTTTCATTTGAAGATTACTTACTCACACCTCTTTGGGGGTCAAATGAGATTATTTATAAGTCAATCATCTCACACTTATTTATGGTTGTGTTAGATGATTTTGGTATATATTTTTATACCAACTTTTTTTTCTAAATTTTGAAAGCAAGCTATAATTGAGTCACAAAGTATTTCTTTCCTTGTATAGTTTTGTTGTACTATATTTTTGTTTATATAGTGGAAATGTGTGATTTTGTTGAATTTAACTTAGTCGTGGATTGGGTACACGATTTTGTTAAATAATGCTTAGATTGTAATTCTTAACATTATTTGATTTTAGGCATATTATTTGATTTTAGGTAGATGGAGTGGTGTCCTAACTACATTGGAACAATTATTAGCAAATATATTGTTGATAAATATTTGGCCAATTGATGCACACTCAAGTAGTAAAGTATTATATGAATGTTGTCTATTTATGTTTTTTTAACAAATTAATTGGACATCATACACATGATATTATGACATTGCTTCTTGATCGATGTCATAATGGTGAAGAGGTCTAGGCTTACATGGGTTCTATGATATACTTCCATATAGTTGAGTATGTTGCATCTACCAAATTGTGTGTTGCGACAGTTAGGTATGCTTAAAATCCAACCAACATTTGTGCTTTATAGACCCGACACTGTAAATTGATTTAAGAAGCAAACACTATCAAGATCGGCATCAGATTCATGCGAAATATATCACAATGTGGCATTCACGATTTGATCTTTGTGTATCAGAAGAAGCAACACACTAGCCAATTATATCAGAGGACTATTTTCCCTAGTATGCACGTCACTTACAAGACGATTTATCACACTTGATGACACTTACTATTATTGCATGGTAAGCATTTTAATATGATTTCTTCTATAATTTTATAATATGCACATAATTTAATTATATTATTTGTAATCGCTCAGAATAATTTTGTTCAAAATGTACATGCTTACTCAATAGTCAATGGAACACAATTTACAAAATTTGAGTTTAATGTGTGATCAAACCTTTGAAAATATAGAACATATTTTTCAGCAAACCAGACGACTCAATGTTGCAGACACGGATCAAAGACGCATTCGATTAGACGACAACGACAAGGCGATGATATTGTAGAGGAAGATCAAAATAATGCTAGTTTGTAAATCAAATTTTTAATTCATATGAATTCAATTTTAAATGTACAATTATACGAAAATATATTTTTATTGCACCAAAACCATGATCTTTCAAACTTAAGGTAAAAAATAATCTTCGAAAGCTTTAAGAAAAAAGTGACCTAAAGATATACAATTTTTTTTTTCAAAATTTGTTCAACTGAAATAGCTTAAAATGTACAACAAAATGTTTTTATGAATTAGTTTTGTTCTAAGGAAGTCATGTAACAGGGGTTAAAAATAAAAATGGTCGAGAAATGTGCAAAAGTATTACATATAACAATTAGGTTGGATTTAAAAAAAATTTCCACCTAATTCACAAAGACCTCTAATACCAAATCATAAGGACCAACTAAAGACCTCTTATAGATGTGTTTGGGGGAAGGGTTAGGTGGGTAGGTTTATGTGGAATTTATGATAAAATTATTTGGGGAAAGTGTCATATGGGTTGGGTTAATAATTTTTTTTATATATTATAATATTTTTTAAATGAGATTGTAAATATGATAAAAAAAAATTCTTATTGCATACTTTTTTATGAAAGGCGTCGAACCCGTCTTATTACAAATAATTTATTCTATGTGTAATGTTATTAAATTAGTAAAGATAGTTGTCCAGTTTGTAATTGATTTCTGAGCATATTGTGAAAATTTTATTAAAATTCATTTTTTAGAAATACAAATTAATTATTTCCTATTTGTAATTAGCGATAGCGACGTCCCCATACGTCCCCATATTTTGAACATATATAATTACGGGGTATAACGCCTGGGTGAAATTGTTACTATTTTCCTTAATTTTAAATAAACATTATGAATGAAATTGAACGGATGTAGAAGGGACAAAAAAAATACATATGCATAAACAACTCAAGTACATAAGGAAAAAATAGTTGCTACAATAGCAAAAACATAAACGGTCAATATCATAGAGAAAGTGAAGTAAGCAAATAAGAAGCAACCCAGGTCAACACAAACATAAATTATCTCGTCATGTCTCGTAGGAGGACTCTACAAAAGCCCTTCCTTTCATCCTCAGGCATGAGTATAAAACCCTGCAGGTCGTCTATACGAGATGGATGATGCCTTTGCAACAACGCCTTATCCAAACTTTAGTTTCGGCATCTCACGCATGTGCGGAAGAATTCTGTGCGCACATGGTTGTCATTGGCAAGGACGCGTGCAGAGCACTCCGCAATCATCCTGAGTTGCTCGTTCGTTTGGTCGAGTGCCAGATGTATGCCTTCAACATCCACCTCTCGCTGACTTCCCCTCTTCTTCTTGGATCCACTCGATCCGACCCAACCCTCTAAAGCGTGTACATCGTCCTGTGACATGTCAATCTCTTGGCTGTACAGGGGTGGGAACTCCTCGTTTCCATCTGGCATGTCAAACCCCTTATACTCACCAAGCTCGTTAGACGCCATCTCAGTGAATGTCTCAGTGAAGCGACTCGTCGCCCTATCGCGACCGAACACATATACAAGTTCGTCGTAATACAGAAACGATTTGTTCAGGAGTCCCTTCGCTGCAGAATGCGACTGCGGGGAAAAAAAAAGGACCACTTATAAGTACTTATTGAAAAATTGTGAAGTAAATGTACATTGTGAATGTCGTATGACGTTTATATTATTTTCCTTGCTCTAACCTAATTATTAAATAATTCTTTCTCTGCAATTATGCATTTATTTTCATCGTTCCACCCAAAACCACTGCATGCTGGCCCCCGCATTTCCGTGATGGCCTGGAATGTCCATTTCAGGGTCTTTATTCTACAGTCTATTACAGTCATTGCGCGGACATGACATCCAGGTAATTTCTCCGCCATCATGCGTACCAATTGAGCCAGGTAACCTGGTTGGAACGTACCATTATCGGATTTCCATCCCTCTATTGACATCAACTTCATTAAACACTCGACAAGAGTGTCCTCCTCCTTCTTCGTTCATACATGCCTTGAGGCACAGCTTGAGGTTGACATACTGAGAATAACAAATTACAAAAAATACATGGAATACGTTAGTAATTGCACACTTTGACATTTAACAGACACAAATATCTAAGCAACACTATATATTACAGGTCATAGAAATTCGCATACAACCGATGACTTGTAATGTAAAATCTTTTTATCTAAGCGTTACGCAACTGCCAATTTATGAACATCGATTCAGCTAGTTCGTCATGCCACAGAGATCACTCGTTTGTCGTCTTAATGTAGTGAATGTCTTCTGTAGCGGTAGTCGTCGCGTACGCGGAGTCCCTCTCATCCACGTCATCGCAATCTGTCATTTCTATATTTATCAAATTGTGGAGCAAGCAACATGCTAGTATGATATGACACTGGATTTGTAGGGGATAGTACGACTTCCCACGAAGTATTGCCCAACGACCCTTAATAACACTGAAGGTGCCCTCAACGACATTCCTTGCGGAAGAGTGCTTCATGTTAAAGTACTCATTTGCATTTGTTAGCGCATTTCCAGCACCACGTCACTCTTGCAAGTGGTACCGCTGGCAAGTAAGGGGCGAGAAATCGCTCGGCGTTTGGATAACCCGTATCATACAGATAATAATATCCTGTTATTAAAACCATTAGTTTATGCGCTTTGGATATGCAAGTAGAAATCGACATATTTTTATTATAAATAAGAAACACCCTTTGGCACTTGTAGTCCATTTTCTCGTGCAAGGACATCCCGTAGAATCCGCGAGTCTGTCGCAGATCCTTCCCAACCGGCGAGGGCGTAAACGAAATCTCCTTTCGTGTCACACATGTCCAGTGCGTTTATGGCAATTTCTCCCTTACGCGTTCTGATTGTAGGTCGATCAGCTGCAGGGATGTTGACCTTTATATACATCATGTTTAACGCACCAAGGCAATTTTGCAAGTTTAAATAAATACGCTGAAATAAGTGCCACGTACATAAAGGTCAAATAAAGTGAACTTCTACCATGCCCACCTCGAAACACTTTCAACGTTGATCGTTGTAGTTGTTTGTTACCAGAACAAGTTTCTTTATCAACTCCTCGTACAGTCAAACCACAGCCAACAATACGAGGTTAAAATGTCGAGATACTGTCGCATCGGACGGTACAAATTCCCGTTGAATGACGCAGTTCTTCACGTCATAGACAAGGACGTGCAAGAACATTGCTACCATTTCCTCAACATCGACAATCTCGATCGACGAAAGACCAGGTACATTTCTAAGTAAATGGCATAGAATTGCGAATGTTTGCCTGTCCATTTGCATGCTCTACCGACACACAAGATCTGACTCGTGTATCATGTGAAAGTACGCAAGCGCATAATTCTATGACGTGTATCGGACGGTGTATGTGGAAGACACTTATTGTCGTTCATTAGTAGCTCCAACGTTAGTAACATCTCGTTGGACCAGCGTGAACACAATTAGGACTCCAATAAGTGTTTGTTGATTCATCACAAAGTACGTAAAATTTTCTAAAGAACATGTACTAAGTGAATTAGTAGAATATGTATATACATTATGCAAAAAATCGGACATGAAAGCTTCTTATGCACTTACTAAAACCTAAACTTATTAATTTGTTAAAAAATCCGTATTTACTATGGGATACATGTCATGTATCAAATAAAAAAAATAATTTGATTAAAAGCTTATCTACAAACAGTTATGAATTTTATCGAAAGTTTATCCAATTGCAAAATTATTGGAATATATTAAAAAATTTCCATTTTAATTCGTTTGTGTAACATAGAGCAAAAAACATGAAATTGTAAGTACAATTTAATATGTGATAGATATTATAGAAATAGTAAGTGAGAGAAGTACGTACTCGTGAAAATAGTATTTTAAAAATACTATGTTTGAAATTATTTGCAATAAGATGGGTTAAACACATTTTTTGAAATTAATATTATAGAAATAGTATTTTGAACACATTTTTTGAAATTGTAATTCAATGACATATACTTAATTTAATAACTATCGAAACTTATTATCATATTTAAAGAACACTACTATTTGTGAAGTTATCAATCCATATTACAAGTCATAGAATTTTATCTGTATTACTTAGAATGATTGTTAAAAAATTTATAACTTTTTTCGGTAACACAAATTGTGAAGTTATCAATCCTATAACAGTGAATGAAAATCCCGTGTTAACCTCTTCTTCTTATGATATGGTAGCACAATAGTTTTTAGATTTTTTTAAATAGGAGTTATTGTGAATTAATTGGATAATTATATAATAATGGAAATGAAGACATTGGTATGGTCATTTTTTGGAAAAAAAATGTGTTGCACGTGAAAGTTTAAAATAAACATAAATTTAAAACATACACCGAAAGAAAAATAATAGTAATTCATTATATAAATGAAATATCCATCAAAATAATTTATTACAAAACAAATACTATGTAGTCTATAAAAAGGCCTTAACTACATAATTGAGATTGTAATTAAATAAACAAATACATCATGCAAGTTTAATGTACATATGGCTAAGCCACAATACCTCTTATAAGGGTGGGATGACCGCGACGTTCTGAAAAAAAAAAGATTAACAAGTTAGGATACAAGTAAGTCTGGAACCATGAGACGTTCTTCAAGTGCAACATAATTGAATAAAAATAAAAGAGAAACAAAAGGATTGCATACCTTGTATGTAGAAGCACTGACCAGATATTGAAATGTTAAAAAAAACATTGAAAACAAAAATTTAGATTTCAAAACAAATGATAACTAGCCTCAGAGTTTAGAAATCGATTCAATAACTTGAACCGAATTTAATCGTGGTGGAAACATCAATTAAGAGATATAAAAAGAAACAACAAAGGCAGAAACATATGTAACAAAAGAAGGCAGAAAGTACGTGATAAATATAGCAACATAGCAGCAACATACGTAAAAAAACTGACCATAACATACAAAAGAGGGGAAACACAAAGGACATAAAACAGTGCACAAACATACCAAAGAGGTTAAAAGCATTTACTTAAGAAAAGTATGAAAAGGCAGGAACTATGATTAGAAAAAAGTATGAAAAGGAAAGAGCCAAGCAACTAGGGTAGAAACCGTAAGAGAAGAAGGCAGAAAGTATGATGAGAAGGCAGTATAAAAAGGGCAGCAAAATGAAAAGGAAGGACAACAACAGTGAGAAATTACAAATGCATAAACATTTGGAGAGAAACAAGGCATAAACGGTGAGAGAAGAAGGCAGAAACAAGCATGAGAAAAAAGTATGAAAATGTTAGAACCATTTACCTACGAAGATCAATTTGGAACACAAAGGAAATAGCCAAGCAATGAGAAGTGGAAGTGGTAAACGATAAGCATAAAAGGAGGTTTATATAGAGGATATGGGGAGTAAATATGCAAATAAATGACACAACCAAGAAAGGCAGAGATTCTCTGCAAAAGCAGCCTAGAAGATAAGTCAAGGCATGGTCAAAAGTAGATATTGGAAGCTATTATGCAGTCAAGTATACATGAAAAGATAACATACATGCTTGAAGGGACAAAACAATATTGACCAGACTAGAAATGTATACATTTTCCCAAAGACTACAATACAGATTCAAGAGTAGGATATTGATGACAATTTGAAAGCTAGGATATTGGGTACAATTCGGACAAAAATAGACAACTGATATATGTGAAAAATTAATAAAAATAAAACGGCAAGCGGTTTGGAGGCAGCGTCGGTGGAGGTTTGCCTTCAACAAACCAACTTCCGTTTTCTTTGTGAGAGAGACGGATGAGAGAGATTAAGATCGACAGTGAAACTGGGTATGAAACCCCTTCAGGAAAAATTTCGCCACATGCCTAAACCCTTCAAGGAATCGACGA
This sequence comes from Cucumis melo, assembly GCF_025177605.1. Taxonomy (NCBI): domain Eukaryota; kingdom Viridiplantae; phylum Streptophyta; class Magnoliopsida; order Cucurbitales; family Cucurbitaceae; genus Cucumis; species Cucumis melo. The sequence continues at coordinate 22,200,551 of NC_066859.1, forward strand.
AAATCGAACATACAAGTGAATCCAAAGAATGATAAACGAAAGAAATCGGAAGCCGACAAAATAAGACAAACCTAAACCCTTCAACGAATCGACCAAAATCGAACATGCAAGTGAATCCAGAGAAGAATAAACGAAAGAAATCGAAAGTCAAAAATTTCGCCGCGGGCCTAAACCCTTCAACGAATCGACGAAAATGGAATATAGAAGTGAATGCATACAACAATAAACGAAAGAAACCGGAAGGCGGAAGTGAAGGAAGAAGATTGAAACACGGTTGAAGGAAGGCGGAAACACGAGATCAACGGAGGAGGCAACACTGGTTGAGGAGAGGCATAACACAGATTGAAAAGGGGAGGCGCAACACTGATTCACCGGTTTAGGGTTTCCATAAACCGTAGGCCAAACGGGGTTAGGGTTGGGCTAAACCCAAGCCCACAGTACTAACCCTAACCCCAAACAACCCTTAAAGATTATGTGTACAATAAAAAAAATATTTACAATAACATGTTAGAGAAACATTTGGAATTAGAGGTGTTTGGGGTTATACTCCATTTTTACGATATTGGATACAAGACTTCCTTTGAAAACAAAACCACCTGCTTTTGACAATAGTTCGACACTTTTACTATTTCTTTTCAATCTACTCTATTTTTTTTTTTGTCGTCGTCGTACTTTTACTTTAAAAGGAATATGATATTTCTATAAGTAACTTTAAAAGGAATATGATATTTCTAAAAATAGTCCACATTTTTTAGCTAACACAATTTTAATTAAAAAAAGAAAAATGATGGTCCAATATTAGATGGGCTAGAATAGTGAGGTTAAAATGGAAATAGAAAAAATTGAGTGGCAACAAAATTGATCCCCACTTTCACTCCTCTCTACTCCACACCCAAAAAACAAAGTCTCCATTTTTCCAATTTCCTTATCAAATCCCCTTCTTTGCTTCACTTTCTTTGGTGATAGTCTAATCTAATCTAGTGTGATCCATTCTTTTTTTTTTTTTTCTTCTTTTTTTCTCCCTATTTCTCCACCAAAATCAAAACCCATTTTCTTCATCTTTATCTTCTTCCTTTTGCTTTTGCTTTTCCTCTTCCTCTTCCCTCTCATTTTCCTCCTCCTACACCCATGTGACAAACAAACATCAATCCATTTCGTCCACTCTCAACAAACCCAAATCCCAAATCTCTCTGTTTCTCTCTGTTTTTGGTGTTGGAGTTTCCTTCTTTCTTGCCATGGTTTCTTCCCCATTCCTTCTTCCATTTGCTCTTCTTCTTTCCTTTAGCCTTCTCTTCGTTTTCCCTTTCAACCAATCCCAATCCTCCTTCTTTGGCGATCTTCAGGACCTTGCTCTCTTCCATACAGCCACTCTTCAGTTGCAGAACTCCCATGCCGGCGGCGGCGGTGGCGTTTCTTCCGTTTCCCGGTTAGGTATCACTTCAAACCCTAAACCCAAGATTGCTTTTCTCTTTCTTACAAATTCCGACCTCTCTTTCGCCCCTCTGTGGGAACGTTTCTTCCACGGCCATGAATTGCGTTACAATATCTACATCCACGCTGATCCTACTGTCCAATTAACCCCTCCCGGTGGTGTTTTCGACGGCCGATTCGTTCCCGCCAGAAAGACTTACCGTGCTTCGCCGACTCTCATTTCTGCTGCTCGTAGGCTTCTTGCTCGCGCTGTCATCGATGACCCACTGAACCTTTACTTTGCCCTAGTTTCTCAACATTGTATTCCTATCCACTCGTTTGATTTTATGTATAGTTTCTTGTTTAAGAACTCAATCACATCCCTTAGATCCTTCTCTTCGAAGTCTAGTTACAAAAGCTACATCGAAATTCTCTCCGATGAGCCGAATCTGTACGAGCGATACGCTGCCAGGGGACCCACAGCGATGCTCCCTGAAGTGCCGTTTGAACAATTCAGAGTCGGATCGCAGTTCTTCATTTTGACTCGCAACCATGCGGTGCTGGTGGTGAAAGAGAGAAAGCTATGGATGAAGTTTGAACTGCCGTGCTTGGGCGAGGAACCGTGTTACCCGGAGGAACATTACTTTCCCACATTGTTGTCAATGGAGGATCCGGAAGGCTGCAGTCACTACACGCTAACTAGGGTTAATTGGACAGGATGTTGGGATGGACATCCGCACTTGTATTCGCCTGAGGAGGTCTCACCGGAGCTCATACACACGTTGAGGCTGTCGAATTCGAGCTACTCTTACTTCTTCGCCAGGAAATTCTCGCCGGAATCCTTGACACCATTGATGCAAATCGCCGATGACGTCATTTTCCGGGACTGAAGTGACAGTCGGCTCGTTTCTCTTACTGGTAAGTGTTGTTTATTTCTCCTCAATCGTGTTATTTATTATTTTGCTATTTCATATGTCAGCATTTGATTAAATTTTGTTTAAGGTTCAAAATTCTAGTTCTGATATTTAGGGCAGATGGTCATCAAAGTTATTAAAAAATTGTTGATTTGGTTTCTTAAGATATAAAATCGATTATGATTTCCTTGATTTAATTTTAATTTTTTTTAGTATTTTTGGTTGGGCAATCTGGTTTGATATTAAAAAATCTAGTTGGTTTGATTATTCTGATAATATAATAGTCCATTGATTTGGTAGCTGTTTAGGTTTAATTAGGTCCTTTTCAGGTTTATAAATAAACTTGAATTGATAATATTTGAAGATTAAGAAGTAGTATAGATGGGGATTAGAATGGTATAAAGGTGTCGAAGGATGAAAATTAATTTAAAGAAAAAGTGTGGATGTGAAACCAATTGATTTTTCTAAATTTTCAAATGGGGAAGAAAAGGACAATGTTTGACCAATTAGGCAAGGGCATCTTCTCAAAAACTCATTTTCCTCTGTATTACTTTATTTTCATTCCCTCAAATTTTCAAGGTCATTAGGGCAAGTAGTTATTATAGTTTGATTAGAATATTTTTTGTTTGGTGTGTAATTTATTTTAGTTTGTGTTATAATAACATGTGTTTGATGTGTATACTATTGTAGTTTGATAAGAAAATAGTAAACATTGTAACAAAAGAATTAAAAAACTATGAATGCTAAATAGTAAATACCATAGCAAATTAGTAGTTTTAAAATAGTGTTTACCGTAGCTAATTGAAGGCTTTTAAATAGTGTTTACCGTAGCAAAAAAGTGATTATTATAGTCCTAGATAATCGGTGTCCTAAACTGCCCTTTAATTGTTACTTGTTAGTCAATGAGGAATCAATTGTTGGTTTAAACTTGGAACTAGGGTAGTCCTGTACTTGAAATTTAAGATCCTATCAACTATGGTAAGGTCAAACTAATATGAGTATAGTTTCATTGATTAAGATGTATCTTCAATCAAAAATATCACTTTGAATTCGCAGTCATATTATTGAACTAAAAACAATACTTCTCATGTTATTGTAACTTTGATATATTCTAACAGTTGTTTTTTGTTTTGAAAAGATATTTTTCTTGATTGTAATTTCCCTCTCATTTGTGACGAGTAGGTGAGAAAGCAGTTGGTGCTGTTGCTTTTCTTTGCTCCCTTAGTCTAAAAATAAAATAAAAACATTGGTAAAAATAGAAGATGACTAGTAGATGTTGATGTAGGATGGCTAACCAGACATCCATCAACGCATACGATTAAAAAATAGAAAAGAAAAGAGTAATTGAGTTGGGTGGAGTAGGTTGTAGTGGGAGGAATAGGATGTGAGAAGCATTTTGTCGTTTTCTAAACCACACAAAAACCCATAAACCGCGTCTATAGCCAATGGGATTGCATTGCAGGCGCATGGTATGGTATGTTATTAATAATGAGTAGGCCCTGACCCCCAAGTGGCGTCTCTCATAGTCATTGGTCTTCGTTTCTTTTTTGAATGTTTCGAGGAATATTAATTATTAAGAATTCTACCTGCTTCTGCTTCTGCTTCTGCTTAATGTGGTGATTTTTTGGGGAGCTGCTAATGCTTAGTGTTTTCTTGGTTTTCTCCATGGCTCATGTGACCATTGCCTTTTCTTTCCATTCCCATGTGACTCTCCCACTACTGGTTTTCTACCTTTTTTTATAGCATTTCTTTATCTTTTTTTCTATCTTAAGTTCTGGGCCTACTTACTGCATAACGATGGCTAGGTTAGCTGCTCTATGGAAAACGAGATTCATTATTTTTAAAATAGCTCAGAGAACACATTGTGTAACATCTAATGGTGTTTAGGCCCCCAACTTGCATTGGTTGAAGTGGCTATTATAGTCCACTTGATGTCCGGGCCTTCCACTTTAATAGTTCAAGTTCTCAATTATTGTAACTCATGCTTTAACTGCAAAACAGTTTGAAACCATCATCTCTCATCATTTGTAAACAAGACTAAAATAGTCTACCTACTATTATAACCAATTGACTATAATGACCAACTCAAGGCCAATAGTAGCCTCTAAGTTTTCTTAGACTAAATAGTTTGTAACTTGGAAGGATATTTTTCACTGCCTTAGTGAAAAGTTAGCTGCACAATCTGCTATTGTTTCCTTTACAATTACGATATTGTAGAAGACCACCCTACTTTCTCCGAATAATTACAGCAGAAATGTAGTTTAAATTAACTATTAGATTGGATTGCTCTCCAACAAGGCTGGTGATGGAAATGAAACTCAAGTAATCAGGAGATTAAATAAGAGACATCAAGGGTTCTCTATCTAAAAACAAGTGGTTGAAATCAAAATTATGGCATGCATGATATGGCTTTCATAACAATGGGCAGGATATAAGATTTAATGATTTTATATTTTGTCCATTATTATTATTATAAAAGATTTCTTCTTATGTTCTTTCTAAGGAATGAACTGCACGTTTCATTTGAGTAAGTCTTCTGATTTTGCATGGATTTCCTGTACTTTGTTTCTTGACTTCTAAGCTCAAAGCTGTGTCTATTAAATCGATTTTGCTTTCTGACAACAATTCTTTTTTCCCACAATTTTCAGTTGGAAATACCCTCTATCTGATGGCATATCTTTGCACTTTTTCAGTTTTGCTCGCCTTGTAGCATTGGCCTCCTCTTTCTGTGACTATTGCATGTGGATTCTAGAGCCTCTGTACATTCTTCTTATAGATCGTTCTTCACCCTTCATTCTCTCTTTTCCTTGGAAGCTTAAAGTCCCTAAGAGTAACTCTCATTCGGTCGTTATAGTAGCATTTGGGTCATTATAGACTTCGATAATAGAATGTTGAGATGGATTTCTTGAATTGCTGGATATTGGTTTGCCTCAAAATAGACCTAGGTTGTTATGATAATGGAGAGTGCTGCCAACTCATCCTCCCTTCTATCACGGTGGTTGGCATTTTTGGCTAGGCTTTCATTAGCAATAGTACAATCCTCAACAATTTTAGCCTAGCTCAATTGGCTGTAGGTATCTGCCTTTGAGACCAATTCGAATCTCCCTACCCTACCTTGTTGAACTCAAAGAATGCCGCTTAGTTCAATACCCCATTTTCTGCTATGATTGATTTCCATCGTTCACTGCTGTTTGCTACTATTGGATGTTTTAGAGATTCCTATATAATTAAATGATTATCATACGTTTAGTCTTTTGATTTTTACAGAAAATTTAGATGGTATTTAGCATGACAATTTGTTCAAATTGTAGTTTCATATATGACAATGATTTTAGAATAGTTCAAATCACTTTTCTCGAATTCAAAATAACTCTGAAAACTACCTTTCATTATTCAAAATTAATGTTTGGTTTTTGCAATTTTTATATCTCAAAAATCGGTTTTAAATGACCAAGAACATGAGTAGTAAGTTTGTATCAACAATGTTTATTTACGAAGGGAAATTGTTAATTGCTACAGTCTAATTTTTTGTTTACCACGTTTGCATGCTTTTAAAAATAGTATGGAGCCTACATATATTAGTTTGGGGTTTACAAATATCTATTAAGATAAATTTTTTAGCATGAAGAAAGAATGTATATAACTCGTAGTACTAGAAATTTTCTTGTTTATGTAAAATTTAAAACTCTTCATTTTCTTGATACTGATGAGTGGGTTCTGGCGGCAGGGCCCTTCGGATTCTGAAGAGTTGTGAAGCATGGAAGAATGCCACGACCCAAACCCGAATGTGAGTGAGCTTCTAACAATTTCTATAGTTCGAAGTGTCAAGTGTGTGTTTTTTCTGTATAGTTCATAGGTTCCCAGCTGATAAATTGTACATCTTTTTGAATTATTCTTTTTTGTTGTTGTTGGTTCAAAATGTAAATGGAGTGGGAGAGAGTGTTCGATGTATGTTGGAGTTGAGGGCAAAGGAAAAAAAAAAAGCAGTGTGAAGAATCGCTGGCTTTGGCTTTTGTATATGAAAAGTTCCATTTTTAGTTGGTTTGGTTTCGTTTGGTTTCGTTTGGTTTGGTTTCATCTTGAATGAAACAATCCAGAGAAGTTCAAGAAACTTCAGCCTCATGTGAATGAATGAATAAATAAAAACAGAGTTGAATATCTATATCAGGTTTAATATCTTTTATGAATATTCGGAAAATAATAAAAATCGATCTATTGGTTCTAAGATGATCATAAATACTAAGATTTCATTTAACTTGAAACTAAAATCTTAATTATCTAATTTAAATAACTTTTGTGATATTGAAAAAGTATTGTTGGAGAGCAATATTTTTCGTCTTAGTACAATCTTTAGTGAATAATCTTTGATGTGTTTTTCTTTCTAACTTCAAAGATAAATTTCCTTGGAAGTATTTCTAAGAGAAGGATTTTGTGTTTTAGGTCTTCATGTCTTCGTCTTCTAATTCTTGAAGCTTCAAAGAGAGTTATATTGTTTGTATTTGTCGTAAGAGCCTTGGTTTTTAGTTCTAATGGGAGCTTAGATTTTCTTTTGGACCCAACAATTAGAACTGGGTTTAGGGTTGGATCCCCAAGTTTCAACTATGTGCTTCAATTGGGTTGAAACTTGGCCTCCTAAGACTCTTCATTCACTATTCCAATCCAATCTAACAATTTCATACTCAATTGGGCCATCAATCTCATTTAAGCAACCATGTGCCCAGATCACCATTGTAATTGATCAAGCTTGATTAGATTGAAAACAATTGACATTTTTGTTTCTTATTTGTTTGTCTCCGAATTCAATTAATTCTTAATTAGCCCTAAATTTAACAATAATAATAAAAAGTCCTATTGTAAAATACATCACTAAATTTATTCTCCAACAAAGGTCGTATATTCATAATTCCTTACCTATATCATTCTTAAGATTTCAACTTTAATCTTTTACATCGATATCTATATTTTAATGATTAAATTATTATATTGCGTCTTTGGAAAAAAAAAGAAAAAAAAATCAAAATATTATTTTGTTTCTCAACATTAAAATTTGGCCACTTTGAGGATGTGTATTTTCAAATGAAATGTTCCACTTTACTTATATCCCTTTTAATAAAATATTAAATAGTTTATTATTTGTTTGTGAGAGGTTAAAAATTAAATTTGCAGGATTAAATTAGAAAAATTATTGTAAATTGAACTATATATTATAAAATATAGCAAAATTTCATATTTAATAAACATTAATAGAAGAATATTAGTAGTTTTAAGTAATAAAATTTATATTTTTGTAAATATTTTGATATATTTGAAAGTATATTTTAACCTGAATATAAATGGTCGAGTTGGAAAATAAAAAGCCCATCACCAAAGCAGCTCATACAAATAAGAGCCTAAAAAAGGCCTCAAGTTTAGTAATTTATGTACAACGCACAACACGATATATACCACCAATTCTATGCAAGGGAGAAAATTGGATCTATCTATTTTTCTTTTCAGTACAATTGATGATGGATGAATTTGAATCATAAACTTTGTCGTTTCTACAACACTTATATACTAATCGAGTTACATCCGATTTGGCAAACCTTCTTTTTTTTTTCAAGTCAACTATTCTACTTAAAGAGATGTTAAATAAAGTGATGTACGACAACAAACAAAGAACACCTCTACATCGACTAAAAAAAAAGCGTTAGAAGGAACTTTAGTAATCTTCCCATATCAAGTAAGCATGAGTTAACTAACATTCTCCAATAACGAACAATCTTACATCACGCACACCAATGCAAAGGCCATGCATACAAACAACAATAGAATACGACATTTTCATACGACAAATATTCTAACACATAAATGTTTTTGTAGCCATGTATTTGTATTTTTATTTCCAAAGGTTTAGTAGGGGACCAAATTTTGATATGATGATTTTCCCCATTGGGACCATGAAATCCATTCAAATAAGAAATTTGAATATATATACATACATATATTGTATAAAGACTTTGAAAGAAATTTTCCCTAAGCATCAATAGGTGTTGAAAAATATTTGAAGTCTTAGAATTTTGAGAATCTTCAATACGAAAGAAGAAGACAATAAACTTACACCCAACCTTTAAAACAACAAAAAACCAATGATAAAAGCTCTTTGCTACCTTCCTTCAATACAATGATTTTCAATGACTTTTTTTTTTTTTTTTCTGATGTTGGGGAAAAATGTTTTATAATTTATTCAAAATAAGATTTTTCTTTTAGAAAATATTTGACTTATACAAATTGTTAATGGTTGAAGATCATGGGAACATGTCTCCTATGAGACATACTATTTTGGAATTTTCTCATTCGAATATAGAATTATGGTATTTGGTAATTTGGTTTTATGTATCAAATTATCCAATTAGGTTTAAAAACATCTCATAACTAATCATCTTTAACTTTTTAATTTTTTTTTTTTTTTTTTTTTTTGTATAACACATAATGTGTCTCCTATCATGTTAACAAAATTATTTAAAACATGATTGATTCATCTATTTGATATAAAAACATAACGATTATATCGCAAATTTGGTCCCTATGATTTCGAGGAAAATTACAATGTAATCCCTATCATTTTAAAAAGCTATAGATAAAATCTTGTAATTGCTAGTCTCTATAGTTTGATAAAATCCTCGAGACTATTTACGAAACTTTTATCAAATCATATAAATCAGTAAATTTTAATTATAAACCACGAGGATTAAATTATAGTTTTTTTTTTCAAATTGCAAAGATAAATCAAATTTACAATTTAGCTAAGTATAAATTCCACGTCTAGTAATTCCGTGACATTTTAAAAAGTATAAAATGACTCAAGTGCTCATCAAACCCAAATTCGAAAGGTTAAAAGTGTAGTAAATACTATTTTTAATATTCAAAAATCAATTAAAGACAAAATTAAAATTTCATAGACATTTTAAAAATTTCAAAACTAAACAAGTAATCTAATATACATACGCATACATTTAACTATGAATAAGGGGGTTTAGGGTATCCTATATATATATATATATATTCTCACATATGCTCAATTGAGTTAGTGTAAAAAGAAAGAATGGTACTATGGGAGTACCTTAGAATCTTTTCTATGTTGAATGATTAAATGCTAATGTTCACTTTTTTCTACTTTATTTTATAATTTATATATATATTTTTCAAGAAAGAAAAAGAAAAGAAAGAAAAGAAAGAGAGATAAGAGAAAAGAAAAAAAAAAAAAAAAAGAAAAAAAGAAAGGTATGATGAAGAAAAGATAGAGACCAAACAATGATTGAAAACAACATGATGGTAGCATTGGATCACTCATAAATTTATTCTTGTGTTAACTTTCATACTTCATATCCTTTCTTTTTGACTGCTCTTTCTTTCTTTCTTTCTTTCTTTCTTTTTCTTCCTTTATACCAAACCTATATCTCTCACTTTTCCCTTTAAATCACATTCCTGTCCTACCTACTTAAATTATATATCTTCAAAATTTACAACCCATTCAAAAGGTTCGATATTGATATTAAGAATTTAACTATATTGGTATCTTAGATATCAATAATGTGTTACTGTGAATGTTCGATATCAACAAAGTTTAGGATAATTGCAATGTGTATCACTTTCAGGGCATCCATAAGTAAGTGCGTGAATAACAATTTTTTTACAAGAAGGAGCAACGTAACTGTAAATATAAGACAATGCAAAAGAAATTGTAGATATGAAAAGATTTATATTTAGTTCAAAGTGATAGACTATATATATATATAACTAGTAGAAGTTTACCAACAATAGAGTCCAAGGTGAATTTTGTTTTAATTATTTGCAATTTTTGTAAAAGAAAATGTCGGTATACACTTAAATTTTCTTCTGTTATTCAATCCAATTACCATTTACATAATTACAAATATAGTCTAATCTATTCGTGATATGGTCTACCAAAAGTTGAACCTAAATTTTGGTATACATATTTGTGGTTTAAATCATTTTTATAAATTTTTAAGTTTGGAGAGAGAGAGATGGAGAGGAGAGATGGGGAAGTTTTGAATTTGTGTTATGTTCATGGAAGTGAAAACATTAAATGTATTTACATATATAATAATATAAATAATCAGCCACACTAACCCACTAATTAGACCACTAACCTTAAAAAAAATTCCCTAATTAACTCCACTAAGTCACTATTATACCCTCTCCCTAATTACAAGGCACTATACCCTAAACAAGTGGACTAATTCAAACCACACACTTTAGTTTAATTTCTTCCTTAAATTAACAAAGGGATTTAACTTATGTAGTTAGGTTTTGGACATTTAAGTGTCGGTTGAAATGGATTAGGGTTTGAGAGAGAAAGGAAAGGAAGTTAATAATTCAGTGATTATGAAGGAGAAGGGAGGGTGGGAGATCCAAGAAATCCCTTACTTTCATGTAAAGTTTTCACATACACACATAAAAGAAAGAGAGAGAGAGTGCTTTAAATTTGTATGATGGTTTTGCGTTTATAAAAAACGCTGCCACCATTTTTGCTTTACTTTCTTTCTTTCTCCTAAAGACACTGCAAAAGCTCAACCCTATGTTCAAACTTTGTCTCTCCCCATTCCCATTTAAACCCACCTTTTTCTTTTCCTTTCAAAATTTCCCTCATGTTTCCACGTAACAATCCCCTTCTTTCAACCCATCATTTCGGTTTTCGATATTTAACAAAGTCTAATCAAACCCGAAACTAAACATTATGTAAAAACCATGGTCGTTCTTTCTTTTTTATACACTAATTATACGAATCGAATCGAATCAAACCGAACTAAATAGAAATGGAGTAGGTGGAAGAGGGTGATTGAGGGTTGTTTTTTTTCTTTCTTTGTATATAGTTGAATTGATAATGCATGAAGATGGGTTGTCTATGTGTATTGAGAGACAGAAATGGCAGAGAAAGGTAGAAAAAGGCAAAGAGGGTTTGGAAATTATTTGGAATTTGAATGCTTTTAAGGACATTCTCAAAAGAATAGAAACAAACATATAATACATTCACTTTTCTTTTCATATATATATATATATATATATAATAAAAAAAATTAAACAATGTAATGATAGTTTTTTAGATTCTATAATTTTTAAGATCCAAAGGATCCGATCGATCGATCCCATCATTTCTCTAAAAGAATTCTTTGCTCCTTGGGATCGATGTCCGACCATCATTCCTCTCTTTCATTTCTTTTCTAAAAAACAATAACAAAAACAACCATTATTTTCCCTCTAATTTCTTCGCTTTTCTCTTTAATAAAAACATTTCTAACCAATTGAATTTTCGAATTTACTTTAAGAATAGGAGGAGTCCATGTTAATTATTATCGACTAATACTAATGAATTAGAAGTCCGACCGCTATCATGATCATTACTACCTAGCATACTCACATTGAATATTTATTTATAAACTAAAAATTTGACTTATGCCTTCTAAAAAGAATTTTAAAAGTTGAGGGTCTCAAAATAGAATTTCAACAAAATTATTATCATTATTACTATAAGGTTCTTCTATAAATGTTTTTAGAGATTAAAAAGGGTTTTGTGCGATTATTATTATTATTATTATTAATTGTGAAGAAAGAAGACAATAATGCAATAATTTTGTAAAGGACATATTGGTCCCCTTTCATTGGGTATGGTGTCAAGAAATTTCAACTTTTCTTTTTTTCTTTTTAATAATATAAAACTACCCATGTGTTTATTTCCAATTTTACTGCCTCTACTTTTCTGTCTATTTTTGTCACCAATAATCCCTTTTACATAATCTTCAAAATCAATACACAAAACTTTGGGATAATTTTTCTCTCTCTCTTCTTGGGATTTCATTTCCTTAAACGAGATTATTATAAGAATAATTAGGATTTTTAGGCCCTTTCCACCCAACCTTCCTTAACTCATATATAACTACCACTACAGTTTAATAATTAATTAAAGAGCTTTTTTGGCCCTCAAATAATGCTTTTAGGATCAAACAAACGATGAATTTTCATGTGGTTAAATAAAAATTTTGTGATTTCTAAAAACCTCATTTACATGTTCAAAATATACCCATGATTTAATATTTTGTAAATTTTTTCTTTAACACAAAATTTTTGTCTCGTGAAATTAATTGATGTTTACACAATTTGGTGGACCGAAGTGATTAATAAAATTATATGATATAAGATTTGTAGATACAATGTGATAACTTAGAGGTAGGGAAGAAAAGTTGAATGGTTCGTTGTTTATTGTGGTGCATGAGAAAATTAGTAAAATTGTAATAAATTAGTATGTGAGAGGGTAAAATAGAGAGAGTTGAGTTTAAGGACAAATTAAAATGGGACAAAAGTAGTCAAATTGGTCCATACATACATTATATACACACATCATATTTAATTTAGTAAATAAATACTATTTTGTTTTGATGTGACATTTAATTATATAACCTTTGAATTAGAAGATTGGGGTAATTTCAAACCCTCAAATTTGACATTTTTCAGGACCTTTTTTCATCACTGTACACTTTGACTTGTCAATTAACACATGCTTACCCAACAATAGCCTCTCTCTCTCTCTCTCTCTCTCTCTCTCTCTCTCTCCATATATATATATATATATATATATATATATATATATATATATATATATATATATATATATATATATATATATATATAATTTATCAAATTCCATTTGAGTTTTTTTTTCTATACTTTATAAATAATTTTGGTTTTTTTCTTATTTGTAAGAATTTCTCTTTATTAAATAAAAATAATAATTATATACAAATAGTTTTATATTTCTTTAAATTCATAAATAAAATGCTAGACTTCTTTTTAATCAACTAAAACAACTAACTTTATAATTTAATTGGAAGTACAAAGATTAAAATATAATAAAATCTAAATTATAGAAACTATCATTAATTTATATATTTTTATAATATTTTATTATGAAATGTTTTCAAATATAATAAAAAAGTCAAAATACTTACTAAATTTAAGATAGATTATGCAATTTTGATATAGGTAAAATAATTTTTGTCATGTAAAAATCAATACACAAAACTTTAGGATAATTTTAAAATACTTACCAAACTTTGGGATATAGTACAAAGATTAAAAATTTGTCATGTAAAATAATTTTTCTTTTATTTTCATAGTTAAAATTTTAAAATATAGTAAAGTCGTTTACGAAGATAACAAAATATTATTATTTATTTGTGATACACAGTGTAACAAATATTTTAGAAATATTTAGGAAAACTTTGTTATTTAAAACAATTATTATTTAGAAAAGAGAATAGAAATAGAAGATATAATTGAGGAAGAACAAAAAATATTGGGAAAACAAGAAGAAAACCAAACAAAAGGTAGAGAGAGAGAAAGAGGGTTCTATGTTCTTTATTCTCTCTAAAATGGGAACATAGCTCGAGGTTTCTGCCTTTATTACATTTTTTGAACATTTTTTCTTTTTCATTTTTTGTATATATATATATATATATATATATATATATATATATATATATATAGAGAGAGAGAGAGAGAGAGAGAGAGAGAGAGAGAGAGAGAGCATGAGGATTGAAGAATAAGCCAATTATTTCACAAGGTTTTATGTAATGAAAGTTTAATTTTGAATATAAATTGGTTGGCTTTTTGATTAAGTGCTTTTAGTTGGGTTTCTTGTAGGCAGAGGAAGGCATATTTATAACTTTCAAAACAATCAAACTTTCTAAAGTTTTTGACGACGCAAATACTCTCCTTTTTCTTTTTCTTCTCCTTTTGTCTTTTTCTATTTTATTTATTTATTTCAAGGCTTCTTTTCATTTCCATTAATGTCTTTAATTATATGTATATATCTTCAAAATACTTTAAAATTCCTTTTGTTTCATCATTTAGATCAAAATTAAGTTCATAATTTATAGTGACGTTTTAGAAATATGTTTAGACAAATAGACAGTAGAGTGGGTAGGATGTGTTATAATAATTCATGTTTTGATTTAGTTTTAGTTGGAAATTAAAACTAAAATTTCAAATAACACATATTCTTACTATTGTTCTTCAACCATAAGGAGTGTTTGTTTCAATAACTCCGACCACCAATTTTCGATCCCCACTAGTAACTCTTGAAAATTTTTAATAAAAATACTTTTATAGAATATATAACAAACCAAACAAACTTGTATATAAAAATACTTAAAAAAAAAAAAAAAGTAATTTCAAACATATTTTTATTTTTATTTCAAGTAGTTTTTATCGAATCTTGAAACACAATTCCTTTTTTAAGTCATTTCAAATAAGTTTTTAGTTTAATTATAATATTATTTTTTTTAAAATACACTTTCTCCTACTTCATTTTTTTCTCTTTTGGATTTTTTTTAAAATTATTATTATTACGTTATATCTTTTAAAAATTATCTCTATGTTTCTTTTATTTTATGAGATAATGCTAAAACATATACAATGCTAAATATATGTCAAATAAACTCCACACACAAGAATAATTAGAATAATTGTAAAAAAAAAATTATACAACAATCTAAAAATAACCTACATTTTCATAGTGTTGTAATTTAGCCATTTATGCACTTCAAATACAGACGAAGATAATTTACGTACTCTCCAAATACATATTATTATAAAACATAATAGTTTGCATCCTATAATAACACACAATTTAATTGTTATAACATACATACCATACAACCACAAATTGTAACAATCCTTTTTGTGTTTCAAACGATCATTTAGAAAGTGAATCCAAGCATATTGTTACTTTATTTGAAAAATATTTCTTAATATCAAAAGACATTTCTTAATTCATACTTAAATAATAAACCATAGAGTACTAGTGCTACTGCTACTATAGGCTTTGCCTTCCTTGATCACTTTTAGGTTTGTTTCTTTCTCCTTTTTTTCCCCTAAATTAATATCATCCACTGTTAACATGGATTAAGAACTTGATGAACTTAATTATATGGAAAATAAACTTTTAGTCCTAGGGATTTGAACTTTGGCTCAGGTTTGGTTTTTTTTATTTGAATTTAATCTCCATTGGTTAATTATTAACATTCAAAATATCATATATCATATGTTTTGTATCAATGTAATTTCTAATCATTCTATATCCATTTCTATATTTGAAAATGTCTTTATACTTACAATAAAATGTACTTTTTAATGAATATAATTTTTATACTTAAACAACTACTCCGAAAATAAATTCAATAAGAAAGAATCATTGTAATTCAAATTTAAAAATCAAAGTCCAAACATACCACTTTTTTAAATTGTAAGGATTAGATAAAAATTAAAGTTTCGTTTGGTAATTATTTAATTTTTAAAAATTTAGTCTACCAACACTTATTTCGACCTTTAAATTTTTTATTTTTACCTATTTTTTTTTTTATTAATATTTAAAGAAAAATATTGTAAATATAAATTAATGTATTCATTGAAAGGATGTGATTATGAAAAAAGAAAGTAAATGATGATGAAGTAGAAGGTAAGTGAGAAACTTTAGAAACTAAAATATATATTGTACCATGATCTTAAATATTTAACAAGAAATTGAACTCGATCGTGATTAAAATGATTTAATGCAAATCAAATTAAGAGTAAAGTACTGATTAAATTATATATAAAGAAATAAAAGAAATAAAAATATTCCTTTTCCGATTGTAAAGTAAGAATATGTTTATGAGTGGTTGGTCTTAATTGTTTTCAACAAAATTGTGTACTTTTAGATTCCTAATCATCCCTCCCCGCTCTCTACTTTTCAAACTTCCCTCACATTTCTATATTTAATCTATAATAATATCACTATTTTTCTCTCTCTTTAATTTCTTTTTCCATTTTCAAACAACCCTAATAAAATAAAAAGGAAAAAGTTGTAGTCAATAGTACCTTTTTTTCATGTCTCCCCTTTTCATATTTTATATATATATATATATATATCTCATCTTTGCTTCTCTAAACCTCAGGGGTGTCTAATTAATTCATCCATTTTAATAATAACAAAAACTATAACATTCAAACTCTAATTCTATCAATGATAACTGCATTTTGGATGAAGTACTTCAAATTCTGTCTTTTTCTTTTTATTATTATTATTGTTATTATTAATTTGATTTTTCCCATATGCTAATTTGAGTAATATATCACATGTACTATATAAATATATATATATATGTGATGGGTATGTGTTTGTCTTGTAATATTTAACTTTTTTTAAGAATTGGAATGTGATAAAAGCTTGTTAGAAAGTTGATTTTATGATAAGGATTTGTATGATCATGATAGAAGGTTTGAATTCTGCTTCAAATTATTAACAAACTTGTTTTTTTTCACAAGTAACAGTTTGAGAAAAGGATGCATCAAAACAAGACTAGAGAAAAAGGAAATAAAGATAGATGCTAACTAACTCAAATAAATATATATACAAATATATATATATATATATATATATATATATATATATATATATATATATATATATTTATATAAAGGTAGTAAAACCAATGTTTAAAATGTCAATGTTAATGAAAATATTGAAACTAAGTCTTAATTTTACGAAAATTTTGATTCCGACGAAAATTTCTATAAAAATTACGGCAATGAAAAAAATTAATGTAAATTAGTAAATAAATGTTTAATATTTTTTTATTTATATAAAATATTTATCCTAGTGAAGATATTTCATTGTTGACTTTTCTACTATATAAAGTAAATATTTTTATATAAATAATCTTTAATTATAAAACTTTGTTTGAGTTAAAAACATATTTGATCTTTAAATTTGAACAACAAATCTCTTCTGATGATGTTGTAAATTATTTGTTGTGATTAAACCCTATTGTAAATTCTAATTTGAATTTGTAAACTCAACTTGGGAAACTTTATAAATAATTTTGGAAAAAATAATTTTTTCTAATAAATGCTAAAAACTATAAAAAATTATATATATTTTTTCTTTTGAACGTTTTAATTCATGGTATTAATTAGGAATTTTTTATTGTGTAAATTAAATTTTAACCAAATTTAAAATATAGGAACTAAATTATATCATACTAAACAATAGTATATAATTAAATTGTAACCAAATTTTAGAAAACAAAAATGAATTTTAAACCTAAAGAAAACTTATGATGATGATCATGATGAGATCATCACCAACGTCAATGGGAGAAACATATAATTACCTTTTTAGGCTTAAAAGAAAAAATTAAATAAATAAATAAATAAATAAATAAAATCAATCCTATGATTACTATCTCAAAAACATATGTATATAATTTAATAATAGTTCATAGGGAGCTACAAAATTCCATTTTGAGAAATTAAAATTTAGGCATTATTTATTATCCTATGCTAACCAATAGTTAGCAATAACTTTTTGTAAGATTATATGTGGAAAAATACAATATGAAAACCATACACCCATATGCACATTAAAAATAGTGAGACCAGTAACTGTTCTCTCTCTTTAGTGTAACAATTGGGATCAAAATATTCAACCTTTCACCTCTCATTTATTTGCTAAGCTCGATTTAACAATAATATTGTTGTTTATGGAATTAACATTGTTACATGTCGATAAATTTGTCGCACATTTTATATGTTGTGTATATTATTAGTGGTACATGCTTTTACAGACCAAAATAAAATGTCTTCTTTAAAGACGGATATGTAAATCATTTTATATGATTCAACTAAACTTTATGTCTTGTGTCGTAATTATTTTTTACTTTTTCTTAAGGCATTTTACATATGTTTGCATAACTTATATGTAAAAACTATTAGGATCTTAATGAACTTAGCTAAGTAGTAATTAACATCATCTGAGATCAAAAGATTAAATTTTCAGGTAATTTGTATAATCATGATTGGTTGGTGAGTTTGGAAGTTAAAAAAAATAGTTTTAACTTTAATATAATGATACAACAAATAGTTAAAATTATCAAAGTTTCATTTATGATTTTCAAAATTATTATAAAAACATACATTTAAAATCCTTCAAAAATTTGCCAACAAAAACTTAGCTCAATTGATTGTACCGTATGGAGAGCCCCAAGAAAATCAAGAGGTCTATGTTTCAAATCTTACATACCATTCATACAAAAGAAAAGAAACTTCAAAATTAATTTTGAAAACATGTCTTAATTAAAAATGTGAAATTAAATCAAATATTCAGTGATTTTGAATGTAATTAGAGGTTTGTTTGAGATCACCAACACATGCAAAGCTTAACAGACACATACTCTTACTATCGACTTGATTCTTGAGGTCAAAGGTTTGATTTCTTCATCCCACATATTGTAAAAAAAAAAAAAAAGATGCTTGAAGATGATTTTAAACCTAATGAGAGTTATTTTAACTATTTTAAAATTGCTTCCCTAACAAATCATACATCTATATATGTGTATCAAGTTTGCAATCACGTTCACGAGTCTCTTCTTTCTCTTTTAGGCAAAAAAATTATTCTTTCGTAACAATATTTTGAAGTAACAAAATTTACCTTTGAAGGATTTAATTTTCATGCAGTGATTGAAGCAATTGGATCAAAAAAACCATCTTAATTACATTAATTTAAGGATTAAACGTGCTTTATAAAAAAACCAAAAACAAAGTCTTAAGTGTTCACCTTTGTATGCTACAAGAAATAGTTGGTCTCTCGACACATACATGTGTCGAAATGTAGACCCAAATGCGTCGGAAAAGGGGTCTACCAACACATGAATGACCGTCGGGAGAACTGCATCAGAGATGAATTCCCGATGCCAGAATGAAGTAGCATTAGGAATGCCTTACTCCCGACGCAATTCATATAACGTCAAAATATGTGTTTAACTCCCAATGCTTAGATGTATCGGGAGATTACAAATACCTAATTGTCATTCATAGAATTAGAATATAATTCCAATAATAAAAAAAAAAGTGTCTTGCTATTTGAACAATTGCATATTGTTTGTTTGAAACAATTACATAGAAAAGAAAAAAGAACATCATCTATCAATACCTCGAACGCCATCTTCAAACAACACCAACAATGACATTGAAATAAAGTACATTATTCAAACTTCAAAGAAACCAAAATGCATGGATATGCCAAAAACCAAAACTTTCGAAACAAGCAATAATGAAAATACTACCCTTAATCAAACTTCCACCCTTTCAACTTATGAACAAACAATAATCAAATGACAACCCCTAAGTACCAATCTCTCAACTTCCACTCTTTGTACAAATGTAACCAATAATAGAGACTCAACTTACACATACACTCATTTCAGTGTACGTGGCACCCAACGTAACAACTACATTGAACATAAATGTTAAACCCCCCCAACGGCACCCCCTCACTCCATGAGCAAAGTACACCTCATAACTAAGGTTACCATAACTGCAGGGTACAGGGTATAGCCAGAACCAATCATCAGAATTCAGAAGCTAAGTTAAATTAAAGACTACCATAACTGCAGGATAGCCAGAACCAATCATTTGAAATAAATTTACTTATCATCAATAAAAGACAATTAGACATTTGTAAAATATGTACCTTAAGTTCAAGCTCCTCTTTGTGCTCATGTTATTTCTTCAATCTTTCTTTTCCATTTAATTTCTTTCATTTGTCAGGCATGCATCTTTGACGTTTTTCTTTGTTCTTCAATCATAAAAACCAAAATTAAACAAACGAAAACATTTCAAACTCAATCTAAACAAAATGAAATATGTGGATACGTGGTTGGTCATGATTTATTGTCGCTTGATCTGTTTTAAGGTGATAATTGTTATTTTTCAAAGTATAAGAATTAGAGTTGGAAAATTCGAACCTTTCACCTCTAAAATTGAAATAATCATGTCATTTGATTACCATTGAGCTAAGATCGTCGTGATAGTAATGTTGTTATTTATGGGAATTAACATTGTTGCATATTTAAATTTGTCACACATTTTATGTGTTGTATGTATTATTAGTGACATGCTTTTATAGACAAAAATAAGATGTCTTGTCTTGGGACGGAAGTGTATATTATTTTACATAAAGTATTCTTTATGTCTTGTGTCGTAATTATTTTTTTACTTTTTCTTAGGCATTTTACACGTGTTTGCATAACTTGTATGTTAAAACTTTATATTAGAGTTTTAACGGACTTAGCTAAGTAGTAATTGACATCCAACCCTTATCTGAGATCAAAAGATTAAATTTTTGGTAATTTGTATAACCATGATTTTGTTGATGAGTTCGGAATTTGTTAAAAAAGTAGTTTAACTTTAATGATAGAATAAATGGTTAAAATTATCAAAGTCAAATTTATGATTTTCAAAATTACTATAAAAACATACATTTAATCGTTCAAAAAATTGCCAACAAAAGGTTAACTCAATCGATAGGTAGTGTATGAAGAGCACCAAAAGAGTAATTAATTAAAGAGGTCTATGTTTCAAATCTTACACCTCATTTATACATAAAAAGATTTGCAAAAGAAAAAAAAATATTCAAAATTAATTTTGAAAATATGTGTGGATTAAAAATGTGAAATTAAATCAAACATTAAGTGATTTTGTATGTACCTAGAGGTGTGTTTGAGATCACCAACAACACAAGCAAAGCTTAACAAACACAAACTCTTACTATTGTGAGACTTGATTTTTGAAGTCAAAAGTTTGATTTCATCCCATATTGTAAAAAAAAAATGTTCGAAGATGATTTTAAACATAATGATCAAAAGTTTGATATTTCACCTCACATATTGTAAAAATAATTCTCGAAGATGATTTTAAACATAATGAGAGTTATTTTAACTATCTTAAAATTGCTCGCAAACAAATCATACATCTATATGTATCAAGTTGCAATCGATCGTTCATGAGTCTCTTCTTCCTCTCTTAGGCAAAAAAAAATCATTCTATCATCTCTTCTTTCTCTCTTAGGCAAAAAAAATCATTGTATAGTTATCATGCAATCAAAAAATCATCTTAATTACATTAATTTAAGGATTAAACATGTTTTGTAAAAAAAAATCCAAAAACAAAGTCTTAAATATTCATTCCTTTGTAGCTCAAAATCTATACTTATTTGAAGATGTTAATCACAAATCTACAAAGAACAACCATCTATTATCCTCGAGTCCTAGAACAAGGGTTGTGGGAGTTTTTCTAGAAAAGTCCACTACTCATGTTCATTTCCATCAATTTCACAATCTTATTGTTTAATTATACTACATTCAAATAATTTTCAAATCAATTTAGCACTTAACAATCACTAACTAATTCAATAGCTTTGGTGGGTGATTTGGTTGATGAACAATTCACCGAGCACATTGGTTATTCACCATATTTGGGATAATTCCACCTTAGAATTATCCTAACTCAAGGTCAAAGTCAACCTTTCACATTTGACTTTTCTATTTTTCGAACAAAATTAAAAAATTCCTTTTTTTCCCTTGATGCATTAATTTAAAACTAGTTTTGAATAATCAATTTTAAATTAATTTATTAATTAAATCCCACTTAAAGCATGATTGATTCAATTGATCTAATTTGAATCCTTGTTCATATATTCGATGTTTATATCCTATTTAAATACTATTTCTATCTCAACTTATAATTGTAAATAATCATATGATCAAAATATTATTAACCATTATATCTTTAACCAATTAGAACAATTCGAATTGCTCGATCATACTGTTCTGAGTTTAGTTTCATAATAAGCTAGTAGAGAAATTTAATGGACCTACAGATCATGAGCTCCAACGATTCGAGATTAACTGGCTAAATTTTTTTAACAGGGCTAATCAACACTAATTGGGGACTGCCCCACCATACCCGTATAATTGCACTCTTCTCATTGTAGATATATATTTGTGTCCACCTGATATAACCATAATTAGTAATCCAACCCTTCACAAGTTGTTGTTCATAATCTCAATTTGGTCAATTTATCGTTTTACCCTCGAGATTACATTTTATTCCTTAAACTTGAGCTAATTCTTTAATGAACAATTAGTTTAAGATTCAACTTATAAACCAAATCTCTTTTAGGTTAATGATAGGGTGAGACTCCTTTGTTCAAAACCTGGAGTCAACACTTAAGGGAAAAACCTTAACTCTAAAAGCAGGCATGAATGAATTCTATTTTACACTCTACCTTAGCTATCCACCTGGTCTTATTTCCTAAAATGGATGTATACTGGGTCAGCGCTAATGAGTTGCCTTCATCTTTGCAGATTTAAGGATAATCGCATATGAATAGGAGTATTCAAAGTTAGCTCAAGATTAAGTCAAGTAATTACCTAAGCCATCTAAGACAAGATATTGGTCAGTTTTAGACAATTAACAGTATTACAATATAAAAGTGACTATTTCACAGTCTAGTCTTTATACACAATCTCATTTGTGTATGACGCTTCCATTCGCATGTTTCTACACTAGCGTCTCAGGATCACTTCGCATGTATTAAATACAAAGTTAGTTGCATCCACAATGTTCCCATAATAATGCGCTCAATCTTATTTTTATATTATAAACTGTTTTAGACTATTACTCGAACTGATCCACATTTATATCACTACATAAAGTTCAAATATTCATGTTATAATTAAAAAAAAAAACTTGCTTATTGGATTACTCTAAGTTTATAATTAAGCAAATATCTTATTGAACAGTATATTTCAACTACTTTATTGAATAATAGAATAGTTTAACATTCGCAAATCACGAGTTTTAGAATATAAAATCTAACAACCATCTCAATCATTAGCAAAACCTCTTCTAACTAACTAGCCACCTCATTGACAAGTATTCAAATTTTCAAAAAGAAAATAAAATATTTTCTCTCATCTTTTTAAAATTATCACTTCTTCTCGCTAAAAGTTTAATAATAATCTATAAGAGACACCTATTAACTAACTAGTGAAAAAAAATCTCTCATTTTCAATATTTATACTTGTATCCGTAAGACCTTCCTAACAACTATGCAACCCAAACTCAAAAATATGTTTTATAATTTATTACCTTTTATGATTGTTATTATTGTTATTTTTTGCCATGCTACCCATGCAAGAACAATCAAGTCGCACAATATATGCTACACTTTCATCATTTGCAATAAAGTTTTTGATCAAATATAACAAATTTCTTTTCTTCAACAAAAAAATGTTAGAGATATATATAAAATGACTAATTATTTGATGATCATAATGAACCAAAAATGACTTTATAAAGGTAAATCGTTAAATTTAAAATTATACATCAAAGCTGACACATAATTGAAAATCCCAAGAAAAAAAAAAGAGAGATATGCAATATTCAATATTTTACATATTTACATTGATATCCTAAAACTAAAAAAAGAAAAAAAAGAAAACGGCCACTACCAAATGCTTATCATTCAATTAAACAAGAAATCCTTCTTCTTCTTTTTTCACCTCCAGAAAAAAAAAATGTCACCCAAAATTTAAAAAAGAAAACTATGAAAATAAAATTTTCCCATGAACACATTCTTCCATAATTGATCTCAAAATCTTCTCTCCATTTGAATCTTGAATGGCAATGTTCAAATCCAAAGAAACAAAAGTTGTTTTTTGATCTTGATCTTCTTGATCTTGTTGTTCTTGTTTAACAACAATCTGCTTTTGGGAATTGATGATGATAATTGCATCTTTTAGTGAACAAAATTCCCCATCTGAAAGCTTAACTCTTCCTTTTTCAATTGCTTCTTTCAAACCTTTTAATGAACAATAATCAATTTGTTCAATATCTTCGATGAAGAACACTCGATGAGGATTCTCATTCACTGCCTCAGCAAATCTCTCTAAATAATTCCAACCCATTTCATTTCTTCCTCTTTTCTTCATTGATTTTTCTTCATCAGTTCCCTCTTTGAACTTGCTTAATCCAATGCAAATCATCTTTGATTGTGACCCAAATATGATTTTGGCTATTTCTCTTGCTGTTTTTTCCTTGGCTTCATCATCATCATGTCCTATGAATGAAAGGCAACAACAACTTTCTTCTTGAAAATGCTTGTTGTTGTTGTTCTTCTTCTTCTTCTTCAGGATTGTGCTTGAGATTTCATCTGCTTTGTGTTTCGGACAATTTGGGATGGTTTTTGAAAGTGAATCTGATATAAGTTTTAAATCTTTCAAATAATCTCCTTCTTCATCTTCTTCTTCTTCCATTACTACTTCACTTGATGAAGCTGAGTTCGGACTTGAATTTGGGTTCGAGAGTAGATCTGGTTTTGAAACCATGATGTTTTCTCGTCGTTCGGGATGCTCGTCCGACGACGAGGAAGAACCCCAGAATTGGTACTCTTTTGGAGACTGTTTGAGACCAAGAAAATTGTAATGACTTGGAGATTTCTCGATAAACATCACTCCTTGTTTCAAACTTGAATTTAGTAACTTAGGCTCAAATTCACCATCCTATTTAAAAGAAAGAGATATTAACAAAAGAAAAAACATTAGACCCAATTAATAGGAAGAAAAAAGAACAAAAACTTTAATTAAGCCTGTTGGGTAATTAACCATTTTTAGCAGTTGGTTTTTAAGTTAAAAATTCAACTCTTTTACTCAAACAAAACAAAACAATTACAAAATCTCTCAAAACAAAAAATAAAACCATTAGCAAATGTGAGAGAAGTAAATAAATTTAAATATACAAACCTGTTGATTGGTAATTGCACCACTTTTTCTAGCATCCTCCTTGTACTGTTCTAGACATAAAGGGAAAGCCATGGCAGACGTTGTTGGAAAATTACCTTCTTTGCTGAAATAACACAAACAAACAAAAGATATATAATTTCACGTTAAAGAAAAAAAAAACAAAACAAAAAAAACCAAAAAAGGTTAAAAAAAAATTACCTTTCAAAGTTGAGACTTAAGCTCAAACTCCCAACAGGAACAGTAAGTGGATGAAGTGACCAAAGTGAATCCAGAGAAGGATGACCAACTTTACACTTCATATACATTTGAAAAGTTGCAATACCCAAAACCCAAAATTTCCCATAATTTTCAGAATTATTATTGTTCACCAATCTCTTAATCTCCATTATTAACTCTTCAACATAACTATAAAACCTTCTTTCTTCTTCTCCATAACAATAATTTGACCAAAATTCTGAAACCCATTTAAGATCACCCAAATAGAAAATTACCCTTTTCCCCATACAACTTTTCACAATGCATCTCAACTCCAAAATCTTCTGTTCAATCTCTTCTTTTGAAACTACATTCCTTAATGAAAACAGAGGGTTAAGGCTTAAGAATTCAACATGCTTTAATTCCTTTGGTACTTCCCCTTTCTCAAATCTTTCCATTACTCCTCTTACTATTGTTTCAACTGTCCCTAAACTCTCTCCGACTATTACTGTGTTGCTAACTCTTCTCATTTTGTTGCTCATTCTGTTCGATAGCTCTTCCAGTACATTTGTTACTTCTTCTTCATTGTTGTTTTCAAAGTGCTGCTTTGTGGTGGGTATTTTTGTAATTTGGGTAAAGGGTATGGATTGAGAGGGGTTTATTGAAAGATTTGGATGTGTTTTGTGGGTGATTTCTAGGTTTGGTTCTTGAAAGTGAAACTTGTGGATTGAAGTGTTTGTTGGTAGCAAGTTCCACTTTTTCTCACAAAAGTAGTGTCTTTCATTGGTGTAATCCTGTCAAAATAAACAACAGTTTTGTTTTTTCAGTAATGTTAAGTAAAAAAGAAAACGAAAAACTGCCGCTAGACAGATTTTTATCGGTGTGTAGTCTAGACTGCACAAAGAGATATGTAGAGTTAATTAATAATGTGATTTGTATAATTATATTGCATTATAATAATGAGTCACTAACCTCCAAGGAAACAGCTTTCTCAACTCTATTTTTGACTTGAGTGCTAGAGAAACCAGCTTCTCTCATAACTCTACTAACACTTGGGTCATCCAAGATAGAGATTATGAGTTGCTCCAACTCAATCTTCAAAGCCAAAATGGGTTGTTGCTGCTGTTGATGTTGTTGTTGTTGTTGGTTTTCAATAGAGCCACGACGTTGGTGCGCCTGAGCCCGTTTGAATGCAGCAACCAACGCATTTGAAAGACAAGGATTTGGATATTGAGGACCGAAAAGCGGGCTTGGTGTCGACGTAGGGAGACGGTTTAGGGCGACGTTGAAGCAAAGCTCAAGAGCTTTGCATTGTAGAGGATGAGAATGACAATGAAGACAAGCTCTACGAAGGAGGCCGGAGGAGGAAGCGAGCATAGCACTAGCAACATGGAGCGGGGTGACATGAGCGTGGCCTCGTCGTCGTGCAAGGCCGATCGCTTGCTTCACCGTCGCTTCCGCCTCGATACTAAGAGCTTGAAGTTGTATAGTGCAAATTCCAGCTCTCATTTTGACACAACTGGGTAGAAGAAGAATATAGTGTCTATTTTTGTTGTGTTTTGTAGTGGTAGAATATATAAGTTGGATGATGAAGAAAGAAAGGAAGAGGAGAAAGGGTTATATTTAAAGGATGAAGAAGGAAGTGGAAGAAAGTAGTTGAGTATATAAGGAGAGTATGTTTTGTTCCTTTCTTGGTTATGAGGGAAATTTGTTGTCTTTAATAATAAGTGAAAAAAGGATTTTATTTATTTATTTATATTATTTAATTTAAAAAAAAAAAGAAAAAAAAAAAGAAAAAAAAAAAAAAAGAAAAAGTGGTTACCATGTGATATGCTAACTTTGTTTTCTCTCACATAAAAAGTATAAGAGGGATAATCAAAAGTAGGTGTGTTAAACTTTTGTTAAGAATAAGATCAAAAACAAGCTATGTGATGAAAAAATGGAAAGAGAGAAAAAAGAAAAGGTTGAAGAAAATAAATAAAAAAGATAAAGGGAAATGAGAAAGAAAGAAAGAGAGGGGCAGTCTCTGCAAAATACTAACAATAAAGGACTTAAAGTGAAAAGAGAGTAGGACTATCTGTCCATTTTGAAGTGATTGGGAACTGTGGAGTTTGCCTCCTCTCTTTTCCTTTTCTTTTCTCTCTCTCTCTCTCTCTCTCTCTATTTTCTTTTTTAATTATTTTTTACCTTATTTTCAAATATTACAAACCCATGATCGATAATAATAATTTATTACTAATTATTCTTAATAGATATTGATATTTTATTATATTGTTTATCGATGTTTGATGATCATATTCTATTAACATTTAATCTTTTTATTAGTATTTTTCTTTAAAATAATTGTGTGGTTTTTTATTTCAAATTTTTACTGTTTTTAAAAGCAGAGGAATAATATTTTAGTGTCTTTTTTAGGATTGATTTGAAAACATAGATCACAACAAAATCAAATGAAAAAAGAAAAAGGGAAAGGGAAAGAGAAAGAGAAAAAAAAAAAAAAAAACCAATTAAATTGGCAATCCATATGGAATGGAAACAAAACATTCTCTTCTCACTCTTTCATCCATCCTATAAAGTTGTCTTTATTCTTTAAGCCCTCTTTCTTTTTCTTTTCTTTTCTTTTCTTTTCTTTTTTTCTTTCTTTCTTCCTTCAAATTGGAGGCTGTTGATTTTGACAACTATATCTTTCTTCTAAATCAAGATTACAATAAAGATCATTATATCTTTAAATTCAAATTTCTTACCCTTTTGCTGTATTTCTTGAATATTCTAGTATTTTCACTTTCACTTTACCTAATTCTCCTACTTACTGTACCTTTTTTATACTGCAAAACATACATGAAAAAGATACAAGTTGTATCTTCAACTAACTATACGTAAGATAAGTATAAGAATACAATGATAAATGTGAAACAAAATAACTTTCTTCTTATTTCAAAAGTATGAATAGCCTTCGAATACAAGGAAGTAGGCATTACACTCAACCGAATTGAAACAAAATAATGGAGCTTTATACTACAATATAATTACTTTAATTTATTCCTACTATGAAATATAGAAACGGGTACGGTTAAGAAGACTCAAAAAAACTTTGAGTGACTTGCATTAGATATTCATTAAAATATATATATATATATATTCATTAAAATTAATTAATTATATGAAAGAGAAAGTTTAAAGTAAAACATTATATGCTTAATCCACCACTATAGAAATATTAAATAAAGCATTTGACTCAAAACTTTGGTGCTTAGTTAGGGATGATGATGTCTATTAGCCCAGCCTGCATTTGGGCCATCTACTTTTTAACAACCTTTTGGGGCTTTGGCCCAAATTCACTGAGGCCTCATTATTCAAAGTATTAATAGATAAGAGTACAATACCGAGCAGTTTAAATGATTCATAGCTGGCCGTATGATCCATAATTAAGTTTTTTTTTAACCTCTACAATTTTGATAGGTATATGTGTTAGATGAATTAGATCATCAACCTTTAAAATGATTGTAATATGATTGTAATGATGTGAGAAGTGATGAAACAAATTCTATTATTATTTAAATTTTGTTTTCATCAAAATAGATTAATTTTATAATAGTTAAGGTATATACAAGTGGAAAATTATGAAGTTAAATTTAAGAGTGTAATTAAGGAAAGGGAAAAGAAAAAACACGGATTCAAACGACGCATCTCTCCCGATCATGGGGCTGTATGATCAAATCATCGGAAAATATGGAGGTGGAATCCGTAGAACCATCGGCGCCCCCAAGATCAACAAGCAAATCAACAAAAGCACCTAAAATATAACCATGATTCTTCATCCCATTCATTCTCAGATACCAATTCAACAACTCTTCCAACCACTCCCAATTCCTAATTCCATGGCACTCCACCATCTCCTCCATCGATCTTCTAAAATCCAGGTACGGGTCTTCCGATTCCATCGCCATTAACACGACCACACTTCCTTCGAATCGAAGAATCGATTCACACTTTCCACCTTCTGATTTCCCGCCTCTGGATTGGTCCAAAATCGAATTCGTTTCACCAGGTTCGAAGATCAACCGCTCCGATTTTGCGCCTTGGATGACCAACTCCAAATCGTCTTCGAACTCGGTCGAGAGCGAAACCCTAGCGGATTCGAAGAGAGAGGAGTTGGCGAACCAAGAGTCGGGAGTGTGGATTGGATCGGAGAGGAAATTGTGGAAGAATGTTGAGTTGAGTGTAGTGAAAATTTGATGGTGGTGGGGGGCTCTGAATGATGGGGTTTTGGAAGTTCCGCACAAGGGCCATTGCCATGGCCGGTCGGGCGATTGTCGGTTCTTGAAAAGAGAAGGAAGTAGTTTCATCTTCTTCCCCATTTTTCTTCCTTAATCAAAAGTTTTGCCCTCCTATTCTCTAATTAATTTGATTTATATATATATATATATATAGAGAGAGAGAGAGAGAGAGATATTTAATGAAGTAATAAATTAAGTTATCTTATTCTACTAATCATGATTGGTTTTTTTAGTCTTTGTATGTCATTTTACCAAATCAGCAAAATTATTAAAACCAAACATTAACTAAACAATAAACATTATTGTTTTATAAAACTAACAAAACATTGGTTCATGTATTCAACGCTCTGCGTTTAAACTTCAAAACGTAGATGTCAATAAAAATATCAAAATGTTAACTTTTATTATTTTAAAATAAGTTAACATGTTTATTACTTAGCTTATATTATATTAACGTTAGTGACATTTTGTTCTTTTTTCAATTATTATGATATTTTATAATATAATTCACTTTTAGTGGCAATATCAAATCCATTAAATTGTGAAAATATTAATGATATGTTTAACATGTCGTAAAAAATATAATACTAATTAAAAAATTAATATATATAACATGTGGTGTTAGAATTGTAAACATAATGTATACTCACGAGTTGGTTCTAATTCATTGGTTCAAACGATCTTTCATGTCACATTGAGAACCATTTCTTCCAAATGGTAAAGATCGTCGAAGAAAACTGACATGCAAATGTTTTCGTTATTACAAACTCCATAATTTAAACTTTCATGTTGTATTGAATAAGGACAAACAAAAAACGTTTTAAAATAAAAAGATAAAAAAATTATAAAATAATCATGATAGATGATGAGCATGATATATATAAAAAAAAAAAAAAAAAGTTGATTGAGTTTTAAAAATAAAAGATTCTTAAAGCTAATGATATGATAGGTATAAGTACATGAATGACACATAAAAATAAAATAATGGATATGGAATAAGAAATTTCGAGAAAATAATTGATAAAAGATCTTATGGTGTTTGAATTAAAAGATTGTTATGTTTGAGATTAAACCCCATTATTTGTTGGTAATTTATTATCCCCCAAGCATAAGTTCCAACTGAAATAATATTCTCAAGATATATTATATTAAAAGGTTTATTGTTCCCTAACAACCAAGTTCAATGGCATATAAAAAAAGAGCTATCTGTGTTGTTGCACATGCTTAGTTGACTCTTTTTAATGTGATTATTAACCCATAATTCCAAAATTTATTAAAATTTCTATACAATTACTTATCATAGTTCATTTTGGAAGAAAATGTAGCAAATTAAAGTGAAATGAGATTGCTCTTTTTTTGTCTCTCATCTGCTAACCCGTCAGCCCTCGACCCATGACCCGCACCCTCTTCACGGAGCCGTCAGCCGCGCCCTTTTCCTCCAAGCCCTGAGCCGCCCCTTGCGTCAGAGCCTTGAGCCGCGCCATTCCGCCGAGCCGTGAGCCGCTTCATTTCGCCGAGCCTCGAGCCGCGAGCCGCTCCATTTCGCCGAGCCCTGAGCCGCGCCATTCCGTCCGAGCCCTGAGCCGCGAGCCGCTCCATTTCGCCGAGCCGTGAGCCGCGCCATCCCGCCGAGCCGTGAGCTGCGCCACTCGGCCGAGTCGTGAGCCGCGCCATTCCGTCTGAGCCGTGCGCCGCGCCATTCCGTCCGAGTCTTGAGCCGTTCCCCCTTCTTCTGAGGCGTGAGCCGCGCGCCCCTTCCGCCTCTCCCCTGAGCGTTGAGCGGTGAGCTCAGCCTTTTTGCCTTCTCTCAGCCCGCTGCGTCTTCTTCCTCTAAGCCAAGCTGATTTTGCATTGATTTAAGGAGAGGGAATTGATTTTTTTTCGATCTTCCTCTGTGTGTTTTTTTCGCATTATCTTAATGGCAGTTTACTTTACTTACATTTTAATGTTTTTTTTTTAATTACTTATTTGATGTTATTGACATAATTAAAGCATTTTTGAAAAAATATTATTTTTGAAAAATATTATTCTTATATATTCTTTGTCTATTAATATGATTATATATAAAATTGTAATATTCCATTAATATGAAAGAATCATATATTTTACCTATGGCTAATCATTGACAGAAAGACCCGTAAATCTCCCACTTTCACTCTTTGTTTTTACTTAAAAAAAATACATCCGCCGCCAGTCGCTTGCGACCCACGTCCGCCGCCGACCCCAATCTTCAGCCGCCGCTGCCTTCAGATCTGCCATTCCTCGCCCGTTCCTTTGCAACCCACGTCCGCTGCACGAAGCTTCTCGCATCAGCCGCCGCCGCCCCCTCCAATCTTAGATTCGTCGCCGCCCTTCAAATCCGCTCCGCCCCACCTCCGTTCAGATCTCCGATTCAAGCCGTCAACTACAAGTCGTCGTGGAACAGCCGGAATATCCTCACCACCCTCTTTCCTCCTTCATCACACACGCCCACGCACGTCAAAGATTCGTCGAGCAACGGCCGTCAAGATTTGCGTTCCTCCGTCCAGGTTTGAGCATCCAGATTCGCGGCCTTCGCACGTCCCTCCGTCCAGTTGGCTCCGTTAGTCTCCTGTTCTGCTTCAACGAAGATCCGAACGACGCTCACTTCCGACGACGTTCCTTGTTCCCAATCTTCCGCCGCCGACGATATTACCTTGCTCAGTTCTA
The DNA here is from genome assembly GCF_025177605.1 of Cucumis melo. Lineage (NCBI taxonomy): Eukaryota > Viridiplantae > Streptophyta > Magnoliopsida > Cucurbitales > Cucurbitaceae > Cucumis > Cucumis melo. The sequence goes on from NC_066859.1 coordinate 22,232,717, forward strand.
CTCTGTTCTGCTCCGATGACGAAGTCGTCCGTCCGCTTTCTCCGGTTCGGTTTGGCCCCATCCGCGAAGCCCGTCTTCTTCCTTCGCGAAGCACACCGCCGCAAAATCCCACGTCCGCCGCGAATATTTCCCATCCGTTTCAGATGGCCTGTTCTTGTCCGTCGATTTCCGTCACCCATGCTTCTGTTTTCAATTCAGTAGTATGTTCGAGTTTGATTTCATTATAGATATCTCTACGAGGATCTCTCTTTGCCCAGAAGTTCCGGTTTCGTCTTTCCTAGGTTCTGTCATGGATCGATCTCTATACGAATATCCATGTCTCTATTTTAGAAGTTCTTCCATTTGTTTTCAGTGGGATCTGTCTTATAAAAATTCCTATGTTTTTGTTGTCGTGGGATTCTGATGATTTGATTATGACGATTTCTTAGAAACACTGAGTTTGAGGGAGGAGGGTATCGACAATTGTCTTATATATTTAAAAAATGAGAGTCTAATTTAGTGAAGAAAAATATAGTTCTCTGAAACTAACAAAACAAATACTTACTACCATCTAATTATTTAATTTTTTTTATAACACAAACGTCATTCATGTATAAAATTAACAGAACTATTAAAATATTTTCAACTTTCATTGAATCAGTAAAATTGAATACCTTATAATTTTATTATAATGGTTTTGGATACATATATTAAATAATTACAATAGACTTTCTAAATCAAATACATGGGAAAAATGAAATTTGATGTGAGGTTTTATAAAAAAAATAAATAACAGAAAATCCTTTTTCTTCCTGTGAAATTACAATATTCATTTTGTAACAATTGGCTTCTATTTTCAATATTTTTCTCTCTTTTTTTCTACAAAAAACATTATCTTCCAAGAAGTATACATCCTAAGAATAAACCTATGAAATAATAATTAACTTATATTATTATTGTGTTGTATCACTTTTATATTCTAATTATTTATCACTATATTTCTTCTCTTTTTATACTTTCAGATTTAATTATGTGAATTATCTAAAATTTAAATACAATTATACAAATATATATCTTCTCAAATATTTTTTCTAAAGAAAATCAATGACATTCAAAATATCTCATATTTGTTATAAATTAACTTCAAACCAATAATTTAAGGCGCTGTTTTTAAATTACTTTATTTCATATCAAATATTTACTCGCGAACATCTTTTAAAAATAATAAAATATTAAAATTATTTACAAAAGATAACAAAACTTATTAAATTTATAATTTTTAAATTTTGTTATGTTTTATGATTAGTTTCATTTTATTCAATTCAATTTCCAAATAAAATAACAATTAAATCCCAAATTAAAGTTTATAATAAAAAGTCTAAGTCACAAGCATCGTATATGTCTTCTAATGAGTACTTTAATAAAATAAATTAAAGAACAGGATCACTATAAATTAAGAATAATTACAATTTAATACTCGTATATATATACATAGTTTAATTATTTAAATTAGAACCTATTTTCGGCTTACATTTAAAAGATATTGAGAAGCTGAACCTAAAACTAACTTGTTTTGTTTTGGATGAATAGAACTTAACTCAACCGTAATTAACACGAGGCTGGAAGTTCGATTTTCCATCACAGTTATGGTACTAAAAAAAACATTTAGCATCTTATATAAAAATGAGCATCAACAGGAAAATTTACTTCCTAAAATGAAGATACAATAACTTTCAAATTAACAATAAATAAATATAGCTTTAATTAATAATTAAGAACCAATTAACTTGAGATTATGCCCTAAACAATAATCAAAGATTGATTAAATGTTAAATGATCTTAATTGAAAATTGACACTTAATTTAAGAACTAAGTGATCATAAATTCTTTTTCATGTTTTTGGCAGCCTCTTCATTCTCCTTACTTAGTGCATTTACATCATATATACATTTCACTTCAAAATATCCTAATCCCACCCCTCAACCCAAAATTATTTTTTAAAAAAAGAATTAATAATAATTAATTTTGGGGATAGGCTTATTCTAAACTACCCTTTTCCTAAAAGGGACCAATGTTGGTTAGTAACTTCTCAAAATTCCCTAAAAACAAGGCATTATTTGGTTCAAGAAAACAGCAAATATGGTAGAAAGTTTAAGACACAGGTAAGCTTCAGAATAACTCACCAAATCAATACCTGAATTCCTTCTTCTTCTGAAGAGTGTCTTGGTTAAACGAGAGCTCATCTCCTACACAATTGGTTCTCCCCTGCCTTTACCGCTCTGGGGCACGAGGTTTTCCCTGCTTATTCTTCCCGTTTAACAAATAAAGGAAATGTGCACAAATGTCTTCAACAGAGTAAATGGTACAAACAAAAAAGAGAAATAAACTCTCTATGATTTTCCCAAACAAAGGAAAATTTGTACTGTCTTTAACAACAGAGTCATAGTAACTTAAATGTGTTGTTGTATAGGAATTGGCCTTCTCAAAAGAAAGAGCAAGATTGCAGAAAGAAACATAAATTATATTTGTTTATTAATTTAAAAGATGCTATTCTGACTCCCCAAGTGAAAAGATGGTGGTGTATCAGTTCAAGAAAAAAGCAGAAGGTGCATCAGTTCAAGAGCATATACTGGAGCATTTGAAACCAGCCACCATGTATACTCCTTGAAAGGAAACTCAGTTCTTTCTTGATCGCTTCAACTGATTTCCACGAAAAGCATCGAGCAAGCCAGATCTTTTGCATTTAGGGCATCTGGGATCTGCATCAGTCACCATGACATAAAGCAGGCAAAAAGTACAGCCCATCACAATCAACGGTGAACTTTCAACTCGAAGGTTATCCTCCGAGTTCAAATTTGATTCGACCTCCGCAGATATGCATGAGTCTTGAGAACTTGGGGATGATGATTTTGATTCATTCGACGATTTACCCCTTGAGTACACCCCTGGAGGTGACAGTTTGAGATCCAAATATGCATCATTTTCATTAGCAGCCGTTCCCGTTTCCACAGCATACCTTCTTTTAGTTTCCTTCTTTAGAAATTTTTTTCCAGAACCACCCCACAAGAAATAGGAAATTTATTAGCATTCACCTAAATATGCCTAAATTATGTGTAGATTTTTCCTTAATAGGCTAAAAGATTTATTTGAGGAAAGGAAAGAGATCATAATCTTTCTGGCAAGGGAAAAAGATAACAAGATGAAAACAAGACTACCAAAATTCTTTTATTGAAAAAAATCCAACACAGATTTATGATATTTACAAGTTGGAGAAGAAGTATACCTTGTCAGTTTCTGATTTCATCATAGTCAGATTAGAACTATCCTTTAATTCAATTGAGGATGAACCTTTAAGAACAAGAGATTTGTTAAAGTCTTGATTGAGTTGATCGACGCTCAAGGAGAAATCCTCAGGGCTATGAACACCGCTCTCTAGGTCATCACCACAACAATCCTTTGCAGCATCAGCATGCTCCAGATATTGAGTGGTATCCTGAGATTTTGAACCCATACCAGAAATAAAAGATGTGAGTAATGGTTTCTATAAATTTCCTCAATTTATATGAAAAGAGTGTGGTTTTGTAGTAAACTGATTCATGAGGTAAAGTCTGATCTAGTGCTTTGCCAATAATTAATTGAATCAATTTGAAATGTAAGATTGTGCAATTTCAAAATTAAAAACAGAAGAAATTATAGTAAAATTAATGCATAGATGCATATCAGTACAAGTATACATAGATGCTCAACTGGAAATCTGTATGCTGCAGATATGGTTTCGTAAAAGTAAATAAAAGCAAGTAGAGTATCCTTTTTGGAAATTTTGTCAAGTTCTTAAATGAAGGGAGAGGAAAGGGAACTGTAGGGAAATCACACGGTTAAGCTGTCTTTAGGTAAGTGTTAAACAGAGTCTGCACAATTAATTATAAAATGCTAACCTGCGTGGATAGTCACGTCGAAATTTAGCAACCGTTACAATGCTAGAAAATAAAGTGATAATAGCAATTTCTAAAATGCAAAAGTTGGAATATCTGTTACCATTACCACTAGGGTGATTTTGATTACTTAAATTAAAGACCCTGAGTTGTACAAGTAGATGGAAGTTAGCCTCTTTAAGAGCATTCCTAAACGAATGAAATTGATTGCCAAGAAAAGAAGCTATCATTTAAGTTTTTCTCGAAGCCGAGATACTAACAAAGAAAGCGTTAAAACAATAAATTAAATTTCGAAACAATGATAGTAATACGTAATATAGATGTGGCCTATATAATATTTTTTTTAAATATAAAACTTAAATATTCAATAGTAAAAGCAAAGCAAAGAAACAATCACAATGATGGCAATATAATGAAATACATGATATGGTATGTATTTCAAAAGATTAGCAAGAGCATTTATGCTTGAGAACTTTTGGCATATTTACCTGTCCTATTTGAGAAGGATACTTCCCTACCAAGTATTTGTATGCATAAAAGTGAAGTGGTGTATGTAGATAATAAATTTCAATCCACAATATTAAAATCAAGGTTTCTTAATGTTTGAAGTTCTGGCAAGGGCATTAATAGAAGTAAAGCTCTATTATTCTTTCCAACTTCAACAAAATGGAGAGATCAAAAATTGTAGTTACCATAAACAGTCAGGAATTCTATAATTTTGTACACTACTTTGCTTCTAATTGAATGGGTATCAAATGTAAACAAAAAAACCTAAATCTAAATTAGAATATTTATCAATAGGAGTTTAAAAATGGTCCAACTGAAAGTCTGATGCCAAATACAAGACTCTTCAGAATTTATTGACCAAATATTACAGTAAAGTTAGGTATTCGAGGTAAAACCCAAGGGAGGAGAAGACTGATGAATGAAAGTAGAAGTCTAAAAAATGCCATTTTAGGGAAAGTGTTTCTACAAATTCTGTAATTTAGTACTTCCATGAAATCCACATGGTTAATGACATGAATATTTTTTAGTAACCGTTGCACCATTTGAATTATATACAAAAAAGAAGTGATTCCTTTGGTGCAAATATAGGAGCCAATCTGGTGCCATTATTGTTTGGTAGAAAACAATTAATAGGTTTGTCTTCTAGTGGTAAATGCTACTTAACCTCTAGAAGAACAATACAATAGAGATAAGATTATTACCAAGAAGAGAAGTTCTTCATCTAGGTTTTTCCCTGTTTGGCTTCAAAATAACAGAGAGAAAACCTTAGAAAGAAAACTTGATTAGGAAAAGAAGATCATAATCCATGGTGACTTTTTCCTTTTCTTTTCTTGTTTTTTTTTTAAAAAAAATTAGAAGTAAATTGACAATAACAAAGCACCAAGAATAAAATAGAAAGTGACTAAAAAAATTGGTAGCAATAGGGACAAGATCAATAATCATGGCCACTAAAAAAATGAAGACCTCCAAATGTTCTAGAATAGTTCAGTAGTTAGCCTTATTTTTTTTATATGCCCTTGTTATAAGTTATAGAGGCTCGGCTTCTAACTTAAAAAGAAAGAAAGAGGGAAAAATAATTATAAAAGAAAAAAAAAACTTTTCCTAAATATTACTAGCATGATAGTTTTTAGTATTACCCACTAAACGCTTGAAATATTCATTTATTTTATTTTTCATAATCCATTACAGGACATCATTAAGAACTAATATAATTCAAGGTAGTTTGGACCAACCACTTAGAGGGATAAATGTCCCAGAGCAAAGACTTTGGAAACAACCATCTACACTCAAATAAGTAGCTATTAGGAAACTTGTCGACTTTTAACATCCTAGAAAGGTCGCCACAAGTTTGACCCCATGTCCCCAAAGTTCTTTACTTCTTTACTTGTTGCAACTTGCACACACTTACGCAAACGCAAACTGATACTTGATTTCATGTTTTCATAACAATAAATTCAAACCTAAATCGATCGAATGCTCAAATTCCAAGTAGAGTCACACGAGTAAGAGCAAGCATACGTAGATCCTTCTTCACTTACATAATGATTAACCTGGTTCATATTCCAACTTCCAATCATTATGATAGATAAACAGTAGAGCTGTAATAATACAAGTCATATACTTCATACTATCCTAAATAGCAATTATCATAGAGGGGCAAATTAAACATTTTCTAATTCGAGTACTACCAAGTACAAGATGGGTGATGAATAGCATATGAAACGTCAAAATTGAGAAAACTAACCAGCGGCTTAGTCATTCCATACTCAATTGTGCATGCTTCCTGATATCCTCTGTGAATCAAAAGTTCATAACATGTCAACATGATGGTATGCAACATCAAGTTGACACTTTACGTTTACTTTTCAACAAAGCTTTAAAACTAAATCCCATAATATTAAATTTTACCTTAAAGGTGAACCCAGCAACTAACTTCAGTACTCAAGAATTCTAAAACTTGAAGCTTCTTGACTCTTAAGCAGTGATATCATTAAGATAAATGACAGAAGATCTGAATTTGAAAAGGAGTAGATACTAACATGGACATGTTTCTGGAAAATTTTGTAAGATATGTTATTTTCAGTTGTCATATGGAGATTAGTACCAGTGGACTAAATCTCAAGGTTGAATAATCCTGTACTTACGTTCACTTTCTACGTTAACTATTTCAAGCACTCATTTATTTCTTATGCTTGCACTCTGTTTTAACACCAGTAATGATACTCAAGACATAACAATATCTTCATCATACATTTTCATTGAAGAAAGGTATCAATTGGAAACAAAAGGTGAAAATTATTTCACCATCTTCATACACCATCTTCACAAAAGTTCAAATGGAAGATCCTATCTCCGGTATCAGTAAAAATTTATTGGTCTAGAACTTTCTTATGCACATTCAGAAGTTGCACTGTATCTTTCTTTCCGTTTTTTTTTTCTTTGTTTCTTGTGATTTACATTCAAACTTTTCAATCTCAATGCAAGACAGCTAAATACTCTTCATGTCATGCCAACAAAGCTTACACCACTAAAGACTCGAGAACTCAACTCTTACCATTCCCCAGAAGCTACAATCAAGGCTAAAGACTTCATAGACACTCATATAAGAAATCTACAAATAATTGTCATGAAGGTGGGTTTCTAATATTCAAGGAGCTCTGATAGACGCAACAAAACCAACAATGAAATCTCAACAAATTTCAGCCAACAAAGTTTTAATCCAATCAGAACCATAAATCCAATTATCCAATTCTAAATATAATCTCCACCCACAATTTCTAAGTTCATATCTCCCACCCAAAAGTTCAGCTACGTCAAAACAAACCCCACAATCTAAATACTGTCTTATTCCCAATCAAAACAAACAATGCTTTAAAGGGGTTCCCCAAATAAATACCTTTTCAGCTACAAGACGCAGTCAATCGATCGCCGACTAACCAATAGAAAGCCAGCCATATCGCCACAACCCCTTTCCTCCTCGCTAACTTGAAAGCAGTCGAGAATCCATAAATGCCGATGACCCAAAACTCCATATCCATTCTATTGGTAAAAGAATCGACAACCCTTTTTGCTGAAATTGGAAATAAAGACAACCCAAATCGTCCTGTTCTTCCATTTCTCCACTTCCATTCTCATTTTGTCGTACATATCTTCATGTAAAGATATGGCGACTGGGTCTTCTAATGAGAAAAATGGAACGAGATGAAGATTACCCATAGCAGCAAACACACATTTGTAGAAAACCCCAAATTGGAATTCAGAATCTTCTGGTTTCGCTAATAAAAACGAGTGAAAAGAAAAGCCGCTATTTTCCTTCTCGTACGCAAAAATGGCTTTTTTTATACATATGACCAAATTTCTCACGCCAAATACATAAATTCATAATACAAAAGTAGAGACTTATCCTTTTTTTTTTCTTTCTTTTCTTAGTAAAATCAAACTTAGTATACTTCATTCAAAGGTAATTAAGAGTATAAATTAAATAACTTCTAGATTGTATAGTTGGACGTACTTTTCATGCAAACGATATCGTGAACATTGTGTTTATTTTATTATAGAAGAGATAGTAATTAAAACTCCATAGCAAAGATTTGATCAATAACATATATTGATTTTGATCTAATAATGAAATTAAATTTTGAATGAAGACAAAATTTATCTAAAAAATAAGTGAAAGTTTTGTTAAGAGTGTCATTTAAGTTAATATAAATAAAGTTTGCAATAAAAAAAAGGTTATTATAGTCTCTAATTTTAAAAAGAAAAATATATGCTTTTATCCTTCAATATGAATTAGGTTGTAGTTAGGTCATTGAGTTTTCAAGTTCCACAATTCTACTAATGAATTTTGTATTTTTTTAGGACCTTATGACTTAGGATGCTCTATTAGTTCCTTTTTAAGAAGAGTTTTCTAATAATTATTAGTAGAAAATTGATGTCAAACCTATTTTTTAATTAAAAAATATTGCATATCTATTTTCTAATTTTTGTAATTATCATAATTAAAAGAAATTCTTTTTAATATTTGTTTCTCCAACCCTCGTTTACCACCAATAGTTGCTAACGACGAGTAGTCGTCCAATTAATATAAATGATGTTGACACTTTTTCTCCCCTTCTCATATCTTCCTCTTTCTTCTCACTCTCATTTTCCTCCTATATGAGGGTGACATGTTGATATCGGCCCATCAATCGAGGGTTGACAATTTTGGGTTTCCTTCGTCAAAACGATTAACTGGAGACATGAATGATTAGTCGATTCAGTTTGATTTGTTTAAATAGGACTTTGATCTATATATGACACAAGTATTGTCATTTATAATTCCAATACTTCTAATCTACGACGTTGCATCATTCATTAGTTTTGAAACACTACATTTCAAACTCTTTAATCCTTAAAGTTTGCTTTTGATAGCACTATTAGTTCCTCGGTCGAATTTGCTTTCCTAAAGTGTCAAATATTTTTCATTATAAAAGAAATTTCTTAACTTTCTATTGAAAAATAATTAATTGACTATACATAAATAACCAATAATGATTAGGCATGATTACACAAAAGGATTGTACATACCAACTTAATGTAATTAATTTTAGTTAACTAATTAAATATATTTAAAATATTATTAACTAATCATTCAACCCATTAAGGAGTAATTATAATAGACTTAAAAATCAAACCAAAGGTGACTAGTCGAAAATAAGGAACCTAAGACTGGTTTTGAAAAAAATTCAAATATTTTAAAATTTTCAAAGACTTAAATTGACCCGTCAACCGACCAACAACAAGTTTGTACTCCTACATAGTCAGAGTCACAGTTTACCATTGTTGATTCAGTCTAATGCTCGCCCCTAGACAAATTTAGCCACATTAGTGATTGCATTCTAACAATCGAATTTAATTTGTAAAATAGAATTAAGAATATATCTTAATGAAATATTTTATTGTCATACTTCAAAAGTATAACGATAGTTATGTTGCATCAGTGTAAAAACTAAATTATAAGTTTGAAATTTTAAATTCTATCATTAAAGAGACCAATTTATCTAGCTATTCTAAATTTGAGGGCAAAATTAAGACCAACACCCATGGTCCATCGACAACTTTTGCAATCGAGTCCTAAACAACTAACTGCTTAGGTTTTGATAACTTAATATGAATTAATTCAATTAAATGTTTTCAAAATCAAATTCTCATTCTCCATTTCTTTCATATTATTATTAAGATTAAATGATGCACATTATTTCCTCTACATTCCCATAATAGAGTAGTAGGTCAGTCAAGTGTACTTAAAGGCTGGTTGTGGTAAGAGTAGATAGTGTTAATTATTATTTATATATCTATTCCCATTACAAATACTGTTACCATTATCCAATTATTTCTAGTTTTCATTATGAGATATAAGAATCTTCATTTGAAATTTGTTTCAATGTGGTGTTTTGTTCGGACAAATGAACATGCCCTCTATAATCAGAACCTCGACAAGGACAAAAAGAGAAATTTCAAAGAGAATTCACAAACCAGAAGAATCAAACTTACAATGAAGTAGGTGATTAAATGTTGCCTAGTCAAAGAAAAATTCTCTCAAAACTTTGAGCAATGTTAAGTCACTTTTGTGTTAATCCAAAGACCCATAACTCAAATACTTACTACCAAATGGACATGGCAAACGACTCAAAGCCAAACGTATATTTAACTTCTTTTTTTTTTTGTTAATTGTGAGACAATATGTCTAACTGATAATGTCACCACAAGAACATATCTGATAAAACAAAACACTAACACACTAAATGAAAGTGTACATTGGAACATCTCTTATTGAGGTAAGAACAAGGTAACACCAAATCTAATCCAAAATTAACAACCCACATCATAGTAGTGACTTTGCCAATCAAAGGGGGATAAAAATGAAATCTTATAACTAAGATTACAAGGCACCCCAGATGATTTATCAAGAGAAATGCCTTGAAACAGAGCACAAATTAGAAAAAGCTGAACTAAGAGAAGGAATGGCAATAGTGAAATCTGACTAAATAGCAAAAAAACGTTTACTTCAGAGATCTCCAAAACTTAAAACAAAAGTATCATCATCCATGTCCAAAATGATTTAAACATCCATTCAAAATCAAAACTAAAAAGAAAAGTCAAACATTTAAGGACCAATCTGATAGTAACTAGCAACAATAATATCCATGGCCTTATGATATTGAATAACAAAAAACTTCCAATTCCCAAAAAGCTGCTGAGTAGTCTCAATTACCTTATCTTAGTATCTCCTTGGGCCACCTGCACCCCTGCCAAAAGCTTGGGGAGGAATCATAGCTTGTGGCTCAACCTCCACAAGTCCAGGAATGTCCGACATGCCAAAAGCAGCAAGCATATCAAGTGTCTCCTTATCAACCTTAATTTCGTCGATCTTAATGGCTGATTCATCTGGGACAAAGTCCATACGACGTTCCCTCTCTTCTTCTTGAAGCTTCAATGAGATGCCCCTGACTGGACCCTTCTGAATTCTCTTCATCAAGTGGGTTGAGAATCCAGCAATCTTGTTTCGCAGCCTTTTAGAGGGGATGATGGCAACCTCTTCCAAGATCTTCTTGTTCGTGTGGAAATCCAGTGTCATTTTCGAGTAGTACCTCTCAATCACCTGGCGTGAAGACTTCTTCACAGTCTTGGTTCTAACACGACCCATCTTCTACCAAACTTTACCTAAGAAAAAAACCGTAAATAAATAAGAACAAGAAACCTAACATAGATCACACTACATTCACAAATCTTTGAAGCATAGATATACATAACAAATGACTTTTCCATACACTTTAATAGCAAATCCACAAGGAAAAAACAAAATATAATTCAACACTACACTTGGAAGGAAAAGTTTGAGGAACAAACAACCTCCTGACCTACATTATTGAAAAATGTACAGTGAACACCAGAGAGCTACAAGTTTATGAGACATTCATCGGCACAAACAACTCATAGAAACATCCCAAAGGATTAAAGGAACGACATAGAATTGTCGTTCTCGTCAAGTTTACGATATGTATACAAATGAAAGAGGCAGAATAAGTATATCTACAATTCAATTCTCCAAAACATGAAATACGAATCAAACAAACTTGATAACTGATAAAAACACAAGAATAAGATGAACAAAGAAACGGATAAGAGGGCCGATCGGGAAGAGAAAATTAAGAACCCTAGAAAGAACTGACCTGAAAAGAGAAACGAAAGGGTTTGGAAGAGTACGGTGTGGTGTGGTGTGGTGAAGCTGCCGCTGCTATTGGAAACCCTAACGCGGACATATCAAGTTATATATAAAAGGGGCGAGGTGTGGAATTTCTATTTTGACCCTCATTTTCAACTATATGACTATTATACCCCAATCTATTTGTAACCAAAACATTCAAATACATTTCGATTTTTTTTTCTTAGCATATATTCATTTAATCTTCTTTTAACATTAAATAAATAATATTAATAATAATAATAATAATAAAATTATTTAGGGCATATTTGGATTTTCAAAACGTTATTTAAGAAGTCACTTTGCAACCTTTTCTCACAAATGTTTATATACACAAGCTTCTTTATTCCAAACACACCCCGTTTGGAATGCATTTTACGTTTTTTAGTTTGATAGATGGTCAAAGTGCTTCTATTAGTGTTGAATTACAATAATCTACTACTATTTAAACCTTATGAACTAAAATAAAAGCTTTCAATTTTGTTTTTAGAACATTTTCATCACTGAGTTTTTTTTTTTTTTAATTTGTTTAATATATGATTGCTCAAGTTGGTCTTTAGAGGTAGATATTCAACACGATCAACAAAATTAAGAGTAAGGTCACCTAAAGTAATCGTCGATATTGGTGTCATAGTTGATCGTTAGAGGAGTTCTTCATCGGAGTTGTCATTGGAAGTAGTTACCAAAGATGGGTGCACGAAAGTGATCGTAGGAGTTAATCACCAAAGGGTGTTGCCATAATGAGGCAATGATAATTGTCAACAGTTGGCAACAAGTGAAACATTGTAAACATTGGGAAGGAAGAGAGATGAGATGAGTTGAGGGTGAGTTGGGTTGTAACCCCATCCTTCAGAGTTTGTGCTATGAACTCGTAGTTTGAAAATAGTAAACAAGTTGTTATATGTATAAACCATTATTTTCTTTATAAATAAATAAATGTCATTCATTCATTTGCATAACTCAAATTCAATCAATTAAGCTTCAACTCGAAAGTATGCAGTTGACATACAAATATATTATGTTCAGATAATAACTTAAAAGGTCTCAAGATGTGGATAATATTAGGTACTTCTCTTTCTTTCACCCCTCTGTACCTTTCTATTCTACCAGAACTTACCTTTAATGAATTATGAGATTGAACACATTTTTTACAACTTTGTACACCCTATATATCATATCTTAGTTTCAAATAACATATTTCTCTATCAACAAAATGACAAGTATATGAATCTTATGAAATAAATTTATTTTCAATATCTTTATGACCTATTAGGACTGTAATAACTTGTAGAAATATAAGTTATTATTTCTGCAAATTATATTATGACCTTTTAGGTAAAACAATAAAGCTAAAAAGCAAGATAAAAGATCAACATGCTTGGCTTTTGTTGTAAATTTATAAAGATAAGAGAATGCAACTTACATAAGTTAGCACGTCTGATTAACTATGTTTTTAAGTATTTTTAAAAGCAGGATGATGAAAAGAAGAACCACGCTAGAACGCATTCAAAGACTTAGAAATAAGATCCATAGCGCTCCAAATCATGAGGCGTTCTGACAACAATTCACAACGAGGGGTGATTTACCAAAAGACAAAAGTGGTAATTGGAGTTAATGTGACTTGAAACGGCTGCTTTCTACGCTGACAATTTAAGATGATAAGGAGAAGTGTGCAGCAAGGGACAGGTATTTCCCACCCAAATATGCTTATAAATATCTTCAACTTCACCATGTAAAGCTTTCTCTGGAGGGGTCGATGGAGGGGAACTTTTAGAACCCTTCCCCATTCTGTAGAAGTTCCCCTACCTTCACCTCTTCTTCGATCAACTTCTAGGTGAGAGCTTAGAGAGAGATTAGAGAGAAGCTCACAAACCATTCCCCTAACTTGTAAAAGAGTCAAGGATGATGGAACGCATACAATCGCAGCGGAAACAGGATCGAAAAATTACTTTATATGCAACTAAACACTTTAGTGATTAACATGCTTAAGACTACCCTAATTACACTAATTAAGGTTAAAAGAAATTTTTTACCTTCGAAGCTCCCAATGCTCCAAATATTTTCACAATCACAAATCCGGGACCACCACTAGGCACCCGCTATACTCCGGACTAAGAACCAGGTTGTGAGATCCATTAATTGAATGAATTAGAGAAAGAGATGGAAATAGGAGGTGAAGGATAAAGCAATTTTGAGATTTGAGAGCATAAGTTTATTTGTAATTCAAAATTACAAAAATTGCACAAATCTTTTTTTAAGTTGAAAAAATGCCCCTTAAATAGACTAATTACATGCAAAATTGCATGTAATTACTTCATTAAAACTCAACAACTAGCATTCCACTAATATTTAGTGGAATTAATCACCATTCCATCATCTCTTAGTAGGCTTAGTGTCATCACCATATGCTTCCACATAGCCCACTAAGAGTTAGTGAGATTATCCAACAAACTTTGGTCAATGGGCAAAATGGTCATTTGATCATTAAAGTCAAAGTCAAACTTTAACTTTTTCGAGTCAAAAGTCAACTTTTTGACTTTTTACCATTTGTCCGTCTTGACTAATTTTGACCTTTCGAGCATGAATCCGCATTCATTTTTCTGAAATTCAAATCATATTTGAATATAAAATCGGTCAAAGTTTGACTTTCAAAGTCAAAAGTCCAACTTTGACCTTTTTCCATCAATTTCGAGCTTTCAAATATGAATTCAATATTTAAATCACATTTAAACTATAAAGCTCTACAACCGACGGTTATATCATATATATTCATCGATTCCTCTCTCTCTACTTAATTCTAATAATGTGAATTATTCCAACAAATTGTTCTAAGTTAATTCCATAATGAGCTAGCAGGGGAACCTAATAGACTTATAGATCATGAACTCCAACAATCCGAGATTAACCGGCTAAACCCTTTTAGACCAGGATAATCAACATTCGTTAACTGAGTCATTCCACTAAAGTCTCGTAGTTGCACTCCCCTCACCATAGATATATTTTTGTTCATTTGATATAACCATCATCAGTAAGTTAATCATTCATCGGTTGTTCGTAACCTTGATTGAGTCAAAATACTATTTTACCCCCCGAGACTACTTCTTGTTCCTTAAGTCTCACTGATCCACTATTGAACATTTAGTTTAAGGTCCAATCTATAAACTGAATCCCTCTTGGGCCAATGAGAGGACGGGATTCCTTATTCAAGACTTGGATTCAGTCCTTAAGGGAACAACCTATCTACTAACCCCTAAAACGGGTAGGTACGAATTTCATCTTGCACCCTATGTAGGCCATCCAATCGGTCTTAACCGTGAAATTGGAGGTTTATTGGGCCAGCACCATTGAACTGCCCTCACCTATGCAAATCTAAGGATAATACCAATTGAACAGAAGTTCATAGTTAGCTCAGGATTAAGATTAAGTTACCTAGGTCATCATAATCGAAATAATTAATTTATATAGTCAACGGTGTTATAACTGAGAAGTGACTATTTCATGGTTCCAGTCTTATGCAAACTCTTAACATAGGATGCTCTCACTCCCATATCTCTACATGAACGATTCAGGATCACATCGTTTATACTAACTACAGAACGAATCGCATCCATAGTGTTCCCAAAATAAAGCGCCCAACCTTATTCATATATTATAAACCGTTTGGGCTATAAACTCGAACTTGATCCACATTTATGTCTCTACATAAAATTCAAGTCTACACTAGATAGCCTCGGGACATTAGTTATTTGATTCAAGATTATAGTGTTCTATTTTCACTAATAAGTTCTCAATAACTACTTTATTGAATAGAATATAATTTTAACTACAAACTACGAGTTTTAGGACATAAATTCCAACAAAGGAATGCACAACAATGCATTTTGCGGCTCGACGCCCTTCTTGACTTTCCATTTTTGTATCTTTTTATTGTATTGTTTGAATGTCATTATTTCCATTGCTGAAAGGCCTACATTAATCAATACAGTGCATATATATTATCACTATCGTTCTCTCATCTCTTTACTATTCATCTTGTTGAAGTGTTATAAGTAGTTTAAGTACGTGTTATGTATTTGATAAGGGTTCTTTAATTATAAGACTCATAGTGTTTAGCTTGAGCTTAATTCTAACGTCCAATTCTCTTCGAGAGAAGGAATCAAGCACTGGTCGACAACTACACAAGAGAATAAGTAGCAAATACCTCACTAAACATGAGCAGAAATGAGTTCAAAAACAAATTCCATTATGACGTTTTGCCTATATCATTTGTGTCCCGAAAGGAGACACAAGTGTGCCGTTTAGGCACCCAGAGGTTGCTCGCCTGAATTAGATAAGAAATACGATGTTTATAACTAAGGAAACCTAGATATACATCGCGTAACACATCTCCATTATTAGTGTCCCGAAAGGAGAACAAGCGTGGTGTTTAGGTGCTGTGAGGTTGTTTGTCTTAGTTAGAAGATGGTTAAATGATCTATATCGCATCAAGTCATCTCACATTGCTTAAATCGCCTACAATGCGTAGACTTTCCCCTACACCTTTCTTCAACATAACTTAGTTCACATTCCATACTCATTCCATTCGATTCCACCTTCTACAGAACCCCTTAGTGTAAATAATAGAATTAGTATACATTTATATTTATATACTGTATAGATTTGTACTGCTTGAAATTGGAAGTAGACGTTATAACTAAGATTGATAAGAAATTTCTTGTGTTCGACTCTAGCTTACCCAGGAAACCTTCCGCTTTGTTTACACTTGGACAAGCGAGAGAAAAACTTGTACACAACACAAACTTAGAGTACGCATGGATAGGATGTGTACCATGATATCCCAGCAAGGCAAAGTTAGCACATTTTATCGCACAAGCTTGTCTCTTTGCGCTACAAGTCGCAGAAATAGAACTTTAAATGCTAGATTAACGAAATTAATTATAAACAAATGAGAGTCACGGTAACTAAATCGCATGCCCCGTCTCACATTCAATCTGCAAAGAGAAGAGAATCATAATAAAATAAACAAACAAGCAAGAAAGCCAATAAGTTCTGAAAATCCAACAGCTCATCAGTCTTCACTTCATCAAACTTGGAAATAAAGAGCTCAATGAAGATGAATGAATTTAGCTACGTGTCATTCCAAAAGAGATTATTGTACCACTACCGATATAGAAAGAATCAAACTTTTCAACTTGCAACCACGCTCGAGAAAAAGTAATCCAATGGCTTCAGGGCTTCTACCAAAATTACCGGTTCTAGCAGACACATATACACAGTTATGCTTCTATGTCAATATAGAAAAGCAAAACCTCAAAGAATTCAACCAATTAAAGGAACAGAATGATATTTCAATAAAGTGAAGATGGCTCACGTTTGGCCTCCTTGGTTCTAGATGTTCTTGTTCATGTATGCTCTAGATTGGTATTAGTTAAGCTGCTGATCTATGACAGAGTGTGCCCTACCACTGAGTTATCAATTTATCTCAGATTTGTCGAAAGAATACTGCAAAGAGGACAGCATGAATTGCACATAACTTTTTCACCATCACCCATTTCGTACTCAAGCAAGCACTGAGATTTGATGCCAACACAAGCGCATCTAATGAAATTGGCGAAACTTAAGAATTATGTAAAAACCACTTCTTCAACAGGTAAACATTTCATACAGCATTTCTCAAACGGGATCTAGTGATCTTAAAACCAAGTCGATAAAAGATAAGATGCTCAGAAAGGAACAAAGTGATTCTTCCTAACAGAACAACAGCAACTTTAAGTTGAAAGATTGCTGCAGACCAAAATCTATGGAATGGCAGCCTAGACGTGCGAATGAGCAACATTAGATACCGTATAAAAGAAATTAAAAACTAGTTTGAATTGAAGATATGAGACAATCATTTTGTTTTAAAAGAATAATTAAATCTCCCATTTTTTCTATTTCTCTCTTCTCACTCTCACGTTCTCCCCTTCCCTATTTTTTCTCCAAAACATCTCCAGTTCTCCACTTCTCTTCACGTTCTGCTCCCTTACTTACATAAAGAAATACTTCTTTTAGACTCTGGAGGGCACACAGAGATGGAACAATTCTTCTTCTTTTTTTTTTTTTCCTCTCCTACAAGAGGATGAAACTCAAAGGGGCAGGGAGGGGAGAAATCCTCAAGAAGAGAATTAAAAATTCTTCAATGGGAATGAAACCCAAAATGATGTGCAAATCCCCTCTTCAGTTCTCTCCTTACTTTAGTTTGCAGTAGGGTTTAAAAATTCTTCAATGGAAATAGCACCAAAATGATGTGGAAATCTCTCATCAAATCTCACTAATAGAAAATTCAAGACCTTTCCAATTTACACTGATAAAAGGTTTAAAATTCTCTTATCATTCAATTATTATGATTTTTTTTTTTATCTCGATGAAGATACTATTTTTATGTTTCAATTGAATGTTTACAGTAAGTTTAAATAGTAAGATTCAGTTGTTTTTGCTTTATTTATAACTCCCTATATAATGTTGTTCCATGAGATTTGTTTCATATATTAATATCACATGTTATATCAAATTAGTTATTGTGACTTGTGCTTTATCCTTTGAGTACAAATTTAGTCCATGAGCATATTATTATTACTACTATTATTATTTTGTACATATATTTGTATAAAACTATTCTATTCTAATTTCACGTTTAAAAGCTTAGAACTTTGATAAATAAATAAATAAATATGGGATTCACAAAGTCTTTCATAACTTGAAAATTCAACTAATGGTGTTCTCTTTATGGTTTTTGGCTAAAATCCCATAAATATGCCTAACTGAAATTAAATTTGAGAATCAGTGGTGTTTATTCCCTTGTTGCATAAAAACCAAAGGTAGTATTTGAAACATTTCTAATTTTGAATTTTAAAGCATTTTCAATTTCAATTTCAATTTCAAATCAATAACCATATTTTTATTTTATAAAGTAAGACTGAGTAGGTTCTTTATTATTATTATTTTTTTAATTTATTAATTTCTTAAATACATGAAATATTATTCAACCACGGAAATTTATAACATCAACGTTTGATGTTAGAATATTTTTTAGGAATAGGAAATTATTTTCTAAATCCAAAATAAATTTTCATTTTTTATCGAATAATAATAGATAAAATTTAGTAACCTTTTTCACGGTGCTTACACATTTTCTATAAACAAATGACTCCCGTACTCATATTTGAATTTGTGTAGATCAATAATTTTTTAATTAAGTGTCTAATTATATATTTAAATATGGTCGGTGCCACCTCCAAAATTATTTATTTTAGTTGACCCTTAAAAGAGGGGCATCGGCCGCATCACGATCACGTCGCATCATTGCTCCAGATTGTGACATCTCAGGAACTACTAAAGTAGAAAATGGGGATTGACTTACCTGAAAAAGTTCTTGTTGGACTTATCCTCAGTCGCACATCTTAGCAATCCTGCGGAGGTTAAAAGATTATGCTTGAATGAATGATAAGAAGAAATTTTGGTTGCATGATTAGAACTTGGAAGCATAGTGTTCAGTGCTCTAAGAATTCACCTCTAAGGACAAACATGTTAACAAGCCCATCTCGATCATGATACAGCCCAAACGAAAGGAAACTAATGGTACAAGTCGATCTTTAATAGTGACTTTGGACGATCTAATGCATTGAGGTCGAGACTATGTTACAAGTCGATCTTTACTGCCTTGCATATTTGATTAAATAAACGGGAATATCACTATATACTTAGAATGATGTGTTGGAACAGAAGCACTTCAAAAGAAAACCAATATTCACCAAAAATCGCCACAAGAACAACACCCATTCTTAAAATGGTGGAATCGGTTGGTGTCCCTGACTATGACATCCCTACAAACAAATTTAGAGGCAAGCTTCATAAAAGAGTGGCAGTCTCCACAGATTCTAAGGTTTTTCATAATCCTAATAGGTGCACTGGGAGGTAAAAACAATAATCCCATAATAAAAGCGAGTTTCTCACTGTGGTGCCTCAAAAGTTCTTGTTTAATGCTCTCTCCCACTTGATGAAGATCATGCTGAGTCTCTGCCTTGTAACCAAGCTTCTGTAACTCGTCCATTACCTCATTCAATTTTGAGTAAATTTCAACAATCTTAGGATGATTTCTCTCTCCGACCATAAACAAGTGAACCTTGTCCTTAATCTCAATCCAACTCTTGCCCCTCTCTTTCTTCACATCACTTTCTTTAAGGAGCTTCCTCATCTTTGCGACTTCGTCCCACTTACCATTTGCTGCATACATGTTGGACAGCAACAAATAGTTTCCTGAATTGTGTGGTTCGATGTCAAACAATTTTTTAGCAGCAAACTCAGCAAGTTCAAGATTCCCATGGGTCCTACAAGAAGCCAAAAGAGAACCCCACATAGAAGCAGAAGCATTAAAGGGCATTTTACTAATCAAATCGTAAGCCTCAAAGGTCTGCCCTGCCCGGCTAAGAGTGTCTACCATGCAAGAATAGTGAATGACATTTGGTGCCAAATGATGCTCTTTTATCATCAGGTCAAAATATTTCTGTCCTTTTTTAACCAAGCCCATATGACCGCAAGCAGACAAGACAGAAACAAAAGTAACATCATTTGGACTCAAGCCCATCTGCTGCATTTTCTCAAATAAAATCATCACCTCAAGTGAACGAGCGTGTCTTGACAGGCCAGATATCATAGCATTCCACAAAACAACATTTCTCCTTTCCACATCTTGAAATACTTTATAAGATTCTTCAATTCCACCACATTTTGCATACATGTCAATAAGAGACGAAGCAACAAATATATTAGAACAAAAACCAGATTTAGATAGCAAAGCATTCACCTGTTTCCCTTCAATCATGGCTGCCAATCCAGCACAAGCACAAATCACAGATGACATTAAAAACTGGTCATGTTTCAACCCAGTTTCCCAAGCTTTTCGAAACAATGCCAAAGCTTCCTCATACATCTCATTTTGCACATATCCTGCTGCCATTGAACTCCATGTAACAACACTCCTATCAGGCATCGACTCAAAAACACTAACCGCATCCTTCATCAAACCACATTTTGCATAAACATCAAGCAATGCAGTTGCAACAAAAACATTCAAATCCATTGCAGCCTTAATAACAAAGGCATGAAGCAACTGGCATTCAGAAAGAGCACATTTAGCAGCACATGCACAAAGGACACTTGAAATGGTGAATTCACTAAAAGGGGTTCCTTCTCTTTGCATCTGCAATAAAAGACCAAGAGCCTCGTTCTCCTGTCCATTCTGAGTAAGCGACCCAATCATGGTGTTCCACGACACCAAACTTCGGCTGGGCATTTCATCGAACACTTGGCGTGCAGAATCAACGGAACCACATTTCGAGTACGTGTTGATGAGTATATTTGACGTTAATAAGTCTGTTTTCAACCCCATTAGCAGAATTTGGGCATGGCAAGCCTTCCCTTGCAAGAACAACTTTCTTTTTGCACATAATTTCAGTATTTCATGCACATACGAAACATGGGTAGCGTTGAAATCCTTTGAAGTTGGTTTT
The DNA here is from genome assembly GCF_025177605.1 of Cucumis melo. NCBI lineage: Eukaryota > Viridiplantae > Streptophyta > Magnoliopsida > Cucurbitales > Cucurbitaceae > Cucumis > Cucumis melo. The sequence continues at coordinate 22,253,926 of NC_066859.1, forward strand.
TCACATTCAACAATGCATGATGATGGTGATGATGATGCAAAAAATTGGGTGGTGCAAAGACGAAGACTAAGAAACTGAAAAATCCCTTTCCCTTTCTCTCTATATCTTCCGGAATTTGATGCAAAATGGCAAACATGGAGAAATCCCATTAATTTATCCCGACGAACATCTCAGGCAGCATCATTGAGAAATCATAATCAATAAAAATGGACCGTTTGATTTTTGGGTCTACCTGATGAAACGATGAATGGAGATGACTTCATTCGAAAACCCCACTTTAAATTTTCGGTTTTTATTTGAATAATCGTCAAATTTAACATCAAAATCTTGTCTTTATCAAATGAATAAAATTTGTGTCGAGAGAGCTTCTCCACCAATATTTTTTTACTCACTACTAAAACACAAACCAAACAAATAATAATAAAATAAAAGAAGCAATTTAGCAATGCAAAATAACATAGATTAGTCCTCAACTCAAACATCATCATTCCCATCTTTAAGATTAGAGGCTCCATCCCTCATTTCTATATTCCCTTGAATCTTCAACACTTCAAAAACTCTTAAATAATTTAGTTTTCATTATTATTATCATATTTTATTAATATTCGATTTCTTAACTAAAGTTCATACGATAGGTAACAAAACTTATGGTGACAATTTGATTCTCTATTTCGTAAATTTCATTTTTATTAATATGTGTATAACTGAATAGATGAACACATGATTCATTTTCTTTTTTTAGTTTAATCAAATCTTGGAATCTCTAATTTCACATCCTTCATATTATATTGGGAAAAAAAAAAGGAAAGAAAGAGAAAAGGAAGGTTCATTTTCAAACTCCACTTGCAAATACCTCTCCCCAACATATATTCTCTCATACCCCACTTTCAAACAAAATGGATTTTAGATAATATGCCCTTTCACAAGTTGGGTTTTGATTTTATGAAGGATCAAATCACCCTTAACCTTTTTCACCCAAAACCGAAAGTTATTATTAAAATATCATTTCGATCTTTACATTTTAAAAATTTTCGTTTCTTCCATGTTTTTTTTTCTTTTTTATAAATCTTTAATTAAGTTCTTCAAAATTAATTCTACAGACAAACGATAATAGATAACAAACATAAGTTTTTTAAAAAATTAACAACAAAACAACCGTAGAAACTAAATTTGAGATCAAACTTAAAAGTAGAACGACCAATACGATATTACAACTCAAACGAATAAATAAATCCCAAAAGTAAAAGATATTCAAATCCTTCTCCTTTGCCCTCTCCCCCCTCATCATTTTGATATCCTCATCTTTCTTTTAAATAATTCCTTCACTTTCTAGTATTGTACTTTATTTATTTCATTAACAAACCAAAGTCAGATAGGGTTTGAGAATTGAGAAGGAAAAAGAAAATAATAATAATAATGAAAAAGAGATGAAAGATTGATTGATTAGAAGTAGTGGTGGGAAAAATCTCAATTGGCTTTTAGTGGGTTTTTTGGGTTTTGTGATGAGAAAGAGAACATTTTCATTTGGACCCTACTTTCATTTTTTTTTTTTTTTTTTTTTTTTTGACAAAGACACCCCACTTTGCTCCATAGAGAAAAGGGTTTGGCCAAGTAGACAAATTTATAACAATTCCCTATATATAAAAAGGGAATGTGTATATAAATATACAATTTTCCCTCTTTGGTTTGTATATTGTAAAGAATGCTAAATGAATAAGTGATGTTAGATTTTCGGAGTTTTATGTTATTCCTAATCATACCTACGTCACGCGCATTCTTATATAAAAACAACAATAAGTTGTTATGTAAGAATTTCAATTTAAAGATCGTAGCTTAGCTAGGTAACTGTTATTAATGTAATAGATATCAAGATGTACGTTGACTGATGAAAACGACTTTTGAACGCCAGACAAGATTTGAGACATTAATCATAATTTAAGGTACATGAAAATATTATATAATAGTTATGCTCGTCAAGATGTCAATTCATTGGATAACTATAATGTAACATCATACTATAGGTGAACTCAAATTAGGAGTGGAGAAAAGGTAATGCTAAAAGTAAGGATTTTTTTTTTTTTTTTGGGTAGCCTTTTTTCTCTAAATCACTAACAACAAAGTGAAAGCAATAGCTATATGGTATCTTTTTAAAATTTATTTATTTATTTATTTGGACAAATAAAATGCTAATCACAAATTTAATCTTATTTATCTTTCTTAATCAAAGGACAAAATGATAAAAGGGGGATTTGGAAAAGACTAAATTAAAAGGGAAACAAAGACTAATTATTCTTTTACACGTTACTAATTTTTATTTCTCTAATTTGATTTTGATGAAACTTTATTGGAGATTTTAGTGTCAAATAGCACTTAAATGAAAAGACAATATTAGAGAGTTATTTATTTATTTATTTAGAGATATTATCTTATTAGGGTTAAAAGATGGTTAAAAATGTTTAGGGGTTTGTTTTCTTGCTTTTAAGTAGAAATAAATCATAGACAACACTATGTATTAAAGAAATGAGAGGAAATGTTTGTTTAGTCGATATTTTAGGTTTACTTTTTGTTTGGTCTTTAGATTTTAACAAGTTACATTTTTAGCCTTTAAGTCTTTCATAATCTGATCCTAAAAATGTTGAAATTTTATCCATGAGATTTGAGTTTTGTTTCAATATAAACGTTATAACAAAAATATCTCTTAACTATGGTTATAAGCTTTGTAAAGTTACCTCTTTTACACTTGAACTTTGAATTACACGAAAAAATACTTTAAACTTTGAATGCATGCATGTGAAAACTACAACTCACCTACCGTGGCGCTGCCAAATTCACGAGGAGACTTGGTCTCCATTCATTTCCATTAATATTAGTTCCTTTTTGTGACAGCTTATATTACTAAAGTTATCAAGATTATTGGCACCAGCTCTTTGATCACATCTCCTTCATGGAGCAGTACCATTGTCTAGGGAATTTAGAGGCAAGGAATAAGATGTTGTTTCAGTTCCAACCGATGGATATATATATAGTAAGTTCATTTATGAGTCAATTAGTCAACATATGAAGAAGATGCGTTGTGATGTGGTGGTGTTCGATGAGAAAGATATGTTGGTGATCCATCTACCTACATAACATTTATTACTCTTGTTAGTTGTCAACCACCTAAGAAAATATGTTCGGAAGTTGAATACCAATGTTGCTTTAAACCTTGTTTCTAAAGTAAGGTCGACATATAGAGTGAGTGTTTCAGAACTACCTGAGTCATATTCATCTTGCAAGATCAAAATTAATTCATAGATGCAATAAGATTAACTAAGACGCTTTATCTTAGGATGGGAGAGCATTTTCCAATTCTTCATTCTAACCTCTTGGTTGAATATAATTGCTTAAAGGTGATCATTTGCAAAATAACATTGTGGATGATATCAAGGATCGATGCAAAGACTTAGGGAAATGTTATGTGTGTTGTCTGTTTCTCTCACATTCATCAATGTCAAAATGTTACTACACACTTCATTTCATCTAACGCTTTAGAGAAGCACGAGTTTTCCCTTCTTGCTTACCCTTGCCTTGTGTGATTTTATAGGCTTGTTTCAAATGATGTAATCTTTTAGTTTGCTTGTATTACCCTAAAAATAGACAAATGATGTATAAAATACTAAGATTATTATCGTTAATTATCATTTATTTCAACTAAAAATTTATACACATCAAGTGTCACATCAATTTTCGTGAATGACACTGTGTAGCAATTCCATGAATTTCATTTATATTTTAACGTAAAAAAAATGTTGAAAAAGTTAAAAGGATAAAAAAAAAAAAAAATGAAACATTTTGATGAATAAATGAATGAAAGGTACCTAGAAATTCACAAATATTTTATACAATTTAATTTTGAAAAGATCATATTATTCCCACCAAAGACATGATATGACTTGATCCAAATTCAAAGCTATAATTTGAGTGATAATTATTCCCAAATAGACATTTTAAGATTAAAGGAAAAAAAAAAGTAAAAGTTATATATATTTGTTCCAATTAATTTTCCTTTTTCCTTTTTTCTTTTTTCTTTTTTTATAATGGTAATTTATGACCTTATTTAATTCTCTGACTTGGAACCCAATGGTGCCATCAGTTGAAGTCCACTTGTACTTAAGCATCACAGCATCAATCTTTTCAACTCTGCTTTTTACTCTTTTCTTTTAAAATAATAACAATTAAATCAGTCTAATATTCTAAAATTTACCTCTAAATTATCCCAATTTCTCATATTCTAAGAATAAGTTAAAACCCCACTTCACTCTTTATTTGTTCAAACTAATTCCTTTGCCTAAAGTTATCAAAACATAAAGTCAAAAGAGATACCAAGATTCAATCAGAACAAAATCCAACAAATTCTTGTAATCTAATATATACATATACATATATATTAGAGTCAATTAAAAAAAAAAAAACTTTTCTTTTTTCCGCTTTTAATAAGACTAAGGATATATGATCAAGATAAAGAATCGAAGAACCAATAAATCATATATGTGTGTATGGAACAACAAAAGATAAGATATTTTTCTTTTAACAATCTAATCTATTTTAAAACAACACGTGACATGCATAAAGTAATGACATTTGATAACAATGAATGATCCTTAAAGAATATAATATTAAATCGAATCTTAGAAGAACTCAATCACAAGTCTATCTATGTATGAAGGATGAAAAAAGCGAAAAGAAGGGTCAAAATTCCCGGGTTGGGTTATAATTTTGTGAATTACAAGCTAAGTATGGGAACCCATGTTTGTAGATTCAATTAAAAGTTATTTATTTATTTATTATTATTATTATTTTGGGTATTTTGACCAATTAAATTTGTGAAGGAATAAGAGGGAGATGGAAAGAAAAAGGGTTTGATTAGATACAAAAAAGAGAAAAATAGGGGGGGAATTAAAAAGAATAGTACAAGAGACAAAAAGGATTAAAATGGGATATTGAACCAAAACAAGATACCAACATCATGGTCCCATTAAGCTTTTCTTTTTCTAGTTTGGTCACATACAAAAAAAAAAAGTACTATTTTCTTTGCATCTAAGCCCCCCTTTTTTCCTCTTTTAAGTATTAGTTTTTATTTTAAAATTTCACCCTACCCCTACCCTTTTCATCATATGCAATGTTTATCGATGTTAATAGTTTATTTTATTAATATGTGTGAGTGCTTGGACGTTTTGCACGTCTCGACTATTTTAAGAAATATGACTCCTTACATTACTCTATATTTAGGGGACGCTTGGGGGCAGAAAGTGAGCTATTATAGTTGTAAGTTGTATAGTTGGATTATAATAATATAATATATGTTTGGTGTGTAAATGGTAGTATAAATATGGTAGCAAATGGAGTGATTATTATAGTCTTTGATAGTTTTTGTCCCAAACGATCTCTTGGTAGTTAGACAACCCATTTTCTATCTGAAAGAAAAGAAAAAGAATTGATTTATTTGTTCCCTAATAACTTCCTCCCACTTCTAACCCTAATATAATAGATTTCAACAACATTCACAATGAATTTCGTTTTTTTCTCGATCGCTTTTCATACACTCAGACAAAATGTAAGATCGAAATGCTTTTTCTTTTCTCGATCTCTTTTCACACATTCGGACAAAATGTAATATAATATATTTCAACAATATTCACACTGAATTTCGTCTTCTTCTCAATCTCTTTTCACACACTCGTACAAGAAAATGTAAGATCGCAATGCTATTGGCATAGGATGAGAAGGTGAGGATTTTAAAATGTTAGACCAAATCATAGGGACTATAACTTTTGAAAAACCATGCTTAATAAACTAATGGTTAATTTAATAAAAAAGAGAGAGAATAGATTAGAATAGAATAGAAGAAACCAAAGCCATAGTTATAAAATGTGCAAAAATGGGTCTACGTAAACACTTACCCAATAGTCAACATCCACTCTCTTCCCTTTACATATAAATAGGCTTTGCTTTTTTTGTCACTTTTAGTAAATGCTTACTAACTGTAACGACCCAACTCTTTATACTAAGCTGAGGTCGTTACTAAAAAACGAAACAATGACAAGAGACACTTTTTGAAACGAGGGAAGAATAAATTTTCATTAAAAACGGAATATTAAAACACTGAAACATAAACGCGGAAGCAAAACTGGGTCCCCATATGGCATGTCACGGATCCTTCTCTGTCGCTCGCCAGCTTTCCTCTACCTTTACCTTCGCCTGAAATGTTAAACATAGAAAGAGTGAGTATAAACATATACTCAGTAAGGGACCTACTACTAGTCCCGCTAGGTGTCTGTTAACTTCCCATTAGAGTCCTGAAAATGGTACCCAATCTCTGGCACGTTCCCGAACACGTGCAACATGCGCTCCCGTAGGAACGAAAATCTGGTCTTCGGTGTCCCGAGGGAGCACCTAGGACATGCTGGTCTGTAGTGAACCCGGGGGTAACACTAAGACAATCGGGATGCGAGGACCCCGTCGAATCACTCGAATCATATCTATATACATGCTAGACTGGCGTCCCGTCGGACCACACAGTCCTAAATAGGTGGTGATCCCGAAGGACACCCATGCAGGTACGACTCTAATAGACAAAGTTAACAGAACACCCTATCCATAGCATGTAGCATAACATAACATCATAATATGGCATGAGTATTAATCTTAACGTCCTTAATCATGTGATTAATATATCATGCATTAACAATCATCAACAGTCATCAACAACATACTACCGGTCATTAACATAACATCAGTCATCATCATCAATCATCAACATAATAATCTCAGTCATCATCATCAACATCAACTATCATCATACTCTCAGTATAATCATTATCCTCAAATTATGCATCTTAGCTACCATCAATGCATAATCATAATTACATGCGGTCTCTTGAATTCAGTTCGAAGGTCTAGTAGGAGAATCTCTTACCTGGAGATTTTAGCCAAACAAGGTACTCCCTAGTTGACAGTAAAATTCTCCAATTAACTTGATCCTAATCATAAAAGGAACACTTAGTATCTTAATTAATGAGATTAGCAATTGGCTAACATCCAAAAATCCTCCCAAATTAATTAACTTTCTAAAAATTGGGGTTGAAACCAATTCAACCTTGATTGGGAAAAATCCAAGATTTAGATCTTAAAAAGTTTAGTCAATTGAACCTTTAAAGAAACCTCAAATAGATCCAAAATTAAATTAATAAAATATTAATTTAATTTTATTGGCTTACCAAGGTTACTCAGATGGAGGTTGGAAAATCCTCTTATCCTTGATGAAAAATTCATCACTTTAAATCCTCAAGCTTCCAAAGAGACCAATCTTAACTTCAACTGAGGCGGCGACAGCAGAGGGTTATCTTAGAGAAGAAGATAAAGAACCTTTTTCTTTTTCCTTTAATTCCATCTTAAGCATTCCAATGCTATTTATAGACCCAAATAATAACAATAATAATAATTATTATTATTATTTCCTTTTCCTTTTAGGATATATATATATATATATATATATATAATACCAAAAAATATACATATATCTTTATTCCCATTATCTTTCCTAAATCAATGCCTTAATCTTAGGCATTTATAACCATTAGTAATAATAATAATACTTCTTTATTATTATTATTTTTCTCTCACCAAAATCTACAATAAATATATATTTATTTAAACCATTATTCTCTCTTATAAATATATATCTTTTTCGTCCAATCAAAATCAATCATCTCTCTCTTCATGAATTATTTTCTTTTTCAAATAAATATAATTATATTCCATAATATAATTAACTACACTTTTCCAAATTATTAATTAAATATATATATCCATATATATATACTCAATTAATTACAATTCCGCCAAAACTAACTTTTCCCTCCAAAATCTCAAATTAACTTAAGTCCTCAATTAATTTAATCAATCAAATCTTTTCTAATAAATCACTTATAACTTCCAAAATGAATTATCTTAACTCAACCATAACAACTTCACTCCATAAACAATATTTATCTTTCTACAGAATAATTAATTATCATCCACAATAATTAATTATTATTTACCTTTCTTCCAAAATAATTAATTATCTTCCACAATAATTAATTATTATTTATCTTTCTCCAAAATAATTAATTATCTTCCACAATAATTAATTATTATTTATCTTTCTCCAAAATAATTATTAATTATCTTCCACAATAATTAATTATTATTTATCTTTCTCCAAAATAATTATCCTTTTACAAATAATTATATTTTCCCAAAATATAATTATTTTACTTTTTCTCCCTTACCAAATATCTTTTCTCCAAAATACAATTACCTTTTCCTTAAATAGTTATATTTTAACAAATATAAATATCTTTTCCTTTAACATAATAATTATATGTATATAACTTTCAATATGAATTATCTTAACCCAACCATAGCAACTCCACTCCATAATCAAGATTTATCTTTCTACAGAATAATTAATTATTTCCCACAATAACTAATTATTATTTATCTTCCTCCAAAATAATTAATTATCTTCTACAATAATTAATTATTATTTATCTTTCTCCAAAATAATTAATTATCTTCCACAATAATTAATTATTATTTATCTTCTCCAAAGTAATTAATTATCCTTTTACAAATAATTATATTTTCCCAAAATATAATTATTTTACTTTTTCTCCTTTAATAAATATCCTTTCTCCAAAATACAACTATCTTTTCCTTAAATAATTTTATTTCAACAAATATAATTATCTTTTCCTTTAACATAATAATTATATATATATTTCCACGTATACATATAATTATCAAATCTCCAACAAACTTTCCACCCTACGGTTTAATTAAATAACGTCCATAATTATTTAATTAAATTCAACTTCAACAACACTAAAATCCACAACTTTACTTAATCCTCTTAACCTACCATTTAATAAAAACTCAACAAACACCACGTGTCAAAACCTCTAATTAATTAAATATTCATCCAAGAAATATTTAATTAATTTTAATTCCCACTTAAATCAAATAATTCTCATTAAATGGATTCAAAATAACGCCCAATAAATTAAATCTAGATAAACAAAATTAAGATAACTGACTCCAAAATTATCTAAATTTTTGGGGCGTTACAATCTTCCCTCCTTTAACAACTTTCGTCCTCGAAAGTTCTAATCTTTGAACAACTTGGGATACTTGGCTCTCACGTCTTAATTAATAACAAATTCTACCGAATTCCAAAATCTTTAATTAAATATACACACCCATGTATATATATTTAATTAATCCAACACAAAACAACCGAATATATTCCTTAACTTTGAAGTCCACTTAATGTAATACCCATAATAAGTTCCTTAAATTTATTGGGTGTTACAATCTTCCCTCGCTAAGAAACTTTCGTCCTCGAAAGTTTTAGTCCTCGAACAATTTCGAGTATCGAGCTCCCTTGTCATACTCTTGTTCCTAAGTAGCCTTCTCAACTTGGTAACTCTGCCATAAAATTTTCTTAAGTGCAACACTCATGTTGCGCAATGCTCTACCTTACTTGACAAAATATTACTTTTCTCAAATACTTTTCTTCTCTTTACACTTATCCAAGTAAAACTTAATTCATAACTCTTCAAAAACTACATTCTATTTTCCAACTTCGGACTTCCACCCTTAGTAAGGCATTCTCCACCATTTAGCAATCTTTAGAACTTACTAATTTCTCTTTTCTTGTTTGATAAAGTTCAAACTCATGTCCAACTATTGACTTTCTTTAATGACATCAACTTAGCTAGTTATTCTAAAGGAGTTCGTTAATTCATCACTTGTACTTTAAACTAGCTGTAACTTATCCTTCATGGTAAACTCAAAAACAGTTTCTTGAAGTCTCACCAAAATAACTATGCACTAAAGTTTGCTTTGTTCCTTCTCCAGCAACTCAATTCTAAACACCATCAAATGTGTTTGATATACTTGAACTTAACCATGCCTTTAGTTTCCTTTAAAACCACCAACATAACTAATGTCTTAGATATCCAGTCATAAAGCAGTTCATCACGCTGAACACGTCCAACTCTTTTGCCTACTCAATCACCCCTTTGAGCACCACTACGTGGCAACATTTTTCTTAAACTTCAACACCAAAACCATCACCATTTAAATCATAACATTCATGCAGTTCTAGTTTAATACAGGCAAGGTCACGTGCATATTCATAATCATGTATCATAAAATACATACCTGGCGAGTGACGAAGGACCGTAATAGCCATATATAGAGACAAAATCAGAGACTCACATCGTAAGTTAGTCTACAGAACCTAAAAGCTGACGCTCTGATACCAACTGTAACGACCCAACTCTTTATACTAAGCTGAGGTCGTTACTAAAAAACGAAACAATGACAAGAGACACTTTTTGAAACGAGGGAAGAATAAATTTTCATTAAAAACGGAATATTAAAACACTGAAACATAAACGCGGAAGCAAAACTGGGTCCCCATATGGCATGTCACGGATCCTTCTCTGTCGCTCGCCAGCTTTCCTCTACCTTTACCTTCGCCTGAAATGTTAAACATAGAAAGAGTGAGTATAAACATATACTCAGTAAGGGACCTACTACTAGTCCCGCTAGGTGTCTGTTAACTTCCCATTAGAGTCCTGAAAATGGTACCCAATCTCTGGCACGTTCCCGAACACGTGCAACATGCGCTCCCGTAGGAACGAAAATCTGGTCTTCGGTGTCCCGAGGGAGCACCTAGGACATGCTGGTCTGTAGTGAACCCGGGGGTAACACTAAGACAATCGGGATGCGAGGACCCCGTCGAATCACTCGAATCATATCTATATACATGCTAGACTGGCGTCCCGTCGGACCACACAGTCCTAAATAGGTGGTGATCCCGAAGGACACCCATGCAGGTACGACTCTAATAGACAAAGTTAACAGAACACCCTATCCATAGCATGTAGCATAACATAACATCATAATATGGCATGAGTATTAATCTTAACGTCCTTAATCATGTGATTAATATATCATGCATTAACAATCATCAACAGTCATCAACAACATACTACCGGTCATTAACATAACATCAGTCATCATCATCAATCATCAACATAATAATCTCAGTCATCATCATCAACATCAACTATCATCATACTCTCAGTATAATCATTATCCTCAAATTATGCATCTTAGCTACCATCAATGCATAATCATAATTACATGCGGTCTCTTGAATTCAGTTCGAAGGTCTAGTAGGAGAATCTCTTACCTGGAGATTTTAGCCAAACAAGGTACTCCCTAGTTGACAGTAAAATTCTCCAATTAACTTGATCCTAATCATAAAAGGAACACTTAGTATCTTAATTAATGAGATTAGCAATTGGCTAACATCCAAAAATCCTCCCAAATTAATTAACTTTCTAAAAATTGGGGTTGAAACCAATTCAACCTTGATTGGGAAAAATCCAAGATTTAGATCTTAAAAAGTTTAGTCAATTGAACCTTTAAAGAAACCTCAAATAGATCCAAAATTAAATTAATAAAATATTAATTTAATTTTATTGGCTTACCAAGGTTACTCAGATGGAGGTTGGAAAATCCTCTTATCCTTGATGAAAAATTCATCACTTTAAATCCTCAAGCTTCCAAAGAGACCAATCTTAACTTCAACTGAGGCGGCGACAGCAGAGGGTTATCTTAGAGAAGAAGATAAAGAACCTTTTTCTTTTTCCTTTAATTCCATCTTAAGCATTCCAATGCTATTTATAGACCCAAATAATAACAATAATAATAATTATTATTATTATTTCCTTTTCCTTTTAGGATATATATATATATATATATATATAATACCAAAAAATATACATATATCTTTATTCCCATTATCTTTCCTAAATCAATGCCTTAATCTTAGGCATTTATAACCATTAGTAATAATAATAATACTTCTTTATTATTATTATTTTTCTCTCACCAAAATCTACAATAAATATATATTTATTTAAACCATTATTCTCTCTTATAAATATATATCTTTTTCGTCCAATCAAAATCAATCATCTCTCTCTTCATGAATTATTTTCTTTTTCAAATAAATATAATTATATTCCATAATATAATTAACTACACTTTTCCAAATTATTAATTAAATATATATATCCATATATATATACTCAATTAATTACAATTCCGCCAAAACTAACTTTTCCCTCCAAAATCTCAAATTAACTTAAGTCCTCAATTAATTTAATCAATCAAATCTTTTCTAATAAATCACTTATAACTTCCAAAATGAATTATCTTAACTCAACCATAACAACTTCACTCCATAAACAATATTTATCTTTCTACAGAATAATTAATTATCATCCACAATAATTAATTATTATTTACCTTTCTTCCAAAATAATTAATTATCTTCCACAATAATTAATTATTATTTATCTTTCTCCAAAATAATTAATTATCTTCCACAATAATTAATTATTATTTATCTTTCTCCAAAATAATTATTAATTATCTTCCACAATAATTAATTATTATTTATCTTTCTCCAAAATAATTATCCTTTTACAAATAATTATATTTTCCCAAAATATAATTATTTTACTTTTTCTCCCTTACCAAATATCTTTTCTCCAAAATACAATTACCTTTTCCTTAAATAGTTATATTTTAACAAATATAAATATCTTTTCCTTTAACATAATAATTATATGTATATAACTTTCAATATGAATTATCTTAACCCAACCATAGCAACTCCACTCCATAATCAAGATTTATCTTTCTACAGAATAATTAATTATTTCCCACAATAACTAATTATTATTTATCTTCCTCCAAAATAATTAATTATCTTCTACAATAATTAATTATTATTTATCTTTCTCCAAAATAATTAATTATCTTCCACAATAATTAATTATTATTTATCTTCTCCAAAGTAATTAATTATCCTTTTACAAATAATTATATTTTCCCAAAATATAATTATTTTACTTTTTCTCCTTTAATAAATATCCTTTCTCCAAAATACAACTATCTTTTCCTTAAATAATTTTATTTCAACAAATATAATTATCTTTTCCTTTAACATAATAATTATATATATATTTCCACGTATACATATAATTATCAAATCTCCAACAAACTTTCCACCCTACGGTTTAATTAAATAACGTCCATAATTATTTAATTAAATTCAACTTCAACAACACTAAAATCCACAACTTTACTTAATCCTCTTAACCTACCATTTAATAAAAACTCAACAAACACCACGTGTCAAAACCTCTAATTAATTAAATATTCATCCAAGAAATATTTAATTAATTTTAATTCCCACTTAAATCAAATAATTCTCATTAAATGGATTCAAAATAACGCCCAATAAATTAAATCTAGATAAACAAAATTAAGATAACTGACTCCAAAATTATCTAAATTTTTGAGGCGTTACACTAACCCCCTTCTTAGTGTTTCTAAAAAGTCACCAACCAATGTGAACCTTGTGGATTCTCAATTATAAGTACAAAGATGAACATAGCTCAATAGCTTACGTGTATAAATATATAAGTAGGAAAGATTTAAAAATCTAAATATAATCCAACTAGTTTAAACATAAAACTCAATTACATCCTTTAAGCATATGATTCAACCAAAAAAAATAGTTTGAGAAGCATGAATAGAAGCTTCGAATTTCTATTTTGACGTAAAAGAAAAAAACATCAAATGGGACTCCACGATCCAAATAAACTATTTTTCAGCTTCCAAACTATATTTACAGCTTTGATTTCCACTTTTGCAAAAACTTGTTGTTTCCTTTCTTTTTACCTTTTTTCATACTACAAGGTTTTAGTTTGTGTGAAGAGAGAAGAAACTGTGTCAACATAAGCTTACTTCTTCTTCTTCTGCATTTTCTATACTTTGAAGTTGCTGTCTAATTCTGGAACCTCCCTGTTCTTTACACATAGGGAACCGGCTTTTTCTGCATCCGAGCTTGAATGGACGCTGTATAGCATGTATATGAGCACGGCCAGGATCGAAAAGAACACAAATCGTATGTAAGATGTGCCATCAAGAGACCCCAGCAAGAATATGTTGAGGAAAATTGATGCACAGGGTATCCATGGCATTAAGGGGACACCCCAGAACTCGGGTTTCCGTGCTTGAGGTACCACGCAGTGGAAAATTAGCGAGATAACAATAGCGACAATGGCAGTAACACTGAGTAGGGTGGTTTTGGCCTTCCCTGGTGTTACAAAGTGCCACATGAGAGTGAATATGATGGCAGTGAGGGAGAATGAGCAGAGGAAGGATAACGTTGGCCGAGGATTCGTGCTTCCTATCTCTACGTAACGTCGATAAATGACAGCGTTGGCAACCATGTAGAAGACAAAGAGTGTACCAATGCATACAAAGTTGAGTAGAACATCAAGGTCAGCAAAAAGAGCAATCGCAGCCGTGAAAACCCCTGTATCAAACCAACAAATTTCGATTAAAAACAACACTAAAACAAACAACAAATTGTGCAGAGTCCCAATAATTGCAAAGAGATAAAGTGGTCTCACAAATGAAGGAAACTAATTAAAGGATATGATCCTTCCAAAATATGGTACTACTTTATAGGTCATTTTCCTAAATTTATCTTGTAGTTGAGTTGGGCCAATCTAGACCACCCACCCCTCACCAATTAAATCAGTTGATCAAGCTAAATGATGAAAACAAACAAAATACCAAGTACAAGAGCTTATCTTGTGAAAGCACAAATAAATAGAAAAGAAAGAAACTGCACAACAAAGATCAACACAAACAACTCGACACGACGCGGCATAACGCAAGACACACCGGAGAAGTTAACCATGGTTAAAAGTGGAAGGGATCAAGATAACAAAGAAAGGGTTAAAAAGATAAGATGAGGAGGGAGTCATTAAGAGAGATGGTTGAAGGCAAGAAAGTGAAGGTAGGGACCCACATAGTTTTTTTTTTCCCCTTTGGAACCAAACACAAGAAAAGTGCAAGAAAAACAGTTAGAGAAATCTTTTTCTTTCATTTTCGATGGTGTTGAAACAACAAGGCCTTCAAGTATTATGTATAAATTCCTTTGCTTTTTTTTTTTTTTTTTGCTTCTTGAAAGACAGAAAATGCACTTGAAGCCAAGACAAAAGTGTTCCTATCCCATAAAAGTTTAAACTCTCTCCTCCACTATCCTTAACAATATCTTAATTCTCAGTCTTAACCATTATGAATCACAAACTAATGCTAAGTTTTACTTCTCTTTCTTGGGTTTTAGCCAATGATGTCATACTATACTATGACTAGTGGGGTCACTTTTTTGCTTTTCAAATAATTATCATAATAACTCAAATATACTTTTTTTCCAAGGAGGAAAAAAAAAAGGTCTTCTTCTCCTTCTACCAAAACCCATGGCCCCAAAAGATTTCTTTTCCCCTATCCAAACACTCCCATTTGGAATGGCAGATTCTCAAGGCCCCCTTCAACATTCATTTCCCCAAACTCTTATTAAAAGTATTTTTCTAATATTGATTGATTCTAATTGGTAATAAATTTATTGTATATATTTATGTCTTTACATTAATTTAAAAACTATGTAACGAATATTAGAGAAATAACACATAGAAAAGGAAAACAGTGATTTAACGTAAACCATTCAATTTACCCCAAAAGTTTACAATATTGAGCGAAGTGAAGCTAGATTATATAGAATGCCCTTCAACTAAAGTCGCTAGTTTCAATATTGTTCACAATATTCTTTTTAGCTCTTCTCTCCAATATTTTAATCTATATAGCTCTTTTTATATTTTCATACCAAAAAAGAAAAAAGAAAAACCCTTTGATCTCATTAGAGACAAAATTGAAACCATGTACATACATT
The DNA here is from genome assembly GCF_025177605.1 of Cucumis melo. Taxonomy (NCBI): domain Eukaryota; kingdom Viridiplantae; phylum Streptophyta; class Magnoliopsida; order Cucurbitales; family Cucurbitaceae; genus Cucumis; species Cucumis melo. Next base: position 22,269,842 of record NC_066859.1, read on the forward strand.
CAAACAAAACCAAAACCGAATAAATTATACAAAATATACACCCCTTGGTTGATTTTCACATGCCTAACACATATGAGCTCAACAAGATTGTCATCCAGACTAGCTCAATTGGTTTAGTTGTTGTTTCTTCAACCCACTTGTTGGTTAGGTCAATTTAAGAGGTTCTAGATTTAAATTCGAAATTGGAATTTCTCCGACGACTAGGTCAACTCAAGAGATTTGAGATTCCAATCCAAAGCCCGAATTTCTCCGATCTACGTGTTAGTTAGGTCAATTCAAGGGGTTTGAGATACCAATAGAAAGTTTGAATTTCTCCAACACTCTTGTTGGAGAGGTAAACTCGAGATGTTAAAGATTCGAATCTGACCCCACTCAACAACGAATTGTTGAATTAGAGAGAGAAAGAGAATGGAATAAGTTACCAAGAAAGGCGGAGGCGTTGAGAGGAGTGGAGGTTTTGGGATGGACCTCGGCGAACCACGCGGGGACCACTCTGGACCGTCCGATGACGCACATGTACCGAGCCTGTCCCATCATCGCCACCAACAGTGACGTCAGTATTCCGAAGCTTGCCCCGCCCCCGATCACGTTCGACACCCATTTCCACCGACCAAACGCCGCCGCGAACGGCGCCTCCTTCTTGATCTGCCGCCACAACGCAACCAAACACAAAATCATTTCAATGTAATCAACAACGATTTCCCTTTTCACAGCAAATCAGACCGTACAATTTACTGTACCATATCGTAGGGAAGGAGCTTGGCCATTGAAGCCGCCATTAAGCAGTAAAGAACGGTGACAAGCACGACGGAGCCGGAGACTCCGATTGGGATATCCTTTGCCGGACTTCGAACCTCCTCTGCCATCGTTGATACAGCGTCGTAGCCGATGTAGCTGAGATAAACCAGAGACGCACCTTTAAAAACGCCGGCGGCTCCGTGAGGAAAGAATCCTGATTCGTTCTTCGGATCTCCTGGTTCTGTGAAGTTCTTCCAGTCCCCTTTCCAGAATCCGAATACAATCACAAAAGCTATGAACAGAATGTGTATTGCCGTCAACGTCATGTTCACAACCGAGCTCTGTTTTGTACTGAAAAACAGAACATACACCCACACCGAAAAAATGAAAAAACTAACCCTATTTACTTTCAGAAAGAATTCGATCACGATTTTCGATTTCTTACAGACCTATAGCAGATGATGACTGTGATGATTAGAACAACGGCGACGGCGATTAAATCGATTTGATCAAATCCTTTAGGTAGTCCAGGGATGTGGAGTCTCCATTTAGCGGTGGAGATACCGATTGCGGCACCTAGGTATTGACTGAAACTCCTCGCGACGGCGGCGTTAGACATCACATAGTCCATTATAAGATTCGCACCGGTCAAAAACGCAGCGAATTCTCCTGCGTACAAAAAAAAATCCCCCGGAGTTAGAAAAAGCACAGAAATCAACGAATTCAAATGTACACATTGGGAAATTGACAGAAACCATACCGAATGTGACACGAAGGTAACTGAAGGCTCCACCAGCAACAGGCATATCAACGGCGAACTCTGTGTAGCAAAAAGCCGATAAAAGCGCACAGAGACCAGCAATGGCGTAAGAGATAACAATGGCGGGTCCAGCTTGCAGTGCGGCTGGACCGGTGGTGACGAAGACACCAGCACCTATCATCCCACCAAGGCCAAAACCGACGAGGTCGAACCAGCGGAGAGTCCTCTGCATGTGGACGCCGGAAGTGGATCGAGTAGTGGTCATTTCGTCGAAAGAAGTGGAAACGGAGAAGGCCCGGCGGGAAAGACGAGATGGGGTTTGAGAGAGAGCATGAAAGTAAGCGGAAAAGCTTGAAAAGGAAGAGGAATGAGCGTCCATGGCGGAAGAAGAAGAAGAAGAAGAAGAAGAAGAAGAAGAAGGGATTAAAAAAGAGAAAAACAGAGTGAAAATGGCGAAGAAAGTGAGAGTGGGACTGACAAATGTGGGGATTTGTAATGGAAGTGGTGAATTTAAAGCCACGGTTCGCATCGCCGAAAATCTCTTCACCTTTTTGTTTTCTTTTCTCTCTCTCTCTCTCTCTCTCTCTCTCTCTCTCTACTTTTTATTTGTTTTTTTTTTCCTTTTCATTTTTTATTCCTATGGTTAAAATTCCTTTATTTAGTTAGGACACTTTCGGTTTTAAATTCCAAGTCTCTTTGGTTCTATACCTACGTTTAAAATAATTAAATTTGATACGTTAATTTAGATAGTTGGGAGTGAAAGTTAGAATCCTGATTTATCCTTATGTTTGTTTGTTTATTTAGTTAAATATGTTTATTGTAACTTATTCGTTAACGTGAGGTCTAGTAATCGAACTTACTTTAATTTGATTTACATCTTGATTTTCATTTTGAATTTAAAAACACTTTTTACAACAAAGTATTTGTTGAATAGTTAAGAAAGTATGGATTAGCTTACCCAAAAAAAAAGTGTATGTTTTTTAATACTATTATTATAAAAGTGATTTGTATCTATTGAACACTAAATCACAAGCTTAATAACTATTTAGTTTTTAGTTTATTTTTCCATTGAACTCAAAAAACATTACTTTCAATTGATTTTGTTAATTAGTTTTTTTTAGTTTATGTTAACTAAAGAATTAGTTTTTTTTAGAATTGGTTGAGAATTCAAATGTTTTGTAAGGAAAAAAAAAAGTGTGCATGAAAACAAATACAAATAAAAGAACAATTATCGCGGGTTCGCTTAAGGATAGTGGAAACATAAAAAGTAATAATAATAATAATAATAACCGACAAGAACAAGAGATAATTGGTTTAATTTATAGTGACCACCTATTATTGGGTTGTTGTATAAAATTAGTAGAAGAATATGTATTAATTTACTTTTTTTTTTTTTTTTAGTATTGGATTTATATAAAAGAATTTAGTAGTTATTTTGTAGATTAGAGAAATTTGAAGCTGAAATAATTTGGTTATAAATTTCCTAAGTTTATACAATAGTGTGATGAGATAGGCATATCTTTAAAAGGTACTTTCATCTTTTTATATACTAAAAACAAAATATTTATTCACTACAATTAAATATTAAAAAAGGTAAGTTACTTGGAATCTGTTCATCAATTTCCTTCCATCTCTCAATTATATTTTTGTTTTTATCTGTTTACAAAATTCTCTTTAATTTCCAAAGTTTTTGTCTTCCCCATTTTAACATTTCATTTTATAAATATTATATTTTTATTAAAAGAAAAAACCCCACTAAAAATAAAAAGTTGTTTTTACCTAAATTCATCCTTAAAACTTTTATTTTACATTCTTAAAAATTAATTCTATTCATTACATATATACTTACATTTTGTGTAATTAAATTTGTAGAATTACGTTTTATAATTAGTAGATTCGTTAATTTTAGAGTGTCTCGTTCGTAGACTAAATTTGTAATTTAAAAATAAATAAATCTTAAAATTTTATAGATTAAATTAACTAAAATTAGTTAAATTATACAAAGGTATTTTCAAAAATAGCAAAATGTTAGAAATTATTTATATAAAATATAATAAAATCAATCCAACTTTCTCAAACTTATTTAAGTTTTTTTTTTGTTATATTTTATAAAAAGTATTAACAATTCTCTCGTATCGCCAAATTTTAATAACGAGTTAAATGCATGAAGTTTCATTTTGGAAAATTGCTAAATAGATAAAATAACGGTGGTTTAAACAAATCTATTTTTCTATTTTAAAATTAAATCAGCTGAGTTTTTTTTTTTTCTTTTTTGAATATTTTTTCAAAAGAGGACTTTCAACATTTATAACATCCTTAAATTATTGCAACAAGAAAGTATAAATAAAGGGAAAAAAATCAGTATTAAGTTGTTTGATAAAAGTAATTAGAAATATAGAAGGGAGAAAAAAAAGTATAGAATCAACAAATTCCAACATCCACTTTCATAGAAATTAAATTATGTTCACATCACAAAATTAAGATTTTGAATTTCAATTCCCAAGGCACCATTTATTTTATAGAAACAAAAGAATAGAAAATGGAAAAAAAAAATTTTGACTTAATTATTTTACTAATTAAATAATGATTTTATATTTATATTTCCCACAAAAGTTTCTTCTTACTCACTCAATCAAAAGCTTATTTAACATTTCAAATTAAGAAGAAAAAGGAAAAGAAAGAGAAAACAAGAATTTAAAATATATTTTATTTGATGTGAATTAATAGTGGTAACGGCTTGAGGGTAGATTAGTCATTAGACGAAGTCCTTTGTTCACAAGTCACGCGAGAAATATGTGTTACTTTCTAACCTCAGATTGTAACGTACACTACTTCCTCCCACACTTGTTCAAACTATTTTGGTTCGGTTCGGTTCGAGTCGAGTCCATTTTTTCTATAGTATCGAACAAAAAATTTTACTTTTTGCTCACTACATGATGATATTATATCTTCAATTAAGTTAAAATGGTTGAATTTTTTATTTTACATATTCTCAAAATTATAACCTCTTTATGGTTCCAAGTCTCGAACTCTCAAACATTGAGTTTGTACTTATTGTCGTTGATGTATAATTTAAATTTTCTTTTCACTTGTTTCAAGTCTTCCTCGTATATCGAGCCTGCAAGTGAAAGAGGATGCTTTTTTTTAGTATAAATAAGGATGTCTTGGTGAGAAAGAGTGTTGATGATATATAATTAAATTCGTGTTTACTCATTAATATGTATAGAGATGGAGGAGTTGTTAAGTTGTAAGAGAGATTTTTCTCACGTACATATTGGATGTGAAGAAATTCATTGTATCTTTTTCTATAAAGCAAATGAAGGTATGCTCACTCGTTAGTAAAAATTACGTGTCAATTACCTTTTCAATCAAAGAGATCTTAATTTGAATTTAATCTATGTTGGTTTCTACAACAATTGCTCTCAAAATCTATTGTGTCTTCCAATGTCTTAGCTAGATACTTAAAAGAAAAACCATGATTAGTTAAGAATTGATGTTGATTTGAGTTGGTACAATCTACTTGTGTATTCATGTCAAATAAGTTTTTTTGAAGAAAGAATAAATACTGAAACTATGATGTAATAAGATTTTGATAATTCAAAAACTTATTTTAAACAATAAAGAGACAATTATTGTCTATTCCATTAATACTTAAATATGTATATAACATTCACATTTATTACACATCACGTTTTAAAAGAAAAGAAATCTAAATCCATATTTCCTATTTATTGATGTGGGTATCTCGTTCAAGCTATTGGGATACATCACTACAGTGGATTCACATTATTGTGGTATTGAGAGTTGACTCCACTATAATGTGTCCAATTGTTCAGTTCAACTAACTAAGCACATAAATAATTGTTTGTGCCTTTGAGATTGATGGTGTTAGAGCTATATTAATCAAGGGTCCTAAAGTGTTTTTGTTTTCCTTTTGACGAAATTAGCACGCGTAGCTACGTTGGTTGATTCAAAATCTAAGGACTTTAACTTCTCATCTCGAACACGCAAACCCATGCATGTTTTGAGGCCCCTTTTACATTAAATTTTGATCCTACCTTAATTAGAATGCTCCAAATACAAATCGTTTTATAACACAACAAAACGAGTACACGGAAGATAATTCTTGTGTCCCTATTTTGCCCTCCAAATTTTGATAATATTATAAACTCACTTGCATCACGTGGTATAGTAAAAGTAAAAGTAAAAGGGTATAATTATATACAAAACTACAAGAAGCAAATAATAATATAAAAATAAGAATAAAAAATATATATATATATATATATATATAAAAAAAAAAAAGTGTTAGGAAATTACTTGAATCACAAGTTGTGAGGCTTAAAAAAAGATTCTATTAATATTGGATGTCACATGGGGGTTTCTCTACTTTTAATTAATTGGGTAAACAAATCCCAAATTATTTTAATTAATTTTGACCATTCCAACTTCTCGTATTTTAAGAGGGAAAAAAATATATCATATTCTACTCAATTTATATTTAATTTAATTTAATCTAATCTATATACACAAAACCAAGGATAATATTTTGGAATCAAACTTAATTATCCAATCAAACTTTATGTTTAATTAATTCTTTTAAAAGATAAATAAATAAAGTTTAGTTATTTGTATATTATTGCTCGGTGGTCCTTATACTTTAGAATATTGCCTTTAATTAGTCCCTTCACGATTAATTTGTATATAAACACTTATTCCCCCTATGTTATATCTATCGTTTGACTCGTGATTTGAGCCATACATTTGAACTCTAATTTTAAGTATATAAATGAGTGGAATATGATGATTTAGATATTGACTAAAATAAAATTCCAATTATGTAAAATATAGCTAATCATTCAAATTAGGGTTTTTTTTCTTCATATTCACATGTATACACACATATATAATGTTTCCATCAACATATATAAGAAAAAACAACTATTTTAGTTGAAAGTTATGGTTGAGAGTTCACCAAGCGACGGCTCTCAAAGTCTACGAATGAACACAAACTCAAGAAAAACTAGACAACTAGTTGATCGAACCAATGAGTATATATAAATATAAAGAAAAAAGAAATCAAGTTGCGAGATGAAAAGTAAGTAATCTTAACGCTAGCAACAACGGCCAACGTATACAACAACCAACCGTTCTTACATTTGTTAATGATTTTATTGAGTAGAAATGTGTTTAATTTAATTGATTATGCAAAAGATAAATTGAAAATATTAAAAAAGACAATCAAATCAACGATGTTCAAATTGGATTAAAACTACAGAATGGAATTTTTGGTTAAGAAACAAAATCCTCACCACCATATAAAAATTTAGGATTTGGTCCCCTTTTGAAAGAACACAAAGAGGTGGGGTTTTAATTAATTATAGTTTCTTATGAGTAAAAAGAGCAATAATTATAGATTGATAGGAAGAGGAAGACAAAGATTTTAAGATCATTCCTTACCCACCATATTTATTAATAATCTAATTCTTACCTTATTCATATCTCTAATTTAAACTTATAATAATTTAATTTGACCATACCAAATCCCATTCTCATTGTGATAACCACAATCACACATTATATTGTCAATCTTCGATTTTTCTTTTTCCTCTAAAACAATCTTTTTCAATCATATACTTTTTATTTTATTATAATGTAATTCTCTAGCTCAAACTTCATTTTAATATAAAACCTTGGCTAATTAAGCACTCAAAACTCCTTAATTTTAAAAGATTATATTTAACTATATTTCTTCCTATAACTTTATATTATTTTGTACTTAGTTAAATTAAATAAATGCAAATATTTATGTTCAAAGATATTAAGTTAGTTATATAAGAAAATGATCAAATCAATTACTATTTGAGAAGAGACTATTAAAGAGAAGATCTTTATTTGAAATTGTGTCAACGTTAGTAAAATTAGAAGAGACGATGTTCATGGTAAATAAAGTAATTACAAGATGGAAATTTAAATTTGAAATTAAAACCATGATATTAAAAAAAAAAAAAAAAAAAAAAAAACTAGTACTATTTTAGGTGAGGGGTTCAAACCACGGACCTATTGATATTCGAAACTATTGAATTTAAATTTTTGTTTGGGTCAATTAAAAATTAAATTGAATATGAACTATTATTTATTGAGGTATGAATGAGTAGATTTTAAGTTAGAAAATTTTGCTTAATAAATTATACCGTTTAAAATTTTAAAAATTCAAAATCTATAGAAATAATTAATTTTAAAATTTTGCACAATTTGGATGAAATCAAATTTAAAAAACAATATTCATATTACATATTAAATAATAATGCATATTTTGTAGGTTTAGGAAATTTGGTAACGTAAAACAAAATTCAAACAAATCAGACCATAAAGGTTTTAAATATTGTATATAATATATATTGCAAATTTCTGAAATTATATGGAATAGTTGAATGATGTTTTAAACAGTGTCATAAATTTCAAAGATTAAAGAAAACAACCCCAAAAGTTGATGACATAAACAAAATTTAATTTAGTTTAATCCATCGTCGGTCTCCACCAAGATAGAAAGGTTTTAATTGTTTGTCTTCAAGATTTGTTTTTATATATTATTGTATTCAACCAATAAAACTTATTGCTTTAGCAAATAGGTTCATATATTTCCTTTTTACCCCCAAAATTGTTGTGAAATGGGCCTTTGACAATCTTTAATGGGCTTCAATTCATTAACCCAAACAGCCCAATTATGAACTAATTTTTTTTTTTTTTTTTATTTTTAATAAATGCATTTTAAATATTCATAAAACCAATCCAAATATTCTCATTCTATCAATGCTAGATAATGAGGAACTGATTTCATAGAATTTGAATTTTTTTTGTAAATATTTTTTTTATATATATATATAATTTACGATAGTTCCAACAAAGTTGATAATTTTTTAAATATTTAGGATTTATTTTCCATATAAAGTTTTGGTATTAAATTATAAGCTTTTCACTCAACTTTTAAAATGGTACTTTAAAGAATTGGATCTAATCTGTCACTAAAAAAAATCATTGAATTTAGTGTTTAAGAAAATTGTTTATTTCTTCTTGATAAATTGGTAGAGCTTCAATTATAATAAATAAGTCACTTGTCATATATATTCAACAAAGTTAGAAAAGGTTCAAATTTTAACTTGATCTCGTTGTAAAGGCACAAGTTATCTCATATGGAACTCTATATAATATATTTACATACAGAGTAGTGTTATATAAGAATAACAAAAAGAAATTATATAATTTTGATTTACGGCAAAACTAAGTGTCATAAATATATTTCTTGTCCGAATTTATCCCTCACAGATGATAATTGTCCATATACAAATATAATGTAGTATTTGTTAAGACAAAAAAATCAAACAAAATATCACATATCTAAGTGTATTTGTAAATACACCGACTTATGATAATTATTAACTAAATCAAAAAATTATTATATTCTTTCAACAATCCCTAAACATATGCTATTAGTTTCAACATCTCGATAAAAATCAACAAATTAATGAAAAATAACTTCAAATATTCAATTTTTTATTTTTCGAATTATAGCAAAATTGAATCCCTTGCTAAAATCATTCCAAATATAATGGAATAATTAATTATTAGGATAAACATTAAGAAATAAACGAAAAAGAATTTCAAAGATTGTAACGATCCCTATCTAAAATCATGCCAAATTTAATGCAAATAATTATCATAAATTAGTTAAGCTTAAATTCAAAATTTAATTTGCAATAATTATTTATTAGGATAAAAATTAACTAATTAAAGAAAACTAAATTAAAAATTCAATTGGAAGGGGATGTGATATGTTGTTTGTACTATATTTAAAAAATTATTTTGTACTATATTTGATGTCCCATTTATTATTTAAAACATTAACTGAAAAAAAAAAGTTTGTACTATATTTTCAAAATAGAAGAACACCAGTCAAGAATAACATCGAAAACAAATGGAGAGGATGTTAGAACCTGGGACAATTCTTAAGAAGAAAATTTAAGGATGGGGTATACAGAAAATGTGAGAATAGGGGACAAATCCAAAGAATAACTCATCGATTTGAAAACGAACAGAAGGTTGAAGACGAAACAAATGGTTGAATATTTGAACGAAGGCCGGTGGAAAGTGATCTTAAAAGTCACCGAAACAAAGGAAAGAACGGACATGATCGCGCGAACGAAAGTTTGAAGCAACGAAGATGCTAAAGAAACAAAGATATGAAGGCAGAGCGAGATGGCACAAAAAAATTATAAGGTTTTGGAGAAGTAAATGCAGAAGATGTGAAGTGGTTGCATATGATTATTTTCTTTGGGGAGAAATTAGAATATAAGTGTGGGTATATAGTTTGTACTAATTATATGGTATTTGTGATATTTGTTACAATTGTATTTAGAAATCACATTTGTCAATTAAGTAGCGGCATTTAAGGCATTGTTCTTCCATCTATTATTTAAAACTTAACTGTTTTGCTATTTTGTCAATTTAAAAATAAAATTATTATTTATCCAAAGTAAACCTCATCCGAAAAATTAATCGAAGGATAAGTAAATAAGGTAGGGCAACCGGTGAAGGAGGGTGTTCGATTTCTTTGTTTGGGTACTTTGGGCTGGGACATGCATAAAACATACCTATTGGGCTTTTTGGGAAGGGCCCGCCTTGATCGATGGCCCAATCCAATCCCTTTTTTGTAGGCTCGTTTCAACTTTCAGCTCATTAGTATCCAAATTTTGATTAAAAATCAGACACAACATATTGAGTTATAATGATATATAATTTTAGGGAAAAGTGAACTTAACTTTTATCTTAATCTTTATCAAACAAATTTGGTAATCCACACAAAATCGATATTAAATTTGATTGGTCTAATAAATACCTACCTGCCCTTGAGCTTATTTTCAACCCCATATCTAATTTTATTTCCAACTTACTTTTTATACGTACCTTTAAATCTATCTTTCTCATCCACAAATTTACCCACTGCATTATTTAATTTTTTTTTATATAAAAAAAAAAAAACAAACTACTAAAGTTGGTTAATCAAACAATTAATTTAATTTATAGAAAAGATTACACTATCTTGGTACAACTTTCACATAAATCCAATTTGTAAGATTGGATGATGATGTTAATAAAATAATACATAATAATAATAATAATAATAATAATAATAATTTAAAAAATGAAATTAAACCTATAAAGTGAATCAGTTATTGACCATTTTTTAACAAATGCATTCCAATCATCACCATATGGTTCTAAGTCCAAAATAATGAATGTGTGTTACCCTTTTAGGATTAGGATTAGGATGATGCTAGCAATTTTGTAATAATCTTAAAATATTTTAATAATAAATAAAAAGCATATATTTTGTTAAATCTCACCTATAAAAACACTTTTTTCTTTTATATTCCCACGTCCTAAAAATTTAGTTTTTGTTCAATTTTAATATTACATTTTAATTGTAATATTATTTTATCGTAAAAATAAAAATTAAAACGTGAGAGCTTTTTATTTAATTTAGTCTACCAACTTTTAAAGTTGGTTTTTAACGAACTATCTTAAATCATTATCGTTCTCTTATATATAATATATTACATCGTTTGAAATATTGTATAAATATTTAAATATGAGTATATATGATACATAAAAGAACAATAATTAAACTAACTAGATGTATAGTTCGTTCACTCAAACGAGTGAGTTGATCTTTAGATATTTGTTCGAACAATTTATTGTGTTAATCAATTTAGCCCGTGAGTTTTAACTTTTATATCTAAAAATGGATCAAACACCTATAGAAACATTTACTCTATCCTAAATTATTGTTGGTTTGTGATTTTTAAAGATTTAGTTTTGTTTATCATTGCAACGTCTTTAAGAATATAAATTAAATTAGTTTAAACAAGTTTTCAATGATACAACACTTACTATCTTTCTTGATCCATGTTTTGATTTGCACTACTAAATTATTTATATATATATATTCAACTGCTTTTTTTTTTTTTTTAAATCAAACATTTAAATATAGAAGTTTAGGGTTTAGATTATGTATTTTTAAAATGTTAATTTTGACCTCTACATGTTAATAACATTGGTTGAATTTTATTCCTATACTTTCAAAATATTCATTATTTTAGTCATTTATTTTTTTAAATTTAATTTATTTTGAACATTAAACTTTCAAAACGCAACAATTTTTGATTTGTTACTAATGAAGTAAAAAAAATGAAATTAAAGAAACCAAAATGATTGCTTTTTGAAAGAACAGAAAAATAAAGTGAATTTTGAAAATACAAACAAAATGAATCAAAATAAAAAATAAAAGGATGAAAGTAGTAATTAAATTAAAATTAAACGTTTGTATAACATATATGGAAATAAGTGTATGGAAATTTACAAAAGAAAGCACCCCTCGTATAGTGTATGGAGATAACATTTTTACATAAGTAAATATGGGACATAAACTGAAAGCTTGGTTCCTAAACCACATCCATTAAAATACACATACGAGGTTACATTCCAAGTAATTAAAATGTCAACTATAAATTAGTCTCCTACAAAATTCTCTAACACTCCAAATGTTGTACGGCGTGAGTTGTCCCGTAAAATCAATCGAACAATACGTAAGTTGGTTCAAATACTCACTAATATTGAAAAAAATGTATATATAAATTTCAATTCTAAAAGCCAAATCCTCATATCTATACAAATATTAACCGATGAAAATCAAATTTCCAATGTTTATAGAAATTGAATTTTCAAAGGATAAAAGTTTTGAATTTCAAAACTTATAATCATTGTTACAATTTCGAAAATGATGTAAGTTTGAGGTTTAGAGTATTTTCAATTTATGATTGAATAAATAAATTACATTTAATATGAGAAAATTAAGTATGTTTACCAAATAGTTAAAAAGAGAGATGAACAGAATACAGAAGTGAAGGACATATAATTTAGAAAATAATAATTGAAAAAGGAAAAGGAGAAAAGAGGGGGAGGGGGGGGGGGTGAGGTGGCAGTGGGGAAGCTTATCCAAAATAAGATTTAGAAGTAAAAGGGCGGCGGCGAGGGAGCGGCCAAGTGGATTACACGTGTCCTTAAGATAAATAGCCACGTAAAGTAAATGAAATTTCAAACCACAAACATGAGTGACGTGTGTTATATAGGACGGCGACGTTCTACGCCCCCACCTCTTTTGTCTCCATTATCCACTTTGCAATCAAACATCACATCATCTTCAATATATATATATATATATATATATATTTCTTTTTTTATAGCTTTAAAAATGACTTTGAATTAACGATTTCAAATTTTGTTACATTTTCTTTTTAAAATGTTTAAAATAAATTTATAAATTTTCATATTTCTATACAAGTTTTTGAATAGTTTTTTTTTTTTTTAAATGTAGCAAAAATTTATTCATTCGTAAATCAAACGTGGTTAGTATTATCATTGTCTAAATCTCTATTCACTTATTATTTTTATTAATTTATTTTGTGGTCCACCTCAATCTTAAATGGAGTAAAAAAAAAAAAAAACAAACAAAAAAGACTAACTCATTTTTATCACATATGTACTCGAGAACAAAAGTTCTCGAGTCCAAATTCACACTCTTCAATTTATACTAAAAAATATTAAAGTACTACAACACTATAAATTTCATCATATGTGATGCATTCATTAAAGTTTATGTTAATGAAAAATTTTATTATTAGAATATCATTATTTTATTTCAAAATAAAGAAATATCCTACGTCACTGAAATTTGCAAGTCGAAGCTTCTCAAAATAAAGTTTAGTATGTTCTCCAAATGCAATCAAAAAAATGTTAACATCATAATCGGTTTTCAATGTAGAACAAATCAAGACAAAAAGTATTTGGATTGTTTTATCATGAGGATGTCTTGAAGAGAGCTAATACATACAAAAAAAAACTGCAAAACGTCTTGAAGAGAGCTAATACACAACTTAACTCTCTTCGTTTCTTTACAATTTTATGTTTTGCAGGTATTGTTCTAAGTTGATAGTTTCTACTCTTTGTTCTTGTAGCTGTAAAGTTGTTCTAAAATTTCCGTATTGAACTTGTGTTCATCTTCATTTTAATGTAGCTATTCCAACAATTTATTAGTATTATTGATAAAAGTCTATCAACGCCATTCATTATATCTTGCTATTAAAAAAATATTTTTTTATATTTAAAAATATATATTTATTTTTAATAGTTTTACCCTTTAAACTGATTGCTTTTTTTTTCAATGTTAATTATGCTTTTACATTATTTGAATATTTTCAATAAACTTTGAGGTAAACTTACAAAAGTCATAGTTTGACTCTTTTTTTTTTTTCTCTCTTTTAAGACAAAGGTAAACCATAATTTCTATATATTGGGAAAATATATTCATAGTCTATTTTTCTTTATGGAAATTATTCTCATTTTGATGCAAAATATCCATAAATTATTTATTAGGTTTACGGAATCAGAATAAAATGAAACTCAAAGCACACAAATATTAAAATGATATGATAAATATTTCAACTTCTACTTCCAACTTTATTCTATTTTGTTTGAAATTTTCCAAAATATATATTAATAAATAATTGATGAATCAATAACTAAATAATTGTACCTAATAATATTTTAGTTGAAAATTTGACAAAAAAAAAAAAAAAGAAGAAGAAGAAGAAGAAAAGATTATCGATATTTTGACTAATTTAGCTTCATGCTTTTATTTTCAAAGATACCTATATCTTTAGAAGTTGGTATATATATTCAAAAAAGTTTGCCCATAGAGTCGAGACCAAATAATCAATTCATAGAGTGGAATGTATGATTTAATTTTACTGTTTTTTAAATCAATTTCTAAAACATATCAATTTGTATCCACCATTTTAAGTTTAAAGATCGAATTAATCCCTTCTTTTCCTGTCAATTGAACTAAGTTGACGTTAATATTAAACTATTAATTTAATGAATCCAACCATTCAATTACACAAAAAATCCTTTTTATATTTATGTGGTTGATGTAGATTTATTAAAAGGCAGCAGGGATATGTACCCCTCTTACATTATCGATTTTTTTATTATAATATTTATTTTGAAGTGTTAAATATAACACTTTATTTTAAACAAAACATATTTACAGTGTAATGGTTGTCATCTAAATATTTAAACTTTTTATCGGTCTTCAATATACAGTGTTCCTACTATATAAAATTTCTAGTAAATGTTTAGTACAATTTTTAAATTGCAAATATAGCAAATTTAAGAGTGGGTAACTATTTGATAGTCGATATCATTAATTATTTGTCATATTTATTATATTCGCAATATAAAATAAGAATGTTTGTTCTCAGTTTTTTTTGTCATGCAATTTCTCAATTATTAATTTGTGAAATATAGTGGGTAGAGTTATAATTATACTGTTGATCCATATGAACATTTATTAGTTTGAATTTATGATTCAAATTAAATTATATTTGGAAATTAAGATATATTTTCTTAATTATCACATGCATATACATTTTGATTTTGCTTTCCTTGATGAATAATACGTTAACACCGATGTTATCATTACATGGTACACACAATCTAAATTCTAAAATAAAAAACATATCATTTTCAAGCCCTTTTTTTTTTGTTGGTTACTTGTGAGTATGAATATTAAGACTTTTGACCTTAAAATGAACAATTCTTTATTTTAATTAATTATTATTTTAACCTATCTCAATACATATATATATATATATATATATATATGTATCATTTGTCTTAAACTAACATAACTGCCTAACAAATTTTTACATTTTCATTCAAAGTTGTAAATTTATAATTTTGTAAACCCCAATCTTTAATCTTTTTGGTGTGCTTTAAAAAACAATAATTAAATATTCAAATTGATGTCGATAAATCGAGGAGTACAAATGGATCCACTTAGTTTAATTTTCACTTCGTTTTCTTAAATCGTCTATTTGAATCTCCAAACCAAAATAGATCGAATATTTGTTCTTATTTAATTAACTGCGTAATTATTTTTTACCTTACCCTAAAAGAGTTTTGATTTGGAAATTAATTGGAGCAATAAAATAATAAATAGAAAGGAAGTAATTAGTTAGGGAAAGAAAGAGAAAAAAGACAAAACGGAAAAGTGATATCTAAGGAGAAAATGATTGGATGGTGTGGTGTGTCACCGGGAGGTACGGACACGTAGACTGAGGACAAGCGGTTGCCGACATAAAAAAATGAAAGTACCAAAACGTCGCCGTCACATTGATACCTTGGCCTTTTTCTATTATTAATATTTATTATTTATTATTTAATTAATGGACGCCACCGGTAGCCGGTAGAAAACGAGGCTGCTGCTAATTAGACGCAACTACGTCTCTTTAAATACTTCCTTTCCTTCCTTAAATACTCTTCGTTGGTTTTAATTAATAATCTTAATCCATATTAATTACACACACACACACACACACTCTCTATTTAACTATCTCCCTTTTCTCATTAAATTCCCCCTACAGAATAATTTCATTTGTCTGCTCATTATTTGGTTTTAATTATTTTCATTCATATTAATATTACTAATACTAATAATAATCCTATTTTAAAAGCATTTGTTTTAGTTTTTGGATGACTTCAATTTTAAAAATTTTGTATTTTAATTTTTAATTAAATGTTACGTGATAAATGGATGGTTTATCGAAAAATTCAAAAAATCACCTTATCTTCGAGATTTTGATCATTGTCATTTTGGTCTCTTGGCATTCTTTTTCACTTTCTCAACTAGTATCTTATATATTTCTTTTACATACAAATTTTCAGTGATTCAAGTTTGCGATATTTTGTAATTTATTAATTTATTTTTTTGTTCTCTTCCTCCTTTTTTTTTATGGATTTTGTGATTTATTGTATAAATATTTATATGTGATTGTGTATAGTTTATTTTATACGTGTATTGTACATTTTTTTAAAATGTCAGTTTTTTTTTATTCTACTCGATGTTCTTTTAATTTGTTTTAAGATTCTAACTTTAAGAAAATTAAAGGATGGAAGAGACCGAAGTAGTAGATATGAGAAGGTAGAGTTTTGAAAAAAAAATTAATTTTTAATTTAAATTTATTTGATTCAAGTGTGTTTATTATGTTTCAGTGTTGGCATAAAATATTTATATAATAAATTAGTAAGATTATTTGACTATTTATCAATTTAATTAATATGATAAATAAATTAACGTCTAATCATCCAAACATAAAAGTTATCATGTTTATCATTTTGTTAATGAAATCCTAACAGGGACTAAAGTAAGTTTTTTTTTTTATTTTAAGTTAGAGATTACAATTGTTTTAAAAGTTAAGGGACCAAAATATAACAAGATACAATGTTTATGAACCAAAATAAGATTTCGTCTTTATTTTTTTTAAGAGGATTTTTTGTCACACCCTCCTCCCGGAGTTCCTTTTTTTTATTCCTTCATTATGGCTCTTGAAAGACTTAGAGGTTCCTTAGGTCCTAGGCCAATTTTTTACCCCCTTAACAAATTTCATATTTGAAATTTAGTCTATTCTTTTTCTCGAACAAGAACACCATCTAACTTTAGAACGTTCCTTATTTAACCTCAAAACCAAACTTATGAAAAACTTACAATAACTTCATTAAAAAACACTTAGAACATAAGATTACACACTTGTAACTAGAAACAAAGGTTACATAACTTTGAAACTTAAGTACTTTACAAGACAAACAAACTTAAAACAACTCTTTATTACTTCAACTTAGTGTAATTGGGTTCTCCTCCACTTCTCGAAGTAGCTCTAGATTGGTTTAGTGACTGTGACACAACTCTTTGCTCTTCTTACTGCTTGAACATAAAACTGGGTAGTCTTTCACAAAATGTCATGACTTTTTACATTGAAAACACATGTCTACTCCTTCAAGACATTGTCCTTTACGAAACTTCTAACATTCATTTATTACAAAACTCCCTTTCCACATCACTGGCTATAGAGTACTCTCCCTGAAAAACACTACCCAAACTCTTTTGATTGAGATGACTTTCCTCTAGACTTGTTCTTAAAACCTCTTCCTTTGGAAACACATGGAGTAAAACTACTCTTCTTGTCTTGTTCCTTCTCGCTATCACTTGTTATAGTAACAACTTGTTTCCTCTTTTCCTCAGGCTCTTCTTCCTCCATCAAGCTTTGCTTTACTCTTAGAGCAGTCTCAACTAATTGTGAAAAATCAGTCCACTTGGCTATGGTTGTTACAGTAACGAACCTCCTTGTTAGTCATCTTTTAAACTGTCTGCATCTATCATTCTCATATGCAACTATTGTTTCAGCATATCGAGAAAGTTTCACATACTTCCTTTTGTACTCAGCCACTGAAAGTGACTTCTAAACTAACCCTAGGAACTCATCTCTCTTAGCTTAACGGTAAGTAGTAGGGTAGTATTTATCTTCAAACACACTCCTAAAGGTTTCTCAGTCATGGTATCGACTTCTCCTCATTGAGCCTTGATTGACTTCCACCATATCGTTCTGCCTCCTTCTGAAGTAGAAAGGTTACTAACTTAGCCATCATCTCCTCCGAACAGTTCATCACCCCTCGAAACACTTCTCCAACATATTCACCATGCCTCAATATTAGTTGGATTTGTGGATCCTTCAAATACTGTAGCACCCAAAGACTTAATTACTATTCTACACTTACTCTCAAGTTTTCCAAGAAACTTACTACTCTAACTATTCACAAAAGCTAACAGCTCTGAACTTTACTCTTAAATTTCCCTAAAGTAATTTGATTGTTCTAGACGTATTTCTCTTATCTTCACGAGGAAATGCACTTACTTAGATACCAAAGTTCCTTTTCTAACTCCTTCACTATAACTCTTAAAAGAATTAGAGATTTTTAGGTGTAGGATTTACATTTTTCTTTTTGTTTAAAAGAAACTAACTTGTGTAGGAATAAAAATTCAACCACTCAACTTTAGTTAACAATAATTTATCTATGTTATTATAAACTTTGTAGCAATTAAATTCTATGTAGTTTAAATTTTGTTACCATTTATTTAAATTTAAATGTGAATAAGACTAAATTCTAACTTTCACACCTCAATTAAATAAAAAATTGATTAGAAAAATGACCTAAAATTTCAAATATTTGATCCTCAAAATTAATAGACAACATCTTAATTAATTAGTCGAACATCAAATATTTAAAAATAGATGAGGTCTCTATTATAAATATAGTTATTTGTGTTGATAAAACTCATCTCTTTGGTCTTTCAGAATTACGTTGGTTTATTTATTTATAAATATTTAAAATTTTAGATAAATTCGTGAAAAAAAATTAAAATCAAGATTTTCTTTACTATGGATGTACATAGGTATGATTCGATTAGGTTAGAAAATTTGTTGGACCAAATCTAAAACCGCAGATTGATCGAGTTGACAACCTAAATGAGCCGACTAGGGTCTCCAACTCAACACTTAGGGGGCGTTTGGGGGAAGGGTTGGGTTATGGGAGATTAGGGTTATGTAATCCAACCCTCGTTTGGGGGAAGGGTTATGTAACCCTTGTTTTAGTCCCTTAACCCTTCCTCAACCCTTCTTCAACACTTCTTAACCCTTCTTCAACTTTTCCTTAACTCTTCTTCAACTCTTCCTTAATCCATTTTTTTTCTCATTTATAATTTTCATATTCATGAGTTTTGTTAATTTTAATCTTTTTATTTTAAAATCATATGTTATTTTTAAGTTATGAATTTGGTACAATTACATTATCAAAATTTTAAAATTTTAATATCAATCTCAACCTCAATGTATTTTGTTAATTAGCTTAAATATCTAAGGAATGTCAATTCAATAAAAAAAATGGTAACATTTTAACAAACTACCATAAATTTATTACAACAATTAAAAAATTATAAGAACTATTTGATTAAATTAACAATTAGTGGTAATTTCAACAATCCTATTATTTAGAGACGGTTTGTCTATATTTTTCATAATGTTATTTTAGCTATTAAATTAAGCTTGGTTAAATTAACATAACAAATATTTTGTTATAGAGGCAGTAGGATCATGAATTTTTTACCCAATAATTGTTGCAGAATGACTGAAATAAATATTTTGAAAGTATATAAATCATCGTTAAAAAAATAAAAATTAAATTTAATATTTTAAAAGTAGACTAAAATAAATTGAAGGGAAACCTAAAACTAGATTTGTTGTAATTTTCACTAGAAAACAAAACTATAGTTGGTAAAAGCGTTGATTGTTACTTTTCGTTTCCTATATTTTGTATTTTCAATTGTTATTTGCACTTATTTACATGTTTACGGGTTGCGTACGTGTCATATTCATAAAAATCAATTTATTGAAACGTAACGTATACTTAAAAAATGTTGAAAATGAACATTGTAGTTAAATAAATTAAGGCAAATTGTTTTATGAAAATTAGGGCGATTTGGTAAATTAAATATATGAAATTCGTGTATTGGATTTAGAATATGAATTTTAAAAACAAAAAAAATTATTCGCATGTAACGATTACTTGAAAAAGGTTAAAAATGAACGTCGTATTTAAAGACATTAAGACAAATTGTTCTACGAAAACTATGACAATTTGGTAAGTTAATATATGAAATTTGTATATTGGATTTTATAATATGAATTAACTATATATATGTAAACAAAATTTATAACACTACTTACCTAACTCTTCCCCCAAACACATTTTATTATAATACTATCATAACCCTACCCACATAACCCTTTTCCCAAACACATCTTATCACAACATTATCATAACACTTTCTTCATAACCCTTCCCCCAAACACATCTTATCATAACATTTCCTCCATAACTCTTCCCCAAACACATCCTATCATAATCCTAGGTTTATCATAACACTAGGTTTATCATAACTCTAACCCTCCATAATCCAACCCTTCCCCAGACGGCCTCTTAAATTTCAATTTTGAGTGGGTTAGACTGCTGGATTATTTATTATATTTTTTTTTTATCAATTTAAAATATTTAAATTTATTTACAACACAAACTAATCAATAAAATATTATAAAACTCAAACGTAAAACATCAAAATCTAATGCCCACATCTCTATGTACGAAAATAACCAATAGGTTTTTCATTCAAATCTTCTCACCGGCTATACTAAAAAAATTAAAATCCATTGAATCTATTCCAAACTCCAAAGAAAACATTATAAATATACATATGAGTTATAATCTTTATACGTTATAATATATATATTTTAACAATATTAGAAATTTCTGTCGTAAACCTAATTTAAAATATCACCCAATCTCAATCCAATCTAAAAAAATTAAAAATAAATCCAACCAACCTAAAACTAAAACTAAAACTAAAATAAAAGTGAAAAATGAAAATCTGTTTGCTTTCTTTGATTATAATGAGTTTGTTTGAAAAATGTAGTTCCTTTTATTTAAAGTAACGTATGCTCAGATTCTTTATTGGAAACATATAAATTCACATATTAATTTAGTAATAATTTATCTATTTTCAATTTAAATTTTAAACATTTTAAAATAATAATCAAATTTTAAACACTGAAATCAATTATAACTAAACATTGACTTCTGCTTTTTGCAATTTGACTAAAATAATTTTATATAGAAAAAATTATTAAAAAAAACGTAGGACAATGGATGAACTATTCAATATTAATAAACAATTTTTATATGTATTTTATTAAATGACTATAAAACAAGGGAAATAGTGAAAAATGCTAAATTAGATAAAATATTTCAAAATTAGACAAAATATTTCCATATTTCCATATTGACTTTTTTTTCTTTTATTATTTTTAAAAATCTATCAAAACAATTTAATTTGTTTTGTTTTAAATTTTAATTTAACAACAAAAGTACCACATCCTCAAATGTGCTAAGAAGAATTAGATTTTGAATTTTAATTTTCTATTTTTTTTTATAGTAAATAGGTTCAAAACGAGAACCATGGACATAACATATTTTTAAAGTTACATCCCGTCCCATTGGAATTATGCATTTCGTAGAATTAAAAAACAACCGTTTAGATGAGTAATTGTTATGAATTGAGAAAAAGAAAAAAATTGAATTTGTTTTATGTAATAAAAACTTAGATAAATTGTAGAGAATTTGATATATTTTCAAATATTTTTATTTATTATTATGATTTTTTGGGCTAATATTTTATTAGTAAAATCAAATTATCATATTTAATTAACAAATAAAAAAGGATTTATCAATAATATATAAAAAGTTTAATCGATATTATTTTAAAGAAATCATATATAGACATATAAAAGGGATTAAGGCGAGACATTAATTAAGAGGGCAATCAAATCATTGATGTAACGCTCTAGCATTAAAAAAGTGTTAATAGGAAAAGACCCCTATAATTAATAATCTTGTTTATTTAGTTCATATATTAAATCAATACAAAAAGAGAAAAAAATACTCATCAATAATTTTATTTATTCTCACTTAGGGATAGAAAAGCTTCATAATTATTCTTTCTTTTTGTTTGCTTATCATAGTGGAAAGATGTATCAATGTTTAGAGTAAAAATGAGTTGATCTAGCCATAAAAAGGAAAACATAATCTTATTAACTAACTAAAAGGTCATGAGCTCAATTTAAAGTGGTCACTACCTAAAAATTATTTTCCTACAAATTAGCTTGTACCTAAATATTATAAGATCAAACGAGTTGTCCCTAACTAGGCCAAAACAGAAAAAAAAAATCCCAATCCTCACAAACTCTCCACAAGGAACCCTCCCACAATTTCTTGCAAAGACTAAACAAACAATTTGGCGGAAAAACCCATGCTCCTCCCACTAACATCTTTAACCTGACTATAATTTATGTATTGCCTATTAACCCTATCCCCACACTAATAAACTACCAAGTAACAAGTTTAACAAACATTTAGTAAACGACTCACTTTCAAACTTTCTATATATAAAAGAAAACACCTTATAATTACAACTAATTATGCATTACGTTGTTTTATAATACGACAAAACTCTTAATTACAACCAATTATACATTACGTTATCCTATAGTACGACAAATTCTTATTCGTTACGGTATTAATTCGGAAAAAGACCACCAACTACAAGTGCAGTGAAACATGGTAGCCAAAAAATAAATAAATAAACATGGGAAAAAGTGTACATTTCCCACATTCATAGCATAATTCATATAGAGAAATGTATCTCATAACAACCAACAAGATTTTTTTAAAAAAGAAAAGCAAAAAGGTAAAATTTGCATTAAAAATGGGAAAAGATGATAGGGAGAGTTGCAACTTATTGCCTTATTTATATTTTGATACAGACACTCAAAAAAGTTCATTCCTCTTCATTTATTACTACTTATATTTATCATTAAAAAGAAAATTATAAATGTATTTCATTCTTTTCTAAAAGAATTATTTTATTGGTTAGAATGAAAAGAGACCCAATGGAATATGTACACGTCATAGCTAAGAATACATTTTTAAAAAGCAAAATTTGAATGAGTTTGTGTGAGATCATAATTCCGAAGGTTTATCAATATTCAAAGTATTTGCATTGAAAATCGAAACATAAATAATATTTAAATAATGGTATTTTCATATCCAAACAAAATTAAGAAACGACTAAAACGAAAGGAATATGAAAAAGAGTGAACTCTAAGTTGAATCTTTCATCCTTGGTGGATTTTTTTTTTCTAATGTGGTGTTTAGGATAAGTAGAAAAAGTGTGGAGTCCCTGTAATTATGATTTATAAAACCTATTAAGAGTTAATTTTGAGTCTTATCTTTAACCTCTCTATTATTTAATCTATTCAATATTTTACAAAATTTGGTTAAACATCTAAATAAAGTATTTAAAATGTATTAAAAATTTTGAAAATTCATTACACCTTCTAAAGCTAAAACCTTATTTCTTTTAATAAAAAAACTATGGACTTATTTGACACAAAACCAAGGGCGAAAATACTTGCACTATAAATTTATTTTATCTTAACTATTGTTAAAATACTTTGAATTTTATTTATTTTAATCTATACTTTCAATTCCCCTGTTTTAAATTCTAGAATCTTGAATTTAATTAAATTTTTTATATCAAATTGGATTAAATAAAAACAATATTTTCGTGCAAGGAAAAACAGACACCATAGATATAGAAAGAAACACTAGTTGGAGTAAAAAGAATCCAAAAAGTGGAACTTAGAACCTAAACTTAGAAGAGGTTTGAATACAAATTTTAGCATCAGACTAACTACCGATACGAATAATATATAATTTTAAAGAACATAAAACGGAGAGGGTTGAATTTGGAAGAGATTGTTAAAATGGTATTTTAATAAAAAGAAATAATTTTTTTTTTTTTTTAATAGGAATGGCCGTCTTGTAATTGAGGTTTGGAGCAACCAAACAAGTGTAAAAGTACAGCTAAGAATGAAGCCGACAGAGTAAAATCCATTTTTAAAACAAACCCAATTATACCAAAAACGTGTTCATTTCAAATTCTCCCCTTTTCTTTTTTACAAAACCCAATTCCCGAATTTCCTCCATATCCAATCGATTCTTTTTCTGCATGTAAAATCCTATAAATACAAACCCACAAGTTTTTCAATCCTTCCCAACAAAACCCATTTCCCAATTCTTCATAAAAACTCTTCTAAATCCCTCCCATCAATCAAATCAAATCAAATCAAATCCCCCTTCTCTCTGTTTTTCCTTCTTATGTTTCACGACAGTCGGTGGACGACCATGACTCAGTCTTCGACTCACTGGACTCGGTCCGAGGACAAGCTTTTCGAGGAGGCTTTGGTGGTTGTTCCGGCCAACTTACCTGATCGCTGGCAAAGGGTCGCCGACCATGTCCCTGGTAAGTCGCCGAGGGAGGTTAAAGATCACTACGAGGCTTTGGTTCACGATGTCCTTGAAATTGACTCTGGTCGAGTTGAGTTGCCCAGTTATGCCGATGAATCGGCGGTGGGTTTGCCGGAATGGGACTCTTCTGGACAGATCTCTTTTGGATCCAAGGCTAAGCATGGTGGAGATAACGAGAGGAAGAAAGGAACGCCATGGACTGAAGAAGAACATAGGTATTTATTTTTCAATATACATATCGACCCTTTTTGCTTCAATTTTATACTCTCTCCTTCTGTTTGGCTGCTGTGAAAATGGTGGGAAAACGGGAGGGATGAACAAACAAAGAGAATTCTAATTTGGTTTTGGGTTTTGTGTTTTATGTGTTTGGTTTCTTATTCCACCTTCCAATTTGGGAATTCCTAAGATTTAATCACCGTTTTCTGATTTAGAATTGCTTGTTTCTTGTGTATTATGCACCCTGATTTTCAGTTTTGTAAGGAGGAGGGGGGAATTTTGGAACTTTCATTTTAAGAAATTGAGGTCCTGTGATTTTGGAGTACCTAAATTTAGGAAGAATCTCGTTAGAATGAAGAGGTTAAGTTTACAGATGGACTTCTTGTTCTTGATATGGTTTATATGCGATGCAACGCCTTGGGATTTATTGGAAAAGCGACACAACACTGTCCCCTGGACAAGAATCTTGATAATTTTTATTGTTAACAAACTCGAACCATCTTTTGGAATTGAGTTTAAGAGCAAGAATTCGACCAAGAACACGAAGATTGGAAAATCTTGATTTGTTTTCTTTGAGTAAGCCCGAGTGTTTAAGCTGGTTTTTGCAACAACCACTTAACCTTATGACATTGACATTCAGAAAGTTGATTGGCTGGACTATGTTTAATATCTTAGGTAGGTTACATACATGACAACTGGTTTCATGATTTCCCCTTCTAAATTGATGAGCTTGAGTGATGTTCGAAAAGAATATCACTGTCCCATTGTAGATTGCTGTTGAGAGTTAGCCTAAAAGCTCAAGCTAGTGTGTTGTTCTAGAGATCTGTTGTTGTTGCAGCTGTTGCTTCATAACGCATACCTAAAATTGAGTTCAACGCCTGAATATAGACCAATGAGGAAAACAAAAGCTCGCAAATATGAAAATGATGTTGTTATAGAGATTTTAACTCTTTACTTTATAGGTTTTGTGATGCAACTATGTGTTTTGACATTGTGACAGGCTATTTCTCCTTGGACTGAAAAAATTCGGTAAGGGAGATTGGAGGAGCATCTCAAGGAATGTAGTGATCACAAGAACACCCACACAAGTAGCAAGTCATGCTCAGAAATACTTTCTCCGACAAACCTCCGGTAAGAAAGAGAGGAAACGATCAAGCATTCACGACATCACAACAGTCGACAACAACTCCATCCCCATGCCTATTGACCCCAATTGGATATCTCCAGCCCCCAACAATCCAACCATTCAATCAACTATGCAACAGTTAAGTCCAACAAGTCACGGGCAAGACCAAGGAGCTTCACTTGGGTTCCAAAACTACCGGTTCCCAATGTAGCAATCAACTAGATAACCCTTAGAAAACTACCACCATTACTACAATGTAAATACACCAAAAATATCTGTAAAGACCAACCTACATACGTGCCCGGGGGTTTGGTTTCGTCGTTCTTTTGGTTGCCACAGTTTAGAGAGAACCCTGCCTGTAAGTAAATAGAGAAGAAAGGAGAAAGTATTAGAAGTTAGTAGTAGTGAATGATTGTTAGAAACAGCAGTTAAAAGCTAATGTAAAAGAATTAGGGAAAAACACAGAATATGAATGGCAAAACAAAATTCTTTGTTGGATTGTGACAAGTCCTGCAAGCAGATTTTTGTGGCAGGAAGTTTCACTTTCATTCGTTAGATTACTGTTTGTTGGGCTGAAGATTTAAGACTGATTACTCTTCTTTTATGGAATTGGGCTTTGACTTTGTAAGAGATTTTTTTTTCGTTCATTCTTCTTCTTTGGTCAGAGAAAAAATGGTGAGCCTTTAATTGCGCCGCCAGTTTGGAGCTTTTACGATCTCATCTTTCTCCATTTTCACCAATAATTGCTGAAAATAGGCTTTGGTCGCCAGTTTGGAGTACCCATAAAAATGGGGGGGAAATGATTAAAAAAAGGCTCATTCACATGCATGAAGAATCTTTTTTGGTTGAATTCTTGATAGTATAGTTAGAAATCTTGCAACAAAAAAAGGATTTTTTAACGTTGGAATAACAGGAGTACGTGAGGTCATGTTTACTTCATGGGGAAATGTAACAAACGGGATGGGTTTGTGATGAATTTTAATTTCAAGATGTTTTGGAGGGTCAAATGGAATGAATTTTAAAAGATTTTTAGTTTCAATTCCATGTTTAGATTGAACTCACTCAAATTAGTTCAATCCTGTTTTTCATTGTTTTTGTTTTTAGATCTCATGATTCCATTATATTATTCTATCTTCAATTTCTCCCTTTTCGACCATTCTTCAAATTTTAGATTACCACAACCAGTTAATGGTAATATGAAGAATCAGCTACATTTGATTACATGTTAAGCCAGATTCTATCCAATTGCATTTGAAAATATTAGAACTTGTTACGACTACTGTTATCATCACTAAATGTTAACCCTAGACAATAATGATAACATTAAGAAAGACTGCGTCAAATAAACAGCCTTAATTATAATCAAATTACACGGTGGTACTAAGTAAACGTAATTATAGAAAATCAACCACATTTGACTCGTTAAAATTGGTCTGGGATCTAGGTAAACATAACCTTAAAAAAATTGAAAGCCTTTAAAAAGTAGTTCCGTAAATATTTTTTTTTAAAAAAACAAATTCTATTCCATAATATTTTTTAAACAATTATTTTCCAAGATGGCTGTCGTATTAGTAGCCGTGAAGCATTAAATAACGTAATTTTATAATTATAAAATATATGTGTGTGTGTATTAACAAAGCATCTTTTACTTTTGTTCATTCTCAAAACTGTCCCTTCGCTATCACCTGAGACGCTTTAGACCCAATTATTGTGAGTAGGTGTGTACTTCGTGTCACTATATATATATATATATATATTTATATATAAGCTAACCTACACTTACCAACATGGTGTTCACATATCTAACATTGTTTAGAGCATTAAATATATATAATTTTTTTAATTAAAAAATAATATTAATAACACTCAAAATTTTAATTCTTTTAACAAATGGGACTCTTTTTCGTCATCTCTATAGTCTCTATATCACTCGAATTAAATCTAGAATTAAATTTTCTTGTATCTACTTGTACTTTATACTTAATTACTGTATTTGTACCAAAAAAGAAAAATCAATCTATTCTCCGGCTATTCTACGGATAAAATCCAGAAAGTTGATGGTTTGAGTGGGCAATGAATTTATGTTTTGGGCATATATAACGAACGCTATTTATGAAAGGGTGGAAAACTTTGGGTTCCACCTTTGACAATTATCCATCCCAATCAATTCCTTCTCTTTTCTCTTTTTCATACCTTTGATAATCGGATGGAGTTAAACCCAATCCATTCCTCACTCTTTTCTCTCCTTTTTCATATATTATCTATTGCATAATAAGCCCCAGTCCCTTCCATCTATCACCTCATCAAGCTTCTTGGAATCTATCAAGTCTCATCTCGAACTGAACTAGATAATGTCTATGGTTTCTCCTTCAAGTTATTTTAGTTTAGAGTGTACATGCGAGTTGTGAGTTTTTTTTTTCTTTTCTTTTTTTACCAACTTGAAACAGTTGATAACCCCAAAGACCCAACCCAGGTTGGGTTGTTGGGTTATTATTATTTTCTTCTTATTCTTATTCATTTAAAATACTTAAAACATATCTATCTAACACAATGTTTCATAACTAAAATCTAAAACATAAATATTCCCAAACAATACATTAGAATTTAACCCAAAAAAAAAAGTCATCAATCCAAAAAGTTTCTATTCTCACACACACACATATGTACGTTATTCAGGATGGATTGGATCAAATCTAGGAAAAAAATACTCTAACTTGAGAGTCAAGCCACCAACCCAACCTTACAAAAGTAGAAAAAAAAATAGAAAGAAAGAAAACCTAAACCAATCCAAAAACAAAACCTAACCCAACTCTTAAAGTTGGGTTGGGTAGCCTGGATTCAAGTTGTCAATCAATATGAACTCTGAGGGAGCAGGGAAAAAAATCTAATTGGGTCCAAATGACACCACTTGTGGCCTTTTGATACTTGAGAGAAAGGTGAAAGAGATATTGGTCCAAACGCAAAACTAACTCACCGTAGAAAATTTGCATCTAAAGAAAAGCAGAAAATACCTATTTCAAGGTTGAAGGAAGTACAGTTAAAAAGTAACATTGTTTATCTCTATACAAAAGACCAAATACAGATTTAAAGGTCAGTTACAGAATGGAGGCGATTGGGGGTGGGGGTGAAATCTCACATTTTATTCCATGCGATCAAGATCAAACTTCAAAGCAGATGTGCCCACCATTTATCTACTGGGTCCCTTCATGTTTCTGCAGATATGCAGATATGAAACAATAATGAAAAAAGGGTAAACGAAGTTTACAAAATGAGTGGGGAGAGTTGAGCTAATTGAAACATTAAATTACAAATTTTTCCTTATAATATAGCAAGACATATCATCATTAGCATGTGGAGGAGAATCTCATGTCAAGAAATCAAGAGACCTTCTACTCCTCTTATAAGATCGATGAGCTACTCCTCTTGTTAAGAATTGGTTTGAGATGAAACCCATATTATCTAATATGGTGCTAGAGCCTAGCCCAGGCAAGTATTAGGTCCAATCAAGAATGGTAAACACAAAAGAGAGATTATCTTGAGGGATATGTTGAGATTCCACATTGAAAAGAGAAAAACCAAAAGCCTCACACTCAAGATAGATATGCTACTCGTTCCAAATTGGTTTTGAGGTGGAATCTAATACCTCAACTAATACATTTGTTTGGGGAATGGTAAAAGTACAAAAATTAGTGAGAAAGTTTCAGATCAGTATGATGACTAGAAAAACGAAGAACCGAAAGAAAAAGAGATAGAAGAACAAAAGGTGCTTCGGCATACTGCCATAATAGCATTCTAGAAGCGGGCTTTATTTAAAGAATACTTCAATGGTGGTAACAAATTTCTGCAGGAAACAAGAAACGAAGATTCAAGAATTAAATCCCATTAAATTTCAGCAGCTATGAAAATACGTCGTTCCTAATGAACCACAATTGGATTGGACACAAGCAAAAGATGACCATAATAGCTTGCAATCGATATCTATTTATCTGGAAGCTTCGCTCAATTTCCATATAGATACAAGAAATCGAATAAATAGTCAGTGCAAGTTACTCAACCGAAGGGTTGGGAACAAACAAAGGATGATGATGGATCCCACCTCCCACCTCCCACCAAGCCGTAAGGCATGATGAAAAGAAATATTGCATTATCACAAAACACAGTTCTTCACTGTCATACATGCCACAAATCAACTAATAAACAACATTTGACAATTCCAACCAAAATTATAAGAGTGACGAATACCTTCTCAGACTGTTCTTTCTCCTTCTCAGCCTTTTCTTTCTCTGCCTTAAGCCTCAGCTTCTCCAACCTTTCTCTTTCCATTTTCTACAAACATTAGAAAAACAAACTCAAAATCGGAGAACATAGATTCCATAACGTCATTTACAGTCCTGTGCATTTCGATTAAAGTTTCGAGAAAATGGAATTCGATAAGCCAACTCCCACTACAGTAAATCAGAAATCACAAATTCCTCGCAAATACCATCTGACATAAACAGTAAATATGCTCCCACTCCATTTCATTTTTATTAGAGTTTCGAACAAGTGAGCATTCGGTCAAACAGATTAAAGACCATACTCCGCCATAAGTCAGAGAAAGCAAACTCCGCGCACCAAAAAAGGAAAGTATCGAAACAGTAACTTCGCTCTCGCTCTAGACCATTCCACCTGAATTTCTAACAAGTTAACATTAAAAAAAGCCGGTCGATACTCAGCGTTCTACTGGTTTCCAAAAACTTTTCTCCAACATTCGAAATTAATAACTCAACCTGGATGTAGACGTTCTCGGCAGCACGCTCCTCCTCACTAAGCACTCGACCTTTTCCGTCGGAGAGGAACCGGAATCCACCGGCTCCGGCGGCACGCGCCGTACAAGGAGTCAACGACGAACGACTGAGCACCGATCGCATGGCCATTTGCGCTTATGGGAATCGAAATGTTCTAGAGAGTAACAGCGTCGTTTCCTCGGTTCATTTTTATAGCCCTAACTCTAATTGAATGCTCGGGCCGGACCGGGTTTATTGTAGGTAGTGACGTAATCATATTCGGCTTTAGTTTAGAAATAGAATATAAAGAAAAAAATAATTAAAATATAGTTTTTGTAGCTGCTTTTTTTTTTTTTTTTTTTAGACAAAGCAGAAACCCAGAACTAAGAACTACCCCAGGGAGAGAGAGACACAGCATCATGCAACCAAAGAGGAAAATCACAAACCAATAAACAGATTGGTTTTGAGCACCCAAGTTGGCATACGGTGAGCAGGAGGGGTAACAAACTTCAGCCTTAGATAAAGAAGCCAAACCAAATACGAAATTCTTCAAGCCAAATATTGACTTCCGCAGCAGTCTAGGAATGACCCATAATCAAACACATCAGATTGAGACAATCAGAAGCAACCACAATAGAGCCCAAGCAGCATCTCCTGGGAAAATCGTAGCCCATGCAACACAGCACAAGCTTAAGCTAAAAGAGGAGAAAGGTGAACGGATAAGCTAAAAGCAGCTGCACCCAAAGAATTCGTCTACCATAAGACAGAAGCACCACACCTAACCCGATAAACTAGAAGCAGCATCAAACGAAAATGTTAAAATGAAAAATTTGTGTGAGCAATCATGGCTGCCTACACGATTGTGGATGTGCGATTGCACAACCGTCGCGACCTACACGATATGGTGCTAGTTTCTGATAAAGCTGTGAGCGATTGTGGGACTATGAATGATTGAGGCAGCACAATTGTGGCTATGCAATCGTAGCTGCATTATGTTGGAGTGATCATTGGTCTGTTACTAAATGATTGTGGCCACTGATATAAATGATTGAACTGTTACTAGTCGTTGAATGGTCTTTTCTTTGACCTCCATAATTAATATGATTAATACTTGAACGATTGGAGTCTGCCCCATACAAATACTTCTCCACGCCTCTAATCTCTCATATCTCTTTAGATTGTCTCCTTTATTTCTCTCTTGACTTCCATTTTTTTTATTGTTTCTCTTCGTATTTATTTCTGTTTACGGAGCAAAGAGTGTCTATTGAGTGTTGGGATTTTGGTGTGATTTCAAGTACGATTCATACCAACGAAATTAGATATTGTTTTATACTGAGGACGACAGTGCACGTTGAAACCATGTGCAACACATTTATATATAGGTGTTCTTAATAGAGCGAGATTCGTGATTCAGCCTATTTTTTAACATGCTTTTGTATTTCAAATTTTTTCATAAAGAAACTTAGCTCCACCGAATTGCAACAATAGAAAAACTAATAAAAGCATAACGCGAGCAAGGCTAGGACCATGCACAGTCACGCATTTTCTATCAAGGGACTCAACATAAATCAGCAACCATAAACATTTTGCATCGATATTGAGACACACAACCTGTACGTACGACGAAAGGAGTTGCTGGGTTTTAGGAGCCCAGACACCACAATCAAAACTCGGAGTTAAAAAGAACACTTGAAAAGTCCAAACAGAGATCCTTGAAATCAAACACATCAGTACACTTCAATAAAATATTGAGGTTAAAATGACCCAGAAAATCCCACGCATAAACACAATCAAATAAAACATGAAAGATAGTCTTAGAGGCCTTATGACACAGCAAACTCAAAAGAGAAACCTCCAAACCCCGATCAACCAGATGAGTCAAAGCAGAATATACTTACGGATGGTTATCCACATAGATAACATCACTTTAGAAGTGTTGTTTCGATAATCGAATCCACTTACCCTTCAAACAAAAGGCATCGAGGTATAAGAATAACCCAAAAAACCTAATAATCAGACTACTCAACTCATACTATAAGAGTTGACCTTGATTATTTTAAATACTGGGTTATGTTGGTTTTTTTTTTCTTTTTGTGTTTAGGTTAGGTCTCAAGTTAGGTTTGAAAGATTCGGTTCAATCCAATCCATTTAAAATTAATTATATTATATATATTTATACTAAGTTTTATAATATGATGCTTGAAATATTATAAAACTCTTTCTTTTTATTTTAGAAATTTGGTTCATATTTGACTCTTCTAATACTTTATGTTTTTAAAAAATTTGTTAAGTATTTATTGTACCAATGTTTTATACTTTATGGATGTTTTTGGATGTGTGGATTTATGAATATGATGCCAATAATGTTTTTGAAAGTTAACAAATATTAGAAAGAAGAAAAAAAACATTATACAACTCGATAACCCATTGTTTGGTTTGAGAATGCTTCACGAGTCATTCGGGTTGGTCCCAAAATACACCTCAACCCAACCCATATACACTCGCACCCTGCACACTATAGAAACCCTTGGAATCAAAATGCCATAACCATGATCATTGATAGCTGAATTTTCCAGAATTGCAACACCAAAGACCGATCCTCTTCTCAAAGAAAAGATCGAAGACTCTCATCATCCCAACAACGATTGTTTGTAATGAAAAAACCCACCAAAAGAAAATCTGCCAACAAATGTCCATTGTGTTGAAAATTTCTTTTAATTGCCTAACGTGTTAGTGGGGTAAGTATGTGTCATCACCACTAGCACACTAGTACCTAGTTTATAGGGGATTTTGTTTTAGGTTTTCCACTTTCTGATTTGTTCATCTTTCATTAGTTGAACGTGCTTGTATGCCTATACATAGGCCATTTGATTGATTAATAAAATTAAGTCAAATATTGAATATTTTCTTCTGGTTTAATTAACATTGGTATCAGAGCTGGGTTGGTGAGTGATATTGGGTTAAACAAACAAAAAAGAGTAAGTGATCTAAGAGTTAGGTTGGTAAGTAAGAAAAAGGAGTGAGTGATCGAATGCTTCTTTGATTTTTCTTGCAGCAGCAATGTATTATCATGACAATTGATAACTTTGTCCAACCAGCAATTCCTCGTTATGATGGTCATTATGACCATTGGAGCATGCTAATGGAAAATTTCTTGAGGTCTAAGGAATATTGGAAGGTTGTTGAATCTGGAGTAGCAAAGTCTGCACGTGGAGCAATATTGTCTAATACACAAAAGTCATAATTGGAAGCATTGAAGCTGAAGGACCTTAAAGCAAAAAACTATCTTTTCCAAGCAATTGATCAAGCAACTTTGGAAACAATTCTTTGTAAAGAAACCTCCAAACAGATTTGGGACTCTATGAAAAAGAAGCATCAAGGGAACGTGAAGGTAAAGCGGGTGCAGCTTCAAGGTCTTCGAACCGAATTCGAGACTCTACAAATGAAGACGAGCGAGTCGGTGATTGATTTCTTTGTAAGAACAATGACAATCACCAACAAAATACGGATCCATGGAGAAAAATTGGAGGACGTCACCATTATGGAAAGGATTTTTCGATCAATGGCAGTGAAGTTTAATTTCGTTGTATGTTCCGTAGAAGAGTCCAAAGATATTGATAATCTTTCAATTGATGAGTTACAGAGCTCTTTGCTGGTTCATGAGTAAAAAGTTACCAAGCAAGAAAAAGAGAAGCAAGTATTTAAGGCTTCAACTAAAAATCAGTCAACATTGAAAGGAGATAGAGGACGAGGAAGATGGCGATTTAAAGGCAGAGGAAGCAACGATCGTGGCAGCCAACAAAGACACCATGAGTACGAAGAGAATCAATTTCAAGGAAGAGGAAAGGAAAGAGGAGGCCATCACTCAACAACTTACAAGCCAACAAACAAGTCACATATTGAATGCCACCAATTCCATAAGTATAGCCATTATCAATCAGAATATCGAACAAATTTGAATTCACTTTGTAGAGCAAGAAGATGAAATATCTTTTTTAATGGTGTGCCATGTAAATGAAGCAACTCAACAAAACATGTGGTATTTAGATATAGGTTGCAGCAATCACATGTGTGGAGACAAGAAGGCTTTTTTCGAACTTGACGAGTCATTTCGTAATACTGTTAAATTTGGTGATAACTCCACCATTTCAGTCTTGGAAAAAGGATGGGTGACTATCCAAATCAAAGGGAACTCTACCCACACCATTTCTAATGTTCATTTTGTTCTAGATTTAAAGACCAATCTTTTGAGTGTGGACCAATTGCTAGAAAAAGGGTATGAGTTATCTATCAAAGATGAAGCCTGTAGAATTCAAGATGTAGAGATGGATTTAGTTGCTCAAGTGAATATGACATCAAACCGAATGTTCCCACTTTATCTACAAAACACAACTCATTCTTGCTTCTCAACAAAATTGAAGGATGTCTTTTGGCTATCGCATTTTCGCTATGGTCACTTGAACTTTGGTGGATTAAAACTCTACAACAGAAAAATATGGTGACCAGGCTTCCTCAAATTGAAGTCACTACAAGAAATCAAGATTTTTCCGACGCACTAAAAGACATCGGCATAAAAAACATCGGGAATAATAGGTTATCCTGACGTTATCACGACGCACAAATGAAGACGTCGGGAATAAGGGCTATTCTCGATTCTGGCCTAACGCGTCGGGAAATATAGGTTTTCCCGATGCATTAATTACGCATCGGGAAAATAATGTCGGGAAATATAGGTTTTTCTGACGCCATGTATAGTGCATCGAGAACGACGCCGAGAATAAGGGGTATTCTTGACGCTCATTAAAAGCGTCGGGAAATGTGGTATTTTCCCGACGCCCGATAAGGGTTCTCTCGATGTTTTCAGACGGCGTCGGGAGATCCCTTATATAAAACAGAACCGAAGCGAAGAAGAAAGAAAACGTTGGAGAGGTGCCGCCGCTGTTGTGTGTCGTCGTCGATTCGTCCATCTTTGCCGCTGTCTGCCACCATATAGGTAAGTTTAAAATTAGTTTACTTTAGGTTTAGGATTTAGTTTAGGTTTTTTTTCTAAAAAATTATTTTAAAATTGTGTTTTGGATTAGATTTTTGAATTAAAATGTTGTTAGTGTGTAATATTGTTAGTGTTGAATATTGTTAAATTGAAATTTGTATGAGGGGGAGGTTATGGTTGAATTCAAATGAAGGGGCAAAAATCTAATCCAAAACAAAATTTTAAAACAATTTTTTTAGTGTGTAATATTGTTAGTGTTGAATATTGTTGAATTGAAATTTGAATGAATATGGGAGGGGTTATGGTGGAATTCAAATTTGAATGAGGGAGGGGTTTATGATTGAATTCAAATTTGAATGAGGGGGGTGTTTATGGTTGCATTGAAATTTGAATTGGGGGGGGGGGGGGGGGTTATGGTTGCATTCAAATTTGAAGGGGGGTTTATGGTATCCTGTTTGTGTTAAATAACTTGGTTGTTGATTTGACTTAGCTATCCTATACTTATGGTAGCCTTTTTTGTGTTGAATATGTTTCTATTTGGGATGACTATCCTACAGTTATGGTAGCCTTGTTTATTTTGAATTTATTTCATGTTTGGGATGGCTTGTAAGGTAGCGTTGTTGGAAGGGGTGGGTAGAACGCAAAGATTTTTGAAGTATTTTTTGTTAATAATTAGGTTGTGTTGGCTATCCTGCAATTATGGTAGTCTTTGTATAAGTTTGAAGGGGTGGGTAGGATGCGAAGATTTTTTAAGTATTTTGAAGTTAGTTTTAGTGAAAATTTAGGGGAGTAAGTTATGGATGTGTGAGAGAGAGATATGTTTCTAATCAACCCTATTTATGTTTTAGGGACTTAAACGATGGACAAGGGTTGGATGGAAGTTAGAAATAAGTTCTTCCTTAAGTATAGACAAGGAGTGACCCAATTTTTAGAATTTGCCAAGTTTCACGTTGATGCCTACGAACGATTAAGGTGCCCATGCAAGAGATGTTTGAATTTAAGTTGGAGCTCATTAGAGAGCGTGGAACGACATCTACTAACTATTAGAATATCCTCCTCTTACACAGAATAGGTGTATCATGGAGAGTCATTAAGCTTTAGAGGTACAGAAAATTTTGAGGAAGGAACTAGTAGTAATCCTTTTGATGAAGGAACTAGTAGTAGGCAATTTAATGAAGAAGATGAAATGTTTGGTATGCTAAATGATTTACAAGCCCCCATTGAACATGAAGAGGAAATAGAGTTATGTCGTTTGGAAGATGAAATGCCGATGAATGTTGAGGTAGATATAGATGAAGATAGAACAAACAATATATATCAGGACTTATTGAATGAAGCACGTAATGAGTTGTACCCCGGTTGTTCTGAATTTTCATCGTTGAATTTGTTGGTTAAGTTGATGCATGTGAAGATCTAAATGGTTGGAGTAACAAGTTGTTCGACATGTTGTTAGAACTCTTAAGAGCAGCGTTTCCAATGTGTAGTAGTACTATCCTTAGTTCATTTTATGAAGCAAAACGAAAACTTCGTGACTTGGGCTTGGAATACGAAACTATTCATGCGTGTAAGTTTTTGGTACGCGAAGGAACCTGTAATTTCTACGGTGTTCTAGACGAAGTGTTGCACGTACAATATTCGTTGGAAAGAAATATATGGCTATTTAAGTGTCGGTGGTATGACACCGACGTAAACAAAAATTAAAGAACACACGTTGAAGTAGGGTACAAATCTCTCAACACGTTTCGTTTTTGGTACGCGAAGGAACCTGTAATTCTTACGACTCAAGCACATCAAGTTTTTTATGTTGATGACCCAAAATATGGTAGCAATTGGAAAGTTGTGCAAGTCATCCAAAATAAGCGTATATGGGATGTGCCAGAAGTGGAGGATGTTGAGAACGAGCACATTAACATACTAGAAGTTGTTGTAAGCCATCAAGTGGATGACCACATCGAGGATGACACTCTGTGTAGAATTGACGTTGATCCCACGATCGTTGAAAGATCGATTGTTCGTCATGTCACTGACGACTTCATCGACAATGTGGATGAACACTTGTCACATGCAAGCGACGACGAATTATAGTGACAAACCACATACCCACATATTTATGTAGTTTATATATTTTGATTCTATGTGTTCGTATTTGCTTATTCAATATTTGTTTTCTATGTCCACATGCATTATGTCATCGTCATACCTACGACATAGTTTTATGGAGACAGACGCTATGTTCCTCGAATTTGAGAACGAGTTAGATAACTTTGCTGGAGGGTCATTGTCCGTGGGCGACAATGCGGGTGAGTACAAGAATTTCTTTCATTTTAACTTACGATTATTTCATGTTTTTTTTTTCTAACATTATATTGAGCAAGGTCATCTTCTCAACAACCTGAGACTTCAACTCCTAGAAGACGTACACAGTCTTGACTCTTAGAGTTTGAGCGCCACGTTGCAGTACATGGGCGCATTCCGATGACAATTGCCCCTGGTGCGGAGAAACCTATTTCCCCACATGCCGTTCGCTTCAACTAGGCGATAGGCGTGTGCGTGCGAAAGATATTTTCCATCCGCTGCCTTAAGTGGGCGGAGGTTAGCAGAGAATACATCGAGGTTGTCAAGGGTGACCTCTAGGTAATTAAGTCCATTACACATTTATGATTTCATTTGAATCATATCTAAGTTAACCAATCTAATGTGTTGTTTTTGTAATGTGTAGTAATTTTTTGTGCTTGATTTTAATGATTAAGCAATGAATAGGTTTGTTGAGCATCAGATGCTCACCACTTTTAAAGAGTTATGGACCGACTGTCATAGATACTTCAAAAAGTATAGCGACCTCGAGGAGGCTCGTGCCAACCCACAAAAGATATTGGTTGGACGTCATGAGGATTGACACTTTCTTTGCGATCACTACATGAGTCGTGCATTCCAAGTATTTATCATGATTAATTATGATTTCAATTTTTAATATGTATAATAAATAAACAATATAATTGATTTCATGCAAGAGCAATCACGGACAAACAAGGTTGTTAGACAGAAGCAACCTTACAATCATAGTAGTGGGTCAAAGTCATTTTTACAACGACAGCACGAGCTCACTGAGAAGAAAGGAGAGTCGATCGACTGTGTAGAGTTATTTCGAGAAATACACGTTCGAGCTGGGACGTTCGTGTCGCAGGCCACAAAGGATGCGCATGTAAGTTATTGAACCAACACTTATGCCCTTATTAATTATATCCTCTTTCGTTATATATTTTTGTGTTACCTAACTTAGTTTTTAAAATTGTTGCAGAATCAAATGCTGGAACTCTAGTCCCAGCCTACCCTATAGGGTAGTCAGCCACTCTCTGGGGATGAGATATACGATCAAGTGTTTGGTAGATGACCAGGATACTCAAAAGGCCTTGGTTGGGGACCCAAGTCGAAGGCCCGCAAGACTACGAGTGCAAGCAGTTCCAGGACCTCAAGTCAAATGCTGGAAATCTAGTCCCAGCCTACCCTATAGGGTAGTCAGCCACTCTCTGGGGATGAGATATACGATCAAGTGTTTGGTAGACGACCAGGATACTCAAAAGGCCTTGGTTGGGGACCCAAGTCGAAGGCCCGCAAGACTACGAGTGCAAGCAGTTCCAGGACCTCTTGTTCGTCATCCACACAAAAAAAGATTGAATTACAATCTAAACTTAATGAAGCTTTGGAACGGATTGAAGTGAAAGATAGAAATCACGCAACGTTAGCTTCATAAGTGGAACAAATGCAAAAGTTGATAGAAGACTTGACTCGGGCACAACAAGGACCATACCTAGATCCCTAGCTTTGCGGTACGTATATATGTCTCTATTATTCTTCAATTTTTGCAATGATAGTATACAGTGAACATATAAATATATGTACTAAACTTACATACTTTTGCATCATTGTAGGACCCAAGGTGTAGAATGGCGCCTATGAGCCTCGTTAGGAGACGTACGACTTTGTTTGCAGTTTTTTGTATTATGAACAATTATGTTTTTCTAACTTATTGATTATGTTTTTTAAAATTTGTGTTTGTATTTCTTAATTTATTAATTTATATTGAATTTGTAATTTTAATTTAATCCAAAATATCGAAAAAAATATTTGAGCAATCCGAATGTCGTTATTTCACAAAAATAAAGAGATTCTTTGAGCAAAATATTTAAGGGGAAAATTAAAAATTACATATAAAAAGGAATTTTCGATGCAACGAAACGTCGGGAATAGGATGCACCAAAACGTCAAAAGATATCCTTCCCAACGCTACAATATGAGTCGGCAAAAAAGACGCTGGGAGAGGCATTCCCGACGCCGATGGTTTCGTCACCAAAAAATGACGTCGGAAGAGGTATTCCTGACGCCATCGACGACGTCAGGAGAGGCATTCCCGACGCCATGTTGTTCACGCGTCGGGAATGCCTCTCCCGACTCAGTTTTCCCGACGTACAACTCGACGCCGTAAAAAACGTTGGCATATCCTTTCCTAACTATTTTTTCACTTTTTCTGATGTTTTTGTGCGTCGGGAGTATCCCCGTCTCTTGTAGTGAATTCCTGTTGAAGTTTGTGAAGAGTGCGTTGTTAGTAAGCAACATCGAGATCATTTTCCAACAAGAAAGTCATGGAGAGCAAAGAGACCATTGGAGTTGGTGCATTCAGATTTGTGCGGCCCAATAAACCCTCTTCAAATGGAGGAAAACGATATATAATCACCTTCGTTGATGATTATAGTCGGAAAACTTGGGTATATTGTTTGTAGGACAAATCTTAAGCTTTTATTACTTTTAGGAGCTATAAAGTGCAAGTTGAGAAAGAAATCGACAGCTCAATCAAAGTTCTTCACACAGATCGTGGTGGAGAGTATATCTCACGGGAATTTGAAACTTTCTATGAGAATAATGGAATCA
Organism: Cucumis melo; assembly: GCF_025177605.1. NCBI lineage: Eukaryota > Viridiplantae > Streptophyta > Magnoliopsida > Cucurbitales > Cucurbitaceae > Cucumis > Cucumis melo. The sequence goes on from NC_066859.1 coordinate 22,310,296, forward strand.
AAAGGCAGCTACCTGCAGCTTACACACCACAACAAAATGGTGTCTGTGAGCGAAAAAATCGCACTTTTCTCAATATGGTGAGAAGCCTTTTGATGAAAAGTGGTATTCCAAGAACTTTCCGGCCTGAAGCAGTCAATTGAAGCATCCATATATTGAATAGAAGTACCACACTTTCAAAATTTTTGGTTGTATTACTTATGCCCATATTCCAGATCAGAAGCGAACAAAACTAGATGACAAAGGAGAAAAATGTGTCTTTCTTGGTGTAAGTGATCAATCAAAAGCTTACAATCTTTACAATCCTTGCACTAAGAAAATTATAATCAACCTTGATGTAGTTTTTTATGAAGAAAATTTTTGGCAATGGAATAAAAAGGTTGCTGAAAAACAAGTGTCCACAAACTTTGATGGAATTAATGATGAGGAGTCACAAAAGCAAGCAGAACGTGATCAACTCGATTCAACAAATGGTCCAGTTAATCCACCAAGCTTGTCAACAACATCGAACAACGAAGAAAGATTTCAACATACTAGAAGAAAACCAGCGTCGATGACAGACTATGAGGTGATAGGAATCGATGAATCTGATGACCCGGTTACATATTTTGCTCTATTTCCCAATTGTGATCCTACGGTTTTTGAAGAAGCTATTAAGGATCCAAAATGGCAAAGGGCTATGGATGAAGAAATCGAAGCCATTGAACAGAACAACACATGGGAGCTGACTGATCTTCCTAAAGGTCACAAAACAATTGGGGTCAAGTGGGTGTATAAGACAAAATTGAAAGAGAATGGCGAAGTCGACAAGTACAAGGCGCGCTTAGTTGCAAAGGGGTATAAGCAGGAATTTGGTGTCGACTACAAAGAAGTCTTTGCTCCAGTTGCAAGACATGATACAATCAGATTGGTGGTCTCTTTGGCAGCTCATAATTCATGGCCTATTTTCCAGTTGGATGTGAAATCGGCATTTTTACATGGTGAGCTCCAAGAAAAGGTATTTGTCGATCAACCTCCTGATTATGTGAAGGTCAAAGATGAACACAAAGTTTATAGAATCAAAAAGGCATTATACGGACTAAAACAAGCTCCACGAGCATGGTATAGTCGTATAGATGCTTATTTTACTAAGGAGGGATTTAAGAAATGTCCATATGAGCATACTCTTTTTACAAAAATTGGAGATGGAAGAAAATTGCTCATTGTTTGCTTATATGTGGATGATCTTATTTTTACTGGAAACGACAGTGCCATGATTGAGAAATTTAAGAGATCTATGATGGTTGAATTTGAAATGTCTGATCTTGAAAAAATGCATTATTTTTTGGGGATTGAAGTGGTTCAATCAGCAAGTGGAATCTTTATTTCTCAAAAAATATATGCACAAAAGATGTTGGATAGGTTCCGAATGGCGAATTGCAATCCTGTGAGCACGCCTATGGAAGTGGGTCTTAAACTTGTTCGAGATCCTGAAGGAAGGAATATTGACAACACACTCTACAAGCAAATTGTGAGGAGTTTAATGTATTTGACAGCAACAAGACATGATATTATGCATGTTGTAAGCATTATCAGCAGATACATGGAATTCCCAACAGAGATGCATCTTTTAGCTGCCAAAAGGATTTTTCGATACTTGCAAGGAACTTCAGAATATGGACTATTTTACAAGAAGGGTGAAAAATCAAGTTTAGTTGGTTTTACTAATAGTGATTATGCTGGTGATCTTGGTGATAGAAAGAGTACTTCTGAATATGTATTCATGATGAGTTCGGCAGCAATTTCGTGGTGTTCAAAGAAGCAACCAATTGTTACTCTGTCAACAACTGAAGTGGAGTTTGTAGCAGCAACAGTCTGCACTTGTCAAGCAATTTGGCTGAGAAAAATACTTGAGGAGCTATACTTCAAGCAAGAGGTTGCTACTAAAGTCTATTGTGATAATAGCTCTGCCATCAAACTTTCTAAGAATCATGTTTTACACGGAAGGAGTAAGCACATAGATGTGAAGTTTCACTTCCTAAGGGATTTAACAAGAGATGGAGTTATTTAACTTTACTACTGCAAAATTGAAGATCAAATTGTTGATATAATGGTCAAACCATGAAGTTGCCTGCATTTCAGAAGTTAGGGAAGCTACTTGGAGTTTGTGCAATCAATAAGTCTGTAAATTTATCTTTTCTGAGAAAAATTGTCAGTTTAAGGGAGGCATTATTGAAGATTTCTTTTTATTGTCCTTGTCTTTAGGCCTAACGTGTTAGTGGGGTAAGTATGTGTCATCACCACTAGTACACTAGTACCTAGTTTATAGGAGAGTTTGTTTTAGGTTTTTCACTTTCTGATTTATTCATCTTTCATTAGTTGAACATGCTTGTATTGCCTATATATAAGTCATTTAATTGATTAATAAAATTAAGTTAAGTATTGAATATTTTCTTATGATTTAATTAACATCATTGACAAGAGAGAGGCGATCGAAACGATAAAAAAGGACGAGGAATCTACAAATCCTTAAAAACCTGCGTTAACAACCCACTACCAACTCTTTTATGGAGTCCCCAGCACAAGAGATCCCTTTCCCACAAAAAGAAAAAAATAAAAAAAAAACTCTTCCAGAAGAAGGAAAGAAGATGGAAGATCGCTTCCCTCCAATACCAAAGAACTAGCAAAATAACGGCTTTAAGTACTCTAGAAACAAGTAAGGAAGGAGAAGTAAGAACACGCCCAACCTGCTTTGCCAAGAGGGCCTTGTTGAAACCCTCTAAATCACAAAAACTAAGACAATCACACTCATTGGACAAACATAAAGAACTCCACTTCTTCGCATGAATTTTTGAATGAGTGGGAGAAGAACCTCACCCCAACTTACTGACCACATGAGTAATAGTTGCACAACACGATTTAGGAAGCCTCAGACAACTCACTGTATAAGCAGGAACAACCTACGCCACACTTTTGATGACAATCTCTTTTCCCCACTGAAAAAAGAAAAAAAAAAGAACCTTTCAAACTTTGCACAGCCTATAAAACTTGTTCCTTCAAACACCTAAAATCCTTCATATGACCGCGAGCAAAAAAGGATGGTAAACCCAGATTAACTCATTGGCCGGAGGCAGTCTCATGCAATTGTAAAATGCGTTTAACATGCCAACATTCAATTGTCGTAGCTTTGAAAAACAATGTCAACAAAGACCTAAATATGAGATATTAATACCAAATGGCTGATTTTAATACCAGATATAAGAGGGGAAATTTCAAAAAATTGGGAAACATTTTAGGGAACTTTTGGCGCGAAAGTTCGGAATCAAATTCCTGGGAATTGAATGTCTGTGGGCTTATTTGATAGGATTCTGCTGTCTGAAAATTATATATGACTGTGTTTGGGATGCAAGATTTTCGAATCTGGATTTCGAATCTGGATTTCTAATGCCTTGGTTTATGTTTAGTTTATTTTTTTTTTTTAATTATACATCCTAAATTTATCATATATCATATTTTTAATTGATATTTTTTCATATTTTATACTTCTAATTTAATTTCTTAACTCTATTGATTTTTCATGACAATAATGTAAGAATGAAATTTTTTAATATTCAGTAATAACAATTTTGATTACAGTTACATTAACATGAATGGTATAATTATGAATATTACAAACCATTCATACATTATAATAAGTCGAATGGTGTTTACGAAAGTTTCAGTTAAACAACATAAAAAACGGTCTGATAGATTTCAAAATAAGCATAACCAAAATGATTATGGAAAAAGTTGTAGAGTTACCTTTAGCCAATAGTTATGGTTACGTTGTCTTCCTATGATGTGCGTATTTTAAACCACTTTTATCAAAAGAGTTTAAATAAAAATGAGTTTTTTTAGATACTTTTCTCTTAAGTCAATCCAATAAGGTCTAAGTCTTCTAGTTAAATTTACCAACGAAAAAAATGAAAAATTTTATAAAACTAAAAATAAATCATTGTACATATTTGATTTATATATACTTGAGATCACAATAAATATTTCATCAATTTTCACCTAGAAAAATATAACAAAATAAACAAAATCTCCTAAAATGAAGGAAAGATTGGTTTTAAACAAAGAATAGAAAATAGATAATTAAAAAAGATGATCTAATAATAATTATTATTATTAAAAAAACTCAAGAAGAAAAGAAAATAGAAGAATGAAAAATATGTATTTTTAAAAAATGTTTTGCGATTAAATCAACGGTGTAATTTGGAAAATAACTCGGAGAAAAAATTTCAAAAATTCATTTTTATTAATTTTTCAAGGTTTTGGTGGTTGCCAGAGTTGGTAGTCGGAAGTTCCCTGATGGAGTTGTCAGAATTGACACCCAATAGTGACCGACAATGGTCACCGAGGGTGGTGTTCGAAATTGGTCGATGAATTTTCTAGATTGAATTAGAAAAAAAAAAAAGTAATCCATGGGCTTGAATAGTATATACTATTCAAATCCATGAGAAAGAGTGTAAGAAGTCTTAGTGAAAATGGTCGTTGATCAATGGTGAAGTTTGTTAACCATTTCGCTTCGTGTCGGAGGACTGATAAAAAGCATGAAAAATGAACATTCTCCCGAGCTGCTTAGCCCTGAATGATGCTTTTGACTTGATCAACATTTTTCTATTTTTGAGGTCAAGATAGGGAAACTTCCACACTCCGTAATCCTTTATCTCAAATCTTTGATTCTAAAGAAAATGGCCGTAGATCAATGGTGAAGATCGTTAACCATCGCCAATGTTTAATTAAGACAATTGGTTGGTCATCGATCATCATGACAATCGGTCTCTAAGGGTCATGGCTATTGGCCATTGACCATCATGACAAGAGGCACAACACCGATAATTAACGATAACAATTGTTCACCGTTGATCATAATGTTCACCTAACGACAGAAACGTCCAAAGTTATAGGTCACCAACGATCAAAATGATTGATCATCGATGATCGATAATCGACAATCAAGACGATCCGAAGGTGATGATCAAGATGATTCAAAGTCGACAATTAAGATGATCGGTTTTCATGACCGTCAATCGGTCATGATCGATCATCATGGTTGATCGTCAACTTCACTAACATTTGTTGTCAATGGTCATCAATGATTAACGGTAAGAGGTTGAAGTGAACATTTTTCTAAAACATATGACATTCAATAATGAAAAAAAAAACATATTCCAAACCTATGAGTTTGGTTTCTTAATTCCAAGAATTTTATTCCAATGGTCCAAATATGGGTTTGGCTTCAAATGCCAAAACCTCCTAATTTCAAACCCATTTTTTAGGATTTTTTTAGATTACTTTTTTAAAAGAAGAGTTTTAGGACAAATTTGATGTGAAATGTCATAACTACTCTCATAAAAAAAAAAAAACCTTAATTTCATGCTTTTCATTCTTTCCCTTCCCACTATTTTTTCCTTGGCAGATTGTAAATGAATGGCTTGAACGTTTCCCCTTCCTACTTTTATGCGGTATTCTTCCCCTCCCCATTTTTTCCCTCATTCTTCCTCCCCACTTCTATGCGATCTTCTTCCACTGCCCATTCTTGCCCTCGTTCTTCCCCTCCCTACTTCTATGCGATCTTTCTCCCTATTTCTCTTGCTCTGCCACACAGCATCTTCGAATGAAAGGTGAAGGAAATCAGATAGAGGTAGCGCAATGTGGGTAGGGAGTTCAAACAATGTGGCAAGACGACTTTCGTTTGGTTACTGAACTTTTTAGTTAAGTGAAATTTTTTTCGGTTGGTGTGAAAGTCTAGTTAATTGATTTTTGCTCAATTGTTGTATACATTTAGCTTTTGTGTGAAAATTTAAGAGAAAAAATTCTTTCCATTTGATCATTCCACCATCGCCTATATCTAGATTTTTTTTTTAAAAAAAAAGTTATTTAAGAGTTAGATTGTCTCATTTAGATGTTTCTACCATGTGTTGAATTGCTTGATGACAAATTATGCACACTTAGCAAAAAAAATAAATGTTGGTCACTTACAACAGTAAATTGCAATTTTAATGGTAGTTTTCATTTGACTTTCAAAATTTGCTTTCATTGGAAACCTTAATTCTTGTGTTTAATTGATTGAGGTTGATATTCTTTGAGAATTTGCTATCATGACTTGCTTGAAGATTTATTGTTTGGCTTTGATTTACGGTTGATTTAGGTGTTATTATTTCTATGTTTTTACTACTATTTGTTTGTTATATAGTGAAGTATGAAACATAGTGAATTTTTGTTAAACTTCAAACTAATTCTACACTCGTTTTAGGTGAGAGTTATGGTGATTTTGCACAAACATACCCTTCATGCACGACTACTCAGCAACAACGATGAAAAGTGCTTCCATCGAATGATTATGACATGATTGGATGGTGGGTAGCAGTGACAATGGAGACTTGGATGGCAGTGGGCATCATTTTTCTTACAAATTAGAAAGTTTTCTCAAATTCTAACCATTGCAATTAGTAGTGAATTGTTATTTGTTGATTTTTTTGGAATTTTCTTTGTGCAGAAACTATTTTTTGATTTCTACTGTTTTTTTCTTCTAAGTTTTTGGTTTTTTAATTAAATGTTCTAATTTGTAAATTGATCTTGGTTGCCAAAATTTGGTATAAGTAAACTAAGAAAAAAAAGGTGCTAGACATCTTTTACAATAAAATGTTTATTGATTTTTGTTATGATTTAAAGAATTATTTACTGATTTTTTATTCATTGCGAGATAAAAATTTGTAACTACAAATTTAATAGAGGTGGAAATTCAATTTTGGAAAGCATTGTAAAAGCTTGGAATGTTCAAGATGTGTGCGAGATAATATATATGTACTTAAAAGGTTTTCTAAACATGCGTAAAAGCACTCTAAAGGACTTGAAAGGTAGAAATTTTATTTTGGAATTTAAAAATTTAGAAAATATGCGAGATATATGTGAGATGTGTGTAAAATAATACATATGTACTTAAAATGTTTCCTAAACATGCGTAAAAGTACTCTAAAAATTTAAGAGATGTAGAAATTTGATTTTAGAATGCATAGTATAAGTTTGGAAGGTGCGAGATGTGTGTAAGATATGTGCGAGATAATACATATATACTTAAAAGGTTTCCTAAACATGCGTTAAAGCACTCCAAAGGACTGAAGAGAGGTAGGAATTCGATTTTGGAACACATAATACAAGTTTGAAATGTGCGAGATATATCGTTTAAAAAGCCTTTAAAGTACATATGTATGATATTGCACACATCTCACACATTCCAAATTTTTACTTTGCGTTCCAAAATTGATTTTCTAACTCTCTTAAATCCTTTTGGAGTGTTTTTACGCATGGTTGGAAGCATTTTGGTGTAACGATCCGAACTTTTAAACTAAGTTAAAGTCATTACTCAAAAGATAAACATCAAAAGACACTTTTTTTTTAAAAGGTGATAACTAAAATCTTTATAAAATTAATATCAAGACGTTCACAAAAACATAAGATTTTCAAAATTAAGAAAAATAATTTGAAAACGTGACCCTCGATTCTAACAATTTTAAAGAACTAAAAACAAATAAATAGGATAAAATCTTTAAGTAAAATGGTTAAAATTTAAAAATACTAAAAGACATATAAATGAGTGCGGAAGCTGAACTGTGTCTCCATATGGCATGCCACGGATCCCTCCCTGTCGCTCGCCAGCTTCTTAAGTTCTTTACCTTAGCCTGAAATATTAAACATAAGAAAGAGTGAGTATATAAATATACTCAGTAAGGGACCCACTACTAGTCCCACTCGGTAGTCTGTTAACTTCTCATTAGAAACATACATGCAGTATCGTGTGTCTAATGGAGCACACCTGAGTGAGTGAGACCGTACAAACACCCCTAAATCGTGCGAGTGATCTCGTGGAAACACCCCTAGTCGTGCGAGTGATCGTAGGTACACACTCCATAAACATATCTGTGATATGAGAGTACACCCCTAATCGTGCGAGTGGTCCCATTGGAACACCCCTAGTCGTGTGAGTGACCCCGTATACACAAAATAACTACTCTCTAACCGTGTATGTGATCCGTAGGTACACCCCTAAATCATGCGAGTGATCCCATAGGAACACCCCTAGTCGTGCGAGTGACCCCATAGATAGGACCACGATACAGGTGGGGTAAGAAACTCATCATATAAAGTTAACAGACACACCACAGTCCAAAGCATGTAACATCGTCATAAACATCATAACATGACATGAATATTAATCATAATTTCCTTATTCATGTGATTAATATATCATGTATCATAAACATACTAGTCATCATCGTCAATCATAATATCAGTTGTCATCATAAACACAATATCAATCATCCTCTACAACATCCCTTATGCATCTTAGTTACCATAATTGCATAATCGTAAATACATGCAGTCTCTTAAATTCAATTCGAAGGTCCAGTAGTAGAATCTTTTACCTCGAGATTAGTTACACTGATATTTTTCCTAATAGTCGCGGTCACACTTCCCAAGGAAAATCCTAAACACAACCCAAATACGAAAACATTTATCATCAATAGATTTTAGTATAATAGTTAAATAAACCAAAATACATATTGTAAATGAATGAACATGTAACGCCTCAAAGTAAGGTAATTTTAATTTAATTGTCTTAAGTTTTAATTCTAAGCATGTTGGAATTAATGGGGTGTGAATTTGAAATAATTTGAGAATGTGTTTGATTTTGTTGAAATTAGGATTAATTAATATGTTTGGGAGAATATTTAATTAGTTTGGGGATTTGAAATTTTTGGTGTTGTAAAGTTTTGATTTAAGTTGTTTGATATTTGTTGATGAGATTATGAGTAATTATTTATGGAAAAACATTAAGGGGCCGTTTGGGGGAAGGGTTGGGTTATGGGGGTTAGGGTTATGATAAACCTAGTGTTAAGATAAACCTAGGATTATAATAAGATGTGTTTGGGGGGAAGGGTTATGGAGGAAGTGTTATGATAAGATGTGTTTGGGGGAAGTGTTATGAAGGAAGTGTTATGATAATGTTGTGAAGAAGGATTGAGGAAAAGTTGAAAAAGGATTAAGAAGTGTTGAAGAAGGGTTGAGGAAGGGTTAAGGAGTTAAAACTAAGGTTACATAACCCTTCCCCCAAACGAGGGTTGGATTACATAACCCTAACCCCCATAATCCAACCCTTACCACAAACGCCCCCTAAGAGGCATGTTGCAGCAGAAGATATAGATCATGTTTTACTTTATATGCATCTAAATGATTTAGAAACTAATGTGCACATGCTATGCGATGGTCTTAAATGAGAAGCCAAAAAAGGTAAACGAAGAACTTAACTTTTATAGTTCTGGGCTTCTTCTTTGAATTCTTTTCCTTCTCTGCCTGAAAATCACGAACAAGGACAACCACCAAGCTGACCCACTATGCTCAGGACCAAGAACGGAGTTGTGGCACTCGGTTTTGTGAAGTGAAATATAGAGAGAGATGGGGAGCGTATCGTTTAGGTGTTCTTTTTCAAAGAAAATATCATTCTTTTCTCATTCTGTAATGAGAAGTTTTATATGAAATTTACATGCAAATTTCATATATTATCAACACCTAATCAATTCATTAACTCTTTAATGAAATTAGTGGCTTTAAATTCACAATAATCTGTCACATTTCCCATTAACCGTTAATTAATAAAGTAATTAGTCAAAGGGGCATTTTGGTCATTTGACCATTTAAGTCAAAGTCAAACTTTGACTTTTCTTAGTCAAAAGTCAACTTTTTGACTTTTTACTAATTTTTCCGTCTTGACTAATTATAATCTCTCGAGTATGAATCCGTATTCATTTCTCTAAAATTCAAATCATATTTGAATATAAATTCGGTCAAAGTTCAAAGTTCAAAGTCAACATGTTGACTTTTACAACTTTGACCGTTTCTAAACTTTTCAAGCTTTTAAATATGAATCTATATTCATATTTATTTAAATCATATTTAAACACAAAATTTAAAGTTTATTTCTACCGACTTATATCTTATATATTTGTCAGTTTCTCTCTATTATCTTTATTCGAACAATTCGAATTACTTCAACATACTTGTTCTTAGTTGAATCCATATGAGCTAGTAGGGGAACCTAATGGACCTATAGATCATGGGCTCCAATGATTTGAGATTAACTGGCTAAACTTTTTAGACCAAGCTTAATCAACATTCGTTAACTAAAGAGTCATTCCACTAAAAACTCTTAGTTGCACTCCCTTCACTATAGATATATTTCTGTCCACCTGATATAACCACGATGAGTAAGTTGATCCTTTCACAGGTTGTTCGTAATCTCGACTGAGTCAAAAAACCGTTTTACCCCCGAGATTACATCTTGTTTCTTAAGACTCACTGATTTGCTATTGAACAATTGGTTTAAGGTCCAACCTATAAACCTGAATCTTTCTCTGCCTATGAGAAGGTGGGGGCCCCTTGTTTAAGTTTTGGATTTTGTCCTTAAGGGAACAACCTATCTAATATCCCAGAAATGGGTAAGAGTGAATTCCGTTTTGCACCCTATGTCCCTAGCTATCCACTCAGTTTTATCCCTGAAATGGAAGGCTTATTGAGCCAACAATGATAAGCTGCCCTTACCTATGCAGATCTAAGAATACTACCGAATGAACAGAAGTTCATAGTTAGCTCGGGATTAAGATCAAGTTACCTAGGTCATCATAAATGAAATGGTCAGTTTATAGTTTACGGTGTTATAACAAAAAGTGACTATTTCGTGGTTCCAGTCTTATGCAAAACATTTACATAGGATGCCCCCATTCCCATGTCTCTACATGAACGATTCACGATTATATCGTTTGTACTAATTACGGAGCGGGCCGCATCCATAGTGTTTATCCAGAATAAGGCGTTCAACCTTATTCATACACTATATACTATTTGGGCTATTAACTTGAACTTCATCCATGTTTATGTCTATACATAAAGTTCAAGTGTATTTGACAAACTCATTAAAATAGCCTCGGGACCTTAATTTATTGGTTTTAAGATTATAGCATTCAACAATAAAATTTATTGAATCAAATAACAAAGTACGAGTTTTAGGACACAAATTCCAACAATTATATATATGCTTATATAATTATTTAAGTTATTTAAGATAAAAATAATTATATTATGGAAATAATATAATTACACTACAAGAAAATGGAGCATTCCCAACGCCGAAAAGGACGTCGGCATAAAGAATGTCGGGAATAAGGTCTTTCCCGACGCCGTCAACAACGCATCGGGAGATGCGTCGGAAAAACAATCTTTCCCGATGCAACACGAAGGCATCGGCAAGGGTACGTCGGGAAAAGGGTAAATTAATTTTAAAAAACGAACTATTCCCGACGCCGTGAACAGTGCGTCGGGAGCAGCGTCGGGAATAGGGTTTTTCCCGACGCCGCATGAAATGTCGGGAAAAGCGTTTAATGAGCGTCGGGGATTCCACTTTTCCCGACGCTTTGTGAGGGATTTCCCGACGCCACGTCACTGCGTCGGAAAATCCCCTTTAAAATCGTTTCAGTTCTGTAATTTACAGAACCGAAACCGAGAAGGGAAAATTAAGAAAGGAGAAGAAGTCGTCGCGATTTTCGTCGCCCTTCTGCCGTTGTTCTGCCGCCGTCCCTCGCCGCCCTCCCTCGCCGCCGTCTGCCACTTTAGGTAAGTGGAATATGAAAATTTATTTAGTTTAAGTTTATGTTTTAGGGTTTTTTTTATGAAAATTAGTTTAGGATTTTCTTTTGGAATAGATTTTTGTTTGTTAAATGTATTTTTGTATAGAGTGTGTGTAATTTGTGGTTGAATTGAAATTGAAATTTGAAATTTGAATGGTTTAGGATTTTTGTTTTAGAAAATTGAATTGAGGGGGGATTTTATAGTTAAATGAAATCTAGAGGTTCACGCTTATGTTCGCTCGATCTAGAGATCTTTACGCCCAGAAAGAGTAAAGAACCATGACCTTACTAGTTTGCCGATGTAGTCGCTTGTGTTCTTCTTCGCCCCTCTCGGACCGGACCCCTATGAAAGTCGACCTTACGAGAAAAATGGATTTTCTCCGCAGTCCTTCGAAGTAAATAAATCCAGTTCGCATCTAATTTCAAGCCCAACGGCATACCCAATCGATCGAACTCAAACTTCGAAGATGCGAGGAAGTCAATAGAGTAGAAGGATAGGGATAGATGCGAGGGAGAATGAAATTTTGCGCGCGAAGCTACGTTGTTTTGCCGTTGGGTGTAAACGAAAGGAAAAAAAAACTAAAAGATTTTAGGGTCGAACTCTTGACTTAAATGTCTATAAGAACATTACCAATTAGGCGTGCATAAATATTTAGTGTTAAAATTTATTTTTAATAAACTAAACAATATAGCTGATCCAATTGTCATTCCCAAATTCAATTCCATTGCAATCTTCAACAGCATAACGTTATCTTTCGAGCTTCATATCTCCATCAATACTAACTCAATTTACACATATAACCACTTGATTTGATGCGTTTTTTTACGATCTTTACATCTATAATCATAACCATAGCATTTTATTAGCGTATCTTGACCTTGAATTCCCTTCAAAATTTCGTAAAACCAAGTCAAAACTTTGAAAGACCATAACTTTGAGCATAGTTGTCCGCCTTTCATCCTCAAAAACGTTCGTTTTGGCCCCCAAATTGGATTACACAATGTTTTTCACCAACGTTTCATGGTTTTGAAGTTTGAAACTACCATCTCCAAGTTCCTCTATTGTGCTAATTTTTTTATCTTCTTTCTTTTATATGTAGAAACAATACAAGGACATGAAAAATTAGGTGTGGCGGTACCCATATGTGGTTACAGTTCATGTTCGAACCAAGCGCATGTAAACGTCGAGCGGGGATAGAGAGCGGTATGTGCGGTCGAGGTGGGGGATGGGCTTGCTTGGATAATGCTTGCACCTCGTTGCGGGCATGTTGTCGGCATGCTTTCCTCTGTTCATTATGTTTATGTTTTTTCTAAGCATACGCACCTCGTTGGGAGACTTTTTATTATGTTTATGTTTTTTCTATTTTGAGAACTATATTTTGTTGTAGTCAACTTATTCGTATTATTAATTTTAATTCTATTTTTTAATTTGTGTTTGTATATTTATTAATTTATTTTAATTTAATCCAAAACGTCGCGAAATTTTTTTGAGCAATCCGAACATCAATGTGAATGTTTGAGCAAAATATTATAAGGAAAAAAGTAAAAATAAAATATTTAAAAAATATATAAAAAATATTTCCCGACGTTCATTACGTCGGGAAAAAAACGTCGGAAAAGAGGTTTTCCCGACGCCGGAATATGCGTCGGCATACGGCATCGGGAATAAGGTATTCCCGACGCCGTATATGCCGACGCATCTCCCGGCGTCGGGAAAGCCTCTCGCGACGCATTTCTCCCGACGTTCTTCCCGACGCCGTTTTGTACGTCGGGATATCCTTTCCCGACGTACTTTGCATTTTCGCCGACGTATTTGTGCGTCGGGAGTACCCCCATCTCTTGTAGTGTTAATTAGGAAAATATGTTATATTTTGGGAGAAGAGAAAAAGAAGATTTAATTTATATTAAATGAAGAGAGAGAAAGTGATTAGATTATTTTGGAAAAGAACAAGGAAAAAGAAAAGAATAGAAAATAATAATAATTTTATTATTGTTTCTTTTAAATAGGCCTCGGGATATGTCATCACTATTCACTTTCTTTTTCATTGAGAAAAAATCCTAACTTCTTCACCAAACCTTTTTATCCCGTGCTGATCCAAGTCGTCGTGGAAGTTGTCATGTCCTAAATCGTTTTTCGTCAAGAGCGTGTCACATCGTGAAGCGTCCCTTATTTCCACCACGTAGCATCATCGTTGTTCGTCTTCCCGTCGTGCAATGTTGTCGTTGACATAGTCGTCGGTTGTCGCCGGTCATCACGTCCCCCATCCTTTGCGAGTCAGAACGCCGAGTCGATCCCCCTTCTAAGTCGCACGCACATTCGAGCCATCTTCTACGTTCTAGTCGCGCAAGCATACCGGCCATCTGTTCCCATCTGAGCTGCACTTAAAAGGTACCCAGTCGAGCCGATCTTCTTTTTTAGCCGATCCGATTCCCTTTAGCCAAACCGCCCTCCTAATTTTTGGTTATTTTTCCACCTATTTTTGGTAACTGTTGGTAAGTTTTAGTTGGGTTCTAGGTATGCCCAATAAATATTAATTGTGGACTCTAAGTAATCTAATTTTGGATTTAAGTTGGATTATTCTTCTTGAAGGATCTTTTGGTCGATTTTTTGAAAAGTTATTTGAGAAATTATGCCTCAAAGATTGAATTGGTTTCAACCCAAATTGTTGGTAAGTTTGGAAATTCTAATTAAAAATTTGGTAGATATTGGTTTAAAAAATTATTAATTTAATTTTGTCTATATTTAGGACTAGGACTTAGTAAATTAAAGATTTACTGTCAACCAAATAATTAGTATTTGTTTGCTAATCCCGAAGTAAGAGATTCTCCTACTAGATTCTCGTACTGAAGTTAAACATACTGTATTGATGACGTATGTTGATAACTGATAGTTATGATTGAGTTATGTTGATGATGATGACTAATTTATGTTAATGATGATGCATGAAATATTAATCGCATAATTAAGAACGTTAGGATTAATGTTCATGTCATGTTTATGATGTTATGATGTGCTACATGCTATGGATTGGATGTTCTATTAACTTTGTGTGTTAGGGTCGTACACATATGCAATTTTTTATGATTATGTGATTTGACGGGATTGCTGGTTTATCATGAGATGTTATGTATATGAGTGATCCGACGGGGTTACTTACAGCTCGATTGTCTTAAGTGTTCCTTCGAGTTCAGTGAACACCAGTTTTTTCCTAGGTGTTCTTTTGGGTTCATCGAAGACCAAAGATGTTCCTATGGGATCATTAGATTGCGTGTGTTCAGGAACACGCCAGTTTAGGAGTACGTTTTTACAAGACCCTAACGGGAAGTTAACAAACACCTAGCAGGACTAGTAGTAGATTATTTACTGAGTATAAGTTTATACTCACTCTTTCTATGTTTAATTTTTCAGGTAAAGGTAGAGGTAGAGGGAAGTTGGCAAATGACAAGAAGTGGCCGCGACTTGCCATTGGGAAACATTTTGCTTTCGTCTTTATGTTACCATTTTGATTTCAACATTTTTTGTATTATTTAACTATTTTCTCTTTTAAAATCAGATAGGGTCCGAGTTAGGATTTCATTTTTAGATATTTATTTCTACATATTTTGATTTATTTATAATTATAATGAGCATTTGAAGTTTTCAGTAAAAGTTAGTTTTATTTTCCATTTTGTTCAGAGAGTTTTATTTTCCTTTAAGTAATAATGAACTCAGTTTAATATAAAGAGTTGAGTCGTTACAGAACACTTACTTGATTTCATTATGAAAATCTAAAATTCATTAGATCGATCTTTTCCAATTTCAATACTATATATTCTTCGATTTTTCCTTTGATGATATGATGACTTGTTTAATTCGTTAAAATTAGCAAAAAAAAAAAAAAAAAAAAATTGAGAGAGCAATCGCTCAATAATTGTCTATCATCTATATAAAGACAACCGCCTACTATAAGATATCCACTCACCACCAACTTCTCCGCTACATGGATGATTACCCATGGTCTTAATTTAACTATCCACATCCCAAGTAACTACCAACTTCTCCACAAATAACTACCCACAATCAAAACAAAAAACCACTTCTACTTTCAAACTTCACATAATACTACTCAAATTTATAAATTTTGTACGAAATAATATACGTAAATACTACATTAAGCATTGTCATGTGTATAACTTTTAAGGGTGAACATAGTAGGCCAAAAAATCGAAATAAAGTTGGTCGATTGGAGAAATGGTGAAGGCAGTTGAAAATCGGTTTTTAAAATTTAAAACCGACCTAAAGTCGGTTAGTTTGAATGGTAGGATATATAGAAATTCGGTTAGTTTGAATGGGGATATATAGAAAGTCGGTTAGTTTGAATGGGGATATATAGAAAGTCGGTTTTGTTCGACCGTTCCCATAGTGATTTGTGCTTGGTCGGGTTGGTTTAACCAAAAAATCAACTTTGACCAACCCTTGATCACCCCTAGATCACCCCTAACAACTATAACAATTATTACATACTTGAATTATACGGAATTGAGATGGATATTTAAAATTGAATACAATACCTTTGAGAAAAAATTAAAGGTTATTTTAGAAGAAATTATTATTATTATTATTAATTTAAATTTATACTTATTTTCTCGATTCATTCTTTTTTTTTTTTTTCTCAACCCGACACCGGAGTGGACTGCCCGCGGGAAACTCAGGGACCAAAGAAGATAGTCTCAAATTGCCGGTCGCGACCATAAACTCGATCATGTATCATCCTACGAGAGGCGGTGTTCGTGGCGGTCGAGATCGTAAGCTATATAATATTTTCTACAATTTCCACGTTTTCTATCGTCTTCCTTTTTCTTTTTTTGGTCGTTAGTGGAGTAGGTTTTAGCAGGTCTCTATTAGCTGCTGTCTAATTCGAGAACCATTTTGGATCTGGATCCGTTGTCTAGGGTTTTATTTGTGCTCTTCCGTTATTCGAATTCGCGTTTCTTTGATGGTTGGTTGTTTTCATTTCGAAATAGTTTACTAGGGTTTTTAAGATGGTGGTTCTAAACAGCCGTTGATTCGCATTAATTTGTAGATTTGAAGGCTCCTTGTAAATTGGACAGGAAGTTTGGATGTAGCATTAAGATTTCGATGAATTGTTAGTTTGGCGGTAGTTATGTACATCTATTGTGGTGAATGAGACAAAATTTGGGTCATAAGGATTTTAGGGCTTTGCTAGTTTCTGAGTGTTGTCGCCTCCGGTTATGATTCGGAATCTGAATTCGGCACCTTATGGCTCCGGCAACTCATTCTGGCTTATCTTGAATGCTGAAAGTTGTCCTCAGTCTAGGTTATCTAGATAAATTCCCATGCTACTCAATCAGATGGCTCCAAGCTCAGCATGCTTAACTTTGGAGTTCTTATGATTAAATCACTGAAAAAGGAGTTCACCTTGTTGATCTTGGTACATTCATGTCCTATCCTAGACTTAGGGTGTTATAATAGTTTTGTTGGGTTTCAGTTATTTTTTAAAATATTGTTATGCTTAGATCGGCAATAGCTCAGAACAGCTATATCTTCATATTACTGTCTACTTTTGGAGTGATATTCGTTCTGTTTTGCTTCCTGTTGGTTCTCTTTTTCTTCCTTTTCCCCTATTAAAACATCGTTAGGCTTCTTTCTTTACTCTGTATCTTCCAGTATCTTATAGGGTTTCCGTAACAAATGGATTCAAAAGGACTTTGGATTCAAAAGGACTTTGATTGTCGAAGTTGGATGTTATGAACAATGCCATTGTTCAATACACAGATAATAATTGAACTGGATAACTATAGGCTAAAGTGTTTTTCTTATGAAGAATGCCATTGGCGATACATTCTTATGCTCGAACATGCAATCATATACGAGAATGTTGTTTTTTTTTATGTATATTTTCTATCCTCTCTGTTTCTTTTTTTCTTTCTTTTGTTTTTTTGTTCTCTGATAATTTAGACTTGCTCGTCGATGAGGATAGTCCCGTCCTCTCTTTGCTAACTTTATATATCTGGAAACTACTGTTTGATACGACATTTAGTAGTGGAGGAAGTCATGATTACTTACAAGGGTGTAAGGATTTATTTCAAACCCTATGACCTCTTGTTTATTCAATATATATCTTTTAACTTTTCTTAACCAATATCTTATCCATTGTCCAACCTTCTAGATTGTTGAACACTTGAACTGGTAAACATTTAGCAACCTGTTGAAGTATCTTTCCTGAATTTAGCCAGTGACTCTCTTAACATATGAGGTTTTGCTTATTCAATGCTCTCTTTTTTTTGTACTATCTTGATGTGCAGAATTTAGTTGGGAAGATGTGAAAGTTGATAAACACAGGGAAAACTTCCTTGGCCATAGCATCAAAGCTCCTGTTGGAAGATGGCAAAAAGGTAAGGTATCGTTGCAAAAGTGTACTATGGTTATGTGAAGTATATAAGTTGAGCATTTGAATTAGTTGTATTTGTTTTGCTTAGCTGTATGGTTTGTCCTTAAATGCAGTAGTTATTTACTTGGGTATGTTTTTGAGTGCGGTTATTTGGGATGCACATTATTATTATTTTTTCTTGAATTTGCAAATTATTTTGGCCGATTTATTTCTACTTGTATGTACGTCAAATGGCTTAAATTATAAGGCTCTTATTCAGGCTGATTTTATGTGTTGGTTGTGGGTCATCCCTCTCATATCCTTGTACCTGGAATTGTTTGCTTGGAAAAAATGTTTTAATTTTCATTAACTAAACAGGTAAAGATCTACACTGGTATGCACGGGATAAAAAGTCAAGTTCAGATGTTGATGCTGCAAAGGAGGAAATAAAGTTGATCAAGGAGCAGGAGGAACAGGCGATGAGGGAGGCTCTTGGTTTAGCTCCTAAGACTTCTGGCAGATCTCACGGAAATCGCCTTGATAAGCACGAGTTCTCAGAACTTGTGAAGCGAGGAAGCACTGCAGAAGACTTGGAAGCGGGTCATGCTGAAGCTGCAAGAGTTCAGGGTCTCGGTTTTTTGAGGTTAGAAATTATACAAGGAAGTGATACTTATTTGTGGTTTTCATCCTTTCAATACAACTTCAGTAATATGGAGTTTTCCCTTTTATCTTGATGTGCGGTATCAGAGTTAGGGATAGATGGAAACTTTGCCCATCAATCAACTATCAGAATCAAATTGCTTCTTTGTAGATATGGCCCTGGGGATTTTTACCGTGTTTAACTAAACAGTTTAGCTAGACAGTGTTTAAAGATTAAAAATAAGTTACTTTTGTAAGTGGTTTAAAATTTGTGAATGGTCCTAACCTAAATTCATTATTTGTTATTGTTATTTGTTAGCATCAATATTTCTTGCATCTTGCACTGCCTACTCGTTGGTCTAAACTCTAATCGTTCCTGTTATATATTTTCTTTGGCCTGGTTGCAGGACACCACGTGCGTGGGAAGAATCTAGTTCTCTCCAGCCTGTTCAAACAGGCACCTCTGCTGGTCTGGAGAAAACAGATGTCCCCGACCTGCCTGCTAGGAATGCAAAAGAAGAGGAGGTGGAGGATGAAAAGAACAACAAGAAAAGGAGGCGTGAAGAGAGACGGGAAAGGCATGAAGAGAGACGCGAAAGGCGTGAAGAGAGACGTGAGAGACGTGAGAAACATGAAAAGTACGAGAAGAGACACTCTCGTGATTCCAATGATAGGAAGAAACCAAGTAGAGACAAAGATAGGAGGAGACATGACTCTGATTGAACAAGGAACATGGTTCTACTTTACACCATGCCATTTACTCTGTAACTTGACATGTGATGAACCAATCCGTTACTAGAAGTTCATTGAGTGTGTATTTGACTGATTATTTGCTCTGGCATTTACACTACATGTATTAATAATGGTAGTTATTTAAGGTCAAAATCCTCAATGTATAATTACATAATCTTTCTTTCTCTGACTTCAAGTTGTAGGTACAGTTCTTCAAATCTCCAGGTTCACTGGGATCTTTCATTTTCAAATGGCCTTTGCTTTAGTGACTTGCATATGGTTGGCGAAGAAGAAGCTGACTCCTTTTTGTAAGAGAATGGATCTTCCTTTCTCTGTATTTGAGCTTAGTTATGATTTTTTTTTGTTAGATGACTGATATGGAAAATGTGGTTATAGTCTGAGCTTATGACTTCAAAAAGTCCTTATTTAGAGTTGACATTGAGGATTGAGAATTTATGAACGTTTCTTGAGAGTTATTGGAAGTCTGCCCATGGACGAACTATATGAATGGTGAAAAGCCGAAAGGTATACAATACAGGTTATGTGTAGCAATTTCTTTCCATGAACTTTAAATTGAAGGTGTGTTTGCATTAACTTTCAAAGTGTTTGTAAGTTGGGAAAAAGTGTTTAAAAACAGCTTAGAAAAGTCCATCTAAACGGCTTTTTAATTTTACCTTTAAAAATGTTTTTCTTTTCTTTTTTTGGGAGAGCGGGGAAAGGAAATGGAAGCTAAATATTCATTCATTTTCGTAAGTATGTGTTTGTTAGCGTGGAGTACATACCAGGTTGTAATTAGGTCAACAACCTTACTATATATTTTTAATTCAAAATTATTTAAAATTTAAAAAGCATCTGAAGAGCAGATCAAATAATGCATATTTCAAGGTTTACTATTATTATTATTATTACAAAATTAATTACGATATTTAATATATATTTTTTTCGTTTATTATTATTATTTTGAGTAAATAGCATTAAATAAACTTATCCATAGGGTGTTTGTATGATTGAAGCGTCCAAGAAAGTCGGTACTAATTTTTCAAAATATCATATAAACAATGTTACTTTTTCCAAAAAAAAAATTCATTTTTCAAAACTTTTGAAAGACGATATGTTTATGAATTCTTTACTTTTAAATTCATTTAGTCAACACATATGCTTTAAGAACCAAGGTTTCTATTCTCAAAAAAGTAAAAAAATTGTCCACACAAATATCATATTGAAATTGGAATACTTAATTACTTGTTCCAAATCTAGCATAATTTGTTAATGGTTTAGATCATGTCTTGGTTTAGACTAAAAATATCGAAGAATCCTAACATTGATAAATAATCAATAATTTTTTTTTGTTAATTTTTCATATAATTTTTTTTGTCAATATTGCAACATAATTGAAACACTTATCAAATATACTCAAAAATTAATTTTGTTCTTTGTTTTCTCTAGAACTCAAATCTCTCTATGTTTTCTAACGATTTACTTTTCAAATATACTCAAAAATTAATTTTGTTCTTTGTTTTCTCTAGAACTCAAATCTCTCTATGTTTTCTAACGATTTACTTTTCTTTTCTTAAATTGGAACCTTGAAACATATTAGAAGAATATTGAATGTAATAAAAAATAATAAATAATTGACATATTATAGTTAATATCGATGACTAAGTAAATAAAAATTGTATTTGGATGAAATTACATTCAACATGAGTTGAAAAATGATGCAGAACATTAATGAGCCAAAATCTTGAAGGCAAAAGAGTCACTCTAAGTTATTAGATAAAACATCAATTTATCATTTGGCGTTTAATTAAAATTTAAAACCCTATATTTTCAAAAGTGGTTATCTTATTTGGCAAACCTAGTCATCCACATATAAAAACTCATCTCATCATTATATTAAGGTTAACGAAATTCTATGATAGAGACTACAATTTTTTTTATATATAGTTGAGAGACTAAAAACAAACGCTTTTAAAAGTCTAAGGATCAAACTAGAACAAAGTACACATTTTTGGATTATTGATTTAAATCTTTTTTAATTAACAAACACATTACCTAAGAACTAATTCTCGTAGTAAAATGAACACACATATCTTATCAATATATGATTTTATTGGTGGTTTGCTAAAAAGTATAGATTATAGTTTATCAATTAGTCAATGGTATGTCGATATGAGCTTAGTTCAATGGACACATGTATTGCTTGCATATTAGTAGAAAAACAGTATTATTGATCAATTTTCAAAATACTAGATGAAAAAAAAATTGGTGTTTCTTGTAATTCACGGATCTATCCAAATATAAATATAAATTTTTTGGTTTCATTAGAATTTTTTTTAATTATGTATAATAGATTAACTAAATTTTAAAAGTTGTTCAAAGCTCAAATAGATACTTTTAGAAATTTAGGTTATGTTTGGTAAGTAATCTGAAAAGAAAAGAAAAAAAAAGAATATCTCTTACTATAGTAAACACTATTTCAAACCCTTCATTTCTTATGACAATATTTACTAATAGGCTAGCGGTTGTTTTTAGCATTATTTCAGTTTTTATGTATATATCATATAAAGAGCATAGAGTTGACGAAGGTTATAGCTTTCCTAAACTTATACTAAATATATCGGTGATCCAAATTAAAATAATCTACATCATAAATACAAGTGACCATGATAAGCCAATTATTTAGTCCAAGCATACAATTTTAGAGATAAAAAGGCATAAACATTATGGAGAATGGTTAGACTTTTATAATTTATATATTAAAAGAAAGAAAAACAATATTTATGGGAAGAGTAAATATGAAGAGCCCTAACAAAAGAAGCAATAGGAATAATACTCAAAAATAAAAATAAAAATTTATATACAAATAAACAATCAATTCTTATTGCCATTAGAATAAAGTTTGCAAAAGTGAATCTTTAGAGAAAGAGAGAAAGTAAAGAGGAGAGACAAAAAACCGCTCTTCTCTTCTTCCCCCTTCTTCTTCTTCTTCTTCTTCTTCTTCTTCTTCTTCTTCCCTTCTTCCCTCCTTCCCTCCTTCTTCCTTTTTTTCTGGTCCCTCAATCATTACACCCACCAAATTCTTCTCAACCCCTTTCTCTCCCTCCATTTCTTTATAATAATTTCCTTACAAATTCATCATCTTTCTATTGTTTTTCCCACCTTGTTCACTTCACTTCTTTACTGATTACAGCAACCATGGTGTCTGCCAACAGAGAGATGGTTGTGTACTGTTTCGATACCCTCCTCGCTCACTATAACGGCGAGGAAGCCCCTCCCCCTGCTTTCGATGGCGGTCAACAGTATTTTTTTTTTCTTTATACAACCCTTCTATTATTTTCTTTGTTTTTTTTCACGTGCGATCCTGTACTGGGATTTGTTTGTTTGCATGTTTAGGTTTTGGTGTTTGATCGCGTCTGTGGTTTTACTCACTGACTTTGACGTTGTTAGTGGGTTGGTTTCGATTTTGTGATCGTTATTGGTTTTTGATTTCAAGGTTTGATTTTAATTGTTACTGGGTACTTCAAATTTTAGCGGATTGTTCATTTTGTTGTTTATTTTTTGGTGATTGATGAAGTGTGTGTGTATATATATATATATATATATATATATATATATATATATATATATATTTTTCCCCTTGTTTTAAATAGTTCAATACATATGTTTCATTAAAGGAGCACAGAGGGTGGGAACATTTTAAGTATTTTATAAGTAGTGATAGTTCAATTGTTAATTCAATTTGTTTTTTTTTTTTTTGGGTTTTTTAATTGGTGAATGGTTTCTGTTTTGGCTTCGTTTGCGTGCTGTATATCCTTTTATTTTCTCTACAAAGTATGAATATATTTGATAGATAATGATTAAAAAATGGGGTTGTGGTGGCTGGTAACAAATGATCAGGGGAATAATAACTGTTTTCTTTGTGGCTGCAAGCAAATTCAATTTAGCTACTTCTTGCTACGGACACTGAAAATAGCAACCTTTAGTGAGCATCACTTGGAAAAGCTTAATAAATTGAATGTGCATCTAATTCGATGTCTTTTTTAAAACTAGATCTGCCCAGGAACAAGAAGCTTGTTCTTGAGCTTTAAATGTTTTTTTTTTCATATATTCTCAGTGTTTGAATGGAAGAAATAAGAAAATTTGAACTGATAAATCATTGTATGTTAATTCTAGTACCATTTTTATAATGCTGATGATCTACTTCAGTGCTGTTGACGTCTTTGTTTCTAGTTTTCCCAGAAAGATTAGGTACCTTCTATGCTGATGTTAGTAGATTATATTTTCTGTGTTTATAGTTTCTCGTTCAAGAGTTAAGGCAACGACATCAAGTCCCATATATACAAACAGGCTGTTTTAATGCAGCACATGAGCTATAATGGTTGGTTAATCTGTATGATGAAGTGTATTTCTTCTAAACTAAACATTGGCTGTCTTGAGGCTGCCTTCTCTCTGTTTTTAGCTTATTATTATGTGTTTTTCTGTATTCATAGCAAAACTTGTTGGTTTGACTGTTACTGAGTGATGATTTTTTTGTACATTTATTGTTATAAGATTATATCTCAGTTTTTAATTAAACAAAAAGGAAAAAAAGTTGTCACTGGTTTTCATACAAAACCACTACCGGTTGGTAGTTCTAGCTTTCCTCGCTCTTGCAAGAATACCAATTTCATTTAGAGTATTTTCCTCGCTCTTGCAACAAGGGTACTGAAGTAGTAAGGACATGTGTCTATAATCTACCTGAATAATCTTTTTTGAAAGAGT
Organism: Cucumis melo; assembly: GCF_025177605.1. Taxonomy (NCBI): domain Eukaryota; kingdom Viridiplantae; phylum Streptophyta; class Magnoliopsida; order Cucurbitales; family Cucurbitaceae; genus Cucumis; species Cucumis melo. The sequence continues at coordinate 22,334,498 of NC_066859.1, forward strand.
TACCATGGTAAAACGTGACTGAATGATAAGTGTCTCATAAGATTCATCTTTAACTTCCTTATGATGTCCATAGGGTTATTTCTTGAAGGTTGCTGAAGATATTCTATGTAAAACATTCATATTTCTACTTGCATGTTTTTTGGCCCTTGCTTTGATACTTTCTGGAAGACTGAAACTATTTGTGTCTTGTGATATTTTTTATCTAAATAGATTGTGGGCATGCTTGTTTATTGAGACATATCCAGCTATCAGTCTATAGCTTCTTTACCTTTTTTTGCATGTTATCTTGTGGTTAGCAAACTTTTTTTTTTCTTTTCCTTTTTTCAAGTTCAACCATTGTGGGGTGGGGATCAAACCGTTGACTTTGAGATGGTAATTAGCATCAGTGATCCACTGAGCTATGATTAGATTGGCTGGTTAGACATACTTTTGTAGATGCTTTTGTGATGCTAGCCACTCAAAAGCCTTGTGCTTCACATCTAGTATCTTCTTTCTCTAGATTGCACCTATTTTTATTTTATGTGAATATCTATTTTTTTCCTGCCAGCCCCTTGTTCGTTACCTGGAAAAAAGTGGTCAACGGTGGTGAACCTCGTCTGCGAGGGTGCATAGGAACACTAGAAGCTCGCTGCTTGATAAATGGCTTCAAGGATTATGCTTTAAATAGGTATTGTTGCATAATGGATACTTCTACATCCACTGCTTTATTTTAAAAACTTTCCAAATCAGTTGTTTGACCCGGATATTTTGGACAAAGTATTGTAAGTACTGATCTCTAAATTCATAGATTGAAATTTTAATTTGAAAGTTATGTAATGATCCAAAAGTCTGCCAATGGTGTCCTACATTACTTGTATAATGATGGTGGTGCATGGTTTGCAACCATAGTCTGGTCCAACACCAAGAATTTGTACCTCACTGCTTATTATTGATTATGCTTGTAAACGCACGAAAGTCTGGTTCTCCTTACCTTTGCTCTGGTAGTGTAACATGAATTATTAAAAATATAAGAGATTTTTTGGTCCTTTTGAGTTGGGTTGGGAGTTAAAACTGTAAGATTTTTCATGCAGGCCAAAAGCGCGGAGTAATTGTAGATTCATTGTCCTCTTTTACTCTAGTGACGAAGTCTTCCACAATTTTTTTCCATTTTCTATTTTACTATTGGAAAGCTTTTCTGCAATCCTTTGGCCTGTGTTGCTTCCCTACTTGATTGCGGCTACTGTTTAGATGGACAAGTAGTAAATTTGGTACTTTGTAAAATCCATGGGTTTAATTTTTGCAGTCATCTATTAAAGGTATTGATTTTTTTTGTAAAGAAAAATTTCAATTACAACGTTATGGATGAATAGTTTGATTTTTTTTTTTTTTTAACCCTGTGGCATTTTAAATCTAGTGCGTGTTTGTGCATTTAATACAAATGCTGTCATGAGTCCTTAATAAAGAAAATCTTCAATTACAACACTATGGATGAATAGTTTGATATTTTTTTTGAACCCTGTGCATTTAAATCTAGTGCGTATGTGTGTGCATTTAATACAAATGCTGTCATGAGTCCTTTATCACGTTGTTGTGCTTTCAAGCATATCATGGTGTTCCTGAATTATTACACACGCTGTTGGATGTTTTTGTCAGTTGTCAAAGCAAAGGTTTCACTTAAAGTATGATGTGATGGAGCAGACTTTTTTACCCTTTCCTTGGCTTTCTTAAATCAAATTATATGGGAGAAAGTCAATGGGTGAATGAGAAGTCTATGCACGTGACATAAGTGATCCATATTATTGGAGGTTTACTTCATTTATAAACTGTTTCGATAACTTATTTTTCCTTTTGACGAAGGAAGTAACCTTGGTTCTCTTGCTCTATCTTAACTCTTGCTTTCTCTTTTTCATTGTCATGACTAAATGCAAATTTATTTTTCTATCCGTTCAACCTGCCCTACTTCATTGGCCATCGAGGGAGGGAGTTTGTGAATACTTTTTTCTTGAATATGTTGCAGTGCATTGAGGGACCGGAGGTTCCCCCCAATACAACCCAAAGAATTACCATATTTGGAATGCACAGTTTCCATTCTAGTTGATTATGAAATAGCTACAAATTATCTTGATTGGGAGGTACGTCTCTGTTTCTTTATTTTAATCCAAGGTTTGTGTTTGTGTTCAGTGAGTATAGTAGCGGCTTTGCTTTTCTTCTCTCTCTCAGAATCTGAGCACCTCTTTTTCTTTTTTTTCTTTTTTTCTTTTTCTGATAACAAACAAAATTTTATTGATAAAATGAAATAAAGAGAAACCCCAAGCACCTAAAGATGATTACAAAAAGAGCGCCAATTGGCAACTAAGACCAAAGCTAAAGTTCTTAAAGGGGTGCCCAAATTTGCACCAATAAAAAGCCTTCTTTCATTAAACTATCTGTAAAACATCTCCCAAAAGGAAAAAAAAAAAAAAAACTAAAACAATTTTGTGTATTTATTAATGATTCAAACATCTGGCAGGCTTGAGCTATCTTGTTAGAATAGGATTCATAAACTATCTGCTTTGAAGGAATTCTGATGTTCGGCCTCCTTTTATGATCACCTGCCCAAGAAGGGGGGCAAAAAGGGGAGTAACTCTTCTGAGAGTTAGTTAGAAATATCTGGGCACTAGCAAGGCACTGTAAGGGTATGTTGGGTTAAAAGGTAGCATATCTACATATTAGAAAGGTGTTAAGCCTCTGATTATACATCAATATAAGAGGAAGGGTAAGAAGGTCATAGTGGAGGGGACCAGTTATGTGCATAGCTATGTTTAAAAGGCTGGGGAGCAGGACTAGTGGGGAGAATGTTGGTGTAGGCGTTTGTTATGCTGTTTGTTAGGTGGAGGGAAGTATTTAGGGGGAGAGCAACAGTTTTTCATTTTCAGGTTGAGTGTTAGCAAGTTCTTGAGAGAGAGGAGAGATTACCGGCCCTCTCAAATTGGCTGAGAGAGTTTGTTTTGCCTTAGAGCTTGTTCTTTCTCAGTATGTCTATACGAAGTAAGAGCTGTACCTTACTGAAGCCTGGGTATTTTTCCTGGCTTTGTCTTTTGTAGAAAGTTGTGGAAGAGGAGAGGAAGGTTATATCATCAGCCCTCTCCTATAAGCTGACTCGTTAAGTGTTGCCTTAGCTGTTTCTTCCTCTGAATATCTATATAATATTATAATCTGAGAAATAGCTTGGATCAGATGACTGGTACCTAAAGCTTAAAGGCATATAAGTCAATTTGTTCTTTTTTTTTTTTTTGTGAAACAGAAATGAGCCTCTTTATTAATCTTAACAAGAGAAACTAAAGCTCAAAGTACAAGAGAATTATACTAAGAGCAAAAAGACTTAAAGAACAATCACAACAAAAGTACAAACGAGTTGATCAAAACCTTCAAGACCCATCAAACAAAACAATTTGTTCTTAGACAATAACTAGTTTAATTTAACCCTTTTTCATTGTATGGGCAGTTGTTTTGCTGACTAGAACCGTGTGCTTATCAGGAAAATAATTTTTTTTTGAGCTAGTAGCTACTAAATACATCCATGATGTTTGTGTGACAGGAACTTTCTAGCTATATACTATCACTGGCTCATAGGCATAACTTGCAAGTGGATTACTAAACTAGGCCTGCTAAGAAGTTAATGATAATAGGATTCCAGATGCATGTTTAGTTCATGGTTAAGTACCATCTGATTATCAATACTCTTGCACATATGTATGTAAGAACTCACTCTGCTTGATTGTTAGAAATTAAAAAAGTGCACTGCTGTTATGGCTTGCAAGGATTGGTTGAGCACATTTCATGATTTTGCCTAGTTTTCCTAACGTGTCGAGCTGGTCATGTCCTGCTTGCCTGTCATGCTTTTGGCCAGTCTCGCAGAAGAGTAGGTCTGGTAAGCAGCTTTACTGAATTCAGGGGCTTCATGTCTCATTGCAGGTAGGTAAGCATGGTATTATTATTGAATTTAACGATCCTGATTATAATGCTAGACGAAGTGCTACATATCTGCCCGAGGTCGCTGCCCATGAAGGTATGCTTGCTGTGCTTTTTGTGGAAGTCCTCCTTTCCTTTTATTTTGAAATCCAGCAATTTGCTTTGAATACAAAGTAGTTGTTGGTTATTAAATTTAGACTCCATATCAAATTTATAAATCATATATGTTAAATGGTAGAAAAGAGAACACTAGGTGGAGAAAAAACCACGATAGAGAGTTAGCAAGTCCTAATACAAAAAAGGAAATAAACTTAAAGTAAAATACTAAAATACCCTTGAGGCTAAACTATTAACAAAGCCCCTTGTTTCCAACAATATATAATGTTTTACTTGATTCCTACACCAACTCTTCTTTTAACTTTTATTCCTTGATTTTTTTTCTATTCATTCTATAATAATTAATTAAGTTGAGTTGAGAGAACTCATGTTTTTAGTTCATGAACTTCTAAAATCATTCAATTTTGATTTTTAAACATTAAAATATCTGTAATCTTTTAACGGAATTTTAAGCTTTAATCTATTCTGATGGATGAATTCTTAAATTTCTATGTTGGTCCGTAAAATTTATACAAAATATCTATGGTGGTTCTCTCACTTATTTGATGACCATAATTAGCTATTAGATAGATAAATTGGCTGCATCGGCATGCCACATATAGGTTGAATGAAATAGGTATTAAGTAGGCAAATTTTATGTTGTAAAATAGTAATTACATTTTTAAATTTCAAACAGCTCCCGATTGATAATCATTTTATTTTTGTGAAGTAAGCTTACGAACACTCTCACTTCCACCGGTAGGTTCCTTTATTTTGTTATTTATTTTTTAAGATAACTCTTTCCACAAAAATCGACGCCAGGTTTTGAAGACTAAAGCAAAGTAGTTCTCAAAAACCTGTTTGTCTTTTTAAAAATTGGCTTTAAATTCTATTCTTTCTAAACAATGAAAACCGTGGTAAAAGAAATTTAAAAAACCAAAAATAAAATTGTTATAAAAAAAAGACTAAAATAGATATTTTGAGAGTTACTGATCAAAATGACTCAAAATGATTAGCTTTTTGAAGTTTATGAACTAGAATATAGGTTTGGGAAGAAAACCAAATGGAACAAGGATTCAAATGTGATTTAAACCAAAAAATGATGTATGGCCCCTCCACAACTTCTTTAGTCTAGATGTGCTCCTCTATGAGCTATTTTATCATTTATATAATATATCTGTTTCTGTATATGAAATTGGCATATTTCTTTTTAACATTCGATTTACACAGGCAATTCCTACAATCACTTTCTAGACTCAAGGATGTGAAATAATAGTTTTTACTGTATGCTTGCGTTGTCTCTTATTCCAAGTGTCCTATACTGATACATCTTCCTGTTTTCACTTGAAAATTTTTCATTGCCATGTATCTTCTGTGAGATTGGCAAGTCATCGAGCAGTTTGAGATACTTTGTGGTCTTTTATTAGACTTAGACAGGATGACCTATTTATGCACTTCAAAAGAACAAAATATCTTTTATAGACAAAGCTTTTTGCTTAAAATGTTGCCAAATCTGTTTAGCTTTATAGTTCCTCCAGCTGACTAAGGTTTTGGGTTTGGCTGCATCTTCATTTTTAGGTTGGACAAAAATTGAGGCAATTGACTCATTGATGCGAAAGGCAGGATATAATGGAGCAATCACCGAGTCACTGCGTAAGCGTATTCGATTGACCCGGTACCAGAGCACCCTATTCACCATGCACTATGGCGAGTATGTCTCCTACGTTAAAACCACTAGGGGCTCGACTCCTTGCATTGTCGAGGCCAAAGCCTAACAACCATTTGATTCTTCCAAACGGCTTTTGCTAAAATCTGGAAAGCCTAAGTTTGGGTACTGAACAAAACTAAATATAGGATGCTTGAATGATGTATGTCTTGTGTTCCATTCTTCCCAGATATTTCTTTTGGATCACTGTCTTTTCAGTGCCATTCAACAAGAAGGAAAAAAAGAAAAAAAAAAAAAAAAAAAAGGAAAACACTGAAGAACCCCAATAGCTATTTGGAAAACTTGATCATTCAAGCTTTGCAGCTTCCCTACATTTGGCTGCTCTGTCATACTTAACATTTTCTAAGTTATTATCAATATTGCTATAAGCTTTTTATCCAACTGCTCCTTAACATTAAAATATGAAGCGCTTTCTTCTCTCTTAATTTTATTTGGGTAGTATTACATTATTGATCCTACATTATTCAGTCGTGATTAGTCAAGTTGAGGCGTGTAGAAGTTTACTTTAACATTCTTAGATATTAGAAAGAGAAAATATAAAGTATATATTTCCCTAGCGGAATCATGTAGGTATGATCAATGAATGTTGTGTTGAAACATGATTTCTAATTTATTCTGATTTTTCAAAATGGATTAGCATTTCTTTTGTTAAATTTTATGTTCTTCATGTAAAATTGGAAGTATTTGTTAGCTCATAAGCTTCCTATTAAATGAAAAATAGAGTGCTTTCAGCCGAATGTTTGATCAAAGTATTTTCGTTTTTAAAGAAATCGTATTTGTAAAAATAATATGAAAATTGGCTGGAACTTTAGGATGACCCAGTAATTAAACGATAAAAATGGGAGCTTTCCCAAATTAATTTTTAAAATTTAGGAGCATTAAACAAACTTACTCTAAATTCTATAACTACTTTTTGGCTACTTTGATTTTTGTATTATTTATTACGTATCAAATAAATACATAAAAATGTGTACTTCAAATGAAAAGGAAGGAAAAGATCGAAATTGATAGGTCAATTGAGCCTTTGATAGTAAACATTATTTCAATTGAGCTATGTTTGAAAGATAATGAAATAATCTTTTTTAGTATAAATTCGGAGCAGAAATTTATACACGTCTTAGTTTTAGTATGTGTGTCAATAAAACTAAATTATTGTTCATTAGAACCAAACAGTTGTATGATTTAAAGATTAATTATGACAATATAATAATATAATCATCTAAAGGTTGGATCATAAAACATATTCATATTTAGATAGAATACGTTTAAGTCAACAGTTAACACACTATTATAACTAATAAAAATACGTGTTTAGAATATAATGTTGCAAACGGAGTAATTATTTCATTAAGTTATGTTAGTGTTGGATGAATTATGTATACTTCTTTTGAGTTCAAGAATTGTAATTAAATGAATTGAAGTCCAATTGAAATATAGATAGATAATTATAAGATCAATTAATTACTTGGATTAAAAATACACAATGACATCTTATGGAGGTTGTTACTTAAGTTTCTTTTCTTAAAACGCGTTAACAAAGCAAATACACGAAAATAATTAAAGAGAATTAATAATTGAAGAGAGTCAACGTAGTTTTTAAGCCACACCAAAAAGAAATGAAATCTTCGAGTATGAGTATCTAAATCATATGCAAATAGTATTACACTTACAATTAAGGGAATCATGGATAGATCCATTTGAATTGTACTTTCGAATGATACTACTGAATATGTCAATCTCATTGATGTAACAATGTTTTCCAACCAAAAATTATCAGAGAATTCTTGAATCGGTCTCCACCTAGATAGAGGCGAGAACAACTTTACCACAGTCGATATTGATAATTAAATTCAAAAAATGAAAAATATTTATAAGAAATAGCAAAATGAATAAATATTTATTCGCTAAAAAATAAAATGTAATGAATTTTTGTCTATCAGTGATTTTCTTTCCGAAGGGTAAATAATTTTTATTATTATTATTTTTGAAAAAGGCCCTTAACAAATTGCAAACCTATGAGGATTTAAATATTCAATAATGTTTTATTAGATGTCTTAATAACTAAGTAATGCTGTTGTTGACCAAATGTATATAACCATAATAAATTGAAACCCTACCCAAGTGAGTAAATCAATAATTAACTAATATCAAATAATTATCTAGGTTAATAATTATTTAAGATATTGATGTATTTATGAAATATTTTGTTTAGTTAAACAACACATTAAAAGTAGAATTTGAACCTTTAGGGCCCATTTGGTAACGTTTCTGTTTCCCGTTTCTGTTTCTAATTTTTTAAGAAACAGACGTGTTTGGTAACGTTCTTGTTTCTTGTTCTTAAAATAATTAGGAAACGTTTCTGGTTTAATCAGAAATTCGTGGGAACGATAAAAAAAGTTTCTCTTCGTTCCGTTCCTATTCTCTCCTTTCGTTTCTCCTCTTCGTTTTCAGGCTTTCTTCTCCGGCGATTCTTCTTCTCTCTTTATTTTTCGTTTATTCTCCGGCTTTCGTGCTCTGTTTCTTCTTCGTTCTCCAACTAAAGGTATGGCTCTCAATCCCTCTTTCTCTTGCCGATTTTACTGATGGATTTTTCTTTCAGATCTATTTTCATTTTCATCAGATCTATCTCATTTGTGTTTATGTTAAGGGAAATCTATCGTTTTAAAATGGGATGTTAGAAATCCATGGTTTTAAAAGGCTTTCAATCCCTCTTTCTCCTTATGGGTTTTTTTTTTTCAGATCTGTTCTTTTTTTTGCTGGTGTTGTGTTTCTATGTTTTTTTTTATGGCTCTCAATCCATAATTACTATTACATTTTAGATGTCACAAAAATCAACTGAACAACTTTGTGTAAATGACGTTGTTGAGATTGATGGATTAAAAGGTAAGGGACCATGGTTAAATAAGAGTGAAGCTTTGTTTGTAGACTTAATGGATGAAGAGGTTGCAAAAGGCAATCGACCAACTACAACGTTTACAAAAACTAGTTGGAATTATATGAGAAACCAACTAAATGCTAGTACAAGATTTAATTATTCTCATGATCAATTGAAAAATAAGTTCAACAAATTAAGACAAATTTACAAAGATTTCAAAAAGATATTGAGTGATACGATAGGAAATGGTTGTGATCCATTACTAGGTACCATCAATCTTGAAGAGGAGCAATGGAACGAGCTTTTTAAGGTATAATAGTTGCATTTTTTCCATTTCTAATCATCTATAGGCGAATAAGAGAGCTAAAAAGTTTTCATTTTCTATAGGTGAATAAGAGAGCTAAAAAGTTTAGAAAAAGTGGTTGCCCACATTATGAAAAGCTCGTAAGGATTTTTTAGAGATACTACTGCAACAGGTATAAATGCTTGTCCGTCAACAAGACTTATCTCAGATTCTGAAGATGAAAATGAAAATGATGTTGCAAGCAACACAAACATTGGTGTTAAAGAGAATGATAAAGAAAAAAAAGCAAAAAACGAGTTCGAAGAAATAGAGATGAATTTGGCAGTTTCTTCTCATCATTCTTAGATGTATATACGGAGAATGCAAAGAGAAAGAATGACATCCTTGAGAAAAGATCTTTTGGTTGTATATCTAGCGTTGTTGATGAGAGCCAAACATCAAGCAAAAAGATGATCTCCACGAAGAGTTGATGGAATGTTTAGATATTTTAAATACAATGGAGGATGTTGATGGAGAGACTTATTCCAAAATACTAAAACTCTTGCACGGAGATCTTGCTTGGAGAAAGCTATTTTTGCGCATGCCCGATTCAAGGAAGAGAGGTTTCATAAATAGTCTTTAGATGTCACTTAGGGATTGTTTTAGGATTATGTCATCTAATTTTTAATATTAGACTTGAACATGGATGTTGTATGTTTGACATTATGGTTTGGGAAAGTTACATAAATTTTCTTTTCTTCCATCTTCGTCTGTTTCTTTTCTTTTTTTTTTTTCAAACTGTTATTTGGTTCATCGTGTATTATTTAGATTGGAGTAGCCAAATGTAAACAATCGTGTAAAAAAAATAAATTATCTAAATGATCGTGTAACCAAATTTTGAGTCAAATCTAAACGATCATGTACCAAAAGAATTAAAAAAATTAAATCTAAACGGTCGTGTACCAAATTTTGAGCCAAATCTAAATGATCGTGTACCAAAAGAATTAAAAAAATAAATCTAAACGATCGTGTACCATATTTTGAACAAAATCTAAATGATCGTGTACCAAAAGAAATAAAAAAAATAAATCTAAACGATCGCGTACCATATTTTGAACAACATCTAAACGATCGTGTACCAAATTTTGAGCCAAGTCTAAACGATCATGTACCAAAACAATTAAAAAAATAAATCTAAACGATAGTGTACCAAATTTTGAGCTAAATCTAAACGATCGTGTACCTTTCTTGTGTTTGATTTATGGATATACTAGTGAATTGATATGGACTTGATTCAAGATAATCATTCCAATGACAATTTTGATTCTGACGACGATGACGATGGTATCTTCATCCTTTTTACTTTATTCTACATGAGCTTGCACAGGATACAATCTTCAAAACAACCATGTAGAACTTCTGCACTAAGAGGACATGATTATGTGATCGAGTTGTTAATGGAAACGATAGTAGATGTTTTGATTATTTTAGGATGAAAAGAATTACATCCATAAAGTTTTGTGAAGATTTAAAATCAAAGACGAATCTGAAACCATCTAGATATCTTACCGTTCAAGAAAAAGTTGTTATATTCTTATTAATCATATCACATAATGAAAGCAATCGTATAGCAGCAGAAAGATTTCAACATTCGGATCATACTATTTCTCTAGCTTTTAACCTTGTTTTGAGGAAGGTTTGCAAGATTGGTAGAGAAATTATTCGTCCACCCAATATGGACAATGTACCAATGGAGATCGTATCAAATTCAAAATATTACCCTTTCTTTAAGGTAATGCGTTAATGTTTTGATTTATTTTCAGAAATAAATGTTTTGAAATATATTTGTGTTTTTTATTATCCTTTAGGATTGTATTGGTGCTATTAATGGTACTCATGTTGCTGCAAGTATTCCCCAAAATGAACAAATACCGTTTCGTGGAAGAAAAACTAACACGACATGGAATATAATGTGTGTTTGTTCATTTGATATGTTATTCACGTATGTCATGTCTGGTTGGGAAGGATCAGCCAATGATTCTCGCATACTTCTAGAATGTATCAAGAATATCGGGAATAAATTTCCTATGCCTAAGAGAGGTAAATGATTATGTGTTTTTCATAACTTTAATTCCATATTTGACTTTATGATAATTTTTTATTTGCTTTATTATATGCAGATCAATACTATCTTATCGATTTAGGATATTCAAATATGCCCGGATTTTTAGCACCATTTCGAGGTCAAAGATGTCATTTACGATTTTAGAGAAAGGAGACATCGCCCTCGAGGTAAAGAAGAAGTGTTTAATTATCGACATTCTTCACTATGAAATGTCATTGAATGTTGTTTTAATGTGCTAAAGGCTCGATTTCCTATTTTTAAACAAATACCTCCTTACCCGATCAAGACACAAAAATATATATCGATAACATGTTGCACAGTTCACAATTATATTAGATTGAATGATCATCAAGATGATCTTTTCAATGACTTTAGCAATGAATTAATGATCGTTGAAGATACACATAATTTGTCGGCCAATTTGCAGAATGATAGAATTGAATTAGATGTGAGTCGACAACATCTACGGAAAATGACTCGAGTGAGAGATGATATTGCGAATCAAATTTGGACAACATTTGAAGGATAGATACAATTTTATGTTTATGTTATTCTTTTTATTTGTGCAGTGGGACTTATTTGTATTAAATGATATAAAGTATTTTTGATCATTTTCATTTCTATATTTAATGTAGGACATAAATTTTTATTTAATGTTTAAGTGAATTACACGTGAATAAAATAAAATTAGTAAAATAAAAATAAATCTTGAAGAGGAGCAATCATACAAACTATTAAACAAGAAATAATAATAAACAGTTACCAAACACATTTTATGTTTCAGTTTCTTTTTCTAAAGAAACAAGAAACAAGAAACAGAAACAGTTATCAATCACGTTCATGTTTCTTATTCTCAAAAAAAGAGGAAACAAGAGACAAAAAACAAGAAACAAGAAACAAAGAACAGAAATGTTACCAAACGGGAAATGTCCAATTTCCCCTCTTTTTGGTTAATAAATAAAGAACAATTTTAATTAGTTAAAATGTAATATTAACTAATTAAATAACTAAATAATATCTATAAACATAATTTTAAAGAATAAAACGACAAATTTTTATAGTAATAAACATTAATAAACACATATCCGGGTTAATGTTAGTAGTCTACTATTACTAATAAACAATAATATTTTGTTATATTTAAAAATATTTAAGTCTCTTTTACTGTATTTAAAACAACCATATATTTATATCTTATATTTATTATTTAAAAGGAAAATCGTATAATTTTATAAAATAGTCAAATTATTGATTCAGTCTATAAACTATAAAATTTATATCTATACATCACTTTGAATCTCACGAATTTAGTTTTTAGTTATATTTTTATTTAAACACACGAATCACTGTACACATAAAATTGAAAATTCGAATTCTATTGAACTTAAACGTTGTATTTAACATAAATTTAATAACTTGATTTTTAAAAATAATTCAGTTTTTTAGAATGAAATTAAAAATAGAAGAACGTTAATGTCTAAATCAAAATATTTATAAAATTTAACAAAAAATTTAAGGTTTTATTTCTAATAGAAATCGATAAACTTCATTTAACATCTATTAATAAGATAAAAATCTATGTATAGAATAAGCAGTACAGTTTTATTATATTTTGTAAATATTGTCGGTGATTTTTTCTTTACAATAATTTTGGTTAATAATTTATAATTTTATGTTTATAGATTTGAATAGAATATTTAAAATGTTAAATAAGGGATTTTTTTGAATAAATTATATATAACACATTTTGTTTTATTTAATTATATAAAAGAGTTGTTCCTAAAGCGAGACGGACGGTTAAACTGATTGAGGCTTTGGGTTCCTTTATATATTTACTCTCCTTTTTTCTTTCCCCCAATTTCATGTTTTCTTCAAACTGATCCATCTTTCATTAGCTTCAATCTTACGTGAAGTTGACTACAGATTTCCAGTTTAAGGTTCGTAATTTCCCCTTTGTTCTTCGATTCTTTTCACTTTCTGATTCGATCCTCGTTTTTAATTTTGTTTTTCTCAATATCTTTGGAACAATCTGTTTAGGGTTTGATTTGCTCGTCCTTCGTCATAATTTACAATCCTTGTTTTCTTTTTCATTTCATGTTATTCATTATCTCAAAAAATGTTGGGGTGTATTTGATGCAATTGTGTATTGGGTACTGTCATTTGATAAAATTAGTTGTTGTGTTTGATTAAATTCTTACTGCCATACAAAACAAAGTGTACAACTTCCTCCTGCTTCTTGGATTGCTTGTCCCTACATACTCAAACATTCGTGGCCTTTGTTAGTTTGGGCTCAATTCGTGTAAACGACTAGTATGGAAACCATAGGAATTAACAAAGCTGAACAACCTTCAGCCAAGACCCAGGAATTTAAGTGATGAATGTTTATACGTGATTTCAATTAGAGAAGTCCCAACAGTCAACATTGACTGATAACTGAGCTTAGTTACAAACTGAATGAGAATACAATAGCGGAAAGGATAACCTCGTATCGTGTTATTAACTAGATTTTTTTGGAATTATCCATGTTTCATACCACCGGGTTGTGAATGAATTTCAATTAATTATATTCATTTTTACATTTTGTAGGTTACTGCTGCAGTTTGTGACTGCTACTACTTTGATTCTTCTCAGTTAACCGTGAGAGATGAGTCAGAAAGGCCTGATATATAGCTTTGTTGCTAAAGGGACTGTTGTTTTAGCAGAACACACATCATTCTCAGGGAATTTTAGTACTATTGCCGTTCAGTGCTTACAGAGATTGCCTTCTAATAGCAGCAAATGCACATACTCATGTGATGGGCATACATTCAACTTTCTTCTTGACAGTGGATTTGGTATTTTGCTCTCTTAACTATGATAATTTACTTGTTTTGACTGCACTGGCACATGTTGCTAATTGTGTTTGATTGATTTCCAGTTTTTCTGGCTGTTGCCGATGAATCAGTTGGAAGGAATATGCCATTTGTATTTCTTGAACGTGTAAAAGATGACTTTAAACAGCGGTATGGCTCAAGTATCAAGGATGAGAATCCTCACCCACTTGCAGATGATGAGGACGATGATGATTTATTTCTAGACCGATTCAGTGTTGCATACACTCTTGACAGAGAATTTGGGTATGCCCTTGTCTATTATCAATGTGTGAGCTTTATGTTATACATTTTATCTAACAACCTCTAATATTCATGATAGGCCAAGGCTTAAGGAGCACATGCAATATTGCATGAGCCACCCGGAAGAAATGAGTAAACTCTCCAAGCTGAAGGCTCAAATAACAGAGGTGAAAGGAATTATGATGGATAACATCGAAAAGGTTAGACTTTTTGTTTTATGAAATTATGCAATTTCTCCGCAAGATTTTCTATTGAGGTTTTGAAAGATGATATATGTTCTTTTGCACAATCACCGTTGTGCATAATGTATAAAACTAAAAGTACCTTTTAATATCTCACCCTCCACCCTCTAATTCTTCCTCCTTTTCCACATCATCTTGGAAAATGTAACAAATCTCATCAAACATTTATCTTGGCATACCTCCAGTAGATCAGCCAAGTAGCATTTTAGCCATGAGTACTGAACAAAATTTTGCTCCCTCGAAGTACGCATAATATTTTAGACTTTCAGTGATTATGTTGCAAGGAAGTAGATATAAAAAATATTACAAGTGTGTTGCTTGCTTGTTTTCAAAGGACCAGATTCTTATCTGGATTTGTTGAAGAATAATTATGCAAAGAATTTGGCACTGGTCAGTTATGGTTATGAATAAGTAGATTGGAAGTGGTTAAATATCTCACACACATTTCTCCCTCCTCCATGCTTAGCCATTGGAAATGATTTTGGTGATTTTGTGCAATATAGCAAAACTTTGGCATTTTGTCTTAGACACAATAAAGTGCCAATTTGATAGGATTTTCATTATATTGCAAGTGATTTTCTTATTTGAACCTACAAGTTTCTGAATACATACAAAAGATGTGCTGTTTAATTTACATGCATGCAATAGAAGCTTTATGTCAAATCTTGGGGATAAATTTGGTGGCATATCCTTGAGTGGGTAATGGAAATTTGTTGGAACGGACTGGCTATCCACTCTTTAACAATAAAAGCTAGGTAGTAAAATATGATTATTTGATAGCTGACATAAGGATTCAACCTTTTCAGTTTTTAACTGATGAACGGAACATATTTCATTATTCTATTTTTTATTTTTAACTAAGTAAAGAAAAATGTTGGACCACCTATGTTGACTAAAGTCGCCGAATTGAGATATTGCTTGGTTTGGCAAAAGGGAGAAAAGAGGGGATTGATGAGTTGTTCATGTATGCCGATCATGCCATATTCTTTGAATTGTCCATGTATGGTTGCTTTTGTTTCCTGTAATAAAGAGGGGGAGAGATGCTTAGAAGTACCTTCTGCAAAAGAAAAAAAAAAGAAAAAGCTGAAAATGAGGAGTTTTCTTCCAGTTAGCTGCACTAGTCACTAAAGTTGTACGCTCCTAAGACAAGGGAGACTCGGGGATAGGAAATCTATAACTTATCTCTCTCATCTGTCTGTATAGATATGATATCAATTTCCTTCGCTTGTAGGTCTTAGACCGTGGTGAACGGATCGAGCTTCTGGTGGACAAAACAGAAAACTTACAATTTCAGGTATAAATCATTTAATCTATGAGAACATTGAATGGAAACTAGGAAGATAAGAAAAAAGAATCATATAGCTTTCTTGTTTAACATTGGGATCTCTGTTTAAATTTAGGCCGATAACTTTCATCGACAAGGGAGGCAACTTCGGCGAAAAATGTGGCTTCAGAGTTTACAAATGAAGCTGATGGTTGGTGGAGGAATCTTGGTCTTGTTCATCATACTTTGGTTTATTGTATGCGGTGGTTTCAAGTGTTGATTTGGTAAAGTTAGTAAGAGATGAGTGTTTTCAGTTGGCTTTGTATGGAAGGAAACTATTACCAAATATATAAATATATAATATATAATATGCTTTGTCTCTTGTTCTAATTTGTAATTAGCATTCTATAATTAAATTTACCTGTTAAAATTTATTGTGGGACAGGACAGGACTGGATTTGTTCTAGCAAAGGGTCTCCTTGTAATTTTCCTTCCTTTCTGGCTTTCTTAATCTTTATTAATTTTTAAGACTATCTTCCCATCTGATTATCCTTTCCTTTCTTTGGTAATACTTCGCTTCCATTCTTAATTTTTATTAACTTTCAAGTCTATGTTTGCATGTGATTATCCTTTCTTTTGTATTATTATTTATTTGTTCTTCAGCCCTAATTGTAGGTTGAAAGGTCACTCAATGATTTTCATTTTGAAAACATGTATACAAAAAAATAAATTAACTCATGGAAGATTTTGTAGTCTTTGTGTTTTAGTTGGTGTGGTGTTGTACCCATTAATTGAAAATACTTTTTTTTTGTTTGAATTGAATAGAGATAAGTTTAATGTACTCGATAATATTTTGGTATAATTCTTGTGTAGTTCACCCACAAATGCACGTGTCCAATTACAAGTTGTCATATAAGGAGCTTTTTTTTCAATTAAGTATGATATGAATCCACCAATTTAAAATTCAAAGTTTTCAAAGATTTGATACCTTTTATCTCTTGAATCCGAGATTGGAAACTCAAAAATGATGTTCACATTAGCATCTTTATTTCTTGACCATATGAAGATTATAAAAAGTTCCAAAATTCTTATTGTTTTCGTTATTTCACAAAAGTCAAAAGAATCTTCGGATCTGGTTATTTCCTCCTCCAATTTCTCCAAGTTATCTGCACGTATTTTATAGACAACTTCTTCTCATTGTTTCTTAAAATTTGGAAATGTTAAATTAGGTGGCTCTTTGACACCATAAATTTAGAAGTTTATTATCTTTTAAATCTAATTTAATTTTTTTCTACTTTTGATGGGACGATATTGATAACATGACATGGCATCCTTTGAATGATGGAGCTGTTTTCATATCATACCCATTTCCAAATCAACACATTAACGGCTAGTTCTTGTATTTTTAATAACAAATTAAAAAAAAAAACAAAAAATAAAGAATAATCATCCAATTATTTCCATATCCATTATATTTGAGTTTTGAATCTCATTTAAACCTATTGCTTCGATGCTATCCAACACTATCTTATATCATTTTGAAAAAGACATATCAAATTACTCACATACATTTTTTTCAGTACATCCATAATGTTTCTTTATTAAAGAAATAATTGTGTCAAAAGCATAAACACATTCGGTTGTTGAGATTGAAAAAAAATATATATTCTTTTTAAATTTTGGTTCCCAATTATTGAAAATGTGCTATTTGAAAAATTATTCAAAATTAGTTTTCATTAATTTAGAAAGATGAGATAAAAAAAAAAAAGGTAATAAAAATTGCCACGTCGTAAAAAAATTAATAGATAAGATAAGAAAAGGCAAAAGCTTTAAGATTAGTTTACTTGTCATCTAAATTTGAGGTTTTGCCAATTAAAACAGTGATATTTTAACAACTAATTTGAATATTTTTTTCAAACATCAATCATCTATGGTTAAATTATTATTTTAGATTAGAGAACTTTTATTGTCAAATGGGTTTTTGCTTTAATTATTATAATTTTCTTTTTGACATAGTTGGTGGTATAGTGTATATATATATCTAGCCAACTTTTACACCTCGATTAATAGTAAAGGACGACTCGTTTAACTACACATTATTTGGGTGTTAGGAAAACCTTGGAATATCAAATTCATGGACTCCTTTGTTCTTTGGTTTTCTTTCCTTATGTTCCTTGGTTCTTTGAAAAGTTGAAAACTGTGTTTGTGTTTTAAAACTAATATAAAATCATATATATAAACCTAGTCATATAGAAAATCATTGAGGGACTGTTTGGAAATTTGAATATCATAGATATACTCTGGATTACAAATGTTTGACATTCTTAGGTTACCATGTTTGTTTTGCATAAATAATTTTTGCAAATATATTGATACTATTTTGATTACTGTGTTTGTAGGATTTCTACTTGAGAATGTCTTAAATTTACATAGTGTTTCAAGAATACCCTTCCGTTGATTTATTAATTTATAGTTAATTAGATATAATTTAAACTTATATGTCCCATTTGTTTTTATCAATTTAAATTCTTTTTTAAAATTAGTACAATTTATATTATTTTTATATATTGTTTTTCTCAACAAAATAATATTTAAATTTATATATTACGGTAAATAACAATAATTATGATATAATAGAAAAAAAATGCTATAAATGATTGATAGTATTTATTTCAATTATATAATGTAAATGAATATTAATATATATGTGTAAAATAAAAATAAAAAAAATATAAAGGACAAAGATGTAAAATGCCACCCTCAACTCGAAATCTAGAATAACCTATATTTTTAGGGCATTCAAAACTCTCAAATGCCTTCCGTCCAAACATCTTATGATGTTAAAAAATCTTTAGATGCTACGACATCTTACAATAAAAAGGAAAGCACGATAATCCAAATGTTCACTCCATAGAAATCGAATACACAATGGACAATGGATGGGAATTGTGGTTTTTAAAGATGTGCAATAATATATATATTATTAGATCTAGATCAATAGAACGTTCTGTTGTAGCTAAAAAAAATTTATGTATGCTAGTTTTTGTACTAGAACTCTCACTTTGACTATTATTTCTACCTTCATCACAAATATAATTGTAAATGTAACTGTCAGTGTAATTGTGACTACCACTATCATTTGAGTCTCAAGATAACCATCAATGCAACTATATATATATATTTCATAATTTATTTTTCATTTAGTAAAGAAAAGTATTTGTTTTTTTTTTCTTACATACCTCACATTTAATAAGAAGATGAGAAAATGTGTTAATTGTGGGATTGTGTTCATATTGACACATCTATCATATCTATATACCTTAATTAGAAAAAATAGGTAAGATTAAATTTTGTCTACATTAATTACCAATAATGACAATTTAACCAAATTCAAAATGAAAAGTTCTTGAGTTTTGAGCATTGCATTTATTAATCAATAACAAAACTTGAAAAAATGGTTTTGATTGCATTCTCGATCTTTGCATTATAACATTTATTTAACCATAACCCCTAGAAAATAACAAAAATGTTATCTACTTATATAATATTCTATCCTACATTTAATTAGGAGAGTAAATCATGTATTTTTTTAAAGTGGTTTTTTGGACCCCAATTTCAAGCAGATGAAGTGAGTCCGCTCAATCTATTTTGAGACTTAAATTAATTATGATATTATTGTTTTAAATTCATGTTTGCTATTATCTTTTCTATTTTCCATGCTATCACCTCTTTTTCTTTTGTCATAATATTTACTACTTGGGGTTCATATTAAGATAGTATACATCCAAACACAAAAAGGTATGAGACGTTATAAATTGAATTATAGTGGATGAACCTCTTATGTAAGACGTTGACGAACCAAACAGAAACTTATTGGATGTAATGTCTCGAGATAATGAGAGATGAGAGAGGAATGTTGAGGCTATTAAGTCTAAATTCAACTAAAGTCGAATTCTAAATTTTATAGACGAATAATCATTTCGAGTAGACTCGAATAGAATACCATATTAAATAAAATAAAATTATCATCTAAAAAATAATTAACCAAGAAAAAAAAAAAAAAAAAAAGAAAGTTGAACATGGCATGTTATGTAAAGAGAAGAGAGGCCCTAAAGTCATTTATCCATTAATTTTGGAGAATAAGAAAGAAAAAGAAAGAGAATAAAAGAATCAAAAGAAAAAAAGACAAAGAAGAAAGGAGCGTGGGGTGTCCACTTCACCGAACTTCCTTTATTTATTTGATTCTCTCTTCCATTTTTCCCTCAACAGAATACCCTTTCGTTACAAGCAACCTCCGCTGCCGCCGTTGCCGCCACCGCCGCAAAACCCCTTCCTACGCCCCCCCTGGTTTCATCTATCCTACTACTTTTCTTACTTTACCTTCCCGATATTCATTGCATTATTCCATTCATTTTTCTCTTTGCTGCGTTTCTTGAAGTTTTCTTCTTCTTCTTCTTCTTCTTCTTCATCTTTGTTGCTTTATGTAGTTTAATACACTTTCCTTATCTGCACGCCTTTTCATTTCTTCTTCACCTAACGCTTCTTTGTTAATCACCGGAAATTGTTCCTTCAATGGGGAATAATTGCTACGGGAGTTCCAATAAATCGGCGGCGGAGATTGTGCCTCAGGAGTTATTCAGAAGCTGCAACAACGATTCCGCCGCCGCGGCTTCTAATCCGATCGTACGTCTTTACGGCCCTCCGAATAATGCTCTCACCTGCTACATTCGTTTTGCTTTGCTATACAAGTCTGTGAAACTCAGTTTCATCCCTTCTGAGACCCCGCATTTCGGCTCCGATTCGCCGGCCATTCGGATCGGGTCAGAGACTATTTCTGGTTCACGTGAAAGGATGCTTCGGTTTATAGACAATAGGTTTCCTCATCCGCCGTTACCACTGTCGAGTCGCCGTGTTGACGACGACGAAACATCGTCGTTAGTTGCTTTGAGGGTGGTGGCGCTACAGCACAAGAGTGTGTTGTGGCATTTGGAGAGGATGTTGAGATGGGGAAAGGACCTGGCTAATCGTGGAGGGAGAACGACGTTCGATCCGGCGGTGGGAACGCCGAGGATGGAGCTGAGGAAGTTCGGGAAGAGCTACTCTCAGCTGCTGGAAGTGATGCTGGAGCATGCTCAAATGGAGGAGAGAGTCCTCTTCCCGATCTTGGACAGGGCTGATCGAGGTAAGTCCCATTTCTCTGATTCTGCTCTGCTTTACATTGAATAGAATTCGAGCTTATGTTTATGCAATCCAAACCCTCAAATGTTTTGCATCATGAAAGAAAATAGATGGAAGAAGAAGTGTTTGTGATTGTGAGTTTACAGCAAATTTAGTTCAATTTTAAAAGACGTTATTGATTCTAGGAAAGGTTGTTTTAGATCTATCAAACTAGCGCAGAAGATTGAGATGATCAGTAAGAAACAGTGATGGACTTCAATAACTTTCTTGGTTATCCAATCTTTTCAATTTAGGGTAAAATAAAGAGGTTAGTTGGCTTATTTTTTTAGTACTAACAAGTGGGGCATTTTGAATTTGAACTTTTGATCAAATAGGAGTACTGCTGAACTCACCCACTTTGACATTTGGCTTCCTTTACTTAATTTTATTGAATTTTGCAACTATTCACATGTTTAAAGGAAAAACTGTTTTCAGTTATTTAAAAAACAAATCACATGAGAGGAAACCAGGACAGCAACTAGAAGACAACCTGTACTCAGAAACGTAAAAAGAAAAAGAAAAAAGACAACCCATGTAAATGATGTATGTTTCTAAATTTCCGATTTAAATTTCATTTTGTTCCATTGATTTCTATATCTAATTTGTTTTTGTGATCAAAATTTCAAACGTATTATTTTACTCTTTACTTTCTTTTTTCTTTCTGAAATGCAGTGAAATTTTTTTAATGTATTGTTTTAGACCATAAACTATACAAATGATATATTTAACCAGAATTTTCATTTAATATATAGCATTTAATCATAATGTATTTTCTAATATAAAATTTAGGAATTAAATTATTTTAAAACAAAAATAGAATAAATAGGCTATCTTAAATATCAACTGAATTGAGCATTCCTTTCTGATGGTCCTTTCATTGTCTTGTAAGAGTTTCACCTGTTTTTTTTTTTTTTTCTAGAAAGGATTTAATGTGTCTAGAAAAGATGGAGAGAATTACAATCTCAAGGTAAATTTGTTTTCTTTTCACACGAAAAAGGTGGGAATTTAAACCTATTGCCCTTGTGAACATAAGAAGTGCATTACCTACTAAACTATGCTTACATAGACAAATTTGGTGAATTCTAAACAAATAAACTA
Organism: Cucumis melo; assembly: GCF_025177605.1. Taxonomy (NCBI): domain Eukaryota; kingdom Viridiplantae; phylum Streptophyta; class Magnoliopsida; order Cucurbitales; family Cucurbitaceae; genus Cucumis; species Cucumis melo. Next base: position 22,356,467 of record NC_066859.1, read on the forward strand.
GTGATGGTTTTCTTCTATGGGAATTTGAGATTTATTCAAACAGAGCCCGTGTTATATATAATATATTATATTATATATATACGTATTAGTACATTACATATGTGAGGAAAAATGAAGGAACTAATTGGTAGGTGCCATAATGCAGGATTATGTAAAGCTTCAAATGAGGAGCATGCAAGGGATCTACCCATCATGAATGGCATCAAGGAAGACATCAAGTCCGCTGTCGTTTTGGACTTGGGAAGTTCAGTTTGTCAAGAAGCGCTCTCCAACCTTTCCAAACGTCTTAAGCTGTTGCAGGTAGACTCCATTCAACCCTTCTATAATCCTAACCTGTTCACAATTCAGAGGGTTTAAGACTGTGTGCTTAAGATTCCAAATAAAATGCATCGAGTCCTTACCACAGAGCAGATTCAGATGAAAGGAAGACGATGGATGAGTGATAGATTGTCAAATCATAACAATGTGATCTGTTTTTCTTCGTTGGGTATGGGAAGAAACCAAAGGTCTTTAACTACGGATAACTACAGATCCAATAGAAGTAGAACAACTTTAAAGATAAAAAGAATAACTATCAATTTTTTATATAAAAAACATTGAACAAACAGCTCAAATAAAAGAATTGAGTGATTGTGAATCTAAGCATAGGTTGACGGAGAGGACAAAAGTTCACAATTTCCTATCCGGAAGAAAGTTAGTGATTCATACCTGTTTCCTATTATTAATTTCCAAATTCTAGTTCCTCTCGAAAAAAAAAAAAGAAAAGAAAAAAAAATCAAAATTCTAGTTGCTTCAGGATTGTTGTTTAAGAATTAAATTTCTTCACGCACATTGATATCTTCGTCAGAAACATTTATTTACTTTGCCGTCATTTTTAGGTCGACCCTACTAAGTTAGACGGAAACAGAGAACACCCATCATCGTGACTTTATGGAAGTAGATAGGGGCAAAATAGGAAATAAGGATAGCCATCTAAACCATGTGGACTAAAGGAGGCATCAAATAACTCTCTGCCACACGAAACCTAGTGACCACACTATAAGATTAGCTGTTAGCATAACCCTTTTTGGCTGAGTTTATTAAATTCTGGCTAATGGATCTACATTACTTTATGTCATTGTGGAGAATGTATTAAATTTACCACATTTATATAAGTCAAGCTTTTGAACATAATGATGATTTAGTAGACTTTCAATAGCCAAACCACTTCTAAATTCTACTTCAATATTTAACCTCTTATGATCATGAAATTCATTTATATCTGCTTCACACTTCACATGTATTTTCTTTATTGCACTCCAAGATTTCCTGCTCATCATAAGCTGATTTCTTTTTCCTTACACTTCTCCTTTTTTCCCTTCACATTTTTTGGGGGGACAGGAACATTGTAAACATCACTTCTTGGATGAAGAGAAAAATCTACTACCTTGGCTTGAAGCTGTAGAGCTAAACAAAGAGCAGCAAGACAAAATGTTAGAGCAGCTATTGGATGTGATGAAACAAACTCATTCTCATTTACTAAATTTCTTTCTCGAAGGTCTTCTCCCTCTAGAAGCTTTGCAGTATTTGGATCTGATCACAAGCAGTAGCGATAGAATCCGAACGAGCTTTGGCACAATGCTGATGATGGATGCTGTGTAAGATCAAACATGTATATAGATTCTCTTTTCTACTCCCGTTTAGATTGGTTTTGCAACATCCTTTGTGTTAATAGGATAGAATGAATGAATGCCTGTTCTTTCTTTGGCATCTTGTGTTTAGTTTGGAGATGAAGTAGTCATTTATTGCATATTTTTTAGCGCAGTGTGTGCCATACAAATGAAAAGAAGGGGGAAATGATTGTAGATCGAGATTTTCCTTTTTAGTTCAAGAGGTGGAACTTCAAAAGATTCCAACCTCCAATTTCTTAGTCGAAGATATATGACTTAAGCAATTGAGTTAGTTGTTTGAGGCTTGTAATTGGACTAGTGTTGTTTTCGTCACCTAATCAGTTAATATAGTAGAACATCGTAATCATATATGAGAACAAGAACAAGAACGAGAGTTAAATATTTAGATTTAGTTTGATATGGATGTGTCGCTTGGTGTGTTTTGTAATTTATATACAAAAGTTTAGTTTGTTTCAGATTTTTTTCTTAATAAAATGTTGTGACGTGTCATTGTAGCATTTGACAATTTCTTGCTGTTTTTATTTGTGCTATGTATCTAAAACAATGTTGAATTATTAGCACTAGCGAAATAAAATTGGGTAAAAGTTGCATTGCAATTTCCTTGATTTTTATTTGTACTTATTCAAGGTTAAGATCCAATTTGTTTGATATGGTTGATAAATTTAGATGTGAAATTTGAGTTTATTTTGTGAAGTAGATTTAAATTAGGATTAAAGATTCTTGAACTTTTGTAGAATCAATATTTTAGTATTTTAATACTTTAGTTTCTCTGCTTTAATCCTTGATTTTCATGTGGTTATACGTGGAATAATTTAACTTTATACGATTAGAGTTTGTAGTAATTTAATTTTCATTGTGAAAATGAAATGTAAAAATCTTTATTAGTTAACGACTTATAATTTATAGTAGAGAATATTTTAGTTCATTATTAGTTTATCGATATAGTTATATAATAAATTTCATTATGAAGAATACTTTTAAATGATTAACTTATTACACAATAAAAAATACAATATTAAAAAAAATGTGATATTCACTTTTATATTAATTTAAAAAAAAAAAAAGACATTTACAAATATAACGATTATATTCAAAATATTGACATATATAGTAATATTTTAAGAAAAGTATGTTAGAGTCTATTAACAAAGAGTTTAATATTACAAATATTATCTATCACGAGTAGATCATAAGAGTCTATCAATATAAAAGTATATCACAATTTTTAAAAAATGATGTTGTACACTACAAATATAACAAATATTCGTTATATTTGTCTGTTATATTTGCAATTTTTATTTTGACCATTTGTAATCTTTTGAAATATTATTACATATATCAATACTTTGAATTTTTAATTGTTATATTTGTTAACAATTTCTTTGTGAAATATTGCTACCAACTTAGGTGATGTTTGAGGATAAGGAATGAAATAGTTAGTAGTAAGGAGTTACGAAACATGAAGTGTTGCGAAGTCTTAAGAACCGCTTCGTTTGAGAGTTTTCTGAATGAGAATGGACACATCCATTAGATGAAGGATTTGCAGGCATTCTTATTTTCCACAACAATGGGTTTTTTATTCCCTTCCAAAAAACTGGATTTTCCGTCATTCCCCCCTCTCTATCTATTTTTTATTTTATATCTAACTTCATCTAAAATATAGTTAATTAATTAATACAAACTTAAACAAATCAATATAAACTATTTATTTTAATAAATTAGTAATAATATATTAAATGTTAACCCAACTTATTTTACAACAAAAAAGCTATTAAATGAGTACAATTATTTCTTTACCCAAATTATTAATTAATTAGCTAACAATATATATGTATTTAATTGATAAACTAAGGTTAATTAGATTTAGTTAGTACAAAAATCCATTTTTTAACAATAATAATTGATTACTTTATTATTTTTTAATAATCAAACAATTATTTATTGAGATTAGTTTTAATAATCAAGCAATTATTTCTGGAAAAAACCCATTAATTTTAATCTATAATACTTTGTCCATTAAAAAGACATAATACTTATAACACTTTTTTAGCATTCTTTATTGATATATCATACTTCTATCTTTTCATTTTTTTTTACATAATATATTGTATTAAACTATATTTTTAATATTATTTTAATTGAAATTGAGGTTAACGATAAACTTAATTAACTATAGACATGATTAAATATTAGATTATAACAAATATTACGTTGAATAACTATATCGATGAGTTAATTTTAATTATCGATTTCTCTAAAAGAATTAATTGTCAATTACTCAAATTTCGAGTATTTATAGTTAAAATTTATTGATTTCAAATTAATTAATTTTCTTTATCAATATTCTGTTTAATTTCTTAAATTAAATTAAATTAATTATAGGATTTTCGATGCACAATCAAACACTGTCATCTTTGATTTCTGGACATTTTATTCGTAGGTATTTCATTCTCGTGCATTTTTTATTATAAGGCATTAAAACCTTATACTACTATCGAAAATTGATGTTTTTTTAGTTGGAAGACCTGCAAATACTTTTCGAAATCCTTGGGCAAAACGCACTTGGTGTTTGGGCCGGACTTAAATATTGCTGCTCATTGTAATTCAATTACCCAAGAAACCCCCCGTTTTTGGGCCGGCCCAACATAGAATATAAGATTACCGGCCGTTGTTATAAATACTTACCCTTCGGACTTCTTCCCTCTTTCCCTTCCAGCCGAAGCCCTTGGAACTCCTTCACTCAAACCCTAGAAACCAAATCTCATGGTGAGTTTCTTTCCTCTTTTGTTTATTCGAATAGTTTGTTCTTCCTTCTGATTCTCGTTTCGTCTTTGTAACTTCCGATGTACTGATTATACATGATGTGTGATGTCGTTTCGTTTGTTGTCATCGTTTTGAATCTTAGGCGCCGAAGAAGGACAAGGCTCCTCCACCGTCCTCTAAGCCTGCTAAATCTGGCGGAGGAAAGCAGAAGAAGAAGGTAAGCTTCTTAAATTTAAGTTCTGCTTGCTCCTTCATGATTAGTATGCCAATACTTGCTTATCTCATCGTTCAAGATCATTAGGTAAGATTTAATCGTTTTAATTTCCTCGTGTTACTGCATTGCTAGCGTTAAGTGCTCTTTCCGAAGTTAGTATCGTTGTATTTTATTTCGATACTGGAATTTGGAATTATCTTTTGTAATTTGATCTTTTTATGTCGTGTAGCATATAATTTTTTCGTCATACTGATAATGAGATAGTGACGTTTATATTCGATTAGAATTAGAATGAAGGGACGATAAAAACCTTGAAAAATACAAGAGATTTTTGAAAGTTGGTGATGTTTGTTGAGTTTGAGGAAGAGTTTGCTTGTAATATGGCCATTATTGTTATTTTACATGTCATTTGGTTTGCAGAAATGGAGCAAGGGTAAGCAAAAGGAGAAGGTGAACAACATGGTTTTGTTTGATCAGGGGACTTATGATAAGCTCCTTTCTGAAGTTCCCAAGTACAAGCTAGTCACTCCGTCTATCCTTTCTGATAGATTGAGGGTATGTTTTTTTTTTTTAATTTTTTTTTTCTGTTTCCATCCATCAATTCCTCAATTTTATTGATTTATTTTTTTGTTCGTGTTTAGAATATATTGTAAAGAAGCTGAGATTTGTCCAAACCTATCAAAATGAGTTTTGAAATGTAGTGGTGATTGGACTGGTGATTCCTAAGGTTTTTAATTAATTAAAAAAGAGCCCCACCTAGTTAAGTGTACTGATGACCATGAAATTTATGCTCAAGACCCCCTTGAAAATCAAGCCAATAAACATCCCTTCTACTTCTAAATTTCTTTGCTTTTGTTATCTACTTTCTACCTTTACTTTGAAAAACCAAGTGAGGCTTTGAGAGCTAGAAAAAGTTGTTTTTTACAAATCTGCTTTTGTTTTTGGCAAGGGTTTTTAAAATATTGGTATTGAATGAGTGTTTATAAGCCTAAGAAAGCAAGGAATTTATATGTGGAATGAGTGTTTGTAGGCTTAATTTTCAAAAACTTGTATTTATACGTGGAAGGAGTGTAAGTGTGTATAGGCTTAATTTGAATTTAGACGTGGGATGAGGGTTTATAGGCGTAATTTTCAAAAACTAAAAATCATTAAGACAGACCTAAAGTGTTTTCCAAATGATTGACTGACTTATCCTGATAGCACCTTCTACAGCAATTCACTAATGGTTTCCTTTGTCATGTACAATTACCAGATCAATGGATCATTAGCACGAAGAGCAATTAAGGATTTGATGGCTCGAGGTTCCATCAGAATGATATCGGCTCACTCGAGTCAGCAGATCTACACCAGAGCAACCAACACCTAAGGACAACAATTCATTTCACTTATGCCCGAGAGGGTATATAATAGATATGTAGTTGCCTTTCCATTTTGCAAGTCCAAATTTTGTTGAGTGATCAAATTATCATTTTAGTTTGTTAACGGCAGAATGAACTCTAAAAGAGACGTTTTTAATTTGTTAATGTGCACGAATTTGTTTGCGGTGCGGGTCTTAACTTGTGTGATGAATTGTGTCGCATTGGCTGTTGTCTGCCTTTTCTCTTTCCTACTGCCAAGTACTAATCATAATGTTTGTATGTAGAATCTCGTTTTAGATGAAAGTTGGTAATCTAACGTGGCTTTGACATTAGCGTTGTTTGAACAACTCTTGGATTTCGTTTCACTATGTTGAGAAAAACATGATGATTTGAGGGTCGGGTTTAATCTAAAATCTACATTGCATGTTGATGTTCTTTTTGTTTAATTTTGAAACACAAGTCATTTTTAAAAGAAATGAATCAAAATGATTTTTTGAAAAGGTATTTTAAATTGCTTGAGCTTGAATAAAAATGACTTCGAATAGCATTTGTTAAAATTATTCTATCTTGACTATACGCTACACATTTGATACACGTATCAATGGCAGTGGCGTGATGAAGGAGACGACTAAGGGGTGTGGAGAGGTAGACAGCACGCGAAGGGATTGAGTGTGTGAAGAGGGAGATGGCGTGCGACGGAGACTGAGTGTGAAGAAGAAGGAGACGACAAATGAAGGATAAAGAATCTGAGAAGAGAGAATGACCTAAGTTCTTAATACTTTATTCAATAAATAATAAAAAATATATAACATAAATATATGTATATATATATTATTAGTTCAGGTTGTCGGATTATTCAGGTTGGACTTACCCCTATTTTTTACACAAAATGCTGCAAAGTTGAGAGGCACATCTTTTATAATTTAGTCCGTTATATATTAAATTATTATTAGTACTAATATATATAAATAGTTGGGTCTGGATCGAGGTCAGGGAATATGATCTCCATCCCCAGGCCTGAATTGAAAATGGGGAAAAGTTCCCGTCTCCCTCTCCTATTCTGGAATTTTTGCGTTGTTTGGGATGAATCCCTACGAGGATCCAAACATGTGGATTTTTTTTTTTTTACATTTCTAAATATGTGTATATCAAATGTATTAAATGTATTACTTTGTTATTTCCTTGTAATATCTGCAAAGTTGAAAAAATGTTTCACAAACTTTGTTGTTACCCAACAATCTCTCTTTTTAACTCGAAGTGCAGTTGCGTTTATTAAAAAGCATATTGATGGTAAAATTGAGAGGAGTTGATATTTTCTATTCAAAAAATTTTCCCATTTTTACCCAACATCTTTTTTCAAATGTATCTTCAGGAAGCTTCGTTTGAAACTGCTATAGCTTTTGAAATAATTGCTGGCATATGTAGCTGTGTGCTTTAAATTAAAGTGATTAGCTGCAAATAAGTGAAATAACGTTTGGTGAATTTTATTCGAAACTAGGGTTTGGTAAATAAATACGAAAAGATTTTATATTCATATAATAACTATTTTTTTATTATTTTATGATTATAATTTAGACTTATTCTACAAAATTCTCTCTAATTTGTAGACCATATGCTTATGCAAAAATATTTCATTAAATTTTAACACTGATTTTTAAAATAGGAATTAAATCGTAAAGTATAAATATAAAAATGTGTTACAGTAAAATTCAAAACTAAATCATTACAAAATTAAAAGAACAAAAACAGTCTGTAGATTAAATTATTAGTAGTATGGGAAGTTTAGAAGCTAGAAATTATTTTTCACCAAAAAATTAATAATTTTTAATTTCAAAAATCAAACTTTTTTAAAGGAAAAACAAACAAAACAGACCGTCTTTGCCCATTTCGAGTTTCTTTAATTTTTTTAAAAAGTTAAAATTATATATATATATATATATATATCTATATTAAAGAAAACGATGACAGTATTTTGTCCATTTTCCGGTCCGGAAAAGCGGACAATTTTGGTACACTATTCTGTTCTATAGGTTGTTTTTATTTCATTTCTTTTAGTTCATTTCGATAGCGATAGGTATCTTATTTTATTTTTTATTCTACTCAATATTTTTATGTATTGCTTAAAGATTTCAACTGAAAATAAAGAGTCAAAATAGGTTGCGAGGGTTTGGAATATTGGAGGAAAAAAATTAACAAAATTAGTTTTTAAATTTATTTGATTCTAAGAGCTTTACTATGTATAAAAGATAAATTAGTAAAACATCACCCTTTCGTCAAAAGGTTAACCAAATCCTAATAGTAAGGACCAGAATGAGCTATTTTTAATAGTCTGAGGACTTAAACATCCATTTACAATGCCATTCATCATAGAAGAAAAAATGTAATGAATCTACAATGTAAATATTAATGGTTGGTTCTAAAAAACATTTGAAAGAAGACATCATCTAGTAATAATCCCCAATTCATTTGTAGAAATGGAAATCAAGAAATATTTATCAAAGTAGAATAGAAAAGCAAAGCAAAGCAAAGATTTAACTATCCTCTTTCCCACCCGTTACCACAAAATCTATTTTTATTTCCAAATCGTCAAAACGTTTTTTTGGCAGGTTAATCAAATTATTTACTAATTTATTACTCATCCATTTTAATGACCTACCAAATTCTTAAAAGCTACTTTTTATGGCAAGTAATGAATGAAGATGACACACTCCATATGCATATGCATAGTTACTTGAAGCCGAACTGGGAACTTAATGTCCATTGTCGGCATTCAACTTTCACACCTTCTTGTCTGTCGCTAACCATAAACTAAAACAGATATCCATTATTCATGAATGATGTTCGATACTTCGACTTCCGCTAAACCAGCAACTTAAATTTCGCAGTACTACTGAGCATAATTCTTGCAAAATAGACATTCAACCTCGAAAACTAAGTCTAGTCTCGAAAAGTGTAGCATGATGGAAGTTTAATCAGATTCAACTGACAAAATACACACAAGCAAACAAATTAGTACAAGTCACCTTCCTTGTGCGTGTGGATCACACAATCGGATTGTGGATATGCGACGCAGGTCAGGACATACCCCTGCTCCATCTGCTTGTCGTCCAAGAACGATCCATCTGTTTGGTCCACTGTCCCGGATACTACTTGACCGGCACAAGTAGAGCAAGCCCCGGCCCTGCAAGAGTAAGGTAAATCCAATCCAGCATTCTCAGCTGAGTCGAGAATGTAAGCATCATCAGGGGCCTCAAACTCATTCTCTTCACCGTTTGGTCCAATTAATTTTACTTTGTAAGAAGCCATTGCTGACACTTTGGATTGAGAAGACTTCAATCCAAATGATTGGGATACGCTCCTAAAGGAACACAAAGAAGATGGTCTCTGCACCAGGGCATTGGATCTCCTTAGTGTAGGAGTCTTGATCAGGCAAGATGTTGGGAGTATGACAGTCGACATGTTCAGAATAGAATAGTAATAGCTGAAAATAAAAACAGAGAATTATTGGATGACCTCGAAGGGTCTAAAAATAGAGAATTTAAACAGAAAAATTTGCAAACATCTATTAGACAACAGAAGATCAAAAGCTAATTAATCACACATTTACACGGCAACCTTATCTACTTCACTGGAAAGTAGGAAAGAATACGTATCTATACAAGTTAAAAGTCCAAGATGAAAACAATCAAGCAAAAATGAATCATAGAAGATCTTGTCTACTAAATATCTTTCAATAATATTTCATATCATAGCGTCAAGATATTGCACAACCATCAGATACGCTCACACCAGCAATTAATGAAAAAAGACAACTGGAGGATATGCAATAGTTCGAGTCTTCCAGATGAAGAATAAGACATGGAAAGTTTCAATAACATTTCATTCTTAACGGCAAACTATTTCATTAAGACTAGGTTCATTCGATGATTACAATAAGAAAGACATGTTATAGTTGGTCGCACAGATGAACTAGTAATGCAAAAATACGTTCGAGGTTAGTAAACCAAACCTATAATAGTTTGATACCACAAAAGTTGAAAGGAAACAAAAAAAAAGAGGATACCTCAAAGTATTTTAAATAACGACAGACATTTCTTTATTGAGCAAATGAAAAGAATACACCACTCTATCGATTGTTCAATCCACAACAATTTGAACGGCACAAAAGGAAGCAACAGTAAAGAAATAAAAATAAAAAACGGACGAGATCCTAATTCCTAAACATTTTCCACACCATCGTCCTGCAAAGCAAACAGAACAACTTAAACAAAATCACCAACAACACTTCATATGGAATGGAAAGAAAAATCAACAAGCATGCAAGTCGATAAAATGACAACACAGAACCATGAGACCTCGTGAATATCATATCATCATAGCAACAACAACCAAAACCTCGAACAATTCAAAAATTGAAAAAACAACCAAAAAAGCGTTCATCCATTCATCATCAGCGGAGCTTCCAACGCAATAGGTGGAATAAACGAAACAAAAACAAAACAAATCATGAGAAATTAATAGGTGGAATATAAAAGAAAAAAGAAAGCATAAAAAATCAAGAGTATTAAAAACGGAAAAAAAGTCGATCCAGTATAGAAGCAAAGAAAGAGAACATAAAGAGTAAGAAGAATGGAAGGATCGAGAAAAAAAGAGAGAAAACTTAGAGAAACAGTGAAAAGGAGAGAGAAGGGATCTTACGAAGGAAGAGAGAGGGAGATAGAGAGGGATCTGGAGGAAATGGAAATGGAAATGGAAAGGGAAAGCCCTAAACGCCGCTGGAAGAAGAGAGAAGAGAAGAGAAGTACGTGTTTGTTTGTCACTGTCTCTTCCTTTTTTCCTTTTTCCGTTCTTAAGAGCAAACTCCAAATGAAGACGACTGAGTTGGTGAGACCCAAGGTTTTGATTCTCTATCGCCGTTTCTATTTTAGAACTCTTTTTCTTTCTTTTCTTCTAGTAGATTATTAATAGAGAAATTCTAAAAATTAGTAAATTTGACTATATATATATACAAAATATAGCGAAATTTCAGATTTTACGATGGTGTAATATCCAGAGACAATATGTATTTATTGCTCATATTGATAGATAATAATAGAAGTTTATCATTATTTATCATTGACAAATTATGTTATATTATATGTGTCAGAAACAAATTTGAATATTTTAAGTTTATAAAAAATATACTTAAAACAAAAATAAATATAAAAATAACTCGGCAACTCTTTGGGTTGAATATCTTATTTGGGTTGCAAACTCGACCATTCCGAAAAAATGGGTTGGTCGAAAAGCCCAACGTATGTATACCCCTAAGCTTTATACTTTTTGAGAAGTTTGGAAGATTGAATGTAATTAGGATTACAAAGTATTTGAGATGGGTTGGAAAAGAGGGTTGAGTTGAAAACTATGAAAATGAAATGAATTAAGTACTACCGAACAAACCCAAAATGTTCACCGTAATCGTGATTTTGAATTACATTACATTCAAATCTCATTCTATCGTGTACTCTAAAACAATTCCTTTTTGTTCAGTAATTTTAGCATAAATTAGAGAAAATAAATTATTGAGAATTCTTTTCTCTAAAAAAAATAAAGGTTTCAAAGATTTTAGGACAACTAATTTAAGAACAAGATATATTTCAAAAAGTTATTTTTATTTAAACTCTTTTGATGAATAATTGTTTAAAATATACTTTGAAGTAGTAAATTGTTAAACTCACTCTATAGCTGAAATTGGGAGATAGAGAAGTTCATTTTTGTGAACGAGGTATGAAATTGTTAGACCTATTCAATCATTTTAAAATTGGGAGATAGGGATGACAAAATATTAATTTAATTTCATTAGGTTAGCAAGGTTATTCAAATGGAGGTTGAAAAATTCTCTTATCCTTAACGAAAAAATTCATCATTTTCAATCCTCAAGTTTTCCAAATAGACCAATCTTAACTAAAATTGGTGAGGGCGGTATGAGTTATCTTAGTGGAAGAGATGAAGAACTTTTTTTTTTCTCTTTCTTTTTCTTTTCAACTTAAGCATTCCAATACCCAAATAATAACAATAATATTTATTATTATTATTTCGTTTTCCTTTTAGTATATATATATAATATAGAAAATATGCATATATCTTTATTGCTATTGTCTTTCCTCAGTAAATTCCTTAATGCACAAAATTTTAGACATTTATAACCATTAATAATAATAATAATAATAATAATAATAATAATAATAATACTTATTTATTATTATTATTATTTTCTCACTAAAATTTATAATAAACATATATATATTTATTTAAACCATCATTCTCTCTTCTAAATAATAAATATCTTTTTCGTCCAATCAAATCAATCATCTCCCTTATGGATTATTTTCTTTTCCAAACAAGTATAATTATATTTCATTATATAATTAACTTCACTTTTCCATATTAATTATTTACGCAAACCAAATAATTAATATCATAATCTACAAAAATTCAAATTATTAATTATATATATATATATATATATATATATATACTCAATTAAATCCAATTCCACCAAAGCTAACTTTTCCCTCCAAAATCTCAAATTAACTTAAATCCTCGTTTATTTTAATCAATCAAATCTTTTCCGATAAATCACTTATAACTTGTTTGAATTATCTTAACCCAACCATAACAACTCCACTTCAGATAAATATTTTTTTTGCAGAATAATTAATTATTTTCCATAATAATTAATTATTATTTATTTTTCTCCAAAATAATTAATTATCTTCTACAATAATTAATTATTATTTATCTTTTTACAAATAATTATATTTTCCCAAAATATAATTATTTTACTTTTTCTCCCTCACTAAGTATCATTTCTCCAAAATACAATTATCTTTTCCTTAAATAATTATATTTCAACAAATATAATTATCTTTTCCTTTAACATAATATATATATATATATATATATATATATATATATCCACATATACATATAATTATTAAATCTCCAACAAACTTTCCATCCTACAATTTAATTAAATAACATCTATAATTATTTAATTAAATTCAACTTCAACAACACTAAAACTCCACAACTTTACTTAATCCTCTTAACCTACCATTTAATCAAAATCTCAACAAACACGATAGGTCAAAACCTTTCATTAATTAAATATTCATTCAACAAATATTTAATTAATTTCAATTCCTATCAAAATCAAATAATTCTCATTAAATGAAATCGGAAAAACGCCCAATAAATTAAATCTAGTTAAACAAAACTATGATAATTAACTCTAAACTTATCTTAATTTTTGGAGCGTTACATAATGTATTTATCAAAGTTTAAAATATTAATGCCAACATCATAGAATATATTAAAAGTTAACTAATGGTTTTTATTCTTTTAAGAAATTGTAAAAATAAAAAGAAAACTACATTTAAATTATTAAATGAAGATTTTACAAATTTTGGTAATCTTTCTGATATTTAGTGGGATGGACAAAAATTTAGCACCCTCCTAATTAAAATCCCTTATGGAGATAAGGAATGTCGATTTGAATTTGTACCATCATAAAGATGATACTATATAAATTGCTTTCTTCACTTCTTTTTATTTTTTTTAAATAATGTGTGGATTCTCTTCTGGTCCAATAAATTTTTCACTGAGAAAATAATCTTACGGGACAACTCATTTCTTTTTTTCCCTTTTAGAACCCTCGTTTCCGACTCTTGGATCTTTCAATGCACTCTCATATCCTTTCTTGTTTAGATACCCAAGCAAGAGACCCTTGCGAGTCTACAGCAACTGGAGGCCCCAACCTTCCTTTATACATTAGGAGTTTTTGTCCCGTACCTCTAAATTGACTCTACAACTTTTGAATGTCAAGGAAACTTACAGAAAACTAATTCTAAGATATATGATCATCATAAATTGAGTCTATGACATTTTAGTCGTTTTATGTCTTCTAGTTTTACCAAGTGGTCGACGATAAGGTCTTAGTAACTTGAATAGAAAGTTTGAATCATTCTTTTTTAAAGACAATAATTATAAAGATAGAAGATCTGAACCTATCTCAAGAAAATGTTGAGTTCTGTCAAGTAAGATATATATAATACTATTTTGGTCTTTATATTTTGAGTAATAATTCATTTTGGCCTCTATACTTTTAAAATGTTTAATTTTGAACTTCTACTCTCAACTTTGGTTCATTTTAGTCATAGTAATTTTGAAATATTCATTTTAGTATTCAAACTTTCTAACATTTTTATTTCTACTTATTTTTAAGAGATTCAAATTGTCACTTTCTAAAATTTCAAAAACCAAATTTGAAAGTAACCAAAATAAATTAAAGTTAAAAGTATATGGATTAAAGTGAAAATTTTGAAAGTATTTATGTCTGTTCATTTAAACAAATATGTTGTTTTTATTATGATCACCACTTTTCTAATTCACATTTTCTCTAAGTTACAACATGAAGAGAGAAAAATGAAACAGAGCAGTTATTTCTCAAACTTGAGCAGAATCATGAGATTGAAAAAGAATACAGTAAAAAACTTATAGGTTTGAATTCAAATACCTACAGAATCAAAGTTCCATAGACTTGAGCGATTTCTACGTTCATTCATGTCTATAAGACTATATCTACACTTCAAGGCTGAACTAACCAACTTGCAGGCAAAGGGCAATAATGGCAAATGGAAGCCACAGAAATTGAATGATTAAATCCAAAATAGAAAGATGAAAACTTTTTGTTACAGAGTTTGTTTATCTATTAATATTACTAGTACTCAATGATGATACATCAAATGCTCATCCAAGCAATAAGATATGCAAGATTACAAGGGGAGGGGTTTGAAATGACCTATTGGATTCATGTTATCAATTCAGTTACCAGAAAGAAGCTTAGGAGTTAGGACTCATATCATTGTATCTCTTCTTCTTTGGAGCGGATAGCTGATTTTTCGACCATTCTTCCAAGGCTTTGCGATGAGAAGAATTCATCCGGATGCAAGGTCTTTTTTCCTTTATTATCTTCTCTGCATCTTTCCAATCTTCTGCCTCTCCTAGAGCCACTAACGCTGCACACGCAACGGCAACACTTCTTCCATGACCTGGAAAACAGAAAGAATGATGTTGATATTGTTACCTTACGGTCACTAGTGGAATGTAACAAGATATTTGTTCCACAGGCATTGATTTCAAATATAACAAGAACATGTCTCATGCAAACTATAAGATTTTCGACAAAATAGAAACTGGGAAAACTTGAAAATGTCATATACAGAGATTGAATGGAGCGTTGGTAAACTCCTTGGGGACATTCTACAACTAGTTTGAGTTAAATGGCTAAGGCATCTCTACTAACTTCGAATCTCCATTCTCATATTTATAATGTACTATTCTTTTAAGGAGAAAAAATGAAGAAAGAAAACCATTGGGCAGTACTATGCATAGTTTATGGATTTTTTATTTGCAAAAACGAATATGTAGCTTGAGAGGAGGATATCAAAGGTATAGTTTATGCAATCCATCGGTTATCAAACTCATGGCCTGAGACACCAATTTAACCCATGAACAAGGACCAAGTAACGTGCAAGAATAGAGCCGCCTAGCATGGTAAAATTTTCTACTGGTCAGAGTTTGAGTTTCCACCAACAAAATAGCAAAATTTCAGAATAGGATATAAACATTAAAAGGACAAGAAATGTCAATTAAAGAAAGAGTGCAATCAAATCTTGTAAAAGAACTGGAAGGGGAAAAAACAATCAAGACAAATAGCAGCATGGTTTCTGTGGAGGGCATTATAAACAATTAGGCAGGTGGGCACGGAAGGATAGGAGGTCAGAATCCAAGATTGTAGGAGAACATTGAATGGTCAGCCTAATTTGTTATCATTATTTCAGCACACCCTCTGAATAAACCCACGGAATAGAATGCAAAAAAAGAATCAAGTGAGAAGTGGTCCAAGCAATGAGTTCAGGTTGAACAAAAAATGAAAGTGCCTTCCATCCATCAAAGCACGAAAGTCCTAATCTTTCAGAAAATATACTCCTATAATGAAGAGTGCATAACTACATGCAAATGCTCACATTAAAATTTTACTTGAGAGGTATCGGCAAGGAATTGGAATGCAGTAATATCGATCCATACATATACAAAGAAAAGATTTTTTATTGATTCAAACACTAAACTAGCAGGATAGGGGTAGAAAAAGAGTAAAAAAAGAAAAGTGAAAACATAAGCATCATAGCAGAAGAATAATCATTCACTCAGATCCAGTTAACCAACCAGGGACAAAACAACCAAGGGCAAACTAGATGGAAAACTTCAAACTCCGAAACTTATTTGTACAACTTTTTATATCTACTAAACAAACTAAGAGCAAATTTGGCTAAAATCACTTCTACCATGTTTAAAATCACTCCCTTTAAACATGCAAGATCAATTTAATGTTCAATTTTACAATTTCAAGTGTCATTTTCATATCATCAAAATTGATTTTGAATGATTACAAAAGGTTTGGGAGTAATACTAACACTTTCAAAATTACTCCCAAACAAGCCCTGAGAGCGCAATGAACCCCCTTCTCCCTCCTTCTTTACTCCATTCCTATAAAATGTACATGAAAATCAAAGCATTTCAATCAGTACAGCAAGAGAAGTTACCATAAGCACAATGGATGAACACCGGCTTCTTCTGCTCTCTCTTTCTACAAATCCACCGAACAGCCAATTCGATGTCTCGAGGCTGAGGAGAGCGTGTATCCCAAGTAGGAACACACAAATAACCTGCCCCAGAGACTTCTAAACACCTTGGCAATTCACAAGTACAATCAACAATGGCAGGATTACAAGGAGGCAATCTATCAGGTGAACAAGGCCACCCCCCAACAAATAAACCATCACAAATTTCACTGTAAGGATCATCTTTACGGTACAACCCACGCAATGATGGAAGATATCGAACGAAATACAAAAATGGACCAAAAATAATTACGGACCAAATCGGAAAAGTCCCATCTGATTTCTTTCCCAAAAGCAGGGGAAGATTGATTGATGGAAGAGAAGCAACTGAGACCAAGAAAGAAACTAAAGAAGCATATAAGAATTGAAATGATAACAATCTGAAGCCATAGAACCTAAAAAATAGAAATAGAGAGAATAAAGCTACCGCCTTCAACCCAATCAAAGATGAAAGTCCTGGTTTCATCATTTCGAAACCTCAAAAACTTAGATTATTCGAAACCCAGAAAGAATTTCAGATCAAAATACCAAATGGGTTCTTACACTTGGAAATTTCTTACGATCTTATGAAACATGGAAGCTAAGGAGGACTTTGACCCACCAATGCTCGTTGAATCGAAACCAGTGGGAGAAAAGATGGACATATTTTGTTAAAAAGTAAATATTGTTGAGTAAGAAAGTTATATCGAATCTAAAATAAACACCTTTTTTTTTTTATGGTTTTAGAAGAATTAATATCTTGTTATTATTCTTTTTAAAAAAAATCGCTATTTATATAATAAATGTTAAAAATGGTTCAAAACTAATTTCTAGAGAATAAATGGATAAAAAAATTATATTCAAACTAAATATATAAAAATTAAGGAAGGAAATATAATTTTGGTTTTAAGAGATCCCATGGAGCTGTCTAAGTTTTTTTCTTCTATTCCTTGTCATATGGGAAATAAAAATAACAACTTATATAAAAGGAAACGCATTGGGTTAAAAATCTAACTTGAACTTGTTTTGGTGCCTAATTTTTTAGATTTGTTTCATCAATTCCATTTAGAGAGGAAAAAAACCTCAAAATGATGGATCCAGAGAGATTTTAACAGATAAAAAGTAAATCATTTTACAAGTACTCAAATTCTATTTCATAACTATTTTGGCTTCTTGTTTTTTCAAACTTAAGGCTACAAACACTATTTTTATTTTCAAATTTCTTCTTTTGTTTTAAATATTCTACAAATGATTTAAAAAACTAAATCAACTTTGAAAAAAAATATTCAAAAAAGCTAATTTTGTTTTTGAAATTTAGTTAAGAATTCCAAATCATTACGAGGAATAAAGTTAATTTTCAAAAACAAAATGTTCATCAAGTACAATATAAAATGGTTGTTTTGATGTTTTCAGAAAAGCTAAAAAATTATTATAAGATAACATGTTACGAAAGTTAAAGGAGGAAAACAAAACAAACATAATGATGATGTAAGAAGACTAAGGGTTAATTGGGTAATTAGGTAATATTCTAGATTAATTCCCATTTTACCCCCAATTGTAATAGAACTCAATAAATAGGAGTTTTCTCCTTTTGTATGAAGCATATTATTCATTCTAATAAAATTTTATCCACAATCTTGGTTCTTGGAGAATTTCTCCTTGAGGTTACTTAGGTGGCCAACGTCGATTGTCGCCAATGGAAGATCAGGAAACTCTTGTTGACGCCGATCATGAGAGAGGGAGCTTTTGAGCGTTGTGCTTGTTTCCAAACAACACATCTAATTAGGCGGAACACTTGAAATTCCCAAAAAGAAAGAAGACACTTGAGACTTTTCAAGAATTAACTTCGTCCAAGAAAAAAACCAACGTAAGTATAGAAAAGAAAATCAATTTTACTTCCATAAACAATGTTGGAGTTCTAATTCAAGTGATTCGAAAGAAGAATTTCAACATTCTAATTTTGGTCACGCTCGATTTTCTCAAAGAACTAATCATTATCCAAATTGGAAATTTGATTCTAGTGATTCTAGTGACTCCGATGATGTTTCTAAGGCAGTTTGGGACAGAATAAGAAAGGTGACAATGTCGAAAAATGGCCCAACGATCGAATCAAACCCATTTTTCAAGAAAACAATGTAAAGATTGGACGTTGGATGAACTAAAGAATCGTCAAGATTTATCAAGACTCAAAATTACTCTTTTGGTGATAAAAAAAGATTGATTCAAGAAAATCAAAGGATGAGTCTTATACTCGCTATAAGATTGCAACATATTCAAGAATCCATACTTTGATCCTGCAACATTGGAGGAAATAAAGAAAACAACAAAAGAAATTCGACGTTTTTAGGGGAAAATGACTCAACATATAGATAGACTCAATTCATTGGCAAGAGTTCAAGAATATTTTCAAATAGAAAATCTTGAAGATAAAATTGAAAAACAAGAATTTGAAAATGTTGATTTGGAAATGGTCACAAGTGAAAGAAAAATCCAACCGCAAAAAATTGGTTGCGGTGGAAATGAATCTTTAAACTGTTGAAGAACTTGAAGCGAATGATTAAAAAAAAGTGATTCTTGAAGGATTTTCTTGGAAAGTTAATTCTTTTGAAATTTGTTCTTTGAATATACTAGAGATTGAAGGAAACATCTTTTCCAAGTTTACGGTCGATGGAGAGGTTCATCTTTTGATGGCCATATTTGATTTTTCTATCTTGATTTTATCTCTTCGATCGTAATATTTTTGTTCAAAATATAGGAGCTTGGTTTGGCCATACTCCATTGAATAAGTTTATTTCATTCTTTTTTTTTCTTTTTTTCTTCTGAAATTTCTTTTTTTTAAAACTCGAGACTTTTTGGAGGGGTAGAGTGATAAGAAGATTAAATTAAAGGGCCGTTTGGGGGAAGAGTTGGGTCATGAAGGGTTAGGGTTATGATAGACCTAGGATTATGATAGATGTGTTTGGAAAGGGTTATGGAGGAAATGTTACGATAAAATGTGTTTGGAAGAAAGGTTACGTAGGATAGGTAACCTTATGAAATTTGTTTATATATATATATATATATAATTCATATTATAAATCCAATACACAAATTTCATATATTTAATTTATTAAATCATCATAGTTTTCGTAAAACAATTTATTTTAATTTCTTTAAATACGACTTTCATTTTCAACATTTTTCAAGTAATCGTTACGTGCAAATATTTCTTTAAAAAATTTCTAAATCCAATACACGCATTTCTTATATTTAATTTACCAAATTGTCCTAATTTTCATAAAAAAAATTTCTTAATTTATTTGACTACAATGTTCGTTTTCAACATTTTTTAAGTATACATTACATTCAATAAATTAGTTTTTATGAATGTGAACACGCAAATTGTAAATATGTAAATAAGTGCAAATAACAATTGAAAATATGATGTACTGAAAACAGAAAATAACAATCCAACGCTTTTACCAACTCTAGTTTTGTTTTCTAGTGAAAATTTACAATGAATATAGTTTTAGGTTTCTCATCAATTTATTTTAGTCTACTTTTAATATATTAACTTTAACTTTTATTCTTATTAACGTTGATTTATATACTTTTAAAATATTTATTTTAGTCATTTACAACAATTATTGGGTAAAAATTCATGAACCTACTATCTCTATAACTAAAAATTTGTTATGTTAATTTAACCAAACTTAATTTAATAATCAAAATAACATTACGAGGTTGACTCTCTAAATAATAGGATCGTTGAAATTACAACTCCGGTAATTCTTAATCTGATCAAATAGTCCCATAGCTTTCTAATTGTTGTAATCAATTTATGGTAGTTTGTTAAAATTCTACCATTTTTTGTACTGAGTTGACATTTATTAGATATTTAAGCTAATTAACAAAATACAATTAGATTGAGATTGATATCAAAATTTTAAATTCACAAATATATTGGTATAAACTTGAAGACAATTAAATTAAAAATTTAATTGTGTAATCACAATTCAAGAATAAAGGAAGGAATTAAAATTTTAATAACGTAATTGTATCAAAATCATAACTTAAAAACAAAATGTGTTTTTAAAATAAAAATAACAAAACTCATAAGTATAAAAATTATAAATGAAAAAAAAATTAAAAAAAGATTGAGGGGATAAAACTAAAGTTATGATCCCTTCCCCAAACGAGGTTTGAGTTACATAACCCAACCCTCCCTTTTATAACTCTTCCCTCAAACATGCCCTAATAATTAATTGGATAATTGGATAATATCTAGGTTAATTCCCTTTTTCTGTAATAGAACTCTGTATATAGGCATTTTCCTTTTGTATGAAGCATATTATTTATTCTAATAAAAAATTCACAATCTTGGTTCTTGGAGGATTTCTCCTTGGGATTACTTAGGCTACATCACATACATAGTCTAAAGACAAGAAAAAAAAACATTTAACAAATAAAATAGAGGGGCCAACACGTGAATTAAATCATTTATAAACTCAAATTTAATTAATTATCTATCTCATATACTCAACTAGAATTACTCTAATAACCATTCAACAACCATTGTTCAACATCTAGGCGTGTCATCATCATCTATTCAAATATAGCCTAGTAAATAAGATATCTACACTTAGAAGTTGAGTTCAACTTCGATTTAGCAGCAGCCATAACTTTGAAACCACTCCCGTTTTTCTGAGAAAAGTTGAAAGAAATGGTACAAAACTTTATTCTTTCTAATGGCCAAAGCCAGACAGATGAGTCAATAATATAATGAATGGTAAATAAAGCAACAGATAAGATTGTAGGAAGCTCGAACATCTTCATAGGTTAAAACAAGATCATCAATCAGAACAGAGGATAAAACTAGAAAGAAATTATAAGGTTTCATTTTCTTCTGCTTCCACCATCCCTCTCACCAACAATATCTATTTTCTTGAAGCAATTGCTGCTGTTTTTTTTACCTCTTTACACATTTTGAAGACATTTTCAACTTATTGGTAGCGCTTACTGTATGCTGGACATTCTTTTATGGCCATTGACTACAGCAATTATTTCTCTCACGACGGAGATGCAAATTCAACCACACCTATCAGGCTGGAGTCAAGACGTCATGGAGTTTCAGAGGCCTGGTCCTTTAAAGATAGCAACTTTCCTTTTGCCTGTGGACGATTTGAAATGAGAATGTATTCAGGGTTTCAAGTAGTAGAGACATGACATGTTAGAGATAACCAACATAAGGTGAACAAAATGAGATTGACAACTCAAATTCTTTTGTTACAAATAAAATTACCTATAAACATAGGTTCATACTAAGTAAATACACAAGCAAAAAGTTATCAGGGAATTTCAAAAATTGAGAAATTGTAACAAAGAATTTCAAGACTAAATGATGATTGAAATAAAGTAAACCTTAAGTGGGTGGCCATCATGGATTAAATCTATGACATCTTCACCTTTTACCAAGGTCATACTCCTATTTACCACTAGGTCAACCCTTGATAGTTAATAGTCTTGTTCACCGTTGAATTAACCAGATAGGAAGGGAAGCAGAAACAGAGATATAAACAAACTCACATGAACTCGGGAACAGATAACCAAAGTAAATAAATAAAAGAAAACGACAAAATATGGTGTCCCTGCCATAGCTAACCACATTTTTTTCCAATTATTCAGGACCTCAGGTGCAGTTATTAAAATGGATTTAATAAAAGAAGCAACCCATCACATAACCTTTACTCTCCACCAAAAAGGTACCTCAAGATGCAGCACCACAACTCTTAAGGCAAATGTGAACTTGACGAAGGGAGAAACAAAGATTCATGTAAAAGAATATTCTGTTTCGGTTGTGGTAGGGAATGTAGTTATTATTAAGAATGACTGGCAGGCCCATGCTGTAATGCACAAACAAAAAAGAAATTCATACAAGTCAATCATGGATGGAAAAAATCAGAACATTGAGAAAATAATTACTAATTAGCTGCAGAGACTTTTTCTTTTTCAAAGTTCTACTTCTAACATCTACGAAGGTAGAGAATCGAACCATCAACCTTAAAGATGGTAATTCATAGTAGAAACCACAACTAAAGTACCGAAATTGTGAAAAGCTCACAGGGATCATGCTCCTCAAGCCAATAGCTCCACTCCACAAAATGAATAAAAGCTGAACCTGTAAAATAAAAACATCTTCCATAAAGTCTCCTGTCCGACAGATGCGATACACAAACGCTTCCATCCACAACCTTAGCATGAAGCTTGCTCCTATGAAGTATTTGCAAAACAGATGAAAAACTAAAGGAAAGTATGAAATGGATGCATACGAAACCAAAACCCGGTAAGGCTAAATTAAAAAAGGGTAAAATGTAAAAGATCCACGGTGGAGCTACCAACCAATCCCTTGATCATTTTATTGAGAGGAAGAAAGCAAGAGAACAGAAAATAAAAGAGAAGCAAATCAAGAAATGAAATTAACTAATTAAGCCTTCTGAACAACTCCCGGAGACAGTGAATAACTAGTGAGCAGGGTCATATAATCGTAAAAAGTGTGCATCCAACTATGACAGATAAAATTTTAAGCCTTTTCCATTAATCCATGTAAGAGATAATGCTTACCTCGTAAAGAATAAAGAAATTAGCAGAAAAACAGGACAAAAGTAATTAATGATATCATTATGAATTAAGTATACAAAGAACCATAATATATATTAATTGTCTACATAACGCATAGCAATAACGAAATAATATGTATCTTACCACTTGTTTGAAGAGACTTTGCACTGTGACAAGCAGTAGCGGTAAACAGCAAGAATCTTCTGCTACCAACTGGAAACGGGCAACCAAAATAGAAATCCTGAAATTCCCACAATTTAACTCAAATAGAAGGAAGAAAATCAACATTAGGACAGTGATGCAATAATAATATTTCTGACTAGTTCCCGACTTCAATGGCATGGTATTCTAGCAAACGAAGTTGTATTCCATTTAACACCAATTCATAAAAGAAATCATAAAATACAAAAAGAGAGAGAAAAGAAGAAGAAGAAGAGGAGGAGGAGGGGAGAGGAAACCACCTGACGGCCAAAATAAATTTCAATTATGTTCTCATCCAGGGAATGTGGTTCATGAGTGACCTCAGGCTTTCATATCTTCAGCACAAGTGCACTATTAATTGCATTACTCTGCCAGAGGCTCTGCGAAGTTGGCTGAATTCCTAGAATGGAGGATATAAGAATCAAACGTTCTGCAGAGCTCACAATCCAAAGAAGAGCAAGAACCAGCAAACAGAGTAAGTACTGAAATACCATCACAGACCACATTCTGAATTGGCATGCAGAAGGACGGGGAACCAAAGATTAGGTTCCTAGAACAATTGTCCAGGAGTAGTAAAAGAAAAGGTGTAATTCAAATAGCCTAAACATCTACAGCCTACTGTCAACTAGTTTACTGTTATAATTGTTATGACTACTTAGTTAGTTACTAAATAACTAACTTGTATTCCATTTTCCTCAATAAATAAACATCTCTCTCACGTTGAGAGATAAGATTTCATTCAAACAAAAGGATTAGACTTTGGTTTTACACCAAGAAATGAACGGAAAAGAACATCATAGACAAGTCTTCCGAGAAAATTCTTTTGTTTGCATATAAAATAAGTTATCTGGTTACATGAACAATTATGATTCCCCCCCCCCCTCCCCGGAAGTGAAAGAATTGAATGACAGTGATGGCAAATGCCAATCTGTCAGAGGCTTAACTTATACATGAGAGCTCCCCACCCCACTAAAGTATAGAATTCTAAAACCCAGTAAATGAGGAAAAAAAGGTACACTATACAATCACTATAAAAGCATATTCAACTCAGAGAGGTCGTCCATGGGTATGTCAAGGCCCACTGCATCATGATCTTGTAATCCATCCTCGTCAATGTTCAACCAAGAATCCAGATCTTGAGGGCCACCAAGTTCATTACCCACACCTAACTCTATTGAATCTAAATCATGTAACTGAAGGTTTGTGAAATCTGTACATTCACTAATTTCCTTCGATGAATCCTCAGTTGCATTATTAAGGGGCAATAACACGGTAAATTCCTTTTTTGTGTTGCCATTGACAATTTCATTGGAAACCCTACTTCCAGGGTTATCAGAATAAGTGTCATCCGTTAGCTTGCCTACAAGTCTATTTCCTGCAGGAGATAGCTGAGCTGTCTTCTGCTTGGGTTTTGTTTTTGCTTTGCGCTCAGCCCTGAAGTCCCCAGCAGATGAACGGCCAGCTTTGGTAACACATAATCTAGCTGACATATCTTTATCCCTTTCTCTCTCACTTCTTTTCCCCTTAGCTCCACCCAATGAATTGTTGCCCACGGTTGATACAGCTCTCATGCAAGCACTTCCTACATCATCAAGTAACACCTCTTTCTTCTTCCCTCTGTTCACTATAGGCCCAGTTCGGGTGAAATCCTGGTCAGAAGAATGAAGTAAACCTCTTCCACTTTTATGATTCTGCACTCCATTGTGATAAGTTTCACCAGAAAAGGAACCTACAGTGATAAGACAATAGTTAAGAACCAAACATATCAGATGAAAAAATTGATTAACGTCTTTGACGTTATAGCAGAGGTCTGCATGAAGCAAACAAAAACCATTTGGACAAATTCATCAACCGTATTGTTGCTCAACCACCATATATAACCTATTTGGTTACTGTATTTTCCCTTCTTCTCTTTTTAAGGAATAAATAAAACATTTAAGTTCAACAAGACAACAAACAAAATAGGAAAATGCAAGGCATTAAAGCTTCTGTTTTAAGAGTCAACTAATTGGAAACAATTGAACCATTACCATTCACAGCATCTGTATCAATTCGGTTAGAAGGTCGAGTTAAAATGTCTCGCAGTGCAGGTTCACTGAAGCAACTTTTTTGCGTATCTTCAAATCTTCGACACCTGGCAAGAGTTCTTTTCATGAAAGCTGAAGCAACTTGTTTTGATACCTTGGGGATCCCCAATTTTGCAGCACTACTGCCTCGAGTGGCCTATCATATCAGCCATATGTAAAAGTTGAGTTAATAAATGAATTTGAGTTTTTTTTTAAGAAAATATTACAAAAAATTTCATTATTTTTTATGAAAAGAGGCTAATGCACAAAATACAAAGTAACAAAAACAATAAATACAAATACATAGACCAAAAAGACCAGGCAGTAAAAGCAAAGGCTTTCCAAAATAAGCACAAATCTTGGATGAAAAAGACATCAAATAACTTATAGAGAACACCAGATGGAGGCATTAATATGAATGACTTCCAAAGGATCAACCAATACGAGAACTCTCTGACTTCCTCTTGAACAAATTTCAGCAAGGAAGTGTTTCACGTGGCTGAGGATACGAAGGTTAATCTCAATGGATGGAAGAAAATCTTCTACTCTAATTTCTTCCCCCAAAAAAAACCTCTATTTTGCATTTTTGCTTCCCACTAACAATAGACCAATTTCTGATTACTTCAAATTTGAGCTTTTTAATACTCAATAATTTGCAACATCAGTTTAATACTTCCAAGAGAGTACTCATCAAAAAAAAAAAAATAGTGGCTGTTCTGTTTCAAAACATCACATTCCATATTCATCTTCAATGCAAACTAGTTCGCAGAAATAAATCCACGCTAAGTATACATGATGATAAACTAACTTCTAGCGACTGACAATTCATGAAAGAATCTAACACCTATAAGCAAAGGTTTAAGGGTGTACAGCTTATCTTTTAATATAATTCCAGTTACTGTCAGCCTATAGGGTGTAGTGCTAGACCTCCAATTTTATTCACCTATAACAGAAGGAAGAAAGACAAGGGGACACGTGGAAACGGTGAGGAAAGCAAGGAGCTGGGACCAGCCAAAGGAGGAGGGGGGACCACAAGTTAGTTAGTAGTGGAATGGAAAAAGGGAGCAGGCAGGAAAAAGGTAGTACAACCACTGTCGGGCAAAAGGTGGGCTGCTCCCCCCTGAAGAAAGAAGTAAGGCAGACTGAAGAAATGGCAGAAGACCGTTGCTGCACAGAGGGTCTGGGCTTATAAATAAGCCATTTCGTGGGTTGTAAAGGGGTATGATTTTGTGTGGTTTAGTGGTGAAGTAACAGAGTGTTTTGTGATTTTGTTGTGTTCTTGAATATTTTCCTGAGAGGAGAATTAGTATTAGTAATCTTGCTGTATTTTGTTTGACATTTTGGCAAGTTAAATCAAGGAGTAGCCTAAGAAGTTCTGGTATCCTAACATTTGGTATCAGAGCACTATTACCTGGGGAAACCTACGACGATGACGAGAAGCGCCGAAGAGAGACTGGACATGGTGGAGCAAGGAATCCTGAAACTACCCTTGATGGAGGAAAACGTTTCCCTTCTGTCAAAAACGATTACGGAGATGAATGCTCAGATTGACAAGCAATACCAACAGCAGCAAGTGATATTGAAATACTTGGAAGGCATCCTACGGGACGACTCACCCGGTAAGCAGGTGGTTGAAGGCTCATCGAGCAAAACCCAGATTGAGGAAACGACCATAACCGCCATCTCCAATGACCCGAAGGTTGAAGGAAAGACCGAGGAAGGACCGGCGATGGATCGGAGCAAGTTTAAAAAAGTGGAAATGCCGATTTTCACGGGGACCGACCCGGACTCGTGGCTATTCCGAGCCGACAGGTACTTCAAAATACATAACCTATCTGAGTCAGAGAAACTAACCGTGGCTGTCATCAGTTTCGACGGACCGGCGTTGGACTGGTATAGGTCTCAAGAAGAGAGGGAAGCGTTTAAAGGATGGCAAGACTTGAAACAGAAGATGTTGGTGAGATTCCGATCTATCCGCGACGGCACACTGGTGGGGCGTTTCCTTACCATTAAGCAAGAGACGACAGTGGAAGAGTATAGGAATCGGTTTGATAAATATTTGGCGCCAGTAGCATTTCTACAGCCGGTGGTATTAGAAGAGACATTCATGAATGGCTTGAGCCCATGGTTGAAGTCAGAAGTGGAGACGTGGGAGCCCGTTGGGCTGGCCCAAATGATGAAGATGGCCCTAAAGATAGAAAACAGAGAGATGGTCCGGAAGGAATGCGGGCTGAGCAGTGCATATGATAGCAAGGTGGCCCAGCAGACAACCAATACGCGTAATACAAACCCCTCCACGACGAATGAAAACGCGACAGCAGGCGGCTGGCCAATGAGGACCATTACGCTGAGAGAAGTAGCGACTGGGGAAAACCGACGGGAAGGGCCAACGAAAAGGCTGACGGATGCTGAATTTCAAGCCCGCAGGGAGAAGGGGCTATGCTTCCGATGTGGGGAGAAATACCACGCAGGGCACCGATGCAAAGCTAAAGACAGCAAGGAATTGCGCATGTTACTAGTGAAGGAGAGTGGGGAAGAGTTAGAGATCATAGAGGAAGAATATTTCGATGCCGAGACAGAGATGAAACCACCGGAAGTACAGGGCGTGGAAAACTTGAACATAGTATTGTCTATCAACTCGGTGGTGGGCCTGACAAATCCGGGAACAATGAAGGTGAAAGGGAAGTTGGGGAAAGAAGAGGTAGTCGTCCTGATAGATTGTGGGGCTACCCACAACTTCATTGCTGAGAAATTGGTGGAAAAGTTACAGTTGCCAATGAAAGAAACACCCAACTATGGAGTGATACTGGGGTCGGGTACATCCATAAAAGGGAAGGGTGTGTGTGATGAGGTGGAACTGTGGCTAGGAGATTGTAAAGTCACGGATAGCTTCTTGCCCTTGGAGCTGGGAGGAGTCGACGCCATCCTGGGAATGCAATGGCTACATTCGTTAGGAACCACCGAGGTTGATTGGAAAAATCTGATACTAACTTTCTTTGAACAGGGCAACAAGGTAATCATCAAAGGGGACCCGAGCCTCACGAAAACACAAGTCAGCCTCAAAGGGATGATAAAGAACTGGGATACGGATGATCAGGGGTACCTGGTGGAGTGTCGGGCCTTGGAAAAAGAAGACATGGAAGATCGGGAGGCAGACACCCAATTCACTGAAACAGAGGAAGGAAGAATGGCTGCAATCATCAGTAAGTTCAGTGATGTGTTCGAACGACCGAACAGACTGCCACCCCAACGAGGAATAGAGCATCATATCTACTTAAAACAGGGAGTCGACCCAGTCAATGTTAGACCATACCGATACGCACACCACCAAAAAGAGGAGATGGAGAGATTGGTGGATGAGATGCTCACTTCGGGTATTATCAGACCAAGCACAAGCCCTTACTCCAGCCCAGTATTGTTAGTAAGAAAGAAGGATGGGAGTTGGAGATTTTGTGTGGACTACAGGGCGCTGAACAATGTGACGGTTCCGGACAAATTCCCGATTCCAGTCGTGGAGGAACTCTTTGATGAACTGAATGGGGCAGATACCTTTTCGAAGATTGATCTTAAAGCCGAATATCACCAAATTCGGATGCATCCCGAAGATATCGAAAAGACAGCATTCCGAACCCACGAGGGGCATTATGAGTTCATGGTGATGCCATTCGGCCTAACCAACGCCCCTTCAACCTTCCAAGCTTTGATGAATCAGGTATTCAAGCCCTTCTTAAGACGATTTGTACTTGTTTTCTTTGACGATATACTGGTTTACAGTAAGGGAATAGAGGAGCACAGACAACACCTTGAAGTGGTGTTGGAAATTTTGAGAGAAAGTGAATTATATGCCAACTTCGACAAGTGCCATTTTGCGAAGACAAGGATCAGCTATCTGGGGCATTATATTTCGATGAAGGGCATTGAGGTGGATCCCGAAAAGATTCGCGCAGTGAAGGAATGGCCAGCACCTTCGAATGTGAGGGAAATGAGAGGATTTCTGGGGCTTACAGGCTACTACCGCCGTTTCGTGCAAAACTATGGAAGTATATCGGCGCCTCTCACACAACTCTTGAAGGCAGGGGCATATAAGTGGACGGAGGAAACAGAGGCAGCCTTTGAAAAACTCAAGAAAGCCATGATGACTCTACCTGTATTGGCAATGCCTGACTTCAACTTGCCCTTTGAAATCGAATCTGATGCATCAGGATTTGGGGTAGGGGCAGTGCTGGTTCAGGCCAAGAGACCGGTTGCCTATTTCAGCAAAGTTTTAAGTATGCGGGATCGGGCTAGACCAGTGTACGAGCGTGAACTGATAGCAGTGGTGTGGGCTGTCCAGCGATGGCGACCCTATTTGTTGGGGAGAAAATTCACAGTGAAAACGGACCAGAGATCACTTAAGTTTCTGTTAGAACAAAAAGTAATACAACCACAATACCAGCAATGGATCACTAAGTTACTCGACTATTCGTTTGAAGTACTATACAAGCCCGGATTGGAGAATAAAGCCGCAGATGCCTTGTCCAGAATAGGACCCACGGCGCACTTGAACCAATTAACAGCCCCAGCTTTGTTGGATGTGGAAGTAATTCAGAAAGAAGTCAGAAAGGATCCGGCCCTGCGAGAGATCATCTCATTGATAGAAGAACAGGGCATAGAAATCCCACATTACACTTGCCATCAAGGAAGGCATTATGCTGGTTCTATCCAAAACTTCTATACTAATTCCTACCATTATGCAGACCTATCACGACTCGGTGTTTGGAAGGCATTCAGGGTTCCTTAGAACATATAAAAGAATGGCCGGAGAATTGTATTGGAAGGGAATGAAGAAGGATGTTCAAAAATACTGTGACGAATGTATGATTTGCCAGAAGAATAAATCGTCTGCCCTCTCTCCAGCAGGGTTGCTGCTGCCTCTTGAAATCCCAGATGCCATCTGGAGTGACATCTCCATGGATTTCGTCGAAGGGTTGCCCAAATCACACGGGTGGGAAGTGATTCTGGTAGTCGTAGACCGGCTGAGTAAGTATGCGCATTTCCTCACTCTGAAACATCCATACACTGCTAAGACCGTGGCCGAAGTGTTTGTCAAGGAAGTTGTAAGATTGCACGGATTTCTCAAGTCCATAGTTTCAGACCGAGATAAAATCTTTCTCCGCCACTTTTGGTCCGAAATGTTCAGGCTGGTTGGCACTAAATTAAACCGAAGTTCCTCCTATCATCCTCAAACGGATGGACAAACCGAAGTAGTTAACAAAAGTGTAGAAGCCTACCTCAGATGTTTTTGCAGAGAAAAGCCAAGAGAATGGAGCCAATGGCTGCACTGGGCCGAATACTGGTACAACACAACATACCATGGATCAATTGGTATCAGCCCCTTCCAAGCAGTCTACGGGAGACTCCCACCACCATTGATCCAATACGGAGAGATGGAAACACCTAACTCCACGCTGGACCAGCAACTAAGAGACAGAGATGTCATATTGGGAGCATTGAAAGAACACTTACGGGTGGCCCAGGAAAGGATGAAGAAATTCGCAGATTTGAAAAGGAGAGATGTGGAGTTTCAAACCGGGGATTTTGTGTTCCTCAAACTGAGACCATACCGACAGACGTCCCTTCAAAAGAAACGCAATGAAAAACTATCTCCCAAGTACTTCGGGCCATACAGAATCTTAGAAAGAATTGGGACCGTGGCATACAAGCTGGAACTACCTAGCAATGCAGCCATTCATCCGGTGTTCCATGTCTCTCAGCTTAAGAAAGCAATAGGGAACATCAAGGAAATCCAACCCCTTGATCCATATATCAACGAATGTCATGAGTGGATCACTCAACCGGAGGAAATCTATGCTTATCGAAAGAATCAGGCTACAAAGGAATGGGAAGCGCTAGTACACTGGAAAGGACTGCCCCCGCACGAAGCCACCTGGGAAAACTATGCTGATTTAAAGGTACAATTCCCTGAGTTCCACCTTGAGGACAAGGTGGATTTAGAGGAGGAGAGTGATGCTAGACCTCCAATTTTATTCACCTATAACAGAAGGAAGAAAGACAAGGGGACACGTGGAAACGGTGAGGAAAGCAAGGAGCTGGGACCAGCCAAAGGAGGAGGGGGGACCACAAGTTAGTTAGTAGTGGAATGGAAAAAGGGAGCAGGCAGGAAAAAGGTAGTACAACCACTGTCGGGCAAAAGGTGGGCTGCTCCCCCCTGAAGAAAGAAGTAAGGCAGACTGAAGAAATGGCAGAAGACCGTTGCTGCACAGAGGGTCTGGGCTTATAAATAAGCCATTTCGTGGGTTGTAGAGGGGTATGATTTTGTGTGGTTTAGTGGTGAAGTAACAGAGTGTTTTGTGATTTTGTTGTGTTCTTGAATATTTTCCTGAGAGGAGAATTAGTATTAGTAATCTTGCTGTATTTTGTTTGACATTTTGGCAAGTTAAATCAAGGAGTAGCCTAAGAAGTTCTGGTATCCTAACATGTAGCCCATCCAAATCAGGAACATTGTTCTGTTACCCACTATGAAATTGGTGTTTCTATATAGGTACAACTCAAAGAAGTTGGTTGGTAATAGTAGTAGGCTAACACTTCTTTGCTATCGGTTTAGCTAGAACTGTACGCAACTGTTATATAACAGTTAACAATGTAAGCACCAGATTGGATGCAGCACCAGATTCGAAGCATCACAAAGAAAATGAAATTTTTCAGCACCAGATTCGAAGCATCACAAAGAAAATGAAATTTTTTACTTCCCTACACCAGTTTTCACCAAAAGAAAACATTCTTCAAAGAAATGATAAAGGGCCTTGTTTGCAAGGGAAAAAAACATACAATACCAGGGAGACCATTTACATCAACCTTGACTAAGAGGGAAAAACAAGAAAAGGACTGAGAGAAAACATTTGCATGAATATAAGCCAGTGAAAGAGATAACAAAAGTAATTAAGCATAAATATTCTATGTTTTTACATACCAACTGCTTTAAACAAGCCAACTGAACAAGCCGGTCCATTGCAAACTGTTCACGGGACCTACAAGGTTATAATAAGAAAAAGAAAATTTTCACAAAATCAATAATCATTGATGCAATATGTAAGCTAAAGAAAGGAAGAGAGATACAAGTAACTGAAAACCCACCGTTCTTCTGTTTTTCTGCCTTCCTCAATCGCTTTGATTATTTTGTTTCCGTGAATTTTTGTTTTAGCAACCTATAAAGCATAAGCCAAAACCTTAGCACCAAATATAAAGCTTGGAAATGCCAAAGAAGATTGCACAACAAGATCTTACGGACATCTAAATTAAAAAACATGAAAGGCATTATGAAAAGTGCATTGCAACCTGTTGGTTAAGTTTCTTCTCTAATACAAGAATTTCTTGATTCATAGTATCCTCTTCCCCATCTGCTAGGTCAGGCTAAGAAAGATACCATTGAAGAGTGAAAAGGATAAGGCAACTACACAGAGAAGTATTATAACAAAGGTACAAACTAAATACTGAAATACATACCACTGTCTCTGGATACAATCCAATACTCTGGAGCTCCAGCATGAGTCTATCCTCTACAGACATCTGTTCATACTGGCAATTAAAGACAGAGACATTAGACTCCTTCAAATGCATGCCTAGTGGTCCATCGAGACCATTTTCATGAAGCTCAGGGAAGTATCCGTTATTTAATTGTTGATATCCATGATCTTCTTGATGCACATCAGCACTAAACGACTGACTGTCACGCCTTGATCTCCCATTGCAAGAAAATCTACGATCCGCAATTTGCGGAGTTTTTAGATCCAACTCAGATTCAACTCCCATCCCAACGGATTTTCCAGGCTCAAAATCAACAGAGGGATACAGAACACCAGAAAAGTCATCTCCCCCATATTGTGAAAACATATTTGTGCCTCTACTGTCTTGAAAATCCTCCATTTCATCTTCAATTATTAAAGCTGATAATACTCTTTGGTAAAGTGGAGTAATAGCTTTCCTCTTTTCTGATTCTAGTTTTCCACTTAAAGTAACAAAGTCCTCAGCTTCATCGACCTGATCAACATTTCTAGGCAAAATTTGCGGTTCCTTTTGATTAATTGAGAATTGGCTTTTTCTTCCAGAACCAAGTGCTCGAGGTGATAAATCTTCCTCTACCCCAAAAGCACCCTAAGAAAATACACGTGAGGAAAAGAAAAGAATTATTATAGACAGAACTACTAAAGGAATGCACATAGTGATTGATGAAAAGATGGAAAGAACTACTTCGACAGGGCAATATGTAGTTAAACAGACAGCTCCGAGAGTCTAAAAAGTGGAACACTGCAAATCTAATATCTATGATTTTTTTTATTCAAAAACCAAGCTTTCATTTTTTCTTGATAAGAAACAAACATTTCATTTAAAGGTGATTACGAAAAGAGCACCAATTGGCAACCAAGACCAATAAGCTAAAGTTCTTAAAAGGGTGCCCAATTTTCCACCAATAAAAAGCCGTGAACAAAACAATGTCAAAAAAGAACTAAAAGATGAAAAAGAGTCTTTAAATAGACGTTTATTACGCTCACCCCATAAAGTCCAAAAGAAAGCCCTAAGAACAGCCAGCCAAATAACCTACTTACAACCAATAAATGGGTGGCCCACCATAAGAGAGTTGAGGATGTCTAAAATGTCATTGGACAAAACAGTAGACCAACCAAAAACCTCCAAAATGAGATCACAAAATTGTCGAATAAAAGGACAAGCAGAGGATTCAGCATTAGCACAACACATAATACATGGTGAAAGAGACATATTAAGACATACAACATTGGAGACGATCAGGAGTGTTTATAGCTTTATGACTAAACTCCCAAAGAAAAATTTTAATTCTCTTCAAGAAGTGATCCATCCAAATGATCGAATAAAAATCCCTTTCAGAAGGCTCGAGAGCACCTATCAAGCCATCAATCATACATTTCACACTAAACATAGATGAGGAGTCAATAGTCCATCTCCAAGAATAAAGCACCATATGAAATCTGATAGAAGACAATAGTAGACAAAGATACTCATTCATGAATTTCATGATCAGTAATATTACGTCGAAAGTGCAAGCCCCAAGTCTTAGAATCAACGAGCCACAACGAAGAAAAACCACAGAGAGAATACCACAATCATGTCATCGATCCTTCCAAAAAGAGATAGTGCCACCCGTACCAAGGCAATGTTGAGTCTTAGAAAATACAAGGTCAGCAATATGGTAGATGGAGCTCCACAGGGAATTTGGTGACCTAACAATATTGGCCAAACACAAAAGGGATAAATGTACTTAGTCACTATGAGCTGACACCACAGAGCATCCTGCTCATGTAAAACCTTTCGATCTACTTCGCCAAAAGAGCAGAATTTCAATAACGAAAATTTCCAATGCCAAGACCACCAAGAAGCTTAGGGCACCGAGTAGTAATCCAATTAACTTTATGCATACCATTTTCATCACATGAACCATCCCAAAAAAATCATGAATTAGTTTCTCCAAACAATTAATTACATCATTAGGGGCATGAAAAAGAGAAAGGTAGCAAGTAGGCAAGCTTGAAAGGGTGGCTTTAATAAGTGTATGACGACCACCCTTGGAGATGTAGGCATAGTTATGGTGTTTTTGTTGGAACTTCTCAATAGTTGGTTGCCAAAAAATCATAGATTAAGATTTGCCACCAGGGGGAAGGACATGATAAGAAGCAGGCCATTGTCCCTTCTTACATCCAAAAGCAGTCACCATCCAGTCCAGATCATCATCAGAGATATGAATGCCAAAGAGCTCACTTTTAGAGAGACTAATAGATTAACCATAAGCTTGTTCAAAGACATGTATAACCTCAAACAAGCATGTAAGGGCAGCAAGGTCAGCAGTGGAAAAGAGCAAAGTGTCGTCACCAAATTGCAAGCGATTCAAGATAAAACTCTAAGTACCAAGGGGATGAGTGGCTATCAAATTTTTAAATAGACTATGGTCCAACAGACGACTTAAGCAATCGGCAACCAATATAAAAAGAAAAAGGAGAAAAGGATCACCTTGTCTAATGCCGCCGAGTAGGGATTATTTAACCACTAGGTCTACCATTAATAATAACGGAAAAAATTGCACTAGAGACACCCATGAATCCACTTCCGCAAAGCGTTAATCACACCTTTCTTGTTTTCATGAAACCTATCATCCACTAATTCGCTTGCCATAAGGGATGCATCAGAATCTGTCTATTTTCAACAAAAGCAAGCTGATTTAAAGCAATGGTTGATGGAAGAACTTGTTTCAAACGATTCAATAAGACCCGAGCAATAATCTTGTAAGTACACAGGATGAGGCTAATCGGACGATACTCAGAGACCCAGAAGCATCCAACTTCTTTGAGATGAGACAAATATAGGTTTCATTTAGGGAGGCATTTGTAATTCCAGAGTCAAAAATATCATGGACCATATTCAGAATGTCATCTTTTAAAGTAGTCCAGAAAATTTTGAAAAATGCTGCTGTAAATCCATCAGTACCGGGAGACTTATTGGCACCAAGAGAATAGATAGCCAAGAAAACCTCCTCTTCAGAAAATGGGCATTCAAGATCAGCAGCATTATTATTTGAAATCGGTTTCCAATTCACATTTATGTGTAGGAACTGAGAACCAGCCTTCTTAGTAAAGCGAATTTTGTAGAAATCTCAAAATTCAGATTCAAAAGCCAAGCTTTCATTTAAAAAAAAAACCAAAAGATACAGAAAGCCCAAACAGGAAAAAAGAAACACAGGCCAACAGAATAAAAGTGACCTATAGAAAGACACAAAAGGAAATGTTTGGGGTTTTCCCCCTCTTTCATTTATCAATGAAATGTTTCTTTCACCAAAAAAAGACCCAAAAGGAAGCCAGAAAAACCCAACCTAACAAGAAAGAAGTGCTTACTCAAAAGAACCTAGAAACATGTATATACAAACAAACAAATAACTGATTGCTATGGATCTAAAGATAGCTGTCCAGAGCGGCAGCTGAAATGAGGCCATCAATAGGTAGCTAAGATTGAACAAACAATAACTTTCCAAAGCTTTAGGCTCAAACAGTCAGGTTCAGATAATATAATATCATGCATTTTCTTCCCTAATCTTATGATAGCTGTCCAAAGCGGCAGCTGAAATGAGGCCATAAATAGATAGCTAAGATTGAACAAATAATGACTTTCCAAAGCTTTAAGTTCAAACAGTGGCATTTAAATAATATAATATGATGCATTTACTTCCCTACTTATCATCCTGATTCCCTACCATCCCAAGAAATTTATCAGCCCTAACCAGCTCGCACCCTAAAATTTTGCCCAATCGTTCAAGATTTGTAAATACATCAAAGAAATAAAGATATTTGCAACTCCCAGTATATTACCCAAAGTTCAAACTTATCTAAATTGTCCTATATTAACTTTTTTTTAAACCCAATACCTTCACCTAAATTTTCTGCCAACTTAGCAAAACCTTCAGTTCTGAATAATTTATATATGCTGCTAAACAAATGAAAATCCAGACACAGACCGAAATTGTGTTCTCGTGGTCCAGTACTTCGGAGAAGCTTTCATCATTCTTGTCTAGGGATATCTGCAGATTGCAGATAACGTTCAATAATAATTTAAGAATGTCTTTTAGTGACATTGGGAACTACTGATGTTTCAAATAGAATGCTATAGTTCGTATAGTTTAAGAGTATCTTTTAGTGAAATTGAGATCTAATGATGTTAGCAGTAAAACAGAATATAACAGTTCTTACCTGCTGCTTCAAAAAGGACTCATCCTCTTGGCTGAGGGAAGCAAATAAAAATTCCATTTTCCACCAGAATGTACTAGAACAGCAAACATCTGCAATAGGAAAAATAAAATGAATAATATACACTAGACATTCATACATACGTACACACCATTCTTCGTCTTTAAGAGATTCAAATTTTGAAGGATAACTTACAGCTCGGATTACAAGCATAATTAGCAGCATCTAGAAGCTCTTCACGGTCATCATCTGATTCACCTATAGACCATGTATAAGAATACTTATGCACATGTAACATTAAGTGAATATCATTCGAATATACATCCATTTGTCATCTCAGTGGGCATGCAGAAACTGAACAAGAAATAATAACTTCTTACAAGAATTATCAATTCCCACTCCTAAAGCCCATTATCATGTTTCACGTCAGCATATCACACTGGTTAAACTTTTACTTCCTCTTGAGAAAAGAAAGGAAAATGATATCATTATAGAAATTATCATTTCAACTAGAGAACTTTTTTTTTCCAGAGAAAACAAAAGTCTAATCAAATACTCTAGCATATATCTGAACTTTTAAAGAAAAACATATCGTAGCTTTCAACAAAATGAAGCACCGGAAGATTATTCATATAGCTTCATGCTCATGTTTCACAGAGTTACATTGCAAGTGTGGGTAAAACTAAAATCTTCCTTTCTAGGAGAAGAAGTAGAACAGTATCATTATAGAAACTATTATTTCAACTGAATTTTCTATAGAAACCAAATGTCCGCTCAATGCCTAAAGTCTTGAGTAGCATTTATAAAATTGTTGCACGGAAGAATATTTTCATAGAGCATTGAGTAAAACTTAAAGTCTTACCCACCACAATTATGCTTTCTCCCCTCTCACAAATATACTTCTACTTTTTCCAAAAAGAAAGTTGTTTCATGTAAAATCTTCTAACTGAAAACAGGTAATTTGAAGTAGTAGAACACTTCATGCTAAACCCTAAAGAACTCTACCGTTAAAATTTAAAACTATTACCATACAGAAGCAGTATCCTGTTTTAGAAGAAACCCATCATTGAACACCAACGAATCAAAGATAACATACCTGTACAATCAGGGGAACCACCAGCTGATGTTTGTGAAACTCGGGTGAAGGCCTTACGATCAGATAACTTTTTCAGAGGGGGAC
Source organism: Cucumis melo (assembly GCF_025177605.1). Classification (NCBI taxonomy): domain Eukaryota; kingdom Viridiplantae; phylum Streptophyta; class Magnoliopsida; order Cucurbitales; family Cucurbitaceae; genus Cucumis; species Cucumis melo. The sequence goes on from NC_066859.1 coordinate 22,394,981, forward strand.
GGCCTGACTTGCTGAATTGTAATATATATCAATAAGATAAAGATCATCGAAAAGAATAATGAAATAGAAAGAAAAAAAATGTGACAGATATATCACCTTCCATTTTTCTCAGAACCGAGCCTTGCACTTTTAAGTGGTTTAGTCAAGGTCGGAGTCTCCAGTTTCTCCCTCGCTGGTGAAACAGAAACCCTTGAAAATGATGAACCTCTACCGCTCCTTCCCTGTCTTCTAGCACAGTCCCCAATTTCTTCTTTGTCAAGACCCTTGTTCTTAACTGAATGAAATATGTTAGAAGCATTGTTCTGAGCAGAAGGAACCAACATTCTTTCTTCGGGTTCCCCATTCACTGATCCTCTCTCTTTCAACTGACTCTCATGATTCTCCCCAGCACCAGATTCTTCACTCTCGGATAACCTGGCAGGAGATGACACGACTTCCTGTTTCACCCTAACTTGTTGACTACCAATAGACAAGTTCCTTGCAAGAAACGAACCACCCGTCACAGGTGAAGCCATTCTACCACCTAAATCTGAAGGAGAACCTTCAGACCCCTGCACATCATCGTGGTTTGAAACAGGTGTTAATAGATTAGATCTTCTAGTACGGGACATTTTCTGTGGCCTCTGGCCAACCCATTGAGCCATGGGAGGAGAAGATGATCCACTGGGAATAGGACGCTTGCGATTGTTAGCCCCATTTACTGATTGAAATTTATTTGAACTTGCAGGTTGTTCCCAGCCATCAAGACCTCCAGACATACGTGAAAGGTTAGGAGATGAACTTCCAGCATTACTAGAGCCAGATCTGGGTGCCCTTGAACCCTTTCCTTTTGCCAATGAATAAGGACCAGCTACATGATTGTCTTCACGAACATTTATTCTGACGATAATTTTACATTAATCAAAAATAACATATGAAATCTTGCTAACTAATGAGAGCAACCATTAACTACTCAAAAGAGCAGACGGAAATATGACAGTAATAAAACAAAAGTCCAGATTTCAATTGTAGCAAAGCATAAATAATTTATGAAGTTATTTTCAGAAACTGCAGCCTCCTAATTGTCATGGAAATTAAGAAGGTATTTAGGGCAAGGAATGGAGTTGCAAACTCCAAAGAGTTGTGGAATTTGTAGAGTTGTGCAAGGAGTTAATAAGACATAAGATTAATGTTTTTTAGTCGTGAGGCCCATTAACTCCTTGGGCCAAAGACACCAAGAGAGGAAGCACCAAAAGGAAGTCCTATAGTAAGCACTCACTGAAAAAAGTTAAAATCTTTATTTCCCTTCCAACTTCCCTAGAAAGCTTCTATATGTCCATAACACCTTCCCTTTTTGTTTGAGATTGTCACCAAGCAACAATTGGAAGATGCCTTGGAAATGAAGAAGGGGAGCACCGACCAATGTTGCAGAAGATTGGCCCACAAGAAAGTGAAAGAAAATGAAGATGGCATTTGTGTTTTGTATATAATAAAGTTATCATAAAATTAAAATAGTACCAAACATAGTAGACTAAAGCAACCAACATACTTGTTATTTCCTTTAACTAGTAATCGGTCCTTTCCTTGTCCACCGGCAGAATCCCTGAAATGAGTGGGCTTTTTTTCAGGCTCAGCCTTGGGAATAATCCGCACGCTTGAACTGGTAGGCAGAGAACTTCCATCACACTTGTTTATTCCACTAATACCGCTGGAAGAACCTGATCTGCAATAAACATCATATTTCAACGTTTATCCATCTTATACATTAATAATTAAAAAACAGGTAATGACAATGAAATAACTCATGTCCAATAAGTATCCTGTCCACTTTCCAATAAATTGAATATTTCAGGTAAAGAAAAGGAAAATTTCAAACAGCAATATATAGAAGGAACTGTCCATGAAATAAGAAATATGTTCTTTTATAAAAACAGGATTGAAATTGTACAGATTACACTGTAAATAGTTCGCGTGAATATGACTAGATTTAAAATTCTTCAAATCTACATCAACTATTGCATGTGCATGCCACACAACTAACTACTCTACTTCAAAATGTTCCCTTTTGCTGGAGAGGGAAGGGAGGTTTAAAAACAATTTCATTAATACCAACACCAGACAAAGGGGCTACTAACTCAAATCTGCTCGAGAATTATAAAAAGATAATAGGAAAATATTTACAAAAAATATCAGTTAAAAAGATGCAAGAGAAGGAAATAGACATGTGACCTCAGTTTCTAGGTACAATTTGGATAATTTTGCGGAGGCTTTTGCTTGTAACAGGTCATATCAGTCTATAATCAAGGCTGTGTCGTTGACCATAATTCTAAAGACAGGAGGTCCTTGACAGGTTAATTACTTTTAAAACTTTGACTTAGAGAAATAGGATAGCTTATAGAAGGATAGGCCGTTCTTGGAGAACGTTTGCACTGGCTAGGATCTATGTTTCCCATTAAATTTCTGTAACTAAAGATCTGGGTGCTACAGCATTGTTTTCGGTACTTCCAATAAAAGAAATAGACTGGTCTCACACCAAGAATTGAGCCATCCAAGGTTAAGAAAAGAATCTAGGTAGGAAAAGAAAAGGAGTAAAGGGAGATCCAACCCAAATTATCTGCAGAAAAAAATTGTTTTATAGAGATACTACTGAAGGGTTTGTAAAGTTTGAGACTATATTCAATTAAAGTCATGTTAAACAGGCTCGTGATTTTCGAAAATAAAATGGCTCCATCGGTGCTAAAAATTAGTCACAAAAGCATGAGTTGCCCATTTGTGGACTGATCGAAATTTTTTTAGTAAAGATATGATGACTTCATTGAGAGCCTACTGAAAAAGACAGACATGAGGACAATGGATTGAACAAGATTCAACAATATAAGTTAATATTTAGCCACATAGCAACATTTTCTTCATGAAGTTGAAATTTAGAGGTCCACAAAAGGTTGAAACTTATCTTAAAACAAAAATCAATTCTAAAATCATCTCCCGAACAATCTCCAAATGTCAATTCCAATAATAAGTGTTCTTTGGAAAAGAAGATATAGAAGTCCAGATCAGCATACAACCTTGCTAGTTATAACTAATGGAACAATACTGACAATATCTTTCAGTGTGGGAGGTGCATAAAAGGTTGGGATTTATTTTGAAAACAAAGCAATTTTTAGACTCGTCTCCCAACCAATCTCAAAAGGCCAATTCCAAGATAAATCAATTGTTATTGGGAAAAGGAGAGGGAGGAGACTTTTTTAAAAAAATAATAAGAAGAAAAATAATAATATTAATAATTTTTTAAAAAAAGTGTTACATAAAATCCAAGCTGGATTTCTCATCTTTGAACTGTACAAGATTCATCCATGCATGGTAAGGATGAAGTAAATCACCTGACGCTCTGGGACTCAGACGATTGCAGTCCTGGCTCATTATTCAGCTTATGAAGCATGACACGCTTAAGCTCTCCTTCACCATCCAAGGGTCGGTTTAAAACTGTACCCACAGACCGCTTCCTTTTCATTCTTCTGTCCCACGATTCTGCAGTTGGAAGTTTGCGAATTTTTTCTTCAACTAGATCAGAAGCTTCACCTCCATCCCTAATCAAATCTCTCTCTCTCCCCAAGGAAGGAGGCTGCCTCATGACATTGTTAGTCCGGCCTTCGGCCTATTAAAAGATTAAACATTATAAAATTGCTCAGGCAGTCTAGTTTAAGAAATATCAAACTAGCATGAATTGAAAGAAGAATATATTTATGAACATTATAGTAAATGTGTAGAGACTGAATCATGGGGCTCAAGAAAATTCAGGACAGCGATAAAAAATCACAATTATACGAAAGGAGATCTCTGAAAACCTTGAGAATGCAGTTAAAATCTATCAACAGGTGTTGCATGAAGATGCATCGCTTGCCACTCGCCAAAAGGGCACCTACCTCTCAGAACTTTGCAACACCAAAGTTATGTCTAATTAATCATACTATTTTGTGACTTCTCAGAAGTTCTACTAATTCCTGTTTCCCAACACTGCATGTTCAACCTTTGGATTATATTCTCCGCCTTTGATAAGAAACTTTCTTTTCACTTATATAAACCAATACCTAAATTGAGGTAATTATGTTCAAACCCTTCATTTCTATCAAAAAGTAATGACAAATGTCATTTAACTTTTTTTTCCTGAGCACCATACTTATCAAATTAAAATTGTCCTTCATATCTGAACACCATATAGGGGCCCACAAAAGTGAATTGTACTCCAAAAACACCTGAAATTGCAACATCTCTCTTAAAAAACTATTACTTCACTTTTTCCAAATTACCAAAAACCAGCGCTCAGAGCTGATTCAATTAGTCTTTGCTCTCCACTAAATCTTTGATTTGGTCATTAACAATGCAGTATAGCTAACCTCTTCTCAAAAAGAAATAGCAAATGATTTTAAACCATGGGAAAACAAAATAAATTGAATTACATTAAATGCATGCAGAACAAATAAGTGATGACTAACCAGTAATAGTACTTTCTTCCTAAAGATTGTATCGCCAGAAAAAGGACTACCACAAAATCACCATAAGTAAAATGGAATAAAAATCCTATGATGTTGGATTGATTTTGTTGGATTGAAGTTTTTTTCTATAGTTAGTTCTTGGGCTCCCTTTCATGTCGGGCTTGTTTGTATGCTCTTGTTGTTCTTTCATCTTTCTTGATGAAAGCTTGGTTTTTCAATGGATTGGCTTGTGAGAAAGTTGCCATCCTTACCTGTTACCTTCCTTGTTGGAAGGAGAAGGAAACTCCGGACCATATTCTCTAGGGTTGCCTACTAGCAAGATCCATTGAGAATTTCTTCTTTCAGTCGTTTGATTTTCACAGCTAGTCACAAGGATTGTAGTAAATTGTAGTGTGTGTGTGTAAAAACAATTTTCATTGGAAAAAAAATGACCGAATATGATCGTGTAGTAAATAGTAATATGATTGTGTTGTTCCTCCCCTTTCTCCATCTTGCCAAAAGGCCTATGGGAGAAGGATTGTTTTTAAGGTTAGCTGGGGTTTGTCATTTATGGTGGATGATTTGGGGGGAGTGGAATAGTAAGTAGGGTATTTAGGGAGATGGAAAGGGATTCTAAGGATGTTTGCCCCCTTGTTAGAATCATTATTCCCTTTCGTGTTTCGATTTTGAAGACCTTTTGCAATTATTCAATAAGCACTATTTTGTATCATTGGAGTCCCTTTCTTTGGGAAATTCCTCTTTTTGTGAGTTTCGCTTTTTGTATGCTCTTGTATTCACTTCTTTTACATTGAAAGTCAAATTACCGTCAATGAAAAGAAAATGTGAAGCTTGGTTCCTAACCAAAATAAATAAAGAATTTTTTTCAAAATGAGAACAAAACAGAGATATGCACATCAACATTTTTCATTATATGGAAAGATAAGTGTATAAATAAACGCATATTGAAAACTAGAATAGAAGTAAAAGGATAGAATTTCCAGACCCTTAAATCAGCAACTGAAGTCCGAACCCGCTTGTTAAGAACGTTGTTTTTTGCTCTGTCTTCAAGCCTCTGATTCACAACATCAGAAGAATTTCGATGAACCTGACTTCCCTTCTTCAAAATGTTAGGCCCGACGGGCCTTTCAGTTAAGATCTCATTACGTATTTGCTTCTTCTGGACCTGGGACTCACAGTACTTGTTCAATTTGTTCAAGGAATCATCCATCCTTCTTCCCCTAACCCTGAAAAGTATATGTTCATCAGAATCAGTATCCTCATTCCAAATTGTTCGGACGAAGGCCTTAAAACTGAGGAGGAAATGGAGTTTGATCTATTGGGGACAATCAATGGCCACATCCCCTCCCAGTTTGCTGAAAGGAGAATCTGGATTCTTAAGAACTTGGGATAAATCTAACACTAAAAGTCTAAATCTCTAAATCAGAGAGTTTTTAACTCTTGTATCTATCCTTAACAAAGGTTTGACCAAGACTGTTGGAAGAACAAAATCCCCAAAACCGCTAGTGTTCCTATAGATCCTCGTTCTTCGAAGACTAAATCGTAATGAAAAAGTTCGATGGAAGTTTCCTATTATGCAGTTTCTCCAAGAGCTGTGTTATGTTCTAAAAAAATATATTATTTGATGTACATTTGAGAAAACCTAGAACCTCCTTTTCATTTATTGAGTTTATGCTACAAGCCAAAGTATTTTGTTAGATATTTCCTTCTTTGAGCCAGGGCCAGCCATCCACTGTCTACAAGAGGATTCTTGAGATATGCTTTTTCGCAAGCAAGCAGATTAAGAGAAATGGAAGACCCCATGGGAAAATGGTCTCGTGGCTGGAATTGAGGAAGGACAAAACTAGAACTGGAAGTAAAGTTTTTCTTAATAACAAAATAGTGCTAGATAATACTTCTAGAGATTTTGAATCATTTTTCCCCCAGGACGAGAAATTAACTTTTTCCCATTTTGAATATGTTTTAGTTTTAGCATGCTTGTAACTTCCCATCGATTTAACCTTCCAAGCCAGTAATCTTTTTATCCTTTTGCTTGAAAGGTTCTTCCCTTCTTTTTCTTATTTTTTGTCTCCTATTAAAATAAAGTTTGCTATTTATATTCAAGAAAACAAACAACAATGTAAACAAGAGATAAACTTATGTAATCAAACAGATCATTGCAAGCCAACTCACTGAACAGATCGTTAGTACCCTAATTTAAGTTTGAAAAATGTACTAATAGAATTTGTAACCAACAGGATTCCCAACTGTTTCATACTCGAGGATTGCAGCATCATGACATCAAATAAAAAGAAGAGGGAAAACAAATATATGTGTCTGGTGAATATGAAAAATCAAAACCATAGGGTACCTAGCCTTATTAGAGGCTTCAAGGACACAAGCTCTGAACCGCTTTAGCTCCTCCACGGCCCCAGGATGCTTCACACGAGCAGATCCAAATGAGCTGTCTTCTACATTCGTCCCAAATGACATCTCGAGAACCTTTTTTAACTCTTCTGAACGAGGATACTTTTGCTCTCCCAACTTTATAGGATCCAACAATAAAAACTGAGATAGTGTAGGCAGATCCCCAGTTGATGAAGCAATACCTCGGGATGAACTAGAACCCAAACCAAACATCCGGCTCTCTCCTCCATCACGATAGTTTCCAGACCTATCCAAACTGCTACTTGTCTGGGTCATCCTCTGTCCATTGCCATAGCTCCCCCCAAATGCTAACTCGTCTTGAATAGCTGAGTTTGAGGACTCAAACCTCACATTTCCTGCCATCACTTTAAGCTACCTGAGCAAAAACCCAAATAAAGTAGCTTCCCTATAATTCGTAGACTCCAGAATCCAGCTCTGGAGCAGCAAACAGCTCGAACTATCTGCAGTAACCATGACATCAAATTATTTCCAACTTGTTAATTAAGTCAAATTATTTCCAACCTTGTTAATTAAGTAACGTCTTTGAAATGCTAACTACGTTTCCCTGAACCGACAACAGTATGCATCCAATTGAAAACTTGGGTAGTGTACCTAAACAAAAGAAAGAAGAAGAAGAAAATGGGGAAACCGGGATGATGTTCCATTCACAATCAAAGCGGGTAGCAAAACGAAATTCAATTTTAAGAACCCATAATTTTCATGTGATTAAAGTATCGGAACAAACAGAAAAAATGACCCTCGCCAATTTACAGTACCTTTGTACTGCCCCCTCGACAACGATCCAAATTTCCCCAAACTAGATTACGGTTTCAGACAGAGACGAACAAAAACAACAATTCGTCGCAAGAATTGAACCAATCAGATCAGAAACCCTCCCAAAAACAAAACTAAAAAACTAAGCAAACTCTAAACCCTAGTTCAAGCAAAACCTCTAGGGTTTGTCACCGACTTCCCAGAGATCGAATTCGCAGTTCCCCCAGGAGAAAATCGAATAATTCAAAAAACACAGAACTCCAGATGACAACCACTTACCTGCATTGACCGATCAAACCCACATCGAACAGTAACATAGATAATTCGCGATGGCAAACAGCACCGTTCAAACGCCTTGAAAAATAAAATAAAAGAGCAAGATAGAGGTATACGATGAGGGGGAAAGCAGCCGCCGTAGAGATTCCGATGGAGAAGGGGGGAGAGAGAAATAGAAGGAAAAAGATTAGGAAGGTCCCGCTGAAATTTACTCGGACAAGGCAGTAATCGGCATAGTACACCGCCGCTACAATCAGAGCCCTTAATCGGGCTTTGGTCTTCGTGGGTCCCTTCAATTTAGCGCCAAGCTTTCGATAGATATATACTTTTACGGAAAGAAAAAAAAAAAGATCAAAACAAACGCTCTCACCTTAAACCATAAACTCCATGAAACCCTCTCCTCAAATCTCCATCGTTGTCTCTTCCATCCAACTTCTTCGCCGCTCTTTCTCCCGTCACCGTTTCCGTCCGCCGCCCGCCGATCGATCGGTTGACGGAATGCTAATTCGATTATCAAAACAATACCCTCTGCCTTTCCTCGCGAAAAGCTACCAGGCGGAGGATTGTGAGAGTGAAGTGATGAGGGAAATCTTGGTCGGAGGCGACCGGAATGAGCGAGATGATCGGTGAGTGATAGAGAGTGGCGGGCCAGAGGAGGACGGCAGCATATATACTCGCGTTGAAATTATATTCGTTTATCTTCCAACTGACTCAGTCGTTTTGACTGCAATGACATTTTAGTCAACGCTCTTGTGACATTTTTGTCTAAAATCAATTCATGCCCTAACGACTAATGTGAATCGATTTTTAGTTTGAATTATATAAAATTAAGGCTGAAATTAAAACTACTAAAAATATTTTTAAATATAGTCAAATCATCGTGTTTATGGTGACGGTTGCTTGTATAGGCTGGTAGATGATAGGGATACATAATTATAGATTATCGATGGACAGTGATATTTGATTATATTTATAAGTAAGTTTACTCGTTATGCTAAATTTGAAAATAGCCATTAAGGTGATAGTTGTTCACACTAGATTTTCGGAGAAATTTGATTCGTGGAAAACTTGTGTTGATGTTGTATTTACGTTGATTTAATGCGATGTGGTTCGATCTCTAGAATTTGATCCACTGATTCTCTCGGGTGGATGCTTATGGTTGATTTGAGGAAGGTGTTACAAAATAGTAAATAACGTGACAATTTGTGATTGGTTCTCAAATTTCTTATTCAATGGGTTCCAAAATTTCTTATTCAACAACCCCTTTCGAGATTTATGCACATGTATGCTTAAAGTTCAAATACGAGTTTTTTTTTTTTCCTCGATTTGACATATCCAATTAATCAAACTTTGAATTTAGCACATGAGTTTGATTTAAATTTGAAATAAGGGTTGGGATATGGCCAATCCTTAATTTGAGAAAAGTTTAAGGCTTTATCCCTAACTTAGTTTTGTTTTGAGAATAAAAATTTGATAATTTTTTTTATAAAATTTGGAACCAAAATTTAATTTGGGACAAAGATGAGATTTCTAACATACCCTAATTTCACCTTAGATGCTGACCAATTTTAATATTGGGATAAAATAAACAAATTTAGTTTTGAGATAAATATGAAATCTTAATTTGGGATAAAGTTGGATTTAAGGCTCCAATTTAAATTTAAGAAAAAATAAATGCAGATAAAATCTAAATTTTAATTTTAATTTGGGGATAAAATATAAACTTTGAAATATTCAAATATGCTTAATTATCTCAAAAAGTGGAACTCTAGATTTTATTCCAAGAATAACATAAGATAATTGAATTTTAATTTAATTTAAAAAAAATAAAAAAATAAAAAAAATAAAAAAATAAAAAAATAAAGTCATTAAAATATGTTTAAATATCTCAAAAGTGAAATCCGAGATTTTATTCCAAGATAAAATAACATAAGATAATTCACTTTTAATTTTATTTTATTATTTAATAATTCCAAATTCTCATAGGAATTTGACTTATTAGTCTTATAAATAGATTCATACATGGATCATTCTTTATTCATAAGAAGAACAAAGGTATGAGAGAAACAACTCCTCTCTTCCTTCTTTTTTTTTTTTTGGCAAGCCTTTGAAGGTCCCATGCAAGTATATATGAGGTTACAGTCCCTTTGACGTCCTACTTCTTTGACCGTCAACTTTTGGGGTTTGTTCATGATAGACATGCAATTCTATCATGACACCCTCCTGCTTCTTAAGGTTTGTTCACGATAGACACGTAACTCTATCATGACGCCCTCCTACTTCTTAGGGTTTGTTCATGATAGACATGTCACTCTATCATAATGCCCTCTTGCTTCTTAAGGTTTGTTCACGATAGACATACAACTCTATAATGACACCCTCTTGTTTCTTAGGGTTTGTTCATCATAGACACACAACTCTATCATGACACCCTCTTACTTCTTAGGGTTTGTTCATGATAGACATGCAACTCTAACATGACGCTCTCTTGCTTCTTAAAGTTTGTTCATGATAGACATGCAACTCTATCATGATGCCCTTTTTCTTTTTAGGGTTTGTTCATGATAGACATGCAACTCTATCATGACGTCCTCTTGCTTCTTAAGGTTTGTTCATGATAGACATGCAACTCTATCATGACGCCCTCTTGCTTCTTAGGGTTTGTTCATGATAGACATGCAACTCTATCATGACGCCCTCTTGCTTCTTAAGGTTTGTTCATGATAGACATGCAACTCTACCATGACGACCTCTTGCTTCTTAGGGTTTGTTCATGATAGACATGCAACTCTATCATGACACCCTCTTGCTTCTTAGGGTTTGTTCATGATAGACATGCAACTCTATCATAACGCCCTCCTGCTTCTTAGGGTTTATTCACGATAGTCGATAAGTCTCTATCATGACGCCCTCCTACTTCTTAGGGTTTATTCATGATAGACACGCAACTCTATCATGACGCCCTCTTGCTTCTTAGGGTTTGTTCATGATAGACATGTCATTCTATCATGATGCCCTATTGCTTCTTAAGGTTTGTTCATGATAGACATGCAACTCTATAATGACGCCCTATTGTTTCTTAGGGTTTGTTCATGATAGACATGCAATTTTATCATGACGCCCTCTTGCTTCTTAGGATTTGTTCATAATAGAAATGCAACTCTATCATGACACCCTCTTGCTTCTTAGGGTTTGTTCATAATAGACATGCAACTCTAACATGACGCCCTCTTGCTTCTTAGGGTTTGTTCATGATAGACATGCAACTATATCATAACGTCTTTTTTCTTCTTAGGGTTTGTTCATGATAGACATGCAACTCTATCATGACGTCCTCTTACTTCTTGAGTTTTGTTCATGATAGACATGCAACTCTATCATAACGCCCTCTTGCTTCTTAGGGTTTGTTCATGATAGACATGCAACTCTATCATGACGTCCTCTTGCTTCTTAGGGTTTGTTCATGATAGACATGCAACTTTATCATGACACCCTCCTGCTTCTTAGGGTTTATTCATGATAGTCGATAAGTCTCTATCATGACGCCCTCCTGTTTCTTAGGGTTTGTTCATGATAGACACGCAACTCTATCATGACGCCCTCTTGCTTCTTAGGGTTTGTTCATGATACGCATGTCACTCTATCATGACGCCCTCTTGCTTCTTAGGGTTTGTTCATGATAGATATGCAACTCTATCATGACGCCATCTTTCTTCTTATGGTTTGTTCATGATAGACATGCAACTCTATCATGACGTCCTCTTGCTTCTTAGGGTTTGTTCATGATAGACATGCAACTCTAACATGACGTCATCTTGCTTCTTAGGGTTTGTTCATGATAGCCAATAAGTTTCTATCATGACGCCCTTTTGCTTCTTAGGGTTTGTTCATGATTGACATGCATCTTTATCATGACGCACTTCTCCGTCCACTTCTACTTTCATATATCCTTTGTTCCAAGACCACATTATCAACACACTAACTTGCTTCTAGTGATCTTATTTTGCATAACAATGGTTTACTTCACATAACGATTATTGTCTTGAGTTCGACACCTTGTAGTTTCTTCTGATAGAAATCAACCAAGAGAAGATGGACTCGACTGCACCACATTGAAGATGAAGATTGACTGCATCGTATTGCAGATGAAGATCGACTATGTCGCATTGAAGATGAAGATGACGATCGCGTCTGTTGCGCTGTATTGAAGATGAAGATTATGATCATCTCTACTATGTCGCATTGAAGGTGAGGATGACGACCACATTTAAGATGAAGATGATTATCGTTTCTGCTGCGCCCGTATTGAAGATAGAGATGATGATCATTTCTACTACACCACATTAAAGTTAAAGATGATGACCGTCTCGGCTATGCCACCTTAAAGATAATGATCGTCTACGCTGCGTTATTGAAGATGATGATCGCCTGCGCCGAAGATGATGATTACTTGCGCCACATGAAGATGAAGTTATTGATCGCCTCGGTTGCAACACATGTAAGAAAATGAAGACGATGCTCTTCTCGGCTGCAACGTATTTGAGACGACAACTTTTTTCGACTGCAACATATTTGAGATGACAACCTTCTCGACGGCAACATATTTGAGACGACGACCTTCTCGGCGGCAACATATTTGAGACGACGACCTTCTCGGCGGCAACATATTTGAGACGACGACATTCTTGGCTGCAACATATTTAAGACGACGACCTTCTCGACTGCAACATATTTGAGACGACGACATTCTCGACTGCGACATATTTACTAGATTCAATATATTTGAGGCGACGACCTTCTCGATTGTAACATGTTTAAGAATATGAAGATGTAGACCCTCCCGATTGCAACACATGTGAGAAGATGAAGATGAAGATCCTCTTGATCGCAACAAATGGGAAGATCCTCGTCTGCAACATAACGGAGAGTAGTAGAGTTTGCTGGTCAACATTTTGGAGAAGAGACAAAGTTGCACCTTAAGAAGGTAGACAATTAAACATCTCTATTGTCACCAACGAGGCCCTAACTATGGTTCATAAGAGCCTGGACGCTGCATGCGAAGAATTTAAGAACTACAAGTGGAAGCATTGACTTTGTCCCATTTGCCCCAATTCTTTTTTTTAGTCATTTACTGTGCGCTTTCATCATCACAATGAATAATATTTTTTTTCTCTTTTGCGTGCGACTGAACTTAAAGTGAACTTTAAGCTGCCTATGTACCATTTTTATAATATAGGGATCAAGTCATAATGTAGTTCAACTTTTTTTTTCTGCCATTCACCTTTTAAGCTCTTGTGGGCTAGGAGCACCATGTAGTTTAGGCTTTTGCGATAAGGAGCTTTGCATATTTAGCAACTTTTATTTTCATCAAGAATTTTCTCATCTCCTTCATTTGTGGGATTGGTGAAGATAATAAATCGTGGTTTCACTGTCAAGGAACCTTCTGTATTTATGTCAACAAACAACTTCCTCTTCATGCGTGACGGGACACAACTGTGAATCTTATCGTCATCATTTTCTTCATGAAATGGTTTTGCCTTCAAAGATTTCATCTCTCTTTGTTGTTGATCGTTTGTCATCTTTAGACAATCAAAAGCAGATGTTGAAGGTCGATCTTTTTTCGATGTTGATATACTTAGCCTTTTGAAAGCTGAAGTTCGAGTGTAAGTAGACGTTGGACATTGGTTTTCTTCTTCTTTTCGTGGCCATACTCAATCTTTGAAAGACTGAAGATCGAGTAGTTAAAGACTTGATACGATCAAAGACAGAAGTCCGTTGCTTAATTTCATTTGAATTGTCTACTTCTTCATAAGAACCATAATTCTTGTCAACTTCTACTATATGGGTAGTATGACATGCAGTGACTTCTAGTTTTTCTTCTGGATGATCCTCAAGGAAGCTTCTTGGAAAGAATTCTGTCACAGTTATCGATCGTCGAGCTCGGAGGAATCCCTCGTCTTTTCCTTTAATAGGTGTAGGTTGTGAGAGTTCGACGTCATGATCTTTTGTTGGAATCGAACAAGCATAGGTTCGAAAGTCCCAAATTGAATCAAACTTTCCCTTTGATCATAAAGCAGTATTGATGGCGGAACACTTGAAGTCATATTAACTGCAACATGATTTGTTTAAGCTACTTTATCAATATCCAACTCAATCTTATTTTCACGAGTCAACTTTAGAATTAGCTCCTTCAACACGAAGCACTTTTTAACAAGGTGACTAATGACCTGATAATACTTGCAGTAGTTAGGATCATCTACTTTTTCTGCTTGCTCCGGTCGTTTACATTCTGACAACTGAATAAGTTGTTTCTCTATTAATTGATCCAACATGTCTGCAACATCAGAGTCAGGAAAAGGATAAACTTTTTTCTGTCTTTCTCTAAGAGTTGGGCGTCGCTTTTCATCGCCATCATGATTTCTTTCATGTTTTGTTTCTTTTCTTTTAGAGAAAGATTTCAATGGAGTCTCTTGAACAACCATAGACTCGTTTAGGACACTATTTGCAATCTTTTTAGTGTCATTGATTTCATTCTTGTCACTCCTCGTTCTTTGAACCAAAAAATCTTTTGCTCCTCTGTTGGCTATACTCAACTCCATATCATGGGTGCGAGTTGCCAATTCTTCAAACGTGCGAGGTTTTATTCCCTGTAAAATATAAAGAAGTTCCCAGTGCATACCTTGGGTGCACATCTCTACTGCAGACAGTTCTGTGAGCTTGTCTTTGCAATCCAGGCTTAGAGCTCTCCATCAGTTTATGTAGTCGATGACTGGCTCTCCTTTTCGTTGTTTGGTATTTGTTAACTCCATCATGCTGACGACACGTCTAGTGCTATAAAAGCGGTTGAGAAACTTTATTTCCAACTGCTCCCAACTATCAATTACTTCTGCTCTAAATCAGTATACCACTCGAAAGCATTTCCTTTTAAGGTTCGAATGAACTGTCTGACTAATTGGTCTCCTCTTGATCCTGTATTTTTGCATGTTTCGACAATGTGGACGATATGTTGCTTTGGGTTGCCCTTTCCATCGAATTGCTAGAATTTTGGAGGTTGGTACCCACGTGGCATTCTCAAGTTGTCAATTCTCTTGGTGTACGGCTTAGAATACATGAAAGAAGTTTGTGGCGGTCCTCTATACTGAACTCTAATGGAATTCGCGATCATATCCTGTAGCTGCTGAACTAAGAGAGAAGCAACAGAAACTGATTGTTGTTGTGGTTGGTTTTCTTGCACCACATTATTTCCTTTATCAGTAGCTTTGACATCAGGAGTTTGACTTGACTTAGTAGTTTCACGAGTCTGCATTTGCTCTCTCAAAGCTGTGATTTCATGATCTCGTTCCTCCACAACCTTCATCAGAAAGTTAAACTTTCCTCTCCATCTCTACCATGGCAGCATCGGCTGTTATATCAGCCATCATGATAGACATCACGTCAGGGTGTGCTTCTTTCTTTGAGTTGTTAGAGGCAAAATCAGAATTATCATACAAATGACTTTCTTTGAGGATAATCCCAGCTTTAGGAGACTCCATTAATTGCTTGAGAATGCTCTGAGCGACGTTAGAACCTTGATCCTGCTCTTGAGTGATTCCCTTAGAACGACTGCGGGTGATGGGTCCTGTGTAAGCGTCGCTTGCAACAGAAGATTTGGATGCAACCTTCTTTGATGCCATTGATTTTCTTGTAGATTTAAATGACGAGAGAGAGATGAGAGGTAGAGAGGTCCCACTGGGCGTGTCAATTTGTTCACACGAGATTTTTGGAGAAATTTGATTCGTGAAGTTAAACTTGTGTTGTTGTTGTATTTACGTTGATTTGATGCGATGTGGTTCGATCTTTAGAATTTGATCATTTGATTCTCTCTCGGCTGGATGCTTTTGCTTGATTTGAGGAAGCAAAGCACGTGATGATCTTGGAGTTGGAGTCTTGGAAGAAAGCTTGGATCTTCAAAGGAGCTTCAATCTTTGAGGGAGTTCTTGAAGTTGGAGTTTTCGAAGAAAGCTTGTAGATTTAAATGACGAGAGAGAGATGAGAGGTAGAGAGGTCCCACTAGGCGTGCCAATTTGTTCACACGAGATTTTTGGAGAAATTTGATTCGTGAAGTTGAACTTGTGTTGTTGTTGTATTTACGTTGATTTGATGCGATGTGGTTCGATCTTTAGAATTTGATCATTTGATTCTCTCTCGGCTGGATGCTTTTGCTTGATTTGAGGAAGCAAAGCACGTGATGATCTTGGAGTTGGAGTCTTGGAAGAAAGCTTGGATCTTCAAAGGAGCTTCAATCTTTGAGGGAGTTCTTGAAGTTGGAGTTTTCGAAGAAAGCTTGTATCTTCAAAGGAGCTTCAATCTTCGAGGGTGTTCTTGAAGTTGGAGACTTGGAAGAAAGCATGTATCTTCAAAGGAGCTTCAATCTTCGAGATATCTTCAAAAGAGCTTCAATCTTCGAGGGTGTTCTTGAAGTTGAAGACTTGGAAGAAAGCTTGTATCTTCAAAGGAGCTTCAATCTTCAAGGGTGTTCGACCTTAGGAGTTGGAAGAATTCTCTCTAGACCTTGTGAAGTCAAAAATTTGTCTCACTTACAAATGAAGAGAACTCCTCTATTTATAGAGTTCCCTGGTGGGCTTTTATGGACTTGAGCCTGATATGGTCTAGTCCCATGGGCTTAATCACATGTATTTGTGTCATATTTTATTTTGGGTTAAATTAAGCTTATTTTTTAGCTCAATTGAATTTTAGCCTAAGTAAATAATATTAAATTGAATCAAAATAATTAATTTGATCCAATTGTCATAATAAAGACACATGACATCATTATAATTGTCCAATTTGTCTTTAAATTTAATTTGGGACACATGTCAATTTTTAGTTAATCCCAAATACAATTATTTTAGTAAATGACGTGGCAATTTGTGATTGGTTCCAAAATTTCTTATTCAACAATAATAAATTTGGTTTTGTTGCTTTTTTTAGCCAACCAAAAACCTAACTAATTACTTTTACATAGAAGGAATCCAAGTTAGTCTACACTAAACAAGAAAACCAATTGATTTGTGTTATTTGATTCGATTTAGTTCTTAGTTTTTGTGTGTGTGTTTTTTTTTTAATTTTAGTATTTTTATTCTTACTCTCCACTTTGTTTTGAATGGTCCTTATTGTTAACTTTCAATTAAAAGTGTGTCTATTTTCTTTTTAATAAATTAAAATGTGATGTTTTTATTTTTATTTTTTACATTTTCCTAATAAACAAACATGGCATAATAATTTGGCTTTTTTTAAAACAAAAGATATACATGCACCATACTAGTTCAAATACTAAAAGATACCTAAGAAAAATTTTAATTTTAAGAGTATATTTACACAATTGGATTGATTCGGTTTTCATTGATTTTTCCAAACAAAATCTAATTTAGTCTGGTGTTTTTTGGTTTTCTCCATATACAGAACGACAAGTCCAACTTGATACGAAAAAACTAAACCACCAAACCATTGGATTTATTTGGTTTTTTGACCGAATTTTTATATCTCACCACTGTGGAGTGCCGACTAACAATAACTCTTAACTTTATATCAATTCCAACTATGTTATCATACGTTAAAAAATTTTATTTACGTTCTCCATCTTCGAAACAAGTTGGACTTTGAAGTTGTTAGCTTTTTTTTAAATAAATGAAGATTTACATGAAATCTAATATTAAAATCCAAAAGTGTTATAAAATGAGTCACAACATAAACACAGATAAAGAGAAAACATAATCTATAAGTAAATAAAATAATTAAGAAAGTCATAAAATAAATAAATTGAATATTTATGAAATTAGAAAAATCCTCCAATATATTTAAAAACTACAAAACCCATTGAATACCATTATTCGTTGTAATTAAGGGCCGTTTGGTAACATTCTTGTTTCCCGTTTCCCGTTTCTGTTTCTAATTTTTTAAGAAACAGATGTGTTTGGTAACGTTCTTGTTTCTTGTTCCCAAAATAATTAGGAAACGTTTCTGGTTTAATAAGAAATTTGTGGGAACGATAAAAAAGAGTTTCTTCTCGTTTCATTCCTATCTCGTTTTGTTCCTATTCTCTCTTTCCGTTTCTCCTCTTCGTTCTCGGGCTTTCTTCTCCGACGATTGTTCTTCTATCTTTATTCTCTGTTTATTCTCCAAAGACTTCAAAGGAACGAGCTTTTTAAGGTATAATAGTTGAGATCCATTATTAGGTACCATCAATCTTGGGATCCATTATTAGGTACCATCAATCTTGAAGAGAAGCAATGGAACGAACTTTTTAAGATATAATAGTTGCATTTTTTTTTTCCATTTCTAATCATCTATAGGTGTATAAGAGAGCTAAAAAGTTCAGAAAAAGTGGTTGCCCATATTTGATGGAACAAAAACATCAAAGAGAGCATGCAGCAGCGGAAGAATATGATCATGCTTTACTCTATATGTATCTAAACGATTTAGAAATTAACATTCTGCAACTAAACACAGACATAAATGAAGAATAGAGAAGGTAAACGATGAGCTTACCTTTGTAGTTCTTAACTTCTTCTTCGTTTCAAAACTTTTTCTTGCCTGAAAATCACGAACAAATGACAACTACTATGTTGACCTATTAATCTCAGGACTAAGAACCGAGTTGTGAGACTCGTTTTTTATGAAGGAAAACTTAGAGAGATGGATGGAGGAAGGTGTATCGTTTATAGATTTTTCATGAAACTTTTCGTCATCTTCTTCTCATTCTGTAAATGGAAGTTTATAAAGAAAATTACATACATGCAAAATGCATGCAATTTACTTCATGAAATCTTCCTAATTAATCCATTAACTATTAATGGAATTAGTGGCTTATAATTGTCATTACAAGCTGCCACATTTCCCACTAACATTTAGTAATAGAAATATTAGTCAAAGGACAATTTGGTCATTTGACCAATTAAGTCAAAGTCAAACTTTGACTTTTCTTAGTAAAAGTCAACTTTTTTTAACTTTTTGCTATTTTATCCGTCTTGACTAATTTCAACCTCCCGAGTATGAATCCGCATTCATTTTTCTAAAATTCAAATTATATTTGAATATAAATTCGGTCAAAGTTTTGCTTTTCAAAGTCAAAAGTCAACATATTGACTTTTACAACTTTGACCGTTTCAAAACTTTCTAAGCTTCTAAATATGAATCCATATTCATATTTTTATTATTTAAATCATATTTAAACATAAATCTTAAAGTTTATATTTATCAACTTATATCATATATACTTGTCGGTTTCTCTCTGTTTACCTAATTCGAACAATTCGAGTTATTCCAACATATTGTTCTAAGTTGAATCCATATGAGCTAGTAGGGGAACCTAATAGACCTATAGATTATGGACTCTAACTATTCGAGATTAACTGGCTAAACTCTTTTAGACCAAACTTAATCAACATTCGTTAACTAATGAGTCATTCCACTAAAGACTCGTAGTTGCACTCCCCTCACTATAGATATATTTATATCCACCTGATATAACCATGATGGGTAAGTTGATCCTTCACAGGTTGCTCGTAATCTTGGCTGGGTCAAAATACCGTTTTACCCCCAAGATTACATCTTGCACCTTAAGACCCATTGATCCACTATTGAACAATTGGTTTAAGGTCCAACCTATAAACCTAAATCCTTCTCTGGCCAATGAGAAGGTGGGGCCCCTTGTTCAAGACTTGGATTCGGTCCTTAAGGGAACAACCTATCTACTATCCCATAAGTGGGTAGGAGTGAATTTCGTCTTGCACCCTATGTCCCTAGCTATCCACTTGATCTTATCCCTGAAATGGGAGGCTTATTGGGTCAGTGATGATGAGTTGCCCTCACCTATACAGATCTAAAGATATTACCAAATGAACAGAAGTTCATAGTTAGCTCAGGATTAAGATCAAGTTACCTAGGTCATTATAATTGAAATAGTCAGTTTATATAGTTTACGGCGTTATAACTAAAAGTGACTATTTTGTGGTTTCAGTCTTATGAAAACTATTTACATAGGATGCCTCCACTCTCATGTCTTCATATGAATGATGCAGGATTACATCGTTTGTACTAATTACAGAGTGGGCCGCATTCATAGTGTTTTTCCAGAATAAGGCGCCCAACCTATTCATACACTATAGACTATTTGGACTATTAACTCGAACTTAATCCATGTTTATGTCTCTACATAAAGTTCAAGTGTATTGACAAACTTAGAAAAATATCCTCGAGACCTTAATTTATTAGTTTTAAGATTATAGCATTCAATAACAAACTTATTGAATCAAATAACAAAGTACGAGTTTTAGACATAAATTCCAACAATATTATGAAAAGCTCATAAGGATTTTTTGAGATACTACTGCAACAGGTGTAAATGCTTGCCCGTCAACAAGACTTATTTCAGATTCTGAAGATGAAAATGAAAATGATGTTTCAAGTAACACAAACATTGGTGTTGAAGAGAATGATAAAGGAAAAAGAAAAAAACGAGTTCGAAGAAATATAGACGAATTTGGTAGTTTCTTCTCATCATTCTTAGATGTATATACGAAGAATGCAAAGCGAAAGAATGATATCCTTGAGAAAAGATCTTTTAGTTGTACATCTAGTGAAGTAGATGAGAGCCAAACATCAAGCAAAAAATATGATCTCCATGAAGAGTTGATGGAATGCTTAGACATTTTAAATATAATGGAGGATGTTGATGGAGAGGCTTATTCCAAAATACTGAAACTCTTGCATAGAGATATTGCTTGGAGAAAGCTATTTTTGCGCATGCCCAAATCAAGGAAGAGAGATTTCATAAATAGTCTTTAGATGCCACTTAGGGATTGTTTTGGGATTATGTCATCTACTTTTTGATATTAGACTTGAACATGGATTTTGTATGTTTGATATTATGGTTTGGAAAAGTTACATAAATTTTATTTTCTTCCATCTTCGTCTGTTTCTTTTCTTTTTTCTTCAAACTGTTATTTGGTTCATCGTGTATTATTTAGATTGGAGTAGCCAAATGTAAACGATTGTGTAAAAAAAGTAAACGATCGTGTAAAAAAATTAAATTATCATGTAGACAAATATAAACGATCGTGTAACAAAAGAATTAAAAAAATAAATCTAAACGATCGTGTACCAAATTTTGAGCCAAATCTAAACGATTGTGTACCAATTTTTGAAAAACAAAATTGTTTAGCCAAATCTAAATGATCGTGTACCAAATTTTGAGCCAAATTTAAACGATCATGTACCATATTTTAAACTAAATATAAATGATCTAAACGATCATGTACCATATTTTAAGCCAAATCTAAACGATTGTGTACCAAAATTTGAGCCAAATCTAAACAATCGTGTACCATATTTTGAGCAAAAACTAAACGAAGATCAGGAAATATATGAGATGCTCGATCTCTACATTCTTATACCTTTCCGAAGGGCTCAAGGAAAGGCCACGCTACCAGAGTGGGTCATCTGGCCAATCCTTTTAAGGAGAGAAAGAGGCGAAAAAGGCCGCACACAAGACAGGCTGTTAATCATTGACATTGACATGACTACATTTTATGTACTGAGATGGATTTGTACCTTTTTTGTGTTTGATTTAGGGATATACTAGTGAATTGATATGGACTTGATTTAAGATAATCATTCTGATGCGATTTTGATTCTGACAACGATAGCGATGGTATCTTCATCCTTTTTACTTTATTCTACATGAGCTTGCACATGATATAATCTTCAAAACAACCATGTAGAACCTCTGCACTGAGAGGACATGATTATGTGATTGAGTTGTTAAATGGAAACGATAATAGATGTTTTGATTGTTTTAGGATGAAAAGAATTGCATTCATAAGGTTTTGTGAAGATTTAAAATCAAAAACAAATCTGAATCATCTAGATATCTTACCGTTCAAGAAAAAGTTGCTATATTCTTATTAATCATATCACATAATGAAAGCAACCGTATAGCAGCAGAAAGATTTCAACATTCGGGTCATACTATTTCTCTGGATTTTAACCTTGTTTTGAAGAAAGTTTGCAAGCTTGGTAGAGAAATTATTCGCCCACCCAATATGGACATTGTACCAATGGAGATCGTATCAAATTCAAAATATTACTCTTTCTTTAAGGTAATGAGTTAATGTTTTGATTTATTTTTAGAAATATAATGTTTTGAAATATATTTGTGTTTTTTATTATCCTTTAAAATTGTATTGGTGCTATTGATGACACTTATGTTGCTGCAAGTATTCTCCAAAATGAACAAATACCGTTTCGTGAAAGAAAAACTAACACGACATGGAATATAATGTGTGTTTGTTCATTTGATATGTTATTCAAGTATGTCATGTCTGGTTGGAAAGGATCAGTCAATGATTCTCGCATACTTCTAGAATGTATCAAGAATCCCGAGAATAAATTTCCTATGCCTAAGAGAGGTAAATAATTGTGTTTTTCAGAACTTTAATTCCATATTTGACTTTATGATAATTTTTTATTTGCTTTATTATATGCAGATCAATACTATCTTGTCGATTTAGGATATTCAAATATGCCAGGATTTTTAGCACCATTTCGAGGTCAAAGATATCATTTACGAGATTTTAGAGAAAGGAGACATCACCCTCGAGGTAGAGAAGAAGTGTTTAATTATCGACATTCTTCATTGTGAAATGTCATTGCATGTTGTTTTGGTGTACCGAAGGCTCAATTTCCTATTCTTAAGCAAATGCCTCCTTACCCGATCAAGACACAAAAATATATACCGATAGCATGTTGCACAATTCACAATTATATTAGATTGAATGATCGTTAAGATGATCTTTTCAATGACTTTAGCAATGATCGTTGAAGATACACATAATTTGTCGGCCAATTTGCAGAATGATATAATTGAATTAGATGTGAGTCGACAACATCTACGAGAAATGGCCCGAGTGATAGATGATATTGCGAATCAAAATTGGGTAACATTTAAAGGATAGATACAATTTTATGTTTATGTTATTCTTTTTATTTGTGCAGAATGATATAATTGAATTAGATGTGAGTCGGCAGCATCTACAATAAATAATAAAAATAGGAAACAAGAAACAGTTACCAAATACATTTTCTGTTTCTGTTTCTTTTTTCTAAGAAACGAGAAACATAAATAGTTATCAAACACGTTCCTATTTCTTGTTCTGAAAAAAGAAAAAACAGGAAACAAGAAACATGGAACAAGAAACAAGAAACAGGAAACAGGAAACAGAAATGTTACCAAACGAGCCTTTAGCAAGCATCACGTAGATTACAAACCACTTAGAGTTGGTATGGAATGTAGTTGAAATGTGGATAGAGTGACCAGTGACAATGTAGTTAGAATGCGGAGGAAGTGACACGTGGCAATTAACTCTAACCATAATCGGGCATACATTTTTAATAATATTTATTACAATACTCCCATTTAAATATTCATTACGTGTATGAAATCTGCCTCGTAAAAAGCTCAATTGAAAAAATTATAGTGAAAGAAAAGTAGTACATATTTCATATAATTTATACACTTGCAAAAATATAATTTACTTCCCCTCATATAAACATCACTTTAGATCTTTGAGTCGTCGCATTCCAATGTTATGCAACAATTTTCAAAGATTGTGGTAGGTAATGATGTTGTAAATGAGTATGTCAACATGTAAGATAGCAAGTCCCCATACATACGTGGGAAGCTTAGCTTTCATGAACAGAGGTCTAGTAACTAATTGCAAACATTTTATAAATGACTATGCTAAATCATTTTGTGTATGAACATGCACTACGGGATGTTCAACGTAACACTTATCCTAATTGACATACGATAATTATCAAAGCTTGAGATGTAAATTGACTTGCATTATCAAGATGGATCAACTTAATTATGTAATCAGGAAATGATGCACTTAACTTAATTATTTGAGAGCAAGTAACGTTGAAAGTCCAAAGTTTTGACTTGATAATAAGCACATATATGCCCATCTGCTTGATGCATCTATTAATACCGTTAAATACTTAGATGATCCACTTGGTGGACTAATAGATCCACATATATCACAATGAATTCATTTTAAAAATGTAGGTGATTCAATTCCCACTTTAGTTATCGATGGTCTTATTATTAATTCATGTATTGAGAACAAGCATCACATGATAATTTATTAAATTGAAGAACCTTCTAACTCTTCAATGGATGTACATGTGAAGTTTCAATAATTATTCTCATCATTATACATCCTGAATGACCCGATCAATCATGCCAATTTGTAAATATGTTTGTATTCATGAACTTTAGGTTCATTGTAGCACGTGTTTCAATTATTCATATATATGAGGATAATATAATCCAAAAGATAAAGCATACAACTTTTGTCTATTTGAGACGATAGATATTATACAATGATATTCTATCTTATTTTTTTCTATCGGTCATATAATGACACTATAGTTGGAATGTAGAAGGTGTGATGCATGACAACTAATCATAATGGGATATCTACTTTTAATAATATTCGTAATAAAAAAAAAGTATGTGGCATTATTTTTTTTAATACAAACATTTATATTTTTTAATTTGTAGGATCGGTTTTATGTAAAATTACATCTAATCTTAACCTAAAACAAAAGAATCTATATTGACTTTTTCAAACAAATTTCAAAAGACCAATAGTAAAAATTAAACTATCAATGTGAGTTTAATTCTACACTAACTTATTGTTTTTTAAACCTTTTGCCGTGAAAGTCTTTATCCCTAGTTTTTACAATTATTATATTAAAAATATGATAAAAATGATAAAAAGTTTACGACCTCGTAATCAATTTCAAATTTGAAAAACAAAAATTGTGTAGGTGTGATTTGCGTTTTTTTTATATATATATAAAAGTTAAAATGACTTAATAATGTTCGTAAACTTAAAATTATAGGTGTTTAAACACACATAGGCATGTCATATTTTTGCAGATTCTTAAATGATAGTTTAATGAAACGATGAATTATTCAAGCAATACCCTATAGTTTCATATGTTTACTTTACATACCACCTTGGTTATCTATGTTTATACATTGTCAAATTAATTAAACAATATACTTTATAAAATGGTATAAATTTGTGATATTTATTTGTTTCTATACATACATATATGCGAACACACATGTGTCTGTTATTAGAATTTATGTTCTAAAACTCGTAGTTTATAATCATATTCTATTCAATAAAGTCGTTATTGAGAAATTGAATACTATAATCTTAAATCCAATAAACTAAGATCTCAAGCTATTTTGAGTAAACTTGAACTTTATGTAGAGACATAAACATAAATTAAGTTCGAGTAAATAACCCAAATAATCTATAATATATGAATAAAGGTTGGGCGTCTTATTTAGAGATACTATGGATGCTGCTCGCTTTGTAGTTAGTACAAACGAGGTAATCATGAATCGTTCATTTAAAGACATGAAAGTGGGGCATCCTATGTAAAGGGTTTACATAAGACAACCATGTCATAGTCACTTTTACGTTATAACGTTGTTTACTGTTCAAAACTGACTATCTCGATTATTGGTGACCTAGGTAACTTAATCTTAATCCTGAGTTAATTGTGAACTTCTGTTCACACGAGATTATCCTTAGGTCTGCATAGGTGAGGGCAACTCATGGGCGTTGGCCCAATAAGTCTCCCATTTTAGGGGTGAGATCGGGTGGATAGTTGGAAACATAGGGTGTAAGACGGAATTCACTCCTACCCGCTTTGGAGTTAGTAGATAGGTTGTTCTTTTAAGGACTGAATTCAAGTCTTGAACAAAGCGGTCCCACCCTCTCATTGGCCCAAGAGGGATTTGATTTATAGATTACCTTAAACCAATTGTTTAATAGTGGATTGGTGGGACTTAAGGAGAAAGATGTAGTCTGGGGTAAAATAATACTTTTTGACTCAACCGAGCTTACGAACAACCTGTAAAGAATTAACTTATTGATTATGGTTATATCAAATGGACACAAATATATCTATAGTGAAGGGAATGCAACTACGAAACTTTAGTGGTATGATCCGTAGATTAACGAATGTTAATTAGCTCGGTATAAAAGAGTTTAGCCAGTTAATCTCGGATCGTTGGAGCCTATGATCTATGGGTCCATTAGGTTCCCCTGCTAGCTCATATGGAATAAACTTAGAACGGTTATGATGGATTGAGTCGAATTGTTTGAAATAGACAAAGGAGAGAAAAACTGACGAGTATATGTGATATAACCATCAGGTTTTAGATTACTAATAGAGTTTTATGTTTAAGTGAGATTTAAATATTAAAGATATGAATGCAAATTCATATTTGGAAGCTCGAAAAACATGGAAATAGTCAAAGTTGTAAAAAGTTAAAATATTGATTTTTGACTTTCAAACTTTGACCGACAATATATTCAAATGTAATTTGAATCTTAAGAAAATGAATGCAGATTCATACTCAAGAGGTCTGAATTAGTCAATGAGGTCAAAATGGTAAAAAGTCAAAATGTTGACTTTTGACCTTGACTAAAAAGGTCAAATGATCATTTTTCCTCGACCAAAGTTAGTAGGAAAATCCAATAATTTGTTAGATAAACTCATTAACTCTTAGTACACTAAGTGGAGGTTCATGGTGACGACACCTAGCTCACTAAGAGATAATGGAATGGTAAATAAATTCATTAGTAGATTGTGAGATGTTGAGCTTTGGTAGTTCAATTATTGCATGTAATTGGTTTATAAAAGGATGATTTTTTCATTTTTTTAAAAACTTTCTGCAACTTGGTTTTTTACCTAAATTAAGAAAAATTACCAAAGCCTATTCATATTACTATTCTATATTTTCCATCACTCTCTCACTCTAATCCTTCTTCCTTTGGGTCCCACAATCCAGTTCTTCATCCGGAGGATAGCGGTTCAACCTCAGTGGTAGTTCAAACCTCAATCGGAGCTTGAAACGTAAGTGCTACCTTATAAACCCTAATTTCATAGTTTTTATGGTTTATGGTTTCTAGTTTTTCTAATGCAATTTAGGGTTTTTTTTTATTCTTTTTTTCGCTACGCATGTTTTATTTCTATCATCTGTATTATATTATACTATATAGGTTAAATTTCTATTTTGGTCTCTAAACTTTGTATTTTGTTTTATTTTGTTCCCTGGATTTTTAAAGTATCTGTTTTGGTCATAAAATTTTATAAAAAAATTACTTTGGTCTCTGTCATTAATATTACATTAATTAATGATGATGTGACTTTCTATATTTTAATGATTAGACGGTAGATTCATCCTATTAATTAAATTGGTAAATAACCAAGAAATCTAGCTAATTTTTTTATATAAATCTTTTTATGTGTAAAAATATAATTAACTTACTTTAATCAAGCAGACCAAAATTAAAAACTAATTTTGTTCATTTTATCTAAAACTTAAATCTCTCACATTTCCTTCTGATTCTCCGCCCTTTATTTATTTTTCAAATTAAAATATATCTTGAAACAAATCAAAATAACGACATTGAGTATGATATAAAAAATATAATAAAGCTGATATATATTGGTGTTTAACATCAACAAGGAAAAATAAACTAGAAATATAAAATTAGTACAACACTTGTTTAAGATAAACTCTACGAATTTGTAATGAAATATTTTGGCAATGAATCATAAAACCCTAAATAAAAGATGAAATAATTGGGAGAACAAGTAAAAAATAACTTAATGAATCATAAAACATCCCAAATTTGAGGCACTAAAATATGCCTGAAAATTATGTCCAGATGAATTGCACCAATTACCATATGAGTTGAGAAAGTGAAGTAGAAGGACATCAAAATCTATAAGATAATGACTTTTTGAGTTCTTCGATAAATCATCAATTTACTATACAACCTTTAACTAAAAACTAAGACCTTATATTATTAAGGGTGATTATCTTATTTGGCAATCGACATCTTAGTTATCCAAACATAGAGGTCCACCTTACCGTTACATTAGAGAGTTAATGGATTCTTAATGACAAGGATTAAAATATGCTATTTTAAAAAGTTGAATGACTATTTAAAAGTTTAGGGATCAAAATATAACATACATACAAAGTTTAGGGAACAATATAGAACTTAAACCTATTATGTGTATTTGACAACCTCTGTTGGAAAAGTATAATAGACACAAGTTTTTTACTTTACATTTAAATTGAAAATAAATCGGAGTTACATGCTATACCATTTAAATAGAGCTTGCTATATATTTATGTAAATGAAAAATCACTACACAAGGAAAAAATTAATGGCAAAAAAGTATAAATAATATGTCTCGGCATGATTATTGGACAAAACTCGTACTCTAGGTATTAAAGCTCTCTCAAGAGTAAATTAATCTGCTCAAGTTTTATTGATAAATAATCTAGGCTATAAATAGCCAATGAAAGTACATAAAACTCATGGGCTTTACAACTTGTTGCAATTGCTATTCAATAGAAAACAACAAACTAACAAATGGTAACATAAGCATTACTAACACTTAATACTCCCCCTTAAGATGGCTTTACAATATCAATGATACCCATCTTGGAAAGTAGAGTTTTGAAGGAAGATATAGTGAATATGTCAACAATTTGGTGCTACGTTCGAATGGGCAACAACTTTACTGCTCCTTTTACAGTTTGGTCTTGGATGAAGTGGCAGTCCAACTCGATGTGTTTTGTACGTTTGTGGAAGACAAGATTGGAGGCTATGTGTCAGCTGCAGTGCTATCACAAAAGATTAATGAGTGAGATATTGTAGAGATATGTAAATTTTTAAGTAGTTGAACTATCTAGGTAAGTTTACTTGTTGTGGCAACTAGTGCTCGATATTAGGCTTCAGTAGATGAGCGTTATACGGTTGTTTGCTTCTTTGATTTCCAAGAGATTAAAGCATCTCCTAGAAAGAAACAAAAGTCAATGGTGCACTTTCTTGTGTCAAGACATGATGCCCAATCTGCATCACTAAAGGCTTGTAGTTGGAAGGATGTTGATGGCTTAATAAGGAAGCCTTGTCCAGGGGTACCTTTTAGGTAGCGTAGCAGATGGTTTGCTACAGCCATATGTGACTAGCATGGATGGGCGATGTATTGGTTGAGTTTGTATACAACAACCATGATGTCTGGTCGACTGACAGTGATGTATAGCAATCTACCGATAAGTCTTCGATAGGATGATGCATCAGTCAACTCTTTGCTGTCATTTGATTTCAGTTTTATATTTGGATCCATTGGTAAGGATGTTGGTTAGATGCTAGGAGTCTCGTCTCTTCTAAAAGTTGTAGGACATAGTTTCTTTGGGATATGACAATCTCTTTTGAGGATCGAGCTAGCTCTAAACCAAGAAAGTACTTTAGTGTGCCAAGGTCCTTTAGTTTGAAAGCAGAATGTAAATGTGCATTTAGTGTGGTTATAATATGAAAAACAGTGTGAGATAATCAAATAAACCTTTAGTTAATTCTAAAGTATTTAACTGTTGTAATAACTAAAGGGACAATAGAAGAAAATAACACATAGAACTTTGGTAACCCAGTTTAACAAATACCACCTACGTTTGGGGAGCTGAGCACAACTCGTATGAGTAATATTATTAAGATTTACAATAGTCAATATACATCAATTCAACAAGTGATATTCTACTCAAATATACACTACAAGAAATAACATATACGATAGCTAACGAAAAAAGCTATAATAGATTTTTTATAGCCTTTTTCGGAAGTCCTGACAACCCATGTTATTAAAAGTCTGGGACTTTTTATAGCATTTTTTTGAAGCTATAATGAGTGCTATTGTAGAGTATGAAGATATAACTTTTACACGTTACTATGAAAACATTTGATAGCGTTTTTCATTATAGCTATAATAAATTTATATAGCTTAAATAATGTGCTATCTTTAATATACAATAGCCTTTTTTCAACACTATAACATAGTATTTACAGCTATAACATTATGCTATAATAATGCTATTTAATCAATTCCAATTATTATAATAATTATAATAACCTTTTGATAGCATTTCGTTTTTGGCTATATAAATCTTTATATATCTGTAACTTATGGCTATAAAAGAGGTAACTTTGTTTTCAAAAATAATTTCTGATTTAATTAGCTTTTTATAAATTTTAGTTAAAATATTCAACTTTAGCACACATAACTACTTTGTAGCACAATAAATAATAATAACTTCCATTCATAATCTATTAAAATTACAAAATAGAGTATTTAATAATTTACTCAAGTTGTGGTCTAAATGATACAAAGGTAGATAAAGTATTTAGTGAATGTAGCACAACACAAAATAACCCTCAAAATACAAACAAAATTCACCAAGTGTCCAAGATTATATTATCATATAAGGTATGAGCTACTGTCATCGTAGGATCTTTTTTCCTCTGGTAAGACACATTTCATTCACCTGCATAAATTTATAAAACATATATCAATATGTGATTTTTTAGACACCAATAATAGTGGATATTAATTAAAAAAATATAGAAAATCTTTAACAAATGTAGATAAAAAAAGATAAAAAAGATAGCATACCGATGGTTACTTTAGTTGTTGAAATTGTCGTCTCGACCTGAATTTGTTAAAGATTTGTCATGTCCATCACCCCTCAATTTTTCTTTCAATTATGAGAAAAAGAAAAAATGTTCATTATCAGAGATTAAAAAAGAATAATTCAGTTTCATTTTTAATGAGCACCAAATATGACCACTGAGAGTAAATTAGATGTTCTGGAGGGCCAGAGAGGGCAAACATCCATTAGCATTATTACAACTAACAACAATGCAACAGCATGATGAGGTACACATGTTATATAAATTTCTACATAAAGTTATAAACCTAAGAAATAAAATATCAACCTTCAGCCATTTGAGTGAAAAGTTTTAACCATAATATGCAGTTCCATTTGCATATTTCCAATTGCCCCCACTAACAGAACCGCCAATTCTGGACATCATCTTTTCACAAGCCTAAGCAGCCAATAGCAAATCAGTATAATTATCTTAAACAAACATACTTTGTTCATCAATGACCAAGTAGCGTCACACACAAATTCAATAAGGAATGGTTAGCACCTGAAGAAGTGTAGTCCGGTTGACTGAGAAAAGCTAACATTATCACCAAAAATAAAAGCTTCATTGCTTCTTTAAGTTGCAACTGCCCCTTGTTGTACAGATAACTCCAAATTCTCAAAGTTCCACCTTTTAACAATAAAGTACCTGATCTTTCAAAAATAAATGAGGTCATTTAGAGTATTTAAAAGGTTTATGTGAGAGTCAAATTTTTTTATTTTCATTTGTTTTGCAGAATTATATTAAAAATGAGCAACCATGTCTTTATCAGAAGATGAATGGAAAAGGTTACAGAACTAAAAAGGATACTTCCATAGCAAGAGAAGATTGAGAAGATCAATATTTAAGATACTATAGTTCTTCAATAATATCACTCCTCGCTGACAAAAAATCACACCAAATGTCTCCATCAATTACCAGCTTGCTCATTAAATATTATTTGGATAAATCTCACAATATCACAATCACATATGACTGAACAAGTTTCCATCCTATTTTATCAATTGCAGCAACAGAGAACCATAAGTGTCAAAAGAACCCAAAACTCAATGGTTTGAACCTGGTTTTCTGGAAATAAACTCACTGAAACTTCAGTAAATCCAAGAGCTATAAAAGTATAAAAAACTATGCATAAAAATAATGATGATGATAAATCATAGATAACAAATTCCATTTTTCTCTTCTAATTCATATTTCCCTCAATTGTAAATGTAGTAATAGTTCAAGTCATTCCATTGTCTGGAATGTGAAACATGCAAGCAAAAGCAAATTTCTACTCACCGGTATTCTAACAACATCATTACGGATCCATCCAAGAGGATTGTACACTACCATGACCTGGCTGCAGGCACATTTACTCATTCATATTCTAGTTGAAAATTTTAAAGAGAAGTTCTAAAAGGAATGTAAAATAAAAGGAACATTACCAAACTATTCCCTTTTTGAATATCTTGCTCAGTTGGTGGGCAGAAACTGATATTGAGTAACATAAACTTACTCAATATTTTCTTTATTGAGAAAAATGTATGGTTTTAACAACTAAGTAAAGAAACAAACACATACAAGAAAACCACCCAACTTCATAATCACATAAACATGTGGGAATTCAACTCTAACTTTCTTTTGGGCATTTCATCAAAAAGTTTAAGAGCATACAAAAAACATCATCATTAACAACAACCTACTATGTTTCCGTTATCACAAAGAATAAGACATTCTTCCTCAGGCCAAGAGATGAATTTAAATGGAGAAATTGATATCACAATCCATTAAAGTACAAAGCAACACAAACATGCGATTGTAAGAACAATTAATTAGATGAACATGACTTGCTAAAACTGAAAGGTGACAACAGAAAAAGAGTTCACTTCTAGGAGCATAATGCTAAAAATTACTTGCAACTTAAATTAATAATTGGGAGAAGAGAATATTAGTTATGAAGTTTTCCAAAAGAAAACTCTACAGTTCAAGCTTAATAAGATCAACAATTTTTGCTATCTCAAAATTTTCCTAACCATTAAAAGTCTATGCAATCACTCACAAATTGAAAGAAGTTAACAACATTCAAGATACAAACAACATTGTAAGAACTCAACTTTACCCATAAAAACATGAACATAAAAGCATTATGAATAGAGGTGATGTACACTTAAATAGTTTCATTTAAGCTATTCTTTACCTACTTCACACACACTGATTTCTTAAATGGAGCAAGGAAAAGCTACTCACGGAAAGGTAAAATGAATAATAGGCAGTCTTGTACTGTACAATGTGCCCATGACTACAAAAGTTACATTATATGTGCATTAGAAAGCATCCCAAAATAATATATGAAAGTGAAAACAACAGAAAAAGGTCGTAGGATGTGGGAGAGAGATATGTTATGAAAGACAGAGAGAGGTTGTGCAAAATTACCTATAGTTGCAAATCTCTAATTTCAATTTCATCGAGCAAATGGAGGATTTAATTATAGAAAGAGAAGCCTTTGCTGTGAGGGATTAAAACTGCAAGAAATCAGTTGACAAAGCAAAACCATAATAAATTTTTTAAGAACAAAACATGAAAGGGATTCATGGAATAAACAAAAATTGGAGATTAGGGCACAAAGAAAAATATGAAAAACAAATGTGGAAGGATTTTTTAAGCTAAAACATCAAAATACCAATTGTTTAAAGCCAAAAGACTAGAGGTGCGCAAGCCTATTCATATCAGACCACAAGCAAGACCATTAAGCTTGTTATGATCTAAAGAAACAAATCTCATTATTATAAACCTTAAAGAAAAGATGTTTAAAAATTAAAACAAAATCATTTCATATGTTTAAAACTCCTTATTGATATTCCACTCAGTGCTCTCACCATAAAAACGATGTAGAAGAAAGGAAAAAAAAGACTAACCTCGAATCATAAGCTTCAAGTGTCTAATAGTAGTAGAGAGACGACCTGGTAGACAAAGAACCCTAAGCAAAACCCATGTGGACGACGGTGAGAGATTAGATGAAGCCAAGTGATTGCAAGTCTCAGAGATTGAAGCCGAAAAATAGGATATTCTAGAGAAATCGTGTGATGAAAGTGATGACGAACAGAGAGACGGATGAATAGAGACAACAACGATGGATAGAGATGAAAGTGTCTTCATCGGTTGAACGACAGTTGTGAGAAGGAGGGTATCGCAGAAAAGAGGTGAGAAATCGTCGTTTGAGGGTGGATATCGCAGTCGTCGTTTGACAGTGGTATTTTGGTGTGGGTATCGCATCTGGTTGAGCAAAAGAATTCGTGAAAGAGGCTCCAAAAGGGGGGGAAATATTGGTGGGATATTTTTATTTTCTACTTTCCACTTCTTTTTTTCTTTTTCAATAGCTCAATTTAAAATGAGCTATCTTCGTAGGCTATTAAAAGCCTCATTTCTTGTAGTGATACGACTATCTTAAAGTACTTAATAACTTAAGAATTCATGCTCCCCTGAACATATGAGTGAGTCTTCTTGAAGATGTCTTCATACTTCTTCTTAGTTTAAGGTGATCTCTTGATCACTAGTTCTTCTTTTACATTACTCATCATTAAGTTCATCACAGATCAACATGTTGATACCATAGATAATTAGTCGCACTACCTTCTTTTCGCTCACAGCTTTTGCGACAATAAACTCGACTAACTTCACCAAAAGCTTTTTGCATTCTTATTCGTACCGAACCTCATAAGATCCGTAACATATATATATATATTTTCTCAAGAATAATCTTAAAAAAGATATTGATACAAGATTCCTAAAATAAAGGAATATCTTTTATCTTTTTAAAATTAAATAACTTATTAAATAAAAGATAATCTCATTAAATCTTTTTGACAAAATCCCAATATAATCTCTATAGAAGCTCCAGTGATTATGATGTCATCAACATACGCTAGTAACGCAATAAAAGTGGATTCTCTTCCTTTTGTGTATAAGGAGTAATCTAAATTGGATTGTGAGAACCCAAGTGATATTAAAGCTTGGGAGAATTTATCAAACCACTGTCTAGAGGTCGGTTTTAAGTTCATATATGAACTTGTGTAGTTTACAAACGAGTTGCTCCCCTTTTTGTCAACCATGTCATGTTTGTATCCAAGAGGAAGGTGCATGTAAACATTTTCAAATAAGTCTCCATGTAGGAAGGCATTATTTACATCCAGTTGGATGAGAGGCCAGTTCATGGAGACCGCGAGGTTGAGCAAAACTTTAACAGTTACCAGTTTTGCTACAGGAGAAAATGTTTTAATGTAGTCTAAGCCTTCTTGTTGGGTGTATCCCTTTGTTACCAACCGGGTTTTGTATCTTTCTATTGACCTATCAGCTTTGTGTTTGATCCTATAGACCCATTTGCATCCTATTGAGTGGCAGTCATTTGGTAAAGGAATAATGGTCCATGTTTTATTTGTTTCCATGGCTGAAAGTTCAGCTTTCATAGCTTCACGCCTATGTTCATATGGCACTGCTTGATGGTAGAATTATGGTTCATGGGATGATGAGATATTCAAGAAAAATTTTATGTGCTGTGGGGAAAGGTTCTTATAAGAAAGAACCTTTTCAATGAGGTATTTTGAGCTGGAGGGTGAGATATTTTTATCATGTAGTAGATTACAGTTTTGGAGATATGGTGGAGGTTTAGATGCTTTAATGGATCTCCGGATGGCTACTGGTTCATTTCTTCCAGTATTATTGCTTTGTTGTCAATTTTCTATGCAACTTGAACTATTTATGGTGGAGAATGAAGGCATATCAGCATTTGTTCCTTCATTTTGTGGTGACATTTCTATATTGCTGATTTCAATAGGACTGCTTGAGGTTGTGGATTGTAATCCAAAGAATTCAAAGGATTTTTGTACCACTAAGTCTAGAAATGGTATGAAAGGGAAAAATATTTTCATGTAATATTACATCACGGGAGACAAAGAAGGTTTTCTTTTCAATATTGTACAATTTGTATCCTTTCATTCCTAGAGGATATCCAACAAAGACAGATGGTATAGACCGAAGGTTGAACTTTGTGCAGTGTGTAGAGAGTGTTGAGGCAAAACACAGACATCCAAAGGTGCGAAGGGGTGCATAATCAACATTCCTTCCATTTAGTTTGAAGTAGGGTGTTTGCCACTTTAAGGTCTAGAGGGGGTGCAGTCGATGAGGAATATTGCTCTCAGGACGCTTTCTCCCCAAAAACTAACAGGTACTCTAGACTAGAAAATGAAGGCTCTGGCAACATTAAGTATGTATTGGTGTTTTCTTTCAACAACATAATCCTATTCTGGACGCTCAATGCATGAGTATTGGTAGATGACTCCTTTTGATCAGAAGAAATCAGTAAAGGATGGTTCTGGTGCATTGTCTCATCTAAACACCTTGATAGTGGAGTTGTATTGATTTTCCACGAGTGTGAAAAATTTTGGTATAATGTCTTGTGCATAAGACTTTTGTTTCATAAGGAAGAGCTATGTATATTTAGAGGAATCATCCACAATAGTTAGAAAGTATTTATGTCCAGAATATATGTTGTTTTTATATGGTCTCCATGTATCACAGTGAATCAACTCAAATGCTTTGTTTGAAACATGACTATTTGATTGAAAAGAAAGACTTTTATGTTTGGCTAGAGAACAAACAATACAAATGTGTTGTGTCTTAGGTAAATGAATATGAAGCATGTTTTTTAGATGAGTAATATGTTTGTGACTGGGATGGCCTAGTCTATTATGCCATCTATCAACATCAGTATGAGTCAAGGAAGCTACAGACAAATCATTGTATATAGGTAATACATGTGAATGACAAGCAATATTTAAAGTAGAAAATTTAGAAATATCAAAAGTGTTTAAAGTTTGAAGAAGATATAACCCATGCCAGATATTAGCCCTGCCAATCGTTTTCAAAGAGTACGTGTTCTGAATAATGCAATAACCGTCACAAAATTTAACCAATGTGGGTAAAGATGAAGTCAGAGCACCAATTAATAGCAAATTAAAACGAAATTTAGGTAAGTACATTACATTTTTCAGGATTAATGTGGGAGATATATTGACTATACCAGTATATTTGACAAGAGCATGAGTGTGATTTGGTAAGGAAACTGTGGCATTTTGTATGGGTTGATGAGATGAAAACTGGTTTTTATTATGACAAATGTGAGTTGATGCTCTAGAATCTAAAATCCACATATCATCTTTCATAGGAGGTATAAGCTTGGTTTGGGAACACATACCTGCTATATGTGGATTGGATGATGAATCTACATTTGTTTTGGCTTTACTGAAATGAGGTTGCAGCATTGATAGGAGGTTTTCGCATTGCTCGTTTGATAAGCTTCCAAAAAGATTTTCAGATGAGTTGTTTGTAGGAGGTTCATTCTTTTGTAGATTTTTCTGATGGTAGTGATGTCCTGGAGGATAGCCATGAATCTTGTAGCAGCAACAAACTGGGCGGTCTTTCTTCTTTGGGTTTCCAAAGGATTTGACTGAATTTTTTTGCCAAAAGTGCAGTTGATTGTACTGCATAAGGATCATTTGTGGCTTGGGGCATGAGAATTTCTCTCTGTTCAATCTCTCGTGCTATGGAAGAAAAATATTTTGAGATTGTTAGTTCAAGCTCCATTAGGAGTAATTGTGTTCGAATTGGGTTGAAAGCTTCATTCAGCCCCACAAAGAATGTCATCACGTACTCAGTTTGGAAGTAACCATTGAGTTCTTTGACTGCTCCGCAAGTGCAAAGTCCACATGAGTAAGAGGGGCGATATAAGGCTAATTCATTCCATAGCGTTTTCAACTTGGCATAATAGGTGGTGACTGAGTCTTGTGATTAGGTTAGGGTTGATAGTTCCCTGCGAATCTGATATACTCGAGGTCTGTTCTTGCGTTGGTATCTTTCTTGAAGATTAATCCATATGTCGTGTGTTGAATCAGAGAAATTGACTCTGGCGAAAATTTCCTTTGATAGTGAATTTAATATCCAAGCCATGACTACACTGTTACAGACGATCCATGATTGGAGGAGTTCATCAATGGGATGTGTGATGCTGTCATCGATGAAGCTAAGTTTGTTCTTCACGACTAATCCAATTTTCATTGTTGGGCTCTAGGAGGTGTAGTTTGTTTCGGTGAGGAGGTTGGATAAGAAGACGATGCTCGTGTTGTCTAAATGGTGTAGGAAGTAGGGGTTAGAATATTGTTCGACGGTGGAGAAATTCGCTGTTTGGTTGGTGGATTGAGGAAGTTGGGGGAACGATGGGTTCTGCCATGGAGGGGTTGGAGGATCGTAACTCTTAAGAGATTTTTTTTTGTTAATATGATACCATATTAAAGCTCTCTCAAGAGTAAATTAATCTGCTCAAGTTTTATTGACGAATAACTTGGGCTATAAATAGTCAATGAGTACATAGAACTCGTAGGCTTTATTCTTGGGCTTTACAAGTTGTTGCAACTACTGTTTAACAGAAAATAACAAATGGTAACAAAAGCATTACTAAAATTTAATACTAGAAGACCTTCAAAGCTCTCTCGAGAAGCCTCCTATGATCATAAAGTTAATTTATGACATTCAAGCATAATGACCTAAATGCTTGTCCATTTTATTTTATATTCATTAAAATTGAGCTTAAACATATTAGGTCTAACTACAAGTTTACATATTTTGTTATCTATATTTATTTTAATTAGTGTTTTTAAAAAGTCAAATGATGTTTTGAAAGCTAAAGAAGTGGTTTAGTTTGTTATGCATGCTACAACTATGTGGTGAACAACCATGCATAATGGAAATGGTGAATGAATACATGACAGACATTTATGATCGAGATTATTTTATCTTGGTCAAAATGATCATTCAAGATCATACTTAATAGTATAAAAATTGCATTTAAAAATGTAAAATTACACACTAACTTCTCCTATATCATGTGTGTTGGCAGTGTTGATCTCCTGCATGCTATGTTTGGGAATGTTTTTGGAAACAATGATGGTAGCAATATTGTCCGATGAACAAGTAATTTGTTAAAAAAAGTGATTTTCACATTGAGAGTGTGTTTGAGAGTGATAGTTGGAGTAATTATTTTATAAAAAAATATTTAGCTACAATTGATTTCTAAACAATTAAAGATTAAATTTGATTTTCAATCATTTTGTTTGATATCAAAAATAATTTTAAAATAATCAAATTACTAAAAATGATATTTTATATTTGGAGTTTTGTTTTGTTTTCTTTTTTTAAATAACAATAATACATATATAATTTTATTAATAAAATGCACATATTAAAAAAAAATCAAAACACATATCTCATCAAATTTAAAAATGTTTGTATCATTACAAAATACTTAAACTATACACACACACACACACACACATATATATATATATCATCTATTTAAGCACAAAGTACATAACAAAAATACTAAATAGAAGGAAAATGAGGCGACATGCACGATGACTGAGTTGTGAGATGGATTGGAGAGGATGGAGAAGAGAAATGTGAAACTAGATTATTGGTTTCCATACTCTAAGAGATTGTTTTAATACCGTATAAAATAAGGGTGATTGATTCTCAGATAACCACATTTACACAATCACTTGAGATATGATAATTCAAAAATCAACTGGTGATTTCTTATTTTTGTAAAATCATTTTTATTAGGTTATCGAACACCACATTTTTGTGCAAAAATAATTTTAAACACACCCTTAAATTATAGTAGAACTTTTAAAAACAATTATCTATCAACAAAACAAAAAGTGGTTTTTAACATATTTAAGTTCATGCTTGGGGTTTACTTTTATAATAAGTATTTTGAGCTTGACTATAATTAGTTTTGCAAAACTGATATAAATCATGTTAATATTTGATCGATTTATTTTACAAAATATTTGAATTTATTTTTAAATATATTTTATTAATTCATATATGTTGTTAAAAGACAGTTTTAGAATCATGAAAATATTAACACACTACGTGATAACCATTTTGTATTTAGTTTTGTTATTTGAAAATTAAGTCTATAAATATATATTTTTGAAAACACAAAATATATTTTTCGAGTTGCTAATCAAACAAATTTATTTCATTTTTTTGTTCTTCGTAAAAGAAAAAAACCATATAATAAAAACATTTGCTATATCCTACCATTGTCGATACAAATAAGATAGATACAACCCAAATAACAACGAAAATATAATAGGGCTGAGTGAGTATATAGCATTGGGCCCAAAATATATTAAGGATATAGCAAAAGTTAAAAAAAAAATTGCAAATATGGCAATTTTAACAAAAAAGACGAAATTACCCCTACATATACACTAAGCCTCTAGAAGACGATTTCAAGCAGATTCTTCACGTTTTCCTCCTCTTTCTATTTTCTTCTACTTTCTTCGTACTCCCATTTAGTTTTCCGGTGTCGGTACTACTTTCTTCTATTTTGTTTTCCTTCCGCCATGCTACGTTCCATATTGTTGAAGAAGATTTTCTTCTTTTTCTATTTGTTTGAAATCGATTCATTCATTCCTTCCGCCGCGCTACGTTCTACGCTCTGTTTTCAATTTGTGTCTATCAATGATGTGTTTCTATCACTGATTTAGGGTTTAACTTGTTTAGGTTGAAATGTTTAACTTGCTGATCTGTTTTAGGTTTGTGTGTTAGTGTATAGGGTTAGGGTCTATCGGTGATATATTTGTATCACTGATAGTCTTGAGGGATATTTAGTTTGTTTGCATTGGGATTTTAGTAGATAATTTAGTTTATTGTATATTTTTATGTGATGTTATTTATGTTCTATCAGTGATCTGTTTCTATCAACTTGAAGGATATTTTACTTGTTTGTGTTGGATTGTTATTAGATATTTTAGTTTAATGTACACTTCTTATATGTTGTTGCCTAGGGTCTATCGTTGATATATTTCAATTCCTAATAGTCTTAGAAGATGTCTAGCCTGTTTTACTTTGGAAGTTAGTAGAAGCTCTAGTCTAATTTAGATTTTGTGTGTTATGTTGCTTAGGGTCTATCAGTGATATGTTTCTACCACTGATTAGCGAATTTGGAGGATGTTTAACTGGTTTATGTTGGAATGTATAACATGCTGATCTGTTTTAGGTTTGTGTGTTAGTGTATAGGGTTAGGGTCTATCAGTGATATATTTGTATCACTGATAGTCTTGAGGGATGTTATTTGCATTGGGATGTTAGTAGATAATTTAGTTTAATTTATATTTTTATGTGATGTTGTTTATGTTCTATCAGTGATATGTTTCTATCAGCTTGAAGGATGTTTTACTTTGTTTGTGTTGGATTGTTATTATATGTTTGTATCACTAATAGATTTGGGGGATGTTTAGTTCATTGGGTTGATGTGTTTGTTGTAATTTTAATAGATGGATAAGAAAAAAGATATTATGGAAAGCGAACCAAATGAAAAAGGTGCAAAAAGAAGATTAAAAAAGAGAAGGTATTCCATTATATATATATTGTTTTGTTTCTAAGTTAGTATGTTGCATATTTGTAGCAATTATTTTTCTCTAAACAGGGAAAACAATTAATTATTCCCAAAGAAATGTGGAAGTCAACCTTGAGAATCACTGTGAACTGTAATCTACAAACTTCTGACCATATAATTGAAAGTTTATCACCTAGTTGTCTAGACTTGTTTAAAGAAGGGCCATTTGGACACTTGTTAAATTTAAAAATGACAAAAATACCTTTACAACTATTAACACACTTGATTAGAAGACAATGTGTCTCAACAGACAACAAGGTTCTTTTTTTCAACATTGAAGGTAACATTGTGGAGTTTGGATTGCGAGATTTTTGTTTGATTACAGGATTAAATTGTGGTGAACATCCTATAGAAGATGTTTTAGATGCAACGGAAGAAAATGAGTCTATGGTTAAACAATTGTTTTTTAGAAATAACACTTCCATTAGTAGACAAGAATTGAAGACTGCTTTTAACTATCACTGTAAATCCTGCACCGATGAAGAAGAGCTAGTAAAATTAGCCAACCTTTACTTCTTGTACAATGTTTTAATTCCTAGACAAAATCACAATATGTTGGATTTAAAACATGTAAAAATGTTGGATGATAAAGAGAAGTTTAGGAATTATCTTTGGGGAAGGTTGTGCTTTAGTCTTGCAAAGCAATTCATTCAAAATGCGGTAAAATCCAAAAGAAAGTCTAAGAACTCAGAAACTGAATCTAAAGCGTATGCCTTTCTACAAGGCTTCCCTAAGGTTCTAGCTTACTGGGCATATGAAATACTTCCTCAACTTGCTAGCAGGTATGTGACAAGAATAGGAAAAGGGTGTCCAAGAATATTAAATTGGGAATCCAGTGAACAACTCGATTGACAAGATCTTGAAGATAAAATCTTTCTGGAAAAAAATGTAAGTTTCATTTGTTTTTCTTTTTAGTATTTTCTAAATTTTGTTGTTACTAAGTGATAGATCCATATCAGTGATAGATCCTTATCAGTTATAGATCCATATCAATGATATTTTCATTTTTGTTTAACACTGATTATATATTTTGTTTTTTAGCTATTTGTGATCCCTATCGTTGCATCAGAAGAAGAAATGAAATATGAGTACTTCAGATATTTTTTAAAATTAGAAAATGATAGATTGGATAAAGAAGCATGTGCTATGAAGGACAAAAATATGGCAGAAAGAATATCTTCTTTACATGAAGATATTAAAGATTTAAAAAAACAGCACAAAGAAGATTTAGACTACTTGAAGAAAGGACAATAGGAGATTGTTCGTTTGTTACTTTCACTGACAGAAGTGGTAAATCAAAAACTTTCGCACAAATATGCAAGTGAAAAACAATCTCAAGCCCTTGGAAAAGAATCCTCCTCCATCAATAAGTTTAGAAATGATTGATGCTGATGTTGATAAAGAGAAAGAGGTAAAATTATTAAAGCTTCTAGTTCTTTTACTTTTATTTTTTTCCAAGACTATTATGTTTGTGTGTGAAAAGTTTATCAATGGTAGAATTGTATCAATGATTTAAGTCTATTAGTGATAGGGTTCTATCAGTGATAAACTATTATGAAATCTCAATTGTGATTCAAAAGTCTATCAATGATAGGATATTGACAATTTCTATAATTCTTTTCATTGCAATACTAATATTAATATCTGCAAAAGATTGAAGATAACGAGGAAACCAAGGAAGATGATAATCATCGTGAAAATAAGTCAAAAATGGTGCATAACACATCAAACAAAGTGAAGGTATTATAATAATCACATTTCATTGTTTTATGATAGACTTAATGTATATAAGTAGATAAACTCTAATTCAATATTATATTTTCAGGTTGTTCAAGAAAAGGCAAAAGTGAAAATTATGGAAATAGCGACGAATATTGAAAAAACTAGGCCGAAGAGATAACCTAAACCATCAAAGAAAGTGTTGGAGAATGTGAAAGAACAAACGAATGCAAGAGGTAAGAAGAATGATTCTCCAAAACCAACCAGACATTCTCCTAGAATAAAGGATCTTACACCTAGTTTTGATTTGCAAATCTCTCAATTATAAGTAAATGGATATTGTAGTGCAATAGTTTTATTGATATTTGTGATAGAGTTCACATTGTTTTAATGTACAAATCTCTTAATATTTAGTAGATAGATATTGTAGTGCATTAGTTGTTTTGTGGATGTTTGTGACAGAGTTCACATTGGACCTTCATATGCTGTTAGTTGATTTTACCATATTAATGAAGAAAAATGTTGGATTACAAGTCGAAACATTACAAGTTTTTTTGTCTTTGTTTGGATTGAGATTAATATTTATTGAACCATTCCTTTCATCAATTATCCCTTCTAGTTCCTTCAGTTGTATATTGGTTTCTATCACTGATAGAAAATATTGGTGATGACTACAAAATAAAGTCTATCATTGATAGAAACTATCTGTGATAGACTTTATAGTGGATTACTTCATATTACTACTTTACAATATAGTCTTGAGAAAAAGGTAGATTATTATTGAAAGGTTTGAACTATTCCTTTCATCAATTATCCCTTCTAGTTCCTTCAATTGGATATTGGTTTCTATCACTGGTAGAAACTATTGGTGATAACTCCACGATAAAATCTATTATTGATAGAAACTATCTATGATAGACTTTACAATAAAGTCACTTTTACTTTTATAGTCTTGAGAAAAAGGTAGATTATTATTGAACAGTTTGAGTCAAACAAATAGAAAGTATTTACTACACACACAAAATAAATGCTCTATATGCTAAAGCTAAAAGATTATTATAAAAAACATAATATCACGTCACTGTAAAAATGGTGGAAATTTGCAATTTCTACGATTTTGACCAGCACGATGACAATGGCTGCATCTTGAGTGACTTTTCTTCTCGCCAATTGATAGTATTCTTTGTTTTCGCGGTCGTCCTGCTCGACGCTTGAAAGCTGGAGTTAGTATGTTATTCTCAATCCCAATAGACTTCCAATTAGCATGGTTCCCAACTGGACGAACTGATCCAGTATAAGTTGAAATCAAAGTACTTGACAAAAAATACTTGGAAATATAAGAGTAAGTATTCATATTATGCCCACGAAGAACAGCAAGAGCGTGGGCGCATGGAATTTCATCAAGATCCCAAATGCGACAGGTACATGATTTGCAATCTAACCGTACAATAAATTGTTTTCTTCCATCAATCACTTGAAATTCAACATCATTAATAGCATTAACCTGAAAAAAAAAACTTATTCAACATATATGGTTTATCACTGATAGAATCTATCGCTGATATAGACAATCACTAATAAGAATCTATCAGCGATAGAGTCTATCATTGGTAGGTCTTGTTACATTACCCTCTAATTAAATAAATAAACATTGAAACACAAAAACTTACTGTGAAGCTTCTTGAGTTTTGATGTTGTATTCGTAATTCTCCCTCAACCCAACTAGTTAAAACAGTTCTCATACAACATGCAACTTTTCTCCGATCATAAAACCAATTTTGAAGTATTTGTCTGAAAGAATCGAGTAATGCTGCAACAGGCAAATCTCTAGATTATTTTAGAACTGCATTTAAGCTTTCTGAAATGTTTGTAGTCATCATTTGATATCTTTTCCTTGTATAGTATGCTCGAGCCCACTTTTCAAAAC
This sequence comes from Cucumis melo, assembly GCF_025177605.1. NCBI lineage: Eukaryota > Viridiplantae > Streptophyta > Magnoliopsida > Cucurbitales > Cucurbitaceae > Cucumis > Cucumis melo. The sequence goes on from NC_066859.1 coordinate 22,439,681, forward strand.
TAACCTTACTAAGATAGTCTCGTGTACTGGGATACATAGACTCCATCCATCTCATATTAGTCTCAAAATCAACAACTGTATATGCTTTTCCACATTTAAAAAGAGCTTATCAATTATAGGGTCCTTATATATCAACTTCAAACTTTTTAGAAGGTGTTGCAAACAAACGCAATATTCAGCATTTGGAAAAACATTATGAACACTTTTTGGGATACTTAAATGTCGATCAGATATTACAACTAAATCTTTCCGATCCCCTAAACTATTCTTTATATTCTCAAAAAACCATCTCCAGGATGCATCATTTTCAGAATCTACAATACTAAAGGCCAATGGGAAATTTTGATTATTACCACCAATTGTTGAGGTTGTCAAAAGAGTTCCACCATATTTAGATTTCAAAAATGTACCGTTAACTGATACGTTGGGCCTACAATATTTTCTTCCTTCAATGCATGCTCCAATAGCCATAAAATAGTACTTAAAATGTTCCTCTATATCAGTTTCATAAGCAGTGAATGAACCTGAAATAATATATATATATATATATATATATATATACACATATACATAAAAAACAAATAACATGTTCTTTTACTATAGGTCTGTCACTGATAGACCCTATAGTAAACCACCATAACACCAGTCGTCTGATGATATGCTCATTTACTATAAGGCCTATCACTGATAGAACTTATCAGTGATAGACCATATCATTAAAAGCTTGATTGATGATATATAAATTGTAAGAATAAAAACATACCTGGGTTAATTTCTTTTAGTTTCATAAAAAAGTTGGAATCAAGGTATAAGATTCTTTTGCTTCACTATTCAAAGAATTCATAACAAGTTCCTTTACCCTCCACGCTTTATAGTAGCTAACATTTACACCAAGTTTAGTACACATGTGAATCATAATATCATTTGGAGTCGAATGGTCAAAAGAACTAAAGTCTTTTACAATACAATCACTAATCAATGATGAAGATGCTTGTTTATGAGTAGTTTGAATAACATTTATGGAGCAATTGTGATTAGCAATATACTTCCTTAGTCGCCATAATTCCCCACCCTTGTAACGAGATGCACAGACATACCATGGACAATTATTTTGGGAGCACTTAAACTCAATAGATTTAGAATTTGATCTCACAGTCTTGAACTCAAAGTTGTTTTTTATAGCAATGTAGTAAAATGACTTTGATAGTATTTTCTTGCTAGCAAACATATCCTTTTCTTTCAAATCGAATGTAGAAGACAAGCTATTAACATGAATATCCGTAAGAATTTGAAAATCATCATCAATGAAAGAAGAAGGCAGCAAAGAACACAAATTATCCATCCCACCGTCAACAACACTAGACCATTCTAAATCCATATTGGAGACATGAGCAATAGTATGGGCAACTAATGGATGTCTTGTAATTTTCCCTTTAACTAAACTTAGAAACCAAGTAACATCTTTATCTTCCTGAATTTGAACCACGTTTTGAATATCAGTGATACCATAATCCAATAAGATTGACAATTGTATTGAAGAAGGAGATGCATCAAATCGAACTTCTCTTAATATCAAACTCACTAAACACCTGTAGTCTTGTAATTCAAGTAACTATTTGTATCATCCCATTGTCCACTATGAAACATTACTATTGGAAGCTTAATCATAATTCCAAATTACTGCAGAATTAAAAAAAAATAGTGTATTAGTGCTAGAAGACAAAGTGTCTATCAGTGATAGACTTGTATCATAGTGTATTAGTGATAGACTTCTATCAGTGATACACTAGGATCAAGTCTATCACTATCATTAATAGAAACATGTAATTCTACAATAAGATGAAGTCATATCATCGATGTTTAAGAATAATAATAAAAGGAACATGTAATTCTTTTAACGAAAAAACATGAAATCGACAAAAAAATATTCTACAAAGATTCAAACCGAAAAATTATTAAAATTAGAGGAAACAACTAAAATCAAAGATTACAAAGATTCAAATAGAAAAACTAAAATAAAAGGAAACAACTAAAAAGAAAATAAAATCTAAAATCTTTAAAAAATATCTGATTACATACCAGATGATTTAACGAAAGTAGGAGAAAATCATAGACAATATGACGACTGGTTGGAGGCGGAAGAAGGCGTCGTTGAAGCCGGCGGAAGGTGTTCTTAACGTGGAGAAAATCACATAAACGATGGTAAAGATGAAGAAGAGAGAAAATCGTGGAGAATATATTGGAGAAGGCAGAAAATCGCGGAGAAAGGGAATTATGGTGAAAATGGAGGAGGAGAAAGTCGCGCCAATATCCTCTTTAAAACAAGGGCAATATTGAAATATATTTAAAAAAATAAAAAATTTGTTATATTTGCAAATTGTTTAATAAATTGACATATACTTTATATTTTATACAAAATGGTTAACGTTATAAAATCTCATTATAATAATAATAAGAAGGACTACTTGGAGAGGAGGATAGGATAAGCAATGTATGAGTGCATGTATGGGATAAGAATAACATTCGTCTTATTATCCCGAAAATAAACAAACCCACACGCCACGTAAGCTGGGCTCTGACTTCGAACCAATCAAATTAAAAAGGGTCCCACATGCTGACGCAGCATTCCAACAACTCTCACTAATAAAAATCAATTCACTCGACACTTCCCTCCTTCATATAGAAAGAAACTCCGTTCTAACATACATAACCCCGTCTTCATCTCCACTATTACTTAAATCGAACAAAGTTGCTGACGGAGACAGCGCCCACCCATTCCGATCAATCAATCTTCTTCCTCCATGGCTATGCCGACCTCGAGCTCCACCTTCATCGCTTCTTCTTACACTTCTCCTTCCCCGTTTCCATGCCGGTCTAGGTTTCTGGAGCCGGAGTTCGTTGCTCATCTCCCTCACCGCTGCTTTGGCGGTGGTGCTAGGCTTACTTTCTTGCGGAAATGGTAAAGTTCGAGTGCTTTGGAAGTTTGGTTTTCTTCTTTTGTTTCGTGTTTAGGATGAACTGAAATGAACGTCGCCTTGAATCTAACGATCTTTAACATCAAGAACTGGTTAATTTTGGTTCATTGTCAGTTGGAACTCTCTTCCTTGCTTGCTCTAGGAGTTCCTTTAATTGTTGATGGATCGATTTGCTTTCTGTTGACACTCTACTGTGTATTATGGATAATGTGAAAAATTAGAAGTGTCGGCTGTTTAGTTGACTTGTCTGCAGGCTGAGAGAGTAGGGTTTTGAGCTCGGGATGGATACGATTCGGTTCGTTAGAACTTAATCATCTGATATTTTTCGACATAATGGTTTTTTTTTTTTTTTTTTAATTTAGTTTATAAATTAACATTTGTTCGCTCCAGTCGTGTAAAGACATTCTACGCAGAGGGCACGTTCGGTCAGAGGCCTGGGCTGAGTTTTTATTGTACTTTACGCATATGTAGGTAGATTGTAATGTGGATTATCTTTGATGCTAATTGTTAGAATCTGAGCGTTAGTTTCGTGAAAGGATGATGGGTGATTATCTGATATGCTTTTATTCTTTAAAATATAATACGGGCTTGTTCCATTTGTGCAATATACGATCTGTTTTGGATGGACGAGGATTAGGCAGTGGACGATTCTAAAATTTTAATTGCTCTACGATTGCAAGTAACTGTTGCTGTCTATCATCTCTGTGCCACGAGTTATTTAGCAAACTTATAAAGTCTAGTTCTGTTGTTTGCTTTTTGCTTATTTGATTTTCACCTATTAGTTTATCTCAATAATTCTCTAGTAATTCATATTCTTCTTGCTCTCCGAAGCATGCAACTCGTGTATCTGATAACCCTCTCTTGATTTATGCCTCTCAAGCTAATGCTTATGTCCTATTTGTTCTATTCATCAAATCTTATGCAGGAACATCCTTAGTGCATCAACCAATGGTTTGAATGCAGTCAGTCCAGCATCATTGGTCAGTGATGTGTTTCTTAAATCTAGCATTGAAATAATATTTCTTCTGATGTCCTCAAGGCTGGACTGCTTACTATTTCTACATAATAAAGATAATACACTCAAGTTTTATTACATATAATTAACCTTTATTCATGCCACAAACCCATCCATGGTTTGACACTAATTTATTGTCATTAGTCATAATCATTAATGTTTCTAACATCCTTCGTGAATGACTAAATGTGAGTTATTCCTTATTCTTTACTTCTCCCCCTTGATGACAGTGGAGGCTTAGAAATACTCCAATTAGGTACCAATATTTCAAATTCACAATTGTAAAAAAGTTACATCAGGAAGAGCTCAACAAATTAATTCTTTCTCAGTGCCTCCACCCCTCCCTATGATATTATTTCCCAGAAACTCCCTTGGTTTCTTTTCAACCAAATCTTCAAAAGAACGACTTTAACAATGACAGAAAAATAACTCGTATGTAGTCCCATACCATGCATATTACCTTAAAGAAGTTGTTCTCCCAATTGAGAAATGATTACCGACTAATCTCAAAATATATATTGAATACTAATTAAATCTCATCCTTAATTAGTTCATTGTTACTATTTTATTCTCATTTTTAATTAGTTGATTGTAATTGTCAAAACATTTGAAAAATATCTTTTTTTGTTTCACTTATTATATATGCATTGCAATGGTAAAGACAATGATTTCATGTTAGACATCTTCTTTTTATCTTTTTTGTGGGTGGTAGGGACTAAAGAGTTTTGAACTTATCCTTTGTTTCTTACCCTTAACAGTTGGAGCCCAAACTTTTAGTTCTGTATTTCCATTTTTGATGTTTTTCTTTGCCTTTATTTGGTTTGGACTAGCTTTTGTGTAGCCATCGTATGTCCTTTCATTTACTCTATGAAAGCATTTTTTTAAAGTCAGGCATCTCCCTTTGTACTTCTTATTTTGCTGTTGATGCTCTTATTTATCATTCTTTAATCAACTAATTATTTTTTCCTGGGTGTGTATGTGTATTGTTTTGCTATATACTTTTTCAGCTGTCTAAACTTAGGACTCAAAAGTCTCTTTTTGGTGGGCCATTCAACAAGTTCATTTTTACTTCAAGAATTATGCGTTTATTTTGCTGCAAATACTCTAACAATTCCATTTGCTGACCTTCCCCATTAATTATAAATCTCAATGACTTCAAAACTGTGCAATTGATGAGTTAATTTTTATTCTAGATGTTTGATCAAGATAATGTGCCAATGCCCATAGTTCTCATAGATCAAGATTCAGACTCCAATGCAACAATAGTGGAAGTCAGTTTTGGCGATCGTCTTGGTGCTCTTATTGATACGGTGACTTTTTCAGTTTCATTATCTCGTGCTTTGTAGAAATTGCATTACAAGATTTCATATATCCTATTCTCCGTATATATTATGTGAAGTCAATTTGAGGCTGTGTTGTACAATGTCAATGCTAAAATACTTACGTTAGATGTTGGGCTCAAAGTTATGATGTAGTTTATTCCCAAGTAGGATTCCCTTTTCTATTTCAACGTTGTGGTTGTAGCTAATGGATGCTGGAGTAATATATGATCACAGAAATTATTATTTGGCTTATAGGATTCTTATGTGAATTTATTTCTACTACCCTCACTTTGTGAAATACAAATTTACATTTTCTAAAATAACATTTTTCTGAATTAGAGCCACCTCGACGTTCTTTTAGTACTTATATTTGTATAGTTTTTTTTAATCTAAATATCATATGATCTGCATCTTATTTCATCATCTTTTCTTGGACATCTTGTGTAGATGAGAGCATTAAAAGATTTGGGTTTGGATGTGGCGAAAGGAACTGTTAGCACAGAGGGACCCGTCAAGCAAACAAAATTCTATCTGACAAGATTGTGAGTTGTTTTATTGCTTAAATCTTGTCATTTGAGTCACTGTCTGATGTTTAGTAGCAGCTCCCTTGGTTAATCCAAATTTGTTACTTCACATGTCCACACAAGAGGAATGATAGAGTGTTTAGGGGGTCAGAGGGGGCACAGTGAGATTTGGTTGTTGGCCAGATATCACGTGTCTCTTTGGGCTTCGGTTTTGAAGATCTTTTGTAACTATTCTATAGGCAACATTTTACTTAACTGGTCCTCTCCCTTTAAAGGAGTGATATTGTGGACTGTTTTTTTTGCACCCCTATATTCTTTCATTCTTTCTCAATGAAAGTAGTTGTTTTCATCATAAAAAAAATTGTTGACTCCCTGCATATCACATTTTTCCTCCGATTATATTTTTTGTATTTACTATCATGTTTCTTTATTTCAGAGAATATCATGAGTCGTATGTGTGGGCTCAATTTTGCCTCATTTTATAATTTTTGGTACCTGATCTCAATGGTGAAGGAAAATTTGATCCTGTGATCCATTTCGAACATAATCTGCAACGAATATGTTAACCAAGGGGGTATAAGGGGGTGAAAGTCGATAATTTATGGATCCACATACACTCTATATCACCTTTTGAGTCTTAAAAAATTCAGCCATCTTTTCTTCATAATATCCCTAAAGCATAAGCATGCTCGACCACATCGTCTTTGATTTACTCTGCCCTTTACCTTAAGTCTTTACCAGTTTGCCTTATCATCACTACAACTTATGGGGGAAAGAGACGGGGTAACTATTTGAAATTCACGAAATCCATAGAGATCAAAGCTCTTAAATTATTCTAGTTAAAGTATAAGTTGTCACAAGTATATTCTGAGTTGGCGTCCTACTGAGAAGCATGAGTACAAAGTAGAACCTGCATCTCTTTTTCAATGTCACAGTAAAGTTTAATGATCTCTTTCCTTTCCAATTAAAAAAAAGTAGACAATAGCAAGTTCTTAGTCAAAATAATTTTGGTTTCTAATGAAGGGATGTTCATGAGTAAGCTGCAGGTGAAGTCCCAGGCGTTAGTTGAAAGTTTAACTTGAAGTAGCAGAAAATTATGTTTAATGGAGTGTAGGCATAAGGTAGATAAGAAGAAGATGCTGGATCTTTTCTGAAAGTTCATCTAATATCCCAGATTCCTATTTACTGGTCTACACCTAGAGAGATGTTAGCGCTATGATCTTTTCTTCAGAAGTATGGTTTTCTGTATGTTTGCTAGATGTTGTGAGTGCTATGGAACTTTTCAATCCGTCTTGTTTCTTGTGGAGAGAAGGGCCGCTTTTTATGGTAAGCAGAGGTGTGTACGATCTTGTGGAGTGTGTGGGGTGAGCTGGACAGAAGGACTTTTACAGGGGTGGATAAGGACCCTAGTGAGATTTGGTCCCTTGTTCACTTTCATGTCTCTTTATGGGCTTTGGTTTCAAAGACCTTTTGAACTATTTTATAGGCATTATTGCAAAGCTAGAGAGCCTTCCTGTGGGGAGGTGCCTTTTTTGTGGGCTGAATCTTTTGTATGCCCATTTATTCTTTCATTTTTTTTCAATGAAAGTTGTCGTTTTTATCAAAAGAGAAAAAAAACGAAGATCTACTGTTTTACACCCAAAGCTCATGCATGGACTTTGTTATCATGATGTAGGCATATCTTCTACCCACTTAATGTATGGAATTGAGAGTATATCCCCATATTCAGATTTTTAGTTCCTGGTACATTGTCAGCATTCCGATAGTTTGTTACTGCCTCTTAATTGAAGATTTATTAGGTGATGTTAATTTTAGATCTCGTATGTGTTGTTGTGCTATCTTGCAGGGTTATTCTACCTGTGCTCTTATATAACGATTGACCTTTTAACATGCATTTTGATGTTTGTAATGGTAGAGACTCAGGCCGCAAAGTAGAAGATCCTGATTTGTTGGAGAGTATTCGTTTAACCATCATCAACAACCTTTTGAAGTATCACCCAGTATGTATACTAAATAACTTAACATAGATTGACTATCTTAGCTTTATTTTATCTGACGTAGATCTCTCCCTTAATTTTCTGAATATTTCCTTTTATTTTCTTTATCTTAGCTTTCTAGTTTCTTGGTAGGAATCTAGTCAACAGCTTGCAATGGGTGAGGCTTTTGGAATTCAGCCTCCAGAGAAGAAGGTATAGCTTCCTTCATGCTCATATTTTCTTTTATGGATAAATAATTGTATTTATAGAAAATAAAAACCGTACCTCCAATCCGAGGAGTCTTTTGTCCTCTAGATGGTGTTTTCTCCTTTTTTTTTTTTAAATATTTTTTTAAAAATTTGATACTATTAATAAAATTGTTTCTAATTAAAAGAGTGGGAAAAACTGCCATACGAAGAGGCAAGGGATCTAGCCAAGAATTTCCAACTACCTAGTTGCAGCAGGGTTTTGATTTAAGTGCCAAAACGTGGTAAAAGGATTAACTTTAGCAGTATCCCAAATCTTATTCTTATCACTCGTAATTTATTTAGAAATATAAAGATTGGTAAAGTTCCAAAGTACCCAGAAGGCAAAGAAGCCGTTACTATTCCTATTCTCCAATTTAACTTGTTACATGTTTCTTCAGACTTTCATTAATATTAGCAGTTGCTATTATTTATTATTTATTTATTTTGCTGTGAACTTGGAATCTACAGTGACTTGAGCTGCATAAATGTTCAATTTTTTCTTGATTTAATGATATTTATGTTTCTTTTGAGGGTTTACTTGATTTAACTCTCTTGAATGCTTTATATTGGTGCAAATATTCACACCCTCTTACCAAGTATTGGGTTTCTATTTTATTAAATAATTAGAAATCCTTCTTGTATTTCATTACTTATTTTCATAAATAATTGGATTCGATTTGATATATTGCAGAGGTATGAGTATCTGTTATAGATTTGCAGCCAATCATTGTCCCTTTTCTTCTTAAAAATAGCTTTCTGTCATGTATTTCTAGGAAATTTTTGTTTACAACAAATGGCTTTATTTTCTTTTATTTTTTCTATGCAAATTAGTCTAGTAATTTTTTTCCTTGTGGACTTGATTTTTGTATCTATTTACTTAACACTGTTTTGTACTTTCCCTCTTCTTACAAGATATGATTTGTTTTAACTAGAAAATGACCTATTAGTTCCTATCTCTCGGTTAGGTACATGCAATGCTGCTTTGATGATCCCCTTGCAATTTTGCAATTTTGTTTTCGTCTTGGGTGAAAATTGAAATGATCTGAAAGTTTGGCATTGTTCCTATAATTCCTCTACTCTCTCGAGCTAAATTGGGTCATCATTGTCTTGGAGTGAAATTCTCTTCCCTTCAAAATTAAGGTCTTTTTCTACGTGAGTCGACCATTCTTTTGTCATCTCTTGATTAGTCATGCATGAAGTTGCAAGTCCAGGACCTTGAGTGTAGTTTTTGGTTCATCAGACTGCAGTACATATAAATAGTCACTTTGGGGGGTCCAATTAAAGTTTTTTTTTGTGTGTGCACTTTTGCCCCCCTCCCCCTCTTAATGGTAGTGAGGTCCGCATTTCTATTTTGCTTCATGCAGCTTGACGTTGATATTGCAACTCATGTTCACGTGAAAGCTGATGGACCTAAAAGGAGGTTTGCTCTTCTTGATTTAAAATAACTTGCTACAATTTTGTTGCGAAAGTTTTATCGCCTGTCATCTATCTGATACCTATCTATTACATTGTTTTTAGAGTACAACTCTGCAATGTAATTATCAAATTGGCGGGAGCTAATTGTTCAATTATTATCTAATTTTTTCTTTCAATTTATAGCCTACTTTGTTTAGAGACAGCAGACCGCCCTGGATTGCTGCTTGAAGTTATAAAAATACTTGCGGATATCAATATCGATGTTGAATCAGCAGAGATAGATACAGAAGTAAAGCCGCATGCCCTTCCATTCTATTATTCTTTTTCTTCGTCTTCCTCTGATTTGTGATGACAATATTTCAACTTTGATCTTTAGGGGTTGGTCGCCAAGGACAAGTTTCATGTCAGTTATGGGGGAGCGGCACTGAATAGTTCCTTATCTCAGGTAAATAACTGACATGATATTCTGTGTGTGTGTTGGGCATATTAAAATGTAACCTTAGATTCTTGTTTTTAGCACTTTTGAAAAAGAAATGAAGTGTTTAATAATAATAGTACTTAAAAACACCATGAAATAAGTTATTCATCACACACACGCATATATATATTGGATTAAACATGCTTATTTGTTAATTAATCCTTTTTGTTTAAGCAGTGTAAAACTTTTTACTACATTCGCCTTTTCACATTCACGATGCGGATTAGAGTTGAATCTTCTCTTCTCTTTTACACCTCAAACTACCAACCACTGGTTTAAACATTTACATTAGTGATCCTGCCTAGTATTTTGGAACTCCAATGGTTTATCACAGCCCTCCAAGTCCATGAAATAAATTGTGATTAGGAAAACAAAATTCTCTTGATGAACAAGAATGTGGAGTGACAAATGTTTTGCTTCCCTCAGAATTGATATAAAAGTAGGAGGCAAATTGCAGTAATCACCCTTGAAGTATGGTGATAGTAGCACTTATATTCTAAAATTTACCACGGTAAACATTGAGCTCTCATATGCTAAAAATAGAAGTTTGAGAGCTCAAATTTTACCGTTGAAAGTAGATGGTATAATAGGTCATGGGTTTAAGCCAGGTCTATATAGGGCCTAGTATCCTACCTGTTTCCTTGATACCCAAAGTTGTATTATAAGATCAAACGAGTTATCCTAAGTTTAGACACTCACAAATATTAAAAAAATATTAAAAGAATTATTGCAACTACTACGATATTTGAAGGATGATATTTGCAATTTGTCCAACCTCTTCTAGTTTAAAGACTTCCATTAGGCTGTTTTTGGTTCACCATTTTTGTTAATTTTGTCTTTCAGCATTAGAAAACTAAAATTAGCATAACTTAGCATGTACTTATTTCCTTCTAATCGAAGGTTTGAATCTCTCTGATCCACATTGGACCATTTGTTGTAGTACTAAAAAATAATGTAAAAAAAAATCTTGTAACAAATTTCAAATGTTTATAATATGTGCAGGTTGTGGTAAATTGTCTACGTTACTACCTGCGGAGGCCGGAGACAGACATAGATAGTTACTAAGATCTCAAAGGAACAACATGATCTTCAACGTAAGGTTTGAAAGTGTTTGAGAGGTCATGCAAAAGTTGGATCTCAAGTTCTCGTTGTTTCCCGAATTTTCATAATTTGAAATTTCGAGCTCCCATATGATAATATTGTGAGCTGATCAACTTCAAAGACCTTGTTTTCACTTGTATAGATTTGAAGAATGGGATATTTCCACACAACAAAATGCTATCTTCCATGTCTGTGTTAATATCTGTCCAAGAGACTAAGCTTCCGAAGGTATCATTGTTCTCACTTATCAAATTAATAAAATGGAGTTTGAAGAAATAACAGGTGGTCATTAAATACCATTAATGTCCACATCATCACACATAAGCATTCCTTTAATTTAAAAATTATCTTAAAAGGCCATTTACAAACATTTACCTAAAGAATGTTGTGAAACTTCAAAGACTAAATACATATAAACTTCAAATTTTAGGAATCAAAATGCCGTCCTAATTTTATTTTTATACCTTTGTTCAATCATTTTTTTCACTAACACTTGAGAAAAATTCAAGTTAAACAATAAATACTTAAATTTACTTTAATGACAATACTTTTCATTCAAAGAAATGTAATGTGAAATGGTTTTGCTAATAGATTACGTTTTTTTCTTAAATCAACGATAAACTTACGTTAACAATCAAATTTAAGATTTATTCTAAACTAAGTTAATTAAAATTGAACAAAGTATAGAAATTAAAATTAAATATGTCATATTTTTCAATCTTAAATAAAATCGCAATGGTAACTAGATTGCTTTCGTTCACTTTTACCTAAAAATTTTTTGCATGTCTAGTATGTTTTCTTATCTTCACCATTTCAATGGATAACAATAACAATAATCGTACTATTTCATAATTTTTCATAGTAATAATAATGATATCTGTTAATTTTTCATGGTAACAATAGCGATATCTGTTAATTTTTTATAATAAATATCTACAACAACTGTTATTTCAACTAATTTTCAAGCTCAATTCGATTGAGCACGCTCCACTGCCCAACCAAACACTAAAGAAACTTCGTTAAACCTCATCAAAGTAAATAGAAGGAACCACTTTTCCGATATTTTAACCTCATCGATAATCCAATCGACCGGCTCTAGACCGACTCGAGCCGGGAAGTGATAGACCGAACCGACGCTCTTCCTCTTCGTCATCACCCCGCTATTCACCGCTTGATATTTAACAAAAGATCTCTTCAATCAGCAAAACACAGAAGGAAGAAAGAATGAAGGGCTTAGGAAGATTGATTCTCAGAGCTCGAAGAATTCCGTCACTGGGTTTTCATGGAGGTGGGAACACCCGATTCTTCTCAGCTGCAACAACTTCTTCCATGTTCGGGGGTGAAGGACCTGCTTCCTGTTCTATATCGTCTAGAATTTGCTCCGATTCTTCCTTGCGCTCGTGGAAATCGATTAAATTCGGAGGTGCGTAGGCTTTGGCGAACCCTTTTAAGGAAAATTTGCTTATCAAAGGTTTTTTTTTTTTTTTTTTTGGTATAAATCTGTTCAAATTTTGTTGCATTCAGGACAGAGGAGAACAATGTTCATTGAAACTCAATCGACACCCAATCCTTCGTCTCTCATGTTCTATCCTGGAAAGCCTGTTATGGAAGTTGGGAGTGCAGATTTTCCTAATGCCCGTTCTGCTATGAACTCCCCACTAGCAAAGGCCCTCTATGGTGTCGATGGTACGTATTGGAACCCATACTATCTTTTTTAGATTTCTGTTTGATTTTCAAATTGGAATCCCATTTCCCTTCATCTGCCATTTCCTGCATTTTCAAATTTGAAGCCTATCAACATTAACGTTGAGGGCTTCATAACTCCACTATACTTCTATTAATTTTATCCTCTGCACAGCGTTTTCATTTTTTCTTTTTTTTTTTTTGGGTTTATTTTCACGGTAACATTCTGATTTCTGAGTATGAATCCCTTCAATTATCATCTAATTTCTTAAATGCGAAGATTGTGTTCAGTAAACATTTTGATATTTGAATGTTCTTTCTTACAATTATACAATGTTACCTTTCTTGTTTTTCAATTTTCAAGTTTGAACTTAGTTGAGTGCTTCTTCTCTCTCTATAGAAATGGTTGTTTTCTAAATGAAGTTAGTTAAAGTCATACACTCAAGGGGTGTTTGGGGGCAGACTATTTTAGTTTGGGTAGGAAATGGTAAACATGCTAAGAAGGAAGGAAAGGAGGATGCGGAGGAAACAGTGAACAATATAACAAATAGTAAACATTGTACTGTAGCTAATGGTAGGTTATAGTAGTTGAAACACCAACTATTGTAATTGATTCTCCAAAGATGGAGTGAACTATAATAGCCGACCCTACACACTTGAAGTTGCAAGCCGAAACACCCGCACAACGTCTTTTATTTATTTATTTATTTATTGTGTTGATTGATTCATGGACTTTGAATGAGTGAATTCTGTATTTAGTCAAAACATGGATGGCTGCTGGTGTAATATGTCTCCCCCTTCTCTTTGGTTCTGCCTTTAAGAGGCCTTACAAGGGAGAATTTCCACTGCAAACTCTCCTCGGTCTCTATGATTGCTTGACTTAAACAATTCACTCTCTTTTCTTGAATCTTTGAGATTATGTCTAATTCACTCTAACTATCTCTTGATTTCGGGCTGGAACATATTTTTTCATTGATATCCGGGCGGGTATTTCTACAAAACAAAAGCGCTAGACCCCACTTGTGTAGCCTATGCGAAGCAAGCCTACTGGTCCTTTACAAAAATCAACAAGTTTCCCTTTCCTCTCGCCAAAGAAAGAAGTCCAATAGCAGCTGATCTTAGCTTTGAGCACTTATTCCTTTTTTTCCCAGCTACCTAGTGGTCACGAGCTTATTGGAATCAGAGCTTTTTTCAAGCATTCCCAGGGTCAAAAGGTCAACCGAAGCCTAGGCTTGATTCTTTTTAGTAGGTTTCTACTGGCTGTATCATACAATCGTCTTCAACACTATATTTACGGGGTTATGGGTAGAAGTCTGTCTGGGCAGCAAGGCCAGCCCTTCATTAGCTAGGAGGCAGGGATTGAATGAATAAGAGTTTCGTCAGTCACAAAACAGAATATCTAAAGAGAAAGAAGAAAGAAGTACTATTATCATAAATCAATGATTATAGTAGGGAGAGTGGGAGGGGCAGCCCACGGAGTGGGATCAGGCTCAAAGACTTTGTTCATTGAGGACCTTTGTTTTTGCTGATATTTGTAAACACCTTTCTAATCATTAACACCTACTACGTCTTATTCCATACCGCTCCTTTTGAGTTGTCCTTCTACTTCTACGTCTTTGGAGTTGTCTCGTCTTCTTTAATGAAACTACTTCGGACCGGTATTTTTGTCCATTGATATGAGATTGAATAAATTCAGATATTCCTTTCAAGTTTCTTTATGATAGCACAGTGGCCTTTACGTCTTCTCTTTTACTCTGATTAGACCTTTCATTTCATAATCGGGGGATTTGGAAGATTCAAAGAAGGGTTCTCGTGCGGGCATGGATGCGGGTTGACGAGCATGCGTCGTTTGTGATGGTCTTGAGCGTAGAGCGAAAAGCCAAGGCGCCTTATAGCTTGTAGAAAGATTTCCCAACCCGTCATAATATTTTAATTGATACAATGACTTGATTATGGATTCCTGGTATTCTAACTGGTTTTATTGATTCCTGGAGTGGGGCTTACTCAATTGCTTGTGCAGGTGTCGTTCGAGTCTTCTTTGGATCAGATTTTGTTACAGTAACAAAATCAAATGATGCTTCATGGGATTTCCTAAAGCCTGAAATTTTTGCTGCAATCATGGACTTCTATTCTTCTGGGCAACCGCTGTTTCTAGACTCTAAAACTGCTGCTGCCATGGACACAGCCATCAAAGAAGTATGTGTTCTAACTGGTTCACTTCATTGTTAGATTCTTACTGATTAAGAAGCAAATCAAATTTTCAGATCACGTAGTGCTTACTTTTCTCCAAATTTTTGATAAAAGCAGCAATGAAACAGTTGATACACTTGTTTACTTTTTTTATTTGGGGGTATTTATGATTATGTTATTTTATGTCTTGATCATAAGTTATGCTTCTCTATATTATTCTCTTTCCTCTCTTGCTATACTCTACACAGTGTAATACAAGGTCAAATGAGAGTTCCTCGGAAACCACATTAATCAATATACATAGGTTGTTTATGTTTCTTGAGTACTAATATAGAAATATGAAATCGTACTTCAGTTTAGAAGTAGGCTGTATTAATAACATACTGTGGTGCGCTTACAGTTGTTTTCATGGTAATGTTAACTTCTATGGAAGACTTGTGCACCATTTTCTTATCGAACTTACTGTTATACAATTTTACTCTTTTGGGTACAAGTACAAGTTGTACAACTTTGGCTAAAACTTGTTTTCTGATCTCCATATTGATCTTTTCTATGGACATTCAATTTTCTCCTAGTCAAATTAGTAACCTTTTGTTTTTTCCGTCTTGTTGTTTATTGTTAAGTAATGGCCCTTTCCATTAATACAAAAGCAGAGATATGAGAGCTATTGTGCCATTTGGGAGACCTAGAGAATTGAAAAGGACTTACTCAAAGTTATTGTAGTTGTATTTTGTTTTCAATCAGTGAAATTCTCTGGTTAGTTTTTATTAAAATGAGTGTGTAATGTGTTTGATTAATGAAGTTGAGTTACTTACCTAAAAGATGAGTTTGTCCACATCTTCTATTAGATGTCAATTAATTTGTTTGTAATATTTAATTTCGAGGTTTGACCTCATGGTGGTTGTTGTCATGCTGCAAGTATTGAATATTTCCTTAAAGGGTATATTTGTAATGTTGGAATTTGAAACATGATATATATTCTTATTATTCTAGTAGATTGATACACCTCAGTTCTTAATAGATCTTATACATTTACCTACTTTTTAGGATGA
Organism: Cucumis melo; assembly: GCF_025177605.1. Classification (NCBI taxonomy): domain Eukaryota; kingdom Viridiplantae; phylum Streptophyta; class Magnoliopsida; order Cucurbitales; family Cucurbitaceae; genus Cucumis; species Cucumis melo. The sequence goes on from NC_066859.1 coordinate 22,455,661, forward strand.
TTCTGAAACTGTTGCTATGATTAAAGAGCTGCTTGAGACTCGTATTCGACCAGCTGTGCAAGATGATGGTGGGGATATTGAATACAGAGGATACAATGAGTAGGTTTTGCTGCATTTGGTTAAAGGCGTTCTTTAAAGTATCCAGAGTTATATGCATGATTGCTTTATATATATTGATTTTTGCATTTCTGCATTCTTCAGAGAAACTGGTATTGTGACATTGAGAATGCAAGGAGCATGCAGTGGCTGCCCAAGCTCATCCGTCACTCTAAAATCTGGCATTGAAAATATGTTGATGCATTATGTACCTGAGGTGAGAGTTATATGATCTTTGCATATTTGTTAGCTCATATTTTTATGGATCATGTAGATAATCACATTAAGGGAGAAAGTAGAATTTAGAAACAAAATGGTGTTACAGAGATGCTTAGTTCTAGCCCAAGTTTAAAATATCGACGTAAGTATCGAGGTCTTAATTTTCTGGAAATATCAATAAAATTTTGATGTTGATGGATATTTGGAAAAATTATAAAAACCAAATTGCTCAAAGAGGTCTTCAGCTGGGGGATCCTCTCTCTCTTTTCTTATTCACCGTCGGTGATGCTTTCAGTAATATTGTTCGGTATTGTAATGAAAGAAGAATGATCAAAGGCTTCTCCCTTGGCAACCAATCGACAGAGGCTATGCACCTTAAGTGTGCAGATGACATTTTTATCTTTTGTTCTTGGTGTGATGAGAATTTGAGGGCTTGGTGGTCTATCGTTAACCTTTTTTTACTCGGATCGGGCCTATCCCTCAACGCTTCCAAAACTTCTCTCATTGGGATCAATCTTAGTGATGACAAGGTTGCTTCTAGTGCTAGTGCTTTTTTGTTAGGTTGCAAATCTGATAAATTACCTTTTATCTACTCGGGTTCCCCTTAGGTGGAAAGCTCTTGGCTAAGGCGGCGAGGGCTGCTCTTGAGGAGAAATTTAAAACGAAAATTGACAAATGGCCAGGTTTGGTCCTTTCTAAAAAGGGTAGGCTAACTCTTGCTCAGTCGGTTATTCAAAGCTTACTGTGTTACTTCTTCTCCTTATTGAAGGCTCTGAGCTTGTCCGGAACTTTGTTTGGGGTGGAGGAATTAGTAATCCGGCTACCCATCTTGTTAATTGGAAATGGACTTCTCTCCCTATGATCTATGAGGGGTTGGGAATTGGCTCTCTTAGCCAAGAAAATAATGCTCTCTTGATGAAATGGCTTTGAAGAAGACCCCTTTTGGAGGAAGGTGATTAGTGCTATTTTTGGTGAGGGTGAGCGTGGGTGGAGCTCCTTAAGTTGAGAAACAAAGGAAGGTTCATATTGTGGAATGTTACTTTAAAGCAAAAAGACCAACTTTTTACCTTTGTTGACTTTGTGGTTGGTGATGGGAGAAATATAAGGTTTTGGGATGATGTCTGGTGTGCTACCCAACATCTTGCAACCTTATACCGTAATCTCTATGTTATTTCCTCTAAAAAGGATGTTGTGGTGGCGGATTGTTGGATTGATTCAAGTCAGACTTGGGATTTAGGGTTAAGGAGAAGATTATTTGCTAGAGAAGTTGGCAGCTATATTGCCCTCGCTCAATTGCTGACCAATTGGGTGGTGAATAGAACCAAGGATAGCTTACGGTGGAGGTTTGAGGCTTCGGGCATATTTTCAACCAAGTCTACGTTCCTTAAGTTGACTATAGGGGCCCTAAAAATTGTGTTCCCTTTGGCTAATCATATTTGGAAACCGAAGATTCGATAAAAGATGAAGATTTTCTTTGGTCCTTTGCTTATAGAAGCCTCAATACTCATGACAAGCTCCAAAGGAGGTTTCCTCACCGACCTCTTTCCCCTTCCATGTGTCATCTTTGCCTGAAGGAGGTTGAGACCTTAGATCATTTATTCTTACACTGTGAGTTCGCTTCCAAAGGGAGGAGTATAAATTTTTATACTTTTGGGTTGGATGGTCATCTCCCCAGGAGGATTGACAATTGGATGATGGATGGCTTGAATGGTGGCAGCTTTTGTGGAGAAGGAAAAATCTTCTGAAGATGTGCTACTCGCGCGCTTTTGTGGCATGTTGGGAACGGAAGGAATAGTGTGTGTGTGTGTGTGGGGGGGGGGTGAAATTTAGTTTAGTAAATAAACATTTAAGATTTTAATGAACTAACATGTATATTATTTATATTCTACTTATATTAGTGACACCTTATTGCTTTATTTATTTATTTTTATATTTCGTGGTTTAATATATGGTATAATAGAAATATCGATTCACTCTTTGTGTTCTCATGCTTCTTAGAATCATAAACACAGAAGCATAAACACATATACATGCTTTTTGGTGGTTGGATTATCTATGATTTGAATGCTTATTCTCAATGTATAGGTGAAGGGTGTGGAACAAGAATTTGACCTCGAGGAAGAGGATGTAAAGTCAACCAGCCAAATGGAGTAAAAGATGAGTTGGTCTCTATTCATTTTATGTCATATGTTGAGCCTGATCATCTTGAGGGTTATACCCTATACGGTTTTGTTGTTTCATTCTTGGTTTGGTTGAGCTAACACTGATCTTGAGGGTGGCCAGGCCATAAGGATACTTGTTTTTTATGCAGAGAATAAAAAGAAGCCGTTTAGGTTGATTTTTTTTTCTTGGCTTATAGAGTAGAATACCATGTAACTTTTATTCCTAGCTATGAAAAGAAGTTTGTGAATATTGAACCGTAAACTGGGATTTCAAGGGATTGACATATTTTGGACCTGATAACATATATGATATGATAATGTACGAGAGATTTTGATTGTTCATTTAATAATAATATTTTTGTTCTATTTCTTGGAATGTTGGGACATTTTCAAATGTAGTTTGGGCAATCTTTACTATAGGATGACAAATGTGTGATGGTAGAAGCCATTATTCTCTTAAGTTGACCCTTTTTCTAAAATTTTTTTATTGGGTTGAAGTTCATGTCAGTCAATTACTTAGTTCAGCTCGCTTTGGTGATATTTTCATTTTTTGTAAAGGAGCTTTGTCACTTATTTTATTATTGTTAGTATTCTTTCTAATGTTTGTATGAATAAACTCCAGAGAGAGAGGGTTTTCAATTAAGTCAGACATCACTGGTAGAATAATTAAAAAAGTCTTTAAAATTGAAGCCCAAAAAGAACTATCCCTCCCCAAATATCTCACAACAAAGCACACACTCTTGTAAATCCCAAAAAATTGGGATTGAACGGCCCTCTAGTGAACAAACATAAGCTCAGAACTTTTGGGAAAAAAAAAAAAGAAATCAACACCGATCTTACAAGCTGACAATCCGAATGAAGGTGGTCCAAGTTTAACATGAAGGCCTATTTATGAACGTGTCTTTCACGAGGGCCTATCCATGGTGTTCACAAGACCGGACAGTGTACTGGTTCCCAAAAATACAGAACTTGTCAAGTTTTCGACCAAGCAATGTCGAAAAGCATGGATGTTGTTGCTACCTGCGTCTAAATGTAATTTCCTAAAGTTAATTTGTTGATTTGTGATTATGGCTTTTGAATATTTAAATGTACCCCACAATTATATCAACCCTATTTGCTTTCTTTATACCAATCAGTCACTTTCAAACCTCTCATCTTCCAAGTTGCTGCGTGGAAATCTTCTTAAATACATTTTTAACAAATAAATCAATCAGGTTTAGGTGAAGGCTGAAATCCTCGTTCCTAACCTTCCTAGTCGAAGTCAAAGTTGAAAAATGGTAGTAGACCACAAAACCAACATCAGTAGGAGTTGCGAATTCGATGCTGACTTGGTCTAGGGCATGACATCGTTGCCATATGTGCATTTCCATGCCTCAAATATGACATACAAATAGCCTAATTTGTTCCATAAAACCGTAAAGGGATGTTTGGTGAACAATTGGTAGATCCATAAATTTTATTGACGGAGGTTTTATAGAAAATGTAAAGAGTAAGACTTAAACCTAGGTCCAGAGGGAGTTATAACATAGTTTTACCACTGAGCTAACTTCTGTAATGAATATTATTTCAATTTTTTTTTATACATAATGTAATATAAAGAGCATAAAGTTGAGAGGAAGCTCAAGCCTCCATAGACTATGCTAAATCCGGCCGTCGGTGTTGGTGAGTTGTAATAGGAGGAGTTTATGTTGTAATGTAATCCAAAAAATCTATTTTGCATTGAACATTTTGGATTCGATTTGTAATATCGAACACATTTTGCTTTGACAGTTTTCAATCTAATATTTTCTCATTGTTTTCACGCTTTAAGATCTTATTTTCATTTAATCTTTGATTACTCATGCAATCCAACACTTTTCTAATTTATAGTAATCATGATTACATTCCTAACACTTCTTCAAGAAATGTGTTGGACTCTTTTACTTGATTAGAGACAATATTGGTCAAAATAACATACTTAAAAACTTGTACACTTGTGGACAATACGTAAATGAAGGGTAAAAACATGCAATATATAGCATTTATCAACATCAACTAAATTGTTTAATCATAACTTACCACAATGGAGATTCTTCTTTTTTTATTTTTTAAATATTTTAATTCGTTCCTTTTATGGCATAAAAGCAGGATGGATACCTTAAGAATCAATTATCAGGATTCTATAATTTTAGAACTTTGATGAGTTTTTCTAGCAATACAATATTGTAGGGGTAGCCAATTTTTTCTAAATAAAGTGATGTACAATCGGAATAAAGAACTATAAAAATTTGAATGAGTCTCCATTTAGAGGATGTGAAGATGCCTTAATGAAGCTTCAAGTTTACTCTATAAGGCCAATTAATATATATATATATATATATATATAGAGGTGTGTGTATATATATGCATGTATGTATATGTGTATATATATGTATGTAAACTTTAGTACCGATCAGAAAAATTGTAAAACAACTTTGTTGATTATTATATGGTTACCAAAGCGAATACTGCATTTTTATTTTTTGTGCTTGAAAATTTTTCTTTTTTTCTTTGCTTTAAAACCTAATTTGTTTTTTTTTTTTTTTCATCTTTGTTTGGTTTGAAGAAAGAATTATGGCATATATGATAAATGGGCTAATAGTAAAATTAGCATAATTTAAAACTACTTACAAATATGGTAGAATTTGAATGAAATTCTAAAAGTCTCTCGATATATCACTAGTACAATTTCAATCTAAATCACTAGTACATAATTTTAGCCTAATCATTTTCCATCTAACTACAATTATGGGTCATTAATACAAATCTATTGATATCTAGCATTATGATTAAAGAATATTGTTTGATAGGATTCTAACACTTAATTGACTAACTTATGATATTCCTATCTAAGATAACAAGGAGATATCATATAAACTCTATTATATGATATCACATCTGAAATTTAGTCTATCATCTCTAGATTGTGATGAAATTAAAATTGAGATTATGAAAAATTCAAACATGGAAGAAAACTAGCTTGCTATATATGTTTACAATTTTTTTATAGTTATATTTGCAAATATTTTGTCATCTACTTTTGATACTTTTTAGAAAAAAGAAATAGATAACAAAACATAAAAACTTATAAATAGAAGTAATATTTATAAGCTTAATTTTTAGAAACTAAAAACTAAAAATCAGAAGAGTATCAATCAAGTCCTAAAATGTTAGGATTATATTCATTAGATCTCAAAATATAAAAATTGTCTATGACTTTTGTATTTGTAAAATCCTTAATTTTGAGTTTCATCGAACTTTTAAGTTTTCTAGGCATTGTTTTTGTTTTGAGCAAATAGTGGAACAATAAATTGATGGGAAGTTAAAAAATTGGAGTTTGTGAACTTTAGGGTAAAAAGTTAATAAGGAATAGTAGCATGAATCCCCTCGACGTCTACTCTCCAAACGTGTCCATGAGTTTAGCATATGACATATTTAATTTAATTTTTTTTTTTTTTTGAAATTCATGATACCATGACCAATGACATATAATTTAATCAATTGAATTGTGTTTTTGTTTGTTAAAATTTATTGTCTAATTAGCACAAAACTAGAAGTAATCTAGTTTAGATACCCAATTCATTTTGTAGTACAACAAATTACGTGGATTCCAAACCTCTAAGTTAAAGAAAAAGATACTAATTACTACTAAGCAAATTTAATATCCTAAAAATATTAGAAAAAAGCAACAAATATGGAAGATGAAAAAATCTAACATTTAATCTAAAGATGGATAGTACAAGCATTTATAGAGGTGATGTGGGGAAGTTAGATTTATGTGTTATTGAATGTTGTTGAATTAATTAAGAATAAGAAGTTTGGAGTTGGTATGTATATGAGTAAAATGGGGAGTGGATAGAATGGCATGCTTCATTCTTATTTGGCAATCAAAATTCCACTCTCCATTGCAACGCCACAAGCTTTTCACGCGCCAACTTGTGTGCGCACGTGCCATATCACACACACACACACATTAACCCAACTTCCTTTCTTATGTCTTCAATCTTTTCTGTTCTGTTAAATGCAACAAATTTTACCTTACCTTTTCCATTATTATAAACTTTATTTTCATTCATACTTTTAACTCTTTTTATATTATCCTCATATTATATTTTATATTCTTAAATATAGTAAAATTATTCTAAATATTTGCTTCTATAATCAAATATCAAATCTATTATGATATATCTCACATATAGATTATCTAATTTTATTATATTTTTAAATAATCTTTTTAACATTTTTTTCTAAAAAATATTTTATGGATATTTGTAAAAAAGAGATTATATATATATATATATTAATAGATATTTAAAATCAACGTTGAATTCTTCGATTTATAGATGTATTTTTAAGTATATCAACATGTCCATCGATATTTCATAAAAATATAAAAAAGTAATTTTGGATTCTATTAAAGATAAGATTTCTATTATTGTCTATCAATATAACCGATAAAAACGTATCAATATATTTTAGAGAATGTTTCCAAAAATAAAAAAAAAATTGACAAACTATACACGAACAAAATCATTAAAAGATAAAAAAAAATTATATTTAATTTTTGTGGGAAGTATAAATATTTTATGATAGGTTGTAGTATTTGTGATTTTTCATATATTTTGCTTTTAAAGGGTAGAACTAATATTAGGGTTTCATTTGTTTTGGAAATATTAACAACATGTCTTTTCCTATTTAATTTTGTAATGACAATGTCTGTCAAGTATTCCAGCGTGGACACACATGTGGCATTTGTTTGCATATTTTATTTTTCTCTCTTCTTCTTCCTCACTTCTTTAAATTTATCGTTTATTCGCTTCTTTCCCTTTCACTCTAAAACTTTTGGTATCAGCTACTTTTTGTTCTTCACCACAATTCAAAATATATGATTTCATTTGTCTCTATTGATTGATACTGAGTCGGGCAAGATTTTGGGGTTTGAAGATGCATTTTGCGGCATGGAAAAGTGGCTTTAAAGAACTGAGGCCTTTGATTCACTTGTTATTGCCTTTATGTGTTCATTGGATTGCTGAAGAAATGACTGTTTCTGTTCTTGTTGATGTTATTACTAATGCTCTTTGTCCTCAAAACCCCACTTGCCCTCAAGCTATTTACTTCAATGGAACTGAGCAAACGGTAGCCTCTTCTTCTTTTTTTTAATCTGTTTAGATACTTACGCTGTTGAATTTTCTCTGTTTCTGCTTTCTGTGTTCATGATTCGGATTATTTTAGTTTCTTTTCTGTTTCAATTTGGAAATATGCGGATTTCTGATACTTTTTAAAAATTTGTTTTGAGTGATTATTTTGGTAATATTCAATTATAAACTGTTTGTCACTTTTTCCCTTTTCTTTTTTTACTAATCACGCGGGAGTTTTGTTTTTAAGGGTTGATTTGAAATGATTTTTCAAGTTCTTAATAATAATTTTTACCGTAAAGTGCTGGTCAATTTTTTCTTTTATGTATTTTGAGCATACCGTCAACTAATTGTACAAAACAGCTGTCTTATTTTTAGGTCGATTTGAAATGACTTTTTACTTCAAATCCAAAGATACATCATCGTTTCCATCGTTGCTTTAGGCCAAACTAAGCGAACCAACCATTTGCTTCACACAAAAGTTGAAAAGTATGTTCTTAAGTAACACTGCATGCATCTCCCGCTTCTTTTTTTCCTCAAAGTTTTGATGGTAGTTTTATTTAATTTCGATAAAAATTTGGTTTTTCATTTTTAGTTTTTGAAAATTAAGTCTATAAATATTTTTCCATCTTTAAATTTCTTGTTTTGTTATAAAAATTCTTTCACCGTGTTTTCAAAGTTGATGAACAAGTTCTCATAACTAAAAAATTATTTTTATTTTCAGAATTTGAATAAGAATTTAACTAAAACATGTAACCCATTTTAGAAAACCAAGATGCTCTAATATGGGTTTTCCTTTTTTGTTTTTGATTTTTGACTGCATGCTTAGCCACCTCTATCTCCTTCCCAGTTTTCATGAGAACAAAAAAGTTCATTACATTCACGTTATCACTGTTTAGGAATGATCAAGATCACTCAACCAGGTTGTTGCTTTTGCACTCTTAGAATGAACCCACAAATATTTCATTCAATAACAAAGAACCTAATACATTTTATAGCCAGCGTTTCTCCATCTTTTGTAGTGAAAACTTTAATTACAGTGGTAATGAATGAATAAATTTATATTAGCAATACCATTCCGTTGGTATGGCCACGCTTAAATTCTGTTTTATCCCTTTCTTTGCTTATCTACAAGACTTAGAAAGTAAAATAACTGAGGTTAGAAAATAATGTTTTTAGCACTCTTTTGAATTGCAGATCGTTGGAATTTTCAAAATGGTAGTTCTTCCGCTGCTTGGTCAGCTTGCGGACGAGTATGGTCGAAAACCTTTGCTCCTACTAACAGTATCGACAAGCATATTTCCTTTTGGTATGTTTCTAATTTCTGTTTCTTATCTGAAAAACAAATGCATTATTTATTTATTCCTTTCCAAATTTTGAAGTTCGGTTCATGCATTTTTGTCTCAGCATTACTTGTTTGGGATCAATCCAAGGGCTATATATATGCTTACTATGTGCTTCGTACAATATCAAAGATTCTGAGTCAAGGCAGCATATTCTTCATTTCTGTTGCATATGCCGTAAGGATTGTTTTCTATCGTAATTATTATTGTAATTTTCTTTCGGCGTTGTTTAATGGCGTTCTCAATTTTCGTTTTATGTTGGATAAAGAATACAATAATGTCAACTTAAGAATGCCTCGAAACTTATGATGCTTTGCTCATCTACTTCAGGTTGGAGTTTATCCAGTTCCACTCTTTTTGTACTAAAAGAAATACAATAACTTGAATCTCTCTCTTTATCAGCAATTTCTTCACTCAATGCTGATGCCCCCTTGCAAGACTACTTTTGAATTTTAAAGAAATTTGAGAAACAAAAACAGAAGTTTGGGAAATGATTCTTAAAATTTACAAAGAGAAAAGACTTGTAGTAGACAAGCTCAAATTTTAGAAACAAACCATAACAAAATCTGTTTGCAATGCCATGAGTCTTGACATTAACTTCAAGTTTTGGTAGGAAAATATACAGATCAAGCGGTCTTTTAAAGCTTTTCCATCTTATAGGCGGATATTGTACAAGAAAGTAGGAGAGCTGCAGTATTTGGTTGGATCACTGGCCTTTGTTCTGCTTCCCATGTTGTTGGAAATTTGCTAGCACGGTTTCTTCCCGAAAAGTACATTTTTGTGGTACTAACTGCACCTCCGTAGCATCATAGATTTAGCTCTCATAGTTTCATTTTCCACTTATCACATCAAGAATTCACTTTTCTGTTTCAGGTCTCAATCGTTCTGTTGATGTTTTGTCCCATCTACATGTACTTCTTCCTGCACGAGACAGTAAAACCAATCCCGAAGAATGATGGAGAACCCAATTGGTTATCAAAGACGGTCAATGTTCTCAACAGACGATTCAGAACTATGAGAGATGCAACCGAAATAGTTATCGACAAGTACTTTCTTTCTAGCTTATGTCATATTTGTTTCTCTGTCACGTTTGCAAAGTTTCAATAGTCTATTTTCTATTCAAAGTTCCTTTATGTCCATTGTTGAAGAGCTCCATTCTGTTTTGCAGTCCGACACTTCGGAGCATAACTTATGTTTCTTTCTTTCTGAAGTTGGGAATGACAGGCATCACTAGCGTCCTAATGGTAAGTTTTGATCAAGTAAAATTTTATTATCCTTAAAAAATATGAAGTTCATTCAATTGCACAAGTGGAACGCATAGCAATTGAATTGGACTTTAATCTTTAACTAATAATTTAAAAGTTCTGCAGTTCTATTTGTCTAACCTCTCTCTCTGGGGCTCCCCCTATCTGGCTCCCTCGTCAGTAAAACGTGGAACGCATAGCAATTGAATTGGACTTTAATCTTTAGCTAATAATTTAAAAGTTCTGCAGTTCTATTTGAAGGCAGTTTTTGGGTTTGATAAAAACCAAAACTCAGAAATCTTGATGCTTGTCGGAATAGGCTCGATTTTCACTCAGGTAAACTCCTATCCAACAAGAACTGAAAAAGAAGACCCTCTGTAATATACTCTATCAAATTCAATTACTCGTAGAACAAACTAGTACACAACAAATACAAATACAGCACCGGTTTCTGATTCTCCATAGATTTCTTCTCCGCCATTGACGAAAATTGTCACCCTCATATCAGTTTATTGGTCAAATTTGGTTTCAGATGTTGGTACTACCACTTCTAAATCCACTGATTGGGGAGGAAGCTATATTATGCTTGGCAATACTTGCATCAGTAGCTTATGTGAGTCATTTCATCTTGCATTTTTAACCTTTTATCTGTTAAATTTCTCCTGTTACTTCATCCTCAAGAAAATAAAGCAAAAAGAGAGATTGAGAAGCTTCTGAAGAAAAATAATACGGTCCATCCTAAAGTTTCTTGTTTTGTTTTGGCTGTACAGGCATTGTTCTATGGCTTGGCATGGGCAGCTTGGGTATGCACCATATTCTATATGAACTTTAGAACTCGAACAAATTACTTAGAACTTTGCTCTACTAAAAAATGTGATCTTATTTAGTCTTTGCAATTGGTAATAAATGTTTTTGCCCTCTATCAGGTTGCGTACTTGGCTGCTTCATTTAAAGTCATATATGTCTTAGCAAGACCTGCAGTAAGTATCAACAAAAAGGAAATGAACTCTTTTAATCATTTTAATTCTAATAACATGAATTGACTTATATGCTCATTCCTATTGTCATACAGATTTATGCAATTGTCTCCAAAGCTTCAAGCTCCAGCAATCAGGTTGGAATAGTTGTTCATTTTATTTCCACATCTGAATACCTTATCGTATAAGAAATGAACTTTCTGTTTTTGGTTCTGTTTCTTATTTTCTATTATTTCAGAAACATAAGTATTTGATAGTTTCTATTTCTTTTCTCAAAAAAAAAAAAAAAAAAAAAAAAAACTATTTCTTGTTTGTTTACAAATGTTTCCATAATTTTGTTGATTTTGGAGACAACAAAACCCAATTTGGTAAACATTTGGCTTTCTTTTTTTTATAATCAGTCCTACAAACACCCATCCACCTCTAACTCTCTTGCTTTGCTATCTACATTCTACTCTTGTATAAAACTAGGCCAAAATTTGAAAACTAAAAAAAAATAGTTTATAGAAACTTATTTTTGTTTTTGGAATTTGGCTGGCAATCAAACTCTTTTACTTTAAGTTTACGAAAACTATCGTAAAAATTGAGTGAAAATAAACTTAATTTTAAAAAACAAGAAACTAAATGGTTACTAAACGGATCCAATTTACATGGTTGTTTTTTCTTTTCCAATTTTTAACAGAAGACCATTGAAGATTTCCCCATTTCCCCTCTCTCTGTAAAACTTCATCCAGAGAACAAGAAACAATAAGTGATAATCAAACATATGTTTGTTTTTGTTTTTGTTTTCTTTTTCTGTAGTAAGAAAGTAAAAAAAAACAAAGAAATCAGAAACGTTATTCTTTCTTGATAAAGAGGAAACAGAATGAAAAACAAGAAACAAAACATTGTCAAAAGGCCCTATTCTTAATATACTTCCATCGTTGAGGTTTTGGCAACTGGGGTTGATTGTTTTAACTGTCAACTTATTGATGGCAGGGGAAGGCCCAAGGATTTGTTGCTGGTGTGGAGTCAATAGCAAGTTTATTATCACCACTTGTGATGAGTCCCCTAACCTGTGAGTTTCTTTCATTCATTGCTTCTCTTCTTACTGTTTGTTCATTGTTGGAATTGGAGCAGATCTTTTAACTATATTTGGTTATTGATCTTTTTTTCCTGTTTTGATATTTCACAGCGTGGTTCATTTCAAGTGATGCCCCTTTTGATTGTAAAGGCTTTAGCATTGTTTGTGCCTCCCTATTCTTGGTAAAGCACTTCTGATCTCTATCTCTCTCCTTGGCGCATGTTAAGATAACTTGATTAACCCAATCTAACCCTGCCATAAGGGTTTGGGTTATTCAAGTTAACTTTATTAACCCAAGCTAACCATACTGTTAGGGTTCGGGTTGTATATTTGTCTGAGTTGCGTTAGTTCATTTAGATAGATCTCTCTAAACTTAAAAAATGTCCATAAATGTTAAACACTCACATTTTTATGATTTATTAGATACTTTTTAGGATTGTTGAACTTATTAGACATGAATGCCCACAAAATTGAAAGGTAGGATTGCCACTGGGTACAAAATTCAGTCTAAACTTAAAGTTGGAATCTATTAGATTAAATTGTTACTTGATAATAACAAGTCCAAAATAATAATAATAATAATGATTAGATAGTGTGTTATAAACTTGTTAACTGGGATGAAGTTCCATTGGTGAGTATTTTAAGTATTGAGTTAGATTTGGCCATAGAACTACTTCTATTTTAGTCCTTAAACTTTAAAAGAAATTTTTTAGTTCTTGTCTTTATTTTGTTCTTCACTGATTATAAACATGGTTTTAAATATGTGTACTAGCATGTCAATATGAGCTTGATTTATATGCTAGAGATGAACCTTTGATAAATGAACATTAAATGATAAAGTCATATGACAATGATTTAAATGATTATTTTTTTCGAAGTTCGGAACTAAAATAGGCATTTTGAAAATTTAGGAACAAAAAATAAGCAAACTTGAAGGTTCAACAACCAATACAGACATTGCATGTTAGAAGCCAATACAAAACAAACTCGAAAACTTTAATGTTTAAAATGATATTTGAACTTGAAATTAATTTACGCTGAATCAAACCAAATCAACCCGACCGTTTTATGGTAGTGAGTGATGTGAGTTTTGTGTTGCACAGGTGATTTCTTTATGGCATGGCTGTTGCCTACTGAAGGCTAGAGGACATGAAAGCAAAGAGGTTGATCCCGAGGAACCACTTTTGATTGATGCTTAAATGTTGAATGACATTGGTTAAATTGCAAATTTAGTCCATTCGAAGAAAGTTAGAATTTAGTCTTGTTAACTCTAAATATTAGAATTTAGTTCTTATGGTTCGATAAAATCTTTATAAATGGTCCATATGGTTCGATAAAATACTCATAGATATTTTCTACCATATAGACTCTTTATAAAAAATTTATTAGACCGAGACTAAATTCTAATTATCGAGACTAAATCTTAACTTTTTGTATATCATATAGACTAAATTTACCATTTAACCAATAGTATATAAGCCATGGAGAGAACTTTTGTCTTGTATATTAATTCTTCTGTAAATAATACAATGCCCTCAAATTAAAATTGAGTATGATAAAGACTATATTTTAATAACGGTATAATGAACTTGGAATTTATATGATCTATTCCTTTTATCTGAAATTATCCTACGTGAGAAAATGTTGAAAATATTTTTAACTTTTGTTCTGTTATATTTGTAAATAAATTGATAAAGAGTCATTTGATGAACTTACAACGAGTAAAAATTCAAGGAAAGGAAAAAAATTGGACTAATAGAAAATGTTTAGAATCAAGAAGCTTTGAGCTGTCGTGAACTCTTAGGTCTCTACAGTGTAAAATGTAAGGAGTTAATAAGTTAACTTTTTATAGTAAAGAAATCTACACAATGTGTGAAATTAATTTTTATTTTTCTTTTACTTAAACAATGGTCATAATGGTCATGTCAAATTTGTTTTTAAGGCTAAATAGTCAAAATTTTATCTTGGTACATTAAAAAAATGAATTGAAATCTTTCATTAAAAAGGTGAACAGACATGTACATAGGAATGCAACCAAACATTTGAAAAATCAAATTAATCCAATAATTTGGTTTGATTTTTAGTATAAAATCGAACATTTTAGTTTGTATAAGAGAAAACCAAAAAATATTATTTCACATCCGGTTTTTATTAGAGAACAAATTAAAACTACACCGAATTTACGATATATACCTTATAAAAACTCTCTATCAGGTATATTTTACTTTTTTAATTAATAAAGAACATGTATGCTCTTGAGAAAGAAAAACAAAAATGTCAAATATATATATATAAAGAAAATGACTCAAATTTTAATTAGAGTGAAATTAAGAATAAAATTTTAGGGGAAAAAAATGCTAAAAATCCAAATAAAGGTTTTGTTCTATAATAGATATTGATTTGGAGTTTAGTTTTGGGGTGAGTGGGGATATAACATTGGACCTTAAATTAATTAAGGATATAGCAAAAATTTTAAAAATTTGCAAATATGGCAAATTTTAACAACAAAGACGAAAATGCCCCTGAATACGATTTCAAGCAAACTTCTTCAGTTTTCCTTCCATTTTCTACTTTCTTCGTACTTGATTTGGTTTTCCGGTGCCAGTATTGGTGCCTTCTGCTGCGCTACGTTCTCCACTTCATCTTACAGACTTATTTGTTTTGCGTTATTCACTTCGCTACGTTCTCCACTCTACCTGTACAATCGTAAGTTATTTGCTTTTTGTTTGAAATAGTAAGTTATTTTCATAAGGTATCTTTGTTTTCGTTTGGTCGTAACCTATTTGAAGAAGATTTTCTTCTTTTTCTATTTGTTTGAAATTGATTCCTTCATTTTCTGTTTGGTTTATGCTATGCTTTTCAGTTTGTGTTTCTATCACTGATTGACAGATTTAGAGGATGTTTAACTTGTTTATGTTGGAATGTTTAACATGCTGATCTGTTTTAGGTTTGTGTGTTAGTGTATAGGGTTAGGGTCATCAGTGATATATTTGTATCACTGATAGTTTTGAGGGATGTTTAGTTTGTTTGCATTGGGATGTTAGTAGATAATTTAGTTTAATGTATATTTTTATGTGATGTTGTTTATGTTCTATTAGTGATATGTTTCTATCAGCTTGAATGATGTTTTACTTGTTTGTGTTGGATTGTTATTATATGTTTGTATCACTGATAGATTTGGGGGATGTTTAGTTATTGGGTTATATTATGGAAAGCGAACCAAATGAAAAAGGTGCAAAAAAAAGCCTCAACACATGAGCTTCATCAAGCAAAAAGAAGATTAAAAAAGAAAAGTTATTCCATTATATATATTGTTTTGTTTAGTTAGTATGTTGCATATTTGTAACAGTTATTTTGTTCTAAATAGGGAAAACAAGTAATTATCCCAAAGAAATGTGGAAGTCAACCTTGAGAATCACTGTATACTGCAATCTACAAACTTCTGACCATATTATTGAAAGTTTATCACCTAGTTGTCTAGACTTGTTTAAAGAAGGACCATTTTGTTGTTTTATGATAGACTTAATGTATATATGTATAAACTCTAATTCAATATTATTTTTTCAAGTTGTTCAAGAAAAGGTAAAAGTGAAAATTATGGAAATAGCGAAGAATATTGAAAATGTTAGGCCGAAGAGACAACCTAAACCATCAAAGAAAGTGTTGGAAAATGTGAAAGAGCAAAAGAAAGAAAAAGATCAAAAGAATGCAAGAGGTAAGAAGAATGATTCTCCAAAACCAACAAGGCATTCTCCTAGAATAAGGATCTTGCACTAAGTTTTTATTTGCAAATCTCTCAATTATAAGTAGATGAATATTGTAGCGCAGTAGTTTTGTTGATATTTGTGATAAAGTTTACATTGTTTTGATGTACAAATCTCTCAATATTGAGTAGATAGATATTGTAATGCATTAGTTTTGTGGATTTTTGTGACAGAGCTCACATTGCACCTTCATATGCAGTTAGTTGATTTTACCATATTAATGAAGAAAAATGTTGGATTACAAGTTGAAACATTACAAGTTTTTTTTGTTTCTATTTGCGTTGAGATTAGTATTTATTAAACCATTCCTTTCATCAATTATCCCTTCTAGTTCCTTCAATTGTATATTGGTTTCTATCACTGATAGAAACTATTGGTGATAACTACACAATAAAGTCTATCATTGATAGAAACTATTTGTGATAGACTTTAGAGTGGATTACTTTATATTACTACTTTACAATAAAGTCACTTTTACTTTTATAGTCTTGAGAAAAAGGTAGATTATTATTGAAAGGTTTGAGTCAAACAAATAGAAAGTGTTTACTACACACACAAAATAAACGTTCTATATGCTCAAGTTAAAAGATTATTATAAAAAATATAATGTCACGTCATTGCGGTAAAAATGGTGGAAATCTGCAATTTCTACAATTGTGACCAGCACGATGATAATGGCTGCATCTTGAGTGACTTTTCTTCTTGCCAATTGATAGTATTTTTTGTTTTCGTGGTCGTCCTACTCGACGCTTGAAAGTTGGAGGTAGTATGTTCATGTCAATCCCAATAGACTTCCAATTAGCATGGTTTCCAACCAGACGAACTAATCCAGTATCATCCCACTGTCCACTATGAAACACTCTATTGAAAGCTTAGTCATAATTCCAAATTAGTTATCATTGATATTACATAATTCCAAAAAACAGTTATCATTCTAATATTACATCGAAACATTGATAGAAAACAAAGTGTCTATTAGTGATACACTACGATACAAGTCTATCACTCTCATTAATAGACATGTAATTCTACAAAGAAGATGAAATCATATCATCAATGTTTAAAATTAATAATAAAAGGAACATGTAATTCTTTTAACCTAAAAACATGAAATCAACAAAAAAAAAAAAATTCTACGAACATTCAAACTGGATAATTATTAAAATTAGAGTAAACAACTAAAAACAAAGATTGCAAAGATTCAAACGGAAAAACTAAAATAAGAGGAAGAAAGATCAAATCTAAAATCTCTAAAAAAAATATTTGATCACATACCAGATGATTTATAGAAGAAGGTGTTGGAAAAAATCAGAGAAAGAGAGAAACAATACTAAAGAGGTGAAAATGGAAAAGGAGAAAATCCGTCGATTTCCTTTTTAAAAGGAGAGCAATATTGAAATATATTTTTTAAAAATAAAAAATTTGCTATATTTACAAATTATTTAATAAATTGACATATACTTGGTTATACATTATAAAATCATTGACCTTCAAATCGAACTTATTATCATCTATACGTGCACACACATATTAATGGAGGAGGATGAACAAAATGTGAACATGTTTTGTTTTTGCAAATTATGTTTTGTTTTTGCAAATTATTTTAGTAGTGAACATGTTTTGTAGATTTATGAATGATTTTTTTTTTTTTTTGGCAAAACATGGAGATTACTTATGAAGTTGATAACAATTTGCAAATTAACCTATCGATTCCACTTTCATAACTCAAACTCAAGTCGGTACCCCAAAAGGACCAACATCTTAGAGTCCCAATTACCGGTGAGGTGTTTGCTTGATTGCCACCATTGAAGCGTGTTCCAATGGAGCTACTCTCTCCCTCACCCACAACGAATTTCTCATTCCACTCCCTCAAACCCCATTTCCGATCCTCCGCCATTAACACCCATTTCCCTCTACCTTTAAGTAAAACGAAAAAATTCCTACTTTCTTCTTCTTATCTGTACTCCACTGTTCCTCTTCGCTGTTCTGTTGCAGTTAATTTAGCTTCAACATCCACTCCTTCTACTTCTTCTCTCTGGTCTCCGACTTTCGGCGAAAACCGCCACTGGAGGGTCCTCATGGAGAGACCCCCATCAGGGCTCAATTCAAAACCACAAGTCATTGATTACTACGTCAAGGCCTTGGAAAGAGTTTTGGGCAGGTTGGTGTTCCTCGTGTTTTACTGTTTGATTGTACTGCATCGTTTTTCTTTTTCTCACTGTTTTTTTTTTTTTTTTTAATTTTTTTTAATTTTATCATTGGGATTATATGATTAGTGAGAAGGATGCCCAGATGTGTATTTATGATGCTTCCTGGGATACACACTTTGGATTTTGTTGTGACATTGATGAACAAGCTTCCATTGAGCTTGCAAGTAAGTAAAATGAATGTTAGCTCGTTTGTCTATGGGTATTGGCGTTTGAAAACAGTACTTAAAAGTGAAAAGTACTCTTAAGCATCTTCAAAGATGAATTAGTTATTAGTTCTCCTCCTAGAATCACCTTAGTGCATTTTAGTGTTTTAAGAATTTTGAAGGCCTTTTTTTTCTATTTTCTAACCACACTAGGGAAGTTTTGGAGAGTGATTTTCAAAGTGTTTTTAGTGGGCTATAGAAACACTTTTCACCTTTTTAAAGTGTTATAAACCTACCCTTTTGATAGATTCATCGATTTTTTTATTGGTTAAAACTGATCATCTTCCATACTTTCACTTACAAAAATAAAAATTTCACCAGGCATTGCAATTTTTGTTGATTTTCATAAGAGCATCTGTTACAGGAGTACCTGGGGTTATATCTGTTGAGCCTGACCCGAACCTCAGTTCCATAGAGAAGGATAATGGTTCTTCAACTCCTCCATTGAATCTGAAATCATATTCGCAAAATGGCAGTAGGGTCTTGTTCCCTTTGGGGAATACCAAGCATTGGCTTGTTCGAATAGACAAGCCAGGTATTGGGGTGGTTACCAAGGCACAAATGGTTGATTATTATGTTGAGATACTGACCAAAGTTCTGGGGAAGTAAGTGTACTATTGAATGTAACGAAAGTAGTTGCTTCCATTTCGTTTATGATATTTTCATTGTCCCTCAAGAATGGTTATGTTAATTGTCTGTAGTGACAAGGATGCCCAAATGTGTATATATCACGTTTCCTGGCAGTCTAGCTTTGGTTTTTGTTGTGAATTGGATGAGGAATGTGCACGAGAACTAGCCGGTAATCTCCAGTTTCCTATGACACTTTTGCACTTTATTCTGTGAGTGATAGTTCTATGTTGTTTGATGCTAATTCTCTCAAGATGCAGGTGTTCCTGGTGTTTTATCTGTTCAGCTAGATGCAAACTTTGAGGCAGAGAATAAGGATTATGGAGGTTAAATCTTTTAACATTGAGTAAATCTTTCAATTCCAATTCTTAGTTGTGGTTTCATTGCTTGAGATAAACAACTGTTTTTGCCCATTCTTTTCTAACTTAAAGGATTCTAGTCCCTTTTTGCTTTTGTTGATCCTACCTTACTTGGTGATTTTTCCTATATTTCAAAATTTTACCTTTCGGACTGTGTAGTGCTGGCTTCTTAGATGGATGGTCGAAATTGTTAGATTTGATTATTGAGTAGATATCGCTTATCCTTTTGTTGGACTGATGAAAATTAACCAAAAGACAAAGATTATTAGGATAAATTGTTGGTATATATTTTGAGAGAAAATACTTGCAGGAATTTAGTTCTTTTGTCCTGAAGCATAAGCTAAAATAAGATCTTATAATAAAGAAGAATGTGGGCAAAAAAGGTTGGCCTACAATTGCAAATTTCATTTTGGTGATCTCAGCCTTCTTTTTTGGCTAATTGCCATTTTTTAATATATATATATATTAGAAACCTTTTTAGCTGTAATGGGGCAATGAAGTTATCTGAAATAACTATCACTTTTTATTTGGTTTGTTGTTGATAGTAGCTAAGCAAACAGGGAACTTGTGTTATATTTACATGTTAATTCTTAATCAAGTTATTCATACTGTGTGATTGTAATGGTAAATGCTACAGGGTATTTGCTAGAATTGTAATTTGATTTATTTGTAACTATTAACTCAATTATTTCCATTAATTTCTTTGAATTAATTACCTGCATTTTTCAGGTAATATTGCCAAGAATCCTTTGGATCTACCAGATTCTTCAGGAACACATCAAACAACTCCTGTGAAAACAAAGAAACTATTTATAACTGGTATTGGCAATTCAAAACATGCTAGATTATAAGATTTTTACATTCACTTCTATGAGCACTGTCACTGATATTATTCCACATTTCAGGTGTAGTTTTTGAATATGAACGCCTTAGTGAGCCAAAATATCATTGTTCTGTTTAATGTTCTTAAAAAATGAACGCAAAGGCTCTTCAGTAGCTTCATCATGACATGAGAAGGAGGTGGGGGCTGGGATGTCTTATAAAAGGATTTTATTCAGTGTGAGCCAAATGGCAACATGGACATAAAGGATATTGTTAGGAACTAAGGTATTATGAGCTACCTTTGTCCCATATTGGTTAGAATGGGATGAGCATTATGGTACTTAAGCAGTTGTCTCTCCCACCTCAATAGTTGGTTTTTTCTAGTGTGGTTTTCCAAGGTGTTTAAGTACCTAATTGATATTTGGCCCCTTTCTTAAGGGAAAAAACTAGAGAATGTTTTATCCATTGACATGTCTTTTGAAAAAAATCCTTTTAAATGGAAACACACGCTTTGGGTGGAAGCAATGATTGAAAACTTCTCCTAAAATCCTTTAACTATTATCTTTTTAAATGTTTAGAATTTTCAGAATCTTTTGATTTTAACCGCTCTGGATTGATTTAGTGGTGGTCAATAAAGCCAATGTAAACATGCATAAGTTAGTGGGAATGAGTTCAAAACATAGCAGTCACGTACCTAAAATTTGATTCGTACAAGTTTCTTTGACAACTAAATGTAGTAGGGTTAAAAAATTGCTCGTAAGAATAGTCGAGATCACTTTTGATCTATGGTTTTGTTTTGTTATTGGAGAAAAAATATGTTCGGGCACAAAATTGAAAACCATAACATGTTCATCTTCTCAATTTCTTGAAACTCCTATTTGACACTGCTTATTGCTTTCAAAACGAGACAGGACTTTCATTTTATACATCAGAGAAAACCTTACGTGCTGCATTTGAAGGCTTTGGCGAGCTGGTTGAAGGTATGTTGCATTGATCATGTGATTTTAAACTCTAACAAGTTCTCATGAGACAAAATCATGGTGTTGTTGATTA
This sequence comes from Cucumis melo, assembly GCF_025177605.1. NCBI lineage: Eukaryota > Viridiplantae > Streptophyta > Magnoliopsida > Cucurbitales > Cucurbitaceae > Cucumis > Cucumis melo. The sequence continues at coordinate 22,476,956 of NC_066859.1, forward strand.
CTTTTCTAAACAGTTAAGATCATAATGGACAAAATCTCCAAAAGGTCCAAGGGCTATGCATTTATAGAGTATACAACAGAGGAGGCTGCCAGTGCTGCCCTCAAAGAAATGAATGGCAAGGTGAATAAACATGAGTTCTATCTCTCCCTCTCCCCTTGTTGCTTTCTTATCTGCCATATATATTCTCTGTGTTTGATGCAGATCATCAATGGCTGGATGATAGTTGTCGATGTTGCTAAGCCTAGTCCTCGTAGATACGGTGGAAACCGCTCCCGACCCTAGGTAAAAGAAGGCACGTAAAATTTTGAGTAGTCAGTTAGAAACTTAGAATTTACTAGTTTAGCTCAAAGTGTTTGAGCCTTGAGACTAGGGAGCTACTCATTCAGCTCAGTGCCAATTTGAGGCAAGAGAAGAATTACAATTAAAAATGCACACACACATATATATAAAAGAATTAGGAAGACTAAAACTTACTACATCTTCCTTAAAATATTGTCAAATTACTTATTTTTGCCACATCAACATTAAACACAATAAAAAATTCATGTTAAATTTGTGTTAAGTGATTGGCATTTAAATTTTCTCAACCAACAAAAAAAAAAAAAAAAGACATTATATAAATGTAAGTCAGAGGAAAAAAATAATTGTTTTAGATCACAGATATATTTAAAATATTTATAAATATAGCAAATATTTACGGTATTGATAAAAACTAATAGATAATGATATTTCTGTTATATTTATAAATATTTTGATTTTTAAAAATTAAAATAGTTAGTACTAAATTGCTTTGGATTCAATTTTATTTTTATCAAATATTTTTTATAAAAAGAATTATAATACGAAGGTGAGGGTGAAATATGTAGTCTTTTTTTTTTTTTTTTAATAATCCTAAAGGAAACCATTGAAAAAAAATTATAATTAGAAATTAGAATCTTTGAGATGTAGATTCTTTTATTATCAACCTCTTTTGCTTTCAACTTTTTTAAACAATGATTTAAATCCAATATATATATATATATATATTTTTATTATTTAAAATCTACATTTAAATTTAGTGTCTAAAACCAATATTTTATTATCCCTTTTCTTTTCTAAATTCAAGTGGACAAACACAATCTGTCGATATTTCTATCTTCTCATACAAATAGGAATCGTTATATAATATTTTTACGAAGATAACTAATATTTAAACCCAACATTAAATCAAATGTTATTCATATCCAAAAAGATTTATTTCCTATTCTTTATCTACATATATCTGCCCTTTCCTGTATGTATGTATGTATGTATATATATATATATATATATATATATATATGTATTTGTAGGTTGTTTTACTCTCATTCAGCAAATCAAGTTAGCCTTATTTTAGAGTTAAACTCTCAAATGACATCAAACTCGAGTTTTCTTCAACTTTAATTGTTTAGTCATCATGATGGCGACACAACGGTAGCATACTCCCATACCTTTTGAGTTTGAATTTTTCAATCCTTTTAAAATTTGTTTTCTATTCTTCGTGTACTCTAAAAATTTGACTATGGCAACCCATTTCAATGTGTTATTTTTTTAGAAAATACACATGATTTTATGAGTTATTAACATTATAAAGTAATTAAAACTTGTTTGGAAGCTAAACACTTAAAACAGCACCCTTTTAAAATAGTAAATTTGTTGTTTTCTTTATTTTTAGGTTTTATTTTCAAAAGTTTAACTTTGAGCATTTTAATTCTACCACCAAACACAAACTTTGAATTTTATATTTGAATTCAAAGTTTTAAATTAGAACTAGTGTTTCTTTTTAATACAAAAAAAAAAAAAAAAAGATAGAAATTTGTTTTTGTTTTCAGTGAATTTTTGAATCACGGATCAAAACATTAAAATTAGATTAAAGGTTCTATAAATTGATTAGACATTTAAGGAAATTATATAGAAAAACAAAATTTAAAATATGTGAACCGAATTTATAATTTAATTTTAAAAGAAAATATCTTTAATGTCTTTGTGACGCTTTTAGATAACTTCTCGTAGATAGAATTTGTTAGCAATGCTCACGAGACATCATTGCTTTTTTTTTTTTTCTTTCTTTCTAAAATTTAATTTAACTTCTCTCTCTCTCTCTCTCTGTTTTTGATTTGCTATGTTACAAAACATTACTTCATTGGACTAAAAGGTCTAAATTCACTGTATGGAAAATAAATTTTTTATTTACTATTTCTTATTATTATTCTATTGAAATTAAAATTTTAATTTACCTATAAAATCTATCCGATTTAAAAATTTAATAGGTGTTAGATAATAATTTTGGTTTTAGTTTTAAAAATTAGTATTAGAAGACTCTAAAAAATTTGATTTAATCCAACCTAAACTGTTTAACCTATCAAATATTACATGGGTTAGAGGTTTTTTTTTTTTAAATTTCTTTTCCTTCCTAAAGTGTTATGTATTAGTATTCCTGTTTTTAGTTTGGGATATGGAATTTCAACCACGTAAATGCATACACGTCACGTGTATTAATTATTATTTTCCAAAAATACTCATGCCAGCTGGCACTTAATTTACGTAGCCACGTCGGGACCTAATTTAGTAATTTGGCTTTACCAAAATATCAAACCCTTTCTTTCCCTCTCCTAAAAATTTGCAAAAGAAAAATTAAAAAAAAAAAAAAAAAAAAAACCCTAGAAGCTGAATCATCGAAAACGCCCCAATGTTCCCTAAAGTTTTCTTCTCCCTTATAGGGTGAATCCGAGCGTTGATTCTCTCCATCCAACGGTTCCCGTTAGTCGGCGACCGCCTTTTTCCCCAGTGGTTTTTATCATAAACCCTAGCCGTCTTCTCTCTGTCAGTTTGCATGAAGCTCTCTCACTCTCACCGATTATTCATCATCCTTTCGGATCTAATCTTTGAAATTCCTTTTTGGGTCTTCCTTCTTTGTTTTTCTCCGCTTCTTTTCCGGGGTTTTCCCTAGCCTATGTAAATGGATCTCTGATATTTCTGTATATTTTAAAACTTCTTTTTTCTCTCTCTCTCTCTTTTTATAGGATTTGAATCTAGATTATTGTAGAGATAGTGTGTGATTCTGTGAGATTTTTTGTATTTTCTTCTTGATGTTGCATGTTTCTTTGTTTGTTTCCGATTTTTGATTTTTAATTTTCCCCCCTCTTCATAATCTTTGGCGCCAAGTCTCCATTTTGAGTTCGATTGTATTTTGAAAATTCTGAGTCATCGTGTTTACAGACACTGATTTCGACAAGATGGGTGGTTGTTAAACACTGGCGAGTTTGTTTTTTTACGGCCGCCGGTTCTGAGTCAATTCGAAGAAGAAACAGAGGGTTGATTGTTGGGTGGTTGGTGCTGTTGATTTTTTATAGCCGTACGGCAATGCCGTCTGGGATGAGAAGGACAAGAGTGTTTGGTTTGGTAAAGGGAATTGATGGAGCTAGAGTTTTGAGGTCTGGAAGACGGCTTTGGCCTGAATCGGGTGAAGTGAAGCTTAAGAAGTCTAAAGATGCTAGTGATTGGTACCCTATTATTGACGGCAGAGGAAATGGGGGTGGAAGTGGCCATGGTAGGCTCCATGGGAAATGGACTCAAGTTCGAAATGTCAAGCCAAAGAGGGTTGTCGTTGTTAACATTCGTGAGGATGATGATGCATGTGTTGTAAAAGTTCCTGAACCAGTGAAGGTCTTGCCTAGGATTGGTAACGATGTCAAGTCTAGTGATGTGGATAGAATGTTTGGGAAAGTTTACTCAAGGAAGAGGAAGAGGGGTCGTTTGGAAGATGGGGAGGTTTTTGATGAAATGGAGAGTGATAATGTTCTGTCAGGGGATAGGATGTTCGGACTCCGGTTCATTCGAAGACAGAGGTCGAGGAAGTCTGATGTTGAGCATTGGGAGTCTACTGCAGGTGGCCGTTCTACTAATCTGCATTTCCATAGGCAGAGTATTCCGCACCCACGTGATTGTGCTCTTACAATTTTTGCCGGGAGCAGTGTCGATGGTGGCTGTTTTTCAGATTTTATACTCACGGTTCTTAGACATTTGAAGAGTCCTAGCCTTAGTGTGGCCAAGTTTTCTGCATTTTTGTTATCTAATCCGATCAATGGAGTTTTCGCTCTTAAAGGAATGCGTTTCTTGCAGGTATTGGACTGTACCTTCTTAATTCTAGCTGTATGTTCATATGTTTCCTAATAAAATTTTGAGCTTCAATATAATTGGGTACTGTGATGAAAATTTATGAAATGGGTATATAGATTTTGTTGGGTATATAGATCTTGTTGGTTGTTTCTTGATCTAAATAAATACTGTTGATTTTATGTCTGGAACATTTTTATTACTGTTAGAGAAGGTCTTTCATTATTTTGAACTTAACCTGTCCTTCAGGGCTATCCTCCAACTGGAAGTTGTGGCATGTGTGCGATTTTTGGGGCCAGGCAATCCATTCCAATGTTTCATTTGGATTTTTCCGCTGTTCCTCTCCCTTTTATGTTTTTGTATTCCGAGATGTTTCTTAGAGTGACTTGGATTCAGGCTCGTCTTGTATATAATAACAACCAGTTAGATGTAGATGTAAGTAGTGATAGTGAAGAAGAAAGTGTTGAAGAGCTACGTGCTTCCAGTCCTCCTGTAAGTTCTTTGGAACGTAAACCCATGGCCTTTTCATTTGATCGTCCTAAAACCCGATCTGTCTCACATCCATCTGTTAGATCTACAAGGTTAGGTACTCGGACCATGCAATACAGAAATGGTTTCAGCTCTCGTGGTATACGGAAAAGGAGAAGTTCACTGAGAATTAGGAGACCAAGGAGCCATTCTCTTGCTGCTACGCAAAAAAGTATTGGCTCTTTGGCAGTCGATGATGTGAAACTTGGTGTATCTTTTCCTTCTGGAGCATCTTGCAACAGGCACAAGAGCCCAGATGTGAGAGATTCTGTGAGAGATTCCGCTGGGCGCATCAAAGAAGCGAGTTCTACTGTGTTGGGATCAGCAATGGATGTTGACTCGTCATGCTGCAATGCAAATATATTGATAGTGGAAGCTGATAAATGTTTGAGAGAAGAGGGAGCCAATATCGTGTTAGAGTTCTCTGCATCGTGTGAATGGCTTCTAGTAGTGAAGAAAGATGGTTCAACTAGATACACCCACAAAGCCGAAAGAGTCATGAAGCCCTCTTCTTGCAATCGTTTTACACATGCAATATTGTGGTCAGTAGATAACGGTTGGAAGCTAGAGTTTCCTAATCGAAGGGATTGGTTTATTTTCAAGGACTTGTACAAGGAGTGTTCTGATCGCAATATACCATGTTCGATCGCTAAAGCTATTCCTGTCCCAAGAGTGTCCGAAGTTCCAGATTATGTTGATAGTAGCGGTGCTTCTTTCCAAAGATCAGATACATACATCTCTGTAAATGACGATGAGGTATGTAGAGCGATGACAAAAAGTACAGCGAACTACGATATGGACTCTGAAGATGAGGGATGGCTGGTCGAGTTTAATAATGGGCTTATTGCAACAGACAAGCACGAAGAATGTGTCTCAGAGGATAATTTTGAGTTGACGGTTGATGCTTTTGAGAAGGGATTTTACTGCAATCCTGATGCCTTCTCTGACGAGAAAGCACCTGCTGATATATGCACACCTCTTGGTAGTCATTCGATCGTAGAGTCTTTATATACTTATTGGACAAAGAAACGGAAACAAAGAAAGTCATCTTTGATAAGGGTTTTCCAGGTAACCTTTTTCTCACGCTGCTTTAACTTCTAAGATTTGTATGTGAATTGAGTCTCTGAAATTTCTGTACATTACCCAATTTAAGACTATTTTTTCTTTTAAGTTGTCAATCTGTTTTGAGTGTTTACGAGGGTTGAATACCCTTTTAAGCTTTGACTTGGTTTGTTGAGGAGATTTGGATGAACTTTCATTCCCAGGCTTATCAATCAAAAAGGAAACCTCCCCTGGTCCCTAAACCTATGATGCGGAGAAAAAGATCACTCAAAAGGCAGCCTAGCCAATCCGGGAGTTGTAGAACTCCCCAACCAAGTATTTTGGAAGGTAAAATTCTTGCACAACCATCGTTTTGATATCTGTTTTGAAAATTGTGGTTGTTTTGTGTAGCTAAATTCTAAAAATGAACTAAATGTTAGAAACTATTTTTTATTCCTTGGACCATGGTTTGTGTTTTGATAACAATGAAAAGTCAAATAAAATAAAGGTTCAAAATCTTATTTTGTTCTATTTTCTACTTCAAACTTATAGAAATATTTGGCCCCGGATTTTCAAAAGGTGCTCTCTTTTGGTCCCTTGTATTTCGTATTTAGATTTTGTTAACTCTTGAGCAAAATGTAGTTTTAATAACTGGGTTCCTAAAGTCGTTAGTTATGCTTTAAAATCCGCAATTTTGATTCTGAAATAGGTGGCAAAACAAATTTCTATTGAACTCAAAAGTCAATCTTTCACTCTATTTTGGTCGGTCACTGTGTGGACTTGCTGGTTGGTTGCTGGCACATTGTACTTCATTTTCACCTTGGTCAACACATCTAGAGCCTAAAAATAGAAGTTCCTTCAGATTTAACAAATTCTTGACTAAAATTGTGACTAAAATGAGATTATATATTTTAGACGAAACTTTAATCTCTTGATCTTTTTATCAACTTTTGCCATACTCAGTAGTAATGAGGTTAAGGGGCTCGGCCAATCTAACGAATTTGTTTGAAACCTGTTTCTAAAGCTCGAAAAGTCTCTTATTCAATCTGTCACATTTTCTAAATCGAAAGGTCATCGTGCAGCCATACATTGGAGACGAGATGCTGTGGAGGACCAGAATGCTGTGCAGAAGTATGAAGAATCGAAGGCAGCAGCAGAGAAATGCATCGAAAACGCTGTTAATAAGCGGCAAAGAGCACAATTGCTGTTGGAGAATGCAGATTTGGCCGTATACAAAGCCATGTCAGCACTCAGAATTGCGGAAGCAATTGAAGCATCAGACTCTGCTGGTGCTGCTGCTACTGCTGCTTGTTTTCTCGAATGAAATTTTACCTTCGAGAAGTGCCACATTCAATTTTTCATCCAAATCCATGGCTTCTGCTTTTTCCTTTTAATTAAATATTGTATAGTATTTCATTAATGTGTACATTCCTATTTTGTATGATTAGTTGAATCTTTATCACCCCATTATGTAGAATGAGATGTCCTGATTTTTCCCAGGTCAAAAATATACCCAACTTTGTGTACTTTCTATATCCTATATGATAATGATGAATTACGCTTCTCTCTATATCTGCTCTAATTTTACTTTTCGATCTACACAAAAGCACAGGAGTTCCCCATTTCTTTTCATGGTACAATTCTCAAAATTGTTATATAAGCAACAACTTGGTTACACTTTTCCAGCAATACTGATTAATATCCTAAAAGGATGATCATCTTAAAAGTTACATCTCCAATATTTCCTTTTTGCTCTTTATCATAAACTTCCTTGCATTGAGCTCAACGTCTACCAGATCTTCTGCTGTTCCTAAGTATCCATAAAGAACTACCTCTTCTATTTTGTTCCCCTCCATTTTAACTTCGCCATTGTTGCACTTTGCCACCTCAAAATCCTCTCTTCCTCGTCTGTTTTCGGAAAAGAATTTGTTGAGTCTTTCTGCATCTGTCAAACCAGAAAAGGTTGGTAGGAACTTCAACGCGATCACGCTTTGATCTGCAGGACACCCCAAACTCATTTTCACTCTTCCCTTCAGTAGGTTTTTACCTGTCATTTAGTGACGTTAATGCTTCCACATCTTACAATCCGGGAATATGGTGAGTAATTCGAATCCACCTTTTTGGTCAAACAAAGTATATGCTAAATAGTATTAAAACTTCCACATTCGATAAGAATATACACACATAGTATATGCTTTCCATAACTGAGGATGATATATACAAAGTTGAAGAGGTGAGGAATTCAAACTCACCTCTTTCGTCAAGTATAGATTTTCAAATGCTAAAAGAAAATAATATACTTCCAATTGAGAATAGACATGCTGTGTGCTAAAAGTAAAGTATAAACATCTGCCAGATACTAAGTAATAAGATAAGTTTGAAGTATAAAACACCACTTACTTCTCAAGAAAGACTCGAGTGCTTCAATTGTTACGACTCTCCACTTATCAGGACTGTTGTGTGACAGAGAAACGTTGCGGACAATAATAACAGGAGGCCAGATGATGAGATCCTCCTTCTGAAGCACAGCTTCTTCCTTGGACAAGACCTCAGGAACCCATGTTACAGTGTCTTGGGGAAAGACACTATTCCACCCCATCAAAACACATATGGCTTTCCCAAGACCTAAATGTTGAGCCTTCAACCCTACCTTGTGGGACATATAAGCATGCTTTACCAGGCGTTGACTATTCATAAATTCCTTTGAGTCGCTGCAAAGATACAAATAGGCAAAGCTGGAATTAGTGACGAGTCAATAAAAAGACGTTACTCCTGGCAGATAGTAAGCCTACAAAGGCGCCAGATCTAGGTCAAGACAGTAGGCGTCAGCAAACTGAATAGGCTCAAAAAAGTAAAGACTATCAAAATCACAAAGATGATCATACCCACAAGTCATAACTTCAGCAACTTAACATTCAGAACTACCTCGGGAAATCTATTCAAAGAAGTTAAACCCCATGATTTCAGAACTACACCTCGGGAAATTTAATAATTAACATTCAGAACTACATGGAGTCAAAGTTCTGGAGATTAGAAGTTGATCTTGCAACAATTGGTAGTCAACAAACTTCATAAGAAAATCAATATCAAAACATGTCAACAATCTTAAATTAAGCTCCATCCATGAACGTTTAACCACCATGTTAGCTTCAATATTCTCATGATTTTCCAAAAACCACACAGGTGAGTTATGATTTTTTCAGCTTATGAAGGATAACAAACCTGGAACCAACTTTAACGCAAACATGAAATATAAAAAAAATGGGCCTAAACAAAATCCCTTAAAGCAATAGAAAGCTTTGCTCCACGAGGGCTGGAATAAAGAAATTGGAGGGATAAACCACGACCAAAAAGTCAAAATATGAATTCCTAATTGTCCTCCCAATATATTATACCGTTTAACTCTTCCAATTGAATATTATATCAGATGCCACATATATCTCTATCTCTAACAAGTAATAAATGGGTGTAGCAGTACAAAATGAAGGTAATATTACAGAGCAAGCTACCATCAAATGATGTTCAGTACTGGCTTAACATCTAAAACTGCCCCATCGAATGTTAGCCTCTGGTCTATATGTTTCATCCCGTTGAGTAAAAGAGCAGTTAAAACCTTGAATGCTCTATAAAAAATATCTATCAAGTAATTCTATCATGCTGGTACTTGGATGGCCCACTTCACAGCCCAATTCCAACGATCTTCACGGTAAACTACCATTAAAAAACAATATGCATATCAAAGAATGGTCATTATCACTATAGAAGCAGTTGATGAGCAGCAATGGGAACCATAGGCATAGCACAGTGGCAGAAAGTCCAGGCCATTGATATACTCTACTAAATTCTGCAAAATAAGCTAGGAAAAAAACATTTTCAAGAGCATAGTTATGGCACGTTGGTAAAAATCAAAAGAGGCCATATCGTCATGCAAAACTAATGCTTGCTAAAGTGGACTGGCCATACGTCCACTACTCGTGTAAACAGAACAAAAGAAATTGGTTATATCACCAGGAGAAGAAAAATCAAATCAAAGCCTCTACAGCTCGGATTTTATGAAGCTATAGTTAGTTTGGTTGTGACATGGTGTAATTGCTCTCCCTTTTTCATTTCTACAGTTTTTCTTACCTCCTCTTCTAACTGGAGAGGTCTTTTGTAACTCCCCCATATGGAAGCCTTCTTTTGTAATTTCATGTCACAAATGAAATTGTTTCTTATCCAAAAGGTACCCTCCAACCAAGGCCTCTCTACAATGGGGTGATACTGCCCTTGTAGTTCCAAAACATTGGAAATGAAAATGAAAATTGGCCGATCAATATACCAAGGAAATTTCCTACGATCTATGCTTTGATGTGTGCTTTCTACAATAAGCATATAATCGCCACCATGAACCAGTGACAAACGAAAAGACACACATGTCTGTAGAGGATAACCTGAACTTCCATAAATTTCGCTAGTACTTGGAGTCCTTGACAGGATTGCACATTTCACAGGAAACACTGATACAATTGGAAGACTGACCAATGGAAGTACAATCTCAAAGCTTGCTCTGAACAACTCCAAGTTTCCAAGGTCAATCAAATGATGAACCATTTTGAACGTGGTAGGTTTAAGTATATGACTAGTAATCATTCTCAAACAAAATAAAAGCCGCTATCATTTGAAGTACAGGTCTAATGATCCACGCCTTGCAGCAGTCAAAGGAAACCCTTAAAAGCTCCAAGATTAAATACCCCACTCTAATTTCCCCCTCACCCACCAAAAATAAAAATGATGATGGTACACACAGAACATAGAATCAATTGGAATCTTACATCCAAAGGAACACACAGAACCAAACCTTGAACGTTAGAACCAAACCTTGAAGGTTAGTTCTTATAATCTTACTTGAATATGGTTGCAAAATAGCAATTAGAGAACTCTTGAGTCAAAATATGAAATGGAGTCTCCAGGATTAGGAAATAGGGAAGAAGACAGACCTTCTGCCACATACGACGCAATATAAACTACCGGCATTTCCTTGCTCCTTGTACTTTTTCCGGACACTAGGATTCATATTCAACATTTTTGAGCACTTCAAAAAGGCCTCATGGACCAATTGTTTAAACTCTTCAGAATCCTCAGGGGGTTCAGATTCTGTAGTTATTATCAAATCATCTGACAAGTCATCATCATTTACACGAGCATAATCATTCTCTTCAGTTTTTTTCCAATTTTTAAATGGTTTATGCAAACTATTTCTGTGATCAACATTTTGTGACTTGATCCAGCTTGAAGGACCATACTTTTTATTGCCCTTCATATATTTTGAACCAAATTTATATTTTTGAGCATGATCGGAATAACTTTCATGTGAATCAGCAATATTACGACAATTATATTTCGTATTTGGCTTCTTGTATTTGTTGTGGTCAAATCCTGCTTTCCTGGATATATATCTGTTTCCATCATCCCTCCACTGTTCATCACTATCATATAAATCCACAAGCTTATTGGGTGCATTTTCACGTGATGTAGCTATTCTATGATCGAGTAAGTTCATATCTTCCTCAAAGTACTTTCTTTTTGGCATATGATCCTCCCTCAAATTATAAGTGCGAACACCCTCTGTCATTCTCTGTACTCTTTCAGTACTTCTGTAAGCCTCTCTATCGCACTTGGACATGTTGGACCTACGCAACCTCTCCTTCAAATAGTATGAACCTACTTCTCTTTCAGGGCCGTAATCCGATATTGCATATGATGTTTGACCATACTGAGAATGGTTAATGTTTGACCTTTCATAATCTTGAGTTACTCTCCCCACATCAGAATAGATGGATCCAGCACCTGCATATTCATTGTCATCGTTTATTTCTTCTGTGCTTGGTCCTATATCAGGGTAATCTAACGCTGTCTGTTTTCTAAGTCTATACTGGTCAAGTGCTATTCCAGCTCTATAGTTTGCATATGAATCATCAGCTTTTTGTATTTTCAGCATACTAGTGTTTGCAACTTTAGTTCTTGAAAAGTCTCCATGATCAGAAACAACTGTACTGGCGTAATCAACATAACCACGTGTTTGAGTAATTTTCTGCACCACACGAGATGGATCTTCATTTGAATTATTCACTGTTCTCTCAGGTTTAGAATAAAAATAGCTCCCGTGCTCCCTTCTAGGACTATTTGTTCCTCGTTGATGAGGAGTAAGATTCCTTTTTCCACCTTGAAGATCAATGGCTGAATCTACAAGGGTCCTTTTCCCATATGAATTAAACTCTATATGGTCCACAATGTCTCCGTGGGTCCTTGTTGAAAACTCATCTGAAATTTGAAAGTAATGGCCATCACGATAAGATTCCAAACACTGGCTTGCCAGTGGTCCTGACAAGGAGCTCTCATTTCCTCTGGAATAAAATCCTGAACTTGCAGAATATCCAATATTCCTTGAATTAAACTTCTGTCCTTCTTGAGCTTCTTGTGAATCTGTGATCTGAGGTCTATCAGAAACTACATGGTTTCGAAATTTGAGTCTTTCATTGTCAAGACCTCGCATCTCCACATCCAAACTCAGGGAAGATGGAAAGAAGTCTTTATAAACAGCCGTAGGACCAATACCAGGATGTGAATTATAAGATCCCATCCCATTGCCCTCTTCTATAGCCAAAAGTCTCTGATCCGTCATCCTTTGTCCACGGCCATCTGACCATCTCCCTTCAATAATTTCCCTCTCTTTTCTAATTCTCAAATCACCAAGCCTATACCCAACGTCATGCTTATAGTCAACAACTTCATTGTCAGCAGAAAATCTCCTTGGATCAGGTGAAACCTGCTGCAAATCTGAATGCTGCCTGTGATCATTGTGCAGGAACACTTCCTCATAGTTGGGCACTTTCCTCGATTGACCAAAAGAATGTGAACTTAACCCAATATCATTGTTCCTTCCAGTTCTCAGATGCCAATTCCCGTCCCTCCTTTCTGTGTTATCAACCCTATCAACCAAACCCACTTCGCGTCGGGAAACACCAAACCTATGAGGGCTCAAACTTCTCCTAAGACGTGGAGATCGATCCAGTGTCTCCCGCCGGGCCATACCATATCGACCATGATCAAGATGAAGTCGATCTTGTACATGTAGTTCCGTATTTTCCGGCTCTCTAACATAGTAATCTTCACGCCTTCGACATTGCATCTTTAAGTAATTAGTTGAGTAACTCCTAACAAATCCTTGAACAATACCCTAGAATCGTCGAAATCGATTGATTCGCACTACAAAGTCGGAATAAACAAGCAGAAACCTTCAATTCCCATGACCTAACTCACCCAATCAAAATATCGAACAGGAATGTGGAGCGCTATCTGGAAAAAAGAATTGCAATAAAAATCTAACGAAAAGGTGATAAAGGGATTACCAAGCTGAGAAAAATTTCAAACCTTGGGAGGTCGATTTTGAGAATCCATTTGATGGTGTCTGTTATAATCCCTCGCTTAAGCTTCCATTTTTTGAAATCAAGAATCAGAAGCAAGCAATTTCTTGAGGAACGGGAATTGTCTTCATCCCATACGTTCGAGGGAGGGAACTATATTCGCTTTGATCTCCGAGAAATTTTATTGAGACGAAATCCCACGTCTGAACGATAAGGGCAAGTGACCGAAACCGATTATTTGTAGCGTATTTATTATTATTATTATTATTATTATTATTATTATTATTATTATTATTATTATTATTATTATTATTATTATCATCATCGTTATTACTATTTTACAAAGAATTAAAGTGTAGAGGTCGAAGTCAAAGCCGAAGGTTAGAAATACAAACACAACCAAATGAAAGAAAACTATTTACATAGAAAATAGTATGGTATCTGAGCTATGATTCTTGCATTATCGGGGAAGTACAAGATAGGATTTTTCACTAGAACAATTAAGAAAACCACTAAAGAAAATCTAGAATTCGTCATCGAAACAATCAAGAAAACCATGGAAGGAAATATGCTCTCAGCATAGAAGTGCAACAACAATATAATAGCCTCCTGGATCATAAATTCATGCAACAACAATATAATAGCCTCCTGATCGTAAATTCAATTTCTAAGGAAATTGCATCCAACCTCATCTACAATGGAAATGTACAAGAAATATGGGATGAACTTAAGGAGAGATATAGACAGTCAAATGGTCCACACATTTACCAATTGTGAAAGGATCTTGTAACAACTACACAGGAAAATCTCTTTGTAGAAGTATATTATGCCAAAGTAACAACCATATGGCAAGAGCTTGTAGAATACCAACCCATTGATGAATGTACATGTGAAGGGTCAAAGAAAATGATAGAATTCCTCGATGCTAAATTTGTGATGATCTTCCTCATGAGATTAAATGAATCCTTCTCTCAAATCTGAGTACATATTCTTTTCATTGATCCCTTGCTACCAATGAACAAGATATTTTCCCTTATCATTCAAGAAAAGAGACAAAGATCCATTGGAATTTCTTCACAAATTGAAAGCATCACATTAATGGCCAATGCTGATAAAAGATCATCTTCTAACCAATTGAAGAAGAAAGATACATGTCCAATTTGCTCCAATTGTGGCTACAGAGACATTGTGGCTACAGAGACCATGTAGTAGATAAATGCTACAAATTACATGGACATCCACCTCGGAAATAGATTGGCAAACAACAACTGAGTACATCAACAAAGACAAAACAACCCTGTTCAAGTTGATAACGAAAAGGGAACAAAATTGCCTAAGTCAAATCAGTCTGCCTTCTTTGCAAACCTTACCAATGACCAATATTCACAACTACTGCAAGTTGCAGACTCATCTCAACCCTCCTCAAAATGGTGAAAATACCAAAAGAGAGACTACTCATGTGGTAGGTATTTGCTTCTCTACTTTATTTACCAACGGTAGAAAACACCAAAAATGGATTATAGATTCTGGTGCATCTATACACATTTGTCATGAAAAATCCATGTTCAGAACACTTTGCAAGGTTGAAAATTTCTCTATGCTTTTACCTACTAAGCAAGACTTACGGTTGAACTTATGGGTGAAATTTCCATAGCAAAAGATCTGATATTACAAGATATCCTTTGCATACTAGAGTTTAAATATAACCTACTATCAGAAAGTGCCTTTCTCAAGGATACAAAATACTCTCTTTCCTTTACTAACACTAATTGCATCATTCAAGACAAGTTGCTTTTGAAAATGATTGGGAAGGTTGAATTCCCCAATGGTCTTTACCTATTCAGTACAGAAGCCAAAAGCCACACTGCCCTGATATGTAAAGCCACCTAGCACAAACAAATGAGACATCCATCAGTTAACAGACTAAAAGACCTATCACACAAACTAGAAATTTCTAATTTCTTAAACTGTAGAGTGCCACATCTACCCATTGGCCAAACAACGCGGTCTCTCTTTTCCTACTTTAAATAATGTTGCTGAAAATGTTTTGACTTAGCACTAGAACAAATATAGGCTTTAATGTCGGTTGGGAAAAATGGAAAATGAACATTAATGTCGGTTTTGAAAAGGCAGATGTTTAATGTCGGTTTTCCACCGACATTAAAGACTAAGCTTTAATGTCGGTTTTAAACCGACATTAAAGGTCCGCCATTTTGAAAACCGACATTAAAGGTCCATTTAATTTTTTTTAATAATTTTATTTTGTGAAAAAATAACAGTCTCTCTTACTTTACTCTTTTGACCCTCTCCTACTCGCGCAATCCCTTTTCTTCTCCAAATGAATTCGTCCATTTCTTCTTCGGCGACTTTTTCTTTTCCGATGCCCGTTCCTTCTCCGAATAACAATCGCTGCCACCATTGAGCTTGTCGCCACTATTGTGATTTGGCGTTGGTTTTGGAAACCTTCTTCAACCTCTCTCCTTCAAAAGTCAATCGGCATCCTTGGCGTTGATTTGGCAGAGAGAAAGTGATTGAGGAAGATCACAGATTTCTCATTGTTTTTCTCATCTTCTTTTCTTTTTCTGAATCCTTCCCATATTCATCCAAAGGCATGCTCATCCACTTTCTGTAGAGGTAAATTCGTATTTTACATTTTCCATTCTTCATCTTCGATTTTGATTTTCGATTTTCATTGGGTTTCCTTCCTTTGAGTTTCTGTTTCGATTTTAATGAGCAATAGCAGTAGCTTCTCTTCTAGGGTATTTCAATAAAGGGTTTGGCTTTGGTTTTTAGCTGCCATGGAGGATATAGGTCTTTTCAAGCAAGGATGGAAATGGTTTCAGTCGCAGAAACACACTTACTCGCGTGCTCGAACTGCGTTTTTTAGTTTCAGAGACAAAGTTGGGATGTTTATTGAGAGACATTGGCCAACAGTGTGCCGTGGCTGTGCCTGGATGGGGAGTTTACTACGTTTAGTAGTGCTTCAATGGTGGGACTGCATTATAAAAGGCTTCAGATCGCTTATTGGATTAGGCTCTGCTGCATTGCTTCTTATAATGTGGAGTTGCTTTCTTAGTTTAACCTCCATGTCCTGCCTGGTTTACGTTCTTCTTAGTATGGTATATTCCTCTCTGATACCCGATAAAAAGTTTTTTTATGTTATTTTGGGTTATTTCAGAATTAGGATCTGGATGTTGCTTGAAATGATAACGAGATTTATGAAGTTAAGTTCCCAACGGCAACAATTGGTTAAATGATTGACTTGTGGCTAAAACTTTACATTGGATCTTCACTGTTATAAATTTGACAATTGAGAAGCTAGAGATGTTTAACATTCCATCCACAAAGGTTCATACTAGTATTCAACTACCTTACTTTTCCATATAATCCTTGGTGGTGCCGTTGTTTTGCTACTCGTGGTTGAGTTAGGGTTACGATGAATGATTTAGATTTTATTTTCATGATGTAAGTTTGTTGAAAACATCACTGTAGAGGTACTTTGAGGTTTATTGTTCTGTTAATAGCTGGCTCTTTGGTATTGGTAGCCGTTTGTAAAAGTGCATCTTTGACTCGAGAATTCTCTCCTGTTCCCTTCTCTAGCGTATAGTCCTGTTCTTTGAATTACGATCCCAGTAGATTTACAATGTCATGGAAGTGGGCAATAGTCGATATATTTTCAAGTTACTTTCATAGAATTATTTGTTAAGTTGCTTTACAAGGTTCCTTCTATTTTAGTTTAATAGTGTAATACGTCAATAAAATGAAATTTCATTTCATTATATTTATAGCTTAGTCCACTGTTTCAGGGAGCTGCAGGAGTTGCTGTTCAATATCTCGGTTACACTCCTGGACTTTTTATTGTGGGGCTCTTTGCTATTCTAGTCTTGTGGATGTATGCTAACTTTTGGATTACAGGGACGTTGTTTATAGTTGGAGGTACAAACTTCTTTCCATAAATTGGGCTCTTTGTAATTACCAGTTTAGTCTCATAAATTCATTTAGATTAGGGTCTGTTCTTGTTGATAGGGTTGAGACTCCATTTCTTTTCCCTCCCTATGATACATGTTTCTTTTCACACTTCTCGTTCTCGGTTTCCTACACAGACACATATTAATAATTAAAACTGTGGTACAGAGTTGACTACTAGATCTTTTCCATGGTTGTGGTTTGTATGTCTTCATAGTAGCCGATAACCATAGTTTACTTCTATTTTTTTGTGATTGAAGGTTCAATGTTCCAATCTGTGGTATGGCTTTCCACAATGCCATAACTTTTTCTGTAATCAGCGGGGTAAAAAGGAAAAAATAAAAGCATCTTCCACATGTATTTCATAAATAAGTCTATTGGAGATAGTGGGGGAAGGGGAAGTATGGCAAAATTTTCACCATATTAGATGTTATGTTGACTGAACAAGTGCTATTTTGCATACAAATGTCGTCTGTGCATCTTCCAAGATTGATATCCCATCTGTGAATTGTCACGAAGGTGTTACAAAGAGTATCAATTAATTTCTCCTTTTGTATGGAGTTACATGTACGAATAAAATGTCCATAATACTGGGAGGGAAGATGTTTATGGGCATATTATCTCTAATATAATTATTTTAAATTTAGAAATGACAAGTAGAGAAGATAGATGTTTCTAATATTTTCCAAATTTACTGCACACTGCTTGTGGTGGTTGCAATGAAGATCTATATGAACTTTTTATACTTCTACACACGACTATTCACCCTTATGCCCACTTTAATATCCGTTTCCCATAAGAGTAAATTTTCTTGATGAATCTGTACTCCACTTTAATCAGATTGCTATATGAATCTTGAAATTCTGTCAGTTGATTTGGGTTTTTGGTTATCCTTTCTTATTTGCAGGTTATTTGTTCTCTCTTAATCATGCACGGTTGGTGGTCTTGATGGCAACTGTATATGCTATATATTGTGTTAAAGTTCGTGTTGGATGGCCGGGTGTCTTTCTCTCAATAAATCTTGCATTTCTATCCAATGATGCATTAAATTATTTGCTCCAATGGTGTGATAAGGCGAGGGAAAGCTCATATTTTGAAGAGCAGAAACAATTTGAAACAGTTTCGGGAGATGAATTCTCAGGAGAGTGTGAATACTCTATTCCTACTAGTGAGTCCGAGAAGGTTCATCCATGTAAGTCAGCCAGCCCAACTGTTGTGACATCTGTTGTTGATAACCAAAAAGAGGCTTCTTGTAGCAAGGTGACCAAAGATCAGACTGATTCAATTGATGAGATGAAAAGGATCTTAAATAATTAAGCTTTATAATTTCTTTGTATTTGGAGCCAAGTTGTATATAAATGTACACATTATTAAGATTTCATTTTGTATATGTACAAGTAAAAGATTTCATTTTTAACTATTTGGTGTCATACAAAATGGACAATAATGCAAGGATTTAATAAAAATAAATTTGAAAAAACGACATTAAAGACAGCTTTAATGTCGGTTAAAAAAAATTAAAGACATCTTTAATGTCGGTTATCCACCGACATTAAAGATAAACCGACATTAAAGGCCTTCAATAACACCTTCAAAGATGTCGGTTTATAACCTACATTGAAGCCCAACCGACATTAAAGCCCTTTAATAACGCTCGCAAAGATGTCGGTCGCCAAGTGACATTAAAGGCCTTTAATGTCGATTTTAAACCGACATTAAAGGCCAAATTTCTTGTAGTGTATAGTGCACTATGATATATAGGGTCCTTTTAAAACTCAAACACATTGGTCACTTTTACTTTGTTACTAATGTTTATGACAAATCTAGATTTACTTGGATCTACCTTTTAAGAAATAAAAATGATGTTTTACAAGTCAACCCACGTTTCTTTAAACTTATAGAAACTCAATTCTCAAAGGTAATCAAGACCTTCTGGTCTGATAATGCCTCAGAACAAAACTTAATTGTTGAAAGGAAGCACCAAAGCCTCCTCAATGTAGCAAGAGCTTTAATGTTCCAATCCAAAGTGCCAATAATTTTTTGGGGCGAATGTATTCTAACTGCTACTTATTTAACCAATAGGACACCTATGGTTCTACTTCAAATAATACAACACCATTTGCTGCCTTGTTTGAAAAGGATGCAGACTACACGTACATTAAAGTCTTCGGATGTCTTGCTTATGCATCCACATTATCTACAAATAGATTCAAGTTCAATCCAAGAGCACACCCTTGCATATTCATGTGATATCCACCAGGTATGAAGGGATACAAAAATTATATGACATAACTAAAAGAAAGTTCTTTGTTTCCAGGGATGTATCGTTCTTCGAGGAGCTTTTTCCATTCTCCTCCATTAAGAAGAACACCCTGTTACATGACTCCACCACACATGACTTCCTCGAACATTTTGTCACACCTTGCCCTCTCTTTGACAATCTTGGGAAAAGGAATGAGCAGATGGTCCAAGGAGGTCTTGTGTTCAAGCGCCTGCATTGTCGTTTCCTCCCCAATTAAAATTGATTTCCACTTGTTGGGCCTTTCAAATATGGGTAATTATAATAGGTAGCAATTTTTAGAATAATTATTAAGTATGGAGCAATATTTTAAAAAAATTGCAAATATAGCAAAGTCTATCAGTGATAGAGTCTATCGTTGATAGACTCTTATGGTTTATCAGTGATAGACCAACATTTGTTATATGGTCTATCAGTGATAGACTCTTATCATTGATAGATTTTGACAGATTTTGCTATATTTGAAATTTTTTTAAATTTTGCTATATACTTAATTATTTTAAATATAATTGCTACATTTGCAACTATCCTTTCAAATATTTCAGGCCCACAAGTGAAGGTTAGTGATATATAATTAAATTTACCTTTACCGCATCGACTTAAGCTTTTGGATGAATTGTTAATTTAATACACTCAATGAAAGTTCTAAGTAACTGAAAACAATAAACAAAAGTCTCAGACAAACATGACTCACGTAAGATAGTCTAATGATCACAAAGTGATTAAGTTGCCATATGAGATAGATAACTCTAACCTTACATCTCCATCAATTATCCGCATTAAGGAGCTAGTCAAATTAAGTCATGTATCCTAATCACCAATTATGCTAGAGAGTCTTAACTTCATTACCACATAAAATAGAATACATGCGTCGGAAATTATATGAAGCACTAATACTTCACAAGTGTGCAGAGAATCTGTCGCTGATATTGATATATTCAGATACGTAAAATGAAGTATCTTACTTATTTTTTTAAAAAAATTCAAGAACGCGCATCTCCTTCCACGCCAATCAATTTAATTATATATATAATTGAGATGAATTTTTAATCCTAAAACTCATAGTTGAATCAATTTCATATAAATTAATTTTTAAATTTGAATTTGAATTTCTAGAGATGTTTTTTTAAAAAAAAAATTAAGACAGTATAAAAACTTAAACATGTTTATTATTAAAATAAAAAATGCTTCTTAGTTCAACAATATTTATTAAGTATTATGAAGGGGAGAACTTGTGCATTGAAACATGACGGTCGGAATATAAGTTGAGAGAGCCACAACCGGAGCCCATGGTTGCAAAAAGTCATAGATGGACCAAGTCCTGTCTCAAATTCTGAACAATATTGGTATTGAAGACGGAAGCGTCGAGTCAAAGGCTCATTTGAGCGAGACCAAATGAGATGCATGTAGTGGGAGGGAGGTCGATCGATCGATGTCGATAAAGCCAACTTGACAAGCCCTATGTTGGAGGAATAGCTCTTGAGGGAGTTTTGATTGAATGGAGTGAAGGATAATAGAAGTGGAACAAAAGAAAATGTGAAAGTGATTAGTAGCAAGCAATTTTGAGAGCTCTAAGAAAGGTGAGACATGGCCATGAGCAGGTCGGAGGGCATCAAAATCTTCATTTTTATTTCATTTCTACCGTGACCATCTAACTCCATCTCTTTTTCTTTCTTGCTTTCTTGTTTAAATTTGTGTTACGAGAAAACTAAAATCAGATTATAGGAGAAAGGGATATAATGATTAGATATAGTTTAAGTTGTATATAATCTCATGTTTCATTTTTCTAGCACAATTTAAATAAAACCATATTTTTTTTGTCACATGGAAAATTTAGTGGTGATTCAAAGTTTAGGGATAGAAATTGTTGAAAATACTTATAAAATGTTCTAGTCTTCAATTAAATTTGAAGTTAAGTACAAAGAAGGGTTTTTTCATTCTCTTTTCAGTATATTATAAAAACTATAAGTAAATAATTGTCTATGCAAAGGTATCTCTCTATCATATTATTTTTCCTTTAAAAAGGTCTAATACATATATATTAATATACATCTCAAGATTTAGTCTAGAAGTCGAGTTGAGATTTATGGTTATTTGGAAGTTGATATTAAAACGGTTATATTTCGACTTTCATATATACGTGTCTACTAAGTCCTAACATGAAAATATTATTGCATGTTTTCACACATGTCAAGTAAATCAAACTCCCACATGGCAAAGGAATACGGTCTCTCGTTCCTCCACCGAAGTCGAATATGGGGCACTTGCAATGTTTATTGGCTTCATCATTTGTTGTGTGATCTACGTGTATCCTTCACGATCCCCCGATATTATGGTGTGACAACATTAATTTTCAACATCTTTCTTATCAGTAATTCTGTTTTTCATGTACATACTAAACACATAGAAATTGACTGCAAGTGACGGGAGTACTCCCGACGCTCAAAAACGTCGGCGAAAATGAAAATAACGTTGGGAAAGGATATGCCGACGTATTTCACGGCGTCGGGACAAACGTCGGGAATGCCTCTCCTGACGCCGTCACATGCGTCAGCAACAGTGGCATCAGGAATGCCTCTTTCCCGACAGACCTTATGCCGACGCACCTCACGGTGTCGGGAATGCCTCGAAAATTTAATTTCTATTTTTTTCCCTAAAATATTTTGCTCAAACATTCACAATGACATTCGGATTGCTCAAATACTTTTTCCGACGTTTTGGATTAAATTAAAATAAATTGAATATAAATTAATAAATTAAGAAATATACAAACACAAATTAAAAAAAAAGATTTAAAATTAATAATACGAATAAGTTCACAAAATATTAGTAAGTTTAATACAAAAAATGTAGTTCTCATAATACAAGAAAACGCAAACATAACAAAAAGTCTCCCAACAAGGTGCATATGTGTCATTCTACACATTCGGTCCTAAAATGATATAAAAGTAACTAAGTTTAGTACATATATCCATATGTTCACTGTATACTATCATTGCAAAAACTTAAGAATAATGGAGACATATATACGTACCGCAGAGCTAGGGATCATGTGGTGGTCCGTTGTGCATGAGTTAATTCTTCCATCATCTTTTTCATTGTTTCCACTTGTAAAGCTAACGCTTGGTGATTTCTATCTTGTACTTCAATCCATTCCAAAGTTTCATTAAGTTTAGCTTGTAATTCAATCTCTTTTTATGGGACTGTGAACAAGATCGAACTGCTCGTACTCGTCATCTTGCGGGCCTTCAGCTTGGGTTCCCAACCAAGGCCTTTTGAGTAGTCTGATCGTCTACCCAACACCTGATTGCATATCTCATCCTCAGAGAGTGGCTGACTACCCTCTGGGTTAGGTTGGGATTGGAGTTCCAGCATTTGATTCTGCAACAAATTTAAAAACTATGTTAGGTAACGCGCAAAATTATATAATGAAAGAAGATAATTAATAAGGGCATAACTTACGTGCGCATCCTCGGCGACCTGCGACACGAACGTCCCAACTTGAATGTGTGTTTCTCGAAACAACTCCACACGATCGATTGGCTCCCCTTTTCTCTCAGCGAGCTCGTACTGTTGTTGTAGAAACGACTTGGACCCGCTACTATGATTGTAAGGCTGCCTCTGTTTAGCAGCCTTGTTCGTCCGTTATTGTTCATGCATTAAAACAATTATATTGTTTATTTCTTATACATATTAAAACTTATTATCATAATTAATCATGACAAATACCTGGAATGCACGGCTGATATAGTGGTCGCAAAGGAAGTGTCAATCCTCATGATGTCCAACCGATGCGTTTGGTGGGTTTGCACGAGCCTCCTCCGGGTCGTACTTTTTGAAATGTCTGTGACAGTCGGCCTAGAACTCTTTAAAGGTCGTGAGCATCTAATGCTCAACAAACCTATTCATTGCTTGATCATTGAAATCAAGTACAAACAATCGCTACACATTACAAACATAACACATTAGATTGGTTAAAGTTAGATATGTTTCAAATGAAATCATAAACGTGTAGTGCACTTAATTACCTGGAGGTCGCCCTTGACGACCTCAATGTATTCTCTCCCAACACCTGCCCACTTAAGACAGCGGACGGGAAATGTTTTTCGCTCGCACACGTCTATCGCCTGGCTAAAACGAACGGCGTGTGGGAAAATAGGCTTCTCCGCTCTAGGGCGATCATCATCGGAATGTGCCTATTTATTGCAACGTGGCGCTCTAACTCCAAAAGTCGAGACTGCGCACGTCTCCTAGGAGTCGGAGTCGCAGGTTGTTGAGAAGAAAATCCTGCTCAATAAATCGATAATAACATATAATGTTAGAAAAAAGAACATGAAATAATCGTAAGTTAAAATAAAGAAAATTCTTAGACTCACTCGTATTATCGCCCACAAACGACGACCCTCCCGCGATGTTATCTAAATCATCCTCAAACTCGAGGAACATAGCGTCCATCTCCATAAAATCATTACATGGATATGACGATGACATAATGGCTGTGGACATAGAAAACAAACATTCAATAAGCAAATACGAACACATAGCTAGAATCAAACTACAGAGGCTACCATAACTGCAGGATAGCCAACACAACCTAATTATTAACAACAAAATACTTCAAGCTATCCTACTACCACCCCTTGAAACCATCCCAAACATAAGCAAATTCAAAACAAAAAAGGCTATCATAACTGCAGAATAGTCATCCCAAACAGAAACAAATTCAAAACAAAAAAGGCTACCATAACTATAGGATAGCCAAAACAAATCTACACACATATTACATTTTCAATTTAAAACATAAACCCCCTACAAAAATTTCAATTTAACAATAAACCTCCTCCCCCCAATTTAATTTTCAATTCAACTATAACCCCCCCCCCCCCCTCAATTCAATTAAATCCTAAACCCTAAACCATTCAAATTTCAATTTAACTATAACCCCCCCCCCCCCCAATTTTCAATTTAACTATAAATCCTAAACCGTAAACCTTTCAAATTTAAACTCAACCACAATTACACACATTCTATACAAAAATACATTTAACAAACAAAAATCTATTCCAAAAGAAAATCCTAAAACAATTCTCCTAAAAAAGACCTTAAAACATAATTTAAACTAAACAAACTTTATATTTAAACTTACCTAAGGTGGCAGATGGCGGCGGAACGGTGAGGGATGGCGACGACGACAGAATGGAAGGCGGCGAGCTACGGACGACTAAGCCTCGACGATTCTCTCTTCTCCCTTTCCCTTTCAGTTTCAATTCTGTGAAATACAGAACTGAATCGATTATAAAGGCATCGAGAATAATCGTATTTTCGACGCTCATTAAAAGGGTTTCCCGACGCGCTATGGTGCGTCGGGAAAACCCCTTATTCCTGACGCCGTTTGGCCTATTCCCGACGTCGTTTGGTCGACGCGTGTTTGATGCGTCAGAAAAAAATGGTATTCCCGATGTAGTGGTCATTGCGTCGGGAATACACTTATTCCCGACGTTCTTTGTGCCGACGTCTTTTTTGGCATTGGGAAATCTCCGTTTTCTTGTAATGTATCATTTATTAGAGAGAAGAGGTTGTTCACAAGGATCTTGTGTTCTTTATTTCACTTTAGGATCAGGTTGCTGACTTGTTCACCAAGCCTCTCTTCACGCGTTCCTTTGATCAATGTTATACCAAACTCACAACAGCTTCTTCCTCATCTTGAGTTGGTAGGGGTGTATTAGATATTTGATTCTATTATAAGAAATTGTTATCGTAGATTTATTATTTTGTGGTAGATTCAATTTTAGTTGTTACTCGTAGTACAATTAGTTGTATCACCCTATTATATATATAGAAAGGTCTCGAAGAATCAATGAACAAGCAAGATTAAACTCAATATATATTTACCTTTGTCAACTTGTTCAAACTTTCAAAGCATAAAAAGTTGTTCGTGTTGAATTTGGATAGATGATTACTACGTGAATGGAAAAGAAAAAATGTGAACAAATAAAATTTGTTTCTTATTGTTATTTGTTTTGATGTGTTTTTATATGAGTCTAAAGCTCAAACCAACCTCTTACACTAGCTCAAAGATTGAACAACAAGTCATGTCAGATGCATGTATTTGACTTCACATTTAGCATTTAGATAAAACCTAACGATGAATAATTAGTCAATGTTCCACTATAAACAAAAGTACATCATTACGTCTCCAGAAAAAGTAAATTCACTCTATTATTCTCTAATTTTTTACTTGGAACACGTACACTTTATGATTTAAGCATTAGAGTTTGTGTGCCTATGTTAATTTTCAAATTATAAAATTTCTATTTTGTTATCATGTGTTATATACCTTAGCCAAAATTTGGCACCAACAACTATATACATTAACTTTTGTTTGTTGTTACACCGCATTATCATCAAGCTTCAACAACATAACTTCAATCAAAATGAATTAATAATCTAACTTGAAAATAAAAGTACGTGAATCAAAACAGAACAAAAACTCAATGAATATCAAAGTTGAAAATACAAAAACGATAAAGCAATTTTTGAAGTTATTGTTTTTATATAATACTATGAAAATTTTAATTACATGATATTTCTTCCGCTTTTACTTATTTGCAAGGAGGCCCTCAGCTTTGTTGGGTGTTGCAGTACCATTATGATCATCAATCTTCATGACTTCACAACAATGTGAATCCATGGAAGTTCTACACCAATTGCTTTGTAAACCTTTCTTTTTCCTTCTACATAGCTTCGTTATCTCTTCCGCAACAACCTCCATTTCATCTTTATCACCTTTCTCCTTCATAATCTTTGCAAACTCCTTCATCTTCTCCCTCACTCCCTTCCCGCTTTCCTCCGCCACTACCTCCCTCACAGCTCTTGCCACCTCTCTCCAACATAGCCTACCGCCACAACTTCTCTCCACCACGACACCAACGCCGAGGTGCTCTACTAGCCTGAAATAAGTAGAAGGCATTAAATCATCATCAATATGTGATTGTTTTCATTGACATTTGTAGATATAGTATGCCAATAAAAAAGTTCGTGTAGTGGTTTTCCTTTTGAGAAAAGGAATTTGTTCTCTTTTTTTAGTATGTTAGAAAATGATTTGCACCTAATTATTGGTCTATACATATGTGTGTGTGGATGTAGAAAAGTGTTACCTGGCATTCAATGGTTGATCAAGTTGCATCGGGGCAGCGATGATCGGAACGCCAAACTTGAGGCTCTCTAAGACAGAGCTCCACCCACAGTGGCTGAGGAACCCGCCGGTGCTCCGATGCTTTAAGATCTGAGCTTGCGGGACCCACTCTTCTACCACCATCCCTCTCTCTCCAACTCTCTCTAAAAACCCTTTTGGGAGTTCTTCTTCTACGTTGTTCCTCTTTTTTCTTTCTCCTTCGCCGCTCGCCGGAAACCTCACCACCCATATGAAGTTCAGGTGGCTCAACTCTAAGCCATGAGCGATCTCTTCCATATCTCCTTTGGATAAGTAAAACTCGCTTCCGAAAGATACGAGTATGCAAGATTTTTTCTCCTTTTTGTTCAGCCATTTCTCGATACTTTCTGCTAATACTTCGATGTCTTCATCTTGTTCTTCAACTAAGGGACCCACGGGAATTACCTAAATAATAATACAGAATCAGCTCAAATAATACAGTTATTGGGGGCTCATAAACACCTTGGAATGAAGTATAACAACTCCACATTCCCGATGATCCTTTTGGGTCAAACATCCACTCTAGTTTGGCTTACTTAAACGTACGATTGATCTAAACATAAGTAGAACTCATCCCTTGCCCTTTATATTAGACATACTACCACACCAATGCGAGATCTTACTTTGAACCTATATGTCACTCAATGTGTGAGGTGACAATTGTGCAACTAGATTGACTAGATCAAGGGACAAGCAAAAAGAAAAAACGAAAGTCAAAAGAGAATTAAGAAGAAAAAAGACAGCCCAAAACGATATCGACCTCGTTTTGGGCATATGGCTTGATGCACTTTGCCCATCAAGTTAATGAGTTAAACCCCTATTTGCACGCCAACTAAAGTTATATGCATGTGCTTGTTTCTTCACATTTCTATTTATTGTTGATGGACAATACTTAATTATCAACATATATATATATATATATATATATATATATATATATCTTTTTGTTGATGGTTAAATGCCAATCAAGAAAGAGGTTTGTTGATGTTTGTGGCTCATCAACAAATCCAAAAAATGAAAATTCCTCATTTGGACGAAACTTACGTATTTTTGTGCCAAAATAATAATTCATTTTTTCTGGCGTTCTTGCACATCAAGTCAAATATATATAAAAGCTAAGTGTATCAATAAATGTATTTTTCTTGACATTCTTGCACATCAAGGTAAATATATAAAAATCAATTGTATAAAGAAAGGTGTTTCTTTTTTATGGTTTTTTACATGGTCAAACTTTACTTGTAGTAGTGTCATACTTAAGTAAAAGTTAAACTTAGTATGTCAATCGTGAAACAATTAATTAAGAAATGAAAATAATTTTAATGCTAAAATGAATGGCTCAACTAAATGAAAGTTTATATTATCGTCTTCGAAGTCAAAGGTTCAATTATTCCATACATACCCATGTGAGTGTAAAAATGTCATTAACTTTAAAAATGTTTAAAGTAGGGATTTGTTTCAAAGTTTTATTATTATTATAGGTAAAGTAGATAAGACATTGACTAATTTCCATTAAAAAAATGATAATTCAAATCTTGACTCGATATGGTTATAGTAATTGAAAACAAACCTTGATTTGCAACGAAGTGGAAAGAAAATCAATATACTTGGCTTCTATTTCTCTGAAAGATTTAAGAAGAAGAATGCCACAAGATCTTTCATAACATTCTTGGATCCTTTGCTTGTCTTTTGCATCATTCACTGAGCTTCTAAACAAGTTCTTCAGTTGTTTAATCTCAAACGCAGAGAGGCGAATTTCAGGAAACATCGACGGAAAGTCCGAGTTTGGAAACTTTAACATGTTCGTAACTAGGGCCGCCATAAGAGCACCTGAAACAATTTATAAATTTATCAACCATTTCACGAAGATTGGTTTGAAATAAATTTAAAATTCACACTTATTATTAGAGAAGTTATTCTTTTTTAACAATACATAGAGCTGGAGAGATCGAACATCTTATCTGAAAGTCGATAGCACATATTTGATGTTTAATGAGCTATACTCACTTAGTTTACGGTTTCAACTTTCTTTTAGTAATACTCGAGTGTTTGTACACCGTTAACCTTGCCCATCTCCTTTAATAATAATGGAAGACTATAGAAAAAGAAGGAAAGAATTGTGTTTTCTTTAAAGATTAAAGGAAAAAAAAGTTTGTCAACTATAATTTATCAATACATACTTGATTGAGCTAAATTACGATGAGTGCAACTAAAAAAATATATTTTAAATAACAAAATTAAACTTCTAAAAATATTTATAAAAATAACAAAATATCACAATCTATTTATGTGATATATTATGATAGATCAAGATAGACTAATGTACCTATATAGTAATACAAATATACAATAGATAATATCTTGATTTATATTGGTCCATCCATATATACACAATGCTATTTTTTTATTTTATAAATATTTTAGTTTATTTTACTGTATTAAAAACTATTATTTTCGATTTCTACAAATTATAGTTTGTTTTTATAAAAAATAAATGAACATTTTTTAAATATTATAAAATCAACCAAAATATTTATCAAATATATGTATATACGTATCATGATACAAACCAAGAAACACGAATAGAGAATATAATATTTTAATACGTCTGTAATTATTTTTGAGAAATTTTCATTCAAATAATTACTATAAAAAAAAAAAAAAAAAAAAAAAAAAAAAAGTAGGTCTAGTTTTTGTTAGAGATGCATTCCAATAATTTCTAAAGATGCATTTACGAGTTAAAGCTATTCTTTTTGAAAAGAAAATAATGATAAAAGTATATCAACAATTAATTAAACCAAAGTCTTAATAATGGAATTACCTGTGCATTGAAACATGACTGCTGGAATATCAGCAGAGAGAGCCACAGCCGGAGCCCAAGGTTGCAAGAAATCATAGATGACCAAGTCCGGTCTCAAGTTCCGAACGATGCTGTCAAAGGCGGAGGCAGCCGAGTCGAATGCTCGCTTGAGCGAGAACATGAGATGCGACGGGAGGCCAGCAGTGGTGTGGCGGCACCGGGGGAGGTCGGCCGATGTTGGTAAGGTCAACTCGACAAGCTCTATGTTAGATGATGATAGTAAGTTTTGAGGGAGTTTTGATTGAATGGAGTGAAGGATAATAGAAGTGGAACAGAAGAAAATGTGAAAGTTTTTAGTAGCAAGCAGTTTTGAGAGCTCTAAGAAAGGTGAGACATGGCCATGAGCAAGCCATGGGAGCATCAAAATCTTCATAACTTTCGTCTCATTTCTTTGATGCCCGTCTAACTCCATTTCTTTTTCTCTCTTTCTGTTCTTTCTTGTTTAAACTTAAGATATGTTATTATGGAATAATTTAAATGCTTAAAAAGAAGTTTGGATTGTGGGAAAAAGAAGAAAAGAGTGATAAGGATGTCTCTCAAATATTGTTACTTACTAATGAAAATATCACAATAAAATGTGGATAATATTGATGAATATTCCTACGCATATATAACAATCTCTAGTATATCTTTTACTGTATTTGTATATATTTTGATTTGGTTTTCATAAGTCTTAATATAAAATAATTTGTATGTTTTGACAAAGGATAAGTTGATGGACAAAACGAATATCTATAGGAAATTGAATACAGGACCTTCAGAATTAAAGCTATAACACCGCAATTTTAAATCACTAATTGATAAAAAAAAGGTTAAGTGAATAGATAGCGAGGGGTAGTTCTATTATATATAATAATGTCCACATGGTAAAGAGTTAATAGATCCAGGTGTATTTTATATCTATGTGTTCAAACTTCAAACCACAAAATCGGTGGTTTTGAATTTGAATGGATGACTTCGTGAATGGAAAAGAAGAAAATGTTTGAGAACAAACAAAATTTGTCTTCGTTTTCTTTGGAAGTGTTTGATTGTTAAAAGGGTGTTTTTGATAAATAACAAAAAGTAAAGTTCCACAACATTCTTTTATTTAGTAGCAGATTTAAAATTTTAGAAATGGTTTTCAATTTGGTATTAAGTTTTCATTTTTCATTTTTTTTTTCAAAAACTTCATCTTACAAAATAATATAGTAAAATTTTAAGTTGTATCAATGATAAATACCAATAAATTCCTATCAATTTTTATTGTTGATGTAATTCAAAATTGTTTAGTATATTTTATCTATTCGTAATTATATTAATTCGTTTTTCAATATATATTTGAAAATAATCCATTGAAAATTTACAAACTACAAGATGTTTTAAATTAAAATTAACATAAACAAAATTCTTTGAATGTAGTGAAACTAAAATTGAATTAAAAAGAAACTATTCAGAAAACAGATGTTATTTATTCTTTATAATATGTACTAGCCACTAGGAACATGATTAATTTTTTTAGTTCAGCTATATGCAAGCGATAGATTCAAACCTTTGATCTTTTAATTAATAATACATACTAGTTTTAGATTGGACAAAACTCAATAAAACTAATCTAACAAATATGATATTTGTTGCAATTATATTCTTAAATTTTTAGAATAAAAAATTGAGTCCACCAATTATATCTATCCAAAATTTAAATTTGGACCCTTAAGTTATTTATATATAAAGGATTTAATTTTTATTATTAATGGGTCCAAGAATCTAAATTTAATATTTTATTTAGAAGTATAAAGGTATAATTATAACTAAAATTATTTTAGGATGATTTTATAATTTGCGTATTTAGTGGTAGGATGTTTTTATTTTTAAAAATTAGTTTGAAATTTGAAGAAATTTTGTTGGGGGCAACTTTTATTGCATCCAAATCTTCACTCAATTTGTTCACCTTTTCCGAGATGATGTGCTCATCATTCCCATCTGTTTTTCTATTTCCTATATTTATCCAAAACAAACATGTGTCAAACGACTATATACATATCCACATTTCTATTTTATATATACATATATATATATATATATATATATATATATATATATATATATATATATATATATATATATATATATATCAGAAATTATTGTAAATATTTAAATCAAGTAAAAATATTTATAAAATATAACTAAATTTTATATATCTGTCTACTCATCTTATAAAATGTTACTATGTTTTACAAATATTTTTAGTTTATTTTACGAAGTATATTTTTTAAGTCAAAAACTATCAAATTTATTTAAATTAATAATTAAGTATTTTGGAAATTTATTAAAATAAAAAATTCATAAAAATTATTTATAAATATAACAAAAATATCATAACTTATGTACAATAAACTAAGATAGGCAATAGTTTATGGTGATCCATTGTAGTTAGTTGTGATACTTTGCTATATTTTGGCTATTTTATAGAAGAGAATTGTGAAAAATTAAGTTATAAATATTGTTGTTAATATTATATTATTCATATTGAAGTAGATAGATAGATGAATGATATTTTTATGTTTTATGATAAAAGATATTGGAAATATTTATGGTATATAATATCGATGTTGAACCCTTCAATTTAGGATATATCGACCCATGTTTTCATCCATGGTGTCATCTTATTCTAAGTTTAAAATGGTTTTGGAATTAGTAAATTTTTTTAATAGAAGTTTTAAATTATTTTTAAAAAATGTATGTTAGCGTGTATTTAATATTAACGTTTAATAAAGATAAATATTTAATAAATAGCATTTTTTTTTTATATTAGCATGTTTGAAAAAAAGTATATTAATAATAGGAGAATTAT
Organism: Cucumis melo; assembly: GCF_025177605.1. Classification (NCBI taxonomy): domain Eukaryota; kingdom Viridiplantae; phylum Streptophyta; class Magnoliopsida; order Cucurbitales; family Cucurbitaceae; genus Cucumis; species Cucumis melo. The sequence goes on from NC_066859.1 coordinate 22,509,227, forward strand.
TATAGATAACATAAAAAAAGAAACTATTAACTAGATATAGTAAATTTAAATGGACTATAAAAAGTTTGATTGAATTTTGCTATTTTTAAAAAATGTATTTTAATAGATGTGTTTATATAGTTTATTGATTTATTCAATGATCAAAAGTAGTTTTAAATAAGTTTTAATATTTTCTCGAAATAATAGAAAAGATGATTCGATTTCTTGAAATAAACATGCGAAAAAAACCTGTTTTTGTTGTAGTAAGGAATTAAAAAAAATAGCTATAGGTTAAATTAAATTTTTTGATAGGATACATAAAACCAACTTAAATGATATTGTACCTAAGGACAAAAAGTTATAAGTTCAAATCTACTCTCAAAATCTTACTAAAAAAAGAAATTAAGATAGAAGAACATTTTGAATCCTAAGATTTATTTTGTCATTATATTTTTTAATTAACTAAGTTTTAAAAAATATGTATATATCAATTATAGTTGAAATATTCTAATTTTATTATCTATTCTGATAGGATAAATTAGAACGTAGGTAAAGTGTTTTCATTTTGATTAATACAAAGAATGAAAATGAAATATTTATCTCGTAGTTCTCAAATTTTGATGAATATATATATTTACCATTTGAATTTTCAAAACGCAATAAATCAATTTAATCACCGAAATTTAAAAATCAACACTATTTTTTGTTTGATTTCTTTAAGAGGTAATTAGATAATCTTTGAATTTTAAAATAAAATAATTTAACTTTTATAAATTATTCTTATAATTTAAAATATCATATAACTATTTAAAATAAAAGTGTAAAATTATATCAGTGACTTTTTAAACTATTTTTTAAAAATTTAAGGATATAAAAGGTAAATTTTTAAAACACATAACTAAACATATTCTTCAAAATTTCAAGAATGAAATGTAATTTTATCAACAAAAAAAAATTGTCATATATGGATATTTGAACTTTTATAAATTTAATTAAAAAAGAAATATATTCAGTATTTGTATTTAAATAAATATTATATAATATTATTTTAATTGTTGAAAACTTTTAGAATTTAGATAATGTAATAATTATTATTTTAATATTTTTTCTAAAAGAATAATTTTAATATTTCTATATTATTATCTTTTAATTTTCAAACTTATAGTGATATATATCAAATGAAAACAAAACTACTGTAACTTTACATGAATCTTTATTCATGTTTTTATATACTTCAAAATTTGTATAGAATATTTATTTGGTTAATTTTTATTAATGTAAAAAATATCAAATTATTTATAGTTCGCATAATAAAGTTTATGAAGTTAATCATTTTTAAAATATTCTAGGTTTTTCCTTCCTTTTCTTTTTTCATTCGCACCGTGATTTATTTCTTCGTCTTTCTTCTTTTTCTCTTTCATTTTTTTCCACTACGATTTCTTTTCATCATATTTATTCATTTTTTATTCTTTTTCTACGTCGTTTAATCTTTCTATCGTCTTTCTTTTTTTCTTTCTTTTTTTTTCCAACTGCCATTTTTTCCCATCATATTTCTTCTTTCCTTTTTTTCCAGCTGCAATTTCTTTCTATCGTCTTTCTTCTTTTCCTTTTTTTTTCGCTGCGATTTCTTTCCATCGTCTTTTTTCTTTTCCTCTTTTTTTCGTTGCGATTTATTTCCATTGTCTTTTTTCTTTTCCTCTTCTTTTTTTTACTTCGTTTAAATTTAGTACCCAAATCTAAACGACCATGTACAAAAAATAGCAAAATCTAAAAGATCGTATATAAAGAATCTTGAAAAAAATCATTTAGATTGGAGTAGCCAAATGTAAACAATCGTGCAAAAAAAAGTAAACAATCGTGTAAAAAAAATGAATCATCTGTAGATAAATCTAAACGATTATATACCAAAAAAATTAAAAAAATCATTTAGCCAAATCTAAACGATCATATACCAAATTATGAAAGAAAAAAATCGTTTAGATTTGGGTCCAAATCTAAATGATTAAATATAAACGTGTAACTAAATTTAAACGTAACCAAATTAAAGCGATCGTATAACAAAATTAAACCATAGAACTGAAAAAAATAAATAGTAACCAAATCTAAACGATCGTATACCAAATATATTATGGGTACGTTGTTGACGAGACATTTTTTGTATTTTCTAAAGTGAGTCTATAGGCTTTTTCTATTTTCGAAATTATTTTATACAATGTAAATATTTTATTGTTTTTGTTATATTTTTTTAAATGACTCCGGTTTATATCAACAAATTAAACTACTCCATACATTTAAATCCTAACCATTTTTCATTTGTTGAGAAGAAATCCTATCAAAAACTATTTAAAAAGTCAACAAAGAACATAATTTATCAACCTAAAAAATATAAAGGAAACACCAATGAATAAATAGTTAGTTGTTTTCATTAATTATGATATCAAGAACATAGTGTTTAGTTTGGATGAAAAGGTATGTTACTTGGAAGTGTATAAAAAAAATGAAATAATTATTTTAATTAAATTGTCTAATTTTGTTTCTAATTGATTTTAAAAAAATTACATCAGATGATTGGATGATAAAAAAATTAAAAATAAAAAAAACTCATACTTACATATTGCAAATATAACAAGTAATTATATATATCAAAGAGTTATTAGAGGACTATCATGTAACGCCCTAGAATATAAGGTATTTTAATTTTAATTATCTTGTCAAAATTATTTTGGGTGTAAAGTGAGTTAATTGGTGGGATCTGTTTGATTTTGTGGGAATTAGGTTTAATTAAATATTTTTTTGGGAGAATATTTAATTAGTTGGGAGATTTGGAACTTTTTGTGTCGAAAATTTTGATTTAAAATGAATGTTATTGGTTGATTTATGTGGTTTAATTTTGAGAATTTTGGATAATTATATATATGTAAATATAATTAATTTGATTAGTGAAGATAAGAATAATTATATTATGAGAATAATATAATTAATTAAGAAAATATGATATGTTTTATGGAGAGAGAATATATTTGATATTGTTTCGAGGAGAAGAGAAAAAGAGAGATAACAGTGATGATGTGATGGGAAGATTTAATGAGAAGAGAGAATAAAATTATTTGGCTTGATTTGTATTAAATGGAGAGAGAAAATTATTTGTTTGATTTATTTAGGAAAAGAATAAAAATAATAATTACTATTATTTTTATTAGGAAAATTTTCATAAATATAACAAACTACTAAAATATTTACCGTCCGTGTAACAAAACTCATAAAATTGGCCATTTTTTAAATATTTCAGGTTTGTCCTTCCATCTTTTTCTCCTGATTTTTTTATCGTCTTTTTTCCTTTACTCTTGTTTTTTTTTTTCGTTACGATTTTTTTCCATTTTTTTTCCCTCTTTTTTTTTCACGTTGTTTAGATTTGGGTAACCAAATATGATTTCTTTTTATTGTCTTTCTTATTTTTTTTCTATTTTTTTCGCTGCGTGTATCGTCTTTCTTATTTTCCTTTCTTTGTTTACGTTGTTTAGATTTGGTAATCAAATCTGATTTTTTTATCGTATTTATTTTTTTCTCTTTTTTCTTTTATGTTCGCTGCGTGCATCATCTTTCTTTTTTTTTCTATTTTTTTTATGTTGTTTAGATTAGGGTAACCAAATCTAAAATATCGTGTATAAAAAATCTTGAAAAAAATTGTTTAAAAAGATCATGTACCAAAATTTGAAAAAAAAATCGTTTAGATTGGGGTAGCAAAATCTAAACGATTGTGTAGCCAAATCTAAACAACCGTATAATCCAATTAATTAAATAATCGTGTAACCAAATTAAATGATAGAATTGAAAAAATAAATCTTTTAGATTTGGCAACCCAAATCTAAACCAACAAATCTAAACAACTGTGTACCAAACAATAGCCCAATCTAAACAATTGTGTACCAAATATATTACGTGTGTTACTAAATATATTATGCGTGTTGTTAACGGAGCATTTTTGGTATTTTCCACGGTGGGCCTTTAGGCTTTTTCCATTTTTAGAATTGTTTTATACATTGTAAATATTTTGACACTTTGTTATATTTTTTAAAAGATCCCTATTTTTTTATTTAAATAGGATCCCTCGTGATGTGTGCTCATCACTATTCATTCATCTTATTCCTCACACAAAACCCTAACCTCTTCAAGATTTTTTGTTATCCTTCTCCGACCACCGTTGCGCACTAGTCGTTTGCCATTAGTCGTTGACCGTCACAAGCCACAAGAACCAAGCCGCTTCTCCTTTCGTAAGCCAATCGTCGCGCGTCATCTTGCGCCGCATCGTTCCCTTGAGTAGCAATATTGTTGACGAGCCCTCATCAATTGTCGATTGTCACATTTTACAAGTGTCCGAGCCGATTCTTCGTGAGTCGTGTAACCCGAGCCGCTACCTCCTTGTAAGCCACGTGTGCGAGCCGTCCTCTACTGTCAGCCGTCTTGTCGAGTCGATCTACTCAGATCTAAGCCGCACTCGAACTCCAAGTTATCATCCAAGCAACACGCGAGCCACCACCCCTTCGTGAATCGCCTAGCCGCTTTCTCTAAGCCACCCAAGCCGTTTTCCTTAAGTCGAGTCACCAGCCTTGTTTTAGTCATTTTCTACTTATTTTGGTAAGTTTTAGTGGGTTTTGGATAATATCTATGAGATATTGATTTTTGACATTAAATAATTTAATTTTGGATTAAATTGGATTATTTTTCATAAAAGACTGGTTATATCAAATTTGAAGTTTATGTTGTAGAATTTTTCCTAAATCAAGGATAAATTGGATTTAACCTCAACTTTGGATAAGTTGAATTAAATTGATTTTGGGTCTTTAAGCAACCATTAAACTTATTATCTTAGTTATTTTTCCCTTACTGTTTAGGACTTATCTGTTTGGGAAAGCTTGGTTGTTGCTATTAGGCATATTTATCTATTTGTTAATCTCGAGGTAAGAGATTCTCCTACTAGACTTTCGTATTGAAGTTATGAGTTTGCATGTGATTTCCCTATTATGCATTGATGTAGCTAAAATGCATAATGTATTGATGACGTATATTGATGATTGATAGTTATGACTGAGTTATGTTGATAATGATGCATGGTTATGTTAATGTTGATGCATGAAATATTAATCTCATGATTAAGAATGTTATGATTAATATTCATGTCATATGTTATGATGTGTTACATTTTATGGATAGGGTGTTATGTTAACTTTATATATTAGAGTCGTACCTATATAGATATCCCTCGGGATCACCACCTTTTTATGACTGTGTAGTCCGACGAGATCACTAGTCTCATGAGATGTTATGTATATGAGTAATCCGATGGGGTCACTTATAGCCCGATTGCCATAAGTGTTCCTTTAGTTCACTGAAACCCAATTTGTCCTAAGTGTTCTTTCAAGTTCACCGAAGACCAGTTTTGTCTTAAGTGTTCCTTTGAGTTCACCAAAGACTAGAGATGTTCCTAAGGGATCATTAGATTGCAGGTGTTCGAAAACACGCCAATTTAGGGGTACTTCTTTATAGGACTCTAATGGAAAGTTAATAGACACCTAGTGAGATTAGTAGTAGGTCCCTTACTGAGTATATGTTTATATTCACTCTTTATATGTTTAATTTTTTAGGTAAACGTAAAGGTAAAGGTAGAGGTAGAGAAAAGCTGACGAATGACAAGAAGTAACCGTGACTTGCCATAGGGAAACTTTTTGTTTTCGCTTTCACTTTACAGTTTTGACTTCAGTATTTTTGTGTTCTTTGACTATTTTCTTTAAAAGTAGATAGGGCCAAAATTAGGAATTTATTTTAGATCTTATTTCTACACACTTTTATTTATTTAAAATGTTAATGAGCATTTGAGGTTTTCAGTTAAGGGTGGTGTTATTTTCTCATTTGTTTAAGAAAGTCTTTATTTCTTTTAATAGTAATGATCTTAGTTTAATATAAAGAGTTGGGTCGTTACATATCTGCTTTTAAATTTGCTACTTTTACAATTTAGAAAATATAGTGACATGAGCCCAATTAATTATCATAAATTTTTTTGCTATTTCGACAGTTGCATGTGGTCACCTGTAATTTTAATGACGATGTTATTTGTTTTACGACACACTTAAAATTGCAAGGTATTTGGCTAAACTAGTTGACCCAAATCTCAATGCACTGATTTTTCTCTTTTAGAACCCAATATCCCTTGAATTAAGATGAATGCGTGAACTATCGATCTTACAAGTGTAAATAATCAAACATTACTACTACTCATCATCATTGGCTAATCTCATTGATTAACTTTAGTTGAAAACTTAATAGCTATTTATTTCTTTATTAAAAAAAAACTTTTATTTGGTTGTTAAAAAAACAATGAAAAGAATGATAGTGATGGGAGATACCTACTTTTATACTTCTTTAAATTCTTAGGAGAGAGGGAATTCTCAAGAATACAAATTTTGTTCTTTTGTCTATATTAATAATAATAATAAAAGTCATTTTTTATAGGACAATTTTAAAAGTCATTTTCTGCCATTATTTTAATTACCAATTACTCAATGGACAGTTCCATTTGATTATTAAAAAGAGGCGAAAGGAAAGGTGCCCCAACAAATAATTATTTTAATTGATTACTTAAAAAGACCTCCAATAGTGTTTTAAAGACAAATATGAAATACAAAAAATAATCAAATAAAAACCAATAATATAAAATAGTATGAAAAACGAAAAAAAAAAAAAACTGTTTGGGTCAAAATTAAAGCTCCTCATTGTTAAATTGTATAAAAATGAAAAAAACTGAATTGGATTTTAAAAAACAACTTCCTATCTTATGGATAGAGAAACGATTTTTTTGTTCATAATTACAAAATAATAAAACTTGAGGATATTTAATTAGGGTCGGTTTAATAAATCATTCATTTTCGATTTTTTATTTTATAAGTGTTTGATATCTAATTAACTTTTGGTTTTTAACACAAGAAATTTGTTTTCTAAATTTATGAAAGAAAAAAATGAAAAATGAAAAATGAAAACTTTTGTTTTTAAATCAGTTATCAAACATATATGACTTTTATTTTTAATAAAATTGAATAGTTATTAAATAAGATTTTGAAAATCGTATATATTTGTATATAAGATTGGTTCAGAGCGCACACCACATCCATCTGAAACTTTCAAATTAATTTCTTAATCTACACGATATGAAACTTGAAAAAGGAAAAAAAAACATACCACCTAAATTGGAAGGAAGCAACCGACACCTTGAACAAGTGTATTTAATTTTATGAAAGTTATTTAAATCAGAACGGTTGATAACATTTGTAAATATAGTGAAATGTCAGAGCCTATATAAATGATAGACCATGGTATCTTGAGATATGAAGAACAAATGGAGAGAATAATTTGGTGCAAGAGAAAATCCTAGCTTTCCATTGATGTTTGATATTGATGCAGTCTCTAAACATAAAAAAAAGCACGATGAAAACCTCTTACACTATGAACTCACACATTATATGATTTCCCTTGTAACAAGCAAATATATTCTAAAAAAATCAAATAGACTAGGCCTTATCATAATGGGTCGTGATTACATAAAAGGAAAAGATAAGTGATGAGTCTCAATGGGTTGTCTTAACGCCCTTTGCATCAACAACAATTAATTTGTTTTTAAGTTTGTGAAAGCTTGTAGTAGACAATGGTTTGGTAAGCACATCAGCTATTTGTTTAAATGCTAGAAGGTGCCAAACATAGATTTTTTTTTTCTTTTATATGAGATCTCGAACGAAGTAAATGTTAAGCTCAACATGTTTTGTCTTCGATGTAGTATGAGATTAGCACTTCAGTGAATTACATTTAGATTATCACAACACAAAATAGGAGGATTAGATATATCTGTACACAAATCATATAAAAGTGAACGAATCCATACCAGTTTTGTGGCAAGAAGAGCGAGCATCGATACTCGACTTCAGTACTAGACCTGGTAATAATGGATTATTTCTTTGAACCCCATGAAACTAAGTCATGACCAAAATAAACCTAGAATCCCGAAGTTGATTTTTTTATCATCAAGACAAATGCCCAATCCACATCAGCAAAGCCAACCAAAGATAAACTGTTAGAGCGCCTAAGCCATAACACATGAGATAGTATGCCTTTGAGGTATCTTAAAATGCGTTTTACAAGTTGCCAGTATACAAGTTTTAAAGAATAAATAAATTGGCAGGCTTTACTGACACTATAAGAAATTTCAGGATGGTGAGTGTGGCATACTGTAATGCACCAACTACACTACGGTACATATGTTTGTCGTTAAAGGACTCTCTTTTAATGGGCAGATAATAGAGGTCCACTTACCATTAGAGTTTGAATTGGCTTAACTTTATTTATTTTTGTTCAATGTAATATATTAGTTATATTTTTAGATTGTGATAGAAACAAACCACTCTTGACAGGGCAGGAAACCTCAAGTCCAAGAAAATAGCTAAGCTTTTCCCAAATCCTTGAGAGCAAACTTCTTGTTTGTTTAGATAGTGAATTAGACCATCCAAGCCTTTACTAGAGTTTCCCATAATAATCAGATCATCAACATAAATCAAAACATAGCAATAGGTAGTAGGACTTATGCGAATCAAAAGAGATATGTCAACTTTAAATGTTCTAAAGCCTAAAGATTGTAAACTCGAGCTCAACTTCTCATACCAAGCCCAAGGAGATTGTTTAATCCCATAAAAAGCCTTTTTTTAGGTGAAAAATCATAGGAGGAGGACTTTTGACTTCAAAACCAAAAGAGTGTTCCATAAAAACATTCTCTTGTAAAGTTATGAAGGAATGCATTACTAACATCAAGTTGACGTATAACCCACCCTTTCTTAATTGCTATAGTTAAGAGCATACAAATAGGAACTACTTTCACAACTAGACTAAATGTCTCATTATAGTCAATATTAGGGGTTTGGTGGAGTCCTTTTGCAACTAGACGGGCTTTGTATCAAACAATGGACCAATATGAATTTCTCTTAATTTTGAATACCCATTTGCATCCAACAATTTTTTAATTTGGGGTTTTTGAAGTTAGTATCCATGTGGCATTGTGTTGTAAGACATTATATTCTTCCCTTCATAACTTTACTCCAACGAGTATAGTCAATTAAAACACACTTTAGGTTTGAAAATGTTATTCTTACATCGAGTTATTATTGAATGAGTATAGACTATGGATGAACAAATAGTAATGCTTGCATCATCAAGAGGTTGTTTTGGCAATGAACTTGTGGATTGGGCTGAGGTTGCCCCATCACAAGTATCTTCATGAATGATCAATTCTTCTTGGGAACTACTTTGAGTACTTGTCTCTAAATGATACACATTAGTGAGATTCATATTATCAGTGTTATTAGCAGATGTGTCAGAATTATGTCTTTCCTTATTATGGTTCATGGTTGGTGGTTGGAGAATGGAAGTAATTGGAGGACACATGACACTTTGGATGGCAAAGATACGACCATCTGAGGACAAACATTTGTATCCTTTGTAAAAGGTATTGTACCCAAGAAATGTGCAAGGTTTAGATTGAAAAGCTAGTTTATGGGATTGATATGGTCGCATATACAAATATCATTTTGCATCAAAAAAATTCTAAGAGAAGGATAATTGAGTTTTTGGCCCTAATGACTTCTCCAAAGGACTAATATGGTCTAGTATTGGAGTGGGAAGACGATTAATGAGGTAAACACTAGTTGAGAAGACTTCGTCTCAAAAGGATAGATGTAAGGTGGCTTGGTGTAACGACCCAACTTTCCGGACTAAGCTGAGGTCACTACCAAATACCAAAACTCGACCATTCAACATAAAATTTAAAACGGACCAGTTACGATTTATTAAAAGCATTAGAAATCTTACAAAAAGACGGTTTCGGGCCCTATTTTAAATCAATCATAAAAAGTCTCAAATAAAAACTCAAGTCATCAGTTCAAAAGCACAAGTCAAATATTCTGACAAAATACATAGCGGAAGCGATAAGAAAACCAGACGCGTCCATATGGCCTTCACACATCCTTTCTGCCTCTCGTCGGTCTGCCCCTCGCTGTGCCCTTACCTGAAAAGTTAAGGAAGAGAAAAGGGTGAGTATAAACATACCCAGTAAGGGACCCACTACTGGGCCTGTTAGGGGTCAACAGTTAACTTCCTATTCGGGGGTACCCTACATAGCAGTCTAGTGGTCTCGTAGAACGCACACATCAGTCTAGTGCTCCCGAAGGATGCACATATCAGTCTAGTGCTCCCGAAGGATGCACATATCCGTAAGGCACACTACCCCATAGATGAAGCTAACCGTTACCCCTCGGTCTATACTAAATCGTCTACCACAGTCATACCACAATCATCAATCATTTTACAATTTCTCTAAATGCTTTACTGGCCAGGTAGTATAAGCTTAAACCGTTACACCCTCTGTTGCTATACGCGCCAACTATTCATATACCATTATGGAAGAGCCCCAAGACTCAAACAACTAAATAACCAACTGAACTCACTGTCCTTCCCCGTCTAATCCCATGATCATCGTCCATCAATCTAAAATTTCAATCTACAATTAGCGGTTGCAGTTCAGTTACATCAGACAGAAACATAATAACAGTGCTTAACAGTCAACACAGATACACTTATTCAGTATAGTCACTAACGTATAATCCCCTGTGGATTACTACGTTTCCGGCCTCGACCCGAGGTCCAGTAGTAGGAGAACCCTTATTTGATACTCGGTTATGCCCCTCGATCGAATCCACGCTCAACAGCTCAACCTAAAACGAAAACACGAAGGTTTTAGTTGATGACTTTAGTAGAAGTCGTTTTAGAAGGTCCGAAGCACATCCGTTGACTTACCCGAGGAAAGAAGGAAGCTATCTCCAAACAAGCCTACCGCGAGACCCGAGAACTCAAGCGTCAACTCTGTACTACCTTCAAGGGAGAAAAGTAGGGCCATATCTTATTCCAATATTCAAACTCTAATCGGATGTAGCAACATTAGGGAATTCATCGAAAACAATCCTTACCGAAGACTCACCGTGACCCGGAGCGGAGGAAGGAAGGCTTAGGTGGCTTGGTGAAATAAGGAGCTCGGCTCGGCTCGGCTCCACCTCGGCTCGGCTCGGCTTGGCCTTGGCTTACAGCTCGGCTTGTGGCTCGGCTCAACTCGGCTCGCGGCTCGGCTCACTCGGCTCGCGGCTCGGCTCACTCGGCTCGTGGCTCGGCTCGCGGCTCGGCTCACTCGGCTTGCGGCTCGGCTCACGGCTCGGCTCACTCGGCTTGCGGCTAGGATCGTGGCTCGGCTCACTCGGCTCACTCGGCTCGGCTTACTCGGCTCACTCGGCTCGGCTTACTCAGCTCGGCTCACCCGGATTTGTGTGTGGCTCGGACTGGAAGCGGGTCTCGGGTTAAATGTGGGTCCTCGGGTCGGGTTGGATGAAAACGGCAGCCACGGTGATCGATTTTCCCCCGGCGAGCGATGGCGGCGGCGATTCGCGGACGACGCACGAGGAACGCTTTCGTGGAGTGGCGACGAGCGGCGGCAGATCTGTTGTGTGAGGCCGAGAAGAAATCGGAAATGGATGGAGGCCGCGGCGGAATCCGCTTCGACGTTCGTGGACAGAGACGGAGAAGAAGGCGGACGACTACCACACGGAAGGAGACGGAGAGGAAGAGAGATGGTGGCAGAAACGGTTGGAAGGAGAAGAGATGAAGAAGAAGGAGAAGGAGGAACGGAGATGGTGGCGGCGGCGCGGAACGGAAGGATAGAGAGGTGGCTGCGGCGCGCGAGGAAGATGAAACGAAGAAAATGGATGGGGGGGCTCGTGCGCGGTAAGTAGGGTTTCTCTTTTTTTTTTTTTTTAAAAATATATATATATATATATATATATTAAGTTAAATAAATAATAATAATAATAATATTTAATAATAATAATAATAATAATAATAATGATAATAATAATAATAATATAATAAATAATAATATTAATTAATACTAATGTAATAATAATGTTAAATAACAATAATAATAATATTAAATAATAGTAATAATAACAATAATAAATTATAATAATAATAATAAAAGAAAATATTAATATCAAATTATATATATAAAGATTATAATAAATATTAATGATAATAATAATATAATTACTATTATATTATTATTATATAAATTTACAAATATTAATTTCAAAATTTCAGAAATAAATCCAAAATTTAAAATTCCCGAAAAATTACATAAAACGGTAAAAGTTTACCTCGAAAATTTGGGGCGTTACATTCTCCCCTCCTTAGGAAACTTTCGTCCTCGAAAGTTTTATTCCTCGAATAGTTCGGGATATCGGAACCTCATGTCGTCTTCTCGCTCCCATGTAGCCTCTTCCACCCGGTGATTCCGCCATAAGACTTTAACCAGAGGGATTTCTTTATTCCTCAACGTTTTCACCTCTCTAGCAAGCACCTCAACGGGTTGTTCAGTATAGCTCAAGTTTTCATCAATCTCTAGTGGCTCGTAATCCACTACATGGGATGGATCTGACACGTACTTCCTCAACATAGAAACATGAAACACATCATGAACTGTCGAGAGTGATGGTGGCAATGCCAAGCGATAAGCTACAGGGCCAATCCGCTCCAGAATCTCAAACGGCCCAACAAAACGGGGACTCAGCTTTCCCCTCCTTTCAAAACGCACGACACCTCTCATAGGTGCTACCTTTAAGAACACCTTGTCCCCTACCTCAAACTCAAGATCCTTCCGCCTCACATCTGCATAACTCTTCTGCCTACTCTGAGCGGTATGCATGCGTGATCTAATCTTCTGTATCGCTTCGTTAGTAGACTGAACTAACTCAGGACCCATCAATCTTTGCTCGCCCACTTCACCCCAGCAAACCGGGGATCTACAACATTTGCCGTACAAGGCCTCAAATGGTGCCATGCCGATAGTAGCCTGATAACTGTTATTATAAGCAAATTCCATCAAATGTAAGTGGGAGTCCCAGCTACCTGGAAATTCCAATGCACACGCTCGCAACATATCCTCTAAAACCTGGTTCAGACGCTCAGTCTGACCGTCAGTCTGTGGATGGAAAGCCGTACTAAAGTCCAACCTCGTGCCCATAGCAGTCTGCAAACCCTTCCAGAATTTGGAAGTGAAACGGGCATCTCTATCAGAAATAATCGACACTGGCACCCCATGCAACCTCACTATCTCGGACATGTACAACTGTGCCCACTTACTAGCAGTATAGGTGGATTTACCCGGAACAAAGTGTGCTGACTTGGTAAGCCTGTCCACCACAACCCAAATCACTGTAAAACCCCTCAGAGTCCTCGGCAGTCCTGTAATGAAATCCATGGACACGTTTTCCCACTTCCATTCCGGTATACTCAAGGGTTGTAATAAACCCGCTGGTTTCTGCCTTGGTGCCTTAACCTGCTGACACACCAAGCATCTACTAACAAATTCTGCTACTTCCCTCTTCATGTTACGCCACCAATAAACCCGCTTCAGGTCCTGATACATCTTCGTACTACCTGGGTGCATGGAAAATGGGGAACTGTGAGCCTCAGATAATAATTCTGTCTTAACCGCACTATCCGACGGCACACAGAGGCGTCTCTCGAACAAAAGTCCACCATCAGAGGATAATGAGAACTCAACCGCTTGCCCTGCTTCTGCTAGGCCACGTTTCTCAACCAGATAAGGGTCGTTACTCTGAGCATCAATGATCCTTTGCCTCAAAGTCGGCTGTACTGTCAGCTGGGCTAATTGCATAGTAACTGCCCCCACTGACACTGCAATCTCAGCCCGCTCGAGATCCCGATGCAATGGGGCCTGTCGGGTAATAAGTGCTGCCGAATGTGATACCTTCCTACTAAGAGCATCAGCTACCACATTCGCCTTGCCTGGATGATACAGTATCTCACAATCGTAATCCTTCACTAACTCAAGCCACCTTCGCTGTCTCATATTCAATTCTTTCTGAGTAAAGAAGTATTTCAAGCTCTTATGATCCGTGAATATCTGTATCTTTTCACCATATAAGTAATGCCTCCATATTTTCAAAGCAAAAACCACTGCTGCCAACTCTAGATCATGTGTAGGGTAGTTCTGCTCATGACTCTTCAACTGACGAGACGCATAAGCGACCACCTTACCCTGCTGCATCAAAACACAACCCAAACCCTTCTTGGAAGCATCACTATAAATCACAAAACTGCCAGAACCATCAGGTACAGTAAGAACCGGTGCGGTAACTAGCTTCTGTTTAAGGTTCTGGAAACTGTCCTCACATGCCTTGCTCCAAACAAAAGGAGCTCCCTTCCTGGTCAACTGAGTGAGAGGAGTAGCTATACGAGAAAAGTTCTCCACAAACCGTCGATAATAACCTGCTAAACCCAGAAAGCTACGAACCTCACTGACAGTGGAAGGTCGGGTCCAACCGGTGACTGCCTCTATCTTAGCTGGATCCACAGAGACCCCAGCCTTAGAAACTACGTGACCCAGAAAGGACACCTGCTTCAACCAAAACTCGCATTTCGAGAACTTTGCATACAACTTATTATCCCGAAGTGTTTGCAAAACCATACGTAAATGCCTCTCATGTTCGGCCTCCGTCTTGGAGTATATCAAGATATCGTCGATAAACACGATCACAAAAGTATCTAGGAACTCCCTAAACACTCTGTTCATCAAGTCCATAAACACTGCCGGAGCATTCGTCAAACCAAAAGACATTACAATAAACTCGTAGTGTCCATACCTGGAACGAAATGCTGTCTTCGGTACATCCTCATCCTTAATCCTCAGCTGATGGTATCCCGACCGAAGATCAATCTTAGAGAACACTGTGGCTCCCTGTAACTGGTCGAATAGATCGTCAATCCTGGGCAAGGGATATCTGTTCTTTACGGTCACCTTGTTCAACTCCCTATAGTCAATGCATAGACGCATCGACCCATCTTTCTTCTTAACAAATAAAACTGGCGCACCCCAAGGTGACACGCTCGGTCGAATGAATCCCTTATCAAGCAATTCTTGCAACTGCACCTTCAGTTCTTTCAGCTCTGCGGGGGCCATTCTGTAAGAGGTCCTGGATATAGGAACCGTGCCCGGCTCCAACTCTATGGCAAACTCAACCTCCCTGTGCGGAGGTAACCCTGGAAGTTCCTCAGGAAAGACGTCCGGATAGTCCCTCACTACTGGTTCTGATGACAGGGATACATCGGCCTCCCTAGTATCCACCACGCTCGCTAAGATACCCCAAGTACCCTGACTGAGCAGTTTACTGGCCCTGATGGCTGAGATTACCTGAGGCAACGACCTTGACCCTTCCCCTTTAAATTTAAAACTGGCCCTCGAGGGAGGGTTAAACGTTACCTCCTTACGGGAACAATCTATGCTGGCGTGGTTAGCGGCTAACCAATCCATACCCAGAATTACATCAAAGTCGAGCATATCCAGAACTAACAGCGTTACCTCAATCACATGGCCTGCTATCTCAATCTGGCATGTTTTCACCTTTTCCTTCGACAACATACACTCCCCGGAAGGAGTAGATACTGATAGAACATGGTGTAAGGGCTCTATCTCTAAGCGGGCATGCAACACAAATGTGGACGAGATAAAAGAATGTGACGAACCCGAATCAAACAAAACTAAGGCGTAATGCCCCAACAATGGGAGCGTACCTGTCACTACCGTGCCTGCCTTCTCAGCCTCAGTCTTGTTGGTAGCAAAGACTCTACCCTGATGTGGAGCACCTGCTCCCTGATTCTGCGCGTTCCCCGCAAGTCTCAACGGGCATCTATCAGCTGTATGACCCTCTTGCCTGCACTTAAAGCAAGTCCTGGTCCCGAATAAGCAACGGCCCAGATGGTGCTTCCCACAAGTGGTACACAACGGCTTCCCTCTGGCAGCCTCCCCTGCCTCAAAAGGTTTCTGCTGGAAGCGGCGAAACTCACCACCTGATCGGAAATTCCGCTGTGGCACTGGAACAGGCTGCTGCTCAGCCTTCCTCTTCTGTCCCGATGTCAAACCTCTACCAGCGGTCTTAGACGAGTTAGTCCTCTCCTGTAAACTGAGATCCACTGCCAGGCGCAGTGCATCGGCATGAGTAGCGGGTCGGAAAGCTCGGACCAAACCCTGAATGTCCAGTCGGAGGCCTCTAACAAACTTATCAGCTCTAGTCGCCTCGGTCGCTATCATCTCGGGAGCGAAGCGGGATAACATGTCAAACTCCGCATCATACTGCTCCACTGTCATGTCACCCTGCTCTAAATTCAGGAACTCCTGCCGCTTGGCGTCTCTCAAACTAGCAGAGAAGAATTTCGCATAGAAACTCTCCTTAAACTGCTGCCACGTGATCTGACTCACATCACCACCTAGCATTCTCTCCGTAGTCTCCCACCATGCAGTACCTCTGTCAGTCAACATAAAAACAGCACACTGAACTTTCTGATCCTCAGGGCATTTCATGTAACGGAATATGGTCTCCAAGGACGATAACCACATCTGAGCCCTGGTGGGGTCCTCCAAAGACCCATCGAACGTCGTGGGATTATACTTCCTGAAATCCCTCAGATGCTTAGCCTCTGCTGACAACTGATCCGGCACAAACTGGGGCGCAACTGGTACTGGAGCCGGAGCTGGAACAGGAGCTGGTGCTGGGGCTGGCGCTGGAGCTGGCGCCGGAGTTGGCGAGGCAGGCTTCTGCTGCTCCCGCATCTGCATAATCAAATCTCTAAACCTCTGCTCCATGGCGGCTAGGTCCGCATGAGTAACTGGCGCAGCCGGGTCAGGGGCTTGGGCTACAGGCTGCACCTCAGGTTGAACGCGTCCTGCTCCCCTTCCTCGGCCTCCTCGGCCACCCCTACGTGCACCTCTCCTTGGCGGCATTTCCCTAACAACCACCAACGATCCCTTTAGTCATAAATGGTAATTAACTTTGCAGTTTAACTTAGGTAAGGTAATGCATCTAGAGTTATACATATACTTTCATGGGAGCGTACCTGACGAGCGGCAAGGATCGTTTTAGCCATAAGGACACAAAACACAGACTCACATTATAAGTCAGTCTACAGAACCTAAAACTTAGGCTCTGATACCAACTGTAACGACCCAACTTTCCGGACTAAGCTGAGGTCACTACCAAATACCAAAACTCGACCATTCAACATAAAATTTAAAACGGACCAGTTACGATTTATTAAAAGCATTAGAAATCTTACAAAAAGACGGTTTCGGGCCCTATTTTAAATCAATCATAAAAAGTCTCAAATAAAAACTCAAGTCATCAGTTCAAAAGCACAAGTCAAATATTCTGACAAAATACATAGCGGAAGCGATAAGAAAACCAGACGCGTCCATATGGCCTTCACGCATCCTTTCTGCCTCTCGTCGGTCTGCCCCTCGCTGTGCCCTTACCTGAAAAGTTAAGGAAGAGAAAAGGGTGAGTATAAACATACCCAGTAAGGGACCCACTACTGGGCCCGTTAGGGGTCAACAGTTAACTTCCTATTCGGGGGTACCCTACATAGCAGTCTAGTGGTCCCGTAGAACGCACACATCGGTCTAGTGCTCCCGAAGGATGCACATATCAGTCTAGTGCTCCCGAAGGATGCACATATCAGTCTAGTGCTCCCGAAGGATGCACATATCCGTAAGGCACACTACCCCATAGATGAAGCTAACCGTTACCCCTCGGTCTATACTAAATCGTCTACCACAGTCATACCACAATCATCAATCATTTTACAATTTCTCTAAATGCTTTACTGGCCAGGTAGTATAAGCTTAAACCGTTACACCCTCTGTTGCTATACGCGCCAACTATTCGTATACCATTATGGAAGAGCCCCAAGACTCAAACAGCTAAATAACCAACTGAACTCACTGTCCTTCCCCGTCTAATCCCATGATCATCGTCCATCAATCTAAAATTTCAATCTACAATTAGCGGTTGCAGTTCAGTTACATCAGACAGAAACATAATAACAGTGCTTAACAGTCAACACAGATACACTTATTCAGTATAGTCACTAACGTATAATCCCCTGTGGATTACTACGTTTCCGGCCTCGACCCGAGGTCCAGTAGTAGGAGAACCCTTACCTGATACTCGGTTATGCCCCTCGATCGAATCCACGCTCAACAGCTCAACCTAAAACGAAAACACGAAGGTTTTAGTTGATGACTTTAGTAGAAGTCGTTTTAGAAGGTCCGAAGCACATCCGTTGACTTACCCGAGGAAAGAAGGAAGCTATCTCCAAACAAGCCTACCGCGAGACCCGAGAACTCAAGCGTCAACTCTGTACTACCTTCAAGGGAGAAAAGTAGGGCCATATCTTATTCCAATATTCAAACTCTAATCGGATGTAGCAACATTAGGGAATTCATCGAAAACAATCCTTACCGAAGACTCACCGTGACCCGGAGCGGAGGAAGGAAGGCTTAGGTGGCTTGGTGAAACAAGGAGCTCGGCTCGGCTCGGCTTGGCCTCGGCTCGGCTCGGCTCGGCTTGGCCTTGGCTCACAGCTCGGCTTGTGGCTCGGCTCAACTCGGCTCGCGGCTCGGCTCACTAGGCTCGCGGCTCGGCTCACTCGGCTTGCGGCTCGGATCGTGGCTCGGCTCACTCGGCTCGGCTTACTCGGCTCGGCTTACTCAGCTCGGCTCACCCGGATTTGTGTGTGGCTCGGACTGGAAGCGGGTCTCGGGTTAAATGTGGGTCATCGGGTCGGGTTGGATGAAAACGGCAGCCACGGTGATCGATTTTCCCCCGGCGAGCGATGGCGGCGGCGATTCGCGGACGACGCACGAGGAACGCTTTCGTGGAGTGGCGACGAGCGGCGGCAGATCTGTTGTGTGAGGCCGAGAAGAAATCGGAAATGGATGGAGGCCGCGGCGGAATCCGCTTCGACGTTCGTGGACAGAGACGGAGAAGAAGGCGGACGACTACCACACGGAAGGAGACGGAGAGGAAGAGAGATGGTGGCGGACACGGTTGGAAGGAGAAGAGATGAAGAAGAAGGAGAAGGAGGAACGGAGATGGTGGCGGCGGGGCGGAACGGAAGGATAGAGAGGTGGCTGCGGCGCGCGAGGAAGATGAAACGAAGAAAATGGATGGGGGGGCTCGCGCGCGGTAAGTAGGGTTTCTCTTTTTTTTTTTTTTTTTAAAAATATATATATATATATATATATTAAGTTAAATAAATAATAATAATAATAATATTTAATAATAATAATAATAATAATAATATAATAAATAATAATATTAATTAATACTAATGTAATAATAATGTTAAATAACAATAATAATAATATTAAATAATAGTAATAATAACAATAATAAATTATAATAATAATAATAAAAGAAAATATTAATATCAAATTATATATATAAAGATTATAATAAATATTAATGATAATAATAATATAATTACTATTATATTATTATTATATACATTTACAAATATTAATTTCAGAATTTCAGAAATAAATCCAAAATTTAAAATTCCCGAAAAATTACATAAAACGGTAAAAATTTACCTCGAAAATTTGGGGCGTTACACTTGGGATATAGAAGTGAGAGGCCCATGTTCATAATGTGCCTGTGATTTTGTTCAACTACCCCATTTTGTTGTAATTTGTGGGAATAGGTTATATGATGTTCAATACCATGTTGATCACGGAATGGAATGAATGTTTTAAATTCACCACCTCCATCAGTCTGAAGACTTAAGATTGGTCGACCAAGGCATTTTTCAACAAGAGCTTTGAACCTTTGGAAGGCAGAAAAGACGTCAAATTTAGATTGTAAAAAAATAAATCCATGTATATATCTACTGTATGCATCAACAAATTGATGTCTACTAATGATCATATCTTATACATACCATCGAGGTTATACTGTATATTACCATATGGATATTTGTCTATCCTAAATAGAAAGTAAAATTGTGCTATATATGTATGCATAATCTATAAATAAAATACAATTAAATCAATTATTTGTGTCATAATTATTTGAGGGATATTATTAGAGAAATTACTGTAAATGAAAAATTGTTAAAAATATCTACAAAATATAACAAAATTTCAGATTCTATAAAAACACTACCTGATAGACACGACATTAATAATTATATTTGATTAATTAATTAAGTATTAATAGAGGGTTCTGTGGGTCTTAATTAAAGTGAAAAATGTGAGAAAAATTAACACATTTTTTTTCTTCTTATTCCAATTGTGTGTTT
The DNA here is from genome assembly GCF_025177605.1 of Cucumis melo. Taxonomy (NCBI): domain Eukaryota; kingdom Viridiplantae; phylum Streptophyta; class Magnoliopsida; order Cucurbitales; family Cucurbitaceae; genus Cucumis; species Cucumis melo. The sequence continues at coordinate 22,529,495 of NC_066859.1, forward strand.
TCATCTCTCTATATTTTTAATTAATTGCGTAAATGTCACTCTCTCGTTGGTTGTCTTCTTACGTTATTTAGTATTCAATGATTTTGTACTATTAAATTTATTTACATTTGTTCTTTTTTTCTCTTCTCATCCATTTTATATACTTTAAACTAAAATACCAAAATGTCCTAAACCAATTTCTCATTTATTTAATTTTCTATTTGAAATTTCATTATTTTCGTGTGTCGTTATTTTTTTTTTCACCATCAACATAAACAATGATAGATATCTCAATCGTATAGTTTAAAAAACGACCAATAATAATAAATTGTTTATTTGTTAATTTAACTTTTTGTAAATATTTGTCGACATCAATTTTTTTTTTATCAGGGTTGATATTTAAAACATGTTATTTAATATATATTCTTTTTTGTCTTTGGACTATTTAGTTCATTACAATACAATCTCTAAAATTTTAAAATAATTAAACTCCAAAGTATTTTTGGTCCTTTGTTATATTATTTTCCCATCATTAACACACTAGTCCAATATTTATTTTTTACCTATATTTTTCTGTTTCTAATTTGTTAAAATCATAACAAATATTATAACTATATAATAACTAAAACGATAATTAACACGATCTTCTCTGATTTTATTTTAATATATTTTTAAAAAATAAATCTATAAAAATTTAAAAACTAAATTAAATATGTTTAAAATTTTAAATAAAAAATAAAATTAAATCAAAAGTTAAAAGATCAAATTAGAAATTTTAAAAGTTAAATTTGAGAGCGGTTAAAAACGTGGAATAATTTGACCATAAAAATTTTGTCCATTTTGATAGAAAGTGAAATATTGTACAAAATGTTTCTTTAAGTACAATATTAGACTAAGAAATACTCTTAAATTTGTATGAAAACTATTTAATCTTTGACCACAATAATAATCACTCCATCATTCTTTAATGCTTTTTCGATAAGCAAATTTAATTTAAATGTAAACCACTTTAGGGCTCTCTATGATTACCTTCATTTTAGGAATTTAAGAACATCAAAGCATAGGACTAAATATTGATGTCATTTTCCTTGTAAGTTAAATTACATAGATTTTGGTGGATGAAACATTCAATTTTATGTTTATATAGACAATCAAACATTTTAAAGTTAACTAATTTATTATTCATCTAATTAAATTTGATGCTTAATACATCAACAAAATTTTAATAACATTATAATCCCAGTTTTGTTTTCTTGTAAATGTGTAGTTGATCAAATTAAGGGTCTATCAAATTCAAAATTAAAACTTAAACACATTTCTTTACCAAGTAAAAACTAAATTTTAGCAAAACAAAGAGGGAAAAAGATATCGGTAATGTCAATATTAGGAAAGATATCAATATCTTAATTTACAAAATACTAATAAAAGAATATTAAAAAAATGTTGATGTTGATAGATATTTATTTTTGTATTTTTCTTGTGTTAACAGAATTTTGGAAAAGAATTATAATTTAAATTAATAAGAAATGATTGTTAATTTTTCTTTGTAAATGTTTTATTTTAGAAAATTTTGCATAATTATTATTTTGTAACGTTGTATAATTTATAATACATTACATGGAATTTGAAAAAACTATTTCTGTCTTTAGTGGAATTTTGACATAGGGTGTGAATATTTTGTTTTTCTTTATCATTCTTAAAAAGAATCCTATATAATAAATATTTTAATTATAAGAAAAAGATCAGACATGATATATTATGGTTTTAGATGTGATTATCTTTATTGGATATGATTATGCATTCTAAAATTGTTTTTATAATTAGCATCTTTATTTGTTTAACTTAGTAAATGTGAGAATATATAATATGAACAAAATTGCTAATCAAACATATACATATTTTTTATTCCATGTATTTTTATTAAATTTTAAATGGAGTATCTTAAATCAAACTTTTACTATTTTCACACAATAAAATATAAGAGAGAAAAAAAATACTATAATATAAATTTATTGAAAATATATGGACTAAAATTGAAAAGAAATTGATAAACGTTGTAATTCCATAAAGTGATGGGGGTAGAAATTGCAGAAAGGTAAAAATGATAGTACTTTACTGCAACGACATTAATATTACTTGTGGCAAGAGGGACATTGTGTTAATCGAATCGGACCCAAAACATTCACGATTCCAGTTGATTTATTGGTCCCATCTCATCGCTTGATTGTTCGTTCATTTGGTCATATGGAAATGGAATTTCTCTTCCATTCCCATCTCCTACCCTTTTACTGAAAACTAAAGTCTTCCTTGTTAGGGTTCATGGAAGCTTCATTCTAAGGTCAGCATGGGTTTTCTTATTCTTCATTTCCTCTTACTATTTCCTCTTACTATTTCCTCTCAGTCTCTCTCTCTCTCTCTCTCTTTTTTTTTATGCTTAATTTTTCTTTTTCATGTTTCTTATGCCGAGCTCTTAGTAATTCGTCCTATTTTTCTTTTATTTCTGCGTAGAAACCGGGAAGTTTGAGTTTGAAGCTGTTTTTATCAATTGAAAATGGAAAATCCTGATCAGGATCAGCAAGATCCGAGGTATTACTCATCTGGGTCTCTTTGATTTTTGTTGCTCTTGTGACTTTGGCTCTAGTTTTCAGTGATTGAAGTGGTTTTAGTTCGTGGGTAGTTTTTGTTTTGTCGTTTGAGCTTGTGTAATTCTGCGGTTGGTGGAATTGGTCTTGAACAAAGTGCGTTAGATTTAGGAGATTTTGAGTAACTTTCTTCTTTAGGATTCTGGAGTGTGAATTTACTTGTTTGTCGTCCTCCTGAGTTGAGTAATTGTTTTTTTTATTTTTTATTTTTTTTTTTTTGTGGTTTAATTTGTTTAATATCAATAATTGGGCAGGTGTAGGCTGCTGTGCATAGGAAAATTTTAATGTTTTCTTTTTGTTTATATTTGGCTTCAACTTTTCAGTTTTCTCACTTATGTTTTGTATGTTTGTTTTCATGGATGTGCTATCCCGTTCCTTTAGTGATACGATCTAGAAACTTTAGCTCCGTAAGGATGTAAATGGGTTTGTTTCAAAGCTAAAATTGAGGAGAAATTTCATGGATGGATACTGACATCGGACAAGAGAAATGGAACTTGAGGTTTCTATTTAATTTAAGATCAGATGGAACTTCTTTGAGTTAATGTTTAAAAACATCATACAATTTTATGGGTTATTGTGAGAACGAACCGTACTCAATACTCTGATTGTATGTTTGGTTTGCTTTTGAATGTTGAAGTGTGCCTGTGATTGAAGTTGAGCCATCAATAGTTTACATTCTTTACTTTCTCTGCTTTTTTTTTTCTCACCTTCTTGTTCACTTTCTCTCTCCAGTTTTTGTGTGCTTTAATGATCATTGGTTGTATCAGGAGTGTTCCTGGTGTGGAGGACACAACTGCCATGACTATTGAGTTTCTTCGTGCTCGACTTCTATCAGAACGATCGGTTTCAAAAAGTGCAAGACAAAGAGCTGATGAACTAGCAAAACGAGTTCAGTGTTTATTTGTTATTTTTGTTGGTTTTATGTGCCTTGTATCTCATGTATTTGATCTGGAAATATATTTTGTTTACTATAGGTTGCAGAACTGGAGGAGCAGCTAAAGATCGTGTCTCTTCAAAGAAAGATGGCTGAAAAGGCCACAGCAGATGTACTTGCCATTTTAGAAGATAATGGCGCTAGTGATATTTCTGAGACACTTGATTCGAACTCTGATCATGAAACTGAACCAAAAGTTGAGGATGGTCCTCCTAGAGAGGATGTGAACTCTGGTACAGTACGGAGGAGAAATGAACATGAAGAATATTCAGGTTCTAATATCAATACTTCTCCAGTGCTAGGCGGAAGCTTGTCTTGGAAAGGTCGCAATGATTCACCACATACTCGTGAGAAGTACAAAAAACATTCTATACGAAGTCGAAGCAGTTTTACTTCGATTGGTTCTTCTTCACCAAAACACCAACTTGGAAGATCATGCCGCCAGATAAAACGTAGGGATACAAGGTATGCTTAAGCTGTATATTTTTGTCCTCTATTTATGAAATTCCTGTTGATTTGACTCATTTGTTAGAATGTAGGCTATTGTTTCTGGAAATTAAGTGGCATGTTGGAGTGACTATTCCTAATTACTGAAGTGAGGTTTTGGATAGATCTGGAATTAATTATCAAGCCATTTCAACCTCTATTGGTTTTCAACCTTGAAAGGTGTACATGTAAGGCACAACGGAAAGTGTTTACAAAAAATATAGCCTGAGCATTGGAATTCACAAAACATAAACATCAATTTTTTTACAAAAGGTCTCAATAAAAATGATTGTGAACTGAAAATGACTACAATCCTTAAAATTCTCCAAAACTTCTTTGTCTAGATATTCTGAATTGTCATAAAAAAGCCTCTCGTCAAGAGATTTGTCCTATGTTTTTCAATGCAACTTAGCTAAGTGACACCTCTACACATAATTAGAGGTTTGCGATCCCTTCTCGTAGAATGCACAATGCTAAGAGACCAAAACCATAATGAATATCTCTGGGTAAAGTTTATGGTGTTGATCCTCCCCAAAGCAACCTAGGAGGAAAAAATCCTTATCTTCTTTGGGATTTAAGTTTTCTCAAATATGAGCAAAAGGAAGGGTTATTCATGTTTCCTTAATTCAAGTTAAATAAAGAATTTGGATTGTCTATCAACCATATGTATTCTATGTAGTGTTAGATCGCCATTTCTATAAATGGTAGGAAAAATTACTAAATCTTTCACATTCCACCATGCTAGCCGCGTCAAACTTTAGTTGTTCAAACATACTCTTAAACAAAATGCTATATTGTAATGTTATTCCTTCTGTTATTTTTAATTTTTTTAAAATATGAAAATAACCACTTTCATCGAGAAAAAAAATGAAAAAATACATGGGCATACAAAAAACTAAGTGCACAAAAAGGAGAAATGCCCTTTACAAGAAGGGGCTTTAACTATGCAAAATCATTCCTAAAGAATAATTGCAAAAGGTCTTTTAAAATTGAAGCAACATGTAAACAAACAACCTGCTCTACTCCCCTAAACACCCTCCTATTCCTCTCATCCCACAAGATGCATAACATTGCACACACGCCAGCAAGCCGAAGAAACTGACCTTTCTCCCCAATAAGCAGCTTGAGGAAGGCCTCTGGAGAAAGGTCTCCTCGTTCATACCACTGATATCTCTGTGGTGAGCACTCATCGTACCAAACATTTGGAAAAGAGAATCCCCAAACAACACTCGCTAAGCCACAGCTCCAAATGATCTAGTCCAGATCTTCCTCCACTTTTAAACAAACAATACTGCCAAAAGGCCCAAAAAGTAGAGGCACCTTCCTGCCTAGCGTATCCAGCGTGTTGGCCCGGCCATGGAGAACCTGCCAAGTAAAGAACTTTGCTTTCCTAGGGACCTTAATCCTCCAAACAGCCAAAAAGACCAACTCACCTAGGGAGAGGGATCGACCAAACAATGGAAAAAATGACTTGCACAAGAACCCATCCAAAGAACTGGGACTCCAAAATCTGACATCCCTTTTTCTCAATCTAAAATCTAAAAGAGTGACCTCTAATCAGTTCTTCCTGATCTCGCTCTCAAGTTAATCCATTTAGTTAGCAGGTATGTTATATTTTTCCAGTCATCTTTAATAACCTTCATACGTTCTTATTTTGCCTCTTCTCCTACAGGAGGTGGAGTTCAATCCTATAAACCTTTTGAATATCCCTTTCCTAACATTTTTCGACCAGCAATAAAGCAGGCTATTTGTGGGCTCCATCTCCTGTAAAGAGAAATCTATTTATCAATGTGATTAGAGCAGTATGTTGGATACTTGAATGAATGGTATTGAATGGAGTTTTCCGAGACTCCCTTAAAGGGAGAGTGATATTAATTTGAAGATAATTTGATAAATTTTAACCTTTCTTTTGCGCTATTTTGGGAACAATTTTGGATTGTTGTTGTGTTATTCTCTTTGCTGTTTTTTATTATTTTTATTTTTTAATTTTAATATGTTATACTCCTTGGCTGATGATTGTGACTGTTTGTTCCCTTCTTTTATGTTCTTTCTTCAGCAAAGCAAATATTGCCCCTTATCTTTAAAATGAAATAGTACTCATTAGTAATTCTAACAGGCTCTTACCGAACCTGTGTAGCATGTCTTATAGGGGCGACAGATGATAGTTGGATTCTTCTACTATGTGATAGATCGTTAAAGTGTAGTTCAATCATTTGATTAAGTGCCAAAGAGATTTTGAGTTTTAAGCACTTCTTGAACTTTGCACTTGAAATATTAATTGTTATTTATGTATAACAGACCACTGGATGGGGAGCAAGAGCTCAAATCTGAGGCTCGCATGGATAGTTCTGAAGAGATACTGTCGACTTCTTTAGAAGACTCTCGAAATTACTCTGTAAATGGGCACAATATATTGAGAGATAACTATGAAGTTCGTGAAAAGACATGCTCAAGTTCTTCAGGAATTCATAATAGTATAGGAAATAGTGATCAGGATAATGATGTAGATGGATATGAAAAAGTGGATGATATGGAGAAGGCATTGAAATGCCAAGCACAACTTATTGATCAATATGAAGCAATGGAAAAGGCTCAAAGAGAATGGGAAGAGAAGTTCAGAGAAAATAACAACAGTACACCCGTATGTTCTATCATAAACTGATTACTTATGATGGTTGACTGTTCCTTCCCTTTCATTATATCCACGATTTAATTGAGATTCTTATGAAAGTTCTATTTTGATGCTAGGATCACGCATTCCCTTTTTTCTTAGCATCTGCCTTATCTGATGAGCTATCTTTGTTAGACTGGTCACTATTTTCTTCAAGTCTCTCCTGTTTTAGCTAGGTAGCTTCTGTTCACGTTAGTAATGTTGGCCACCCCTTTCTTTTCTCTAGTAAGAAGCTCCAGTTCATTCAGAAACGTAAATTTCCTTATATCATGAGAATGAATATTATTCCTCGAGTATGAATAAATTAATCTGTGAGATTATGAGGATTGTTTTATATGCTTTTGTAACAAAAGAAAAAAGGGAAGCCATTGGTCATGGCTTTTATTGCATGACAATCATGTTATACAGTCAATTCTTTCAGACATGTCTTTGCACCCAACCTTGATTTTGTAGTCTTTCTCCTTGTATAAGTCTGCAAATGTTGGTGGATGGTAGGGGGGGCAATTTGCCCTCTGGTTTTGAGCAAATTACATTGTATACACCGTGACAGTTTCTTCAACAACTTATTCTTCTTCCTTGGTTCATTGCTTGTGTAGGATTCTTGTGACCCTGGAAACCATTCAGATATTACCGAGGAAAGGGATGAGATGAGGGCTCAAGCTCCAAATCTATCAAATAATCCTGCAAATGAGGCCAAACCACATATTGCAGTCGTTTGTGGCGATAGAGATTTGTCCCAAGTTCAAACCAATGGGCTTGGCCCATCTATGTGTGCTGCTGATGTGGAAGACTTGCAGGATCAGAATACAAACAGCATTTCTACTTCAAAATCACTTGAAGAATTTACCTTTCCTATGGCTAATGTGAAGCAATGCCAAGACAGCCAAGAAAACAGTGCACAAGAACCTTCATGTACGTCCCACCTCAATCATGGGCTCCCGGAAAGGCCATTGTCATCTCATAGTGGTATCAATTCCTATGATCAAGAAACTCCATGCAGTAATAATGATCTATATGCATTGGTACCACATGAACCGCCTGCATTAGATGGTGTATTAGAGGCACTTAAACAAGCGAAACTGTCACTAACAAAGAAAATCATCAAATTACCCTCTGTAGATGGTGAAAGTGAATCAATTGATAAATCCATTGGACCACTTTCTGTCCTAAAAATGGGGGACAGGTTAGAAATCCCCGTTGGATGCGCTGGGCTCTTCAGACTTCCGACTGATTTTGCTGCTGAAGCTTCTTCACAGGCAAACTTCCTAGCTTCCAGTTCTCAGTTAAGATCTCCAACTCATTATCCTGGTGAGGGTGTTGCATTATCTGCAAACCATCAAATTTTCCCTGGTCATGAAATGGAGGATAGATCAAGTTTTTTAAGAGACAGTCGTTTACGCTGCAGTGGGTACCGCACTGGTTCAGGTTTTACCCGAGATGCATTTCTAACTGACCATATTCCTGAGAATAGATGGAAAAATCCAAGTCAGAAGCATCATATCGATCAATACTTCGATGCAGTTCAACCCTCTTCCTATGTACCCAACTATCCATCACGTCCTGTATCCTCAAACATAAATCCCAATGATACTTTTTTGAGAACTTTTCCCAGTCGGAGCACAGAAATGCCTCCGAACCAATATTCATTTTATGATGATCAATTTAGGCCAAATATGTATAGATAGTTGCATGTAGTTATAAATATATAGATTTGTGATACATTCTTCAGGTTCCAGGAGAGCTGTTTTTCTTTTGCAACTATAGACTCATGTACCATGGAAGACCATTTCTACATTCTATTGGCTTCTACAAACTTGCTGAAAGGAAATTGGCCTTAGGAGATTTGACCTTGTATCATACTGTAAGTGTGTAATATATTATTGTTATTTGTCCTGTAACTTAGTTGTGGTTTTTCTGTCTAGACATCAGTTTACCTTCAACTTTCCATAGATAAAATAAACTGTTGAATATTTTGAATCATACACTCATTTGGGTTGACTCTTCTAGATTAGTTCATATCAAAAGCTCAAAACAAGTGTTTGCTTAAATGTAATCAGAAGTTCATGAATTCCTAAGGTTCTTTAGTAAATTGCTTCATTTTTCCCCTTCGGAGAGAGGGACCCTCAAGCTGTGTTTGTATTAGGATACCTTCTAACGAGAGCACTCAGGACACAAAGAACACTGGAAAATAGAAATGCAAATTATAATGTCTAAAGAAGTTACAATATAATGCAAATTATATTGGGCCAAACGGCTCGTAGAGTAAAAAGAAAAGAATAAGAATAATAATAATATTTTATGTGGACAGAAAGAAATCTTAAATTGATAGTCACATGTAAAATTAATATCTTCTTAGTTGTTAATATCTATTTCCTAGGGAATGACTATTACATCCATCCCCACTTTCAATATTGTGCTAATAAGACAGAAAGTTAATATTCTACCTTTGTCAAATCATTAAAAGTTAGAACTTTTGCAAGAAAACACCAATTGGAAATTCAAAAAATTAAAAAACCAATTGCAAATTAAATCGTATTAAATTATAAATTTGATCTCATAATTTAAAAAATAAAATAAAAATTGATCCTTGGTTTGTCGATATCTTCATAAAAAAATCCAACTTTCTCCAAATTATAGGGATAAATTTATAATTTAGAAAAACAAATAGTTAAGCAGTTTCTCAACAAGCAATTATACATCTTCCTTGATCACATTAAATTTTTCACAGATATTTTTACATATTTATTGAGTTTAGACATCTTCCAAAAATGGTATTAAATTTTTATAGATATTTTCACATATTTATTTGATTTAGATATCTTATTTTATAAATATTTTCACAAATTTATTGGATTTCACACCGACATAAAATGTGAATCAATATTTTCATTATATCGTAAAAAAAAGTCTACTAAAAATAACAATAGTAAACAATTTGATAAAAAAATATCTTTGATATGAATGTAATAGAAATAACAAACATTTTATTACCATAAAGTTGAGACATCAAAATTTAAAATATGGACATTGTTTCAAACTCAATTGTATATCCCAATTAATGGTTGATGAGAACACAGTTGTTGTTACAGTAAATACTATTTATCCTAATTAACTACAATCAACATTATTTCAAAATCCACAATTTTTCTTCTTTTACCTTCATCATTTTTTATTATTTGTTACTGCATTTATTATATCCTTCTCAAACTAAAATAATTTACATCTTAAACGCATACTATTATAATTATAACTAAAATAATTTATACTTCAAGTACAAACTATTGAAATCGTAATAACCAAAGAAAACTTAAAAGGAAAATTAACGAAAACTTTTTTATACATTACCAGTGATTAATTGTTGCTAAGAATATTCATAAACAATAATAAAACAAAGCACCAAAAGAGATTGACATTTGAAAACACCTATGCTAAGATATTTTGGAAAAAATCAATATGATATTAACATCATCATCCATTGGATAACTTTACAAATTTATTTATCTTAAAATATCTATTTGTTTTCTACCTTAGGCAAATATATGTTTCATGTGGTGGGGTGGTTGGTATCACCAAAAATGTCCTTTTCTTTCTATTTTCCCTATTCTATTTTTTCCCATTTTAAGAATTTCATGTTTCTCTCCCTCCCTCTTCTAAATATAATAATAATAATAATCTAAATTTTACAAAATAAACTAAAATATTTATAGTATATAATACAATTTGGATTCCATCGATAGATAGAAACTAATAAATTTATATTACTGTCGATTAATGTCACTGATAAAAACATATCAATATTTATTATCGATAAAATATGAATTTTTCTTATATTTTGTAAATATTTTGTTAAATTTATTATTTTTAATAATTCCCCTAATAATAACTTAGGTAAATATTAATTTATATCTTTTACTTTTAGATTATATCAGAGTTGTTTCAATTTAAATCTTGGGCTTTTATAAATTTTTGTTCTTAATTTTCTACTAATTTGTCATTGATTTTCACATAGAATTTGCACTATAAATTTTAGAAAAATATATACATATATTATGTTTTCGTACTTGTTTAATATAAATTAATCTTGAGAGATTAAAATTGATGCAATTTTTTTAAAAAAAAGTAATTGAAAATACAAAACAAAAATAAAATACTTATCAAGATAAAAAAAAAAAAAAAAAAAAAAAAAAGATATGAAAAGTTAAGTTTACAATAATATCATAATGAGGAAACATTTTCATAATCCTTTTTTTGGAATATTGAAATTGTCAACTTGGAGAAACACTCATTTGTCAACAGTTACACATTTCAAATTGGACCCAAATAAAAAAGTTACTTTTCCACCAACAAAAAGAAAAAAATAATAATAATGATAATTAAATAATAATTTCTTTGAATAATTTTTTTTTTAAAAAAATAATAATAATAATATAGAGGAATGAGGTGTTGGAATCTTGATGATGAAATGTGACCAAAGAATTATGTTTATTGTTAATTGAGAGAGAGAATACAAACTCTTATTCCTTTATATTGCTAATAAAATTAAAACAAAACAATGTACTCACTTTCCCCACCAAAAATTCAAATATTCCTTTCCTGCTCAATTTATACTTTCATACAATTTTAATCAATATGTATACAATTTCAATATTTTCTCCCCAACTTAAGATTTAATTTAGCCAACGAATGCTAAAGATTGTATTAATTTATTCATGGATATAACTTATGTTTACAAAACCTGATTTGAGTAAATGGACTAAATTATAATTATAAATGAAAGAGATGAAATTATTTATAGGATAAAAGCATACAACCAAAAACCAACATTTATCTTCAATAATGTGTTTTAAATATATATTATTCACTTAATTATTTTTATTTTTAATCCTCATGTTACATGCTGCTTATTACTACAACTTAATAAAATCTACATTCACATACCATCAAACTTTTTTATATATATAACTTTTTTTTTTTTTTTTTTTTTTTTTTTTTAACCAGCTAGTATAAGAAAAAACTTTATTTCATGGTTCACATTTCCAATCTCCAATTTGGGGGTTAGAGAAGTCATACATTTTCATAATATTTTTTCAACAAATTCTCGAGACTTTCAAATTCCAAATTCTCAATTTCTCTATAATTTATTTATTTATTTATTTGTTGCCTATATTTGCTCCTAAATTTGTGGAGACAAAGCTTTGAGACCTAACTCTAAAAACAACATAAATGAATAGGAAATAATTAAATATAGGAGCTTTGAATTGAAAAAACATGTCTCAATTTTGGGTTAGATTGACACACAAGAATTGAGGTACCTATGGGACTAAAAAAAAAAAAAGAAAAAAAAAAACAATTATATTAATATGAGAATGATTGTATTTTAAGTTTCGAAGAATTAGGAGTAATTTAAAACTTCACAACTCTAAGTTTGTATCCATTATTGTCTTACATTTTCTAAATAATGGTTGAAAAAAATATGAAATTTTTTCGTAAATATAACAAATCGATAAAATATTTACGGGTTTGTGTAATAAAATCCATGAAGTTAGTCATTTTTAAATATTTCAAGTGATTTTTTTTTCTTTCCATCGTCTTTCTCTATTCTTCTTCTTATTCTTTTTTCAGGCTGTTATTTGATTCAAAATCGTATATCAAATATCAAATATCAATTTTTTTTTTAATTTTTTTTGAACTGTTATTTGGTTGTTATGAAGTTTTAGATTTGGGTAGCCAAATCTAAATGATTGTGTATAAAAAAAATAACAAAATCTAAATGATCGTGTACCAAAAGAATATTGAAAAAAAAAATCGTTTAACTAAATCTAAACGATAGCGTACCAAATCTAAGCAATCGTGTAACGAAATCAAACAAGAAAGAATTTTGAAAAAAAATTCGTTTAGATTTGACCAAATCTAAACAATCGTGTACAAAATATATTATGCGCGTTGTTGACAGTGTAGTTGATGGGGGCATATTTCGTATTTTCCATTGTAAGCCTGTGGGCTTTTTCGTTTTCAAAATTGTTCTATATAGTAAATATTTTGCCGCTTTGTTATATTTTTTAAAAGACCCCCCAAAAAATATCGTTTAAGTTTTTGAATTTATTTTCATTTCATCTCTAAGTTTTAAAATGTTACAAGTTTGCGTTCGAGATTTGAGTTTCGTTTTTATTTATTGTCTAAGTTTCGTTCTTAAGTTTTAATGTTTCAATTTTGAACTTGAGATATGAGTTTCATTTCAATTTGGTCTTTAAGGTTTTAGGATTTCAGATTTTTATGTAACTTTCAAATTATTGACATTATTGTCTAGTAATTAATTTAGATAACTATAAAGTAAAAAAGTATAATTAATTTTATTAGCAATGAATAGACATCAACAAACTAAAGATGGGTTAGTGAAAATCTGAGGTTAAAATTAATATTCAATCATAGAAACAAAATTGAAACAAAACTCAAGTAAGATTGTAATATTTTGAAATATAGGAAATAAATTGAAACCAAATTCAAAACTTAAAATAACTAAATGTGTTATATTGGTAACTAAATCAATTTAAACATTGGTTGACGATTCTAAAATCGTGGATACATAATTTCTATGTATATAAATTAACTTTATATTATATAATATTATAGGAATAAACTTAAATGATAAACTTTCTAAACTTTATATTAATTTCTAAAGTTCTTTAAATGCATATTAGATAATATGCAAGTGATAAACTTTCTATGGCTTACCTGTTCGGTTCTCGATCTTGTCATTTTCTGCTCCTCTCTTTCGAATCAATTTTCTAGAACCACTAGAGTAAGGGTTCTTTCTGTTTGAAGCAACCTTGAGTTTCTCTCGACGCAACTCGTAATAATGTTTGATTTTTCTCTTTGCACATCATGCCCATGTCCCTGTGACCATACTAGCTATAGTGATGTTGAGATAACGTGCAGAAATTGAGAAACTAACGTCGGTGCTTTGAATTATGTTTAAGTTTTCATTTTTACTTTGTATTATTGATGTAATTTATATTTGAACTACCTAGAATGTGTAATTTTTTAATATTTCAATTAATAACAAATTCAACTTGGTATTTTTGTAATTTTTTTTCAATTTTATGTTAATTATAATTCAATTTAGAATTTTAATCTTTTTTTATTAAGTTTACATTAATTAATAAAAGTTAGAAGTAAATTAATCTTTTATTAATTTTAGGTTATTTAAAAAAATAAATATGATTGCACTGCCGATGCCGCGTACTAGACAACGCAACGCACACAATGACATCGGGAGTGAGGTATTTGCGATGCTGTTAACACGCGTCTGTAGTTTCGTACTCTTAACGAATTACCATGTCGACGAAGAGTGCGTCTGTAGTAATCTTTGTCGACGCCGTCCCATTCACATGTTGGGAGAGGTGACGCCGACGCGTTTCTCACGATGTCTTTGCCAACGTCTTTGCCGACATCGACGTCGGCGTAGCTTCTACCAATGCATTTCAGGATTATGCCAATGCAGAGTTGCATCGGCATACCCCTCCTTCTTATAATGAAATTCATACCTTAAATTGATATAATTTTTGGTTTGAGATTTAATTAATAACACCTTATAATAGAAAAGTTATATATTAAGGGATAATTTTTCTTTAACATAACCTTTTCTTGGGCCCTATTCTTTTCCTAGCAATGTTGTTTTGTTGAGATTTATTTTCCATTAAAAAAAACTTATTTCTATTGAATACTATAAGATTTATATACTAGATTTGAATAATACTATATGATTTATGTAGAGGGTTGTTTTGAAATATACATAACTCAAGATCATCCATGTTAAATTATCAAGAATAAATTACATATCCGATTTCATTCAATAAGTTACACATCGGATTCCATCTTAAAGATATTTTTCTTGATGCTATACATGTTTTAATATGCTAAGACCGTAACCCTAAGTCGTTATATATTAGTTCAATTAGGATTTTCATTAATTTTTAATCAATCTAAAAATAAATTTAGACACATTTAATTCATATTCAATTAAAAATCATAAAAGATAGTTTAAACATATAACCATAATTAATATATTAATCGGAAAGAAAAGATAAACAAAAAATACTTTGAAACTCCCTTGAAACCGTAGAAAAGAAGTCAAAGTATGCTACAAACTTATCTTCTTTCTTCTTCTATTTCTTTTTTTTTGGATAGAGTTGAATGAATAGTAGGAGTTTCAAAAAGAAAAAAAAAATGTAAATCCTTTATCTTGCCTTATAAAACTAGGACATGATCCTGCATGTTCAACATATTTAATTTAAACTTGAGTAATAACACAACCACAATAAAATATCAATTCAACAATTTTTTAAAACAAATTGAATCCCTTAATCACTCTTAATGTATGATTACCCTTTCTTTTAAAATTTAAAAAAAAAAAAAAAAAAAAACATACCACTTGACATATATAAAAGGTGATTGAGTAAAGTTGTTTTTTTAGGATTATGATCCAAGGGGTTCAAATGAAAAAAAGTCAAAATTTTTAAAAATTATATTTTTTCTTACCTTCCACTTACATCATCATACAATCAAATTATCATAACAAAACTAATTAGGGGTGAGCATTGACATCAAACTGATTATGATCGATTTAGTAAATGTTTAAATCGAACTTGATCATGAAATAGTGTAAACTAACGTTAGTCGGTTTAAGCTTTTGAAATTTTTTTAAAAAATATTATCGATTTGAATTTTTTCAAACCGACGCTGATTGATTATCTTATTATCTTTGATAGACCATCTTCAGTTTTGGTTTTCGTTGGTCTGTTTAGGTTTTCGATTTATGATACTCACCCTCAAAAACAAAGACAAGAAAGAGTATGCAAGAAAGTAAGAATTAGCGGTGAATATTGCAGTGAAAAGCAAACTCCATACTAGGAAGGGTTGTATGAAGCAACTAAACAAACTTAATTTTCTAAAGAGTGAATTTTTATTCATGCTGGAAGAGGTCAAAATCTCGAAATCCAAACACTGATTGACATATTTATATGTCATGCTTAGTTGACTTACTTTGCTCAAATTAAGACTTAGATAATAACTTAATATTGATTTCTATAAATGTCTGAGCAGATTTGTTTCTTCTTTTTTAAATATGCATAAGAAGATTCCATTTTCCTACACCACTTTTGTATTGCAATTCCACTCTCTCAGTGATTCCAATTTAAAACTGTATTATATTGGTGGGGTTTCTTGAGTTTCTCTCTCAATCTCAATCCAAAGTCCAAAATTTTCCAAATGGGTTCTCTCCTTTTCTGTTTTTGCCAATTCCCAATCCCTCCACCATGGATTCAATCTTTTTCTCTGGGATTTTTGCACTCTCTCCCACAATAAAACAGTCACTATCTGATATCGACACCCACCAGTTGATTAAACTTTAGTTATACTTCCCACTTCCGTGCAAATTAATTCAAAATTTTAGCCTCTTTTTGCCTTTCCCCAGTTGGGTTCTAGCGTTTTCTTGAAATGATTCATCATGGGAATCAAATTTCGTTTTGGTTTTGGCGTGGATGGGATTGGAATTCCTTCAGATGTTGAAGCTGCCAAAGTTAGCACGATTTTAGTTGGCAATAGAAGACACTGTTGAATTGTGGAAACTGTTTTCATTGGGAAAAATTTGAGTTTCGATTGGTGTAGAAGAGAAATTTTGAGTTGAGGAGAAAAGGGTTTTTGTAGAATGATGTCTTCGGGAGTGAATTTGGTGATGACAGTGATTGGGTTCACTGTGAGCACTTTGTTCATCGTGTTCGTTTGTACAAGGCTTGTTTGTGCTAGGATTCATCTCAATGCTTCAAGGCGCTCCTTCCCAATCGCTTCTAGATCCGATCTCAGTGGGGTGAGCATGTTTTCTCTTATTTAATTCCCTTCCAGATTTGATGTGGAGGATATATGTATTTTAATTGTCTACTGGTTGGTTGTTTTTGTTTGTGTATGTTAGTCTCCAAGCAAAAGATGGGATAATTTAGTCTCCAAGCAAAAGATGGGATAATTTCCCTTCTAGCTCTTCTCCCTTTTTCTTCCTTTTCTGGGTTTTGATTTTGTATGCTAATTCACATGCTATGTTTATCACTGGAAAGTGGATATGATTGCTTCTCTGCATTATGGTTGTAGTGTTATTACTTCCATACTTGCCTCTCTGCCATTTTATCGAAGTTTCAGCATTCTTTTCATGTTGTGGTTAATTCCTTCGTTTTGATTTTGCTCCCTTTTTGCTCATTCTTTTTTGGTTTGCTGGGTCAGTTTCCTAGGCTTCATAGGTCTGGTAATGCGTAATCTTCATAGCCTTTTTGCATTGTCGCTTTTAGTCAAATACTAATGGATTGGGAGGCTCTACCTAAACAAAAAGGGTCTCTTATACTCGATTCTTGTTTGTTCTCTCAGGCAATGGTTGTGCATTTCTATTTCACATTTGGTTGTTGTCCATTCCTTTTATAAATATACTGCTTTTTAGATTTTTTTCAGGCTTTATGTGATTTATTTTCTTTGTTTGTTTTTTCTTTATATAAATATATATATACTGAGAAAAAAATTTGAAAGAATGGACAGGCAAACAAAAAGGAAAACCCCACAAAAACAAATCAAATTACAAGATAGGGCTCCAATCAACAGAAATAAGACCTAAAGAATAATTACAGATGATCTGAGAAACTGAAGGTCTGAGAGAATTGCTAGAAAAACTCTCAGTATCTTGTTTACCCTGTCAATTGGGCCTTTTATATTTTGGGTATTTCATTTAATCAATGAAATTGTATCTTATCTAAGAAAAATCTTAGAAATTGTATCTTATCTAAGAAAAATCTTACTTAAATTTATTGTTTATCTTGCCCCGACAAAATAGCGCACAGACTAGCCTTTACTACAATTTTTTTGTGGACATCTTTTATTTACTCGTTGAATTTCTTTGATACAGTTGGAACGGGGATTACACGGTGTAGAGCCTATGGTTGTAGCCAACTTTCCAACTAAGAAGTATAATGATGATTACTTCTCGTCTATGAGAAATGCTCAGTATGTGCCCCTTCAATTCACAGTTTCTCATTGCATTGATTTTCATGATTTTTTCAAGAAAATCCCTTGGATAAAAAATATATTTGTGTGCATGTGTAAATAGATACACTGCTAGTCGAAAATTACCACTGGAGCATTTTGTAACTAACTGACACGTGAAACGTTATTAATAGTTTATTTAGTACAACAATTGTGAGTAGGGGCGTTGAAAGAAAAGTTGAAAACCGAAACCGAAACCGAATGCATGCAGTTTGGTTCAATTTCGTTTAAATTGAAACCGCTTCTTATGCGGTTCGATTCGGTTTATGACATTAAACCGAACCAAACCGTAAGAGGGTAAGTGATCGTATAGAAAACTAAACAATCGTGTATCATTTGAAAGCTAAACGATCGCGTAAGAAGGTAAGCGATCGTATAGAAAGCTAAACGATCGTGTAAGAGGTTGAACGATCCTATAGAAAGCTAAACGATCGTGTAAGAGGTTGAACAATCCTATAGAAAACTGAACAATCATATAAGAAGTTGAACGATCGTATAGAAAGCTAAACGACCATGTAGGAGGTTGTAGGCACATACGTCTATAGTATGGGACGATTTAAAACCGAACCGCATATGCGGTTTGGTTTTGACTTGGTTTGACACATATAAGCGGTTTGGTTCGGTTTCGGATGAGATTTTTTGCATTTTGCAGTTCGGTGCAGCTTCAGCTTCAAACAGAACCTTGAACACCCCTAATTGTGAGGATCGAGGGTTGAACCTTTGACTTGTAGGGAGAAAAGTCATGCCAATTATCATTGAGCTAAAGTCACTTTGGCTAAATATGTTATTATTTGTTTCCTGTGGATAAGATTTTATCAAGGCATCGGAGAAAAGTTTGGATAATGTGTAAATATCATTTTATGTGAAGTATAATGGCTTTATCAATGAAAGGAGAAAGAATTGTGAGTGCATGATTTAGATCAAGAATTGTGAGTGCATGATTTACCTATGGGAATATGATTAGCTTGCAATGAGTCGGTCTTCTAGTTGATTGCTTTTTCCCTAAACATACTCATTTGTGAATATTGGGTGGTTGGATGAGATGTCACAAAACCAGATATTTTACCCCCATCACACTGTTCAGGTGGAAAAGCAGAAAGGAAAAAGCAACTGTTTGGGCCATATAAGGTGTTTCTAGGAATGATTGATGGCCTTTTGAAAATATCTTCAAAAAGTTGGTAGAATAGTGACTTTTTGATGAGATATTTTGGTAAGTTGGCTTGAAACATAGTCCTAATCAGCCTGGGGCCCTTAGCAATAGGTGTGGATTAAGGAATTACTAGTTAAAATCTCATGCTTGGAACAAATGATAATGTGTTAATGGAGTGCTCTCTTTCTCTTTCTTAAATACATATCTACAAATTGTTCAATATGTGATCATTGCATCTTGGATGAAAGGTAGTGGTAACCAATATGGTCATGTTGGAGTGGACCAGGGATAATTCAAGAGCTCCCTATTCTTTTCCTTTACCAAAATTTCCTAAATAATAAAAAATATCCTGCTTCCCTCTCAGCCAACGTACTTGAGCATGTTTACCAACCAATATCTCTCTCATATCCCTCTGATGAGCAACTTAACTAAATGGGCCAAACTCATAAGTTCATGACAGAAACCCTTTCCCTTACTCACAGATCAAGCCTCACTACCCCTCCCCTGGTCCCTCAGCTTTTCTCCTTCCATATACTTACACAATAGGGGTCTATTTCTTATCTAAATGAGAAAAAATTTGAATGGGAAAAAAATTGGAGTAATTGCAAATATAGCAGTTGGGCACAAAATATTAGCAAATACAGTACAATGCAAAAGAATTTGCGAATAAAACAAAATTTAGATATGAATCTCAAAGTCTCATTGATAAACTATGTACGTAAGACTGATGGAGTTAAGTAGTGATAGATGTGCTATTTTTGCAATTTTTGTACACAATTATTATTTTAAATTTTTGTTACACTTAATTATTAGTCCCAAGAGTGCTACCCATTGCAATTGCCAAAAAAAAATATATATATATATTACTTTTATAGTTTGGGCTTTTGTTTGACTTTGGGCATCACATTTTGGAATAGAGAGGTAAAGGTTTCCTACTTCCTTTATATTCTATGGTGGTGCTGTTGAAAACATGAGGCTAGAGATAGGCTGCCTACACCTGAAATATGGCTATAAGTCGTAAAATTACAGTTTATATGCTTTGGTCTATTGAGCTAGATTTTAAAAGTTTAACACACCACCTTGATTATCCAAGTGATCTCAGACTGATTGATAATGTTAGAGAAGTAGTAAGTATCATGGAAACATAAGTGGTCATGGATACTCTTCAAGTGTTCTTTTTTTTTCTTTTATCTGCGAGGAAACAAGGTTTAATCTTCAAATCTTGTCCAAAAGTCATATTGTCTAAATGCTATACCTTTTGTTACAGTTCTTGATGGAAAATAAATGGAAATCCTTAAACTAGTGATTACAATTCTTTTGGCAGACCTTTTGGTTTTATGTGAAGCTACATTCTGTGGTTTTGTCATCCATGTTTGTATAGCAAATCATGGAGATGGATCACAGAATATTCAGTGTGCTATTAGAAGCTTTGTGAATTCCTTTAGCCTTGGCTCGTGGAGTTTTGTGTGATTTAAGAACTACTATTTTTGAAGTTTGATCCTTTTCAATAATTTAAAACATAGATTGAGGGTGCTTTGTTTGAAATGAGATCCTGTAATCTATCACCGTCCATCTTCCCTGTAGTTTAGCAAATTTAATATACTATCCATAGTTTTCCTATATGCTAGTATTAAATTTTATGCACGACCATGCACCAACTTGGCAGAAATTTAGGACCACTTGAAAGTGAAAGGAAAGGGTCTCTTGGACGAGAAGAATGTCTATGCTAAAATTGAATCCAATTGCATTTGTGACTCTGTTAATCAGATGTCTAACATAGCTTTTATTTGGAGTGACATAGTAGTAATAAGATTGTTGTTTATGAAGTTCTTAGCAGTTTTTTCTCACCTTTTCCTATATTAAGGAGATCATGGAACTGGGAAGTTATTTATTTTTGGAGTTTAACATGTGGGTGGATGATTTGAATTTTTAACCTCGACAAGAGTATATGTCTAAACCAATTGAGCACAAGAACAAGAAGGTATTTATTTTCAATGATATAAAATAGTATTTGGCAACTTTTTTTACTTGGAATGAGTACTTTTTAAGCGAGCTTATTCGTTTGTTGATGAAATTTAACTGATTGGTTTTGGAGAAGGTTACCAGAATATGACAAGCAAATCTTTTAGTACTATTAGTACATAGCGCAGCTAAATTAGATTTTGTTTTGAATGGCAGATGCACAGTTTGCTTGGCAGATTATCATAGTGAAGACTTATTGCGCATTCTCCCCTACTGTGGACACTCCTTCCACGTGAACTGCATAGACATATGGCTGCATCAGCACTCAACATGCCCGGTTTGTCGTCTATCGCTACGTGAGGTCCAAGACAAGAAACGAACAATGCAACCCTTGTTTAGCTCAGCAATTCGCTCTCTCAACTCAGATCCCTGCCGCGGGTTCCCATTAAGAGACCTTGAAAACAATGGGTTGGAACAACCAATCCAAGAGAATCACTACACACCTGGGGCTAATGGAGCAGTGGATCCAATAGAGAACGCTTCCCCATTTATCGAAGGTAACCAGAATAGTAAAGGCTGTAGAAACAAAAATGTAGAAAGTCCATCAAATGCTTGAGCATCTCTGATAGGACACTGGACCCGATCATATAGAACCGTGTCCTAAAACTAAAAGTAGATGTCCTTCACTTAACTATCTGCTTAGAAAGCTTGTCTATCTTGTTATTTACCACTGTATATAAGTGTTGTTTGTAGTGAATTAATCTGTTGCTGGTTTTTTGGGGCAGTTCTGTTGATTTTTCTTTGTACAACATTAGTTATTATTACACCGTGAACCTTGCTTTTAATAGTTCATCTCTCTCTTTCATATTTCTACCAATGCATGGTGATAGCAGTGTTTTTAAGTTTTAAGCTAAATTCTTACCTTTGGTATCAGAATCTCATTCTGCAGCCGGCTGTTATTGAATTTTGTAGTTTTTCATGTACTTTCCTGTGGGCTATGGAACTCTGCAAGAATTGACCCAAATTCTCTCTCTCTCCACTTTCTGCAGTTACATTAAATATTGAACCACTTTTGTTATCATTTTGTTGGATTACAGTTGACCCTCACATGGATTTATTATATGCATTTCCTTTCTCTCCCTCTTTTCCTGACACTTGTAAACCAAGTGCGTTTAAGTTTTAGAACACATACTTAGCAAAACCATTATTGTGTAGTATTTTGTAACTATCCTTTTTCCTAATTTCTAACTCAATCTAAAATGGTTTTGCATCTTAAATACAGATTATTGTAACTATTAACTATAATACTCAACTCAGCTGTTGAAACAACTGTTTCTCCATTTGCTTTCCATCTCAGGTGTTTATTGTCTTTTATTTTGGATTGTACCTTCTTATTTTCTTTCTTTTTCAGCTCAAACTTGAGTGGTTGGGTAATGGGTATTATTGTTTTCTATTTTTGTGGATTGTGAATTCAATTTGTTTTACTTTTTCTTATATTGTTCTTGGACCAACATCAATATAAAAGGGAAACGAGCAGTTTTCCACTACAGTTTTCCAATTTTGGAAAAAGGAAAAGCTTTGACTTCTTCGGTCAATCTTTTGTTCAACCAAACTTAAATTCCCATATCTCTCTCTTTGAATCATGTATTGTATGAATTTATATAGGATATCATTATTGATGATTATGGAATTATGGATCAGATTATTTGATTTAAATCTACCAAATGAAATTATCAATAATGAATTCAAGTCTAACAAAAATAAATCCTTTTTTTCTTTTAATTATTTTTTATGTGCTAAAAACTATAGTCTTAGTTTCATTAGGGTTTGGTTCTATTCTTTTTAAAGAAAAAGAAAGCTAAATACATGCCTTTGTCATTAACATGTTTCATTTTTTTTGTTTTTTTTTTATGAAGTAAATTTTTTGACTTAGTCTTTTACATTAATGATGTTTAGTTATACCTAATATCAAAATGGGTCAATAGTAATGCCATGACCATAAAAAAGTTGATAAGAAGTAGGATCATTTAAATTAGGAAATTCCTAATTCTTCTAATAAATTTTGAAGTTGACATCTTTTCTTCTCTCTAATCTCTCCTAAAAAGTATCATGTCATGTTTTTCATTTTTAATTTTGGGGTAGAATTGTAGCATGTCATGTTAGTTTATTGTCAACTCAATCATACTATTCACTAAATACAACAAGGATATAAATTAAAATATGTTTAAAGTATAAATGACTAAATTGGAAAAAGAATTATAAATTTAGTTGGGGAATATTTTTTATTTTTAGGTTTATGTTTATGTGGTCAATTAATTGATTTATTATATTAGACAACAAAAAAAAAAAAGATTCTTCATAGTTTGTATTAGACAAAAAGTTTGAATTTTTATTTAGTAGTTCCAAACTAGTTTTTAAAGATTTAAAAATTTTAAGAATCTATCCCATTCGAAATTAGAAGCTTAGACCCAGTTGATTTACCATTTGCTTTTCTTAACCTTAATTTTCTTTTTTAATATTAAACTCATTTGCTTTTAATTTCTTTGAGTAACTTCCAACATTTTAAAAAGTTCTTACCCAAATTTCTAAAAGTAAAAAAACAAAAAAAACAAAAAATCCAAAGATTAGTGGAAACCAAAACTTGTAATTCATTCCCTAACAAATCATTGTTCTACTTCATTTTCTCAACTCATATATGTTAGATACAATTCATCCATATTAAAACATTTTTGTGTATCTCTAAGTTTGGGATATTTTGTAATTCTTTTTTTTTTTCTACCTCTCGATTGTTTTTTCCTTCAATTTTGTGATTCATTATGGAAATATTTATTTACAATTTTATAGGTTTATTTTATAATTTTACTTTTGTCATAGATTTTAAACATCAATATGTTAATTTTAGTTTCTTTTATTCTACTCATTATTGTTTTTCTAATTTACTTAAAGGTTTCAATTTGAAAAACAAATAGATAAATAAAGGGTGGAGAATAGGCAGAAGATGTGAGAGATTTAAGTTTTGGAAGAAAAAGAAAAGAAAAGAATTAGTTCTAAATTTGAGTTTATTTAAATCAAATGTTATAATAAATTAGCAAGATTTTTTAGTAAGTTTATCAACTTATTAAATCTAGAGACTAATGATTCAAATATAGAAAGTCTCGTTATTCTTTCGTTAAACAGTTAATAATTCTAGAATAGAACAATATACAGAGTTAATTTAGCGACATAAATTAGTATTATAGCTTAAATTTTTATCTTTTAGAAAAATGTTTTTGAAACAAATTTACCCTTTTTCTTTGATTTATGGATATATATTTTGGTAGTTGTGAAGGTACATCAATGACGGAGAGAGAAAAGCACATTTTCAAATTCCATCTTTCAAATTGGATTTTGCATTTCACAGTTTCTTGCGTCTCTTTGTATTCATATTTTCTTTCAAACTAACTATGCCATATACACTCATATTTGCTTTAACATAATATATTCCATTTCTTATTTGATACATACATATATATATAGTATATTGACAAAATGAAGATTTTGACTTGGGATTTATAACATTATACAATTAATTCTTAATTTGGTGGAGTTTCAACATTCCTTTTTAAAATATAACATTGATGAAGGTGACCTATATGCATAGGCATATCAATATGCATGGAAGATAAAAGATTCACAAATATATGTGTTTGGGGGTTAAGCTCTCAATTGTAAAAATTAATAGTCTTTAGTCTGTCTATTAGTCTATAATTCTATGAATTAAAACCATAAATTTTAAAATAAGACAAAAATAAATAAATAAATAACACAGGGAATAAAAAGATATATATAATTTGATAATCAGCAAAAAAAAAAAAAAAAAAAAAAAGCTTTGGAAAAAGAAAAAGAAAGAGAAAAAGAAAAAGGGGGAAATATATGTTAATTTTAATAAGTTTTTACTACAAAGAAACCTAACCATTAAGAACATTAAACTTCATCTTCTTCGTCTTCTTGTCGTTCTTCAAGCAGCTCTGGTTGTGGCAATGGCTTTAAGAGAATTCTTCATCACAACAGTAAATTCATACTTCTTCGTAAAATCCAATTCGCTATTCGCCGGATACGGACTCCATTCAAATTCCTGAACCAACCTCGCCAGCATCAGATGAACGTGAATCGTCGCCATTCCCAAACCCGGGCAAATTCTCCTTCCAACTCCGAACGGAATCATTTTCATTCCTTTTATCCCTGTCATATCCACCTCTTCCTCCCCCGATATGAATCTCTCCGGCTCAAATTTCTCCGGATTCTTCCACAGTTTCGGATCGTTACTAATTCCAGCTAAATAAACCTCCACACTCGCCTCCATCGGAATATCATATCCCCCCAGTTTTGTCGGCTCGATCACTGAGTGTGTCAGCGAGAAGTACGTCGGAGGATGCTTTCTCAGTAATTCCTTCACCACCGCTTGAAGATACGGCAATTTCTCAACATCGGATTCATCTACTTTTCTATCGCCTACTAATTGCTTTATTTCTTCGTGAAGCTTTTTCTGAATGTTAGGGTTTGAGATTAGCTCTGCGATTCCCCATTCGATGGCGGTTGCCGTCGTGTCCACGCCACCGTTGAGGAATTCGGAACAGAGAGTGACTAATTCGGCGTCGGTTGGAGTAGATTTCCGGCCGTCGACTTTGAGATCAAAGAGTGTATCGAGGTAAGAAAATGAAGTTGCATTAATGTCTGAACCTGGATTTTGAAGTGCTTTTTTTCTTCGATTAATGAACTGAACAACGAATTCGATTTGCTCTCTTCTTACTTCCATGGCTCGTTTCCTCTGTTTAGCGAAGAACGGCCTCAAAATCGGGAGAAAATCGTCGATTCTCGGATCGACGGTGATCAGAACAGTTTTAAGAACTTGATCCATTTTCTCAACCGATTCCTCATCCATTTCTAATCCGAAACACATCGCTAAAAGAATACAGAACACAGCGAATCGAGAGTTTTTCAACACCCAAACGGCGCCGCCGTTCGCCTCAGCGTCGGTTCGAATGCGTTGAACAAGCTTATCCATGGCCTTCTTTCTAACATCGCGAAACTCCTTCAAGCGAATGGAAGAGAGCATGTTTTCAACCATATTACGGCGGAGTGAGCGCCAGACACCGCCGTAGACGGCGGCGTTAACGGAGAATTTGTTGTTGCTGAAGACGATTCGAGTTGGATTTTCAGCGGGACGGCTGGCGAAAGCAGGGCCACGTTTGATTAAGGCTTCGTGGATGAGGTCGGGGCCGGACAAGATGATCATGGTGCGAGCGCCCATCTGAAGAGTGAAGATTGGGCCGTAAATCTGGCGGATGTCTTCAATATATTCGAAGAAATGCTTGCCGGTGCGAGCGACCTGGAAGAGGTTTCCGACGATGGGCCAGCCGCGGGGTCCTGGGGGGAGGTTGAGACGTGGTTTAGAGGTGCGTTTATGAGTGAGGAAGAAGATGAATGCAGAGAGGGTGAAGGCTAAAAACGAGAAGAAAAGTTGATGATCAGAGAAAGAAGAAGAAGAAGAAGACGCCATTGTTGAGTTTGGGGGGAAGGATTATCAGAACAGAGGAATGAGGAAGGAGGACAGATGGAGCCTTTTTTAGAGGGAAATTTATAGAACTAAAAGTTGATTTTATTATTATTATTATTTATTTATTACTTTTTAAATTTTTTGAAATTTACTCCCTTTTTATTTATTTATTTATTTATTCACTCCATCTATTTCTAAATTATTTAATTTTAACGCTTCAATTTTATTTATTTTTTTTTTTGCTTTTGACCAATAAGTGAGTTAGGCTCCATTTTTAAAATGTAACAAAATAAAAGTGAAATTGAGCGTTGTTGTTCTTTTAACACATGAGCAGCCAAATTCAACCATTAATTTAGGATTATGAACTCAAATCAATCGCTCTATGCTATTATGTCCTTCTTTCACTCTCCCTTTTTCTCCTTTTCCTTTGTATTCTCCTCCAATTCTTCCACTACTAATCAATCATTCCTCAACTAACCTCTGCTGCCTACGTTTTAACCATATACTACTCTATCTTTTGTTTCTCATTTTTCAATTTTCTTCCCATTTCTCTATGTTTAATTTATTATTATTATTATTTGCTTAAATACATTATAGTTTTCTAATAACAAAAAATATTTGTGTAGGTATTTTTCTACAAGTTAAAATTACCATACAAGTTAAAAATACAACGTATATGTTTTAAAGATTAAAATTTGATATCTTCACTTTCAATGATGGTATATATTAAAATAAGAAACACGTATATTTAATTCAAGAAAACTTTTAATACTACGATTACGATGTTCTAAATTCCCTCCATTCATTACTTGCCCTACATTAATAACAGTATCTCACAAGTATACATAAAATACTAAATAATTATTAATTAATTAATTAATAATTATACTAATTTAAACCTTGAACTTTAGATACGTATGAATTTAAATCTCAAACTAATAGGTCCATCAATTTAAACTCTAAATTTAACAAATGTATCTAAACAAAAAAATAGTAGAACGTGCAAATTGATAAAATTTTTGTAATTAAGCTCTAAGTCTAAACCGATGTATTTATATAAGTGCAACATCTAAATGGATACAACTATTGGTTTAAAGTTTAAATTAATACATAGTTTAAATTGAATATAATTAATTTAATAACATGTCAAATAATGAATAGAATGGTTTGTAATCTTTTTCACCTTTTTCTGTCTGCTTAAAATCTAGGTTAATTTTCATAAATGTAACAAAACACCAAACTATTTACGATCCGTGTAATAAAGCCCATGAAATTAACCTTTTTCAAATATTTCAGATTTGCCCTTCCGTATTTCTCTTCCTCTAGCTACAATTTCTTTCATCTTCTTTTTCTTTTTCTCTTCTTTTTTTATGTCGTTTAATAATATTGTCATCATCTTTCTTCTTTTCTTTTTTTCGTTGCGATTTATTTTCATCTATTTTTTCTTTTTCCTTTTTTTTACGTCATTTAAATTTGGGTAACCAAATCTAAATGATCATATACAAAAAAAAAATAGCAAAATCTAAAAGATCGTGTATAAAGAATTTTTTTTCCTCTTCTTTTTCTACGATCGTTTAAATTTGACAACCAAATTTGAAAGATCGTGTAAAAAAATAGCAACCAAATTTGAAAGATCGTGTAAAAAAATAGCAAAATCTAAAATATTGTATATAAAGAATATTGAAAAAATCATTTAGATTATAGTAGTCAAATTTAAACGATCGTATAAAAAAAGTAAATGTAAAAAAATATATCATTGTGTACACAAATGTGAATGATCGTGTACCAAATTTTGAGCCAAATCTTACTTAAATTTGAAGAAAAAAATCGTTTAAACTTGGATCGTGTAACCAAATTTAAACATAGCCAAATTAAACGATGGAATTAAAAAAATAAATTGCAGCCAAATCTAAACGACTAAATCTAAATGATCGTGTACCAAATATATTATGTGCACGTTGTTGACGGGCGTGGTTGACATTGATATTTTAGGTATTTTTTATGGTTGATCTATGGATTTTTTTCGTTTTCAAAATTATCAGATATTTTGCAATTTTATTATAATTTTTAAAAGAATCCTAAAATCTACCCCACAGGCACAGCTAATAAAATTCAATAAATAATTTCCATCATCTCTTTAATTCTTTAATCTTAATTAAAGAGTAAAAGTAAAAAAAAAAAAAAAAAAAAAAAAAATCATTAAAAGCTCATCTTTGCTTTCCCTCCAATAATTACAGCTATTAATTAATGTCATCACACACTCGGGGAAAATTAAAATATTACAAATAACAAATAAGAATTTTTTGTTAGGTATCAGAGACAATTTAGTTAAATTCAAATATATCTGATTAAAATTCATATGGAGACTATTCTTTCTCCTCAAACTTTTCTCTCTCTTTTCAATTTTTATTTTTTAATTTATAACTTAAATTAAAATTGAGAGCATTACTTTTTTTTTCTTTTTTTTTTTAACAAAATCACAAAAACCGTCTCTAATTACAAATATACTATCAGGAAAGAGCTCTTAAACTTCTAAAATATTAAAATTGGCTCCTCAAACTTACAATAATGATAAAAAATTAAACCTACAAATAATAAAAACTCAACCCACAAATAGAAAAAAGAAATTGAAACTTCAAACTTATACGATTATTAAAATTTAAGGAAAATATTCAATTTAAACCCTGAACTTTTGCATTAATTTAAACATAAAACTAACGATTGTATCAATTTAGATCCTAAATTTTTATAAGTATATCATTTAGACCCTCAAGTTACATAAATATATATATATATATATATATATATATATATATATATATATATATATATATATATATATATATATATATATATATATATATATATATATATATATATATATATATATATATATATCAATTTAAACCATCCATTATGTTTTATTTAGATACATATAAAAATCTAGGTGCAAATTGATACGTTTATACAAGCGTTCAGGGTTAAAATTGATATACTTATAAAAATTCATGATTTAATTAATTGATATAACAATCGACTTGAGATTTAAATTGATACAACTTTTAAAGTTTAAAGTTTAAATAGATATACATTTATATAGTTTATGGTTCAAACGGATACAACTCCATAGTTTAAGGGTAAAAATTTATACAACATATCTATGAGTTTGAGAGTCAAATTTTAACTTTTTTTTTTTTTTTTGGGTCATCTGAACGTTTCTTAATAATGGAGAGTAACAAAATTACAATATTAGGGGAAAAAATGTTAATGTTATTGTTTATATGTATTAATATGTTGTCCTAAAGAAGGGATAAATATTTTGAAAGAAGATTATATAATATATTAAAGCATGTACACTGTTGAGTATCCATGTAACTCTTGCATATATATATATATATATATATATATATATATATATATATATATATATATATATATGTTTCTTTTCTAATTATATTTGGCAGCAATAAAATAGATTAATTTGATAGATATGTAATTTAATTAGGTTTTTCATGGGAAGTGGAAGTACTATTCATGAATGGTCAATTTCCAAACAACTAAAATAATACTTGTAAATTGGATGGAAAACAGGAGATCCTCATAGTGACAAAACCAATAGACAATAAACTAATTAATTAATAATATTTGAATTAATAAGAATAAATAAACAATTCCAAAATTATAATTGTAGAAAAAGGTAAAAAAATATATATATATATATAAAAATAATATATAGGGGAGGGAATAGATAAGTAGAAAAGAGGAGGGGGAAAAAGAAAAGGATAAAAGGAGTTGGGTGCAATTAATAAAGTTATATAGATAGAAATGCATGGAATGCATGCAATTGCATTGGTGGAGGGGAACGGAACTTGTGTGATATTATCACTCTTCATTATACCTCACCGCGTTTTTAACCTAATTCCCTTCCTCCCCTTTTTCCTTTTTCCTTTTTATTTCTATTTTTCTTTTTCTTTTTCTTTTTATTTTTAACTATTTAGTTTATATTTTTAAAATTTTGTATCAATTTAGTTCTTCATCGTTTTTTTATATGAGATAATATGTCTTCCACTTTCACATTTCTAACAATTTAGTCTCTCACGTAAATAAAACTTATCAAATTTTGATTTCAATTTCTAGTATTTTATGATGTAGGCACATTGTGTTTTACAAAATTATTGGATCTCTACGAGTCTATTGATTTATTTACGTACAAAATCTCACTAAATTTTCACACTCAAATTCTATTGTACTAGGGACCAAATTGTTGCACATTTGGGAATTCAAGGAGCTAAATTATTAATTATATAGTAAAATTTAGGAGCTAAATTGTTATAGAATTAAAAGTTTAGGGACTAAATCGTTACAAACTAAAGTTCGTAGACAAAATATAACCTAGGGGTTAACTTTAGATTTTTTAAAGTTTAGATTTATAATTTAACCTAATCTTTTATTATTTTTAAATATTTCATCCTAATTCCTAAACCCACAAATGTGTTAAAATTTTAAATTAATTGATTACATCATTCTACAAGTATTTGTTAAATTTTATTTTAAAAATAATTTAAATCTAAAATAATTATTATTAAGTTTGGAGATATGAGAATGTGATTTGATTAACTATGAACAACTGTTAAAATGAGCATAACACAACAGATATATTGTTTGTACTATAAGTTAGAGACTTAAAAAGTGTAAAATCATATCTTTATCGATACCGAAAGGAAATATTTTAAGAATTAATTAAAAGATGTTAGAATCAAATTAAATTTGTATAGAAATGAAAGCACATAAAAAGTAGTTGGATAGACCAATAAATAAGGTGCAACAATTAAGTTGAGAAGTTCATTAATGTATGATCTAATAATAGGTTGTTGATAATGAATTGATGATGGATTTGGAATTTAGTGTAAAAAAAGTCAAATATACTTTTTAGAGTATAAGAAATTAATTAATGGTTTTGTAAAGAAAAAAAAAATGGAATGGAAAATTATTAAATATTGTGTGAAAGTAAAATTATAAATTAATCATAGAGGAAAGTTTGGAGATTTATAAAGTAAAAAACTTTCCAATTAATGATGAAATTAAAGTTTTGATGGAAATAAAGTTATCCAATATAAATATATATTCCAATTGTTTTTTGTTCTTAAAAGAAAAACTTGTTGCAATTATATTGGGATTAAGAGTCAACACTAATAAATTGTAGTGTTGTAGCTTTTTGAATTAATTTATTCAAAATTTAAGTTTGGGAGAATTTATTATATTGTTGGGAAACTATATGGTGAATTGAATTAATTTCAATAACAAAAAGTGAGGCATCTAGGTATATAATATGTCAATTATCACTAAGTTATGTTTACGTTGGTGAAATTTCGTTTATAAATCGAAGAACACTCTGTATTTGTACCATAAAAAAGACGCATTTTTGCTTTTCATCGTATACTTTAAAATGTCAATGCTTTAGCTCATTCGCTTTCTCTCTTTCTAGGTTGCACGATGCATCATCTAAACGTTTGGTTGAAGGATCTACTGAATTCACTAATTAGCTCTTTCGATCCTCTTTAACTTTCACAATCACAGCCCGCTTAAAAAAGTAATCTTTTATAACAATGTAGAAGAAAAACATGAACATATTTTTTTTCTTATTGATTAAAACATCTTTCATTTTATTTCCACCATATAATTAAACTCAAATATCTATCATTTGAGCAACAGACAGACATCGATAGATATCTATATAAAATAATTATAGTCTATCGCTGATAAAAACTAAAAATATGATATATATTTTTAAATAAGTTATTTTATTATTATATTTTGTTATATAAAAGGTTTTTATATATATATATATATATATATATATATATATATATATATATATATATAAATGAATAATGGAAAAGTGGAGTTTGAATAAAGGAAGGGTGGGAGGGAAGTTGAGAAAATTAAATTCTGTATCCATTTGCAAGGGACAATCTGAACTGGAGGAATCACCAATATTGTTTCATTATTAATGATTTTACTCTTTCAAATATGAAATATCCAACACTATAAGTTACCTTTTTATACATTTCATATATTACATATATATATATATCTATATATATATATCTTTTTATTCCTATATCAATATATTAGTATCAATTCATATTATGCACACACTTTATTAAATAACACTCTTACTTTCCTATGTCATCTCAATTGTCTCAAACGATTTTCAAGAGTATGAGAAAATTTATCGACAAATTATTTAATGGAATAAGGGAGCTCAAATGACCCATATGAAAAACCTAAAGGAAGCATATTGTTAGTGGTACGAGGTCATAAGAGACAATCCATGAAAGAGTTAGTCTCTGAACAGACCAGGTACTATTGGAGTTTGAGTGTAACTGTTAATACCCAAGTACTATTGGAGTTTGAGTGTAACAACTAATTAGCAATTCCATAGATCATAGGTATCTATTACATAAACAAATTATGTATGGACAATCGGAATCAATCATATATTCTCTGCTACTACCAACATTCATCTTAACTCGTAACCGACTTGAAGGTAAGAGTATAGGTGAGTTGTGATAAAGGAGGGTAAATACCAAATGTGAAAAATATGTAGAGTACGTCAGATGAAGTACAAAATGAGAATGAAGTTCAATAAAGATGAAAATGAAAGAAAGCTGCAATCTAATTGGGAGGCAAAACTTGGCCACTTATTTATTGGTTGAATTTTTTTTTTTTTAATTCAAAACAACTTTTTAGACCAATCTTTGGGAGCCCATTTTTTTTTGCATTTAAGTATACATCAACTTACTCCATATTTTCCAACCCAATCATGGCCCCATTTGTTTTTAATGTTGAGTGAGTGAGTTCATCTTCATTCCATTTTAGTTTCTATTCATAAGTATTTTTAATCTTTAATTTTGTGTTAAATAAGCCTTCAACATGTGTTTTGGCTTTTTATTATATAGTTAATCGTTTATATAATATAGTTTTATTTGTATCGGAATAAAGTATCATTTTATTTAACTTTTTTCAAACACACGTATCATCCTTGAATTATGGTGTGTTTGAATTGTCAAAGAAGATTATTAAACATTATAAACTAATCATTTCAATTTTGTATTTAAAAACACTTTCATCAATCAAGTTTTTCTTTAGTATATGGTCAGTCGAATTGTTCTTCAGAGTTAGCAGTTGAAGATAATCGACAAAGTTGGTCATTTAAGCTAGTTGTTGAAGGTGAGCGTCATCAAAGCAATCACCTAATGTGATTGTTGAAGTTTGAAACTAGAATTGTCCAACAAAGTAGATCATAAAAGCACGTCATCAGCAAAATCAGACGACAATGATTGCTGCTCAAGTTGATCACTAACAAGTGAAATCGTTAAAAACATTAAAGGGAGTGAAAGTTGGATATCATTTTAACCAACTGAACCCAATTCAAATTGGTACACTAAACGCCTCGCAAATGGTTATGGTTAGATAGGCGTTTAAAATCCAAAGTACTCTTTTAACCATAGAAATGCAAGTGAGAAACATGTGTTCCACATTTGCCCTCACAATTACACTGTATTTTCATATTTGCCTTGGATTTAAAAAGAAACAGTTTATTTCCTATTTCTTAGAAATGATGTTTTTCAAATCCTTCAAATTCAGATTTTCCTTAAACCTTTATCTATTTTGCAAGTATTAATATTGAATCTTATTTAACTTTGTATTGATTAAATTTTCAAATTACAAGTTGATCACTTACACTCATTCTTTATCTATTTCCCAATGGTAAAAAGAAAACATTTAGACGAAATCCATACCTTCTGTTGTGGATATGTTCAAACATAACACTTACCCCTTGATCGATTTCATAATGTGATATAGTGTAATGATTATAAACCGAGTCAAATTCTTTGAAATTCAACTTCCTTTGAGAAAACAAGATTTGAGTGAGAGAATTGAATAGGCTGTGTGAGTTTAAGAGATTGAAGCTTCAAAATTCAATTGGGAATCATTTTCAAAAAAGGAAGAATATATATTGTTGTTAAGTGACATTTTAATCAATCAACTATTAAGAGAATATGGAGGAAGAAAAAGATAGAATAAGAGAGGCAAAACTAAAATTAAATTTCTAAGTTGCTTGAGACGACAAAATTTTGGTTAAGATGACGAGAGCAAGCATCTTGTGACATTGAGCTAACTTCTAAAGATCCATTAAAAGTTAGATATACCTCTTTTGAGACCAAACTCGAAGATAACAACTTTGGAGATGGACGAAAAAATTCCAAACTTGAAAATGTCGATGATAATACTGACCAAACCCAAAATACCCCTTTTAAAAAGTGTCTGAGTTTTTTTAGAATAAAATGAAATTTGATTGATGAAAGAGTAACGTTAAATAAAAATTTGGCCAATTTCATTTATAATTTTATAGAGTACCATCTAACATTATTCGACTTTAGTTGGAGATGCCTCTTGTAGAGTAGCATTGGTCCCCCATATGTGGAGAAGGAAGACAGATTCCAAACCTAATCCTATTTATTTCCTATTTTGATTGAAACTTGGTATTTTGCATGTTTTGCTGGAGAAAAATCAGTTAGCCCAACATTACCTCAATTTACTAAATAACCATATTGGTAATCTATAGTTCGAATCCAAAAACAACCCAATATTGAAAATGTGTACATAGTAGGAAAGTACATACATACTAACATAGGGAAATTTTGTTATGTTTTGTTATTTGGCTGTATTTTGAACATGTGTAAATTTTATATAAGTGGCAATAAAATTTACACTTCATGTTGTCACGTACCTAAACTAAATATTGTCCCCAATGATTAGGACTAATATGAACTAATATTTCAGCACACATGCCAAATTCACTGTTCTCAGCAACCTTCTTTTCAATACACTTGAAAACTCTTAACCAATTTCACTGTTCACTATAAGACCAAACATGGCGCATTCATGTCAGTATAGGAACAATTCAAACAATAAGTGTTGGGGACCACATGTAAACTATGTTCCATCTAAATAAGAAGCTAATTAAGAATGAGATTGATGAAACTGAAACATGATATAAACTATACATATAGATCTGACATGGTAGAACTTTCAAATTTACCTTTCATTTTTCCTATCCTTGAGAAGATCAGAATTGTAAGCCGTAAAAGCTTTGGATATAACTTCTTTTTTTTTCATTTTTATAAAAGCGAATACATATTACTAAAGAGCTTAAAAGTAATGTTTTGACACAAAATTTCACAGATCAAAACTAGGAGATTCAAGGTTATTGGGAAGGTTATCCCATCCTCCAGCATAAGAAACTGGAACAAGGCAAGGGCTTCCTCCTCCTTCCTCTGGTGTGATAATATTATAGCTTCCTATGAACTGAACCGTTATTCTAATCTTCATCGAACTTGATCTTCTTGGGAGTTGGTTGGACACTACCCACCTGCAAGTTATCAAGAGTCAACACATTAGAAAACCGAAGTGCAATTCATATAATAGGACCAAAATCGAACAAAGAGAAGTTTGACTTCGACCAAGCAGATCTCACGAGGGGGGCAGCATCATATGATGTTAGAGTTCTTTAAAAGGTATTTACAAGCACTTAAAGTTATATAGGTCTGCAGTCCATTTCAACTCAAAAGGATTAGCTAAATTTCATCCTCCTGAAATTTCCTATACAAGATTTCCCATTACAATATTTCACATACTCAAATAGCCCATCATTTCGTATATCTTTAGATACGTCTTTAGATATTTCATGCAATCAATAAAATAGTTTTTTATTTAACACAAGGAAGAAAAGGAAAAAGAAAGAGAGAGAGGAAAGATATTTCACATGGAAATATCATCAAAAAGTGGGGTGGCTCACAGTCCCCAACCGTACGGAGATAATGAAAATGTGTAGTTAGGATACTATTGAGAGCTCTCACGAATACTCCCTTGCTAGATTTAATGCTCCTCTTTTTGAATGTCAATACATTAGGTCCTTCACATCATCTTCTTAACCTTACACTTTGGGTTGGAGGCATTTAACGCTTTTTGTTGAGTTCAGTTTTGTTTGGATCCTTTTCGTGGGCCTTCTGTTTTCTCAACAAAATATCTGGTTTTTTAGACGACTATATCAAAAGCAGAGTTACTTTCGGCATCAAAATTGAGTTTGATCACAAAAACAGAAATCAATCAATCAAACTAAGGAATGAGCTCACCATCTATATTAATATTAAAACTCCAAGAATAAGTAGAAATTAGGAGGCAAAAGGAAGTCATTGATCACATATTCTTCAGAGTTGTTAGTATGCAAGAGCTGTTTGGAATGACTGCTTCCAAATGTTTGGTTTCGTACTTGCTCATCACAGGAATATTAGTGATATGATCATGAAGTTTCTCCTCCATTCACCCTTTTGTCACAAGGGTCTTTTTCTTTGGTTTGTGTGTGCGATTATGCAATCTATGGGGTGAGTAGAATAATCAAGTGTTTAGCTTGTTGTAAAGGAACCCTAGTGAAGCATGGTCTCTGGTTAGATTTCATGTTTTCCTCAAGGATTCAATTTCAAAGACCTTTCATAACTATTCTATAAGATCTATTTTGTATTAGTTGGAACCCTTATAATTGAGCTCTTTTTGTGGGTTTGATTGTTTCTAGGTCCGTAATGTCTTTCATTTTTTACTCAATAGTTTCGATAAAAGAAAAAATAATAATTAGCAGAGATTAATGACTGGTAAATAAACAGCTCTCATGTTTTAAATAAACAGTTAAAATTTAATAATCTTCCGAGAAAAAGAATTACTTAAAACTATAAAATAAAAATCTTCTTACAATTTCTGGACACTCATAATCAATCCCAGCAGCCCTTATCCTCTTCTGTCTAGCCTGATCCCGCTTCAATATTCTATCCACCAACTTCTTGTGTTCCACCAATGTCCTTTCCTGAGAATTATCATAGAAAAAAGTAAGAAGACATGTAGGTTTACATGGTCTACAAGATAAATTTTCAAGCTTAATACCTTGTTATGCTGCTTACGCTCAAGTTCAGACCAGTTTAAGGGCGTATGGCGATAGTTAAAACCTTTCCATCTGCAAATATGCCAACAGTTAAATGAGAAAAAAAAAAACAACGTCCTTTGAAATATTCAACGACCATCTCCTCACATGGGTAGTTGACGCAAAAATGTAGCAGGGGAATGCAAATGATTACTTACAGTTTAGGATGAACATGCTCGGGAGCAATTAGATGGACTTTCAGAATGTGTTCATACAACAAATAGTTATGCATGGAATCAGCTACAATTTTTGCTACCTGTGCTCACGAAATTCAATTTTGGGGTAAACTAGTGATTAAGATGAATAACTAACATTCAGAAAATGTACAAAAGTCCTAAAATAGATATAGCACCTCTGGAGATTCAAATTCAACGTAGCCAAAATGCCTCGACTTCCCCGTCTACATATAACAACAAAATCATAAATCAAACCATAGATACAAGTACTTAGAAAGAAAGTACAATTACTGGTGAAAGTTTTAGTTATCAGTAAAAGCTAGTAATTTATTGCAATGCAACATTCTCCTGCGAACATAAATTCTTTTTGGAAGAAAAAAGCTTCGCAGATTCAGCCAGCCTTACCTTTTTATTTCGTGCAATTCTTAATCTTTTGACTTTCCCAAACTGTCCGAAAAACCCTATAGAAAACAATAAGGGTTAAGAAATAGCAGAGAAGATAACGAAAAACTTAAACCTCAAATTTCATTGAATGTAAGATGTGGGTTTAGGGTATTCGACCAAACCTTCCATCTCCTTCTCGAAGAAACCATGGGGTATGCGGCCAATGTAAAGAACAGTAGCAGTACTTTCCAATGGCTTCTGTACCGGTAACTTACGCCCAGGACCACCCTCCAACGGCTGGAGAAAATAAAATCAGAGGAAAGAGAGAGGAATAAATACATAAATCCCAAGAGAGGTAAAGAGATAGAATAACCAAATAACAAATAAAAGATCAGAGTAGAAGAGATTGAAGCATACCAAGAAATCGGCAGATTCCTTCTTGTCGGATGAGAGAGGAGTAGCCTTCTTGAGTTTCTTCTTCATAGCTTTCTTCGCCTTAGCCCCCATTGAACTAAAACAAACAAACAAACAACGAAGAACTTAGGGAAAAGGAATATTTCAGGTAATGGTTTTCTAGTACGAATTCAGAAATTGAAAGTAGATGGTGGGGTATCGAAGTTGAGAATTAGGGTTTTGGAGGAGAAAGATTAGGGTTTGGAGAGAACTGACCTGAAAGAGGAGTAGAAGGAAGAAGGAAGAAAGCAGAGGAGTTGGCGGCGGCGGAATGAGAGGGCTCAAGAGAATGGAGGCTACGTAGTGCGTAGGTCGAAGACGGGTTAAAACGCTGCGTTTTAGCCTATGACTTAGTCTCCGCCATTCATTCCAATTAAAGTCGAAAAATGAACTTTTAACTCTAATCAATTTTATTAACATTAATTTTACATGCAAATTATTAAGATTCTTTCATAAATTTCGATCAACATTAATTTCAACAACTAAATTTAAACCAACTTTTTTTATTAAGTATAAAAGTAAAATTATAAAAATAAAAACTTCTTAATCTTGGGCGTGTTTCTGATACAAATGGCCAATAGAAGTGGTAAACGAATTTGAAACACATGCTTCATAATTAACGATGCATTTGGTATCTCATTTAATTAGTTATGTAAACTAAGTTATGAATTACTAATATATCAGAAAAAAACCATTTTAACGATTAGGTAGTAGCAATATCATAGCTAATGATAAATAACAAGTACTACTTTTTGTGAACAGAAGATTCAAATCCCTCAACTTTCAAATATTATACTATTTTGTAAATTTATATCTCCAACAAGTTTTGATATAAGGTTTTAAATTATTATGTTATATGAATTTATACACTTAGAACTCAAAATGTTCATTTTTATAAGTACAACAAGACAGAATATGAAAATTTGAATATCCAACTTCGAGATAATAGATGTATATCATCAACTAGTCAAAACTATGAAACTCAACTTGCTTATTGATATTATTTGAACATCTTGACTTACAAATAAATTGTATATGTTTCATTTGGATACGTTTGTTGTATCTAAATATGTTAATACTCTAAAAGTTTGTGATATTTTAGCTTTATAAAATTATTCCTTGGGGAAATCTTTAGGAGTTGTTTGGCCCTCAAATTATGAAGGAGTAAAGTGGGTTATTTTCATGTTTGGTCCAAGGGTTATTATAAACGAGGATTGGAATTAGGATCATTGTACTCATTCTCTTATTTCTCTTCTGTCACTATTCTTCACTCCTCCATTTTATTCTTTGACACTATTTCTCACTCTCACATCTCCTTTTATCACTATTTCTCACTCCTCCAAGGATTATTACATATTTTACAAATTTTAATTATGCCACAACAAAAATCATCTAATAAATTTTGTTAGAAAAAATCTACTTTGCAAAAATAACTTAAGAATATGGCTTGTTAGGAAAAATATATTTGTAAAATTAATGTAGTAAAAATTACTTCGAAAATATTTCTTTGCAGAAATTTAGAAAAATTGTGTTAAACCGTTAGTGCCTAAACATAATACAAAAAATCAATTGTATTAAACTTAGAAAAAAATAGTAATTCCCAATTTATTTCAAGTTTTCAAAAAAGAAAAAAACAAACCAAGAATCAACAACTTTTGACAATGTTTGCTATAGAAATAAATAATCATAATAAAAATAAATATTGGTTATTAGGTTGGGTAAAATGAAACTATACTTGTATTTTCATTGAATCAAACTTTGTTTTAGCTTTTATTTCTAAATAAATCAAAGGAATAATTTTCAGAAAAATTACGATTCAACTTTTTTCATTAAAAATCTATTTTAGGAAAAGATTTAGCATAAAACAAAATTTGAATAATCAAATTTGTATCAGAAATCTGAAGAAGAAAAGATATGCATCATAATGCATTTTTTTTTTAAGAAGACAAATTGTGTTATAAAAAGAATGATATCATGATAAAAGAGAAAAAAAATAATAAACTTCTACCCTAAAAAGAATAAATTTGTATCATACTTAGGAAAAATAAATAATCAATGTTACTATGGCAAATGCATTTAGAAAAAAATGACGGTATGTAGTAGTTAAAATCATGCAAAATCTTATATAATTTTTTTTTTTATTTTCTTTACAAAATTAACAAAAACTTCCTTTAAAAATCATTTTTTGAAAAAAAAAAAACACAAAGTAATTAAAAACACTAGTAATTAAATAATAAAAATAAATAATTAGTAATTAAACTTTATCCTAAAATTATTTTTATGACATTTCATGTACCATATATATGCATGGTAAAAAAAATAGTGAAAAACCAAGTTTGGAGCTAAATTTATTAAATGAACATTATATTTAACAAAATTTAATAAAATCAATTGAAGAAAAATGTATATTTCATGTACATCATATAGATAAAAAAAACAATATTGGAATATCCAAATTATAACAGTCTCATCTCAAACACGAGTTATAATAATATATACTACAATAGTATGCACCTCAAACACATACAATAATAAAACAGGATATAATAGTTTGTACCTTAAACACAGATTATTATGATCTCCATATAATTATAATACTCGTACTATTATAATCCCAAACTATTATAAGTCACTTCTCTCTCCAAACGCTCCCCTTAAAGAATGACTATTTGGTACGTTATGTTTAACCATTTTTTAATTCTCTTGTTAGATGAGTCACTAAGCTAAAAGTTATGGACAGGATAGACGAAAGTTAGAGTAGATTGAAATATATATCAACAAATCGATAAGTTTATAAATTGAAAGGTTTGATATCAGTATTACTTATTTTCGATCTTTTATGATATACGAATTCAGATAAACCAAATGCTAAACTTCAGATATCCTTGCAACTTTTAATAATTCTAATGGCAAGATGTCAATATCAAATTCTTATTTGCTAAAACATATTTTTGTGAAATAGCAAATTATTAATCTTAACGTGAAATATAATGACATTTTCGATCTCCTTTCAATTTTTAATAATGTGAATGAGGAAATGACAATATCATCAATGTTAACACAAAATACAAGATATATAGTTTAGTTTGAAAATAAAAATATTGAACATTTTCAAATACAACAACAAAAATAGAAACTATTTACGAAATATAAGAAAACATATTCTACTTTTTATGGTACATTTTAATTTTTACTTTTTGCTATACAAATTTTTCTTTGCTGTCCATAAGAAATTGTCTAAAAATAACTTAATTATTAATTTAAAGATCTGTTTTATCATTTTTATTTATAGGAATTGGCATCAGTATGGATATTTTAATTTAAAAATGTTGAAAACCCAAAGAGAATGAAAAATCTTCCATCTTCATTTTTATGCTCCTCTCATTTCATCAAGAAGAATCAAACTACAACACATTCAGAACAACAAAAAAAAAGGGGAATATTAACAAACACAATGACCCTCTCATGGAGCTTGTAAAGTAATAGGGAGCTTGAACCATAAAACGCTACAAGACGTTCAAATTCATATAAGCCAAAATGTTAAACTTTGTCCTAAAAGAATAGCTGTAAAAATCATTCTATTTCTCACTAACCAAATGTATCTTGAATCTTCGTTATGAAAAGAGGAGCGAAGGACCTCGTCTATCGCAACTCTAAACCAAAGTCAAGTCATCCCAAGAATTACTCGTAAAACGTATTATGTATCTCCATCGTGAAAACAAGAGTGAGCCCGACAATTCCTAATTAGCCGAGCAAGGTACCGATCAAAATGAAGAAGATTCATATCTTTTTTATGGACTTCATGTATGTTCCAGAGAGGAGCAATTCCAATCTAGACAAAAAGTTCTTCTTCTTCTTCTTCTTTGCAGCATGCTTGATTGAACGCACACAAGCAATAAGAACAAAGTTTTCACCATTATCAACATCAATCTGAAACAGATCATCAAAAACTGATCTGACGTTATCTACCAATGTTTCGAAGAACAACTTGTTAGGAGGAATCACATTCATCACAACAATCCCATCTTCACAAAGAACTGATCTAACTTTCAAAAGAACATCTCTACCAACAAACTCCATTGGAGGAGCTTGAGTGGATGTTCGAGCATCCTTCGAATCAAGATCAACCATAACCACGTTATATTCAGAAAACACATGAATACCAAAGGATGAGGTTTCACTCTTCTCTTTCTTCACTGCTTTTGAAGCATAATCAAGAAATTCAATGGCGTCTCCAATGTTGATGTGTATATGTTCATTCTTTACTAATCCAAAATACTGTTCTGCAATTCTTACAACCTCCATGTCTATTTCTACACCATCTACTTCAAAATCCAAATGTGTTGCAAGAAATGTAAGCAGAGCCCCACCACCAATTCCGAAACATAGGGCTTTTGGTTTATTACCGATTTGAATCTGTTTGTCAATGGACGAACTGATCAATGAAAGGCTTGCCGCCATTGCAGGTAAGTAAGGATGAACGAGATTCCTAGTATCTGGTTTGAATTTAATGTTTTGAATTTCAATGCTATCTAGATTTTGATTAGCTTGAGGAATTATACGAATTTCTGTTTGAACCAAGATTGGCATTCTTTTGAATCGTAAACGTCTCCTGAATTCTCTAGTTTCAGACATTCCTATCCCCGATTCTCTCTCGACTTCCACATTCTCGACCAGAAATTCACCAACGGAAGAACCGACGCATTTCTCTAAAACTTTACTATATATCACGTTATCGACATAACTGAGAATCGGCATATCAAGAATTCCATTCTCGAGACATGATTTTGGAAATAAAGCAAGAAAAAGTGGCTGCAAACTCACCGCGAGTTTACTCCACAACGAAGCCGTAACCTCCGCCGATGGACGATTGAAAACAGCGGAATTATCGCGATTCAACGGTTCTTGATCTCCGATTAGAATCAGACGTGAAATTCCAGGCGAACTGAATAGAAACTGATAATGTCCTGATTCCGTGGAAAACATCCAATCGGTTTCAAGCCCCGCGGGGACGAACATCGCCGCCACTGAAGGAGTACCGGCGGGTTCGATCGGTGAATCAAGCACCGCAACTCGGAGAGAAGACTGAGAGTGACATGGATTGGGGAAAGAGAATGTTATG
The DNA here is from genome assembly GCF_025177605.1 of Cucumis melo. NCBI lineage: Eukaryota > Viridiplantae > Streptophyta > Magnoliopsida > Cucurbitales > Cucurbitaceae > Cucumis > Cucumis melo. The sequence goes on from NC_066859.1 coordinate 22,573,104, forward strand.
AAACGAGAAGGACTAAAGACTTCGAACATTTTCTCATCAAACGCCATTGATTCCGTTATGCGGAAAGTCCGTACATATATAGGCAACATTTTAAAAGAGGAGACCGAAAATTCTTGGCTCATCTTATTGTTTGTTCTTTCTTCATATAATCCCTTTTTTTTTCACAACCATTACAACACAAAAACTTTGAATCAACACTCTCCTTCAACAAAGAAAAAAAAGAAAAAAAGAACAACTTTTTGGTATACAAAACTAAAAAGAATTGTGTATATAATAAGTTAAGAAAATGGAAAAAACTTCCCTAGATGATTCTTCTAACCATTTTTGGCACATAGGGAAGCAATGTGTGGAATAAATAATTGAGTGCGAGGTTGAGTATATGAATCTTTTAAGAGTTGGGAACCATAGTTCCGACGTAACCGACTCCGGCGATGAAGAAAGCGAACGATTGAAGGAAGAGGTAGATGAAATATTGGTTCTTCCCGAAGTTGAGATCATACCAGCCACAGAAGAAGAGGTAGGCTCCAACACAAAGCTCAAGTATATGGAGTCTGTTCATCCACAATCAGAAAGAAGGTGAAACCTACAAATTCAGAAACTTGCTACAACTATGGTATTCTACTCACTAGAGTCTATACATCACTAATGAATCTCGACATGCTTTGATTGTTCAGTTTCCATAGTTCCCGTAAAAAAACAACATATTTCTTATAGGAATGCATGTGAATGCTTTCTTAGCAAGCACAGTGTTGAGAGAAATCTAGTTAGATGTCATATTAGTGAGTCATTTATGAAGTGGGTTTAAATTTTAGTGTCGTAGTTGAAGCTAAACTATGTGTGCTATTGCTTATTGTAGATTTTATAAAATGCTTGAATGGGAGATCAATATGCATATCTTAATTATTTACCTCTCTCCCAATCTAAAACGAGGTTTCCGGGGAGCTTTGGAACCCAGTTTAGTCTTTAGCGCATCTCCCAATTTCTCGGTGACTACCCATTCATTTACTCTCCCTGCTTCCAACAGACCAATGAATGTTGCCTTTGTTCGGTGAAGCGACATGACGTTCTCGAAGAGAATCCAGAAAATGATAAGGTGGAATGATCTGCAAAGGATTATCAATCAGAACCGTAAGTATCAGTGTAAAGTTTTTCCATGTTCATCAACTTGAGGTGAAATGCTAGAACTTCTGGTTCTAAAATTAGAAACAAAGTGAAAGTTATCTATGCAGACTTCGAAAAACAGAAAGGCAAGACGATGACCTTGGAGTTCCAACTGCATTTAGGAGGGTGATCGTAGAAGGAATATATACAGCACCCCATTTTGGTACCGATACTTCAGGAACCAAGACTGTAGCAGGCAAAATGACACAATAAAAGACAAACGTGACGATATGGGCAACGATCTTCCGAACGAAGAAGAAGCTGTAGATCAGGTAAAGCTTCTTCCACAGGGAGACTTTCTGCAGGTACATAGAAAGCTAATGGTGAGATACATAAAAGAAAACGCATCAAATGAAACCAACATATCCAAGGAATACACAAAACATGCCTTGTTCCTCATGATTTCAGTGACCATCTTTTTGAAGAGGTTCGCAGGGCCACAAGACCACCGGTGTTGCTGATACCGATAAGCTTTGAAGGTACTAGGCAATTCATTCTTCACCTGAAACAACTCATTTACATTTATCATTGCTTAACAACTGAAAAAGCTAGCAAGATTAATCCCATTCCCCACTTTTACAATCATATAGACTAGAAGTACCCAACCCACGAAAGGGGGTCCTCTTTATAAGGTTAAGGTTCTTAGATTCAAACTCCCAAGTGAAAAAAACTTAACCATTTAGGTTTGAGCCCCCAACTTGCCTCGAGTGGAGTGGGTATTATAGCCCACTCAATATTGGGTCTCAATATAATGTTGAAAGTTCTCGATTATTATAACCCACACTTAGCTACAATAAAATTATTTGCAACCCACATGTCCACCGTGCTCACTATTTCCTTACCATCCTCGCTTATGACTATAATACCAACTCAGCACCCAAAGCAACCCATGAATCTAGTTCTCTCCTACAAGAGGCATCGATGTAAAATGTAAATGATGCCTTGGGAAAACTAGCGGGGGAAAACCATGAGCATAATACAAAAACTGAGACGTTTCGATACACCATCTTCGAGAAGTACCTTGAGGTCGCCTACATAGACAAACTTCCAGCCTTTGAGGCTAGCTCGAACAGCCAAATCCATATCTTCAACAGTGGTCCGATCCTTCCATCCTCCAGCCTCGTTCAGTGCAGCAATTCTCCAAACACCTGCTGTGCCTAATAGAACTCAACGGTTTTCAATTAATTCCATAGCTCAAAACTTTGCACAAATTAAAGCCATTAACAACAATATCTTACAATCACATCTTACCATTGAACCCAAAGAAGGCATAAGTTGCAGATCCGACTTCTTGCTCCACTTTGAAATGATAATCCAATGACATCTCTTGCATTCTTGTCATCAAACATTCATCTGAGTTCACTGGAACAGTCCCAACAAAATCAAATTCAATTCCGTACTTCAAAATTATCAAAAATCAAATCATAAATTAGTTTCTCCAATCACACCCACAAAAAACATAAGAAAGCTTACCGAACTTCCAACGAGCTTGAACAAGAGCAATCTCAGGATTGTTTGTGAGAAATGGAACGGTACGCCAAAGAAAATCAGGCTCTGGTTGGAAATCGGCATCGAAAATAGCAACGTAATCACAGAGTTTAACATAATTATGCTTCATTCCTTCCTTTAGAGCTCCCGCTTTGTACCCATTTCTGTTGTCTCTGATCTCGTATTTTATGTTTATCCCTTTGTTTGCCCATCTTTTGCACTCTAATTCCACTAGATCCTGATGATTTTTTAACCAAAATATCAAAAACCCACATCAGAAATCCGTAAAACAATGGTGGGTTTCGACCCAAATTTGTGTTGGTCACTGATTTTGAGGGAAAAATTTTCAACTGCTTGAAGAACCCAGAAGATAGAACTTCTTAAAACGGTTGTTTTCGATCCGAAAAATCTCTTCGTTTTCATACTCTTTCTTCAATCGTACAAAAATAGGTTGAAGAAGAAGAAGAACAAATTAGAGAAGGAATTAACTTGTTTCAAGAGATTGTGCTTTGTTTTTCTTTTAAACAGAGATTAAGATTTTAGTTAATGATTACTTAGACTTAATTTATGAGCACTTAGCTTTTCTCAATTTGTTTATTTTTTTACCAAAATTTAACTTTTGTTGATATTATCATTGTTTGTTTTTTTCTTTAAATTAAAAATCACTTTAGTCCATCCAAACACACTTATTTGGATTAAAGATGTTTATAAACCATTTAAAAGTAGAGATTAATCATTGCAAATTAATTTTTAATAAATAATTAAAATATATTAATTTCCCTCAAGATTAAATGATCATTCCCTTCTTTGAGTAGTTTTATATTGTTATTTCCCCATCATAAATCTTATTTCTATTTTTGGTTAGATAATAAAATGATGTTGTATTAATTAATAGTTAGACTCTTGAGATAGAGTTGACGATTTTCTTTTTGAATAGTAATTAATGTTTTATCTAATAAATTATATTTGAATTAGCTGATAAGACAAATATATAATATTTTGATCCATTAGATTAAACTCATATAGAAAAAGTAGAAATTCTATTGTTGCAACGCACTTAAATAATTTTACTGCAAAATATTTTAATTTTGTATGATAAGTTACGTAACATTTCAATTTAAATATACGAAAATCTAAAAATCATTATCAAAACTCTCTTTCTTTAGAACGACAAAACTCTTCTTTTTAATGATTTATAAAAACTAAAATAAGATTACGGTCGATGAATAATAATAATTATAAATAAAATAATAATAATGAAAAAGTAAACCTTGATAGAAAGATCAGTAGAATCATCAAGAACTTGAATTATGATTCTATTCGTTGGCCATGAAAGTCCACATGCTGCTCCAATTGACAATTGATAAACCTAACTCAAACAAAAACATTCAATTCAAATAAACTTCTATATGAACTCGAGACAAAACCTATACTGTCCCAAGTCCAAGATTCGGAATTCGAATTCAACAACTGATGGCTCCAACATTCCTCTACATCTCTTGGGACTTAGAAATGCCATATTTGCTTATTTCAAGGCTATTCCATAAACCAACACGGGTTCTTTCAGTTGTCGAATTTGGATTCCAAATTCTAGACGCAGAGGATATAAAATGAAAAGAAAACTAAAGTGTTAGGGTAAAATTAATATTTTTCACCTCCTTTTCATTGTACATTGGAATTTGAACCAAAACCATGGGGTAAGCAAAGTGGGCAAGCTCAAGATCATCTCTAATAGGCTCCCACTTGTAAGTTTTGTGAGGGTTTTTCCTAAAGAGTTTGACAAAGAGAATGACAATGCCCATATAAACTCTTTCAAAAAAGAGCATTAAAGACATTACCAAACAAATACTTACAAAAAGCTTCAAAAATGGAGCAATTAAAGGGGATGTTGTTTGGTGCCAAAAATTACCCATTTGGAATGTGAAAATGACTTCCTCCATTGAAACAAAGAATAAAAAGAATGAAAAAATTTTAAGGTTCTAAGGAGATGGGGTTTTTTGTGAGGGGAAAAAACACTTTAAAGACCAATTTTTGAAGTGATTTTTGCTTGTATGCGAAGAAAAAATCAAAGGAAGAGATGAGTGAGTGTTGTTTTTCTCTTCCTTTCTTCTTTTTGTGTCAGAATGTTTGCTTTTGTTTGAAAATAGGGGTTTTCTGAGATGAAACCCAAATGGGGAAAATGGATTTCTTTCTCTCTCTTTTTTTAACACTTTTTTGGATTGAGATTAATGGAAAATTGGAAGTGGGTTTTTTAGATTTTCAAGTGGTATTTATATAATGAAATTTGATTATGAAGAATATGGAAAAGAAAGAGACTGCATACCCAAACTTAGGGGACATTTTTAATTCAAATTATGTTTGGGTTTGATTTTAAATTGATTTGTTATTTGAACCCAAAAAAGATAGATTGGACATCATTTTCAAATTAAATTTTGGTGGTGTGCAGAAAATATAGAAACGAAGTGTTTCATTGTTGTTGAGAGTTAGGGACTAAGTCCTTAGTTGCAAATTATATGATAACCAACACATCATATTTTTATTAGTCAAGTAACCCTCAAAAGATTCAATAACTGTTTAAAGTTATTTCAAATCTCCGAAATAAGTGTTTTTTCTTTTAAAATATTTAGAATCAAATAGACATCAATTTTGAACGGCGGGAGTCAAAAGTACATCTTATCCATAAAATTATTCTCTACACTGAAATATTGCTAATTGCCAATTCCCTTCTTGGTTTGTTGTAAATTATATACAAAATATTTTATAGTTTTTCCACTAAACTTGAGCTCTTAAGAAACGAAAAAATTATAACGTGTAAAATTTTTTGCCTGTTTAAGAAAATATCTACATTTATTTTAACCTATATCAATATTCGAATCTTCATACATATTTATAATGTGACATTCTATAATGCAATAATGTTAAGTTCATGTTTATTTAGTCATTGAATTGTGAAAAGTTCAAAAAAATTCCATATTTAAAACGATTGAGAACCATATAATTAATTAGTAAAAAGAATGATAGGTGCATGATCTATTGTAATAAAATATCAAAATAATAAAAAATTGTAATAAGTAAGTCTCATCTAATGATTTGAGCAACTCAAATAAAATATTTAAAGAAATGTGTATGGTTTTCTCAAGTCTAGACCATCCAAATCAAATCAAAGTTGGGTTAATGACAACAATGGATTATTTATTGCATTAATTAGTTATAAAGTCATTGAAAGATAAAAGATTATTAATAAAATTTCCAAAAATAATAAATATAAAGTAAAGTTGAATAATATAAGATGAATTTCAAATCAAAAAAGCACTTGAATGATTTTATAATGAGAGAGAATGAATGAATCAAAGTATTAATGTGTATGAAATGATTAAAGAACTTCACCTTATTTAGATAAAGAAAGAAAATGCATTGTTCCTAACACATAGACACCAATTATATGTACTTTATATTATTATTATTATTATTATTAATTGGGAGTGAATGATTTTATAATTTCACCTTCCTTCCTTCCAACAATAACTGGAAAATCAAGTAATGTGTCATTGTTAATAATAATAATAATTTTAATTAAAATGTTTTTTTCTCCTTCTGATTATGTGTGAAATCTCGAGAGTAGGTGAAAGTATAAGATCATTTACTCGCTAATATACTATTTTTATTGGTTATTTGACATATTATTTTTAAAAATAAAATAAAAAAAAATTTGGTGTGAAGTTCATATCGTTAGCTATAATAATAATAATAATAGAGATTTCTTTGATTAGTTAGGTTTACGTTGATACATTTTATCTTATCATTTTTAGAAACAAATTTATTTTATTTAGTTAATTTGCATTAATTGTGATGTTTGAATTAAGAAACAAAGTGTGTGAAATTACAAAATCAATTTTGTACCATATAAATAACTCTTAAATCTTCACTGTCAATGGTATGTGAAATTATTTGGGTTTTTTTCAAAGAAAAAAAATTTGCCTTTTTTAGTTTCTAGATTTTGATAATATATGCATTTGGTACATAAATTATGAAAACAAACATTTTAGTCTCAACGTTTATAAAAATAGACTCATTTAAAAATAGACTCATTTAGTTCTCCCATTTTCAAAATATACCTTTATAGTTCTCGAGATTTTAAAAATAGGTTCAAAAGGCCCTTAAATAACTTTATACTTTTATTTTAAATAATTATAATTTTAAATCACATCCTCTGTAAAATTCTTTTTTCTAATTTTAACTATCATGTAATTGTTTTTTTTTTAAATATAAGGTCGACCTTTCAAACATATTTTAGTTCGGGGACTAAAAATGTACATTTTGAAAACAGGTAGTTTTTTTTTTTTCTTCTTTTCTAGTTATGTACAAATGAATTGAGAATAAAAGGAATAGGTCATCTATCTAGTGTGAGTCCACTTATCTTTCTAATGTGAGATTCTCAACATTTTAACATATTTGAATCCTTAATCTTTATAACATCTTAATTAATTGGGCTAAACTTAAGTAAGTAGAAAATGCTTAGTTAAAAAGACTTAAATCATGAGTAGACAGTAAAAATATAAATTAATAATAATAAATTTGAATGGTGAAATTAAAAATAGTATAAAATAAACATCTTCTTAGGGCTTTTAAATTATATATTCAACTATATTCGAAGTTTTTGTCTTTTGGCTTGAGAGTATATGCTTATTAGTTGCACTATACTTAGAAAATATTAAGAAACTTAATAAGTTTTAGGTTTAAAAATGTTTTTCGAAATAATTATTTTGTCTCAATTAGGCTTCTATACTTTTAATTTTCTAACCGTTTAGTTCCAAAAACTTTAATGCATAACAATTTTAATAGGTTTCTTTTAACCTAAAACGAAGGACAAAAAGAGAAAGAAGTTACTCAAATCGTAGATTTGCAAAAGGATGAGTCCATGTGGTCAACCTTGGGAACTAAGTTTAGAAGAAGTAAGTGTTAATGAAGAGGTTGGAGTGTCAATCTCAATCCTCATTCTCATTCTCATTCTCATTCTCATTGTTGTTGAAGTTACAAAGGAACTTCAAAAGGAAAACAAAACAAAAGCTATCTTAAATCACAAGCTTTAAAACAAGCAAATCAATCAATTCATCATCAAAAAAAAAAAAGGAAAAAGAGAAGAATAGGGATTTTGGGGTAATTGGTGGATGGGAAATCATTTTTTGTTAATGCCTTTAAGCTTTTAGGCTGTCTACCTTTGAGTTTCTCACCAACTACCACTCCTTTGGTTAGGACTTACCAAACACAAATATACTCAATTTGAGAACAATAATTCTCTTCGATATATTAATAAATTGATAGGTTCCAACCTCTTTTATAAATGTTCATAAAACGTAAAAGAATGACATCTATTTAGTTTCATATGTATAGGAATATTACTAATTAACAATTTTCGTAACTTAATTTGAAAGTAAAAATATGGAACGATTGGGGTAAGAAGTTTACTTACGAAGTCTAAAGAGTTGTAAACTGTGTAAGAAGTTGATAAGACATGAAATTGATGTTTTCTTGTGATGGGATACATAAACTCTTTGAACCAAATAAAGAGTGAAATTTACTTGTCAACTCCTAATTTTAAAGTTCTTGAGCCAAACACATCGGTATCTTAAACTTGGATAAAGACAAAATAATAAAAATGATAATAATAATAATAATAATAACAACAACAATAACCACCCGTTGTATGCCAAATAAATTTCAATTTCCTCAACCCTTGCAAATATTATAAGAAAGTTTTTTAGATTTGAATCCATTGGGGGCAAATTAATAATGGTATTGATATCCAAATCAACCATTTCTTTGCCTATCTATCTCTTATCTCAATTATAAACTACTTGGTATCCATCATCAAGTTACACTAATACTGATCTAAATATGTTTTGGGTTAAAAACATTATTACTTTCAAACATCTAAATTTAGTGTCAACGTAGCTTTAAAATTTTAGGGTACGCTATTTGTTTCAAGTGAACAATAATAATTATGGATTGTGTACCTATGCTTGAAAGCAAAAGGTGTTGTTTTAGCATTTGGCTTCAGAGGATTGATTACAAATACATTCTAACAAAACTTGACTTTTACTTTATTTGTTGTGCCCACCAAATCTTTTGTATTTGTTCCCTATAATAAATCATAAAAAGGGGACACTTCAACCTAACTAAGTGGATGCATGCCTACATGATAGACTTCCCATTCAAGCATCATCTATCTGGTTGTAGGTTACTATGAGATTTGTATCTATTTTATCCCATAACTTTTAAGGTCATTTTGTTCAATAAAGTTCTAATAAATTTGAACTTTAAGAGGATGTTTAGAAGAAGGAAAGGAAAATGGAAAAGAAAGAACTATATAATCATCTCCATGTTTGAGACCATGAATAAGGGGAGTAAAAAGAATATATTTAATCCATTATTCCTTCTGAATCATTCTCTTTCTTCTTCTCAATTTACTCTTATTCCTTTTTAATTCTTCTATTTCTTCTTCTAACTGCATTCGAAAAAAAAAAACATTTGTTTTCCATATTTCATTTCATTTCAATGCTATTACGTTGGTCGTCGTTTTTTTAAATTGATTGTTAACAATACGTAATTTTTCGATATTGTATTTACAACATCAATTTAAAGGAAATACATATAATTTCTTTTGCATGTAATGCATCAATTAATTTTTTGATACAAAAAGTTTGCGTACAAAACATTCAAAATAACATCGTATCTACGAAAAGTAAAAATTCCAACTTTCTGTAAATAAAATATGAATATTTGTATATTTAATTTACGATACAAATTAAAAAAAATACATTTGTACGAATTAAAAAAATGATAATAAAATATTTTAAATCGATTGTTAACGATACGCATATTCCCGATATTGCACTTACAACATCCATTAAAAGAAAATATATGTAATTCTTACAACATCCATTTAAAGAAAATACATATAATTTCTTTCACATGTAATGCATCAATTAATTTCTTGACACAAAAAAACTTACATACAAAATGTTCAAAATTGACATTGTATTTACAAAAACCTAATGAAAATGTTCAAAATTGACATCGTATTTACGAAAACCTAATGGAATATGTTTTCCGATAAAAATTTCAAATTTTAGTAAATAAAATACGAATATTTATGTATTTGATTTATAATATGAATTTTTAAATATATATATATATATATATTTGTACTATTTTAAAAAAAATGAAAAAATAAAAAAATTATCATATTCTTTCTCACTTGTTTCTTCCGGTGAAGGATTATAAATAATTTATCATAATTCTTCCACTTATTCCTTCCCCAAACAATGATTATTATAATCTTTTCATTTTCATAATTTTCATTTTTCTTATTCCTTTGTCCCCTTATCCCTTTCCCTCCTTATTCCTTTACTTCCCCCAAACACGCCCTAACGAATAATTTGGCCTACTTGACAAAATTAATTGACCCTAATAAATTTGTAAGTATGCGAATAAAAAGAGTTTTATAATTTAATCCAATAAGATATTCAAATGGTTGACTACCAAAATATTTGCAAAATTATCGATCGTAGATAGTGATAGACATGATAGATTCTAAATTTAAAATTTTATTATACTTATAGATATTTTTAACAGTTTTATCATTTGAAATAATTTTCTTAAATTTTTTTATATTCATGACTTCCACAAAAGTCGACATGGATATTCTCATAAAGATGAGACCATCAAGTCCAGTCATGCATTACTACCACTCCCCAAATAGATTGAATTCTAAAGCAACCATATTCATTTTAATAGCTTTGGCTCACTACTCCTTACTTACCTATTCAAGCTAAAGTTTGAAAGTATTACAACTCCAAAAACAAGTCAAACTACATTGTAAACTCTACGATAGTTTTCTTAACATCAATGAACGTCTGAACCAACTTACGCGCACTTCGACTAATCTCACAAGGTAAGCTGCATGATCCTACAACACTTAGATGTCAAAGAAACTCGTAGGAATTTAACTCTTAGATACATGGCAACCATAGATTAAACCATTGACCTCTTAGTCATTTTATTGAGGTTGTCTCATTGTTACCACTAACCCTATCCATAATGATTAACTTCACAATAATTAAAGACAAGTTCTGAAGTGATATTAAACCTGAAAATTTTGACTTTAACAATTTCAAAATCACTCTCAAACATGCAATCGTCATCCTACAAGATGAAGACTAACATGGATTAAAAAAAAAGAAAGAAGGAAAAAGTAGACAAGGTGTAGAATTCTTTGATGAAACATTAAAAACCAACCAGTGTATGATGAAAAATAGATATCAATGGTCAAAATTTTCTTTTATACAGACATATTGACGATAATTAGAAGAGGCAGTTAATGTTCAAGAATGAGATGTGCCTTGTGTGAGGGATAAGTTTCTTACAGTTTTAGGGACATCCTGCCCACATTGTTCAAGGATTTCAACTAAGGAACCAGCAACAGATGCTTCTTCCTTGCTGATGAAGCTGTGCAGCACACCGTTGACCGTGTGTCGAGCCATTCCTGTTAGAATCTCAACATATTTGTCCATTGGTGGAAAGGCTGAGAGTATGAATATGCTTTCATAGATTCCAATATCTATGGTGCTAATTTGCTCTATGTGAGTCTTGGCTACTACGTACCTCAATTTGCCATCTACTTTCGAACTAAACAAAGAAAGAAAAGGGTAAAAATAGATTAGTTCTCTTTTAGTAGAGTAGAACTTAAAATCCTAAAAGAAGAAGGGTTTGATTCAGTTGGAACGATGGTAGAAACCGACCCAACGCGAACCGATCTGTTCAGTTCTCCTACATAGAAGTATAAAATGGATAAGCTAGGAAGCACTGCCCCTTTCTTATCACGGTTTTTAATTTCCAAAGTAAACATTTGAATTATTAGACAAATTTCCAAAACAAAAACAAGTTTTACGATTTTTAGTTTTTGAAAATCGAGTCTGTTTCCTCTCAATATCTTACAATTCGCCTAATCCTATAACATTTGAATGTCAAGAAAGCTCGTGGGAAATTAATTTCTTAATAGGTGTCACCATGAATTGAACCCTGAACTCGAAAATGGCCAAGAGGTCAAGAGTTTGAGGAATATTTTAAACCATAACTAAAAAGGTATATTTTGAAAACTCAATGTCCAGATAATTATAGGACAAAATCAGTCCTTACATATTATTATGCAAGAAATTTAGAGGAGGAGAAGAAAGAAGAAGCAGGTAGATAACGAAACAAAGAAATCAATAAGTGGAAGTATAGTTGGTAAGCTTAAATTTCAAAAGTAAAATGGTAGTCTACCCCAGCATTTTTCAGAAATCAATAAGTGGAAGTAATGTTTGTAAGCTTAAATTTCAAAAGCAAAATGGTAGACTACCCCAGCATTTTTCTGAAATCCACCGTTCTAATGACAATATTTACCAAATGGAATTCACGTGCACCTAGGCATTCTACTTCTACATGCATGTTTTGTAATCTCTAACTTCTACAGACTCACAAATCCTAGTAGGAAGATAAAAAATAAGCTACTAACTAATTGATAAATTATTTTTTAAAAAAATAAGAAACTTGAATAATCGATGCATAACTTAATGCTGTGATGTAAAAATAATAAAAGAAAAATGGTAAATACGCACTTGTTGGTTGTCAAGAAGACCCATGCATTCGATTGGGGGGTTGGGGTGGGAGAATAAAATAAAAATAATTATTCTTTTATTATAAAAAGTTTAATTAAAAAATATAAATAAAATAAAACAACCCTTTAGAATGGCATAAAAAATCTATTGCTTAGCGCATGCTTACTTGTTCTTAATTTCTGGGACACCACATAATGCTCCAGCTACGATATCATGGCCTTTGGATTTAAGAGCAGCAGCTAATTCGTGAACATTACACTCCTTCCCAAGAATAAAAAGCATCTTCAACGGTTGTGGGCAGAGCGGACTACCATTGGCTCGATCCAAAGCTTGGATGACCTTCAAAGATCATTAATGATGATGTTAGATACCTAGATGAGTATACATGGATTTATCTTGAATAAGGGTAATTAGATTAGTATAGGGTTAGGGTTATAAGGGTAGTTAGATACTTAGGAAGTTCTTGGTAGTTATTGTGTAAGTGTGGTTACTAGTAGTTATTATGCAAGCGTGGTTACTAGGGTGGTTACATCTTGTTATAAATGGAGGGAGGGTAAGTGAGAGAGGGAGATTATTATGTGGAGTGATTTAGGGCTAGGGTGAGAGTACTCAAGAGGGAGGTATCAAGTGCCTTATACTTGGATTTATCTTGTATTTTCCTTATAGTTCATTATAATAAATTAAGATTTTGTTCTTGTTAGCAAGTGTTCTAACATATGACTATTAATAAACAATCCTAATGAGAAGCTTATTTTCCTAGCATTGCTGCAAAGTGCAAGCTATGACTTTAGGAGCAAGAATTACAAAATAAAAAGTGAAAAGCTCAAAAGTGATTGACCAGAATCAGAATGCGAGGATCTCATCCACAACCAAAAGTTTCCTAGAAACTTGGATAAGACATCTATCCCTTTTGAATCATTATTAGGCAAATAACTGCTATCTCAAGGCTTAAGAAATTGGGCTCACAATTGTGACATAAAGTTCATCAACAAAAGATTCCTTCTAAAAAGGGTTATGTAAGAGTAAGCCGAGATTTCCCAGCGCTTCACAAGGCTGCTGTGCACCTCAAATATGTGAAAATGATGTGCATATGTACCTTTGATAGTTTTTCCTTTAAAGAAGTATAAAAGTTTATCGATTGAATAATGCAGGCACTTTGACAGGCCACAGAAGTATTAAGAGACAGCCTTCGAACTGGGCCCCCAAGGAGGCTTTGTATAACAGGGACATAGGCACGGCTGAAGCTATCACTGAAAACAATGGTATGCAGTTTGCTTGATATGGACTTCCTAATGGACTGTGTCATATCAAGATAACCACCTTTTGAAAGAGACTCCAGTCCGTCGACCACCTAATAAAACATCAAGGAAAACAAATCTTTAAACAGAATGTGAATAACACTTGCAATAGGAATTTAGTGACATACGGTAAGTAAAAACAAGCTGCCTATTCATCTTCAGACACTTTGATAGAATTATAATTGAGCAATATGTGTAGTCGAGGATTAAAATATTCATCGATATGTCAATGTATCTAAGATTTAATTGATATCTCCAATACCTAGGTAGGTAGGTAGTCGCCATGGATTGAACACATGACCTCTTAGTTAATTACTGGGACTATGTCTCTCTTTTTACCACTAAGTCAATCCATCATCGTTGAACTTAACTATTAATTTAAAAATTATAAATTATTTGTTTACAAAAATATCCATCAATATCAACATATATAAATAATCCACGACATTCAAATTCCAACGACAACAACGTCATAATTGATATTTTAATCCTTGATTGTAGAAACAACATCTATATAACCTGAAGGAGGGAAGAAACAAGTCTGAAACAGTAATTGAATTTTCTAATCATTAAAATTCATCACAAAAAAAAAGAGAGAGAGAGAACAAAATACAAAACGATACTCAAATAGTAAACATGGGCTGTCAAATTACCAGCAACGAAACACCAGATATATCAATAGCCTGCATGGCAACAAGCTCCAAGAGTCTCTCTGGTGTGGACACAAGAAATTCAGGTTCACAGTTCTTCAAACTACGGGAAGAGAGACAAATTCCAAATTAGATATAAAACAGAAAAAACAAACATAGTCCAAATTGCTTACAATGCTAAATACATATACAGGGTAGGTACAGAATCAAGTAATCACAACCAGATCCATTGTATAAACAGCGGCAAGTTGTACAATGAACAAAGAATTGATACTCCAAAATATTTCACACCTCAAGCACAAACAAAAAATCTGTTACAATATATTGACACACAAACAAGCTTACCCCTGAATCTGGTGACCTAGGGATGCCCCAGGATGTATGCTCACTGTATGTACTCCAAGAGCCTTCAATGGCTTGCACATGGAGCGAATCTGAGTAGCTTTCTCTTGGTTAGGAACAAGAAATAAAAGATAAGGGCTACTAAAAGATGAACCTTCTTTGTCCTTTCTGGCAATACTGTCAGCAGCTGAAGAAACCACCCATGCAATTTTCTCGTCTGTAGAAGACAACCCACTGGTGTCAAGAATATCCTTCCCAGAAGAATAACATTTCCAAAACTCAATTCCCCAAGTATCAGCAAACAGAGGCTTGTTGATTCTTTTGATGGAATCATGATATAGGGCATTCTCTATTGCATTTAAGCAAAGTATAAGAAACTTTGAGGGAGCGACAGAACTTTCAGAGTCTTCTTCTTGAAAGCCTTGTACACTACCTTTCGCATTCCCAAATTCTTTTGTTCTTTCAGGATCAGTCTTGCTTCTTTTTGCTAAGCGGCCACTAGGGAGAGTACCTCCAGACCCTTCTTTTGAACTCCGAGCATTCTCACGGCCAACGTCTCGAAGGGTTCCATTAGGTGCTGAAGTACTCTTCTCCTTTGGAAATTCCCTCTTGGAGCCCTTTGAAGGCTTGACCTTAGTGTCCTTTTTCCCATTTCTGTCATTGTAGGGATCATCAGGAGTAGGAAGGCTAAAACACATTCCCTGAAATGTAACAAATTCAAACTCCGTATATTTACGACCATTAAGATGAGTATAAATATCAATTACACAGACAGAGTAATTGATACAGACGACTAGCAAAACAAAAGTAAGATTCCGGCGGGTTGAGCAGCTAACTTAATTTACGAGCTACGAAGTGTGATGTAACAAGCATTTTCATATTGTATTGCAAAACGAACAACGCTAATTTATAAGTCATATCATCCCTAAAGCAGGATAAATCCAATAGCCCTCGTTCAACTAATTTCACTCCTCAAGCAAAGAACGGTACTCAATAACTTCGTAAACCCTAGAATATGAATCAAATAGCACAAGAATGAATAGTTCCGAAGTTACCTGGCATTGTCTGCGTTTCCCGGACATACGCCGCTTCTTGGCGGCGATTATGGAGGCGATTCTTGCAGAAACGGACGAAGAGTCTCCGCTCTTGCTACGAAGCTTCTTCCGGGCGGCTTTGTTCCTTTTTCTCGTCAATGCATCGTCGCCCTTCGCCATTGGTACTCAGAAGTACGAGAGCCAAAGGTTTTGTTGTGCCGCCGCGAGTTGCGAGAGGAGGCGGCAACACAAAGGAAACGATGTTGTTCCGTTATTGTGTAAAGTAAAGTGGTCATTTCGATTCTAAGATGAGGGCACGTTTGTAATTCTACACTAAACAAGAACAAAAAATAATGAGAGAAGTACTTTTTGGTCGAATACATGCATTTTGGTTTGTCCTCAAGTTTCGATGACTACATAGTTCATCAAATTTTCAATTGGTCATTTTGGTTTCTTATTTTGATTCAATTAGGTTTAGAAGGTCCTTTTCTTACAATAATAATAATTTAATATAAAATGACAAATTGAGAAGGAAAGAGGAAACAAATTTATTTTTAACATCTCTATGTGAATTTCTTACGAACAAATAATTTATAGTTCAACTACAAACTAACACCTCTTGAACCAGTTGACGATAGAGGTCTTATTGTTCAAGACCCATAATACTATTAAGGAAACAATTAGCTATTATCTCCATGAATGAAAAATAAGTAATTTTCATATTGGGTAATTTTGTTCCGATTCCTTACAAATTCCTAAATGGTATGTTTGTTAAGTCTCTTGTTAAAATACTATCATCCATGCATATCAAATGATTGTTGTCATAAATAAAATCCATAACTCCATTCAACATTAAAGTCAAGTATTCTACAATCACCATTCGGTCATATAGATCAAAATGATTGTTGTAAATAAAAGTTCACAACTCACTCAATATTAAAGTTAAGTCTTTTGTGGTCGTCATAGTGAACTATTGGTTCTTTAAGCAACGACGTTGTAAAGATAAATCAATTATTTCGTGGTTCAATTTATATACAAACTCTTTTTTATATAGAGTGCCTCATTCATGTGTCTTAACACAAACAAATATGATTGACGTTGTTTGTAACATTTACATTCTATGTAACAATTACAAAGTGGATCATATTGGGAATGTTACCAGAATAAAGCATTCAATTACTATCTATCTTCTACATATGTTTTAAATTATAACTTGAACATGAACGATTTGTATTTACATGAATTACAAATAATATCATATTAAATTTTATTTTAGTTTATTGCGTTGAATGAATGATGTTGGTGTAACGCCCCAAAACTTAAGGTAATTTATTATCTTAAGTTAAATTGTTGTAATTTTGGATGTTAATTTGCTGTTTTATTTGATTTTGAAGATTGGATCTTATTGGAAAATATTCGATTGTTGTGTTTGTGGAAAGTTGCCTAATTGTGCAATGATTATTTATTGTAAAGTTAAAATGATTATATTATAAGGTTAATGTAATTATTTGGGGAAATTATACTATGTGAATAGTATGGTTATGTTATGTCAGTTGTGTTGGAGAAGTTTTGTGGAGAGAGAAAAGGAAATTTAAAATAATAATTATATAATAAAAAATATAATTATTATTTGGTAAAAGATAATTGTGTTTTATTGGAAAATGATAAAAAAGAATATAAAAAGGGAGATTTTGTGGGATTTGAATGAGGAGAGAGAATATTTGGTTGTTTTGAAATAAATTAAAAAAAAAGGAAAGGGAAAATTAATATTGGTTTAGTAATGGTGTTTAAATAGGCTTTGGGACTCGTGCACAAAGGAAACCCTAAATTTTTTTTTTTTTAGAAACCCTAAACCGTCGTCGCATCCTTCCTCACACTGTCGGTCGCCGCTGCTGTCTCGTCGTGGAACACGAGCCCCTTCGTAAGCAGCCGTCATCTCCACCGTTCTGCCGGTTGCCGCGTCGCCTACCCAGCCGATCACTCCTGAGCGAAACGCACATCCAACCCGTGCCTCCAGTCGCTCCGCACTGCAAACCAACCCAACCTGCACCCTTCTCAGTGAGCCGAACGCCAGTCGCGTCCGCGCTTGCTCCCAACCAAGCTGCGCCTTCCTCCAACCGTGAGCCGCGCCATCCAACCGAGCTATCAAGCTATTTTGAACCACAAGCCTATTTTGTGTCCTTTCACCTATTTTGGTAAGTTGATTAGGTTTTGGTATACCCAATTAAGATTAAATTTTTTGAATCTTAAATAATTTAATTTGGGTTAAATTAAATTATTTCTCTTAAAGGACAGTTTGGACCAAGTGATATTGGAGCGTGGGATTTCTCCAGTTAAAGGCTTATTCGTTGCAACCTCAACCTCGGGTAAGTCATTTCAACTGAATTCTTGGGTCCTTGGTCGTTTGATGGTTAAGTTATGTAAATTGGTGTTTTCTAACTATTTAGGACTTTGCTCCTTCAAAAGCGTGATTTATTGTTAGAATTCGTTTGAGCGAACCTCTAGGTAAGAGATTCTACTACTAGACCTACGAATGAAATTAAGAGGTCACATATATTTTTAGTTGTGCACATTGATAACTAGATTGCATAACGACATGATAATTAATGATGATATGATATGACATGATGTTATGATATGACTTAATGATGTGATGATGAATTGTTACGTGCATGTTATGGTTATGGTGTATGTTAGCTTATCCTATTAGAGTCGTACATGCATGGGTGTCATTCGGGATCACCACCTTTTTAGGACTGTGCAGTCCGACGGGACTGCCAGTCTGGCATTGACATAGACATGATTCGAGTGGTTCGACGGGATCGCTCGCAGCCCGATTGTCTTAGTGTTTCCTCCGGGTACACTACAGACCAGATTGTCTTAGGCGTTCCTTTGGGATCATCGAAGACCAGTTATGTTCCTCTGGGATCCATATTGCACGTGTTCGGGAACATGCCAGTTCTTGGGTATCACTTTCAGGACTCTAATAGGAAGTTAACAGACACCTAGCAGGACTAGTAGTGGTTACTGAGTATTTTATACTCACTCTTTCCATTTCTATTTTTCAGACAGGGGCAGGGGCAGAGGTAAGAACAAAGGCAAGCTGCGCGAGCGATCAAAAGTGACCGCGGCGAGCCATAGGGATCTTTTGCTTCCGCTTTATGTCATAGCTCAGATTTTGATGTTCGCATTTTATTTTATTCTTTATTTTTTATTTTATTTCTTTAAAATTAGATAGGGCCCGAGTCAGTATTTTATTTTTAAACTTATCCCTAATCACATTTGTTTATGATTTTAAATGAAAATTTTGAGGCTTTGTTTTATTTTTATCTTAATTTTACAAATTTTATTTATCTTTTAAATTAGTAATGATTTCGACTTAGTATAATGAGTTGGAATAAAACAAGTATGATTTTATTAAATAAATAAATTGTATTAATAAAAATTATAATGGATAATAATTTTAGAAATAATAATTACATATATAACTAACATATTTACATTATTTATCAGTAATATATCAATATTTATCGCAAACAATGTACCGCGGACAAGGATTTAGATTTTACTATGTAATTTTTTTAAAAATTGTTATACTTACATTTCCGACTATCCCAAACTAAAAACTCACGTACAAGTGTTGGGCCGGCCCAAATGAATTGCCACTGCCCGCTTCCATTTTCTTTTCTTTCCTTTTCCCTCGTCGCGAATTTGTCGGTTCTTCAGCCGATTTCGCTCTCTTCCATCGACCTCAATTCCCTTGTCTGCTCAAACTCGAAGAACTCAAAGGCAGCTACAGCCATTGCAGAGGATTTCAACCCTTGAAGGTAATTCAATCTTCCTTTCGTTCTTCACCCTGTTTTCCACAATGAGTTTTCGCTCTCCGCATTCTAACGGATGAATAAGGATCAACGAGCGCCTGTTTAGATAGTTAGAATCAGCATCTTTCTAGGTTTTTGAATTATTACTGAAATTTTGAAATCGTGAAATTCGAGAAATTAGGTGAAGCGAAATGTCGGGGGACAAGCGAAACATTCTTGATAATTATCGCCGACAGCTTGCTGCCAAGTTTGAGGTGAAGCGGAATCTTTTCAAAGCCATTTGCAATGATCCGAGTCTTCCCAAAGATGTTCGTGAGGAGCATCGTTATAAGCTGTCGAAGTTGCCAAGAAATAGTTCGTTCACTCGATTGAGGAATCGCTGCATTTTCACCGGTCGACCTAGGGGTGTCTACCAGCTTTTCCGTATGTCTCGTATCGTTTTCCGTGAACTGGCGAAGAAAGGTCTTGTAATGGGTGTCAAGAAAGCTTCTTGGTAGATATTGGTATGAAATTATTCTCAACTATACTCTTATCCAAAAACAAAAGTTCTTCACTATCTATGTTCAGGGTATGAAAATGAAGGCAGCGATAAGATGTGTGTGTGTGTGTTTGTTGTATATGTGGTTAGGCTCCACTTATATAGTGTTGATACGTGTTTATGATAAACGGGCTGGCTTAACGATAGGCTAGACTAGTAATCATTGTCTTGGAAACATTGTCTGAGATGGGTTGGCCATGATTATTTGTTCTCCTTTATGGACATACTCTGCCAGTGAAAGCTTGATTTTATTCTATCGCCAGTGAAATTGATTATGATAATCCATTGGTTCATTACTCACCGTGCAAAACAGTAACATTGGAGTCTGTTAGCTTAGCCGTTCTTACTAGAAGCTGCGGTATTTTCCTTTAAAAGTAAGATTCAGTTGCTGGGTAGATTTATGTTTTCTGACTTACAGTTTTAACTAGTTAGGTTCAGTGATAAGGAGAGGGATATTTGCTAGTTCAAATCTACAGATCTGAATTTCTCTGTAGTTTTCTCCCACCATAGCACTAGAAGTAAGTGTTGTACAATATTCTTAAAGCTTTTTATTTTTAAGATATATACGAACCAGCTGTTAGAGTATGTATAACTTGGTTCCAATATTCTTTATATTTTCTCCAGTTCTATAAGAAGATTTCTCAACCTCACCAAAGTGAGGTTGGCTTGATGGTATTGGTATGACCTCCATCCCTCTAGGTCGGAGGTTCAATCCTATAACCCCCAGTTTTTGTACTAAAAAAAAAGATATCTCACCCTCTTTTTGTTATCATTTGGGGTATTTGGCTGGAGCCTAATGGTAATAATACTATAATGGGATCTTTGGTTGAAAGGTCGTGTGGCTGAGGTTTGGGAGTTTGCTAGATTTATTGCCTCCTTTGAGTGTGCATCTATTAGACCCCCGATATTACATACATATAAGAAAAGGGGCAGAAAAGGGATTTGACAGTGCTGATGGTAATTCAGGGAGCAGAGAGAAAGAAAACAACACTGAGGGCCCACTTTGGGAATTGAGTATTTACAGAGAATGTTTTGGGGATAGCTGTTTTAGGTTTTCTTTTTAGGTGAAAGCTTACATAGCCTTCATAGGAGAAGTTTCCAGCCTTCTCAAAGGAGCTGGTTATTATTCTTGTTATTTACTGTTTTCTGGACTGTTGGTATAAGTTTGTGATACATTTTGATTTCTATTATCAATATAGTATAACAGAGTGCTGCCTTTGTTTTGTCTTGTTGGGAATTTTCTGGGTTTCAGGTTAAGAATCCTAACAGCATCACTAGGTCTTTTTGTATTTACGATCTTGGTTTGATTTTGTTGGATTGGAGTTCTTTCATGTAGTTTGTTATTGGGCTTCTTCTTTTTTTCGGGTTCATTCTTTTTAGAAAAATACTTAGGTGCATTCCAGGGTGTACATATTTTTGTGCATCCCACCAAATTGTCCTATCATAACGTTACATGTGGAAATATTTTAAAATATTTTAATTACATTTTTGGTGCGGGTGATAGGGGAGGGAAGCATAGAGATGGTGCATCTTGGGATGCACCTACTTGCCCTTCTTTTTATGTCTTTGTAATTATCTCATATTTTTCTAAAAAGAAAAGGTCTTCTCCTCCCTAAATCAACTAAGAAAATTTCAACACTCTGTATATTTATCTTGCTATAATAAGAATTCTTTTTCTATTGCGGAGAAAGTAACTTGGAATACGTAATTCATGTGCTATCTTAAGCTCAACTACATTCTTCTTATTTATCTGCAATGGTGTAATTAGCGGTGATCCATTTCAATCATAAATACAAGGCATGTAGATGCTGTAGTCACTGAAGTATTGTGGTTATTTTAGGTGTCGTTTTGATTGGTTTTGTTTTTCGCTGACTCGTTTAATTGTGTATCATGTGCAGATTGATGGTAGAGACTTTTGTCGTTGTGGCCAGCGGAAATTAAACATATGCTCTGAAAAATGTAATATTAATTTAAGTTCCTTGGACATGATCCATGCCAAAGAAGAGCAAAGGCTTTACTTTTACTATTCAATAAGTGTTTTGTCTTAGACAGTTAAGAATTGTGTTGTATTTTTCTGATAGTTACCATTTCCTTTTCCCCTACCATTTAGTTGGTTGCACTCTCCCTGCTTATCTGCTACTTACCCTCTTTTTTCTTTTACTGCATTTTCAATTGAGTTTTGGCTTAGTAGTCTATAAATTTTTCACATCAGCATGACCATCCATCAAGGATTCAATATCTTGGTAGTTTATTTGATAACTAAATGTGTGTTAGGGTCTGTGGGAATGGTTTAAGCAAGTTGATCCGTACACTTATGTGTTGTCTTTATACATTATTTTTTGAACTTTAATATAAGTTCATTATCCCATGGTGAAAGGGAGTGCTCCCTCATCCCACAAAATGTGGTTTTTGCAATGTCGAAGTTGATGTCGGGCTTCCGTGGCTAAACTTGGCAAGCGATCATTTTTCGAATCTACCTATTACCGCCGCCATGTGAACATGTTTCCATAGCAAAATTTGTCAATTTAACACAAACTATTACCAATAAAGTTAATTGATCAATTTTTTTTGTAAACCTGATCGATATATGTAAGTTTAAACATTCAATCTCAAAGGAACAACTATATGTTCGTCACTACTAAGCTATGCAATTTGACATTCATTTATCTTATATAACAAAATGTTAATTCCTTGTTTGGCAATCACACCCCAAAATTAGTGAGGAAATGGGTCATCACACGATGGCTAAAGGCATCCTAATTATGTTGTTAGAAATTCAAAGGCTTCCCTTTTTAATACATTTAACATTTTTTTAGGGTCATTTGGTAGCAAACACATCATGTAAGAAAAATAGAAAGGAAAAAGGATATAGTCAATAAAGAGGAAAGATACATTGTGGGTAATGAATGCCAACTAAGATTTTAATCAACCTACTTAATTCTTCACTTCTCATCATGCACTTAAAAGCTAAATCCATCAAAATGTTTGAAATGTTTTATACTATTATTATTATATTGCGAAATAAATAATCAAATAAATATATTTTACTTCAACAAATGGATTACATCTCAAAAAACAATTGAATGTGATTCTTATCTAAGTTATTTCACCCACATTAGATATATAACAATATTTAAGAGTTCATTTGGTAGGCATTATGAAAACATAATAGTGGTTAAAAAAAAATTGTATTTCATGTTATTGAGGAATTAAATTCTAATTATTTTTTTTTTCAAAAAAGGGTTTAAAATATATACTTATAAACTATAAAATTAATATTGTAGTTATCCACTAAATATTAGTTGAATTTTTAGTCAGATTTTAAAGATAAAAATAACTTTTTGAAAGCTACTTTCTTTAGTTTTCAAATTTTAGTTTGGGTTTTTAAACTATCCGTATAATATAGATAACAAAGGAAGAAAGTTGGATATTAAAATAATGTCTAACTTAATATTCAAAAGAAAAATAAATAAATAAAATGGTTACCAAGTGGGATCATGTAACTTGTTTATCTTCCACAATAATTAATTATTATTTATCTTTCTCCAAAATAATTAATTATCTTAATTTGGGAGAACTTTTTGATGTTAGCCAATTGCTAATTTCATTATTTAAGATACTGAGTTTTTCCTTTTATGACTAGGATCAAGTTAATTGAAGAATTTTTTACTGTCAACTAGGGAGTACTTTGTTTGGCTAAAATCTCCAGGTAAGAGATTCTCCTACTAGACCTTCGAATTGAATTTAAGAGACCGCATGTAATTATTGTCATGCATTTATGGTAGCTAAAATGCATAATTTGATGCTATTGATAATGACTGTCATTATACTGATGATTGATGATGATGACTGATGTTATGTTATGATTAGTAGTATGTTGATGAGGACGACTGCATTATGTTTATGATTAAGATATTTGGATAAGTATGTTATGATTGTTATGTTATGTCATGTTTATGATAATGTTATGACATGTTACATGCTATGGATATGATGTACTGTTAGCTTCATCTATTAGAGTTCCCACATGGGTGTCCCTCGGGATCACCACCTTTTATGACTGTATAGTAAGACGGGATCATCAGTTCATTATGACATCGACATTGACATAGACATGATTATGAGTGATTCGACGGGGTCACTCACAGCCCGATTGTCTTAGTGTTTCCTTCAGGTACACTAAAGACCAGTTTGTCCCAGGTGTTCCTTTAGGTTCACCGAAAACTAGATATGTTCCTACGGGACCACAAATTGCACATGTTCGGGAACGTGCTAGTTCAGGGGTACTACCTTTTACAGGACTCTAATAGAAAGTTAACATATACCCAGTGCGACTAGTAGTTGGTCCTTTACTGAGTATATGTTTATACTCACTCTTTGTATGTTTAATATTTCAGGCGAAGATTAGGTGGAGGAAAGTTGGCGAGTGACAGAGAAGTCGTGACATGCCATATGGGGACTCAATTTTGCTTCCGCGTATATGTATCAGTGTTTCAACATTCCGTTTTTATTGAAAATTTAGTTTCCTTCTTTTCAAGAAAGTGTTTACTATTATTGTTTCTTTTTAGTAATGACCTCAATTTAGTATAGAGTTGGGTCGTTACAAATCTTAGTTATTTATTACAATAATTATTAATTAGTATTTCACCTTCAAGCACAACCAATAGCCTGATTTGTTTACAAAGGCTTTATAATTTAGTAAAAATAGTTTGAAAAAAATGTATGCAGTGAAACTTAAACATGTGTCAAAAGAGGGCTAAACCACAATTTTATCACTATGGTAGTTATTGGAATTAGTATTATTTATGTTTATATCTATATATATAAGAAACATAATGTTAAAGGGTTCTAGCTTAGCTCCATGGACTATATACTAAATTTGTGGATGAGTGCATACAATTATAATTAAACTAACCTCACACCCAAATTTATTTAAATTGCATTTCATTTGAAGTCTTATGGGTCAATATATAAAGAAAGATAATGTTATATCTCTTTCAAAGTAGATATCTTTTGATTATGTTATTATTTGTAGTCAATTCAAAAAAACATTTCATAGTTTAGGAGAGTGGAGTCTAAAATATGAGATTATATATTTCATATGACTAAAAGCTTAGGTGGAGACGTGAGTAACAAGTGTTCCAATAAATCTTTCGGTCAAATATTTTGGCTTTTACGTGTTCAAGTGTCTTTATGAAACCCTATCATCACTTGACTCCTTCACACCTTTCAATTCTTCATTTCCATTCCATTTTTCCACTTCTCTGTATGTTTCTTTCTTTTTAACTGTTTCTTAAACAAAATTCTTAATTCAACTTTGAAAATGTTATTTTTGTCTCTCCTAATGGTTCGATAACGTTCTTGTTTCAAAGCCAACAACAACTTAACTCAATTTGTATTTATATGTATTAAGAATCAAGAAGTTTTGAGGTTAAATCTTTCGATCAAATTTATACTAAAAAAAAACAAACTCGTTTATGTTTTCGATTATTAGTTTTAAGAATATATAAGTTGAGTTTATGGTGATTTTTTTCTTAATCTCTTTTATTATGACATTTATTGAAAAAAATTAGACATTTTTAAATATAGTAAAACGAACCAAAATATTTACAAAACTCAACGATATTTCATATTCAATTAATAAAAGATATTAATAGACAAGGGTTTATCATTTACTTTGATATAAATTTTTATTATATTTTATAAATATTTTTAACAATTTTGTTCTTTATGATAATTAAGAAAAAAAATAGTTTTCTATTGGGGTAAAACAAAGAAACGGAGAGGGAAAATTAATATTGAAATAATTAAAATTAAACTAAAATTGTCCCAATGCTAAACTAAAATCCCCAAACAATGATTGGGAAAAAGTAGTTTTTATATTGTTTTTGATGACTAAAAATAATGTCTCATCAAAATATAATTTAGAAAAAAAAAAATTGTCAGTTTCATATACTATTGCTCTTCAGAAAAATGATACTTTATCCTAATAAATACATTTCTTCTTTCATTATTATTATTTGAAAGACTTTGTCCATTCCTTTAAAACAATGTCACCACAATTAAACATTTTTTAATCAAGCATTTTAAAAATTTTACAATACTATATAATATTGTTGACTTTCCAAATTTTCTCATAGGTATGAACTCTTCTTCTTTTTTTTTTCTTCAAATAATTAGTATAATTAATATCGTTAGTCAGCAAGGATTGAGTGGTCCGAGATCTTATGGAACCTATTCATTAGGTTGGTTTTAATTAAGTTGACGTGATCAAGGTTCTAATGATATGACTATTTGCAATAGGTGTAGATTGTATTTGGTTTATCAAACACCCGAAATATGTCTTGTAGTGGCCACATGTAGTTTTCTTTTTAATGCATGACACACCCGAGGATTTTTTAGACATATCCTTCTTTGTTAAGGGAGTTAAGTTGAATGGTGATGGATTTATGGTATGTTGCTTTTTTCCACGTAGAGGTTATAGCAATTGTTCGATTACTCTCCTAATTTTTTCTTATCCTGAGTGGTTTACATTTCTTACCTTTAAACATATTACCTTTTATTTTCCTATTTCAATGTCGTTGTTCTAATTGTTTTTTTTTTGTTTCTATATTTAAAAAGAAAAATTTACATAAATGTAACAAGACTCAAAATTATTTGCGACCCGTGTAACAAAATAAGAAAAGCTCATGACAGAAATCTTTGCAATTTATCATGCACGCGATCAATTTTTCACAAATTCCATATATGCCCTTGTAATTTATCAATCTCGGGTCATCTCGGTGCAAATAAGGTTCACGATCGAATAACTAAATGCATAAATCTTTCATCCTGAGGCATCTCGAACAATGTATGCTCGAGATCGAATAAAATGAAAGCAGAATTTTTTCATTCCGAACCATCTTGGTGCCACTAAGGCCTGAGATCGTGTATTATTATCTACGTAATCGTTTAAATTTGAAAGTCATCGTTTTAAACGAATTACTGGATAGTGCAGGTCTACACTTCTTGGCGAGCTCACTTATGCATAAAGGTGTCCAAGCACTCTTCTATTTTTTTTCTTATTCAGAGTGGTATACATTTCCTATCTTTAAAGATATTACTTTGTACTTTTCTATTTTAACATCGTCATTCTAATTATGTTTAAAAAAGAGGTAAACAAACCTTGAATAATTTTGAAACTAACATAAAACTCTAGTTAACTAAAAAGAAGTAAGAGAGAGAATCAAAGGAAAAAGCTTTATATAGTAAGTATCAATGTCAATATTATTAAAGAATGGATTTATTAATGTTATTATTGAAAGTCCCTTTCCGGAAATGTTGACATATTAGCTAATATTTTATTACATCTTCACACAAAGTAATTAAATGGAATTATGAGTAATAATACAAACTAAAAGGGAAAGAAAATAAAGCATAAAGAGGAGGTGAGGAGTGAATGTGAGAGCGGCAGAAAGTGATGGACTCAACCTTACTATAAACTATAGATTACTCCTATAAGATTAATAATAAAACAAAATTGTTCATTTTCAAACTTTCTACCTCTACCCTCTCCATTTAGTTCTATTTTGTATCCAATCGTTTATTTTTATATTGCTTTTCTTTTTTTTTTTTATCTATTAAAATTTGGACTCGAGTTTAATTGAGTTTGAAATGGACTTAATGTGGCCAAAAAATTAAATAAAATTTAAATTCAATTAATTGGGTCGATCATGTTTATATACCAACTAAGTTTAAACTCGCAAAATCCACTAAATAACTCTATAAATAGATGAGTTTTTCTCATTTGTTGGGTTAAGAAAATTCTACTTAGATATCTGGTAGAGAATTCTCCTACTCCGGAATGTACCATTTCTTGAAACTCAAGTTCTTTAAAAATACAATTATTCTAAAATAAGCTTTACTGCGAAAGTAATTAACATAATCATTAAACTCAAATTTAATTAATTAGGATTTAGAAACTAGTACAGTGGAAAGAAACTACATAAACTAAATTAGCTCAAACTAAAAGCTAAGCATGCTTTTACATAAAAATAGAAATTGAAAAGAGTCGCATAGAAAAAGAATAGTTAAAGTCTTTGTATCTACGATAATAACATCAAGATTGAGGTTATCGGCATTTCTTAATTCACGAGCAATTGAGATTTTAGTTTATGAAAACCAAGACTGAAATGAGAACTTTTCATATCAATTTACCCCAATTGCATCTCATGCAGCCTTTCTAGTGTGTATACGTAAAGAAAAATTGAAGAATAGAGAGAACATAATTACCCCACGATATTTAGTAACTCCCCATGTAAGGAAGTGTTACTTTATTTATTTAGTAAAATAAATATAAAATAAAATTTTAATTAATTATTTAATTCAATGTCAATTAAATTTAATTTAATTAACATTTTAAATCATATTTAAATTAATTACTCTCATATAATATATAGTTTAATTTAAGTAATTTAATTATATTAAATTAAATTAAACTAGAATTAATTCATTGTTCTTTTATTGAATTTAATCTAAATTTGAATCTTATTTTTATATAAAAATCTTTTATAACCTATAGTTTTAATGTGTATCATATACACATTAAATTTTAACTTATAGTTTTAATATGAATCTTATTTAACCCATTTAAATAATTTATTCTCTCGTAAATTAATTTTGAATTATATAATGAATTAAATGTATATAATAAATTTAATTAAAATATAAAATTTATATTATAATGTATTCCCATACATCATATTAATTCACAAAGTTCATTTGAACATTTTAAATTACATACAACATAAATTAAACCTCATTACCTTTTACGAGCTCTGAAGAGTATCTAATGAATCTACATATCAGAAGCTACAATGATATGAATTAATTGACTAAATTCATTAACCACAATAATTAATATTCGTTAATTGTGTGTGGTCTCCACTAAAGACACACGGATGAACTCTTTTTATTGTAGATATATTTTTGTGTCCATGGATAAAGACCAATAACAGTAAGTTAGTCCTTCACAAGTGTCTTTAATGGCAATTGGGTCAAATTACTATTTTACCCATGGGTTACTTGTAGTCTTTAAATACCAGTGTTCATATAATGAACAATATGTTTATGGTTCAACAAATAAATAGAAACTCATCTCGTGTCATAAAGAGGGTAGGACCCTTTGTTCAAGTTCTGAATACATCATTTAAGAGAACACTCATGTACTTACCTTGAAGTCGGGTTTGGTCTCCAAAATGATAAGCTTATTGAGTCGACAATCTGACCACTCTCACACGTACAAATCAAAGAATAATCCCTGGTGAACATGAGATCATAATACACTCAGGATAAAAACTAAGTTACCTAAGTCATCCTAATAACATAAAAGGTGTTAATTAACGAAGTTACATCTGTTGATTACTATTTCTTGATCCAACCTTATGCAAACTCATTGCATAGGATACCCTCGTTCGCATGTCACCTACACGAACACATTGGATTATTGCATTTGTATCAAATACAAAGTGAGTCATATCCTTAGCAACCAGAATAAGTTGCCTAACCTTATCCCTATACTATAGATCCTTCAGGTTGTATCTCGAACATCGATCCCTGTATGTCTCTACATATTGTTCGAGACTCGTAAAACAACTTAAGATGTTAGTTTATTGGATTTAGTCTATTAAGAAAAAACTAATAATCAATTACACTTTATTGCAATTACAAAAATAACACTGTATTAATGACGATCAACAGATTACATTTACTATTTACGAATTTTAGGACATAAAACCTAACAAACTCCCGTCTAAACTAGATATCTAGTCTAATGGCAGTCTATGGGATGTATAATAAAATAACACATATATATTGAAAATGGTAAAATGTAAAAGTATATTACATAAAACGTATATATACAAATACAATAAACTAGGGCATCTTCATACCTATTACACATCTCCCACTTGCCCTAGATTACCTAATGTACATATTTCATAAACCTATATTTCCTAGATGGCCTTCGTACACTTTAGTTGTGAGAGTCTTTGTAAATGGATTAGCAATGTTGTTATGTTGTGCTCCAAAGCTATCTTGATTACAATCACATTCCCTCATTGCACAATCTCTCGTATTAGGTGATACTTCCTGCGTATGTGTTTTCCTCATCTATGGTTACAAGATTCTTTAGAATTGGCTACTGCCCCACTATTGTCACAATATAGAGTGATATTTAAGTTCATGTTTGGAACAACTTCAAAAATCATGTAGGAACTTTACGAGCTAAACTGCTTCTTTTGCTGTTTTGCAAGTATCAACGTATTCAGCCTCCATAGTAAAATTTGCAATGTATCCTTGCTTGATGCTATGCCATACCACAGTTCTCCCGTTTGGGTGAACACTAATCTCGATGTGGATTTCCTAAAATCATTATTGGTTTGGAAATTAAAGTTAGTGTATCTTGTAAGGATAAAATCCTTGGCTTCGTACACAAGTATGTAGTCTCTCATTCTCCTAAGATACTTGAGAATAATTAATTTTAACCATCGTCGTTAGTTTTGTAACCCTAGGTTGGACTGGTACCTACTGACGATTCTCACTGCATAACAAATGTTTGGTCTAGAGAAGAGCACAACATACATTAAGCTACCCACAATTGAGACATAGGGAATACGTCTCATGTCCTCAACTTCTTGAGGTGTCTTAGGGCATTGTTCCTTAGACAAGTGAACCCAGTACCTAAAAGGTTAAATCATTCTTAGAGTTCTGCATCGAATATTGAACTAACATTTTGTCAATATAGGTCGCTTGAGAGAGACACTAGCGTTTTGTAATTCTTACGATCCTTTATGATTTGGATCCCAAGAATATATTGTGCCTCTCCCAAAATTTTCATTTATAATTAAGCTATTAGTCAAGTTTTAACATCAGTTAAGTATCCTACATCACCTCTAATATGAGAAGCAATTTCACATAAAGTACAAAGAAAGTTACTTTACCTTTGTCGATTTTCTTGTAAACACAAGGTTCATTGATGTTTTGGTCAAAACTGTAACATTTGATAACAATATCAAACCTAATGTTCTAGGATCTGGATGCTTGCTTCAACCCATAAATGAATTGATTTAGCTTACAAACTTTGTTATGAACTCCTTGGGTTGAGACATAAAGATACTCTTTTCAAGTTTGTCATTCATAAAAGCAATATTGACATCTATTTGTCATATTTTATAATTATAAAATGTGGCTATAAACAAGAGAATTCTTAGACTTTTAACATAGCAACAGGGAAAAAAATTTCCTCGTGATCAACCCCTTCCCTTTGAGTATATCATTTTGCTACAAGTCTAGTTTTGAAGATTTATACCTTCCCAGCAGATCTCTTTTTCTCTTATAGACCCATCTGGACCCTATAAGTTTCAGCTCTTCAGGTAGATCTATAAGCTACCACATTGAATTGAACATATATTTCATTTCAAGTTTCATGACTTTGACCAATTTGGTCATTGTCTACATCATTCATTGTCTGTTTATAGGATAATGAATCATCAATTTCATCATTTGATATGACAACCTGAGTTTCAGTTAAACTTAAGTAACGGTTAGGTTGTGATACAATCCTCCACTGTGTTAAGGTATTCTTAACGATTGAGAATAAGGATGAGACATTTTTTATGTGATTTTCATAGGATTTTTATCTCATAAATTAGAACATTACAACTTAATATACATTAACTAAATGAGTTGTTTTAAAATATAATAAATTGAACCAAAATATTTACAAAAATGTATCAAAATTTCAAAATCTATTGATTATAAATATTGATATATACTAATACACCTATATTTATTTACTAGTATTGAACACGTGCCATCCACGTAAGATACAATTTTATTAGTAGCATTTTAAAGGACGAACGTAAATGTATTATAAATTAGTTTCTTAATTATATTATCTTTTTGTTTTATAAAGATCATAATTATTAAGTATTGAAGAAATACTATATATTAACCTTTTAGCAATTTAATTTTCAATGATTTGTTCATAAAAATAAAGTGTTTTCAATTATACAAGTGTTATATATATAATATTTCTTCATATTACATATATATTTGGAAATAATGTATAATAGATATATTTTTCTTTTATGGTTGATAAGAGCCATATTAGATTTCAAATGATATAATATGATAAACATAAAACAAGTTATTGATTAAACACAAAATTTATATGTAACTAAATTAAATAAATATCGTTGTTATTTACACCTATAAAAACACAAAAAGAATATATAATAGAAATTCGAAGAGTCACAAATAGAATATAACAATAAAGAAAGATTAGTTTAATAATAATATAATAATATGAGCACGAAAAAATTTAGGGTTTGAAACAATTTTCTAAAACTAAATTGTGTGAATGGGACAAAACGTCAATATTGTTATGAAATAAAGAACAAAAAGACTAGATAAGAATACAAAAGAAGAATAGAGAAGAGAGGGAGAAGAGAAGACAATTGAATTCAATGTTGGTGTATATACAAATGATCTCTACGGCCTCTATTTATAGGGTTGTGAGAATAATGGTTACAAAATCAAACATAAATAGGAGACAAGAAAGATATGGATATTGATGGGAGGTTATTGGATGAATTTGTAACCTAAGGAGGTTATGGACATCTAATAATATTTAACTTTAATATTGAATATTCATAATAAACATCTCTCCTTCATTGTTTTTTATTTATAGTTGAAATTTAATTTCATAAGTTAAAAAAAAAAAAGAAGAATATATATGAATTAGGATTATATGTAGAGTTAGAAAGCTATTTTTATATGAAATTAATAATAATAAAATTAAAATAGCGACACTTTAATTCTACTCGTTTTCTCCCCTTCTTTATTATAATTTTCTTTTTTCACTTCTTCCATGTGGTCCAAGTCCTCACTGCAGCTTCGTCGCTACTTCATTCTCTTCTTCTTCTTCCTCTCTCTCTCTCTCTCTCCCTCTCTCTCTAAACTTTTATCCTTCGTCTCTGCTTGAAGACTTCTGGTTGAGCTTTTCCGTCTGCATGTGATCGGTTAGTCCTCTGCTTTTTCTGTCTTTTTCTTGTTCATCTCACTCTCTATATAAGGATATTCATCATTCATTCATCCACTTCCTGAATCTGCTTTCTACTTCGGGAGCTGAGTACTGATGATTCATGTTTAACCTCGCAAATCGCCCTTTCAGAACAACGAAGGTTGGTGGATTTGGGAGTTTTTGCTGCCTTGCTATTAATTTGCTTAGTGTAGGTGATGGAATTTCGAGTGGTGTTTGGATCCTGTGTTTTTGCTTTGGAGATTGTGAATCCGTACGTTTTTGCCATATTAGGGGATTATAAATTTCTGTTTCTTGGGTTTGGAAATCTGGTAAAGATTCAATCGGAATTGGGTTCTTGTGGGGTTTTCTTTTTTTTCTTTTTCATTTTCTTGCTTTTTCGTTTTCTAATGAAGCTGAAAAAGGAGAGGAAAGCTTAGAGAATTTTGAGATGATCGGTTGAGTTGGTGGAATGAATATTTTTAAGACATGGAAGGTTAATTTGATTTCTCATCTTTATCTGTCGATCTTGCGATTTCATGCCTGCTTTGCTTATGACTTCGAGTGTAATTGGTATTGTTTGTACTGTGTAGTTTTAGTATATTGATCTAACGGACATCTTCATTCGCCTTAACTCCCATCGGATGATGGATGTTTCCCTTGCTCTTCTACTGAATTTTTTTTATTCTCAGCTTATATGAAGTTGATTGAAGTTTATGCTTTTCTCTTTTTGGTACAGAACAAGGGATGTGGTTGTGAGCATCTTAAATTTCAAATTGGGGAAAGATGGTTTCAGAATCTTGGTTTCGCAGTCTTTGGAAGCCTCCAAGGAAGCGTGAATCCACGCAGAAGGTTGTTATTGGAGTATTAGCTTTTGAAATTGCCAGCTTGATGTCCAAGTTGGTTCATTTGTGGCAGTCTTTGAGCGATAAGCAAGTCGGGAGGTTGAGGGAAGAGATAAACAATTCATTGGGCATCAAGAAACTTGTGTCAGATGATGATGAATATATTATACGTCTAATATGTGCAGAGATGACAGAGAATTTAGCTCATGTGGCTAAATCTGTTGCCAGGCTCGGAAAGAAATGCAGTGATCCCAGTTTAAAAAATTTCGAGCATGTTTTTGATGCTTTAATTCAAATTGGTGCTGATCCCTACGGTTGGATATACTCATGGAAGAAGATGGAAAAGAAAGTGAAGAAGATGGAGACCTTTATTTCAGTCAATGCAAATTTGTATCAGGAGATGGAGATGCTTGCAGATCTTGAACAAACTTTTAGCAGGATGAAGGCTAATGAGGACTCAGATGTTATAAACCTAGTTGAGTTTCGAAAGAAGGTTGCATGGAAGCAGCAGGAGGTTAAAAATTTGCGAGAGATGTCACTTTGGAAACGAACCTATGATTACACAATTCTTCTTCTCGCTAGATCCCTATTCACCATATTCAGTAGGATCAAACATGTATTTGAAATTGAGCAGAGTATGGACAATGATGGAACGGATGATTCACGAGATATGAGTTCTGACTATATAGCACGTAGTCAATCAGTATCTTCATTAATGCAATCCATGGTCCATCCCTCTGAGAGTGGTCTTACTAAATTTGCTTCGGGTCCCCTTAAGAGGTTTACAACAAAATCAGGGCCAATTTCAAAGACAGCTAAACCCAATTTTTATTCAGGTCCTCTTGGAGGCTCTATAACGAAGTCAGGTCCTATTTCGGGGCCTGTTTCTGGAACCAACAGGAACTTCAACTCTTATTCAGGTCCTCTCACAAGTTCAGCAATACGATCAGGTCCAACTTCTGGAATAGACAATAAAACCAATCAGAAGAATTGGCTTGTCGGTGGCTACTCTTCATTATTTAATGGGAAGAAATCTCATCAGAAGCCAAACAGACTAACTCAAGTTGGACCTTTTAAAGGATGTATGATATCTGGCCCTAGTTCTATGGTTGCCAATTGCCACATTAGTTCAAATGGGTATCATTCTCAGCTCATCAATGGAGCCAAAGATACTGGAAAGATTGTTGAACATTGCAACAGAGCCAGTCCTTGCAAACAGTTGCTCAGCACCAAGTGCCGATTGTTGGATGCCCCACCTGAGACTCTTGGTGCTGCTGCTTTGGCACTGCACTATGCAAATGTCATTATTGTAATTGAGAAGCTTGCTGCATCTCCTCATTTGATTGGCCTGGATGCTAGAGATGATTTATACAATATGTTGCCAGCTAAAGTTCGAGCTAGCCTTAGGGCAGCCCTAAAGCCATATGCCAAAAGCTTGGCTTCATCTGTGTATGACACGGGTCTTGCAGGAGAATGGAATGAGGCAATAGCTGGGATATTAGAATGGCTTGCTCCACTGGCTCACAACATGGTTAGATGGCAATCTGAACGTAGTTTTGAACAACAGAATTTTGTTTCCAGGACCAATATGCTTCTTGTACAAACTCTTTTCTTTGCAAATCAAGAAAAGACTGAAGCGATCATTACGGAACTTCTTGTTGGTCTGAATTACCTATGGAATTTTGGTAGAGAACTAAATGCAAAAGCTCTCAATGAGTGTGCCAGCAGTAGAGTACATGATGAATATTTGGATATCGTTGGGTAACATTATTTTCTATTCTACTGGTATTGCCCACTGAATTGCAGCTCAGTCGTCCAACGACTGGAGGCCTCCTCAGCTCTACAAGACCGATATCAACCAATTGGAAGCGGCACGAGAGAGAGAGAGAGAGAGAGAGAGCCATCGCTACTCGGTTGTATTATCAATACATCAATGCCAGAAGTCATTGACGATTTAGGTTTGAGCTTTTCAACATTCTTTTACTCTTATAGAGGTATTATTCAGCTTGTGCTAATGGGCTCTACTCCCATACCCGTAAAATTATGGTTTGCCGCTATTAAGTTGTCATTACGTGAAAGCTGTATATGTATCAGTAATACGTTCTCCAGATATGTAAAATATCTACTCTTATAGGCTTGCCATTACATACAGAAAATTGCTCAAGACCGAGCTTGTTGCATCTAAGTAGAATTTGTCACGATTTGCTATTGTCCTTTCTATTTCTTTTCAACATATGGCTGTAAATTTTGTGATTTGGTCTTAAATAGTTCTGGCCTGCATTGCCATTTATCTCAGGAACTTTGGTTATTGCGTGGCCATTTCTTGTGTATTTCATTATCGTGTTTGACTGATATTGACTTATATAGGTATATATCAATTTGTTGGTGCTCTCTTTAATTCTCATTCTTATCTACACTACCTGCAGTCTTTTAGGTGAAATTATTGGATGAGGCCCTACAATGTGGCTAACAGTTTTTCAAGAGAAGTACTTTGAATTTATATCTGTTGATTAATCGGGAGCAAACCAAGTTTTTTTAATCTACATTCAACGGTTACTATGAGATTGCTTTAGTGCTTTATCTAAGTCTATACTGTCTTCTTCTTCTCATTTTTCTCTATTATAGCTAAGCAAGAAGTTTATTTTTAAGTATCAGTTTTGTTATTTTGGTTAACAATACACCTCCACAAACTGAATCCACTAATTCCTTGGCTTTGTGGTCCTTTCAAGCCATTGACCCATGGAAAATAGGACATCACAAGTCTTAATCTCGAGTCTTGACTTGCCTTCCACTTGTGGTGTTAGTGGTGAAATGAATCAGCACCCTTTAACATGGAACAATGAAGGAAGATATGATCTGAGAACTTCATCATTGCAGCACCACAATTATCCCACCAATTAAGGGAGACATGAACATATTATATTAGTTGTTATCTTAGTTGAGAAATTTTTAGTTTTTCAATTGTGCTTCTAGAACAACTTCTAAAGTGAAAGCACTTTTGTAGAAAAATACTTCATAAAGTGCTTTGTTCTACACTCTTTTGAAGGCTTTTGAAGTGCTTTTAGCTTTCTTAGCTCAATGCATGCTAAAAGCACTCTACAGCTGCAAGTATTTCTTTCTTTCTTTCTTTCTTTTTTTCCTTAAAAAGCACTTTGAACTATCTCAAATCTTATGATTCTTGATTTTAGTAATTAAAAGTGCTTTTTGACATTTAGCTTTCTCAAATATTTTGGTTTTAGTTTTAGGTAATAGCAACAAAATCGCCTTTGGCTTTCTGAGAGAGCATTCAAACATTGCCTATAATTTATTGAGAGCGTACGATTTTATTCAAGGTTCGAAATAGTGAAGAAGTAAATATGAATAAATGTCATTTTTTTTTTCTTTCAAATCACAGTTCTTTTAAATAGTAAATTGATGTGAAAAACCAAGGAAAAGATGTTGGAGTAGGTAAAAATTGAATAAATATTATATTTTTTCCAAATTACTTATCTTGTAAATGAAATTATAAACAGTAAATTGATGTTAAAATTGATTATAAAGATTCCGAAAAAGGTGAAAACAAAAGAAACAACTTTTCTTTTTCAAATTTACATTCTTGGAAATTAAATTCCAAGTAGTAGTATATTGATGTGAAATCCTCATTATAAAGATTTCGGACTATGTGAGAACTTGATGTGTTGTTTCTCAAATTATTGTTTTTTTTTAGATGATGTGAAAGAAAATGTTTAGTTTAGGGTTAATATATGTTTTTTTCTAAAAAAAATCAATTTAATAAAGGTAAATCTTAGATTATAAATTGAGATAAGAATTTGGAATGTGTTGATTTTCAAATTTGGAAATTGAGAATATGAAACATGTTGATTTTTTAAAATATTTATTTGGTAATTTGAGATGTAAAAAATATTTATTTTAAGAAATAGAAAAATCGTAGAATATCTATATCTACATCTCTATATATATATATATTATGATGTTTTGAACATTGGTTCATTTTGACGTGGGTTATTAGGTCACTCTATCTTTGCGACTTCAACTTAAAAATTGGTGTTTATAACTAATATAATTTATAATTAATCCCCATGTTATTATGTCAATTTTCTATCATGCTTACTATTTTTTATTCACTTGTCTCTTTTCTTTCGTGGTAGTGTTTTACTATTTTTCATTTAGGCTTCATTTAGGTATGTTTGTAGCTTTTGATATAATTTTTGTTAGTATATCCGTTGTGAAAGGAATAAAATAATGTTTTGATAAATTTTAATTTAAAATTAGAAAAACAAGCTGTATTATTAGATAAATTAATAATAAATTGGTGTAATTTAATTATATGAACTAAAGTAAATTTACTATTTTAATCATTTTCACATTGATAATTAATTTTTTTCACACGGCAATAATTAATCAATAAAAATAGCAAATGGATAAATTATTTACGCTCCTAAAAAAATCAAGTACAATGAACTTTATGTCTTTTATTAGTAGTTAGAGTAAACAGTTTGTTTCTTTAAAAAAAACTTTTAAATTTCTATATGATATAAATTCATCTAATTTTGTTGAATCCAAATTATTTGAGATCAAGTTTAGGAAAATAATTGCGATTTTTTTTAATCAATTAAGAATTGAAAAATACGTGAAAAATATATTAATATGGATGAATGTTGTTATAATATATTTATTCAAATGTTAAAAAGATAAAAGAATTTCAAGGTGTCGAAGATACAAGTATGTACTTATCAACTTTCACACACGTTACTTAGAATTTAAAAGTGATAGTTTTTACTAAACGTTAAAAACGATTAAGCTTTTACGAAAACTACTTTCTACATTGCATTTTCAAACACAATCATACACAAAAATAATGTGCACTATAAATTACGCAAACTTCTAGAACTTAAACAAATTGTTATACTTCCACGATAATTATTAACTATAAGAATTAACTCAATGTTTCAAACACCCTTTTAATTTCTTTTTGAAATCATGAAAGAGAAAATAAACTAAATTTATCAAATAAAAACATGAAAAGAGAAAGATAGGAGTCGAGTCGTTACCGATGAGATTTTAAAAACAAATCATGTATAAGGATATATTTGTTCACACGAGATTTCTGGAGAAATTTAATTCGTGGAGTTTAACTTGTGTTGATGTTGTATTTACGTTGATTTGAT
Organism: Cucumis melo; assembly: GCF_025177605.1. Lineage (NCBI taxonomy): Eukaryota > Viridiplantae > Streptophyta > Magnoliopsida > Cucurbitales > Cucurbitaceae > Cucumis > Cucumis melo. The sequence continues at coordinate 22,612,168 of NC_066859.1, forward strand.
GCGATGTGGTTCCATCTCTAGAATTTGATGATTCTCTTTCAGCTGAATGCTTATGCTTGATTTGAGGAAGCGAAACAGGTTCTTGAAGTTGGAGTCTTGTAAGAAAGACTGTATCTTTGCTTCAATCTTCTTCGAATGAAGTTGGAGTCGAGAGTGTTATTGAAGTTGAGTCTTGAGAATGTTCTTGAAGTTGGAGTCTTGGGATAATTATCTCTAAATGTTAAGTCAAATTTTTTTTAGAGGTGTTGAATTAAGTTCAAAATTATCCTGGTGGTGGGATTTTACGAACTTGTCTATGGACCATAACCATGGTGGGATTTTATGTACTTGTCCATGGACCATAACTATGGGCTCAATCACATGCATTTAGTCATATTTTTTTTGGGTTAATTGAATTTTAGCAAGTAAATAATATTTAATTAAACCAAAATAATTAATTTGATCAAATTGTCATAATAAAGACACGTGACAAATCTGTTTTTATATTTAATTTGAGAAATATGCCAATTTTTAGTTAATTCTAATAATATTCAAAATTATTTTTAAATATAATAAAGTATATCAAAATACCTTGGTTTAGTGCCATATATGGATATATACCATATATCATGATATCTAGATATATTTGTGATTATTTCTGATAAGTTTTGTTATTTAAAAGATTATACTGAACTTTACTTCCAAATGATTGAGATTTATTAAAAACTGGGATATTCCAAATATCGTAGAATATCAAATCATTTCCATTTTCTAAAATCGTGTAATTCAAAATCATATATTTCCAATTATAAATGCTAAAATGCATAAATAATACACCTTCAACACACACAATAAGAAATCAAACAAACAAATTTGTTACACATAATATCATTATAAAATTTATGAATAAATTAAAATAACAATTCTTACAAAGTGTTATTAATTTTTCAAATGTCAAAGTTAAGTTTGATTTAACTCACTAAACTATACTTAATTTGACGTATAAGAAAAGTTTAGAAGGAATATTGACAGAAATAAGAAATTACTTCATCAATATTCCAACCCAAAATTAATAATATCAAGAAAGGAAAAATTAGATATTCTTTATAAGTATTGATTTAAAAAAACAATCAAACAAACAAACTCAACCTTGCAACAGATACGGAAGTCCCTCGAAATGCTTTAAAAATCAAGAACAATTGAACAAACACGCACCAGCTTTACCCTCACGCTTCCACCCAAAATTCACCGGTTTTAAGCTTTTGTTTTTTCAATTCTACCCGGTTTTCTTGTTCCTTCATCGTATCGTACAATTGGGAATCTCGATTCTTCAGTCGTTTCGCCGCAAATGGCAGCGCCGAAGCCTCGCACCACTCGGTCCAGGTCTCACAGGGATGTTCCTGATTTGGAGAAGATGGACGCTGCTTACAGTTGGGACGCCCTTGAATGGACCAAGATTGAGGTTCCTTCTAGCTTTTTGTCTTCTTTTTGGGAGTTTAGCTGCACTCCGCTTGTTAACGCACTGTTCTTTTTCTTTCTTTCTTTTTTCTTTTTCGCTATTGTTGCAGCCTGTTACGCGGTCGGTTTCGCGTGTCAACTTGGATTGCTTGCTCGAGGCTGAACAAGTGATTGCTGAGGTTCGTACAGGTCCAATTTTGGTTTTAGAATTTTAATTCTATAATGGGTCGGGATTTCGGGGTTCAATTTCTGTTGAAGTTTGACTTTAGGAAAGTTTCATTTATTGGGGTGTACTGAATTCGTCTTTTATTCTTGGAATGTTTCTGTAGTTGTGCGTATTTTAAATGTGTAGACGAGTGAACTACATGGGGGGAATGTGGAATTGGATTGTGGGGATTTGAGTTTTTCGTGTTTGATTTATTTGACACTCGCTTAACATGATTTTGTAATTGAGTAGTTTTAGGCATACCAATAGAATTGTCACCATCTGTTGCGAGCTGTTTCACTTCTGGGGATGCTGTGTAGTTCTTGAACAAAATACTAGCATTGCTTCTAAAGAACGGCCCCGAAGCAAGAATGGTGGGTCATAATTTATTGGAAAATGAAATTGATAAAGCAATGAATTGTATTTGGAAGAAAAAGAAGAAATCTTGACCATGGAATTGATTATTTTGAGATCGTAGTTTGAAGAAATACATCCTGAGTTCCCTCTTTTAAATCAATACTGTTTGGAAAGTGTTTATGAAATGGTTATTCAGAAGCTGTACTTCATCGAACACAGTACCCTGTGAAAATCGTTATATTTTGGAGAGTCAATGGTTGCTTGTTTAGCATCAACAGTTCATAGACCTACATAGCAAACACTATTATTTGTCTTCCAAATACGATTGCATTTGCTTCCCATGGTCTTTATTTGTACCTTTCTTTAGACACTATTGATAAATTAGAATTCATGTGGAATGATGACCATTGAAGCAATATTGCATGAGCCAACTATTGTTTAATTCGATAGGAAGCAAAGGCTTCCATTAAAAAGGAATAAAATCATACAAAAGTGGGTAGGTAAGCTTTCCATCTACACAAGGTCAAGGGAGCAAACCAAAAGTTATCCCAACCAGCATGTTGAAATGAAAATCAAACAATTATGGTATGTTTAAAGGGCTACTCGAGAGAAATCCAAACGAGGAATCGTCCCCAGCATACATGGCTACTTGAGAATGGTTACATATCAGATTTACATGGCTACTTGAGAATGTTTGTATCAGATCCGTTCTGTAATGTAGTGGATGAATAAAGGGCTAAAATATTGTTTTTATTCAAATCTCCACCTACTCTGCATGCTTTGACTGTGAAGGGAACACCTTAACGCATTTGCTAAGTTTTGGAGAAATATCACCACTAAATCACCATTGAACTCAAAAGTTTAAGCTGACGGGTCATGGTAAATTTAATTATATCAATAATAAAACAACCACATTTGTAGGAAACATCTTCAATATTATTTTTCTGTATTTGTGGGCTATTGATCATTTGAGTTTTACCTCCAGGGCTACGGTGTTGTTCTTGTGAATACTGATGAGGCTGGTACCTTGTTTGTAACCAATTTTCGTCTTCTATTTCTAGTAAGTATTTCAACGAATCCATACTTTATCTTAATAATTATCTAATAGCCACTGTAAGCATTAAATTGGTATCTCTTGTTCAAATAGTTTTATTACTTTTTCTTCTCGAGAATGCGGTTTATTTTGTCTCATGAGTTTAGTAATTATCATTTAGGGCTAAGATTGGTGATTACTGTAATGCAGTGTATGGTGGAAACATCTCTAACTTTAGTGCCCTGTTTGTGCTCAGAAAAATTTCGTCACAATCTGACTGTACACATTTTTTTTTTTTGGGGGGGGGGGGGGGGGGTGGTTACATTCTTTGTTTTGCTTCTATCTCCTGTTTCTGTTTAGTTGCCTGCTGTGCAGTGCTTACATCTTTTTAAATGAATTTATCTGTTTTTTGTTAAAAATCTGTTCCAATTATAAAGATGTGCCACCATCCTATTCGATTTGGTGTACTTTTTACTTGTAATTGAAAGGTAGAGGAGAAATAAGGATGATGTAAACAGATCAACATAGGCTGATTAGAGGGCTTTTTCCTAACCTCCTCTGACCTCGGTTCATATGATGCCTCATATCCTCACCTTTTTAAGTAGTTGTTTTTTCTACTACAAAGTTTGTTGCCCATAAAAAAACAAAAATCCCGAAAGAACAATTTTGTGATTGGAACTGCTTACAAGTTCCTGATAATTGCACTTATTGCATGGTGGCATGAATTCTATCAGTTTTGTTCATTTCCTCGTAACTAAGCCGACATGTCATTAGTTTTTCCCAAAAATTTCATGTATGCTTTGTCTTTAGGATTCTGATGGCATCTCTTCATCCTTCTTTCATTTATTTTAAAGTAGCATGATTTAGCAAAGGTGTCATTATTACTATACAATCTCTTGCACTCGACCATTTGAATGAGCAATACTAATAACTTTTCTTTGCTGTTATTCTAGAGTGAAGGAACCATGGATGTTATTTCCCTTGGCACTATACCACTGGCGACAATTGATAAATTCAACAAAATTGTAAGTTCCCAATTCATAATCTAAAATCAAGACATGTTCTGAAGCCTGTTGTCCTTATTTGGCTCAACACTTGAGCATTTTTTTTTTGCTAGTCTCTCTCGTTGAGCAAGGGACAATCATTCACAACCACTTAGTTTATTATTCACAATTCTCTTTGACGGGCTAGTGAGTTGGAAATTGTTTTGTGTCAAGTTCAATGCTGATTATGGTGGATTCCACTTACTATTGTACATTAATTATCCACTTCTAGACTGCACTGAACGTTATTATGATAACTGTTTTTTTAAGTGAAAGATAAGCCCCCAAAAGAAAATAAGCTTAACACCTCAAACATGCATCGTTGCCTTTTTAATTGCGCATCCTGAAGTATTTAAAATCTCATCACGGTTTATTGTTTGGAACATATTATCCAGGGTTCTCCTTTCCAAAACTTTTATGACCTGCTATTCAGTTGGCTATCCATTAGTTTTTCATATGTTTAAGCTCCATTGGATATAATTTCTTGATATCATTGCACTCAGACTGCAAAAAGTTGTTGCATTTTCTACTTTCCACTTTTGAAAATTTGTACTGGGAGTAATATTGTGCTTGTCGTTTTAATGGATTTAGGTTGTGAAGTCAAATGCCATCTCTCGCCAATCTGAAAAGTCTTCACCATCTAGGCGACTTCTTCAGGTCATTGGTATGCTTTGTTATATAATTGCTGTTGTGGATGCATATTTGTTGTGTGAATGGTTTATATTATCAGGAAAGTAACAAATTTTGAGTTCTAAAAAAATGGAGGAAGCACTTTTGTTCTCATAAAAATCAATTTGATGGGGGTTAGGGACTGTCTAGATCTGTACATGCATAGTGGGTCCATGGTTTAAGGGATTTGCTGCTTCATTGCACAATTTGTTGCTTAGCCAATCACTTGATTTATTGGTTTAATTTTGGTTTAAATAGTTGTAAACTTCTAATAGATGGAATGATGGCTTCATATGTTGTTTGTCTTCTAGTTCTTTTTCTTTTATTTCTTTGATATATTCTATATGTAGCATACTAGCTGAATGCAACAGTTAAAAGTTTTCTTCCTCCTTTGTCTATTGCAGGAAAAGACATGAGAATTATTGTCTTTGGTTTCCGTCCAAGAACAAAACAGGTGTGTACTTCCAGGCCTTTCTTGTGAAATTGTAGTCTCTTACAGTGTGTCTGGCCCCATGGCTTGGAAAGTAGGAGTTGGGAAATCCACTCCTTGTTTGGTCCAAGGAGTTGAGTGAGTCCCACTACTAAAAACGGCCATCTTATATCTGACCAACTGTTTACATTGTGGGTCAAAGAATTCACAACTCCCTAGACTTCATAATTCCCTACTCCTCACTGTTGTACTCCTTACCCCAAACACCTCCTTAGGCTTCTTTCTTATAAACCCGTACATGATTTAATTTATTCCAAATGGTATTATCTTGCAGACATTAGTGAATTGGGCATGTTCCCCATGATGGCCCTTAAATTACATCATGAGCAGTTCATTTAATTACGACAGATATATTAAATCTAGGGAAGAAGCACTATATTTTAAGTGGGGGAAGGTTACAAAGCTTATGCACATCGAGAGTTCTGATCTCTCCAGAAGGAAAGCTGCAAATTGTTGCTCTTGACCAAGTTCCTATGAGTTGATTTGATCTAAATAATGTAATTAGAATAGTTACTAAACAGCCCATTAAACAGTCTGTTGATAAGCTGTTAAAAGGACTGTTATAAGCCGTTAAATAAGCTAACTAATCAGTTGTAACTGATTAGTTATCCAGCTGCCTAACCACTTGTAACTACCCCTAATAACTACTCAAAATTCATCAATAAATACATACTCTCTCAGCAATTGAAGGCAGAGAGTTCTTTGATAAAAATTACCATTTGGAATCACACCATGATTTAAGCCCTTCATCACAGAGTTTTAAGCTTGGTATATCCCCCATCATTTATTTTTAAACAAAATCGATATGAGAAACTTCTATATCCTATTCATGCTTTTCTCATTTCGCTTGTGGGTCCTTCTCAGTCTATGCCAAGATATTGAGCGAATTGGTGGTTTGAATATGTTGAGCGAATTGGTGGTTTGAATATGTTGAGCGAATTGGTGGTTTGACAGTGTTTTGACTTTAAGATGCTGCGAGGAACAGAGATTAAAGCCTCCTTAAGGACCAGGAGAACTATGAATAGGTTTACAGTGTCCTCATTGACTAAGTAAAAAATGTGGAAATTTTAGTTGTTGATGGGTTAGGGTAAATTTAATTATATCAAACACTTTAATATTACTCCTCACTTGTTTGCTTTAAAATTTGTTGAAGATCCAACAAGTGGAAATCAATATTAATTCTCTTAAAATGGTGCCTCGTTGTGTTCACCATTTTGGGATTGGCTTCAAATTTTTGTTTTTGGACTGAATGTATCTTTGGGGTAATGTGTGTGCTCTTATGTCATGTTAAACCATCGATTGATCCAGAAACTTAAATCGATAAGTTATGGTGAATTTAATCATATGGATACTTAAAAAATATAGGTTAAAATATTAATTTGGTCCATATATTTGAAGTTTGTTCAATTCTAATCCTTATTCTTTTAACTGTCCAATTTCAATTGATGTACTTTATGGGGCTGTTTAGAGGATGAAACGTAATTGGGATTACTAAAAATTTGAGGGGTGTTGGAATGCGTGAGAAATCAAAGGCAGAATCGAAGTGGAATCGTGAAGTGTGAGAACGGTGAAAAAGAGGGTTGGGTTGAAAACTGGGGAAATGGAATAGTTTAATATTACAAATCAAGCTTAAAATGCTCAATTGAAACATTACATTATAAACCCATTCCGTTATGGTTCCCTAAACAACCTCTTAATATTTCTTAAATTTAGTCCCCATCGTTAATTTAATGTTGATTTCTTCAAAAACAAAAAAAAAATTGTCGTCTATTAGCATTTTTACTATAAATTTTGATGCATATTGTATTTTCTTGCATGAAAATTATTATTATTATTTAATCAAATTCGAAAAAGATAATTCTAAAGTACTAAATCTAAGATTTATCGAAAGTATTTAGATTAAAATTGAACAAATTTTAAAGTATAGGGACTAAAATGGTATTTAACCTACAATAAATTTGCATATTTTATGTTATATTTGGCACGAAAAAGCAGAGTGCTAATATACCGCATTATATATATATAATTTTTTTTAAGTAAGTATAAGAATACAAGCTGGCAAGATGAAAAGGGCCCAAGCACTTTATTTATTTATTTAATACGTAAACTGAGATGTGCAGCGGGTTAGATTTTTCCTAATTGATCTAACTTATCTGACTTGGAGTGCAGTTTTGAGTAGCTTTATGGGGTGATAATATTTGTTCCACTCTTACCACTGAATTGATGAATAGACATATTTCCGCTTTAAAGAAAGAAAAAACAATCTTTTGTTTATTAATTTGTATACATTGACTTTTTGAGAGTTTATCTACCATTTAATCTTAATTTGATATGTTCCATTGAGCTTATTTGACAATCTATTTGGCACTGGCCCGTAAAAAGTTAATATGGGTTTCAACTTATTTGTAGTCACACTCATTGTGGCTGGCCCCACTGGCCACTAGAAAGTCAGGAGCAAGACCATGTGGAACAAATCTACTTTTACCATGAGGTAGGATATTTGCATAGCTAGTATACGGAAAAACAAAACATAATTTTGGGATTGGAGGGATAGGTTGGGAGAATAGCTTCATAGCTTCTTGGGCTGCCTGTTTCTCTTTTCTATAACCGAAGACTGAGGAGCCATTTTGTGATTTTTTTGGGATAAGAATTGAAACTTTCATTATCAAAAGAGAGTATGATGAGATCGGTATCATGCCACAATTACAAAAGGGTTAAAGAAAGACTCCCAACTGGTAAAGATCTGTGTCATGCCATAGTGTCACAAGAACCTTTAGAATTAGAGTTTGTGATTTCTTTTCATCGTTGCTTATTTCTTTGCTGGAACTCCTAGTCTATAAAATTTCCTGTTTTTTCAAACTTCACTTAAATTTTAAAATCAATGGCGTTAAGAGCTTCCTTAAACTATCATAATTTATGATCATACCATAGTATTTATTTGCATATACAATTGCTTGACATGTTTTTATTCAGCATGGAAGAGAAGTCCTAATATATTGCATATTGTATTTTACATAACCCGAGATCTGTATGGTTACAATTTACAGAGGCGTAATGTATATGATGCATTATCGAGGTGTATGAAACCGGCAAGAATATGGGATCTATATGCATTCCAGTGCGGGCCTTCCAAGTACAGTAATACAGACCCAAAAGTTCGTTTGCTAAATGAGTATTTTCGGCTTCTTGGAAAGGGTTCCCTACATGCATCAATGAGCATGATTGAAGATGGATCATTTACATTGTCCAATGAATTTTGGAGAATAACTAAAATCAATTCCAGTTATACCCTGTGTCAGACTTATCCATTTGCATTGGTTGTTCCTAAACACTTTAGGTATTACTTTCTGATCAAAGATTTTCCAGCACTTACTTTTTGTTTCTTTGAGATATATAAAGTCAAGTGTGATCTTTCTTTTAGAAACTAAGGCAATGCCGTAATTTCTACTCTTTTTTTGGAGGTTCATTTAATGCTCATAATAGATTATTGTTTTTAGTCATTGAAGCGTCTTAGCAACTAATTGTGTGGTTATGCTGCTAGTGATGAAGAGATGTTGCAGGCTTCTACCTTCCGTGCTAGATGTCGTTTGCCTGTTGTTTCGTGGTGCAATCCTGGTAGGACATGAAACTAAGATTCTTAATTGCCATTCTTGTCCGGACTTATATATCTAATGTTGATGAAAACTCTTAGGGACTGGAGCTGTTCTTGCACGTTCATCTCAACCTTTAGTTGGTCTTATGATGAATATGAGAAGGTAATACCATATGGTCAAGCGTAAACCTTTGGGAATGTGAGGTGAGAGGAAGCTTAAAATCTTTAATTGTAAGAGGCTATGAGGGCGGGGAATAGATGTGAGGTTCAGTTTTTGGTGTATGCTTTATTTCTAATGTTGGTGCCTATTTTTTTGGTATAGATTTATAGGACATTAGGTCATTAAGTTGATGCATTTTTATGCATGTTGCAGTAATACCGATGAAAAGCTTGTTGCTGCGCTTTGCTCGAATCTTGCTGGTGTTCGAGGGTCATCACGTAGGTGAGTATATCGACATTCTTTTTTCATGGATAGCAACTATTTTTAATTTAAAATTTTTCCCTTTTAGTTTGTGGTTTGAAAGGTTTCTGCAGCTTTACTTTTTTCCCCATGACATATGTAATCATAAATTTAAGGGCTGCTCTATAGGGGAAAATAATTACATGAGAGCAAGAGAAGATTAGAAAACCTAAACCAACTAAAAAGAAGTACAGAGTCTAAAAGTTTGTTGCTAGAACCTGATTTAAGATTACGGTGCACTAAACTCCAATGTCCTCTCACTAACAAAATTTATCTCTTGAAAAATTCACCTATTTTTCCCTAGTCAAATTCCCTAAAAAAAGAAAAAAGGTAATGATCTTTCTCAGACAAAGAAATCTCTTCGTACCCAAGAAGTGGCATTAGAGTAGCATCTAAGTATCCACCACAACCCAGACTTAAAGAAAGAATGATAAGCAAATACTTGGCATTGGTTAGCTGAAGCATAGAATGAGTTACTTTCAAGCTAAGCTTCCCGATAAACTTGAAGAGTTGCAACACTTGGAACTTCAAAAGTCATTTGGACACCCAAAAGTCACAATAAATCTAAAAATTCATATTCATTTACATCTTTACTAAACTATACTTATTTAATGTTATGTATTTTCGTTTATTAGAATAGTTGAAATGACAAAATTAAATAGTCTTTTCACAAGACATTTTTAATTAGTATAAATAGGGTTAGTTTCAACATCTCGAGAACAACACAACTTGAATTTGAATGAAATTTCTCGTAGAGTGTTATCTCTCAAGCTTTAAGCTTTTCTTTGTACTCCTCGAATGCATTTTAGGACTTTCGATCTTTGATCAATTAGATTGTGGAGAGTTCGAAATCTTAAGTTAGAAACAAAATTTTCTTTTTTCTTAATCTTTGATTAATCTTTCCAAGCAATAATCTGTTAAGCTTTCTTGGGGTTTAACTGTTTGATTAATCGGAGTTATTTTTATTACTGTTGTGGGGGTTCACTAGAATAAGGGGAGGAGTTCTCAAACGTGATTAAGCTAGTTTTGTTTATTATTTGGAATCAGAGCTTTGGCTCGTTATATCCTTTCCTTTTTTTTCATCTTTGTTTTCCAACCAAATATCAATCTATCCATCTTTTCTTGTGACCTTTCATTTTTTTTCTTCATCTTTCAAATTATTTTCTAGAAAAGTAATATATAAAAAAAGAGTGACTTTTCATCTTCTCTTTGTTTTCATACTTATTGTGCTAGCTGGAAAATAAAAAAATCCAAAAAATCCTATCTTTTTCTTAAAAGAAAACTTTGCAATTGTTTGACTTTTCACATTCTATGAAATCTTTTTTGCATGATTTTCATCAAAATACTGCAAAATTTGCTTAAGTTTGAGATTTAGAAATCTTATGCTCTGTTTCACAAAAGAAGAAATCGCTGTGCTACCAACAATGACGATGATAATTTTGGGAAGGATATTTGAGAAAACTTGGTTGAATTATGTAAATCTGTGAATTACATAACTCATTTGAAGGAAAAATTAAAGTTACAAGAGCAAGCAAGGAAGAATCAAATCACACAATTTATTACAAGTCAAGTAGAATTTCCAATTTTTGAAGATGACCAACCAAATCAAGATGAGAGAAATGATCCATCAGCTGAAAAGGAAGGTTCAATGAAGGGGTTTTGAGATAAATGAAGGTGGTTATCAAAGTTGGAGAGAAGAATTAAAATGTGAATTGCATATGGCGAGCGACAAGATATCTGAGATCGGAGTCATGACAAAGACTCTAGAAAAACGTGATGAGAAAGAAGAGACTCTAAACATAAAGAAAAAAGAAAAGTGAAACATCGATGATAAGAGAAAAGAAAGTCTGTTTGATTAAGAGAGGAAGTGAAAGAAAATATAACAATCATGAGAGCGGTACGCACTCTAACATCTTGTGCTGTTATTATTCTTTTGATATTGATGGTTTAGAGGAGACCTTAAAAAATGAGTTGAATGCAACATTCATGAAGTTAATATTCAATACAAAAGAAGCGGATACCATTCAACTATCAAAGTGATCTTGAGATGATGACTACAAAATGGCTTTACAAGGCAAACTTAAGATTTGAGGACGAATCTTCTCAAAGAAGGGGAGAACACAATGATAAACGAAACTACCTCAATCACGTTTGAGAACTCCTCTTATTCTAAGTGAAATCCCGCAACAGTAATAAAAGTAACCCCGATTAAACAAATAGTTAAACAACCCCAAGAAAGCTAAATAATTTTTGCTTGGAAATGTTGATCAAAGATCACGAAAAAAAGAGAACTTGTTCCTAACTTTAAGATTTTGAACTCTCCACAATCTAATTGATCAAACTAGATTGAAAGTCCTAAACATGCATGTTGACACATGAATACAAAGAAAAGCATAAAGCTTGAGAGTGGAGAAATTTCATTCAAATTCAAGTTGTGTCGTTCAAGATGTTGAAACTACAACCCTATTTGTACTAATTAAAAATGTTTTGTGAAAGGACATAACATTTAATTTTATGCCATTTCAACTACTCTAATAAATGAAAATACATAACATTAAATAAGTACATAATTCATTAAAGATGTAAATGAATGCGAACTTTTAGATTCATTGTGACTTTTGGGTGTCAAAATGACTTTTGAAGTTCCAAGTGTTGCAAATCTTCAAGTTTATTAGGAAGCTTAGCTTGAACGTAACTTATTCTATGCTTCAACTAACCGATGTCAATGATTGTGGAATTATTTTGGCTTAAATTAGCAGTTCGATCCTCCCATTTTGTTAGACCTCAAATATTATTCCAATATAGTAAGATAAAGCAGAAAGAGAAGTCGGAAGTTTTTGGGCAGTTTTGATGTATCTCCGAAAGATTGGACTGGCTTTTCTCGGGACGATCTCGGGGTGGACGCTTTTCTTTGTTTCAGAAAAAAAAAAGATTGGAGCTAAAGTTCAGTGCTTTGATCTTTAAGGCTTCGCTAGTTTTATTGGTTTGTTTGAATCAATTTCTTCTCATGATCCTGGTCCAAATTATCATCTATTTGAGCATTCACCATCTGTATTGAGGTATGTGTTGAAGAAAAGGTTTGCTCGTGGTTCCTATGGTAAAGTATTGCTGGCTTTTTATGTTAATTGCCCAGAAGTATTTAGTTAAGTAGGAGAGAATGTTAATGTTTCGTGCAACTCATCTTTGGAAGTCTTCATTGCCAGAAACTATGGCCGCTCTTCTAATATTTCTCAAGCCTATTCTCTGAGATTATCTTGTCCATCATGAATTGTGTTATGGTCGAAAAAGGTATGAAATATATTAGAGTTGCTTACGAGACAAATATTTTGGTGAATATTTTTAATACTTCTACACGCCTGGGGGATGAGTTTTCAATTGGAACATCAAACTTTGTCTTTGAAGATTCAACATCGAGTGTTGAGGTGTTCCGAAAGGAAGTACAACCTTTTGCAGATCCTGATATTTTGAAAGATTTTTTCGTGCCTCTTCTGGCTTTTGGACTACTTTGGCATGTTAGCTTTGAGATCGCAGGTTGCATCTTCTTGCTAGTCTCTAGATTCGAATGTTTTCCTTTTGAGAGAGTTATTTTGTTATGCTTTGTATTCAGCATCTCTTCGTTTTGGTTCTGTTTTAGCTTCATTTTTCCATTGGAATTTGCCTTTTTAGCGTGTTCTTTGTGATTGTTTGTTTTGGTCGTTTTCCCTTTATTGGCCGAGATCATCTTTGGGCAGTTTGTTTGGAAGTTTTTGTCTTTTCTTATTTTGCTCTTAGTATAATTATCTTGTACTTTGAGCATTAGTCTCATTTTCCATTATTAATAAAGAGGCTTGTCTCCGTTTCAGGAAAAAAAAAAACTAACCAATGCCAGGTATTTGCTTATCAAAGAATGATTATCAGCTTTGTTAGAATTGTCCCGCATAAGAGATGGAATATGATTGTGCAAGAGTAATAGATTCTAGTTCTCTACCTGCTTTCGGTTAGATACACGTACATGGAATCTGACTTCTGGACAATGTCAAAAGTGATAATTCTTCTCATTTACATACCGTCAATCATATTTCTAAATTCAACATTTCTCTTTGACTTTAGTCGCATCTGGACGATGTCAAAAGTGATCATTTTTCTCATTTACATACTGTCGATCATATTTCTACCTTCAACATTTCTCTTTGACTTTAGTCACATCGCTAAGCTTGTTAACCACCTGGACTAGAAATCAGTGAGAACTAACTAACTATTTTTGCACTTGTAGTAGAAAAGCTTTCCTCCCCTAGAATTCCGTTGGAAAGAATCAAACAATTACCATGAATGTTTAGAGAGAGTGGTTTGAAAGAAACAAAAGAATTTCTCTTGTATGGGATTAGTTAAAACTTGGAGTCCAGTTGATGCCTCCGTTTTTTTTTGAAAGGGAAACAAGTCTTTTTTCTTAGATAAAATGAGACTAAAGCTCATAGTACAAAAGAGTTATACATTAAGCAAAAGAACCTAAGGATCAGTAGACGAACCCAGGTTGACAACCCCTTTAGCACCTCATCTTATCCAAAATAAACGATAACAAACAGGACTAAAAGAACCAAACAAACAGTCTTTACAACATAAGATATCAATACGTGAGAACTAACCAACTATTTTTGCACTTGTAGTAGAAAAGCTTTCCTCCCCTAGAATTCCGTCGGAAAGAATCAAACAATTACCATGAATGTTTAGAGAGAGTGGTTTGAAAGAAACAAAAAGAATTTCTCTTGTATGGGATTAGTTAAAACTTGCAGTCCAGTTGATGCCTCCGTTTTTTTTTGAAAGGGAAACAAGTCTTTTTTCTTAGATAAAATGAGACTAAAGCTCATAGTACAAAAGAGTTATACATTAAGCAAAAGAACCTAAGGATCAGTAGGCGAACCCAGGTTGACAACCCCTCTAGCACCTCATCTTATCCAAAATAAACGATAACAAACAGGACTAAAAGAACCAAACAAACAGTCTTTACAACATAGGATATCAATACGTGGAAAACAAAGAGACAATCCTTGATAAAACAAAAACTATTGAATCTATTAGGGGCAATTGAGAAGCGAGTGAGACGACCAATCAACACCGACTCATAATTAAGCTTAGGAGATAAAAACGGTCCAATTTATGTTGAACTCTGAGATGCTGTAGCTGGCAAAATCTTTAGAGAGGATGCATGAGCAACTTCATAAGCATCTAGCCATCTAGCCATCTGAGCTCCGTGCCTCAACATTCTTCGAAGTATCATTTTGAATCATCGCCGGAAACAAGATCCCATAAATACTGTCCTTGGAGAAAAGTTTCCATGCTATTGGTTATTAGGATTGAGGTAAGTTATTCTCTCCTTTCTCACTCTCTTCTGTCTGGTCCTTTCTCTTCAACCCGTCTTCTTCGGAAAACTATCCGGCGTCCCTTTGCTCCATTTCCACCCTTTGACATCATCTCCAACTCTTCTCCGGTAACCTTTTTGGCGCTTGTTTTTTGACACGACTCAGATTCTCGATTGACGGATACAATGGAAGATGCTGAAGGTTTTCATGCAGTCCCATTTAAACTGGTTAAAAATTGAAAATCTTGGGTTTTTAACGCAGCCCATCATCCACTAAATCCACTCGTGATCAAACATTTTGCTTTTCAAGGTTTTCTCAAGGAAGTCCCATTCGACCCAGTCAAAGGCGTTTTCCATATCGGGTTTAAGGATCCAGCCTTTATTCTTCTTGGCACGATAATCCTCAACAGCTTCATTAGCAACAAGGATAGGATCTAAAATTTGCCTACCTTCTATAAGTGCGCTTTGTGAAGGAGCAATGATGCAAGGCATTACCTTTTTGAGTCTTTTGGCCAGCACCTTGGCAATAACCTTGTAAATCAAAGTTGTGAGGCTAGTTGGTCTGAAGTCTTTTACAGCCACCACATCTACTTATTTCTGGATCGAACAAACAAAGTTCTTCAGCGTTCAATCTTACCATTTCGATGAAAATATTAAAAAATAGAGATTAAGTTTGGTCCAACTAAATTCCAATATTTAACAAGGAATTCAACGGGGAAACCATCTGGTTCAGGTCCACTTAGGGTTCTTAATTTGAGGAGAGAGAGACTTTTGGGCCTCTGTTCTGTTACTTTGGCTGGGAGCTTGAATCCGTTAGCAAATTTCTTCTAAAAAATCTGGGTTAGATTATGAAATGAACTTTGTCTTGGAAGTTTTCTTCTTGGGTATCACCTTCCTTCTCCTTCTTCTAACAAAATGCTTTGGGAAAGATTTGAAAGGATGTGCTACTTTCTGTGTTTTAAAATTTCGTTTGACCCCAATTCTGAACGAAGAAGAGATGGCTGAAAAAGTAGTTGAACAAGAAGAACAAGAGTTGCTTGTTTCCTTACCGTCCTGGCCTTTGTTGGTCTCTGAGATTGCAACTGAAGGTGGCGCTAATTGATCAGAAGAAACAATAAACGACTTGCTGCTGAATGACTGTAAGGGAACACCAAATATGCGGACTGAGGAGTAGTCCCGTCTAAGTGGGACTTGACTAATGACAAGGTTTTTTTTGTATTCAATGTCTTGAACGAAGAACTTACCCTCTTCAAACCAAATGCAGAAATATGAGCCGTTAATCTTGCAACTCTGAACTTCCATGTTTTATCTTGCGAATTGAGGAGTAGCTAGAAAAGGCTTTGGATCTGTCTGAACGAAAAGACGGAGGCTGCCGGAAAGTACTAACTGGAGAAGAAGGAAGACCGTGGAGGAGAGAGAAATGAGAAAGGATGGGAGAGGAGAGAGGAGAGAGCAAATCTACCTCCGTGTTTTTCTCCCTCAGTATGGTATTATGGAATAATTGAGAAGGAATCGGTGCCTCCTTCTGAAATATATTTTTTCTTTTTTAATTACAATCCATTACCATTGGATGTCAATCCTTTTGGTGGCACATTATCTTCTTTTTGTGCATTTCTCCTTTTGGTCTATACATTATTCCAAAAAAGAAAAGTTTTGAAATATATAAAAAGGAACGGGTATAGACAATACTCTCCTTGCTCTAAGCACCAAAGGAGTGTGATAGAACACTTGTGTAGAAGTTCTTTATTCAACTTGGTAAAAGATACACAAGTACAAAGACAGATTGATAGAGTATCAATCCTGGAAATAAAACACACAAGTACAACCAAACAACAAGAACATACCACTCTGTTCTCCTCTCAAGGAAAAACAGCCCACTCGTAGACTGAAAATTCTCGCCTACTGACGAACTCCTCTCCTTCCCTTTAAACTACCCCTTCCCTTCTACATAACTGTAAGACTCAAAAACCGTAAACATAACCACACTACCCTTAGAACTATGTGTGTAACCAAAGACTAAATAGTAAAACAGTCCCCGAGCTCACCCCGAGAAAGTCCTGAGTTAGTAGAGTTCGTCCCGAGATCACCCCGAGATTGTTCCGAGTTATTACATCAGAACTACCCAATAACTTCCAACTTCTCTTTCTTCTTTCTCCTACTATATTGCAGTATTATGGGAGGTCTAACAGAGTGTTGTTGAATTCTCTCTGTTCTTATATTTCATTCATCAAGTTAAGAGCAGGCGCAGCAGAGTGTTGTTTATTTATTTATTCATCTTATTTGTAAATGATGCTTTAGGAAGCTTTATATAGCTGATGCAAGGCCTAGAAAAAATGCTTTAGCAAATGGAGCCATGGGAGGTGGCTCAGAGTCTTCGTCAAATTATTTTCAATCTGAGGTTAGTTTCTAACTGTGTCTCATCAAAAAGAGAGAGAGAGAGAGAAAAAAAGATCTGAGGTTAGTTTGAGCCTCTGTGGTCTGATTTGTTTTTTTTCACAGTTTTATTATTTGGTATTTGACTAACGTTGAATTGTTTTTCTTTTCCTCAATAGATAGTCTTTTTTGGGATTGACAACATACATGCAATGAGGGAAAGTCTTACTCGGCTAAGAGAGTACTTGGATACACATGGTGAAAAATCATCTGATGGAATGTCATCATTCTTGGTTAGTATTTTACGGCTGACCCATTTTATTTTGGTCTTTTAGAAAATCTCCTTCTTCCTCCTGACATCATCTGATGGAATGTCATCATTCTTGGTTAACTGTCGTTATTCTCTCCTCAGTCCTCCCTTGAGATTCATATGTTTAACTCCTTCAATGTTCAACTGTTTTTTCCTCCAATCAACCTATGACACTAGAGGCTTGAGCATGCCTCCATTAAATCCACTTCATGATAATTTTAAACACCTTCATATTCATCTTTTTCCCTCAGATAAACTTGAAAATGTAGATGTAAAAATCCCCAAAGTTATAGTGACTAATAATGCAGAAGTCTTTAAGATTGCATTTGAAGTTGTCTCCCTCCCTAGTTTTAATTTTGATTTTAAAGAAACTCACTCACACATGCATTCGCAGAGACATGGTGGATGGACTTGGGGTGGGGGTAATCTTAGTAGCATGTCTGCTTCTGTATCAACTCTGGGAGATAGCGGTTGGCTAATCCATGTTCAAAGCGTCCTGGCTGGTTCAGCATGGATTGCTGCACGTGTTGCTTTGGAAAAAGCAACGGTGTTAGTTCATTGCAGGTATGAAGTAATTGTTTCTTTATCATTTAATTGTAGCTGACTATGAACATATATTGTTGTTATTTTGGTTTGAAACTTCTGCTGTGTGAAATGTTCAAAAGATTACCTTTCCATCTTCTTGTGTCGTTGTTTGCATAGTGATGGCTGGGACAGAACAACACAACTAGTTTCACTTGCTAGCTTACTGCTTGATCCATATTATCGGACATTTGTTGGATTTCAGGTATTTTGTTGGACACTATAGATCTCTTTGGGTACTTTTTTTTTCACTCTGATTTGTCTAAAATTGTAGGATTTATCTTTTTTCTTCTTTTTTATTGTCAGATAAATTTTCTCATCTTTCCCCATTGTTTTACTTTAATTGATTTGGTTTACACTGATAAGATTTCATCTCTTTATATACATGAATGACTCTTTATCTTATCCCTTGAATTGTCAATGGCTCCCTAGACTCTTCTCCATTTATTCATTGCTTTCAGATATGTTTAGCCATCTGTCTGATTTTGATGTGTATCCTCACACAGGCACTGGTTGAAAAGGATTGGCTAGCATTTGGTCATCCTTTCTCAGATCGATCTGGCATGCCAACCATATCGGGAAGTGGTAACATGCCATATGAACTATCTAGGCAGTCTTCAACTGGAAGTTTTTCTTCTTCACCTATGCGTCAGTCATCTGGAGCATTCATATCTCAAGCTTCCAGTCCTCATGCACAAACATCCAACAACTGTTCTCCCATATTTTTACAGGTTTGTTGTTCCTTGAATATAATGTGTGAAATATTGTGTGATTATTTTGGGATTTCTTAATGTGATTAACAATGTAGATATAGTGGCATTTTTATTCTCAATGCGCAAAATTGTTTAACAGAATACTACTTAATTATCTGCAGTGGGTTGATTGTGTTTCACAACTTCTGCGCATGTATCCCTTTGCTTTTGAGTTCTCTTCAGTAAGTAACCTTCTTGATGGAGCTGGACTTTTATCTTGAAACAATTTTTATTTCTCTTTCTTTTGTGAGGAAATTATTCTTCACTCTTTACAGGCATAACTTGATTAACGATTTTTTTATCTACTTGATTAACAATTTAACATGCTGACCAGTTTGGCATTTTCTGTTAGGCATTCCTTGTGGATCTGTTGGATTGTATGCTTTCCTGTCGTTTTGGGAACTTCTTATGCAATTGGTAATTTTCTTTGATTAGATCGATCCACTATAATTTTCCTGTTTAACCATTATTTCTTGATAAAGATCATTATTCCATAACTAGAACCATTAAGATGGTATATATCTTGAAATTGTTCTCTTTCCGGTGTAAATGGAGATGTAAATTGATAGCAGGAGTCTGTTTTGGAAATTTCTAAATTCTTGTCCTCTAGTTGTTGTCGTCACTTTGCTAATTTCCTTCCAAAGACAGTGTAACAAATAGGATTTGGTAGCCCTTCCTTGTTCTATGTTCTCTACAATTTTAAATTATTAAAATTAAAACTAAAATAACAAAAGGTTAAACGCTAATGGTACCACTGGCCCTAACGACCTTATATTGTTAAACGCTAATAATACCACTTGTTGGAGTTACTCGGCGAATGATTGTTTTCTGATGTCTCAGTGAGAAGGAACGTCAGCAATGTGCTGTTTCTGAAGTTTGCGGCTGTCTATGGGCATATTTAGCGGATTTACGAGCCTCAGAAGGAGGTTCACATGTGCACTATAACCTTTTCTATGATCCAACGATTCCTACCAAACATGATGGTGCTCTCTTACCTCCTGCGGCAGCTCTAGCTCCCACTCTCTGGCCACAATTCCATCTTCGTTGGGCTTGCCCAAAAGAATCCCAAGCAGGGGAACTTGAAGTCAGATGCAGGAAAATGGCTATACAATTATCTGAAATGCAGAAGGTACGTTTTCTTTCTCGTACTTGGATGATGAATAAATGTCCCGGACTTTGGAAACAGTCATTGAAGAAATTTGACTCATAGGGTGGTTGTATTTTCTAACCTTGTTTTTGGGGGGGGGGGGGGGGGGGGGGGGGGGGGTTAAAAAGCAACAACTCTTTTTCCAAAATTGGTTTGCACAAAATTTATCTTTAGAAAACAAGAAAAAACAGCTCCAGTTGTTTTGGGGGGAGTTTCTGCATAAGAAAAAATTGTTTGCATTTTTTATGTTCTGTTTGATGGAATGAAATTAAAAAAAGAGGGGGGATAGCTGAAGAATTCCAACTCCCAAGCCAAGGGACTTACTAAACTATATGGTCTCCTGTTGCAATGCGCATTTTCCTGACTTCATTGAAGTAGTTCTATAGGGGAAAATGTCTTTCTATAACCACTTAAGATTCGATTTCGTACATAGTTGGTAAAGCTGATGTTTTTCAAAAGTTATTTTATGTATGGGCGTTGTTTATGTATCAATGTTTTGTTGTACTCGGTGTCAACTTGATTGATTCTTGCACACCGTAAAATGCCTAATAGGACAAAGAAATAGCCGAGAGAAAAGCCCAGGAGGTGACGGCTGCCATGGAATCATTAAAATTGGAGTTGCAAAACGAGAAACAGTTAAGTATATCAGCTAGGAATGTTGCAAAAAGTGCAAGCAAAGAATGTGAAGCCATAAAGAGAGCAATTCAGTCTCTAGGTTGCAAGGTTCAAGTCTCTAGTAATGGCTATTGTACTGTTGACATTGATGGCGACCCGATGAAAAAATCCAACCAGAAAAGTCATCCTGCTTCAAGAAGAACTTCACATCGTTCACTGCCATCCGCTAGTGAAGAGAATGATCTCTCCCTTTCTATAACAGTTACAGCAGATGATGTGCCAAGTAACCCCCTCAGTCACATCTGTGAAGCTCTTTGCCCATTACGCACTCGGGATGGAGGGTGCCGGTGGCCTGATGCTGGCTGTGCTCACTTGGGTAGCCAATTTATTGGAATGAAGGCAAATTTCGAAGCATTCGATCAACTATCCATATATGATGGTTATTTCAAGCCAGAGTGAACTACTTTTTGCACTTGGTTTCCAAGTCAAACTAACAACATGAACCATGCTCTTACAAAGGATATAACATTAAGTTATATGAGGTAGCAATTGCATATCACGGCCCCAGTTATTAGGAAAGGGTGTCAGGATGGTGTACATAGAATGTTGAGTTAGCTCGTAAATCAAAACTACCACACTTGTCCAGGGCAACAAGGAAAAGTTGGTTTAGTTAGTCACGAGTTTTTTCGATAGCTTGTTAGAAACTGATTGGTTTTCTTTTTAAATTTGGTCTCTGTACATGTTTTACACAAGATGTATCATTCTTTTATGACAACCAATAGTAATAAACAAATGCTCGCTTTCAGTTCATTGCCCATTTTTGCTCATAACCTTTTAAAATTTCTGTATGTTAATGTATGTGGTATAGGAATGATTTTTGCAAGCAGGAATTAACTTTAAATGATGTCGCTTTTGCATTAGAGAAGACTCATGGAGACGGGTTTAATTTTATGTTAAGATCATTTGCAAGGATTGACAAAGGGTTAGGAAATGACGGATTGAACTTGAAATTACAAATAAACGGTATAAACTCAAGATTGGTTCTAGCATTAAGAATTTTAACTTCAACATTTATTGGGGCAGTTCAAAGGCAAACACATAACTATGTATCACCGGAGTCCTCGTCCTCATCATCATCATTTGAACGTCTTTGGGGCCTTCTCTCCTTCCATCTTGCCCATGCCCAACTCAATATTAGAAACCCACCCAGGGCATATACCTAATACAAATGGAATGATTCATGCTATAAGCAAGGAGTCATAAAAGCTCAAACTTCAACAATGATAGCAAGGCAAGAGACTA